>NC_073247.2:32801666-34100833 GCF_029281585.2 Gorilla gorilla gorilla | reverse complement strand
GCTTGCCTTTTAATACAATGTTTGTTCACTAACTTTTGCAGCGTCTATATATTGACCATAAAAACACTGTTCTTTCCTCTGCAAGTGTTAGAAGTGTCATAAGCCAGTCCTCTATTATACGTTTTGATCTGGGCAGATCCTGACCCAAGTTCTTAAACTTCATTTGCATGAATCAGATAGTAGTCCTAGTCCTAGTGTCCCTCTAACTCCGGGATACATAAACTAAGTTTTCTGAAGCTGTTATTTGCTTGAGGCAAGGGGGAAGCAATCATTGTCCCTCCCTCATGTTGGTGGAGAAAATGCCCACCACCATTCTCTGAGAGGGAGTGATAGCATCCCCTCTAAGCAATTGTATGTTTCATTTTTGGATGGACAAGTCATTAGGATGGGTGGCACCTCGGATTGTTCAGGATGGGTCACTGGAGGATGAGATGCCTCAATTTGGTCAAACAGCAAGGGCACACTAGGAGAGATCAAGACTCCCCTGGACCTGGTAGAGCAGTGGGGGCCAGATTATGAGAGGTATGGCTCCCTCGGGTCTGGTAGCCCACCCTTGTCTACAAGGACATGAGAGTCCTTCCACTGTTTAGTCTTCCAGGGTGTGTGGACCAGGTTAGGGGTAAGACAGATTCTCTGGGATCTGATAATGTATGCTACGTATTGAAGAAAGTTTTGGGGGTTAGGCAGCAATAGGTGGGATTGGAATCACCTGTCTGATTTGTGCCTGATTGTTGTTATAAGCACATTTTTTGTGGCCTTAGAATGGTTGAAAGTATGTGAAAATCTTTGCTTACTGTGCCAGTTGCTCTACCTGTATGCTCCCCCTTTTATTTTTCAAGCTTCCATCCCAGGAGAGTAGAAACTTCCACCCAAGGAGTTTCCTGGAAACTCACGTTATAAAAATATCCATGGTCTGTGTTCCTGTAAAAAGCGTCTGAATGCAACTGTATAACTTGTGGTGAAAAGATAAATAATTAAAAGTGATTTTGTCATTTGGAGACCTGCAAGCCAACTCATTGTATACAGTACATAATAATGTGTAATTGGTGTTGAAATGTGGTACATGTTTGAATTGTGAATGTTCATATGGTTTCAGAGAAAAATTCCTCTGATGTTCAGTTCTTTCACTTTATAATGGTGTTTTGTTAATTGGTAAGTTGAAGGTGTCATTCATTCTCTATGGCCTTTGATGCCCTCCAGCAAGGGAGACTTGTGATCCCCAGCAAGATTTAGGGCATATTTGCCACTTCTAATACTTTTTTTGTAAGCAAAAATGAAATTTACGTTGGATGTGTACATGCCTCTCAGATTGGACTATGGACTAATGAGAGTTTATGGGTGGGCTCCCCTGGTCAAATAGACAGGCAAGTTGTTGTAATTGATACTGCTGAATGTGCTGTGGGAAGAGTTGTGTTAAATATTTTCTTGTTTGTAAGGGATGTCCTTGTTTATAAGAGATGTTCTCAACGGGGAAATGCCGCAATAGAATAGTGGTAGTGGGGCATTAATACAACTGGGAACCCACCAGGATTCCCAACCTAGAGGCATTGTTAAAGCAGTTTAAGATACTGTATTAGTCCATTTTCCCACTGCTGATAAAGACACACCTGAGACTGGAAAGAAAAAAGAGGTTTAATTGGACTTACAGTTCCACATGGCTGAGGAGGCCTCAGAATCACGGCGGGAGGCAAAAGGCACCTCTTATATGGCGGCAGCAAGAGAAAAATGAAGAAGAAGCAAAAGCGGAAACCCTTGATAAACCCATCAGATCTCGTGAGACTTATCCACTATCATGAGAATAGCACGGGAAAGACCAGCCCCCATGATTCAATTACCTCCCCTGGGTCCCTCCCACAGCATGTGGGAATTCTGGGAGCTACAATTCAAGTTGAGATTTGGGTGGGGACACAGCTAAACCATATCAGATACTGAGTTGGGGTGGGGGGTGGGACATGTGAAAGAAGGACCCTTAACTAATCAAAAAACCAATATAGTAACTGAAACCTCACTGTCTTTTTGCCATGAGCTCAATGTAGCAGTAGTCCTCCTTGTTCCTTTACTTCCAGATATTGTAATGGTCATGGTCATGTGCAGAATGAATGGCTTGGTCTGCAATAGTGGACATACCAATGTTTTTTTCAGATCCCATTGTGTGTTGAAAGTCTAATTAGCTTCTTGGGGATCTGATGCAACATGTATTCACCTTGCTGCCCCAGTGTGACCTAAACTTTCCCATGATTTCTCACTGGTGGATAGGCCGAGTCCTAGGAAAGACTGAATTCTCACCAGAGGTGTCCTGGTCCCATTATATGACTGGCATCATTCTGATTGGAAGCACGAAGGACAGCATATTGTCTGTGGTAGATAGACGGTCCAATATCTGAGTAACCAGCACTGGAAGATAAATAACCCTGATGAGACCCAGTAGCCAGAACCCAGATAAAGTTCTGATGAAACATGTGAATTGATGCCCAGAGTATACTCCTTGAGTCTGCTCAAGAAAAACTGATGGCGTTAAAAACACCAGAAAAACAAATTTGAGAGAGCACGTGATAAGCTTGAGCAGTATTGAGTTGACTTTATACCTCATGTGGGGATCCTGCTCAGCTCATTATATAAGATTACTCAAAAGTCATTTGAGTTGACCAACAACCTGCCTTTGATATTATCTGTCAAGCTGTACAGACCATTGTTTTACTCAGGCCAGTCACTCATGTTTTGAAAGAAAGTTTTAGCAATGAATATTAATGCTCACAGGAACTGTGGTAAAATGTTGTGGCCACTAGGCAGTGGCATTCTTTGGGATTCGTATGTGGTCCTTGCCTAAAACTGCCACCTGATATACCACCATTGAGAAATGACTTCTAGTTAGTGACATTGAGAGAATAACAAAGCAAGAAGTTGAGGAGAGGATGGAGGAGGCCCAGAGTCAGGATGGAGAAGAAAATGTCTACCACAGAGACAACTCCTTTCTAAATTCTTTTCCTTCTCTTTCAACACAACTTTTTATATTACAGAGGTATGTGATGGGCTAATCTAGTAGAATCAGTTTAGGTCAAGTTTTTGGTGAGATGTCTCAGAACCTTGTTTTAGAATACAGAGTACTTGACATTTATTGTTCTGTTCTTTGGAGCCTCTGGCAAGGGTCTTTTTTAATTTGTAATTTTTATGGATACATAATAGTTGTACATATGTATTTTCACCCTTATCTTAGATACTGAGGTACATTAGCTTATTCACTTTACTTACCTCAAATGTGAGGGTGAGTCAGCATCACCCCTCATTCTTTGTGTTGTTAGCATGCATGCAAATCCTGCCATGTATTTGACTTCCTTCAGCTCCTTCTGTACTCAGTGCCTCTGTTGATCTCAGAATTTTTATGTTGGATTATATCCAGTGCAAAATTATCTGCCAAACTTTCAAGCATAGATATCTCGGCTAGTGGATGTTTTCTGAGAGCCTTCTTTGTTTTTCAAAGTCCCCTTAAAAAAAACTTGGTATTTGTTTACTCCAGCTTCAGGTATGAATTTGATTCTGGTGATCAGTGTGTGTAGCGTTCAATTTAGCAAAACCTAGTTCTCGGCATTTGTATTCTTTCTGGCATTTGGATTACTACATATTGGAGTTCTACACACTAAAGTAGGAAGTGAGATTGCCACTCTGTGTTGGTGGTGGCAGCTTTAGGGGCCCCATCTCCAAGTGAACCTGGTCCTGAGCAACCATATGTGTGGGGAGGTCAGTTCTCATATTTTTTTGGACAATTTATGCTGGGGCTCCAGGCACATACATATTTAAAGACCTCTTGAAAAGTCTTTATGTCTACTGGATTCAGCCATCTGTTCATTCTGGGCCAGCCAGTGTGTAACCCTTTCTTTTGCGAACACTTTTCCCCCTCACATTTGTACTCAATATTTTGGTTGTATTGTAATATGCCAGAGCTTCAGGCACACAGTGATGAGTTCTAGGCTTGGCAGGAGCTCAAGTTGACATGTGTTGTGGTGGCAGCATATTTCTACTATGGCCCCACCATCATGTTGGATCTGCAGTTCATTTTCCAAGTCATCCTTGTTGTGCCTTTTTTTAAGGTTGCTCCATCCCCAGATTCTTGTCATCACTTGGAAGAATGAGACACTGGTTAATGTGTTTCAGGGGACATAAGAGAAGCTTTCTGAACCTCTGTTATTTGCTTGAAGTAAGAATCAAGTGATCTTTGTCCCTCCCTCATGAGTGTGGAGAAAATAACCACCAACTCTTTTTCTTAGGTTCCACGTATCTCCCATGGAGAATATATTCCTTTTTCCTGCATATAGTGAAAGTGTAGTTCTCTCCTAAACCAGTCCTCTTCTTGTGCCTCTGACAGGGGCAGCTCTAAGTCTAACTTCTCTTCCTCAGTGATTTAGCCCCTCTAGCTTCTGGGGGCTTAAAATTTCACTGACATTTTTCAGCCTTTTTCTTCTTCACATGCTCCCCTGATGCTGTAAGTGTTCAACTGGTTTGCAGAGCTATAAATTTAATGCTCCAGACAGATTTTGCCAGCTCAGTAGTTGTTCTGGTGGACAGATTGATGCCTAGGGTCTCCTACTCTGCCATCTGATGTGAGTTCTTTTGATACCTGGAGTCCAGATCATTTGGAGCTCCCAGGTGTCTACATTCTGGGCAGTGCACCCTTTCAAAATGGGAGTTAGTGAGATTTTCTCCTTGTTTTTGTAAATTGACAGACTTTGTGAAAGGGGATGGAGGAAGGCCTGCCTTAGTTCCAGAATCCTTCATACATTGATGTTCTTTAGGAAAACATACAATTAAAAGATGAGAATGGGGAAATTGATTCCATTAAGACTCTCTGTGCTCGGGTTTCTCCAAGAAATTTCCCTTGTAGGATAGGAGTCCTGATTGGAGCCAGAGAACCACTGCATTCTCTTCTTACATTCATCAGAAGATTGATTGAGAATAGCAGAAAAGTTGAGTAATAAGAGAATCTGGAAGAGAAAGGATGAAAGGAGATGTAGGAGACTACCAGGAGGTCATGGCAGGATAAAGTGAGGGAAAGCCAATTGTCCCTGTACTTTCAAGCCTGAGTATTTAGTCTTGTGGGTTTTCTCATAGAGCCTGTTTTGTATATTTCAAGGTTCCTTAAAAAACTTGGTATTTGTTGGTTATTGATTTCACTGCAGCTTCAGGCACCTAGTCCAATCAATGGGTAAACCTTCATTTTGGATAACACCAGATTCTGCATTTTTACTCTGTCTTCCTACTGTAATGTGACATGTTCATGTTCCAGGCCTTGTCTTGTCTTTTTTTTTTTTTTCTGAGACGGAGTCTCGCTCTGTCATCCAGGCAAGAGTGCAGTGGCATGATCATGGCTCACTGCCACCTCTGCCCCCAGGTTCAAGCGATTCTTGTGCCTCAGCATCCCGAGTAGCTGGGACTACAGGCACGTGCCACCACGCCTGGCTGATTTTTGTATTTTTAATGGAGATAGGGTTTTACCATGTTGGCCAGGCTGATCTTGAACTCCTGACCTCAAGTGATCCACCCACCTCGGCCTCCCAAAGTGCTGGGATTACGGGTGTGAGCCACCACGCCCGGCTTTCAGGTCTTTTCTTTTGCCATTTTGAAGGCCCCTTACGTTATTAGTAAAACATATTTGTGGATAGCTGAGAAGTCAAAATGTGCCACTATTTCCTGCCTTGTGATATCAGGTAGTGCATATGATGGTAGCTCTCCTGCAGCACTCACTATGAATTCCAGTTTGTCAAATAAATTTGGAGCATATTCACATTAGAAATTCACCACTGTTTCTTAATTCAAATTCCTTTTGATGAGTTCCAAGAGAAAGTATTCATTTTCTTTTTCACTATGCAAACTGGCTTGGATCTGTTGTTCCCATGTCTGTGATGAAAGTCCAGGTAGGTCCCATAGACTTTGTTTCCTCTTATGAAGCCAAATGTCCTGTAGCCATTTGCAATCTTTATGAAGCTGATTACAGTGTATAATCAAAGTCCTAATTTCTGAATATTGGGAATTATCTTCCACTCCCTCCTGAGGCCTGCTTAAAGATTGGAATTCTGCGTGTGATATTTGTGCATGGGTGTTGGGTGGAAATAGGCACACAGGTTTTGCCTTTTTTCCATGTTCTCTCCAACTGTGCCACTGTTCATTTTCATTGATGCTAAACTCAGAAAGAGGAAGACTCCAGAAGAGCACATTCTTGCATAGCTGGTTAAGTTGTTTTGTGGGCATTGGGCTTTGAGATATGGAGGAAATACTGAGCAGAGCCTTTCGTGGGGACATTTTCATTTTTCTATAGGGACCTCAGACTTCATGTTCCTGTCACATCGAGTGCCTTTTATCTGACTGATCACTAGGTTCTCACTCAGTTTTGAGGCCTTTTATGGCCTTCACCTCTTCTGGGGTCATTTGCTTCTCCAGCAGGTTTTTTTGATTGACATATCTTTTAAGTTACTCTCAGGCCACTCTTTTTCCCAAGGTCCATATATCAACCCTGGAAATCAAAGATCTTGCTTCTGTAAAGGTTGAATTTGCTTTTCAATCAAAGGTACACTGTTACTCTCCCTTCTTTGGGGGTACTTCAAGCCCCAGCATGTTAATTTTACTGATGTGAGTCAGACATTAGTTCTATGTTTCTCAACCAGCCTACCAGGGCATCAGTCAAGTTTTCTGAAGCTCTTGATTTGCAGTCAGTGAGTGATTTGTAGTGAGGAAGAAACAGTCCCTATCCCTGCGGATAAAATGCTGAATACACTGACAGCTTTCTCCCTAAATTATTTTTGCTTCTTCCATGTCAATTCTTTTATTTATTTATTTTTTTGAGACAGAGTCTTGCTCTGTTGCCCAGGCTGGGGTGCAATGGCATGATTATAGCTCACCGAAACCTCAAATTCTCGGGCTCAAGTGATTCTCCTGCCTCAGCCTCCTGAGTAGGTAGGGCTACAGGTGTGTGCCGCCACACCCAGCTAATTTAAAAAAAGATTTTTTTAGAGACAGGGTCTTGCTATGTTGCCCAGGCTGGTCGTGAGCTCCTGGGCTCAAGCAATCCTTCTGCCTTGGCTTCCCAAAGTGTTAGGATTATAAGCATGAGCCACTGTGCCCAGCCTCAATTATTTCATATCTCTGTGGTGGACGGTGGTCTAATAATATCCATTTGATTCCACTTAAAAAGTATTTTAGTTTTAATTGACACAACAATTGTATATATTTATGGGGCACAATGTGATGTTTTGATACATGTATACATCATGTAATGATTAAATCTGGGTAATTAGCGAATCCTTAGCGTCTTACTTTAGAATATGGGAGTATTTGTCATTTATTGTTCTGGTGTTTGCAGCCTCTGACAAGTCTGTTCCCTGAGAAGGTATTCAATATCCTGTTCACTACAGGCTTGCAGGATCATGCCTTCCCTTGACTGCCCACTAGAAATGTTCTACCTTCTTGAATTTTGTGAGCCATCTCTCTGCTGTGCCCCCTCCTTTCTTTCTAAGGGCTCTTTGTGGTGTTTTCATTTAATACAGTCTCAGGCCACTCACCCTCACAGTGCCTATATGTGGATATTGGAAAGCACAGGCTTTATTCTGTATGTGATACATTTGTAGTTCACTCCCAAGCTAACCTTCTTATTGTACTTTCTGGCAGGGGCCCATCCAGCCCAAGACTTTGACTTCACTTGTGAGAGTTAGACATTACCCCTGTGTTTTTATGAGTTCCAGGGGGATATAAAGCAAGCTTTCTTAAGTTCCTTGTCATTTGCTTGAAGTAAAAGGGGAAGTAACATTTGTCCCTTCCTCTTCAGGGTAGAAAAAAGCCCACCATAATACCTTTCTCAGGGTCCACATTATCTACATGGAGAGCACAAATGTTTCTTCGACAGGAGGCAGAATTAATTGTAGTTAACTCGCAAGGAAGCCCACTTCTTCTCTTGTAAGAGGAGCAACTCCTGCCCCAGATTCTTTTCCTATATGAATCAATTGGTATCTGTGTTCCAATAAGTCAGGATCATGAGTGCAGCTCTTGGAATCTGTTGCTCTTGTGTCAGCCGTCTTATCACTCATTTAATAATCCATCGTGGGTCTCCAGTCGTGCAACTGAGTACAGAGAAACAGGTGGTAGGTAATGGACAGTGTCAGCTTCTTCCGTGGATGATTATATGACTTATGAGTGTCTGAGGAGGAGGAATGTCCTGGTGTTAACCACATGTAGGGCATTGCTCTGCATTTTTGCCCTGGTGACCTTGAACATATCCATATAAGCCACAGAGGGATAAGCTTCAGCAAAGCTCTTCTGAGTGCGACAGAACACTTTGTGATCCCTCTAAAATGCGGGACAATGGGAGGCATGTGAAGAATTGCTCCAAATGCTATCTCCCACTTGCCTCTTTATCTCTTATGAAAGCTTGTTATGGGGCAGTTTCTCTTCCCCTCTGTGGTCCTTTGAGATATAAGGCTTTTTCCTGTCCGTTTACCTCCAGAAGAGAGCTACAGAATAGAAAACATGTTAGTGTTCACAGTTCTGGCACATTGTAAGACCATGCTGCCCAAATCTTCGGTGACATGGGGCCAAGTGATCTTTCACTATTGTCCTGAGTTCCCTGCCGAGTTGCAAAGGTGGTTTGAGCTAGACATAAATTGGGTAGGACCACATAAATCTAATAAAAGCATTATGTAGTTATTGTGCACCCATCTGTGTCACTGAGAAACTAAAACTCCTTTCCTCTGGCTACTAGCCCTGACCATAAATGAATTCCTCCCTGCTGATCAGTGGTGGTCATTTACAGAAATGTATTGAGGCCTGTTTTTCCAGTGAGCAGAAGTGGAGGGACATTAAGGATAAGTTTGGTCAAAACTTTAATGAACTATAGGATTCCTCCTTGACAAGCAAATGTGGGAGCTCTATCAGTTGTGCTGGAGGGGAAGGAGTTAAAATTACCCAATGGCCTATTGACCATTCCGGTATTCCAGCCACTCAGCCCATAAGCACCTGGGTAATGTTTAGAGGAGGAACTCGAACACCTAGAAAATCTTTCTGAGATCTGTTTTCTTCTGACTGTTTATCTAACACATTCAACACCACCGTTTCTTGCTCTTAAAAGGAGTTCTAAGGTAGAGTTTAAGACCCTGAACCTTCTCTAACTGGACCAGAAGGCTTTACCCACTGGTCAAAGGATACTGGGGGGACTTGACAGTAGACATGTTTTAAACTTTTTCGGTCATTATGGACGTGAGGCAGAAGTCACTCTGCTGAGTGGAAGTATCCATACGCATGGTCAAAAATGTACTCTGAATGTTGAAATATCTCTCAGATTCGACTATGAACTGATAGGAGTTTATGGCTCTGCCTCTATGGTCCAATACACATGCAAGTTGTTGTAATTGACATATCTGAGTATTATGGGGAATAACTGTGTTAAGTGTGTGTAATTCTTCTCTTGATTGTAAGGGATGTTTCCAATGGGGAAATGCTATGATTAGAACAGTGGTAATGATACAAATGAAAAACCTTAAGCCCCACAGACATCTCCACTAAGCCAATAATGACCAATAAAGCAGTGTAGGATTCTACGTTAGGGACCAAGTGATAAGAGATTCCTACACTTATCAAGGAACTTATAGATACAGAGTTGCTTAAAGAGACAGTAGCACACTACAATAGCCTCCTGTGATCAGTGAGAAAAACCAGTGCTGCTTGACCCCTCACTGTGGATAACTGCAAGCTTTTTGTGGCAGCCTATCCTCCTTACCCCTGCTGTTTTAGATATCATAGTGGTCACAGACTCCATTGTACAGATTGAAGGGCCTGGTATGTAATGCTGGATATGTTAATGTTTTCTTCATATCCCACTATAATCAGGGGATCAGAGCCTTTATGGGGCTTAGCATGCAAAATAAGCTCTATTCTGCCACATAGACACTTAACCCTTTACACGATTTCTCACAAGTGGATTGGTCAAGACCTGCGAAAGACTGAGTTCTCACCAGAGTCCTGGTACCAGTAAATATGACTGTATTCTGATTGGAAGCAGTAAAGACAGCATATTTTCTGTCTTAGATATACAGCTGAAATTTGAATAACCAGCACCAAAAGTTTAATTCTGACAAGAATCAGTGGCCTGCCACCCAGATATAGTTCTGGTGAATCATGTAGGCTGCTGCCCAGATAACAATCCCAGAGCCTGTTCAAGAAAAACTGATGGCCTTAAACCTTCTGAAAACCAAGTGTGGCATAGCATATGATATGTTTGACCAGTATCACATGAATTTCTTATCTCAAGAGGCCCCCGTTCATCCCATTACGTAAGATTATTGGAAAGGCACCACTTTGACCAACAACATGCCTTAGAAACTGTGCAACAAGCTGCACAGACCACCTTTCCACTTGGGCCAGTCATCAGTGCCCACCATTTTGACACAATGTGTGAGTAATCGACGTTTATTGAGAATATAATGACTGGTAAAGCTGTAGTCCACAAGGCAGTGGCATTCTTTTTTCATGACCTTTGCCTGACATCACCACTCAATGTATGCCATTTGATAGATGATTGCTGCCTGTTATCAGGTGCTGCTGGACATAGAAGAAGTCACAAGCAAGAGCAAGGGTTGTAATGGCCTAACTTCCCTATCATGGGACAGGTCTCAAATGAGAACTCAAATAATGTAGGTATTGCCCAAGTAATATCCATTTTTTTGAGACAGGGTCTTGCTCTGTGTCCCAGGTTGAAGTGCAGTGGCATGATCAGGGCTCACTGCAGCCTTGACCTCCCAGGCTCAAGCAATCCTTTCACCTCAGCCTCCTGAGTAGTTGGGACCACAGACATGCACCACCATGCCCAGCTAATTTTTAAATTTTTTTGTAGAGATAGGGTCTCACCATGTTGCCCAGGTTAGCCTCTGACTCCTGGGCTCAAGCAATTCTCCTGCCTCAGCCTCTCAAAGTGTTGAGATTATAGATGTGAGCCACCATTCCCAGCCATAATATCCATTTTTAAGTGGAAGTGATATGTAACTTGAAGAAGTAAACTGGGCATTAATGGTGTCTTAGAGGTGCTGGAAAAAATGTCCAGTGACTCTCCACATGCAGTTGACTGACATGCAGGGACCATGACAGCACTCTGTCTTCTGCTGGTTTGGGACACCCAGGTTCCTCAGGATACCTGGGTTTAGTACATGGATACATCTGCTGAGCTAAAGACAGACCAGTTATAGTAGCTGTGGGAGGTATACAACACCAAAGAAAACTGCTTGTACCTATGCATGGAAAAGGGAGTTCTGCTTAATGATTGGGATGGAGGTATGGGCTGTGCATTTTACCTTGAAAATATCCCTTAAATACATCTTTTTTTTTTTTTTTTTTTTTGAGACGGAGTCTCGCTCTGTCGCCCAGGCTGGACTGCAGTGGCGCGATCTCGGCTCACTGCAAGCTCCGCCTCCTGGGTTCACGCCATTCTCCTGCCTCAGCCTCCCGAGTAGCTGGGACTACAGGCGCCCGCCACCACGCCCGGCTAATTTTTAGTATTTTTTAGTAGAGACGGGGTTTCACCGTGTTAGCCAGGATGGTCTCGATCTCCTGACCTCGTGATCCACCCGCCTCGGCCTCCCAAAGTGCTGGGATTACAGGCGTGAGCCACCGCGCCCGGCCAAATACATCTTTTAACATTTAGATGGACTCCACTATTCACAATAGCAAAGACTTGGAACCAACCCAAATGTCCAACAATGATAGACTGGATTAAGAAAATGTGGCACATATGCACCATGGAATACTGTGCAGCCATAAAAAATGATGAGCTCATGTCCTTTGTAGGGACATGGATGAAGCTGGAAACCATCATTCTCAGCAAACTATCACAAGGACAAAAAACCAAACACCACATGTTCTCACTCATAGGTGGGAATTGAACAATGAGAACACTTGGACACAGGAAGGGGAACATCACACACCGGGGCCTGTTGTGGGGTGGGGGGAGGGGGGAGGGATAGCATTAGGAGATATGCCTAGTGTAAATGAGGAGTTAATGGGTGCAGCACACGTGCATGGCACATGTATACATATGTAACAAACCTGCACATTGTGCACATGTACCCTAGAACTTAAAGTATAATAATAATAAAGCAAAAAACAAAAAACAAAAAACATTTAGATGGACTCCTGGAGGGTCTGGTGGTGTGATGACTAGTTTATCCAGTCTCAGCCTCCGAGGTGGTAGATACTATTAGTCGATTTCAGAAGATGCATACCTGTTCATGGCCCATGTGACTATGCATGGATTAGGACCCTTTCAGATTAAAATTCTAGGAATCAATAAGCTGATAAGGCATGTCCTGCCCAACTCAGCACCGTAGCCACCTGGATAGACTCTGCAACAAGTCATTGTGATTCATCTATTATTCAGGACCTGGCCCAAGCACAAGACCTAGTATTTCCAGCACATGAGGCCAAGGAAGCCTGGAAATGTGTCAAGAGCATCAGCTACATGGTCGAGTAGAGTGGGGATCTCCACCTTCCAAATGCAGAGGTGTTCAATCTATCCCATTCCCTCTATTCAAGGTTGCTGGGCTGGGTATGGACTACAGTTGATTTCTTATCTGAGTAGGCCACTGCCAACCTTCTGCCCAGCAGATGGAAGAATTGTATGTAAGTTTTTTCAGTCAGATATTTAAAATAATTTTACTTATTTTTATATATTTAGTGGGCACAAGTGCGGGTTTCTTACATGCATATATTGCATAGTGATGAAGTTTGGGCCAGAGTTTTAAGAAATTATTCTGTTTCAGGGGGTACACGTGCAGGTTTGTTACATGGGTATGTTGTATAATGTTGAGGTTAGTGTTTTTTTTTTTTTAAGACAGAGTCTCTGTTGCCCAGCCTGGAGTGCAGTGGCATGATCATGGCTCACCGCAGCCTCAACCTCCCAGACTCAAGCCATCCTCCCACATCAGCCTCCTAAGTAACTGGGAAAAATGGCTAGAATTCTTTTTTTTTTTTTTTTTGAGACGGAGTCTCGCTCTGTCGCCCAGGCTGGAGTTCAGTGGCGCAGTCTCTGCTTACTGCAACCTCTGCCTCCTGGGTTCACGCCATTCTCCTGCCTCAGCCTCCTGAGTAGCTGGGACTACAGGCTTCCGCCACGACGCCCGGCTAATTTTTTGTATTTTTTGGTAGAGACGGGGTTTCACCGTGTTAGCCAGGATGATCTCGATCTCCTGACCTCGTGATCCACCTGCCTCAGCCTCCCAAAGTGCTGGGATTACAGGCGTGAGCCACTGCACCCGGCTTAGAATTCTTAAAGAAAAAAAATTTAAATAGAAATGTATGACTGATGCTCAACTCTCAGTGGAGCACACACTTAAGAAAGTCAGTTTGGGTCTACATGTGGCATTTCCCCAGCAGGAATGTTTAATAATTTTGTTGGGGAGAGGAGGAGGAGAAGAGCGGAGGCCTAGATTCAGTCTGAGGAAGAAAATGCCTACTACAATGATAACTGCTTCCAAAGTTTCTTTCCTCTTTTTCTACCTCAACTTTTTATATTCATGAGTTCAAAAGGAATTAGATGTCTGCTGACTCAGCTTCGATCAGGTTTTTGTTGATTAGTAGTTTATTATCCTATATGTTTCTTATTTTGGCATTTAGCGCCTTTGCTAAATCTCTTTGTTTGGCAAACCTGAAAACATATTGCATTAAACATCCAGTTCAAGATAGGCTTTCAGCAGAGTGGGAGAGGGGCAAGATGGCTTACTGATGTGGCTGGAAAATGCCTCTTCCACCAAGAGAAACCACAATTTCAAGTAAACCATCACACTCTGAACAGATCTTTTGAGAGAAATCACTGAAAATCGATAGAGAGGTGACACAGACACCATAGTTGAAGAGGGAGGAAGCTGGGAAGCCTGCCTGGAGACACTGGGCATGAGGACAGGTCCCTGGCCATGAATGAGACCTAAGGAAAGTGTGAGTGAAGGAACTCCAGGGCACAGACTCCCACGGCTAACTTCTGGGATCCCAACCATAGGAGTTTTTACGACCTGCATAGAGATTTGAACTGGCAAGGGGAGCCACCCAGAGATCAGACAGTGGCAGAACTTGAACCTGTACAGAGCACAGAAGGTTGCTGAGTGGTGCAGCTGCAGGAAAGCATGACCATAGCTGCCTATCCTCCAAGGCTTTCCATTTTGCAGTCAGTGGCTGCTGTTCCTGCTGTCTGCCGGGCTGGCAGAGAGCAGGGCTGCTACTGCTGCGGAATTGGGGCACACCTGATTCATATGCCCCTTTGCTTGCTGGCCCCTCCCAAGACTGCCTGCGTGGATGCTCCTGCAGGAGGGTGACCACAGCACAGCCCCTGCTGCCCTGCTTGAGTACCCTGCCTGGAGGCCTGGGAGCAGTTTGACCCTGCCAGCATAGCTAGTTAATATAGTTTGGATGTGTGTCCCTGCCTAAATCTCATGTTGAATTGTAATCCCCAGTGTTGGATGTGGGACCTGGTGAGAGGTGACTGGATCATGGGGGTGGATTTCTCATGAATGGCTTAGCACCATCCCCTTGGTGCTGTCCTTGCCGCAGATCTCTCATGAGATCTGGTGGTTTAAAAGAGTATGGCATCTTGCTGTCTCCCTCTTGCTCCTGCTTTTGCTCTGTTTCCCTTTTAAAACTGAATGCTTTTAACAGCACCCAAGTCACCTCTTGAATGCTTTGCTGCTTAGAAATTTCTTCCACCAGATACCCTAAATCGTCTCTCTCAAGTTCAAAGTTCCACAAATCCCTAGGGCAGGGGCAAAATGCCACCAGTCTCTTTGCTAAAACATAACAAGAGTCACTTTTGCTCCAGTTCTCAACAAGTTTCTCATGTCCATCTGAGACCACTTCAGCCTGGATTTCATTGTCCATATCATTATCAGCATTTTGGTCAAAGCCATTCAACAAGTCTCTAGGAAGTTCCAAACTTTCCCACATTTTCCTGTCTTCTTCTGAGCCCTCCAAACTGTTCCAACCTCTGTCTGTTACCCAGTTCCAAAGTTGCTTCCACATTTTTGGGTGTTTTTTCAGCAGTGCCCCACTCTACACCAGTACACCAATTTAGTGTATTAGTCCATTTTCACGCTCCTGATAAAGACGTACCTCAGACTGGGTAATTTATAAGGAAAAAAAGGTTTAATGGGTTCACAGTTCCACGTGGCTGGGGAGGCCTCACAATCATGGCAGAAGGCAAAAGGCACGTCTCACATGGCAGCTGACGAGAAGAGGACCTGTGCAGGGAGACTCCCCTTTATCAAACCATCAGATCTCGTGAGACTTATTCACTATCACAAGAACAGCACAGGAAATACCTGCCTCCATCATTCAATTACCTCCCACCAGGTCCCTCCCACAATAAGTGGGAATTGCGGGAGCTACAATTCAAGATGAGATTTGAGTGGGGACACAGCCAAACCATATCAGCTGCTTTGATGCATCCAAAGCACAATCAAAATTTTACTTTGACTTGATTGAAAATAGTCCTCATATTGGATAATGGACTTATGTATGTTTATAGTTGAGCCGTTTCATGTCAATACATATGAAAGGTGTTATAAACTGGTACTGGTAAGTGTATTGTGGTAAGAGTTGTGTTAAGATTTGTAATTATTTTCTTGATTGTAAGGGATGTTTCCAATAGGGAAATGCCAATATAGAACAGTGGCAGTGGGATAAGTGAGCGATCAGAGCCCACCAGGCTTCCTCAGACCAGCCATGAGGTAACAACCAAGTGTGGTAGGATGCTGCAATTTGGGGTTTGGTGGTGAAAGGAGGACTCTACACTGACCAAGGAAGTAATGGAAGCAGAGATGTTTCACAAGACTATGGTATTCTACAACAGCCCTATTTTACCAGTGAAATAATCCAATGGTTTTTTTTTTTGTTTTTTTTTTTGAGACAGATTCTCACTCTGTTACCTAGGCTGGAGTGCAGTGGCACAATCTCGGCTCATTGCAACCTCTGCCTCCCGGGTTCAAGCGATTCTCGTGTCTCAGCCTCCCAAGTAGCTGGGATTACAGGCACGAGCCACCATGCCCGGCTAATTTTTTTTTGTATTTTTAGTAGAGACTGGGTTTCACCATGTTGGCCAGGCTGGTCTCGAACTCCTGACCTCAGGTGATCCACCCACCTTGGCTCCCCAAAGTGCTGGGATTACAGGCGTGAATCCAATGGTTCTTGACACCTCACTGTGTTGACTCATAAGATCAATATGACAGCAGTTTTCCTTATACTTGCCCTGCTTTTCCAGACATCATAATAGTTGTGGAGTCTATTGCACAGCATGAAGAACCTGGAATCCTGTGGTAGACATATTAATGTGAAGCTTTCTTCAGATACCACTGCAACCATATGATCAAAGCATATTTGACTCATAAAGCTCATATGACAACATATGTCCACTGTGCTGCTCCACATTGACCTATACTTTCAAGCAATTTTTCATCAGTGGGTATTCCATGACCAAAATAAGACTGAAACCTCGCCAGAAGGGTCCTGGTAACCTTACATGATGATGTTATTCAGATTGGCAGGCTATGGGCAGCATACCATATACCTGAGAAAGATGGTCTGAAAACCAAGAGACCAGGGCTGGAAGATTAACCCAGGCTCATATTAGCAGCCAGCCACTAATGGAAAGAATGTGGCTGATGCCCAAAGAACAATCCTGGAGCTTTTTAAAGAAAAACTTACGGCCTCAAATCTATAGCAACCCACATGAAGCATAAAATATGATAACTTCATTCAGTACTGGATGCATTTCATACCTACTATGGGGATCCTGCTTAGCACATTACCTAAGATTACTTGAAAGGCTTACACTTTGGACAACAACATGACTTACAACCTCTTCAACAAGCTGTACAGACCAGATTTTCTCTCAGCCTGGTACCCTTGCATTATGTTTTGAGAGAAAGTGTCAGTGACTAACATTTTTGCAGGACCCAGTGGCAATACGATGTCTTCACCATTTGGGATTTGCTCATAGTGCTTGCTTGACATTGCTACCTGATATACTCCATTTGAGAGATTATTGTTGGCTTGTTACTGGTTGCCAGTGGACACTGAGAAAGTAACAAAGCAAGACAGGTGGTGTTATGCCCTGATTTCCATACCATGGGATTTGTCCTAAATGAAAATACCAATAAAGTGGGTCTTGCCCAAGTAACATCCTCTTTTTTTTTTTTGAAATTGGAGTCTTGCTCTGTTGCCTAGGCTGGAGTGCAGTGGCGCGATCTCTGCTCACTGCAACCTCCGCCTCCCGGGTTCAAGCAATTCTCCTGCCTCAGCCTCACAAGTAGGTGGGACTACAGGTGCATGCCACCAAGCCTGGCTAATTTTTTGTATTTTAGTAGAGACAGGGTTTCACCATGTTGCATGTTGCCCAGGCTGGTCTGAAACTCCTGAGCTCAAGCAATCTGCCCGCCTCGGCCTCCCAAAGTGCTAGGATTACAGGCGTGAGCCACCACGCCCAGTGTAACATCCATTTTTAACTGTAACATATATATCTAAGAAAGACAGATACCAGGCATTAATGATATCTCAGATCTATAGGAAAGTGTGTTCAGTTACTCTCCAGATAAGGCTGTCATAGTTGCAGCAACTGTGACACCTTGGACTTCTTGGTGGCCTTAATATAACAAATTTCTGGTGGATATCTACATCTTGTTCAGGGACTTATCATCTAAGATAAAGGAAAAGAGGTATGTGGGCCAGTGCATCTGTGCAACGTCCCCCAAACTGTTAACAATTACATGGAAATGAAAATTTTCAGAGTGAAGATCTGGGCTGTGTTGATTGCCCTGGAGATCAAGTTCCCAAATATACATTGTTACATTTTGAGTGACTCTGGAGTAGCTGCCAATAGCCTGGCAGCGTGGGCTGGTGGCTGATGGATGAAGGACTAGATGACACATAGTCTCTGTGGGGATGAATCTTAAAAAATTTTTTTTTTCAATAGCTTTTAGGGTACAAGTGATTTTTTGTTATATTAATGAATTATATAGTGGTGAATTATGAGATTTTAGTGCACCCCTCACCCAAGTAGTGTACATTGTACCTAATGTGTAGTTTTTTAATCCCTAGCCCCTTCTTACCCTCCCCTCTTCTGAGTCTCTGAAGTCCGTGATCTCATTCTGTATGCCTTTGCATACTAGTAGCTTAGCTCCCACTTATAAGTAAGAACATATGGTTTTTGGTTTTCCACTCCTGTGTTACTTAGAGAATAATGGCCTCCAGCTCCATCCAAGTTGCTGGAAAGGACATTATTTCATTCCTTTTAATGGATGAGTAGTATTCCATGGTGTATATATACCACATTTTCTTTATCCACTCATTTGTTGACAGGTATGTAGGGTGGTTCCACATCTTTGCAATTGTGAATTTTACCGCTATAAACATATGCGTGCAAGTGTCTTTTTAATATAATGACTTATTTTCTTTTGGGTAGATACCCAGTAGTGAGATTGCTGGATTGAATGGTAGATCTACCTTTAGCTCTTCAGGGAATCTCGTGGGGATGAATCTTAGCAGCAGAATTCCCAAGACACATACTTCCTTTTCATGCTTTATGTGGATAACCATGAATAAGGATTGTTTTAGTATCAAAATCAGAGGAACCAAGAAGCTCAACAGACATGTCCTGCCCAGGTTAGGGCCATGGTGATGTGGATTGACTATGCAACAAGACATGATAATGTATCTACAATTTGAGACCTGGCCTCAAAATATGATCTAGTGTTTCTAACACACGAGGCCAAAGAATTCTAGAAAAGGTACAGAGTGTGCCTGCTGCACATTCAGGTAGAGAGAGGATCTCCAGGTCCCATAGCCAGAAGTACCAGAACTGACCCCCGTACCCTCTTTTCAAGGGTACTGATGATCATGGATTGCATTAGATTACTGTTTTTAGTATCACACAGCCAACCCATTTCCACAGCAGACAGGATAATTCTATGCAGGTACTCTTAGATTTTTCTACATGGCTGGATTCATTGACTGCATATAATCAGATAATGATGCCAGGTTTATAGGAAGTACCCATTAGTGGGCAGCTACCTGGCTTGTTTGCTTCATGCTCTGAATAATAGCCAGGTAGCGTGTTGTGTTGGAGAATGGCATGGATTCTTAAGGAATAGCCTAAAAATTAGAACTAGATGACTTATTTTCAGCTCCCAGTGGAGCACATGTTTAAGAAAGTCAGTTTGGGTACTAAATGTGATAATTCCTCAGAAGGGTACCTCCCATTTAAATAGAATGTTTAATTAATTAATTATTTTTGTGGTGGAGTCTTGCTCTGTCGCCCAGGCTAGAGTGCACTGTCATGATCTCGGCTCACTGCAACCTCCGCCTCCTGGGTTCAAGTGATCCTCTCATCTCAGCCTCCCGAGTAGTTGGGACTACAGGCATGTGCCACCATGCCCAGCTAATTTTTGTATTTTTAGTAGAGATAGGGTTTCACCATGTTGGCCAGGCTGGTCTTGAACTCCTGACCTCAAGTGATTCACCTGCCTCAGCCTCCTGAAGTGCTGGGATTACAGGTGTGAGCCACCGCACCCAGCCTAATTATTTAGTTAAGGAGTGGGGATAGTTGGCCCAAACTCATGATGGTGAAGAGTGTCTCTTACATTGACAACTCTCACAAAATGCTGTATTTCTTCTATTTAATAACTAAATTATTTAATATCTTAGGGCTGGGCCATGTGACAATACAGTGGAACCAGTTATGGTCTATTTCTTGGCAAGATTGTGCAGCACTTCACTTTAAAATATTGAGTCCTGGGCATTTAATGTTTTATCCTTTGGAGTATCTGCCATATCTCTTACATGAGGGGACATATTGCATTCAATATCTTTGTCTCTGTAATTTGTCATGTTTTTGAGTTTTGAATGTTTATTTTGTATGAGAAAAAAATTCCTGATTTCCAAAGTTTTCACTCTACAATGATGTTTTGTTGATTGGCAAGTTGAAGGTGGCATTCTTTATGTCCTTGGGTGCCCCCGGCAAAGGAGAATTTAGATCCCTAGCAAAATCAGGGCCCGCCTGCCAGTTATTATACTCAAAATAACTTAAGTGAGTTCACACACTCAGTACTGCTGTCTTTTTTTTTTTTCTTAGACATTTTTTTTTTTTTTTTTTTTTTTGGGAGATGGAGTCTCTGCTCTGTCGCCCAGGCTAGAGGGCAGTGGCGCAATCTTGGCTCAGATCAGATCCTGATGGTTGAAATAAGACAAATGGATTGTGTCCTATTAGAAAAAAATGTCCAAGAATTCTACGTTCTGAAAGAAAACTTGTTGCTCCTACAAAACTGTTGTAAATACTGGCTCATTTATCCTGTAGTAAAAGAGGCAATACCACACAGGCCTTTGACCAACCTCTTTTTGAGGAACTTACTACATGTGATTTTAACCCCTTTTCTTGGAGGCTGGTAAGGCCACAGTGCCCTTTTTAGGGAATTAGGTGAGAATCTGCAGGTTGACTGTCCAAGTATGGTACGGTATCTGCAAGGCAGTGGTAGACCTTTTTGAAAAAGTGTCTGGTGTAAAGGGGCAGTTGGTTATTTAAAAATGTGAAGTCTATTCCTACATTTAGTGGGAAATAAGTTATTATTATTATTTTTTTGAGACCGAGTCTCACCCTGTCACCCAGGCTGGAGTGCAGTAGCAGGATCATGGCTCACTGCAGCCTCGATCTCCTGGGATCAAGTGATCTTCCCGCCTCAGCCTCCTGAGTAGCTGGGACCACAGGCGCACGCCACCATGTCCTGCTAATTTCTAAACTTTTTTTTTTTTTTGTAGAGACGCGGTCTCACCATATTGCCTAGGTCTTGAACTCCTTGGCTTAAGCCATCCTCCTGCCTCAGCCTCCCAAAGTGTTGGATTTACAGGCATGAGCCACCATGCTTGGCTGAGAAGTAATATTGAAGAATTTTGGACAAAAACCCATTGAGCCTGTATATACTTGACTCCTTGTCTAGTAGATGAGGGAACCCTCTACATCGTGCTGGAGAAGAAGGAATGGAGATCACCCAGTCGTCTGTGACTGATCTCTCATTTTTTAAGTTAGTCTGGCTATGACATTCTCATTAATGACAAAGGAGGACCAAGAAGACCTAGAAAACTTTGCTGAGTTTGATGCTATTCATAAGGTTATCTAACATCAAGCACTCCACCTTTCTACTTAGACCTTACTTCTTAGAAGTAAAAAAGAGTCTAGGATAGATGTCAAGGACCTTTCATTTATAATAGCAAATGGAGGCTTTATGTACTGATTTGAGTGTATGGGGGAATTGACTGTTCCCAGGTTGAACAATCTTTTCTGCAATTTTGGACACTGGGGAACAAATCGCTGTGCTGTGTAGTGACCCCTGATGTTCTTATGAAGATTTACACTGACTCTCAGGCTGAAGAATGTATTTAAAATGAGTTTTGAGGTGAGTCCTTTCTGGCCAATACACATCCAAAGTGTTGTAGGCGAGACTGCAGAGTGTATTGGCCAGAAAGGATTCTCTTAAACACTCATTTAGTCTGAGAGTAAACATCCTTCAGTCTGAGAGTCAGTAATTCTTCTTGTGATGGTAAGGGATGTTCCCAATGGGGAAATGCCACAATTAGGATATGGTAGTGGGACGAGTTGACAACCAAGATCCCACTAGGCTTCCATGGTGCAAGCTGTGATATATCAGTCAAGCCATGTAAGATACCAGGTTGAGGGCAGAGGATGAAAGAAGGTCCATACACTGATCAAGGAACTAATGGAGAGAGAGGTGCTTAAGGAAAGTATACTACCCTGTATTAGCCCAGTATAGTTGGTGATAAAATACAATGAGTATTTGATGCCTCACTGTGTCATACAGCAAGCTGAATGCAGAGTAGTCCTTGTGCCTGCACTTCAAGGGTTAATGATCATGGGATCCATTGCACAGACCACGGGGTCTTGTTCTTGGTGGTGGACATGATAATGCTTTCTTTCAATCCCACTGCATCCGTGGGATTGGAGCCTATTTGACTTCATGGGGCTCAGATTACAACACATGTTCAATGTGCTGCCTCAAGATGACCTAACACCTCCCTTGTTTTTTTCAACATTACATAGGCCCAGAAATACAGAAGATTGAAACAGCAGCCAAGCTGTCTTGGTAACATTACATGGATGACATTATTCAAATTAGGTAGACTAAGGAATACATACTGTCTGTCTTAGGTAGGTAGATTGATATCTGAGTAACCAGAACTTGAAGATTAACTCTATAAGAATTGGGGGCCAGCCACTGAAGTATAGTTTTTGGAAACCATGTTGGTTGATGTCCAAAAACAATCCATGAATTTGCTCAAGAAAAACTGATACTCTAAAAGCCTCCAGGAAATCATATTCTGCACCACTTATAATAAACTTTTTCAGTATTGTTTTACTTTATACCTCACTTTAGGATCTTGCTCAGACCATTGCACAACTTATCTTTAAGTAGATGTAATTTGACCATCAACCTATTTTAGAAACTCTCTGGGCAGCAGTGTAAGTCCACCTTTCTACTCAGATCATTCTCTGTGCAGTATTTTTGAGAAAGTTGTCAGTGAATGATATTGATACAGACTGGAGCCTGCAGCAAAAAGATGTGGCCATTAGAAAGTAGAACCTTTTGGGTTTTGTTCTTAATGCATGACTGAAACCACCACCTTATGTGCCCCATTTGAGAGATTTATTAGTGGGTGTTATTGTACATTGGGCAAGTAATGAAGCAAGATCAGGTGTAATATGGCTTGAGTTTTCTATCACAGAAGAGTGCCATATGTGAACACCAACAAAGTAGATATTACCTAAGGAATATCCATTTATAAGTGAAAGTGGTATATCAAAGGAATGCATAAACCATGCATTAATAGTTTCTCAGAGGTATAAGAAAAAGCATCCAGTTGCTTTCTAGATGTGGCTGTCTCAGGTACAGGAACTGTGCCCAGCATCTTGGCCTTCTTGGTGGCTTTGGTACACTCAGAGTCCCCAGGATGCCTGGATGTGATTTATGGACTTATCAGCTAAGTTTAAGACAGAAGGATTTGTGAGGTGTAGAAGCTGTACAACCCCCAAGAAAACTGCTTGCATCTACGTGTGAAAAGGGACATTCTACTCAGTAGTTGGAGTTACAGGCTGTGGTGCTTGCCCTGGAAATCACTTCCCAAAATGCACCTTCTTACCTTTCGATTAATTCCCAAGCATGTGTCCATTTGGTGAAATGTGGACTGTTGCTTGGATGCAGGAAGCCTGATCAAGACTCAGGCTTAGAAAATATTATCAACCAATATCATAAGACACACAACTCCTACTCATTCACCATGTGATGTGCATGGATAAGGAGCTTTTGAGAATGAAATTCAATGGAATCAACAAGCTGATCAGACATGTTTTGGCCAGGTTAGTACCAAACAATCTGGATAAAGTATGCAACAAAGCATGAAAATCCAACTTCAATTCAGGATCTGGCACCAAAACAACACCTACTGATTCCATCCCATGAGGCCAAGGAAACCTGGAGAATGCGCCTAAGATGCTGGCTATACAACCCAGTGGAGGGGGAATCTCCTTTTCAGATAGGCAGAAATACCAGACTTGGTACCCTAACCTTCTTTCAAGGATACTGCTGGCCAAGGATGCAGTAGGTACCTTTATAAAGAATGGCATTGACATCCTCATTTGCATAGCAAGGGGAAACAACATACCAGAACTCTTATTTGGACTGTGTCTTATATTTGTATTCAGCAATCACATTCACTGAGACAATGGTGGCACTTTCAGAGGAAAAGTTACCCAGTAGTGAGAGGCTTCATGGGACTTCTGGTGGATGCAACCATGTGCCACATCTTTTACCAACATCAGGGACTATTGAGAAATTGCCTGGATTCTTAGAGAAGAGACTGAATAAAATAGGAGTACGAACCAGACTAAGGTCCCAGTGGAGCATAAGCTAAGAAGGCAAATTTGGGCTCTAAATGTGGCATTTCCCCAGCCAGTACTTCCCATTTAAATAGAATGTTTAATTATGAGGCAGAGGAGGGGTTGAGGATGCCCAGAGTCAGGATGGGATAGAAATGCATATCTCATTGTCCACACCCTCCAAAATCTCCCTCTTCCTTCTTCTACCCAAATGTTTTATATCCCAGAGGTGGGTGATGGGCTAATGTCTGCTTAACCATTTTTGGTCAAGGTTTTGTGATGATAGCTGAGAACCATGGTTTAAAATTTGGGGTTCTGGGAATGTATTATTTTTTCTTTTGTACCCTCTGGCCAAACTCTTATATTCTAAGATATATTGCTTTCAGTATCCTGTTTAAGGAAGGCTTTCAGGGATGTGTCTGATCCACAACATCTTTACGCTTTACACTCTTTTTTTTTTTTTAGACGGAGTCTTGCTCTGTTGCTCATGCTGAAGTGCAGTGGCATGATCTTGGCTCATTATAACCTCCGCCTCCCAGGTTCAAGTGATTCTCCTCCCTCAGCCTCCCGAGTAGCTGGGACTACAGCACTAGCATATCCACCTGTAGTGGGTATGCTACTCCTGGCTAATTTTTGTATTTTTGGTAGAGATGGGGTTTCACCACATTGGTCAGGCTGGACTTGAACTCCTGACCTCAGGTGATTTGCCTGCCTTGGTCTCCCAAAGTGCTGGGATTACAGGTGTGAGCCACTGTGCCTGGCCTACTCTCTACATTCTTATTAGGTAATTGGGTGGATTAATTTATTGAGTTTACTTGTTTAAAAAGTGAGGGAAGCCTGTGTTCCATCATACCATCATTCTAATTGGTGGAGTGCCTGCAGATCCTGCTACTTAAATCTGGAGAATTAACATTTAGTAGGTATTCTCTGGAGGCCTCTTTTCTATTGTCATTGGACCCTTAAAAAGGTTTGGCAGGTTTTGTCTGTTGCCTTTTTCCAACTTCAGGTGCCGATTCGATTGCTATACCCAGTGTGCATAGCCCTTCATTTGAGCAAAAATGAGCTCCCTACATGTGTACTCTTTCTTCCGTTTGGATTGCAACATCAGAGCTGCAGACAAGGTATGAAGCATAAGCCCAAAGTTCCCTGAGGTGCTGATGGAAGCTCTGGAGGCCCCATGTCCATGTTTACCGCATTCCAAGCTGCTGTGTAGACTAGGAGGTCAGGGTGCCATATGTTTTTGAGAGATCTACTCCTTGGATTTTTAGCCTTCTTTTTCTGGAGCCTGGTAATGTAACAGTGCTTTTTGGGAGAAAGAGATCATATCCTGATGGTTGAAATAGGACAAATGGATTGTGAAAGGATGGGAGAGCATTCTAGATCTGCTCTATGTTAATTTTGGATACATCTAATTTAGGAAACCATACATATGCATGATGAGTATGTTGAAATGCATTCCATTAGGATTACCTTGTCCAGCTACCCATAGAAATGTCTCCTTGAATGATTGGGTACCTATCTTCAGTTAGAGAATCTCTGCATTGTAGGTAGCTATCACTCAGCATGATGAATGGGATCTTGGAAGGGTTGGGAAAAAAGAGGGAAAGTAGAAGGCAAAGGGAAAAGAAGAGATAAAAGTAGTGTGACTGGGAGAAATTCAGGAATACCAAGGGGTTATACTGTGCATGTAACCCTGTATCCCTTCATCTCATCCTTTTCTGAGTTGTCAGGGTACATGCAGATCCTCCCATGTATGTGACTAATTTCAGGTATGTCTTTTTAGGAGCCTTCTTGCTGTACTTGGAGGGTCATCTTCATTGTGTACTTCTCCACCCTTCACCCAATAGTGGGTGATGTGCTAATGGCAGCAGATCCCGTTTGGGTCCATTACTTTTCAAGCTGGCTTAGCACCTCACTTTAGAATATGGAAATATTTGACTTTTTTTTTTTTGTCTTTGCCTTTGGATCCTGTAATTGTTCACTAGGATTGCCATAGGTAAGTACCACAGACTTGGTGGTTAAGCAATTGAAATTTGTTGTCTTACAGTTTTGGAGGCTCAGAGTGAGAAATCAAGGTGTTTGCATGGATTGTTTCTTCTGAGGTATGTGAGGAAAGGGTCTTTTCCAGGACTCTCTTCTTTGCTCGTAGATGGCCACCTTTGTCTTCATGTGACATTCTCCCTGCAGATGTATCTGGGTCCAAATTTCCTCTTCTTATACCAGTCATATTGGATTAGGACCATGATAATGACTTCATTTTAGTTTGGTTATTTTGTAAAGACCCTCTCTCCAAAAGATAGCCTCTGCCAAATTGCTTATTTGATATTGTGTGTGTTGGACATCTCATTCAATACAGGATTTCAGGAATGTGCCTTTTCTTTCACTGGCCGCTAAATGTAACCTATGCCCTTGAATTTTGTGATCTTCCTTTTGAGGCTCCCTCTTTTCATTCCAGGGACTCCTTGAATGGTTTAATTTTAATACAGTCTCAGACCACTCATCATGGTAGCAAGCACATAATGTCTTTGGAAAACACAGTAACCTGCATATGGTAGAAATGCAGCTCACTCTAAAACCAGGTATTTTATTGTACCTTCTGAAAGATGCAGCTTCAGTGCCAGATTTTTGAGTTCATTGTGTGAGCCAGATACTAATCCTTGTGTTTACAAACTGCAGGAGACTTAAAACAAGCTTTTTGGAGGTCTTTGTCATTTGCTTGAAGCAAGGTAGAATTAAACTTTGCCCTTCCCCTTTTAGAGTAAAGAAAAAGCTTGAAACATTTCCTTTCTCAGGGTCTATGTGTCCACATGAAGAACATTAACCTTACCTCTGTAGGATAGTAGGGGAGCAGTTCACTTGCTAGCCAGCCCCCAAAATAGAGGACCAATACAGGTACATAAATATAACTGATACTGCTGAGTGTATTGTGGGAAGTTTTGTTAAGTGCATGGAAATATTCTATTGATTGTAATGGATATACCCACAAGGGAAATGTAACCATTAGAACAGTGTTAGTAGGATGAGTGGACAACCTATATCTTACTAGGTTACCCAAGGCCAGCACTGCAGTGTCAGCAAAGAGGTGAGGGACTGATAGAAGCAGATGTGCTTAAAGAAGCTACACCATCCTACAATAGCCACAGTTGGCCTGTGAAAATAGTCAGGGTCAATGGACACCTCAGTGTGAATTATAACTAGTTTAATGTGGCAGCTGTCTTCTTACTCAATAATTTTCCAGGTATCATAACAAACTAGGAGTCTATTGTGCATCCTGAAGGGCCTTGTATGCGGTAGTGGATATGCTATTGCTTCCTTCAAATCCTGCTGAATTAATATGATTAGAGTCCATTTTCCTTAAATGGTTGGATTACATTATATGTTAAAATGACAAGGCAATGAGACCCATACTTTATCACCAGTGGATAGGCTGAGACTTAGAAAAGACTGAAACCTCACTGGAAGTATTCTGGTACCATTACACAGATGACATTATTTGGATTGGAAGTGCCAAGGACGGCATATTGTCCTCTTTAGAGAGAGGGTACAATTTTGAGTAATAGGCTCTGAAAGATTAAACCTGTCAAATATCAAGGAACAATCATCCAAATAAAGAAAGGACATCCACTGAGGTTTTTTTCCTCCATTCGCCCTTCATGTTTAAATTCATATGTTTATGAAACAGGCTTATAGTCTGTTAATGCCCTTAAGCTATGTCATTAATATAACATCCAGTAATGGTTTGTGGTTTTGTTCATGGTGCTTCTCTGACCTTGCTACTGCCTATACCTTATTTCAGGGATGAATATTGGCTTGATCCTGGTGTTGGTGGATGTCAGTAGAGCAACAAACCAAGGGTAAGGGTTGTTCCATCCTGGCATCCCTTTCAATGAAAAGTAAAATGAAAATCCCATGAATTCATTCTTGCCTATGAGCGTCCTTGTTTAAATAGATGTGATATAGTAAGGAAAGAATAAACTGGGCATTATTGGTGTCTCAGAACTAAAGAAAATGTATCCAGTCTTTCTTCAGCTATGGCTGCCTTAGATGTAGGGTTTGGGATGTTTACTTGGGCTACTTGTTGGCTTCAGTACCTCAAGTTTTTTTTGTGTATGCTTAGGTCTGTTTCATTGACTTATCAATTATGTTAAAGGCCATTGGGGGTATGTGGGCCAATGCAGCTGTGCAGCTCCAAAAATGTGTTTACAGTGTGTCTAGAGAGGGACCAGATGAAGCACTCATTCTGCTTAGTGAGTGTTATTCTGGGCTGTGGTGCTTGCCATGGGGAACAAACCCTCAAATGGCCTTGAGAGGTTGTGTTGCTTGCAACACCCTGTTCAATACAAACTTTTCGAGATGTGTCCGATTCAAAGCATCTTCACTCACTGCACCCTTAAACATACCGTCGTGTATGTTTGTTTATTCATTTAGACGTTTCAAACAGTCCTGTATCCTAGGGCACAGGATAGCCCTTTCAAGAAGTAGTGCCTGAGTACCACTGTTTCCTCAGCATAGTTTTTGCTTATGCTGCTTCCCTGACACCACCACTGCCTGGATCCCATTTCAGGGACTAATATTGGCTTGTTCCTGGTGCTGGTGGACATCAGTAGAGTAACAAACCAAGGGTAGCAGTTGTGACCTCCTGGTATCCCTTTCAATGAAGGGTCAAAGGAAAATCTCATAAATTAGGTCTTGCCCAATGAGCATCCTTGTTAAGTGTAAGCGGTATACCAAGGTGGCAAGCAATCTGGGCATGAATGGTGTCTTAGACCTGCAGAAAATGTGTCCAGTCACTCCATGTATGGCTGCCTTAGATGGACTGGGACTTCTTCTTGATATTGATGGCTTCAGTATGCCATGTTTCTTACAGACGCCTGAGCCGGATTCATAGACGTATCAACTAATTTAAATGCCAGTGGGTTATGTGGTCAGTGCTGCTGTGTAACCCCAAAGAAAGGGATTTACAATAATTGTACATGGAAAGGCAATTCTGCTCAATGAGTGGAGTTCTGGCTTGTGGTGTTTGCCACGGAAAACAAGCCTGAAAATGCTCCTTTTTACAATTTTTACTGACTCATGGGCAGCAGCCAATGTCCTGGCAGTGTGGACTGGTGGCTGGTGGCCAAAAACTAGATGATTAATTCTTAGACTCTTTTGGGATAAGCATTATCAGCAGAATGCCAAAGATACACACTTTCTGTTCTTGCACTATGTGAATGGCCATGGATAAAGACCCTTTGGGGGAAAATTAGTGGAATCAACAAGCTCATCAGACATGTCTGCCCAGTTTAGGACCAGTGCCATCCACAATTTGGGATATGGACCCAAAACAAGACCTAGCAATTTGAATACACAATGCCAAGGAGCCTGGAAATGTGTGCAACTTGTTAACTGCACAGTCAAGTATGGTGGGATCCCCAGGTCCCATAGCCGGAATTACTTGATGATACCCCAGGTTCCTTTTAAGTGTACCCCTGGTTATGGCTGTATACCTTTTCTGAGTATGATACTGCCAAACTTATTCTCACAGAAGACATGGAAATTTCCTGCCAGGACTCTTAGACTTTGTTTCATGTTTGGATTCCTTGACTGCATCCAGTCTGACTGAACATTACTGTGTTTATATGAAGCTATACCCAGCATTTTCAGCTACCTGTGATGTTTGCTGAACTGTTTATGCTCTCCATAAAATTTCAGTAGCAGGTGTCATTGAAGGATGGCCTGGATACTTAAAGAAGAAACTGAAAAAGAGAACCAGATGACCAATGCCCAGCTCCAGTGGAATTCATGGAATACATGGTTTAGAACCAATGGAATACATGGTTTAGAAAGTCAGTTTGGGTTTAAATGTGGCAATTCTGTAAGAGATTTGAATAGAAATTTCTCAAACATACCATGGCAAACAGGCATATGAAAAGGTGTTCAACATCATTGATCACCAGAGAAATGCACATCAAAACTACAATGAAATATCATCTCACCTTGTTAAAATGACTTTTATCCAAAAGACAGGCAATAACAAATGCTGGAGAGAATGTGGTGAAAAGAGAACCCTCATTTGCTCTTAGTGGGAATGTAAATTAGTAAAAACACTATGGACAACAGTTTGGAGATTCCTCAAATAGAGCTATCACATCATCCAGCAATCCCACTGCAAAGTATTTACCCCAAAGAAAGGAAATCAGTATATCAAAGAGATATCTGCACTCCCATGTTTGTTGCAGCACTATTCATAATAGCCAAGATTTGGAAACAACCTAAGTGTCCATCAACAGATGAATGGATAAAGAAAATGTGGTATATATACATAATGGAGTACTATTCAGCTGTAAAAAGAATGAGGTGTTGTCATTTGCAACAACATGGATGGAACGTCATTATGTTAAGTGAAAAAAGTCAGGCACAGAAAGACAAACTTCACAGGTTCTCACTTATTTGTGGGATCTAAAAAAATAAAAACAATTGAACTCATGGAGATAGAGAGTAGATGGATGGCTACTAGAGGCTGGGAAGGGTAGTAGGAGGGCGAGTAGGGTTGGTTCATTGATACAAAAAATAGTTACAGAGAATAAATAAGACCTACTATTTGATAGCACGACAGGTGTCTATAGTGAACAATAATTTAATTTTACATTTAAAAATAACTAAAATAGGGTAATTGGATTGTTTGTAACACAAACAATGAATGCTTGAGAGCATGAATACCCCATTTTCCATGATGTGATTATGCATTGCATGCCTGTGTCAAAGTATCTCATGTACTCCATAAATATATACACCTAGTATGTACTCACAAAAATTAAAAATTAAAAAAGTGTGATGATACCCCAGAAGTGTACCTCCCATTTAAATAGTTTAATTATGTCTTTTGGGAGTGAGGGGGGTATGGCCCAGACTCATAATGGTGAAGAACAGGAGAACATATCTACCACATTGACAACTCTCACTAAAAATTCTTCGCGGAACTATCTTATATTTTTGAGCTGGGCCATGGGACAATACCAGCAGAACCATTTTTGGTTTACTGTTAGCAAGATAGCCTATACCTTACTTTAGAATATGGTTCTACTGAGCATTTATTATTTTACCCTTTGGAGTTTCTGCCATAGCTCTTACATGAGGCACATGTAACTTTCAATATCATGTTCAATGCAGACTTTAGGGATGTGGTTGACTCACAGACTCATCACTAGCTACACCCTTAATAGTAGGTATTATGGGCTCATTTCCTTGTGCACATTACATATTTTTAACAAGCCAAATACCGGCTCTTAAAGGATTTTGCCTGCTCTGCTACCTCTAGTAGATTCTACCTGAATGATTGAGGTATGGTCCTCATCCTGATAACCACTGCATTCTTTGTATATTATCATTCAGTGTAATGAATGAGAACACAGTAGACATGGGGAAAAGTAGAGAAAAAGGAAAAATGGGGACGAGAGAGAAAAGGAGAGCAAACTTTGATAAATTCGGGGAGAACTATGGGAGTGCATAATGTGTGGGAAATCAATATCCTTTCATCCCATCATTCTATGAGATGCTGGGGTGCATGCAGACCCCACCACGTATGTGTTTCCCTTCAGCTCTCTCTGGTTCATAGCCTTCTTATTTTGAAGATATTTTCAATATTTAATCATTTCTAGTGGGAAATTCTCTCCACCTTTCAAGTAGGGACATTTGGACTAGTAGGTTTCCTCAGAGAACTTTTCTCCTTCATATTTTTGAAGGCCATGTTAACATAGTAGAATATTAGGCTTTCACCAAACTGAAATGTCTTCATGACGCATCATTTCCTGCCTTAGCTGCTCTAATAGTCCAGGGTGGAGTGCTCTCCTGTTGTACTCACCATGACTGCCTGACTGCCCAATTCCTTTGGAGCATATTCAGATGGGAATTTGTTCACTGTATCAGACTTTCTTTACTTTCCCCCATGTGTACTGTGTTCTCATCCATTATAATGAATTTCTGTGGCTTGTCCTCATGAGATGGAAATAAGTGAGTTTCTTATTCTTCTGCTTACCTATGAAAACTGGTGTAGGCATTTTTTCTTTCCTTATCTGCCCATAGTTATCTGGTCCCTCTTAAGTAATCGAAGATCCTGTGGTTGCTTCCTAGCAGTTAGAAGCCCATCTTGTATAGTAATCTAAAAACTAAACCCCTGAATGTTGAGGATTTCTGCCTATTCCACACTGGCACTTCAATGAGGTTTGCATTTCTACAAATGTACTATGCATACGTACATGTGGCATAGACCCAGTCTACCTCCTTTTTCCTCTCTTATATCTTCTCCTCATGATTTTTCTTATCTCTCTAGACACGGGCCCAGGGAGACAGGATAATGGGAGAAGGTCACATCCTTGCATGGTGGGGAAGGTAGTAATGTGAATTTGGGGCCCTGTCTTGTGGAGGAAATCCTGAGCTGTTGCTCTTTTGAGAGCATATTCAGTTTCCTCAGGAACCTCAGAGTTCCTTTCCCTGCCACATCCAGTGTCTTTGCTCTGACCACCCAATAGATTCCCTTTTAGTCCCTATGGCTTTTATGATCCCCCTTATGTTCATCTCTTCCTGTTCTACCATGCATTCCTCTTGGGTGCTTTTATTTTATTTTATTCTTTTGCAATTATCTTTTTAAAAAATCTCAACAGTTATTGGAGAATGGGTGGTGTTTGGTTGCATGGAAAAGTTCTTTAGTGGTGATTTCTGAGATTTTGGTGCATCAGTCACCTGAGCAGTGTATACTGTACCCAATGTGTAGTCTTTTATCCCTCACCCCCTCTCACCCTTCCCCCGCCCAGTCCCCAAAGTCCATTATATCATTCTTATGCCTTTGTGTCTTCATAGCTTAGGCTCCTACTTACAAATGAGAACATATGACGTTTGGTTTTCCATTGCTGAGTTACTTCACTTAGAATAATGGTCTTTAACTCCATCCAGGTTGTTGTGAATGCCATTATTTCATTCCTTTTTATGGCTGAGTCATATTCCATGGTATATACATATACCACATTTTCTTTATCCACTCTTTGGTTGATGTGCATTTAGGCTGGTTCCATATTTTTGCAATTACGAATTGTGTTGCCATAAACTTGTGTACAAATGTCTTTTTCATATAATGACTTCTTTTCCTCTGGGTAGATACCCAGTAGTGGGATTGCTGGATCAAATGCTAGTTCTACTTTTAGTTCTTTAAAGAATCTTCACAAATGTTTTCCATAGTGTTTGTACTAGTTTACATTCCCACCAGCAGTGTAAAAGTGTTCCCTTTTCATCACATCCATGCCAACACCTGTTATTTGTTGATTTTTTAATTATGGCCATTCTCGCAGGAGTAAGGTGGTATTGCATTGTGGTTTTGATTTGCATTTCTCTGATCATTTGTGCTGTTGAGCACTTTTTCATGTTTGTTGGCCATTTGTATATTTTCTTTTGAGAATTGTCTATTCATCTCCTTAGCCCACTTTTTGATGGGGTTGTTTGTTTTTTTTTCTTGCTGATTTGTTTGAGTTCCTTGTAGATTCTGGATATTAGTCTTTTGTCAGATGCATAGTTTGCAGGTATTTTCTCCCACTCTGTGGGTTGTCTGTTCACTCTGCTGATTATTTCTTTTGCTGTGCAGAAGTATTTTAGTTTAATTAAGTCCCATCTATTTATCTTTGCTTTTGTTGCATTTGCTTTTGGGTTCTTGGTCATGAAGTCTTTGCCTAAGCCAATATCTAGAAGGGGTTTTCCAATGTTATCTTCTATTACACAATCTTTATGGTTTCAGGTCTTAGATTTAAGTCTTTGATTCATCTTGAGTTGATTTTTGTTTAAGGTGCGAGATGAGGATCCAGTTTCATTCTCCTACATGTGGCTAGCTGATTATCCTAGGACCATTTGCTGAAAAGTGTGTCCTTTCCCTTTTATGTTTATGTTTTTGTTTGCTTTGTTAAATATCAGTTGGCTGTAAGTATTTGGGTTTATTTGTGGGTTCTCTATTCTATTCCATTGGTCTGTGTGCCTATTTTTATACCAGTACCATGCTGTTTTGGTGGCTATGGCCTTATAGTATAGTTTGAAATCAGGTAGTGCGATGCCTCCAGATTTGTTCTTTTTGCTTAGTCTTGCTTTGGCTATGTGGGCTCTTTTTTGGTTCCATATGAATTTTAGAATTGTTTTTTTCTAATTCTCTGAAGAATGATGGTGGTATTTTGATGGGAATTGCATTGAATTTGTGGATTGCTCTTGGCAGCATGGTCATTTTCACAATATTGATTTTACCCGTCCATGAGCATGGGATGTGTTTCCATTTGTTTGTGTCATCTCTGATTTCTTTCAGCAGTGTTTCGTAGTTTTTGTTGTAGAGGTCTTTCACCTCCTTGGTTAGGTACATTCCTAAGTATTTTATTTTATTTTATTTTATTTTATTTTATTTTATTTATTTTGCAGCTATTGTAAAAGGGGTTGAGTTCTTGATTTGATTTCTCTGCTCGGTCGCTGTTGGTGTATAGAAGATTTGTGTATGTTAATCTTGCATCCAGAGACTTTGCTGAATTCTTTTCATCAGTTCAGGAGCTTTCTGGAGGAGTCTTTAGGGTTCTTGAGGTAAATGATCATATCGTCAGCAAACAGTGACAGTTTGACTTCTTCTTTACTGATTTGGATGTCCTTTATTTCTTTCTCTTGTCTGATTGCTCTGGCTAGGACTTCCAGTACTGTTGAAGAGGAGTGGTGAGAGTGGGCATCCTTGTCTTATTCCAGTTCTCAGAGGGAATGCTTTCAACTTTTCCCCATTCACTATTATGTTGGCTGTGGGTTTTTCATAGATGGCTTTTATTACATTGAGGTATGTTCCTTGTATGTTGATTTTGCTGAGAGTTTTAATCATAAAAAGATGCTGGATTTTGTTGAATGCTTTTTCTGCATCTATTGAGATGATCATGTGTTTTTTGTTTTTAATTCTGTTTATATGGTGTATCGTATTTATTGACTTGCATATGTTAAACCATCCCTGCATCCCTGGTATGAAACCCACTTGATTATGGTGGATTATCTTTTTGATATGTTGTTGGATTCCATTAGCTAATATTTTGTTAAGGATTTTAGCATCTATGCTCATCAGGGATATCAGTCTGTAGTTTTCTTTTTTGGTTATTTCCCTTCCTGGTTTTGGTATTAGAGTTATACTGGCTTCATAGAATGATTTAGGAAGGGTTCCCTCTTTCTCTATCTGGTGGAATAATGTCAATAGGATTGGTACCAATTCTTCTTTGAATGTCTGGTAGAATTCTGCTGTGAATCTGTCTGGTCCTGGACTTTTTTTGTTGGTAGTTTTAAAATTACCATTTCAATCTCGCTGCTTGTTATTGGTCTTTTCAGGGTATCTAATCCTTCCTGATTTAGGCTAGGAGGGTTGTATCTTTCCAGGAATCTTGGCATCTCACAAATTATCTTCATTATGTATTTTAATTTTAATATCAAAATAGTGTATGATTTATGATGAAATGTACAGATCTTAAGTATACAGTTTGATGAGTATACAGGCAAATACATACACATGTATGACCAAAATCCCAATCAGATATAGAATATTTCTGTCACTCTAGGGGGTCCTTTTTTGCGCCATCATTGAATATTAGTCACTAATATCCTGGCTATTCTCCCTTTTTGAGAATTTGGTGCTGAAACCGGGATTTCATAATTGTAGCAGAAGGAACAATCATCTCTGAGTAGTGAGACGTGGGTTCAAATCTAAGTTTAGTCAAAAATTAGCTAGGTATCACACCACTGCACTCTAGCCTGGGTGACAGAGCAAGACTGTCTCAAAAAAAAAAAATAGCTAGGTGATATTGGGAGAGTCATCAAAATGCTTTGAATTTCTTTTATTATATGTCAAATGAAAGCGTCTGATTGAATAACTCTTATTGGTCCTTTAATTTAAACATTCTAAGTCTAAACTGTTCTTTAGGAGGACTCTTTTCTCCTTTCCTCACGAGCAAAATAGTTGGGTGTTTCTTTCAGCAACACCTTTGCTCCAGGGATCACTATCAAGAGCCAAGTCAATTACCTTGTCTGGAAATAGAAACTGTTTTGTGTTCTACTCAGAGCTTAGGTGATGGGTAGTGTGACCTTTTTCAGGATGTTAGGGGGATTTCCTTCACACCTCAGCCCTCCTGATTTCTCAATTAAATGAGAGCAGCGGGTTGTATAATCAACAGAAGTCATCCTTGGGCCACAGCAAGGTGAAGTGCCACTTTGGCTCTTCTCAGATTTCTCTTTAAGGTAGTGACCACTGAGGTAAGTGTCCACTTGGGAATGAAATAAGTGTTGAATAATTATATTTCTCTTTGATGAATAAGATGGAGTTTGCCCAAGACTTTAGGGCCATTACATAAGAGATGTGTGCTTGTATACTGCACAAAAGTGTTCAGAGCAAGAAGACTTACCGTAAGGCCTCGTGGTGACCCTGGTCTGTTGGAACTCCATTTCCCAAGTACATTCATGCATTGTTTGATGAGATCACACACACACAAACACACACACACTCACACACACTTCATTTTATTAATAGCTAAGTTATTTTAAAAATGGTGTGGTTTTCCATTCAATTTTTTTTTTTTGTAAAGTTGCTAAGATGGAACACTTGGGACTTGGCAGTAGTTTCATATTTGCTTGGCCTGTCTCATGAAAATTGATTGGAGTCTTGTTCATGTTCTTTGAAAGAATAAATTATTAGTTAGCCATTTAAGTGCATAATTTAGGATTTAATATGGATAGCACATTTCTAGTGTAATTTGGTTTGGAATGATTCATACTAGTTGAAAAATTTAAAATAATGTTCACTTATGAATAACTCATTTTTCATTTTTTAAGCATTCTCAGGGAGTCATAGGCATTCATAGGACTTACTATTAGTTGTTTCTTATCTTCATGACTGGGTTTCTGAACCATTTTTGAATTAAGGAAGAAACACTGGAACGCATAATCTCTGATAATTAGATCTTGAGGAAATGATTATAACATTTACTTATGTAAACTTCCACAGGAGAACAGAACAGAAAATGAGTCCTTTCAAGATATACCTTAAAAATCCACTTTCTCTTTAAGTTTCATTAGTGCTATTTATGCTTGGTTTATAAAAATTAATTAGTGCCCTTAGGAAGAAGACCTATGTTAACCCCTTTTGGGGTAGTTTGTGCAATTTACTTGATTTCTTGGTGATTATTATTGTCTTCCTTATATGTCTCTAGGTATTTTTTTTAGTACATGGATCCATTTGCTCCGTTCTAGTTATGCTTTAAAGACCTCAGTCAATTTGCAAGATAATGGCTCAAATTAAGTATTTGACCAGAACCCAGAGGAAACTAACCAGGCCACAACTCATATTAGCCATTACCTTGGCCTCTTTCCTACCTAGGGAGCGTGACATGTTCGGTTTTCCTTTGTCACACATGGGGATTAGAAGGGGAAAGGAGAGAAGTACATTGTTCTGGAGGATTGTATTATTATTCCCAAATACTAGCTCCCTTAGTGATGAGAAATTTAAATGTCCTTGCTTGTTGCCATGTGAGTTGTTGTGCCTCCTTGAAGGTGGAGTTTACAATACCACTACACTGACTTTTGGGCTTTATGTGTAATATAATTTAGCCAATGGAATGTGAGTGGGTGTGATGTATGTCACCTTTGAACATCACAGACTTCTACCATTTCTCTTTCTTGTCTTGTCTGCCATTAAAATGTCATGTTCCAAATAGGAGCTTCTCCCTCAATCTAGATCCTAGAACGAAAACACATATGGAACTACAACAGCAGACCTGCAGGTGTCAACACATGATATGAGCAAGAAATAATGTTTTTTTTTTTTGCAATTTGCTAACATTCTGAGATTGTTTCGCAGCAAAGCTGACTAGTACACTTGCTCTCTCAAGGTATCAAGAGGGAACTTGGGATATTCTAGGATAGGAAGTAGAAATCCTACTTGCACATTTTGCTATGCCTGTGGCTTTCAATCATTTTGACCACAACCCACAATAAGAAATGAATTTTACATTATTACTCAGTACACTTAAACATATGTGTGTATATACACAGTATATACAGAAACAAATATATATATATATTATATCTGTAAATAGCCATATATATGAAAACAAGTTTCAGGAAACAATTTTTACTCTTACATGCACTTGAATATTTTTTTCTTTTTCTATTTTGATTTATTTCCCTAAAAATGCTACTTTTGACAAGCTTTTAATTTAATAAAAAATTAATTTTATAATTCACTAATGGGTCTTAATCCTTAGCTGAAAAAACACTGATTTAGAGAAAACCATTCTTTATAAAATGAAGCTGAGAGAGACTATACTCACTCACAGTTACACTGCCATTGTTTGGAATTTGGCAGAGTTTAGGTGCACTTGTAATGTTCACACAGTCAAAATATTATCTGTTTGTAAGAGAAGAATGGAGGCCACTTGGATATGATGGAAAGAGAATTAGAACTTGTCACTGTTTTGCTCATGGCAACTGATACAATGAGCATTAAAATTAGCACCTAACAAAATCAAGGCCAAAAGATATATGTGTAAAAACACCCTGCAGAATTGCAGAGATTGGCAAGAACAAACCAAAGATGAAATCTCATAAAATATTAGTATTAGGACCTATCCATAAAAAGTAACAGTTTGTTCAAACTACCTAACATTGTGAACTTATGCTCTTTTAAACTTAAGTGTGCAGAATAGAGATTTGAGTCAAGACGTGATGTTACAGATCATGAAAATATTAATCCTGGTAATACACATTGCTCAATCATAGATGTTTAAAGTGACACATGGAATATTTCAGAGAGTGAAAGAACTTTATAGACCATCAAATTTTATCTCTTCATTTTACATACAAAGAATTTGAATTCCTAAAAAATTAAGAAAACTGAGAGCATGTGCTCTTTTAGACTTTAGGAGTCATCCTAGCATGCCTTATATTCTGTTTACCTCAGTCATTGCCTTTATAAAAGCTAGTATGGTCTTCTCAAGAGGAAACCTTTTTTTAATTATTATTTTCTTATACCTTTTATACTTCAGGTCAAGAAGAGGGATAGTAGTTCTATTACAGCTTCTAGACCACTTTTCCTCCTCCCTCTTGCAAACCTCCTGCTCTACTAAGGCTCATGGAAGTGGTATACTACTCTATCCTCTTTTGTAGTGCTGTCACTTACCAACCGTGTTGGGTCTTGTCCTCATTCATGCTGCTTTCTCACACTCTTATTTACAATACTTTCATCATTCCTGATGAATTCAGTGTTCATCAACTTGGTCTCAATCCATTAACTTCTTCATTACCAGTGTGCTTTTACTGCCACTCTCTATTAGCAACCCACTTCCAAAGTCACGCTCAGTAACATCTCATTAACCAAAACCACCCATCCCTGACATCTCAAATTCAAATAGCTCCATTTCAGATACCTGTATCCTTTAGTTTCAGATTACTTGCTTAACTTCCAAAATTATAGCTGATATTTGACTTCATCAAGGTCTCTCATCCATTGACCTCATCATTCTCTTTTGGGGTTGGGGTGCTGTTAATCTTGTCTTAATCTCAGCCCGATTCCATGGTTCTTCACTATGATCACATTCTTGCAAATAACCTTAATGTCCTTGTCTTCTCGCCATTGTTATTATTTGGAAAATCCCAAACTTCAGTTTCTTCTGTATAGCTAAACTGTGATGAATTCAATCATGTACTTGGTGGACTCATCCCACTTTCTGTTAATGAACACAAAACTCAAATTTGTACTTTATGTTTGTCTTAGTCAACTTGGGCTGCTATAACAAAATGTCATAGATGAGTGGCTTGAAAAAACATTTATTTCTCACAGTTATGGAGGCTGAAAAGTCCAAGATCAAGGCCAACATATTTGGTGTCTGGCAAGCACTTTCTTCTTGGTTTGTAGACTGCAACCTTCTTGCTGTATCCTAACATGGTGGAGAGAGACAACATCTCTCTTCTGCCTCTTTTAAGGACATGAATCCCATCATGACAGCTCCACCCTCATGACCTAATTGCCCCACAAAAGCCCTCACTTCCAAATGCCATCACACTGGGGATTAGGACTTTGACATATAAAATTTTGGGGCAAAGGCACAAATACTCAGTCCATAGCAATGTAGATGGAAAATGACATTATGTTTCAATAGAAAGCTTGTTTTTTCATTCTTCAAGATGACTATTTCATATCTCTCCTTTTTCTTCTTTTTCCTACTCTGAACTAATAACTTTGCTTCAAACCACATTGAGAAAATGAATCATACAGGAATTCCACCAGCCCCACCATCAAATCTGTAAACTGCCAATCTCTGATCCTGTTTCCTTTCCTTATTTCCTGTTATAACTAGAAACACTGGAGGTATCTTTAGTAATAGGAGTGAAGGCAGGGTCAAAACCAAAAGTACTGTTCAACAGTCTGTATATTAGGTGGTAAGACTTTCAATTTCTGGCAGTAGTGGGCAAGACTATCTAGACTAATTTCTAGCTTAAAACAAATACAGGAGGCGGTTCGAAGATGGCCAAATAGGAACAGCTCTAGTCTACAGCTCCCAGTGGGAGCGACACAGAAGATGGGTGATACCTGCATTTCCAACTGAGGTACCAGGTTCATCTCACTGGGACTTGTCAGTCAGTGGGTGCAGCGCATTGAGCATGAGCCAAAGCAGGGCGAGGCATCTTCTCACCCGGGAAGTGCAAGGGGTCAGAGAATTCCCTTTCCTAGCCAAGCAAAGCTGTGACAGACAGCACCTGGAAAATCGGGTCACTCCCACCCTAATACTGAGCTTTTCCAATGGTCTTAGCAAACGGCACACCAGGAGATTATATCCCGCACATGGCTTAGAGGGGTCCCACACCCACAGAGCCTCGCTCATTGCTAGCACAGCAGTTTGAGATCAAACTGCAGTGTGGCAGCGAGGTTGGGGGAGGGGCGCCTGCCATTGCTGAGGTTTGAGTTGGCAAACAAAACAGCGGGGAGGCTCGAACTGGGTGGAGGCCACCGCAGCTCAAGGAGGCGTGCCTGCCTCTGTAGACTCCACCTCTGGGGGCAGGGAATAGCCAAACAAAAGGCAGCAGAAACCTCTGTAGACTTAAATGTCCCTGTCTGACCACTTTGAAGAGAGTAGTGGTTCTCCCAGCACAGAGTTTGAGATCTGAGAATGGACAGACTGCCTCCTCAAGGTGGGTCCCTGACCCCTGAGTAGCCTAACTGGGAAGCACCCCCCAGTAGGGGCAGACTGACACCTCACATGGCCGGGTACCCCGCTGAGATGAAACTTCCAGAGGAACGATCAGACATTTGCTGTTCAGCAATATCCGCTGTTCTGCAGCCTCTGCTGCTGATACCCAGGCAAACAGGGTCTGGAGTGGACCTCCAGCAAACTCCAACAGACCTGCAGCTGAGGGTCCTGACTGTTAGAAGGAAAACTAACAAACAGAAAGGACATCTACACCAAAACCCATCTGAACGTCACCATCATCAAAGACCAAAGGTAGATAAAATCACAAAGATGGGGAAAAAACAGAACAGAAAAACTGAAAATTCTAAAAATCAGAGCCCCTCTCCTCCTTCAAAGGAACACAGCTCCATACCAGCAATGGAACAAAGCTGGTCAGAGAATGACTTTGATGAGTTGAGAGAAGAAGGCTTCAGACAATCAAACTTCTCCGAGCTAAAGGAGGAAGTTAGAACACATTGCAAAGAAGTTAAAAACCTTGAAAAAAGATTAGATGAATGGCTGACTAGAATAAACAATGTAGAGAAGGCCTTAAGATGACCTGAAGGAGCTGAAAACCATGGCATGAGAACAACGTGACGAATGCACAAACTTCAGTAGCCGATCTGATCAGCTGGAAGAAAGGGTATCAGTGATGGAAGATCAAATGAATGAAATGAAGCGGGAACAGAAGTTTAGAGAAAAAAGAATAAAAAGAAATGAACAAAGCCTCCAAGAAATATGGGACTATGTGAAAAGACCAAATCTACGTCTGATTGGTGTACCTGAAAGTGACGGGGAGAATGGAACCAAGTTGGAAAACATTCTGCAGGATAGTATCTAGGAGAACTTCCCCAATCTAGCAACGCAGGCCAACATTCAAATTCAGGAAATACAGAGAATGCCACAAAGATACTCCTTGAGAAGAGCAACTCCAAGACACAAAATTGTCAGATTCACCAAAGTTGAAATGAAGGAAAAAATGTTAAGGGCAGCCAGAGAGAAAGGTCGGGTTACCCACAAAGGGAAGTCCATCAGACTAACAGCTGATCTCTCAGCAGAAACTCTACAAGCCAGAAGAGAGTGGGGACCAATATTCAACATTCTTAAAGAAAAGAATTTTCAACCCAGAATTTCATCTCCAGCCAAACTAAGCTTCATAAGTGAAGGAGAAATAAAATCCTTTACAGACAAATGCTGAGAGATTTTGTCACCACCAGGCCTGCCCTAAAAGAGCTCCTGAAGGAAGCACTAAACATGGAAAGGAACAACTGATACCAGCCACTGCAAAAACATGCCAAATTGTAAAGACTATCAATGCTAGGACAAAACTGCATCAACTAACAAGCAAAATAACCAGCTAACATCACAATGACAGGATCAAATTCACACATAACAATATTAATCTTAAATGTAAATGGGCTAACTGCTCCAATTAAAAGACACAGACTGGCAAATTGGATAAAGAGTCAAGACCTATCAGTGTGCTGTATTCAGGAAACCCATCTCACGTGCAGACACACATAGGCTCAAAATAAAGGGATGGAGGAAGATCTACCAAGCAAATGGAAAACAAAAAAAGGCAGGGGTTGCAATCCTAGTCTCTGATAAAACAGACTTTAAACCAACAAAGATCAAAAGAGACAAAGAAGGCCATTACATAATGGTAAAGGGATCAATTCAACAGGAAGAGCTAACTATCCTAAATATATATGCACCCAACACAGGAGCACCCAGATTCATAAAGCAAGTCCTTAAGAGACCTACAAAGAGACTTAGACTCCCACACAATAATAATGGGAGACTTTAACACCCCACTGTCAACATTAGACAGATCCACAAGACAGAAAGTTAAGAAGGATATCCAGGAATTGAACTCAGCTCTGCTCCAAGTGGACCTAATAGACATCTACAGAACTCTCCATCCCAAATCAACAGAATATACATTCTTCTCAGCACCACATCACACTTATTTCAAAATTGACCAGATAGTTGAAAGTAAAGCACTCCTCAGCAAATGCAAAAGAACAGAAATTATAACAAACTGTCTCTCAGACCACAGTGCAATCAAACTAGAACTCAGGATTAAGAAACTCACTCAAAACCACTCAACTACATGGAAAGTGAACAACCTGCTCCTGAATGACTGCTCCTGAATGACTAGTGGGTACATAACGAAGTGAAGGCAGAAATAAAGATGTTCTTTGAAACCAATGAGAACAAAGACACAACATACCAGAATCTCTGGGACACATTTAAAGCAGTGTGTAGAGGGAAATTTATAGCACTAAATGCCCACAAGAGAAAGCAGGAAAGATCTAAAATTGACACCCTAACATCACAATTAAAAGAATTAGAGAAGCAAGAGCAAACACATTCAAAAGCTAGCAGAAGGCAAGAAATAACTAAGATCAGAGCAGAATTGAAGGAGATAGAGACACAAAAAACCCTTCAAAAAATCAATGAATCCAGGAGCTGGTTTTTTGAGAAGATCAACAAAATTGATAGACTGCTAGCAAGACTAATAAAGGAGAAAACAGAGAAGAATCAATTAGACGCAATAAAAAATGATAAAGGGGATATCACCACCGATCCCACAGAAATACAAACTACCATCAGAGAATACTATAAACACCTCTATGCAAATAAACTAGAAAATCTAGAAGAAATGGATAAATTCCTGGACACATACACCCTCCTAAGACTAAACCAGGAAGAAGTCGAATCCCTGAATAGACCAATAACAGGCTCTGAAGTTGAGGCAATAATTAATAGCTTACCAACCAAAAAAAGTCCAGGACCAGATGAATTCACAGCTGAATTCTACCATAGGTACAAGGAGGAGCTGGTACCATTCCTTCTGTAACTATTCCAATCAATAGAAAAAGAGGGAATCCTCCCTAACTCATTTTATGAGGCCAGCATCATCCTGATACCAAAGCCTGGCAGAGACACAACCAAAAAAGAGAATTTTAGACCAATATCGCTGATGAACATTGATGCAAAAATCCTCAATAAAATACTGGCAAACCAAATCCAGCAGCACATCAAAAAGCTTATCCACCATGATCAAGTGGGCTTCATCCCTGGGATGCAAGGCCAGTTTAACATACGCAAATCAATAAACGTAATCCAGCATATAAACGGAAACAAAGACAAAAACGACATGATTATCTCAACAGATACAGAAAAGGCCTTTGACAGAATTCAACAGCCCTTCATGCTAAAAACTCTCAGTAAATTAGGTATTGATGGGATGTATCTCAAAGTAATAAGAGCTATCTATGACAAACCCACAGCTAATATCATACTGAATGGGCAAAAACTGGAAGCATTCCCTTTGAAAACTGGCACAAGACAGGGATGCCCTCTCTCGCCACTCCTATTCAACATAGTGTTGTAAGTTCTGGCCAGGGCAATCAGGCAGGAGAAAGAAATAAAGGGTATTCAATTAGGAAAAGAGGAAGTCAAATTGTCCCTGTTTGCAGATGACATGATTGTATATCTAGAAAACCCCATTGTCTCAGCCCAAAATCTCCTTAAGCTGATAAGCAACTTCAGTAAAGTCTCAGGATACAAAATCAGTGTGCAAAAATCACAAGCATTCTTATACACCAATAACAGACAAACAGAAAGCCAAATCATGAGTGAGCTCCCATTCACAATTGCTTCAAAGAGAATAAAATACCTAGGAATCCAACTTACAAGGGATGTGAAGGACCTCTTCAAGGAGAACTACAAACAGCTGCTCAACGAAATAAAAGAGGACACGAACAAATGGAAGAACATTCCGTGCTGATGGATAGGAAGAATCAATATCATGAAAATGGCCATTCCGCCCAAGGTAAGTTATAGATTCAGTGCCATCCCCATCAAGCTACCAATGACTTTCTTCACAGAATTGGAAAAAACTACTTTAAAGTTCATATGGAACCAAAAAAGAGCCTGCATTGCCAAGACAATCCTAAGCCAAAAGAACAAAGCTGGAGGCATCACGCTACCTGACTTCCAACTATACTACAATGCTACAGTAACCAAAACAGCATGGTACTGGTACGAAAACACAGATATAGACCAATGGAACAGAACAGAGCCATCAGATATAATACAACATATCTACAACTGTGTGATCTTTAACAAACCTGACAAAAACATGAAATAGGGAAAGGATTCCCTATTTTACAAATGGTCCTGGGAAAACTTTTGGGTAGCCATATGCGGAAAGCTGAAACTGGATCCCTTCCTTACACCTTATACACAAATTAATTCAAGATGGATTGAAGACTTAAATGTTAGACCTAAAACCATAAAAACCCCAGAAGAAAACCTAGGCAATACCATTCAGGGCATAGGCATGGGCAAGGACTTCATGTCTAAAACACCACAAGGAATGGCAACAAAAGCCAAAATTGACAAATGGGATCTAATTAAACTAAAGAGCTTCTGCACAGCAAAAGAAACTACCATCAGAGTGAACAGGCAACCTACAGAATGGGAGAAAATGTTTGCAATCTACTCATCTGACAAAGGGCTAATATCCAGAATGTACAAAGAACTCAAACAAATTTACAAGAAATAAACAACCCCATCAACAAGTGGGCGAAGGATATAAACAGACACTTCTCAAAAGAAGACATTTATGCAGCCAATAGACACATGAAAAAATGCTCATCATCACTGGCCATCAGAGAAATGCAAATCAAAACCACAATGAGATACCATCTCACACCAGTTAGAATGGCGATCATTAAAAAGTCAGCAAACAACAGGTCCTGGAGAGGATGTGGAGAAATAGGAACACTTTTACACTGTTGGTGGGACTGTAAACTAGTTCAACCATTGTGGAAGTCAGTGTGGCGATTCCTCAGGGATCTAGAACTAGAAATACCATTTGACCTAGGCATCCCATTACTGGGTATATATCCAAAGGATTATAAATCATGCTGCTATAAAGACACATGCACACGTATGTGTATTGTGGCACTATTCACAATAGCAAAGACTTGGAAGCAACCCAAATGTCCATCAGTGATAGACTGGATTAAGAAAACGTGGCACATATACACCATGGAATACTATGCAGCCATAAAAAATGATGATTTCATGTCCTTTATAGGGACATGGATGAAGCTGGAAACCATCATTCTCAGCCAACTATCACAAAAAGAAAAAACCAAACACCGCATAGTCTCACTCATAGGTGGGAATTGAACTATGAGAACACTTGGACACAGGAAGGGGAACATCACACACCGGGGCCTGTTTTCGGGTGGGGGAAGGGGAGAGGGATAGCATTAGGAGAAATACTTAATGTAAATGACAGGTTAATGGGTGCAGCACACCAACATGGCACATATATACAAATGTAATAAACCTGCATGTTGTGCACATGTACCCTAGAACTTAAAGTATAAAAAGAAAATTTTTCAAACACAAAGGTATATTGTATCTGTACAGTATGATTTTTTTCAACATCGAGATTATAGTGCACATATTGTTAAACCTGCATTATCAATATTATCTAATTAACCTTCAAAAATTCTATTTTAATGGCTGAAAATTATTCCATCACAGGAATTGGCCAAATTTATTTAGCTAATTCGTAGTTGTTGGACATGTAGATTACATCTAATTTCTCACTAGTATGAATAGCACCATGAGGAACAACTTAACTCTTTACATCTTTGTGCATTTGTCTATTTCTTTGTAATAAACTACACTCACATTCTACTAATAGTGTGCATAGAAGAATGTTTGTTAAGTCTCATATAGGCTCTTATATGTCTATTTTTATTTCTTGATAATTTTTTAAGCAAAACATGCATTTTATTGGTTGGCTCATTATGCTCTTATTATGTCATTTTGGCTGTCATTAAGCTGCCTTCCCACTAGTAGGTCTGGTGCACCATGTGGCCCTTCTAAGGATGGTGATTGTTTTGTATCTAGCCCTCTTTCTGGTTTTACCTTATGATGTGAATTAGCCAAATTTATAAATGAGGTGAGGAATACAATCTGAGTATAAAGGCAAATATACATAGGTATTAACATGGTTTATATTATGATTTTCTTAGCCTCTTGTACCAATCTAATGGTTTTTACCCTATAGTACACATAACAGATGGCATTCACATATTGAACATATCCAATGGGGCACCATGGAATTTGCACAATTCTTGACATGCTACATACAATGACACTCCTTTTCTCTTGCTCTATAAAACATTTTGGAATCCATGTTAGTGCAGGTAATGTTGTAATAGGATAACTTCTCTAATTTATACCAAAATAAATAACTCACAATCATACTTCCTTAAAATATTATTAGTAGCAAATTATTTGCCATACAATTGTAATAGTATAAAATTCAGCTGCTCTAACAGAGATTAAAATCAACGATGCCTTAAAGAGGACAGAAGCTCATTTCTTTCTCAAAGTAAAATCCGAGCAATTATGGCAGCTCTCTACTGAAATGTCACCAAGGGCCCAGGTACCCTCCATCATGTTGCTCTGCTATCCTTAGAATATTGACCTTATCCCACATGGTCCAAGATTACTCTCCTAATATCTGAATTTCAGCCAGCAAGAAAGGTATAAAATGGCAGTGGAGGCCATGTCCTTGACACTAAGGACATGACCCCAAAGATGTAAACTCTAGCTAATCTTTCCTTGACTACAACATAGACACATGGAACCACACCTACCTGCAGACTAGTATGGGAATGTCTTAAATTGGGGATGCTATAAATCCATCTAAAAAGCAGGAGTTCCCTTACCATGAGTGAGAAGGGGGACAGTTAGAAGCGTCTGTTGTAACATTTCCCATGAGCGTATTGCTTTTGGATACAATCATTCCCCCTTATCTACAGATTTGCTTTCCACAGTTTCAGTTACCCATGGTCAACCATGGTCTGAAAATATTAAATGGAAAATTCCAGAAATAAACAATTTGTAAATTTTGAATTGCATGCCATTCTGAGAAGCATGATGAAATCTCATGTTGTACCACTTCATCCCACCCAGGACGTGAATCATCCCTTTGTCCAGTGTATCTGTGTTTTGTATGCTACCTGCCCATTAGCCATATGGGTTATCAGTTGGACTGTCAGGTATCACTGGTCTTATGTTCAAGTAACCTTTGTTTTACTTAATAATGGCCCCAGAGAGCAAAAGTAGTAATGTTGGCAATTTGGATATGCCAAAGAGAAGCCAAAAAGTAGTTCCTTTAAGTGAAAAGGTGAAAGCTTTCAACTTAATGAAGAAACAAAAAAAATTGTATGCTGAGGTTACTGAGATCCATGGTAAGAATGAATCGTCCGTGAAATTGTGAAGAGGAAAGAAATTCGTGCATAGTATATACAGGGTTCAGTACTATCAAAGACTTCAGGCATCCACTGGAGGTCTTGGAAGGTCTTGGACTGCTGTACTTGATAACAGTTGCCTTAACAAGTTCAGTCTCCTGGACCATAGTAGTATCCAATTGACTCCTCTTGTCCCAAATGAGCAGACTGCATTTCCTTTGGTTCTGTGTCTGGATCATTAGATATATCAGTGGACTAAGCAGAAGATGGGAGACATGGTTTGAGACGTACCTTGTTCAACCTTTAAACTGTTCTTCTGTTCAGAGTTTGAGTTTTAGTAAGAATCTAACTTAGGCTGAGATACTGGTCTTATTTTGAATAGACCAAAATGGTTAGCCTTACCATTTTCTACCTTGTTTACTCAGGAGAAATAATAAGCGGAATCAAATGGAAATTATCATGCCTTAGTTATTAGCATTCAGAGGATAAAGCGTAAGCGCATTAAGAAAATGTAAAAAAATTCTATCACTGCCATTCTAAAATGTGCTCTTAATGTGTCTCTCTTTTTACCCAAAGTAAAATAACCAAGTCAGAGTAAGACATTTTAACTTGAAAAACTCCAGCTCAAACTTTCTTGGTTGGGATAGAAAGGGGCAAATGGATCGTGGTAAGGTGAGATGTGTTTATCTTTTACATATAAGATGCCTCATTTATATTCTTGCCTGAAGTTGACCTTGAACCTGGTTTCATTATATGAAACTGGGAGGAATAGCCCTTGAACAGTCCTTAGTTGTGACTGATGTGATCCTGGAATGCTTGGGGCCCATTCAGATCACGTGGAAGGAAATAATCCAAACAAATGAACATTCCTATTAATGTGTGTTTTCCAGATGCAGCATGAGCCTTTGATTTGTATTCAGTTCAGGGCATATGTAGCAATTTGGAAGGTGTAATATTCTTTTTTAAAATTAAAATGTAAAATTTCCTAGCCCAGGACGAAGCTGAAGAAAGGTGTAATATTCATCAGGTTTAGATAGGTGAGTAGATATGAGTAACAGATTCTTCTGTGTTCTGCAGCATAGCTCTGAAACTCAGTGGGCTCTGAAGGTGCTTTATCCTCAAATAATTTAACAGGCCTCATGAAGATAATGAAGCAGGAGTTAAAAAGAGACAAACAAGTTTTCGTGTACTTAGCTAACTCACTCCAAGGACAGTAATAGATAGGGCCCTGGCAAAGCTTTGATAACACTATCTGAAAAGCCAAAGCCGAAAGGAATGGGCCCCAGACACCCCCTCAGAGCAAGTTTAGGAAAGACAAATTCCTTTACTATCTCTGCATCCCACTTACCATTACTCAATTTCCCAAGTTTTGTAAGTTTCTGTTTTTCATTTGATGCAGCTGCAAGGTCACAGGCCTTGCTAGGGAAATGAAACCTGTCACTGAATAACTGCCTTTGTTCTCCTTCTGTAAGCCTGCTTGCTTGCACCACGAGTTTCACGCCATTGGCTTCCCACCATGCCATTCAAACTAGCCAACTCCCTTTCAGGAGTGTGTATAAAAGTAAAGCCCTGTCTTTGTTCAGGGCCTAGCCTTTGGATGTGAATCCACTGGGCCAGTGGCCACTTAAATAAAATCCTCCTGTTCTATCCATTGGTCTCTCTGGTCCTCTGATTCCTGCAACAATAACAATCAAACTCATCTCTCACCCTAAATCCATTCCCTTTGCTAAATCCTTGTTTTAAAGAAATATAGGTCTTTCTAGGATTTATCTAGGGGAATGTAGCTGGAGAAAGGCAATTTGCCAACTTCTACCTATTTCCTAATGCCCTTTTGTCTCTGTCCAGCTGGAGAATGTGATGGCTTTTAACCTTTAGACCTAGCTCGTCTCAGTTACTGTAAACATGAGTTCCAAACCTGATTCTCATCCCCATCAGAGGGCATTTGGAATTAATATATGTTTCTTCCTGGTTTCAGGTCTTCCTGGAACCAGATTAAGAGCACCCACTGAGCCATGTGTCCCAGCCTTCAACAAGGATGGCCTGTTCTAATTCCTGGTTTGCATAAAAAGTCTTCTTAGGGGCTGAGCCGCCCTATTCTGCATGCTAGGCTGCTTAGTTAAGGTCCTAAGAATCTGCCTAGAGCCCACCCTTGCCAATCTTCCCTTGCCCTGTAGCCATGTATCTGTCCTCTGTTATGCTTAGACCCAGGCTTACAACCCTGCTCCTGAGCCAAGAAGATGCTATGTGTCAGACTCTACCCATCACATACAAATCCTTGATTATTGGTATCTATGTGGGTAGAGGACTTTTTGGACTGTGACAATTGGGCTATAGATCACACCTTGAGAGCCCAAATCTCCTAGGCACTACCTAATCCTTGTTTACCTCACTTTCCCTGATGAGTGGTCACTGGAATCTAGCATTCCTTACAGCTGTCCTGAGTAAAAGAAAATGCATCCTCTATCTGTTCAACCTGTCCTGGTGTAAACTTTCAGAGTTGAGTCATTTTTCTCTATTAATCTTACAATATCCTTTGATTAGGGAAACATCTCATGTGCTAGAACACTTTAGTGTGTCATTGTGACCAATATTAAAAGAAATCTAAAGTTCACGTTGAATTTGATGACATAATCCATTGAAAACCATGTTTTATTTTGTAGAGAAAAGAAGGAAAAGGAATTAGAAAAACACATGTAGCTTTAGGCATAAATTAAAATTTTCATAGTAGCTCCTTTCTAATATTAGTATCTATTAAAATGTTAATTTGGCAAAACATGAGCCCTGAAAATAACTATCTTAACTTTCATATACTCACAAATGCTTAGATTTGTAATGTACTTTTATTCCAGTGACAGGTATTCTGACTGGCTTAGCGCATCAGGTATAGATCTGTAGATCTGAGTTTTGCTAAAAAAGTTATCATATTAGAAAATATTGGAAACTAAAAGAGAATAAATTAATATTTGTACATAAAATCTTGGTCACCATTGGTGACTTTCTTCTTTCAAAGCTCAGAGATATGTTTATGTCCAGCATTAACTTGTAGTCAGCAAATATTTATTGAGCAATTACTATTTGTGGGCATTGTTCTAGGTGTTGTAATACAGCAGTGAATAAAGCAAAGTCTCTGCTGTTATGTAATATTCCTGTGATGCAGTGATTATATATTAGGTTGGTGAACTGGGTGGGGTGGTGGGAGTGTAGCAAATGATGAACCAGGCATGGAACACTTCTTCTCTACTTGTCTTCTTAGCCAATGGCTTTCGATGGGATATGGTGCAGTAAGAATGTCTTAATTTGGGTTTTCCCAGAAGCAGACTTCAGTGTAAGAATGCAGTGCAAGTAGTTTATCTGGAGGTGAGGGAAATATTGCTAGGGGAGTAGGAAAGTGAGACTGGGAAGAGAAGGCAGCCAAAAGAGTCACCGTTGTGAGTGATTGGCACTTCGTCTTATGAGAAAACTCTAGGAAACAGAGCCTCTCTCCTGAGGGGATAGGAAGCTGGGATGTTTATGCATCATCTCTCATTAGTCTTGGTTGGGGGCTTCTGAGGGCAGGGTTAATCTAGGTCTGGCCTGCAGTGTGAGCAGCAAGGTGGGTTTTGGTGGCCTGAAAAAGTCCTCAGGCATGGCCGATAGGTTCTTGAAGTGGGAAATCAGATGGTATGCACTGAGTTGATAAGGATTGAAGTAAGAAGATGTGGGCTGGGCTACTGAGATGTTGAGGTAAATTTGTCTTTCCGTAGTGTATGAAATAGTGCTCCTGCTTTTTTTGTTTTGTTTTCTTTTTTTTTTTAAGACGGAGTCTCGCTCTGTCGCCAGGCTGGAGTGCAGTGGCAGGATCTCAGCTCACTGCAACCTCTGCCTCCCGGGTTCAAGCGATTCTCCTGCCTCAGCCTCCTGAGTAGCTGGGACTGCAGGCACGCGCCACCACGCCCGGCTAATTTTTGTAGTTTTAGTAGAGATGGGGTTGTTGTGTGTTTAGTAGAGATGACCATGTTGGCCAGGATGGTCTCGATCTCTTGACCTCGTGATCTGCCTGCCTCGGCATCCCCAAAGTGCTGGGATTACAGGCCTGAGCCAGTGCTCCCGGCTGCTGCTGCTATTTTAAAGCTAGAACTGATGCATGGCAAAAGCAAACTTAAATTATTCTAAGACTTTGTTAGATATGTAGTAAGGTAGAACGGTATGACACAGTGGATTAACTTTAACATTAGAATTTTCTCATATGGCTTGGTAAAGATACACTTGCTAGAAGATGGAACATTGTTGGGCAAACACTAGATGGTGCTGTTCTTTAGGTAGAGAAGACAGTCTGCAACTAGATTTTGGTGCTGATCTATTATTACAGTTTAGCATACAATTTTAAAACAGTTGGGCTTCAATCGATCAAAAAGTATTTACTGAACACCCATTAAGTGTCAGAGTTGATCCTGAAATAGTAAGGAAAATAGTATTAAGTCGAGAATGACAGCAAAGCACAAAACTGAAGCAGCAGCTTTCCAATTTAAATAGCCTGGATTTTTCCTTTCTTTAGAGAACTTAGAGAATTTATGTAGCATAAGAATTTTCTTTATCCCCAAAGAACTTTGTATTAATGGAACAATATTTACTATCAGTTTTGATAATACTATTTCATGAATATTATATATCCAGTTACTAATTAAGTATATTTGCCATTTGACTTTACGATTAAATGTAAAAACATGATGTGTTCTGTAAAATACTATTCTAATAAACTTCTAAAATATAACACCTTCTTGAACTTTCCCACATTAAATCCCACTAGCTTTAATTACTCCAAACTCTTAGTATTACCCTGAGTAAATTTAGGGAGTCTTTATAGCAGTGCTTCTTAAACTTTAATGTGCATAATAGGCACCTGGGGATTTGATTAAAAATAAGATTCTGAGTCAGTGGGTCTGGGGTGGAGCCTGAGATTATGCATTTCTCACAGGTTCCCACATGATGCTGATGCTACTGATCCACAGACAGCCCTTTGGGTAGATTTTTACTTGTAGATATGGTAATTGAGTTTTGCCATGGTTAGAAACATGTTTTAATTTTAATTTCCTGTAGGAGATTTTTCTCTGTGACTCTCTCTCTATCTTCAACTTCCTTTTCCCACATCTTCACCATGTTCTTATAATTTACTGTATGTTGCATGCAGTAGTCACTAAATAGATGTAGATGATGGATGGGAGAAGAAACTTGCTCCATAAAACATGGAGTGTTGGATAGCTTTAATTTGTCCCTTCAGAGCCATTCTCCTCTTGTCTTCGCCTTGTTCTCTGGCCTGGGATGCTAACCTGTATGAACCTCATCAAGGAGCTCTTGTTTTCTCTGGCTTCCAGGTTGGTTTTGCTCATGGGGGCCCCAGTGAAAGGTGAGAGAGAGATAGAGAGAGAGAGGAGAGTGAGATCAATTATTTATCCCTTGGCTCCCTCCCTGTAAGGTCACCTTGGGCTGTCTGAGAACGTTTACTGAAGTTCAGTAACCTTTTCAAGGTGTCCACTTGCATACTATTCTCTCCTTTTAGGTTCTGGAAACTACTCCTTTCCCCTTTTCCTTTGGGCCTAGGGGTTAGTAACTGCTCCTATATTATTAGCTCTGTGATACTTACAGTTCCTTGGCATTTTGCCCATACTCCTTAAAAGAGTTCCTTTTTTAAAATAAATTCTCCTCAAGTTAACCTAATTTGAGTATGCCAACCTGTTGGGATGCTGACTGAAACACTAGGTTACCCATGACTTCAGAAATATAAAAAGGTAAAATTTGCTTGAGCTGTAGGAAGACATAAAATAACACAATGTGATATACTTATCACTTTTCTGGTGAGAACATTTAAAATCTATTAACAATTTTCAAGAAAATAATACATTATTATTAACTATAATTAACATGTTGTACAAGTTCTCTTGAACTTATTCCTCCTGTAATACATGTTAATTACATTGATCTAGCCACTTCACAGTGTATACATCCATGTGTTTCAAAACATACCATACATGAAAATTATGTACAATTTAAAGCTGTCAAATAAAAAAGCCAGGAAATTATGGAAAAAAATGTAAAAGACACAATTTGAGACATGTAGAAAAGGCTCAATTTTGACAAATAATTTTATTGCTTTACAATTCCAAGAACATGTCAGCATTGCATGACATTATCAACTCTGTTGGGGCAATGACTGAAATTTGGCTTAGGTTTTTCATTATCTTTGTGGTGTTTGAAATATTCAGGCAAATTTTGTTTCTCTTGTCAGTGTGGGTCAGAGTCCAAGTTAGATATAGCCAAGCAGGGGCTTCTGGCTCATTAGAGAATATTTCCCAGACTGCTGGTCTATATCCTCATTGCAATTGATGATGACAGACAACAGAAATAATAAACTTAACTTACTTTGAAAAACAACAGTAGTTATTGTCTTTCTTTGACTCATTCTTTTATCTGAACAGATTAGCTTTGCTGTTCTCTCATCTGAGTCCATTTAATATTGTGCATGTATATGGGAGTATAAAGGTTCTTAATCTAAGTTTTTACTAGAGAAAAAGAGTTTTATTGTGGTCTGATTGTAGGAAATCTCACTTTATGTGAAATGTGCCCATAACCCTACTTAATTTGCACCTATTAAAATGTCAAAAAATGGTACATCTTGAATTTGACCTGGAATATTCCAGCGTGATAAAGTTTTTAGTCCTCTTAAGTGTGGCAGGGATTTTCTTCTTGGCTGCATTGATTCCTTCTCCATTTGAATGTAACACTTGAGGCTGCAAGCTCATTTTCCTAAGTAAATGGTCACGGTGTTTACCAGAATTTTGTTGCTATGGCAGAGAGCTCATCATTGGGATTTTTTTAAATGGGGGAAATTTCATGGCATGTTTTCAAGGTTATTACCCAAAGCTGCATATATATATAACAAGGTTTTATTTTTCTTTTAAAGTTATTGTCAGAATAGATGCCAGTATAGCAGTTTCAGTTGCTCAAATGATCGCGGCTAGCAAGAACTTTTTAACTTGAGACTATTAGGAAATCCAGTTGGAATGTTTAGAAAAATAAACTATCATACTGCCTCACTAATTGATTTCTTCTGTACTTTAATCATCCATCCATCCATCATCTGGGATTGAAAACAAGTGCTAAGTGTGTCAAGAGGAAAAATAGATAATCTGTTTTCTCATGGAGCTCATCTTCTTAGATGAGTAGCATGTATACACAAATAAATTATAATTTATTTTGGCAATGATAAAAGTATTAGGTACATGATATAGAGAAAGGAGGGCCTAAGCTAATTTTGGGGGAGAGAGATTGGTTAGAAGACCTTCATAGAGAAGTTGACATCTGAGTAGGGTTTTGAAGTTGGAATAGAAGATGAGAGATGGTGGGTAGTTAGGATCCAAATTATAAAAGGTCTTATACCTTCTGCTAAGGAAGTTGGTTTGATTTTTATCCTGTAGGGAATCATAAGCTTCTAGATAATTTTACCTAGGAAAGAGATATTATCAAATTTGCATTTTGGAAAGAACTTTTCAGGAATGATGTAAGAGATGCACTGGAAGAGAGGGGTGGAGTTGTGTTTATATGAGGCTGGAGGTAGAGAAAGCAACTAGGAGCTATGCAAAGAACCCACACAAGAGCTAAAAATTGCTTAAACTAAGTGAGAATGAAGAGAAAGCGGCAGATTCAAGAGATAATTAGGAAGTAGAATTGGCAAGACAATATCTGAGAAATTATTACTAAAATATAGAATATATAAAAGAGAATATGTTGGGAAGATGGATGGGAAGAGAAAATGATTTTATGTTTTTGATATTTTGAGGTTGTAGTACCCCTAACAGATAACTAGACTGCTATATAACCTTGGATAACTGCTAAGTAAGTCTGGAGTAGAGACATGTGTTTGGAAATCACAGAATAGTTAAAACTAGAGGAGTAGATGGGATGTTTGAGGGGCTGAGCGCAGGGCATACTCCCCAATCTGTTTTTCTGTCTCCATGCTTTTCTTTTGTGCAACACTCTGATCTCATGTTGCTAATTGCTGATGCTTTCCACCAGGATGAGGAGGGAGGGGGGCGTGTCCTAAGCCCAGTTAAGAATCACTAGAAGCTTGACTAAGAAGTTCCTTATAAATGTAGTAAAAGATTGAGGAGAAGGTGAAGTCCCAGAATCCAAAGAAACAGGGTTTTAAGAAAGCAAAAACCCAATTGCTCAACAGGGGGTTAGTTTACTGTAAAAGTAGAAGAAGACAGAAGGGAAAACTTGATATTGTTCTTGGCAATGGTTGTTTGGATATGACACCAAAAGCACAAGCAACAAAAACAAAAATAGACAAGTAGGACTATCTCAAACTAAAAAGCTTCTGTACAGCAAGGGACACAATCAACAGAGTGAAAAGGCAACCTGCCTAAAGGGAGAAAATATTTGTAAACCATTTATCTGATAGGAGGTTAACATCCAAAATATATAAAAATTTCCTACAACGTAAGAGCAGAAACCCCCAAATCTGATTAAAAAGTGGGCATAGGACTTGAATAGACATTTCACCAAAGAAGTCATACAAATGACCAACAGTTATATGAAAAGGTGCTCAATATCATTAATCATCAGTTAAATGCAAATTAAAATCACATTGAAATACCATCATACACTTGTTAGGATGGCTATTATTTAAAAAAAAAAGAAATATTTTCAAGGATGTGGAAAAATGGAAACCCTCATATACAGTTGGTAGGAACCTAGAATGGCGCAGTAACTATGGAGAAAAGTATGAAGGTTCCTCAAAAAATTAAAAACAGAACTACCAAATGATCCAGCAGTCTCCCTGCTAGATATATATCGAAAAGAATTGAAATCAGGATTTTTTTTTTGTTTTTTTTTGAGATGGAGTATCGCTCTGTCACCCAGGCTGGAGTGCAATGGCACAATCTCGGCTCACTGCAACCTCTGTCTCCTGGGTTGAAGCAATAATCCCGCCTCAGTAGCTGGGATTACAGGCTCGCACCATCATGCCCGGCTAATTTTTGTGTTTTCGTAGAGACAGGGTTTCACCATGTTGGCCAGGCTGGTCTCAAACTCCTGACCTCAGGTGATCCACCCGCCTTGGCCTCCCAAAGTACTAGGATTACAGGCGTGAGCCACCGCACCTGGCCTGAAATCAGGATCTTGAAGAGATATATGCATTTCTATGTTCATTGCAGCATTATTCATGATAGGCAAGATTTGAAAACAACCTGAATGTCCATCAGTGGATGAATGGATAAAGAAAAAATGTGTTATATAATGTTATATAATAATGGAAGATTATTCAGCCTTAAAAAGAAAGAAATTCTGCCACATGTGATAACATGGATGAACCTGGAAGACATTATGGTATGTGAAATAAGCCAGTCACAGTAGGAAAAATACTGCATGATTCCGCTTATATGAGGTATGTAAAGTAGTCAAACTCATAGAACAGAAAGTAGAGTGGTAGTTGCCAGGGTCTATTGAGAGGAGGAAAAGGAGAGTTGATAAAAGTGTGTAAAGTTTCAGTTATGAAAGATGATTAAGTTCTAGACATCAGCTGTACAACATACTTTCTATGGATAACAATTCTGAGTTGTGCACTTAAAAGTTGGTTAAGAAGGTAGATCTCACATTAAGTGTTCCTACAGAAAAAGCAAAAACAAAACCACAAAGGGGCATGAAGAAACTTTTGGAGGTGATTGATGTTTATTATCTTGATTGTGGTGGTCATTTCACTAGTGGGTGCATATGTCCAAACTCATCAAGTTGTACACATAAAATATGTGTGATTTTTGTATTTCAATTTTGCATCAATAAAGCTGTTAAAAAGGGAGAACATTTAAAAAATTTAAAACATGTATAGTGATAATCATACTTAACAGGTCTAGCTCCAGCATTGAACGTGGATGACTCTGAAGTCAGAAATTACTGAGAAGGACTCTCAAGCATTTGAAATGATTGTCATGGACTGCTTTGTTAAAACCTTATGTCTTTCATAAGCTTATTTCACTTCATTTTGAGCAAGCTTTGCTATTTTTAATACCTGCAAGTATTTTGAACGTGTTTAAAATTATTTTCTTCAGAATCTGCCTAATCATTGTCTTTTATATTCTGAAAATTATTCCTCCGCTAAAAACAAGGGTGCAAATTCTGTTTTTCTAGAAACAGAATGATATACTCAAACTGATATGAGAAATCAGGGTTCAAACACGGATATAATAGTAAAATTCCTTCTATCTATACTGTGGCTAACATTTGGTGGATTCAATTTGCAAAAACTGCTGCATGAGAGAATGCTACATGCAGGCCCCCTGCTGCTTCTAGTTTTGCTGCTGTTAATCAGACTTAGTGCAATAATAAAAATGTCAAGCTCTGCTACACACAAGCCTACCTCAGAGATATCACACGTTTGATTTCAGACCACTACAATAAAGTGAGTCACACAAATAAAGTGAGTCACGCAAATTTCTGGTTTCCGAGTGCATATAAAAATTATGTTTACACGATACTGTAGTCTATTGAGTATGCAATAGCATTATGTCTAAAAAGAACAATGTACATATCTTAATTGAAAAATGCTTTATTGCTAAAAAATGCTAATCATCATCTGAGCCTTCAGTGAGTTGTAATCTTTTAACTGGTGGAGGGTCTTGCCTTGATATGGATGGCTGCTGACCGATCAGGGTGGTAGTTGAAGATTGGGCTATCTGTGGCAATCTCTTAAAATAAGACAACAATGAAGTTTGATGCATTGATTGACTTCCTTTCATGAAAGATTTCTCTGTAGCATGTGATGCTATTTGATAGCGTTTTACCCATAGAGCTTCTTTCAAAATTGGAGTCAATTCTCTCAAACCTTGTCACTGCTTTATCAACTAAGTTTATGTGATATTCTAAGTCTTTGTTGTCATTTCAACAATGTTCACAGCATCTTCTGCAGGAATGTATTTCATCTCAAGAAGCCACTTTTTTTCATCCATGAGAAGTAGCTCCTCACTCATTCAAGGTTGATCACGAGATTGCAGCAATTCAGTCACATCTTCAGGCTCCACTTCTAGTTCTCTTGCTAGTTCTCTCACATCTGCACTTTCTTCCTCCACTGAAGTCTTGAATTCCTCTCAAAGTCACCCATGAGGATTGGAATTAACTTCTTCCAAACTCTTGTTGATATTTTGGCCTCCTCCCATGAATCACAAATGTTCTTAATGGCCTCTAGAATGATGAATTCTTTCTAGACTTTCTTTTATATCTAAGAGACATCTGTACCCCTGTGTTTATTTAATTTTTTAATGCTTTGTAATATCCTTTATTTAAAAAAAATTTTGTGGGTACATAGTGGGTATATATATTTATGCATTATGTGAGCTGTATTGATACAGGCATGCGATGCATAATAATTATATCAAGGTAAATGGGATATCCCTCACCTCAGGCATTTATCCTTTGTGTTACAAACAATCCAGTTATACTCTTTTAGTTATTTTAAAATGTACAGTTAAATTATTTTTGACTATAGTCTTGTTGTGATGGCAAATACAAGGTCTTAGGCGTTATGCATTATTTCTATGTTTTTAAGTACCCACTACCATTCCCACTTTCCCCCCACGCTCCTCTACTCCCCTTCCCACCCTTTGGTAACTATCCTTCTACTCTCTATCTCCATGAGTTCAATTGTTTTAATTTTTAGCTTCCGCAAATAAGTGAGATCATGTGAAGTTTGTCTTTCTGTGCCTGGCTTATTTCACTTAACATAATGATCTCCAGTTCCATCCATGTTGTTGCAAATGACAGGATTTCATCTTTTTTATGGCTGAATAGTATTCCATTGTGTTTATGTACCCCATTTTCTTTATCCATTTATCTGTTGATGGACACCTAGGTTGCTTCCAAATTTTGGCTATTGTGAATAGTGCTCCAATAAACATGGGAGTTCAGATATCTCTTTGATATACTGATTTCCTTTCTTATGGGTATATATACCTAGGAGTGGGATTTCTGGAACATATGGTAGCTCTATTTTTAGCATTTAGTTCTTGTTTTTTTTTTTTAAAACAAGGTCTTTTTCTGTCACCGAGGCTGGAGAGAAGTGCCATAATAATAGCTCACTGCAGCCTCAAACTCCTGGGCTCAAGCAATCCTCCTGCCTTAGCTTCCCAGTGTGCTGGGATTGTAGGCATAAGTCACCATGGCTGACTTATTTTTAGTGTTTTTAGGAACCTCAAAACTGTTCTCCATAGTGGTTGCACTAATTTTCATTCCCCAAAACAGTGTATGAGGGTACTCTTTTCACCACATCCTCGCCAGCATTTGTTATTGCCTGACTTTTTGGGTAAAAGCCATTTTAACTGGAGTGAGATGATATCTTGTTGTATTTTTGCTTTGCATTTCTCCAGTGAGCAATGCTGTTGAGCACTTTTTCATATTCCTGTTTGCATTTGTATATTTTCTTTTGAGAAATCTCTATTCATATCTTTTGCCCATTTGTAATCAGATTATTAGATTTTCTCCTCTAGAATTGTTTGAGCTTTTTATATATTCTGGTTATTAATATCTTGTCAGGTGGGTAATTTGCAAATATTTTCTCCCATTTAGTGTCTTTTCACTTTGTTGGCTGTTTCCTTTGCTGTGTATAAGCGTTTTAACTTGATGTGATCCCATTTATCCCTTTTTGCTTTGGTTGTCTGTGCTTGTGAGATATTGCTCAAGAAATCTTTGACCAATGTAATGTCCTGGAGAGTTTCTCCAATTTGTTTCGTAGTGGTTTCACAGTTTGAGGTCTTAGATTTAAGTCTTTAATCCACTTTGATTTGATTTTTGTATATGGTGGGAGAGAGGAGTCTAGTTTCATTCATTTGCATATAGAGATGCAGTTTTCCCAGTACCATTTATTGAAGATACTGTCCTTTCCCCAATGCATGTTCTTGGCACGTTTCTCAAAAATGAGTTGAACGTAGATGTATGGATTTATCTCTGGGTTCTCTATACTGTTCCATTGATCTATGTGCCTGTTTTTATGCCAGTACCATGCTCTTTTGGTTACTACAGCTTTGTAGTATAATTTAAAGCCAGGTAATATGATTCCTCCAGTTTTGTTATATTTGCTCAGGATAGTTTTGGCTATTCTGATTCTTTCGTAGTTCCATATAAATTTTAGGATTGTTTTTCTATTTCTGTGAAGAATGTCATTGGTATTTTGATAGGGATTGCACTGCATCTGTAGATTGCTTTGGGTAGTATGCTTTGGGTCATTTTAACAGTACTGATTCTTCTAATCCATGATGATGGAATATCTTTTTACTTTTTTGTGTCATCTTTAATTTCTGGCATCAATGTTTTACAATTTTCACTGTAGAGGACTTTCACTTCTTTGCCTAAGTTAATCTCTAAGCATTTAATTTTATTTGTAACTATTGTAAATGGGATTACTTTCTTGCTTTCACTTTTAGGTTGTTTGCTATGTGGAGTCTTGCTCTGTCGCCAGGCTGGAGTGCAGAGGTGCGATCTTGGCTCACTGCAACCTCCGCTTCCCGGGTTCAAGTGATTCTCCTGCCTCAGCCTCCTGAGTAGCTGGGACTACAGGTGCTCGCCAGCATGCCCAGCTAATTTTTGAATTTTTAGTAGAGACGGGGTTTCACCATGTTGGCCAGGATGGTCTTGATCTCTTGACCTTGTGATCCACCTGCTCTGGCTTCCCAAAGTGCTGGGATTACAGGCATGAGCCACCACGCCCAGCCCGAAATGCTACTAATTTTTGTATGTTGATTTTATATTCTGCAACTTTACTGAACTTATCAGTTCTAATAGTTTTCTAGTAGCATGTTTAATTTTTTCCAAATATAAGATCATATCATCTGCAAACAAAGATAATTTGACTTCTTCCTTTCCAGTTTGGATGCCCTTTATTTCTTTCTCTTGTCTGATTGCTCTAGCTAGGACTTCCAGTACTATGTTAAATAACAGTGGTGAAAGTGGCTTTCCTTGTTGTGTTGCAGATCTTAGAGAGAAGGCTTTCAGTTTTTCCCCATTCAGTATGATACTAGCCATGGGTCTGTCGTTCTGTCGTATAAGGCTTTTATTATGTTGAGATGTGTCCATTCCATCCCCAGTTTTTTGAGGGTTTTTATGATGAAGGGGTGTTGAATTTTATCAAATGCTTTTCAGCATCAATTGGAAGGATCATACGGTTTTTATCCTTCATCCTTCATTGTGTTGATAAGATGTATCACATTGTTTGATTCTCATATGTTGAACCATCTTTGCATCCAGGGATAAATCTCAATTGGTCATCGTGGATGATGTGCCTAATGTATTGTTGAATTCTGTTTGCTAGTATTTTGTTAAGGATTTCTGCATCAATATTCATCAGAGATATTGGCCTGTAGTTTTCTTTTTTTGATGTGTCTTTGTCTGGTTTTGGTACCAGGGTAATACTGGCTTTGTAGAATGAGTTTGAGAGTATTCCCTCCTCCTCTATTTTTCAGAGTAGTTTGAGTAGGATTGATATTAGTTCTTCATTATATGTTTGGTAGAATACAGCAGTGAAGCCATTGGTTCCTGGGCTTTTTTTACTGGGAGACTTTTTATTATGGCTTTGATCTCATTACTTGTGATTGGTTTTGGATGTCTCCCTAGTTCAACATTGGTAGGTTATTTATGTGTCTAGGAATTTGTCCATTTCTCCTAGATTGTCCAATTTGTTGGCATATAGTTGCTCATAGTAACCACTAATGATCCTTTGCATTTCCATGGTATCAGTTGTAATGCCTCCTTTTTCATCTCTGATTTTATTTATTTGAATCTTCTCTCTTTTTTTCTTAGTCTGGCTAAAGTTTTGTCTATTTTGTTTAACTTTTCAAAAAACCAACTTTTTGTTTGATTGATCTTGTGTATTATTTTTTTCATTTATTTCTGCTCTTTTATTTTTTTTTCTACTAATTTTGGGTTTGGTTTGCTCTTGCTTTTCTAGTTATTTAAGATGCATTATTAGGTTGTTCATTTGAAGTATTTCTTCTTTGGATGTGAGCACTTAATAGCTATAAACCTCCCTTTTGGTACTGTTTTTGCTGTATCCTATAGATTTTGGTATGTTGTGTTTCCATTATCATTTGTTTCAAGACATTTTTGAATTTTCTTCTTAATCTGTTCATTGACCCAGCAGTCCTTCAGGAGCCTAGTGTTTAATTTTTATGTGTTTGTATGGTTTCCAACATTCTTCTTGTTATTGATTTCTAGTTTTATTCTATTGTGGTCAGAGAAAATGCTTGATATTCAAGTTTTTTGAGTGTTTTAAGACTTGTTTTTTGACCTAACTTATGGTCTATCCTTGAGAATGACCCATATGCTGAGAAAAAGAATGTGTATTCTTCAGCCATTCGATGAAATGTTTTATAAATATCTATTTGATCCATTTGGTCTATAGTGGAAATTAAGTCCATTTTTCGTTGTTGTTGATTTTCTGTCTGGAAGAGCTGTCCAATGCTGAAAGTGGGGTGTTGAAGTCTCCAGCTATTATTGTATTGGGGGCCTGTCTCTCTCTTTAGCTCTAATAGTATTTGCTTTATATATCTGGGTTCTCCAGTGTTGGGGACATATATATTTAAATTGTTATATCCTCTTGCTGAACTGGCCACTTTTTGATTATATAGTGACCTTCTTTGCCTCTTTTTATAGTTTTTGTCTTGAATTCTATTTTGTCTGATTTAAGTATAGCTACTCCTGCTCTCTTTTGGTTTCTATTGGCCATGGAATATCTTTTTCCATACCTTTATTTTCAGGCTATGTGTATCTTTATAGGTGAAATGTGTTTCTTGTATTCAACAGATAATTGGGTCTTATTTATTTATTTATTTATTTATTTTTATCAATTTAGCCAGCCTATGTCTTTGGATTGGAGAATTTAGTCCTTTTACATTCAATGTTATTGATAAGTAAGGATTTACTCCTGCCATTTTGTTGTTTGTTTTCTGGTTGTTTTGTGGTCTTTCCCTTCCTTCTTTCCTACTTGTTTCCCTTTTTGAAGGTGATTTTCTTTGGTGGCATGTTTTTCTTTTCTTTTCTTTTTTTAGACAGAGTCTCATTCTGTCACCCAGGATGGAGTGCAGTGGCACCATCTTGGCTTACTGCAACCTCTGCCTCCTGGGTTCAAGTAATTCTTGTGCCTCAGCCTTCCAAGTAGCTGGGAATACAAGCATGCCACCATGCCCAGCTAATTTTTTTTTTTTTTTTTTTGTATATTTAGGAGAGACAGGGTTTTACCATGTTGGCCAGCCTGGTCTCGAATTCCTGACCTCAAGTGATCCACCCACCTTGGCCTCCCAAAGTGCTGGGATTACAGGCATGAGCCACTGCACCCGGCCTCTGGTGGCATGTTTTAATTTTTTGCTCTTTTTAAAAATCTGTTTTAGGCTTTTTGATTTGAGGTTACCATGAGACTTAGAAATAATATCTTATAGCCCATTATTTTAAACTAGTGACAGCTTAACCCTCATGGCATAAACAAACAAACAAGCAAAGAAAAAACTAATGAAAACTCTACATTTTGACTTAACGCCCCCCACTTTTTAAATTTTTGTTGTTTTGATTTATCTATTATTATACTGTCTGTCTTGAAAAGTTGTAGTTATTATTTTTTATATGTTCATCTTTAGTCTTTCCATTAAAGATGTGAGTAGGTTACACAGCACAATTATAGTTTTATAATATTTTGTGTTTGGGAGTGTGTTTACTATTACCAGTAAGTATCATACCTTCAGATGGTTTCTTATTACTGGTTAATGTCCTTTTCTTTCATATTGAAGAACTCCCTTTAGCATTTCTTATATGACAAGTCTGGTGTTGATGACATCCCACAGCTTTTGTTTTTCTGGGAAAGTGTTTATTTCGCCATCATGTTTGAGGGTATTTTTACTGAATATAGTATTCTAGGATACAAGTAATTTTCCTTCTGCACTTTAAATATTAATATATTATCCCTCTCTCTCCTAGCCTTTAAGGTTTCCACTGAAAAGTCTGCTGCCAGACATATTGGAGCTCCATTGTATGCTATTTATTTCTTTTCTTTTGCTGCTTTGAGGATCCTTTCTTTATCCTTGACCTTTGGGATTTTGATTATTAAACGCTTTGAGGTAGTCTTATTTGGTTATATCTTTCTTTGGTTATATCTGCCTATGTTTGATCAAGGCCTTGGGGATCTACAATCAGCAAGTAGCAAAGCCAGTCAGGCCTTTGTTCTTCCTTTCAGGACAGCAAGTTTCCCCCAGGCCCCAGGTGGGTCCAGAAATGCCATCCAGGAGTCAGGACTAGAGTCAAAAACCTCAGAAGTCTGCCTGGTATTCTATTGTATTGAGGCTAAGCTGGCACTCAAACCACAAGACACAGTCCTTGTCACTCTTCAGTTCCCTTTCCAAAGGCAGAGGAGCCTCACCTCATAGCCACCGCTGCCCCTGGCCACCAGTAGTACTGCCAGACTACCAGCCAATGTTCCCTTAAGGCCCAAGGGCTCTTAAGTCAGTTTGTGGTAAATGTTGCCTGGTCTGGGACTTACCCTTTAGGGCAATGGGCTCCTCTCTGGCCCAGGGCAGATCCAGAAATGCCATCCAGTAGTCAAGTCTTGGGATCGGGGATCCCAAGAGCCTGCTTGGTGGTCTACCCACCTGTAGTGGTGTTGTTACCTAACGTGCAAGACAAAGTCTCCTTTACTTTTCCCTCTGCTTTTCTCAAGCAGAAGGAGTTTTGCCCCATATCCACTGTAGCTGGTAATGTGCTGAGTCGCACCTGAAGCCAGCCAGTGTCAGATGCTCACCAAGGCCTTCTATGTAGTACCTGTGTATCATTGCTGGTTATTAAAGGCCCAAGGGCTCTTCAGTTAGCAGGTGATTAATGCTGGCAGGACTGGGGTTTTTTTTTCCTTCAAGGCAGCAGGTTCCCTTCTGGTCCAGGGTGTGTCTAGAAATGTCTGGGAGCCAGGGCCTGGAACGGGGGCATCAGTTTTGGAGCCACGAACTGTTCAGCCTTGGGGTTAGGGGACGCATGATGCTAGCACTCTCTTAGCTGCCCCAGCTGGTGTCTCAGTATGTCTCAGCACCCTCGCCCGCAGTGTACTGTCTCTGGGCCTAGTTAAGCCCAAGGACTTGCTTACAAACTGCAGTCCTTATGGCCCAGACTGCCTATCAAGTTTACTTAGAGATTGAGAGCACCTTGGCCCTCGGTGGTGAGGTTTGTGGGCACTCAAGTTTCGCCCGCTTGTATTGGCGATACCCCTCTAGCTAGGACTGGTTTAAATGCTCCCTCTGTGGGCGGGTGTCAGCTGAGTTTGTTCGGGTTTTCCCTTTTGCTCTGACAGGACAGCCCTGAGTTCAATGCCTCACAATTGCTGTGTTCCCTCTCCCCCAGCGCCCAGAGACATTTTCTGCACCAAGCTGCTCCTGCCAGGGGTGGGGAAAGGGTGGCGTTAGTGATTTAGGTCTGTTTTTTCTATCTCTTGAGTACCTCTTTCAGCAATATGAAGTTAAAAGCAGGTACTATTACTGCTCACTTGATTTTTGGTCCTTATGAAGGTGTTTTTTTCTGAGTAGATAGTTGTTAACTTGGTGTCCTTGTTAGGGGGGGTGATCAATGGAGCTTTCTATTCCACCATCTTGCTCCCAAGTTCCGTACATTCCTTTTTGTATCATACTTTTCAAAGCTATATTATAACATGATAGACACATACACACACACGTGCATGCGCACTGTATTTGTTCCCTAGAGCTACTATAACAAATTACCACAAACTGCGTGGCTTAAAGCAACACAAATTTATTTTCTGAAAGCTCTGGAGGCTACAAGTACAAAATCAATACGTGGGCAGGGCTGGTTCCTTCTGGAAGCTTGGGAGAAACTGTTCCATGCCTCTCTCCTAGCTTCTAATGCAATCCTTTGCACTCCTTGGCTTGTATAAACATCAGTCTAATCTATCTGTGTCTTCACATGACATCCACATCACTCTAATCTGTCTCTGTCTTCACATGACATCCTCCTTCTGTGTCTATGTCCAAATTCCCCTCTTATGAGGATACTGGTCATTGAATTAGGGCCTATCCTAATCTAGTATGATCTCATCTTAACTTCACTACATCTGCAAAGATTGTACTTCCAAATCAGATCTTATTCCCATGTTCTGGGTTGACATTAAGTTTGAGGGATGCTATGCAACCCTGTGTGTGTGTGTGTGTGTGTGTGTGTGTGTGTTTTCTGAAGCATGATATTTAGTGGCTGCATATTTTTCATGTAGTTAACTGTGTTATTTTTCTAATTTTGCTCATCTAGGCTATTATTAGTAAGTTTCTATTTTAACTAACACAACAGTAAATGTTTTTGCATATAAATCATTGTATGCCTCTCCAAAATGTTCCTTGCAACAAACTTCTAGGTATGGAATTTGGCATTGATTCCATTACTTTTAACCCAAGTCTTCACAAGTTACTTCTCATAAAATCACTTTGGTAAGTAAATTCCAGACAACTTCCTGTCCTCATGCTAGACTTCTAGGTAGTGTCGTTCTTTGTCTTTTAATTTCAAAAATTTCAGAACTGTAATAAGAAATAGCTCTGCTGAAACACACACATACATACACACACACAGATGCACAGATATCTTTTTATTTTATTTTTTGACAAACACCTTCTAGCTGGCTCCCTGTAAACCTCTTACATGGTTATGTTTAAAACCTATGCAAAGAAAAGTAGTCAAAATCACCTTTCATTATATTTCCCAAAACACCAGTTAACCACAATTCAATGAGGCATGTGCTGTTTTCTCCTCTAGTATGAATCTCTTGTAAATACAGAAAGAAAGCATTTGTGAAATATTTTTTTGTCAAAATACAATTTGGATGTCATAGTACAGTGGGTGTCCCCCTGTGGGTGTTTCTGATGCTTACAAAGTAGCCAGCTACTCTTGGCTGAAGTGGAGTCACTGCTAAGTACTAAACCCTGTCATTTACACTTGACCCTTGAACAACATGGATTTGAACGACATAGGTCCACTTATATACAGGTTTTGTTAACCAAATGTGCTTCAAAAATACATGATTCACAGGATGTGAACCCTATGTAGTCAGGTTGAATTTTAGTATACACGGGTTCTGCAGGGCCCACTGCAGGACTTGAGTATGCACGGATTTTGGTAGGTAGGTGCTGGAACTAATTTCCCACATACAGTGAGAGACGACTGTGCTGTATTTGGGAGGGAAGTTTGTTGCTATAGGAATTCTTCCTGTAAAACTTAGGAGAGATACATAGGAAATACCTGTATCTTATTTCTGATGCAAAGTTGACTTTTCAGCTTGATTGGCACATAACAGTCATTTTGGATAAGCTAGTTTGATTGCATGAGTGGAATTTCTATAGGAGGGTAAGAAAAATTAACGTTTTTACTAATTTCTGAGCTTTTGGCATGGATAAAGCTTTCTACTGGTTTTGTTGTTGGGGAGAAATCATTTCTTTAAAATTTAATGACTAAATTATGAGAAACTCATAAAGTTGTATCACTGTTGCTCCCTTTGGTACTGTTTTTTGATAAAGCCCAATGCCATGACCAACAGTCTTATAATTAAAGCATTGCAAGCTAGGGCTGGAAAAATTACATTGGCTTCAAGTATTTTACATGGGCTTTATTCATATTGGTCTGAAATTTATAAACAAGCAATGGCCTGAAGAGAACAGATTCAAATATACCCTATGCATAGGTTTTGGTATTAGGATTATTCTGGCCTAATGAATTGAATTGGAATGTCTTATTCCTCATATTTTTCTGAAAGATTTTATGTAAGATTGCTATAATTCTTTCTTAGATGTTTGATAGGATTCACAAGTGAAGTCCACCTTGCCTTCAGTTTTCTTTGCAGGAAAGTTTATATTAATAATTTCCCTAAAATAGATAAATCTTTTCATATTTTCAATGTCTTTAGTTAGTTTTTATAAATTATAAATTATGTTTTTCAAGGATTTTAAAAATTCATCTATATTTTCAACTTTATTGGCATAAAGTTGTTCAACTATTCCCTTATTACCTTTTCATTATCTGTAGAATCTGTACTGATACTCTCACTTTCATTCCTGATGTTGGTTAATTTATGTTCCTCAGTTTTTTCTTTATCAGACCAGCTAGAAGTTTATCAATTTTATTAATCACATAGACAGGCAACTTTTACTGTTTGTTTTTCTGCTTTCTATTTGATTGATTTCCCCCTTTCATTTTTATTAGTTTCTGTTTTCAACTTATTTGACTTTTGCTCTTTTAAAATTCTAGGTTCTTAAGGTAGAAACTCTTTTATCTAATATAAGCATTTTAAATCTGAAAGTTTTCCTCTAAGTACTGCTTTAGAGAAATCATATACGTTTTGATACATTATGTTTTCGTTATCATATAATTCAAAACATTTTCTAATTTTCTTGTGACTTCTTTTTTGACCCATGATGTATTTAGAAAGTATGGCTTTTCCAAATGTCTACAGATTTTCTAGTATCTTTAAAAATTGGTGTCTAAATTAATTCTATTGTGGTCAGGCAATAATTTCTTTTTTAGACTTTTTGGTTCACGGTACATGTGCAGGTTTGTTATATAGATGGTGTGTCATTGGGGTTTGGTGTACAGATTATTTCATCACCTAGGTGATAAGCATGGTACCTGATAGGTAGTTTTTTTGGTACTCACCCTCCTCCCATCCTCCACCGTCAAGTCTATTGTTCTTTTCCTGATGTCTCTGTGTACTCGATGTTTAGCTCCCACTTATAAGTGAGAACATTCAATAGATATTTGGTATTCTGTTCCTGTGTGAGTTTGCTTAGGATAATGGCCTCCGTTTGCATCCATGTTGCAGCAAAGGACATGATTTCATTATTTGTGGCTGCATAATATTTCATGGTGTGTATGTACCACATTTTCTTTGTCCAGTCTACAATTGATGGGCATTTAGGTTGATTCCATGTCTTTGTTACTGCGAATAGTGCTGCGATGAACATATGCATGCCAGATGGTTGTAGGTGTGCAGCTTTAGTTCTGGGCTCTCTTTTTTTTTTTTTTTTTTTCTGGGCTCTCTATTCTGTTCTATTTGTCTATGTGTCTGTTTTTATAGTAGAGCCATGCTGTTTTGGTTACTGTAGCCTTGCAGTACAGTTTGAAGTCAGGTAATGTGATGCCTCTGGCTTTGTTCTTTTTGCTTAGGATTTCCTTGGTTATTCAGGCTTTCTCTTGGTTCCATATGAATTTTAGAATAGGTTTTTCTAATTCTGTGAAAAATGTCTTTGGTAGTTTGATGGGAATAGCATTGAATTCAAAAATTGCTTTGGGCAATATGGCCATTTTAATGATTTTGATCCTTCTTATCCGTGAACATGGGATTTTTTTTTTCATTTGTTTGTGTTGTCCCTGATTTTTTTCAGCAGTGTTTTGTAATTCTCATTGTAGAGCTCTTTCACCTCCCTGGTGAGCTGTATTCCCAGGTATTTTATTTTTTGTATGTGTCTATTGTGAATGGGATTGCATTATTGGTTTGGTACTCAGCTTGGATGTTGTTGGTGTATAGAAATGCTACTGATTTTTGTACACTGATTTTGTATTCTGAAACTTTGCTGAAGTTGTTTATCAGATCAGGAGCTTTTGGGTAGAAACTATGGGGTTATATAGGTATAGACCCATTTTGTCTGGAAACAGAGATAGTTTGGCTTCCTCTCTTCCTTTTTGATGCCTTTAATTTCTTTCTCTTGCCTGATTGCTTTGGCTAGGACTTCTAGTACTATGGTGAGTAGGAGTGGTGAGAGTGGACATCCTTGTCTTGTTCCAGCTTTCAAGGGGAATGCTTCCAGCTTTTGCCCATTCAGTATAATGTTGGCTGTGGGTTTGTCATGGATGGCTCTGAGTTTGAGGTATATTCCTCCAATGCCCAGTTTGTTGAGGGTTTTTAACATGAAGAAATGTTGAATATTATTGAAAGCCTTTTCTCCATCTATTGTGATGTAGACAATCATGATCATGTGGTTTTTGTTTTTAGTTCTGTTTATGTGATGAATCATTTTTATCAATTTGCATATGTTGAACCAATTGTGCATCCTAGGGATAAAGCCTACTTAATTGTGGTGACTTAGCTTTTTGATGTGCTGTTGGATTCAATTTGCAATCATTTTGTTGAGGATTTTTGCATCTATGTTAATCAAAGATGTTGGCCTGAAGTATTCTTTCTTTGTTGTGTGTCTGCCAGGTTTTGTAGTAACAGAATGCAATTCAAAATGGCATAAATAATAAGAAAAATGTATTATCTCACATTTTCGGAAGCCCAGAGGTTGATGCCCAGGGTTTTCTCAACAATGTCATCAGGGGCTCAGATTTTCCATCTTCCTACTCTTCCATCTTTAGCATGCCAGCTTTCCCCTGCACACCTGCTCTTCTGATGGTATGAAGATGGCTGCCTCAGTTTCCAGGATCATATGCAGATACAACAATATCTAGTAGAAGTAGAAGATACACTTTTTAAATAGAAATTTCAATTACTCAGAAAAATAGAGAGAACAATATAAAAATTACCCATGGATATGCAGATGTAATGTAGATGTAATCATTGTTAACATTTTAATATATTTTCTTGATTTTTTGCTAAATTATTTTAAAGTAATTACCAATATTATGAAATATCTTTAGAATGCACCTTTACAAAACAAAGATAGTTCCCTAACTAATCACAATATTACTATCAGACCTAAAACTTATAATTATTTCTTAATAGAAACTAATATTCCAGTCTGTGTTCAAACTTTACAATTTTCCAAAATTTAAAAATTTTCCCAAAAATGTCTTTTTTGTTTGTTTGTTTTTGAGACTGAGTCTCGCTCTGTCATCCAGGCTGGAGTGCAGTGGCATGATCTTGGCTCACTGCATCCTCCACCTTCCATGTTCAAGTGATTCCCCTGCCTCAGTCTCCTGAGCCACTGTGCCCAGCATAAAAGTGTCTTTTTTACATTAATTATTTTAATTTGTTTTTCTATGATCTATTATATCCTTTACCAATTTTCAACTGAAGTGTTTTTTTAAATTGATTTTAAGAGAGCTATATAAATAAATGACATTAATACTTTGTCAATATTTTTATGCTAGCTTGCCTTTTAACTTTTTGGGTTTTTTTTGACAGATAAAATCTAATCAAGGATTATGCAGTGCATATTGTTGTTATATCTACTATGTCTCCTTTAATCTCCTAAATCTCTTCTAGAATGTCTTGACTCTAGAACATTGTCTTCTTTTTTTTTTCCTCATAAAATTGAAGTATTGAAGGGCCCAGTCCTGTTGTCCTGTAGAATGACTCAAATCCAGGCTTTGTCTGAATTTTCTTGATGCATTTCTCTGTCCTCCATATTTCCTGTAAACTGGATATTAGATCTAAAGAGTTGTATAGATTCAGATTAAATATTTTTTGGAAGAAATACTTCAGAGATGAGGCTGTATATTTATTGCATTACACTGAGTCATATAATGTCTGATTTCCTCATTTTTAGTGATGTTAAAATCAATCACATAGTGATGTTAAAATAAGGGGATTTCAGCTCAATCTTTTTATTACAAAATAACATTTTATAACATTTTTTCTCTTGCAACTACTAAATAATTTTGGAGTTGATATCTTGGCTCTGGATGAAACTATCCAGTTTCTCTTTTCATGTAATGGCTTTATTTATTTTCTGACAACGAAGACCCAGAAGAGACACTTAATGGCTTTAGCTTCCACTGAAGATAGCTGCCTGAATCAATTATTTCATTAGAATTTACAAAACCATATTTATTAGCTGAAATTCTTTTTATTATTATTATTATTATTATTTTTATTATTATTATTATACTTTAAGTTTTAGAGTACCTGTGCACTATGTGCAGGTTAGTTACATATGTATACATGTGACATGTTGGTGTGCTGCACCCATTAACTCGTCATTTACATTAGGTATTTCTCCTAATGCTATCCCTCCCCCCTCCCCCAACCCCACAGCAGTCCCCAGAGTGTGATGTTCCCCTTCCTGTGTCCATGTGTTCTCACTGTTCAAGGAGCAATCAACTAGGGCTATTTATTAGGTTACTCTCAATACCATTTCTACTAGAAAGGCAAGATAAATTGTTACCTCTTAAATTTTACCAGTTTTCAGAGTAAGGTGTTGGTGTAATGGTGACAATTAAGTTTGCTTCTTTGTTTTTACTTTTAAAAATATTAGTTTGAGCTCATGTTTTAAAAAAATATTCAAAGATTTCAGCCAATTATAGTTCTTATTCTTTTGATACTCAAGTCCTCCCAATTTTGGTCAAGGGGAGACCCTTCCTGATGGCTATTATGTCATTCTTATGTGACTCCATTCATCTTTGGAAGGCCCTTTGCTTTCTGACAAAACAAGATGTCTATTCCCTGTTTACCTTGTACATTCTCTGAAATTAGATGTTCATTCAGGGAACCCTAGTTAGTGTGCTTTTCATTCGGGATAAAGAAATATTCCCAAGGCTGGGCGCGGTGGCTCACGCCTGTAATCCCAGCAGTTTGGGAGGCTGAGGTGGGCGGATCACTTGAGGTCAGGAGTTCGAGACCAGCCTAGGCAACATAGTGAAACCCTGTCTCTACTAAAAATACAAAAATTAGCCGGGCGTGGTGGTGGGCACCTGTAATCCCAGCTACTCAGGAGGCTGAGGCAGGAGAATCGCTTGAACCTGGGAGGCGGAGGTTGCAGTGAGCCAAGATTGCGCCACTGCACTCCAGCCTGGGCGACAGAGTGAGACTCTGTCTCAAAAAAAAAAGAAAAAAAAATTCCCAGAAATTCCCTAGTGTACTTCCCCTTTTATTTCAGAATTATGTGACATTCCCATTCCTGAAACACTCCCTGGCTAGAGGAATGGGATGCCTGTTTAATTTAGTGAAGCACGTGGGCATGTGGACGAGGCTTTTAGAGGTTTCATTAGAAAGGATAAAGGCAGGGTAGACAGGATGGAGTAAATACTTGCTGGGTAGCAAATTCAATGACTTCTTTACTAATCAAAGTCACAAATTGCCAGTTTATCAATGTACATTGAGAACTCTCATTGGAAAGGATAACTACCCACAGTAATTTATACACAGGACGCCCATTCTGGAGGCAACAAACATTACATGTTTGCTTGGTAAGAAATAGGAATTAAATGGACTTAAGATATACCCCTATTAGGTTTTGTAGCTGGTTGCAAAAGTATTTTGGTGTTTGTAACCATAACAGTTTAACATAATTAGGGCATTATCTTGCCAGAAATATTTCTGATAAACGTTAACATATTACTGCATCACACTCTGGATTAAGGCAATCATGGATTGGAATGCCAGCTCTTCCACCTACTAGCTGTTTATTACCTAATTTCTTTTCTTTTTTTTTTTTTTTGAGATGGAGTCTCGCTCTGTTGCCTGGGCTGGCATACAGTTGTACAATCTCAGCTCACTGCAACCTCCACCTCTCCTGAGTTCAAGTGATTCTCCTGCCTCAGCCTCCAACGTAGCTGGGATTACAGGCATGCACCACCACCGGTTAATTTTTTGTATTTTTAGTAGAGATGAGGTTTCACCATGTTGGCCAGGCTGGTCTTGAACTCCTGACCTCAGGTGATCCACCCACCTCGGCCTCCCAAAGTGTTGGGATTACAGACGTGAGCCACTGCGCCTGGCCTATTACCTAATCTTTCTGAGCCTTGGTTTCTGCATCTATCAAGTGGAAAGAGTAAAATGCATTTCATCGAGTAATTTGAGATGCAACTGATATAAAGCACCTAGGCCAATGTATACATAGTAATCAACGAATGTTAGTTTTTGACACAGCCTTCCTCCTTCCTCCCTTTTCAGTTTTCGCAAATTTTCTGTCTTTATTCCTCATTTTAGAGAAGTTGGTTTCCAAGACTATAGTTTATCTCGCAGTAGTTATATTTTAGATTTCATTTCAGAACATAACCCAACTCCTGTTATGGGGTTTAGAAAATCATTCTTTAAAAAATTATTTTTAATTTTTGTGGGTACATAGTAGGTCTATATATTTATGGAGTATATGAGATGTTTTGATACAGGCATGCAATGTGTAATAATCACATCATGGAGAATGGGATATCCATCCCCTCAAGCATTAATCCTTAGTGTTACAAACAATCCAATTATACTCTTATTTTTAAATGGAAAATTAAATTATTATTGACTATAGTCACCTGGTTGTGCTATCAAATACTAGTTTTTTTTTCATTCTTTCTATTTTCTTGGTACCCATTCACCATCCCCACTTCCACTGTACTCTTCCCCTACCCCTCCCAGCCTCTGTTAACCATCCTTCTACCCTCTATCTCCATGAGTTCAATTGTTTTGATTTTCGGATCCCACAAATAAGTGAGAACATGCAATGTTTATTTTCTGTGTCTGGCTTATTTCACTTGATATAATAATCTCCAGTAACATCCATGTTGTTGCAAATGACAGGATCTCATTTTTTTATGGCTGAATAGTGTATATGTACCATTGTGTATATGTACCACAAATTGTTTATCCATTCATCTGTTGGTAGTTGCTCAGGTTGCTTCCAAATCTTGCCTATTGTGAACAGAGCTGCAACAAACATAGAAATGTAGATACCTCTTCAATATACTGATTTCCATTCTTTTGGGTATATACCCAGCAGTGGGATACCTGGGTCATATGGTAGCTCCATTTTTAGTTTTTTGAGGAATCTCCAAACTGTTCTCCAAAGAGGGTGTACTTATTTACATTCCCACGAAGAGTGTACAAGGGTTCCCTTTTCTCCACATCCTCGCCAGCATTTCTTATTGCCTGTCTTTTAAATAAAAGTTATTTTAACTGAGGTGAGATGATATCTCCTTGTAGTTTTGATTTGCTTTTCTCTGATGATCAATGATGTTAAACACCTTTTCATATGCCTGTTTGCCATTTGTATGTCTTCTTTTGAGAAATGTCTATTCAAATCTTTTACCCATGTTTTGATTGGATTGTTAGATTTTTTTTCTACAGAGTTGTTTGAGCTGCTTATATATTCTGGCTATTAATCCCTCGTCACATGGGTAGTTTGCAAATATTTTGTCCCATTCTGTGAGTTGTCTGTTCACTTTGTGGATTGTATCCTTTGCCATGCAGCTTTTGAACTTGATGCGATCTCATTTGTCCATTTTAGCTTCGGTTGACTTAGCTTTTGTGACTTGTGGGGTATTACTCAAGAAATTTTTGCCCAGACCAATGTCCTGGAGATTTTCCCCAATGTTTTCTTGTAGGAGCTTCATAGTTTGAGGTCTTGATTTAAGCCTTTAATCCATTTTTATTTGATTTTTGTATATTGTGAGAGAGAGAGGAGTCTAGTTTCATTCTTCTGCATGTGCATATCCAGTTTTCCCAGCACCATTTATTGAAGAGACTGTCTTTTCTGCAGTATATGTTCTTGGCACCTTTGTTGAAAATAAGTTCACTGTACATGTGTGGATTTATTTCTGTGTTCTCTATTCTGTTCACATTGTCTATATGTCTGTTTTTATGCCATTATCATGCTGTTTTGGTTACTATAGCTCTGTAGTATAATTTGAACTCAGGTATTGGGATTCCTCCAGATTTATTTTTGCTTAGAATAACTTTGGCTATTTTTGGTCTTTTGTTGATCCATATAAATTTTAGGATTATCTTTTTCTATTTCTATGAAGAATGTCATTGGTATTTTTATAGAAATTGCATTAAATCTGTACATCGCTTTGGGTAGTATGAATATTTTTAACAATATTGATTCTTCCAATTCATGAACATGGAATATTTTTCTATTTTTTGGTGTCTTTTCAATTACTTTCATCAGTGTTTTATAGTTTTTATTATAGACATCTTTCACTTCTTTGGTTTAGTTAATTTCTAGATATTTAATTTTCTGTGGTTATTGTAAATGGGGTTACTTTTCTGATATTTTTTCAGATTGTTTACTGTTAGCATGTAGAGATGCTACTGATTTTTGTATTGAGTTTGTATTCTGCAACTTTACTGAATCTGTTTATGAGTTCTAATAGTTTTTAATGGCATTTTTAGTTTTTTTCAAATATAAGATCATATTTGCAAACAAGGATAATATGACCTCTTTGTTTTCAATTTGGGTGCCCTATTTCCTTCTGTTGTCTATGTTGAACAACAGTGGTATAAGTGAGCATCCTTTTCATGTTGCAGATCTCAGAGAAAAAGCTTTCAGTTTTTCTCCATTCAGTATACTAGCTGTGAGTAGGTTATATATGGCTTTTATTATGTTGATGTATGTTTCTCTTCTATTACCAGTTTTTGAGGGGTTTTTATCATGAAAGGATGTAGAATTTCATCAAATCCTTTTTCAGCGTCAATTGAAATGATCATGTGGTTTTCATCCTTCATTCTCTTAATATGATGTATCACATTGATTGATTTGTGTATGTTGAACCATCCTTGGTTCCCAGGGATAAATCCAACTTGGTCACAATGAATGATCTTTGTAATGTATTGTTGAAATTGTTTTGGGAGTATTTTGTTGAGGATTTTTACATCAATATTCATCAGAGATATTGGCATGCAGTTTTCTCTTTTGATGTGTCTTTGTCTGGTTTTGGTACCAGGGTAATACTGGCCTTATAGAATGAATTTAGAAGTACTCCTCCCTTCTCTTTTTGAGAATAGTTTGAGTATGATTGGTATTAGTTCTTCTTTAAATGTTTAGTAGAATTCAGCAGTGAAGTCATCGTGTCCTGGACTTTTCTTTACTGAGAGACTTTTTACTATGGCTTTGATCTCATTAATTCTTATTGGTCTGTTCAGGTTTTGCATGTCTTCCTGGTTCAATCTTGGTAGGTTGTACGTATCTAGGAATTCGTCAGTTTCTCTAATTTCCCTATTTATTGGTGTATAGTTGCTCATAGTAGTTGGTAATACTAATTTGAATTTCTGTAGTATCAGTTGTACTGTCTTCATTTTAATCTCTGATTTCATTTATTTTGGTATTTTCTAATTTTTTCAGTCAGGCTAGAGTTTGTCATTTTTGTTTAACTTTTTGAAAAACCAACTTTTTGTTTCATTGATGTTTTGTATTTTTTTCATTTCAGTTACACTTATTTCTGCTGTGACATTTATCATTTCTTCTACCATTTTGGGTTTCGTTTGTTCTTGCTTTTCTTGTTCTTTTAGATGCATAGCTACATTATTTACCAGAAGATTTTCTTCTTTTTTAATGTTGGCACTAGTAGCTATAAACTTCCCTCTTAGTACTGCTTTTGCTGTATCCCATAGATCTTGGTATGTTGTGTTTTCATTATCATTTGTTTCAAGAAATTTTAGGTTTTTTTTTCTTAATCTCTTCATTGACCCACTGGTCATGCAGAAGCATATTGTTTAATTTCCGTTATTTTTATAGTTCCAAAATTCCACTTGTTATTAATTTCTAGTTTTATTCCATTGTGGTCAGAAAAGATGCTTGATATTATTTCAGTCTTTTGGAATGTTTTAAGACTTTTTTGGTGATCTATCATGTGGTCTATCTTTGAGAATGATCCATATGCTGAGGAAAAGAATATGCATTCTGATGTTGTTGGATAAAATATTCTATAAATGTCTATTAGATCCATTTGTTCTATAGTGCAGATTAAATATGATGTTTCTCCGATGTTTTTCTGTCTGGAAAAATCTGTCCAGTGCTGAAATGAGGTGTTGAAGTCTCCAGCTATTATTGTATTGGAGTCTATCCCTCTTTTTAGCTCTAATAATATTTGCTTCATATATCTGTGTACACCAATATTGGGTGCATATATATTTAAACTTGTTATATACTTTTGCTGAATTGACTTCTTTATTATTATGTAGTGTCCTTCTTTGTGTCTTCTTATAGTTTTGGTCTTGAAATCTATTTTGTGTGGTCTAAGTATAGTGACTGCTGCTCTTTTTTTGGTTTCCATTGGCATGGAATATCTTTTTCCATCCCTTTATTTTCAGTTTATGTGTGTTTTTATAGATAGTGTTTCTTGTAGGAAACAGATCAGTCGATCTTGCCTTTTTAATCCATTCAGTCAGCCTGTGTCTTTTGATTGGAGAGTTTAGTCCGTTTTACATTCAATGTTATTATTGATAAGTAAGGACTTCCATATGCCATTTTATAATTTGTTTTCTGAATGTTTTGTGGTCTTCCCTTCCTTCTTTCTTTTCCTCCTGTTTTCTTTTTGGGAAGATTATTTTCTCTGGTGATATGTTTTAGTTTCTTGCTTTTTATTTTTTGTGCATCCATTGCATGTTTTTTGTTTTGAGGTTACCATGAAGATTGCAAATAGTATCATATAACCCATTATTTTTACCTGATAACAATGTAACACTATTTGCATAAACAAACAAGCAAAAAGAAAACTATTAAAAGCTGTACACCTGTACTTTCTCCCCTAACTTTTTTCACTTTTTATGTTTCTATTTATATCTTATTGTACTATGTTGTGAAAAGTTGTTGTAGTTATGATTCTTGATTTGTTCATCCTTTGATCTTTCTACTTAGTATAAGGGTAGTTTATACATCATCATTACAGTGTTATAATATTATGTATTTTTCTGTGTACTTACTATTACCAGTAAGTTTTGTACCTTCTCGTGATTATTTATTGATCATTAATGTCCTTTCTTTTCTGATTGAAGTATTCCCTTTAGCATTTCTTGTAGGACAGATCTGGTGTTGATGAAATCCTTCAGCTTTTGTTTGGGAAAATCTTTACTTCCCCTTCATATTTGAAGGATATTTTCACCAGATATATGATTCTAGGATAAAAGTATTTTTTCTTTAGCACTTTACATATGTGATGCCATTCTCTCTTGGCCTGTAAGGTTTCCACTGAAAGTCTGCTGCCAGGCATATTGGAGCTCCATTTTGTGTTATTTGTTTTATGTCTCTTGTTGCTTTTAGGATCCTCTATTTATCCTTGACCTTTGGGAGTTTTATTATTAAATGTGTTGAGGTAGTCTTCTTTGGATTAAATCTGCATGGTGTTCTATAACCTTCTTGTACTTGGACGTTGATATATTTCTGTAGGTTTGGGAAGTTCTCTGTTATTATCCCCTTGAATAAACTTTCTTCCACTGTCTCTTTCTCTACCCTTTCTTTAAGGCCAACAATACTTAGATTTGTCATTTTGAAAGTATTTGCTAGATCCTTTAGGTGTGCTTCATGGTTTTTTATTTTTTATCTGTTTCCTCTGATTGTGTATTTTCAAATAGCCTGTCTTCAAGCTCGCTAATTCTTCCTTCTGCTTGATCCATTCTGTTATTAAAGAACTGTGATGCATTAGTATGCCAGTTGCATTTTTCAGCTTCATAATTTCTACTTGATTCTTTTAAATTATTTCAATCTCTTTGTTAAATTTATCTGATAGAATTCTGAATTCCTTCTCTGTGTTATCTTGAATTTCTTTGAGTTTGCTTAACACAGCTATTTTGAATTCTCTGTCTGAGAGGTCAGATATTTCAGTTTCTCCATGATTGGTCCCTGATGACCTATTTAGTTAATTTAGTGAGGTAATGTTTCCTTGGATCATCCTGATGCTTGTAGTTGTTCATCTGTGTCCGGGCGTTGAAGAGTTATGTATTCATTTTAGTCTTTGCATTTGGGCTTGTTTGTACCCTTCCTTCTTGGGAAAGCTTTCTAGATATTTGTAAGGATTTGGGTGTTATAATATAAGCTATATCTGCTTTAGGGGATACCCCAAGCCCTGTGTTGCTGTGGTTCTTACAGACTTGCAAAGGTACTACCTTGATGGTCTTGGATAAGATCTGGGAGAATTCTCTGGATTATTAGGTAGAGACTCTTGTTCTTTTCCCTTACTTTGTCTAAAACAAAGAAGATCTCTCTGTTCTGAGTCACCTAAGCTGGTGATGGAGTGACACAAGCACCCCTGTGGCCACCTCTACTATGACTGCTGGGTCTGACCTGAAGCCAGCACACTCAGTCTCACCCAAAGCCTGCTGTAACCACTTCTTGGCTACTGCCTATGTTTGCTCAAGGCCCTGATGCTCTACAGTCAGCATAAGGCAAAGGCAGCCAGGTCTGTATCCTTTCTTTTAGGTCACTGAGTTTCCCCAGGCCACAGGGAGTTCCAGAGGGGCTGTATGGGAGCCAGGGACTAGGTTCAAAAATATCAGACGTTTACCTGGTATTCTATTGTACTGTGACTGATCCGGCACCCAAACCAGTGGACATAGTCCTTTCTACTCGTCCCTTTCCTCTCTGAAAGCAGAGCAGCCTCTCCCTATGGCCATCACCACCACAGGCCCATGGGGAGTTCTGCCAGGCTATTGCCTATGTTCCCTTAAGGCCCAAGGGCTCTTAAACCAGCTTGTAGTGAATGCTTCCTGGCCTGGGACCCACCCTTCAGGGCAGTGGGCTCCCTTCTGGCCTAGGGCAGGTCCAGAAATGCTGTGTAAGAGCCAAGTCCTAGAATTGGGATCCCCAAGAGCCCACCTGATGCTCCACTCTCCTGTGGCTGAGCTGGTACCTTAGGTGCAATAGAAAGTCCACTTTACGTCCACTTTACTTTTCCCTTTGCTTTTGTAAGCACAATGATTCTTGCCCTATAGCCACTACAGCTGGGAATGTGCTGAGTCTCACCTGAAGCTAGCAAGTCTCAGACTCTCATCCAGAGCCTTCAACATAGTACCTGGGTATCACTGCTGCTTATTCAGGGCCCAAGGCCTCTTCAGTTAGTAGGTGATGAATGATGCCAGGACCGGGTTCTTTCCTTCAAGGTAGCAGATTCCCTTGTGGCCCATGGTGTGTATTTTTGTCCAGGAGCTAGGGCCTGGAGAGGGTACCTCAGAACTCTGACTGGTGCCCTATTCTGCTGTGTCTGAGCTGGTATCCAATATGCAAGACAAAATACTCCCCACTCTTCTCTCTCCTCTATTTAGGCAGAAGAAATGGGTCTGTTTTGGAGTTGTGAGCTGTGCAGCCTCGGGTTAGGGGAGGGGTGATGTCAACATTCCTTTAGCCACCTTCGTTGGTGTCTCAGTAGGTCACATGCCCCAGTCCACTGTCACTTTGCCCAGCTTAGCACTAGGACTCACCTAGGGGTTACAGTCCTTGTGGCCTAGATTGCCTTTTGAGTTTATTTAGAACCCCAGAGAACTTTAGCCTGTGGTGGCGAGGTTTGCTAAACTCAAGTTTGGACCACTGGGATCGGCGATTCCCCTCTGGCTAGGACTGGTTTAAACGCTCCTCTGTGGGTGAGCATCAGCAGAGTTTGGTCCAGTTTTCCTTTCTGCTATAACAGGAGAGCACTGAGTTCAGTGCCTCACAATTACTGGGTTCTCCCACCCCCAGTGCCCAGAGATGCTCTCCACACCCTGCCATTGCTGTTGTGGGGATGGAGGAGGAGTGCTGTTGCCAATTCAAGACTGTTTTTTCTGTCTCTTCAGTGTCTCTTTCAGTGATATGAAGTTAAAACCAGATAAGGTGAGTGGTCATCTGATTTTTGGTTCTTATGAATGTGCTTTTTTGTGTGGATAGTTGTTAACTTTATGTCCTTGCAGTGGGGTTTGGGGAGGATGATTGGTGGAGCCTTCTATTCTGCCATCTTTTTTTTTTTTTTTTTTTTTTAGTATTGATCATTCTTGGGTGTTTCTCAGAGAGGGGGATGTGGCAGCGTCATAGGATAATAGTGGAGAGAAGGTCAGCAGATAAACACGAGAACAAAGGTCTCTGGTTTTCCTAGGCAGAGGTCCCTGCGGCCTTCGGCCCTGTTTGTGTCCCTGGGTATTTGAGATTAGGGAGTGGTGATGACTCTTAACGAGCATGCTGTCTTCAAGCATCTGTTTAACAAAGCACATCTTGCACCGCCCTTAATCCATTTAACCCTGAGTGGACACAGCACATGTTTCAGAGAGCACAGGGTTGGGGGTAAGGTTATAGATTAACAGCATCCCAAGGCAGAAGAATTTTTCTTAGTACAGAACAAAATGGAGTCTCCTATGTCTACTTCTTTCTACACAGACACAGTAACAATCTGATCTCTCTTTCTTTTCCCCACATTTCTCCCTTTTCTTTTTGACAAAACCGCCATCGTCATCATGGCCCGTTCTTGATGGTCGCTGTCTCTTCGGAGCTAGTGGGTACACTTCCCAGACAGGGCGGCCTGGCAGAGGCGCTCCTCACATCCCAGACAATGGGCGGCTGGGCAGAGGCGCTCCTCACTTCCCAGACGGGGCGGCCGGGCAGAGGCGGTCCTCACTTCCCAGATGGGGCGGCTGGGCAGAGGTGCTCCTCACTTCCCAGACGGGGTGGCCGGGCAGAGGTGCACCTCACTTCCCAGATGGGGTGGTGGCCGGACAGAGGCGCTCCTCACCTCCCAGATGGGGTGGCGGCCGGGCAGAGGCGCTCCTCCCATCCCAGACGATGGGTGGCCAGGCAGAGGTGCTCCTCACCTCCCAGACGGGGTGGCCGGGCAGAGGCGCTCCCCACCTCCCAGACGGGGTGGCGGCTGAGCAGAGGCACTCCCCACCTCCCAGACGAAGAGCTGCCGGGCAGAGGCTCTCCCCACATCCCAGATGGGACAGCTGGGCAGAGGCGCTCCTCACCTCCCTGACGGGGCAGCTGGGCAGAGACGCCCCTCAACTCCCAGATGGGGCGGCCCGGCAGAGGCGCCCACTTCCCAGATGGGGCAGCCGGGCAGAGGCGCTCCCCACCTCCCAGACGAAGGGTGGCCGGGCAGAGGCGCTGCTCACTTTCCAGGCGGGGCAGCCGGGCAGAGGCGCCCCTCACCTCCCAGACGGGGTGGCTGGGCAGAGGCGCCCCTCACTTCCCAGGTGGGGCGGCCTCTATTCTGCCATCTTGCTCTTCCTCAGGGTTTCAAAAATCATTCTCTTCTATCAGTAACCAATGTCTTTAAGAGTACTTTTAGATGAGTTGTCTACTGGGGAGGCATCTACTCTTTATATGCAAGCTCTTTTATTTTATTTTGTTTGCTAGTTCTTGTTAACTGTTATTTCAGAGGGGATATCTTCCAATCTTTCAACAAATTCAGGAGCACATCTGTTGGGGGCCTTCTTTCCTCCTTGTATTGACTACAAAGAACTCCCAGAAAGAGGTCTCTAACAGCTCAACAGATCAAAGTAGACAAGAAGAAGCAAGATAGATCTCCTTTCTCTTAATGCACTTGGTAATTGCCCTTCACAGCTTTAGACATTCATGGGAAAGTGAATGCACAATCAGCCTTGATTATCTAAAGAAGCTAGTTATCTATCAGCTTATGGAGATTTTGGGCTGAGACGATGGCGTTTTCTAGATATACAATCATGTCATCTGCAAACAGGGACAATTTGACTTCCTCTTTTCCTAATTGAATACCCTTTATTTCCTTCTCCTGCCTGATTGCCCTGGCCAGAACTTACAACACTGTGTTGAATAGGAGTGGTGAGAGAGGGCATCCCTGTCTTGTGCCAGTTTTCAAAGGGAATGCTTCCAGTTTTTGTCCATTCAGTATGATATTGGCTGTGGGTTTGTCATAGATAGCTCTTATTATTTTGATTGCTCTTATTATTAGGTCCCACCAATACCTAATTTATTGAGAGTGTTTAGCATGAAGAGTTGTTGAATTTTGTCAAAGGCCTTTTCTGCATCTGTTGAGATAATTATATGGTTTTTGTCGTTGGTTCTGTTTATATGTTGGATTACGTTTATTGGTTTGCATGGCAAAGTCTCAGGATACAAAATCAGTGTGCAAAAATCACAAGCATTCTTATACACCAATAACAGACAAACAGAAAGCCAAATCATGAGTGAACACCCATTCACAATTGCTTCAAAGAGAATAAAATACCTAGGAATCCAACTTACAAGGGATGTGAAGGATCTCTTCAAGGAGAACTACAAACCACTGCTCAATGAAATAAAAGAGGACACAAACAAATGGAAGAACATTCCATGCTCATGGGCAGGAAGAATCAATATCGTGAAAATGGCCATACTGCTGAAGGTAATTTATAGATTCAATGCCATCCCCATCAAGCTACCAATGACTTTCTTCACAGAATTGGAAAAAACTACTTTAAAGTTCATATGAAACCAGAAAAGAGCCCACATCGCGAAGTCAGTCCTAAGCCAAAGAACAAAGCTGGAGGCATCATGCTACCTGACTTCAAACTATACTACAAGACTATAGTAACCAAAACAGCATGGTACTGGTACCAAAAGAGAGATATAGACCAATGGAACAGAACAGAGCCCTCAGAAATAATGCCACATATCTACAACCATCTGATCTTTGACAAACCTGACAAAAACAAGCAATGGGGAAAGGATTCCCTATTTAATAAATGGTGCTGGGAAAACTGGCTAGCCATGTGTAGAAAGCTGAAACTGGATCCCTTCCTTACACCTTATACACAAATTAATTCAAGATGGATTAAAGACTTAAATGTTAGACCTGAAACCATAAAAACCCTAGAAGAAAACCTAGGCAATACCATTCGGGACATAGGCATGGGCAAGGACTTCATGTCTAAAACACCAAAAGCAATGGCAACAAAAGCCAAAATTGACAAATGGGATCTAATTAAACTAAAGAGCTTCTGCACAGCAAAAGAAACTACCATCAGAGTGAACAGGCAACCTACAGAATGGGAGAAAATTTTTGCAATCTACTCATCTGACAAAGGGCTATGAACTCAAAAAATGAACTCAAACAAATGAACTCAAACAAATCTACAAGAAAAAAATCTACAAGAAAAAAACAAACAGCCCCATCAAAAAGTGGGCAAAGGATATGAACAGACACGTCTCAAAAGAAGACAGTTATGCAGCCAAAAGACACATGAAAAAATGCTCATCATCACTGGCCATCAGAGAAATGCAAATCAAAACCACAAAGAGATACCATCTCACACCAGTTAGAATGGCGATCATTCAAACGTCAGGAAACAACAGGTGCTGGAGAGGATGTGGAGAAATAGGAACACTTTTACACTGTTGGTGGGACTGTAAAGTAGTTCAACCATTGTGGAAGTCAGTGTGGCGATTCCTCAGGGATCTTGAACTAGAAATACCATTTGACCCAGCCATCCCATTACTGGGTATGTATCTAAAGGATTATAAATCATGCTGCTATAAAGACACATGCACACGTATGTTTATTGCGGCACTATTCACAATAGCAAAGACTTGGAACCAACCCAAATGTCCAACAATGATAGACTAGATTAAGAAAATGTGGCACATATACACCATGGAATACTATGCAGCCATAAAAAATGATGAGTTCATGTCCTTTGTAGGGACATGGATGAAACTGGAAACCATCATTCTCAGCAAACTATCGCAAGGACAAAAAACCAAACACCGCATGTTCTCACTCATAGGTGGGAATTGAACAATGAGAACACATGGACACAGGAAGGGGAACATCACACACTGAGGCCTGTTGTGGGGTAGGGGGAGTGGGGAGGGATAGCATTAGGAGATATACCTGATGTTAAATGACGAGTTGATGGGTGCAGCACACCAGCATTGCACATGTATACGTATGTAACTAACCTGCACATTGTGCACATGTACCCTAAAACTTAAAGTATAACAATAAAAAAAAAACAAGCTAGTTGTCATCTCCATCAACTTTGCCTCTGTTACTTTTCTCTGCTCTTTGACCCTGCTGACTGACCAGTTTACTGTTCATTAACAGTTCTTAGAAAGGTGGGCAGAGAGGGAAAATGTTGTTACATTTTAATCAGTCTACTTAGGTTAAGAAAACAGTTCATGTAAAATGGATTCATCAAAGTGGAGGAGAAGGACGAGATTTAAAGAAAAAACAAAATGATGGATGGGTTTTTTTGGTATATTATTTGTAATATTATTCATGATTCCCCAGCCCTAATGATTATGGCAAATTGAGAGCTGTATTTATTTAAAATAAATATTTTATTTATTTTAAAATATTATTACATAGCATGATCTTAATTTTGCACATTTTTTCAGATTACAATGAGCCTCTATTACTTTCATAATAAGAATAAAAGATGACAACTTTGTTAAAGTGCACTTTGAAAGGTGAAGAACACATGGGTACAGTGTTTTAATATTTTCTAAGTATATGTTACTTACTACTTAAAACTTTTCATTTTATTTATTTATTTATTCATTTATTTATTTTGAGACGGAGTTTCGCTCTCGTTGCCCAGGCTGGAGTGCAGTGGCGCGATCTTGGCTCACCGCAAACTCTGCCTTCCAGATTCAAGCGATTCTCCTGCCTCAGCCTCCTTAGTAGCTGCGATTGTAGGCATGGGCCACCACACCCAGCTAATTTTGTATTTTTAGTAGAGACAGGATATTTCCATGCTGGTCAGACGGGTCTTGAATTTCTGACCTCAGGTGATCTGCCTGCCTCAGCCTCCGAAAGTACTGGGATTACAGGCGTGAGCCACCGCACTTGGCACGACTTAAAACTTTTATAAGATTGACTAGGCAGATGGGAGGTGGAGCAAGACGGTGGAATAGAATGCTTCACTGATCATCGCCCCAACAAGGGCACCAATTTAACGACTATCTATACAGAAAAATTCATCTTCAGAAAAACCAAAAATCAGAGCACTCATAGTACCTGGTTATAATTTCATATCACTGAAAGAGACAGTGAGGAGATAGAAAAAATTGTCCTGAATCACGATGCCCACTCCCCTTCCTTGCGGCAGCAGCGGCGTGTTGTGGAGAGTCTCTCTGGGTGCTGGGGGAGGGAGAGCGAACATAGGCAGCAACCAGGGAGTGGTTACAGCAGGCTTTGGGTGAGACCCAGTACTGTGCTGGCTTTAGGTGAGACCCAGTGCAGTCATAGCGGTGGTGACCACAGGGATGCTGGTCTTACTTACTTCACCCCCAGCTGTAAGTGGCTCAGAACAGAGACACAACCTCCATTTGTTTTAGAGAAAGTAAGGGAAGAGAACAAGAGTCTCATTTTCATTGATGCTGAAAAAGGACTTGATAAAATTCGACATCCCTTCATGATAAAAACCCTCAGAATACCGGGGATGGAAGAAACATGCATCAACATAATAAAAACAATATATGACAGACCCACAGCTTGTATCATCCTGAATGGCGAAAACCTGAAAGCCTTTTCTCTAAGATCTGGAATACCTCAACGATGTGCACTGTCACCACTCTTATTCAAAATAGTACTAGAAGTACTAGCTAGAGCAGTCAGATGAGAGAAACATATAAAAGGCATCCAAATTGGAAAGAAGTCAAATTATCCTTTTTTGTAGATGATATGATTTCATATTTGGAAAAACCTTAATATTACACAAGAAAACTATTAATACTGATAAACAATTTCAGTAATATTGCAGGATACAAAATCAACATGCAAATTCAGTAGCATTTCTGTACACCAACATGAACAATGTGAAAAAAAAATTAAAAAGTAATCTCATTTACAGTAGCCACCCATAAAATTAAATAGCTAGAAATTAACTTAACCAAAAAAGTAAAAGATCTCTATAATGAAAACTAGAAAACATTGATGAAAGTAATTGAAGAGGACACCAAAAATGGGAAAATATTTCATATTCATGGGGTGTAAGAATCAACATTGTTAAAATGTCCATAGTATCTAAAGCAATCTACAGATTCAGTGCAATCCATATCAAAATAACCATGACATTCTTCACAGAAATAGAAACAATCCTAAAATTTATATGGAACCACAAAAGACCCAGAATAGCCAAAGCTATTCTATGCAAAAAGAACAAAACTGGAGGAATCACATTACCTGACTTCAAATTATGCTACAGAGTTACAGTAACCAAAACAGCATAGTGCTGATATAAAAACAGACACATTGAATAGAAACAGACACATGGACCAATGGAACAGAACAGAGAACACAGAAACAAATCCATGCACCTACAATGAACTCATTTTCAACAAAGGTGCCGAGAGCATACACTGAGGAAAAGACAGTCTCTTCAATAAATGGTGCTGGGAAAACTGGATATGCATATGCAAAAGAATGAAACTAGACTCCTCTCTCTCCCACCAGATATAAAAATCAAATAAAAATGGATTAAAGACTTAAATCAAGACCTCAAACTATGAAGCTCCTACAAGAAAACATTGGGGAAAATCTCCAGGACATTGGTCTGGGCAAAAATTTCTTGAGTAATACCCCACAAGCACAGTCAACCAAAGCTAAAATGGACAAATGAGATCACATCAAATTCAAAAGCTTCTGCACAGCAAAGGATACAATCCACAAAGTGAAGAGACAACCCACAGAATGGGACAAAATATTTGCAACTACCCATGTGATGAGGGATTAATAACCAGAATATATAAGCAGTTCAAACAACTCTGTAGGAAAAAAGTCTAACAATCCAATCAAAACACGGGAAAAAGATTTGAATAGACATTTCTCAAAAGAAGACATACAAATGGCAAACAGGCATATGAAAAGGTGCTCAATATCATTGATCATCAGAGAAACGCAAATCAAAACTACAAGGAGATATCATCTCACCTCAGTTAAAATAACTTTTATTTAAAAGACGGGCAATAAGAAATGCTGGCGAGGATGTGGAAAAAAGGGAACCCTTGTACACTCTTGGTGGGAATGTAAATAAGTACAACTTCTATGGAGAACAGTTTGGAGATTCCTCAAAAAACTAAAAATGGTGCTACCATATGACCCAGGTATCCCACTGCTGGGTATATACCCAAAAGAATGGAAATCAGTATATTGAAGAGGTATCTACATTTCTATGTTTATTGCAGCTTTGTTCACAATAGGCAAGATTTGGAAGCAACCTGAGCAACTACCAACAGATGAATGGATAAACAATTTGTGGTACATATACATGATGGAGTACTATCCAGCTATTAAAAATGAAATTCAATCATTTGCAACAACATGGATGGAACTGGAGATCATTATGTTAAGTGAAATAAGCCAGGCATAGAAGGACAAACATCACATATTCTCACTTTTTTGTGAGATCTAAAAATCAAAGCAATTAAACTCATGGAAATAGAGAGTAGAAGGATGGTTATTAGAGCCTGAGAAAGGTAGTGGGGGGCTGGGAGGAGATGGGGATGGTTAACAGGTACAGAAAGTAGAAAGAATGAGTAAAACCTACTATTTGATAGCACAACCAGGTGACTATAGCCAATAATAACTTAATTGTACATTTTAAGTTACTTAAAGAGTGTAATTGGATTGTTTGTACCTCAAAGCAAAAATGCTTTAGGGAATGGATACTCAATTCTTGATAATTTGCATATTTTATATTATATTCCTGTATCAAAACGTCTCATGAAACCCATAAATATATATATAGCAACTACATACCCACAAAAATAAAAACAAATATTTTAAAAAATTTTGACCAGGCAGGTTCCTTTAAGAGGCTCATTATATCCTGTGGAATAGATACAAAAGAAATGCTGAAGGACCAGAGTAGATGAGAATCTTTGGTAACTCAGTATTGGGCTCAGAAATGTTCTTAGAGATAAACTTTTTGGTAAATAATCCTGAGGCCTTGGAACTCCAAGGGCTTCATTTTACCTTCACACTAATCTTTGTAGGAAACAAAATTTAGGGATTTAGGGGTTCGTGTCTTTCTCTGGATGCTTATTTGACATTTAGAGTCACAGACATTTGGAATTGCATCTCTTCCCTATCTTACTATCTTTCCCTAGAATCAGACCCTGAGGCTAAGACACGAGTACAAGTGCAGTCAGCCCTCTATATCCATGGGTTACACAGCAGTAGATTTGACCAACTGTGGATCAAAAATATTCAGAAAAAGGGGATAATTGTGTCTCTACTGAATATTTACAGATTTTTTCCCTTGTCTTTATTCCCCAAACAAGACAGTATAACTACTTACATAGCATTTGCATTGTATTGGGTATTATACGTAATATAGAGATAATTTAAAGTATACAAGAAGATGTGCATAGGTTATATGGAAAAACAACACTATTTTATATAAGGGACTTGAGCATCTGTGGATTTTGGTATCTGTGGGGAAGTCCTGAAACCAATCCCTCATGGATAGCAAGGGGCAACTGTAATTAATTTGGAAATTGATCCCAGGAAACACTGACAGGAGAGTGGGGACGTGAATTGGGGAAGGGAGGGGAGGGAGGGGTGGGAAAAGAGGAAGGGAAGGGAGGACACAGGGAGAGGACAGGAGGAGACAGGAGGGGAAAGCAGAAGGGGAAGGGGAAGGAGAAGGAGAAGGGGAAGGGAAGGGAGTGTTATCAAGCCAGTTAGCATCAGGGGTAACTGGAGCATGATTCCACTAGGAATACTGGGAGCCAGCGTGGAATAAGTGTTTCAGAGCTATCCCTTTCAGTCATAGGTTGAGGGCTGCTCCTGAGTGTATCAACTCCCTGCTGTTTCTAGCATGTTGCGGGTGGCAAAGTGGGCTCTGGTAGCGACAGCAAACCCTCAGGTGGAGAGCTGCAGGTGCTGGCAGCTGGCAGTCAGCCAGCTTACAATGGTAAGGCCTGAGGTTAAATGGGCAGTCTCTGACATGCCTGCCACACTTCCTCTTTCATAGGAAATTGTAATGTTAAAGTACTTGTCTGTGTGGGAACAAAAGCAATTCCAGTGTTTCCTTGCTTGGAAATGAGGGCTGGGTTATAAAACACAAAAGTATATTTTGTAACAAATGGCAATAAAGTGTACACCACTGAGCAGATGACCACTGTGGGTGAAGCTCAGTCTTACTAGGGGCATCTGAGAGATAATATAAAACATCCTTCAGAGTTATTCCATCCAAAGGGCAAGGAAGCTAGGGATTTTATCCTCCAATTCTATCATTTCTGGCTGAGAACTACTCCTGGGGTAACTAACTCCCGGCACTTCCTGTCTGCCCTCATATGAGAAAGCCCTCAGGTGGAAAGCTGCAGGTGCTGGCAGTGGGAGGCAGTAGGCATGTCCAGGAATGGTGTGAGCCAGAGGTGATAGGGTCAGGCTGCTATATGCTACATGTGGTGTGACCTGGACAGCAGTTATGAACAGTCATCCCTGTGCAGACCGAGACGGGAGGTAACCTCTTTTTCTGATATGTGGTGAGCAGCAGGGCCTAAGACCTGAGCTCTGATGACATCCATGGTTGAGCTCTCACAGAGACTGCATCAGGAGGGTAACAGAGAAGTGCAGAGCCCATGTGGAGTACCCTTTAGAAACATCTGACTTTGGGAAGGTGTGACAGAGGGATTGGAAAGTCACAACACTTTATTATGGTCTACTTTTGTGTCCTGGGCAATCCAGGTTCCCATAGAATTTTAGTGCTAGAGGGAGCACTGGGCATCAACCTCCCCCATACAGAATCCTGCTGCTGCTTCCCATCTGCTTGCTGTGGGGGCTGTGAGTGTAGCTCCATCTATTCCGTTACTGGATGCCGAATGAGCCTGGGGCTGGGTCAGGGATTTGGGATGGTGTAAGAGCTATTAAGATTTCTCACATAGTAGAGCATCTGCAACACAATTAGACCTTTTACACTGCCAAGATTCACTCCCTCCTACATTTCTACTGCATGTTGGTGTGCTAAAAATACTTTCCCAGCCTCTTTCATATATTCTAGTCAGTATCTTCTTCATATGCTTGTTAATTGCTGCTGCAAATTGGTTCATAAACCTGTTTTGTTCATCCATCCAGGGAAATTTAGTCATCACCACCATCAACTTCCATAGTATGTTTGAATCTGAGGATCCAAGGGAAGTTGAATGTTACTGTGAAATACAGAGGCAAAAATATTGTGCAGGAACTTTGATCAAAGCTCAGTAGCTTAGCTGGCCTAGCTTTTCTGTTCAGCTAGGCTATCAATGCTGGATAAATTATTGAGCCAAACTAAAAAAAGGAAATCCTTACTTATTTCATGCTTATGTTCCCATTTATATTATGTATAATATTTTATTAGGAGAGCACAATTGTTTCCTTTAATGAGATTTAAAATTTTTCTTCCATTTCAGTATGTGATTTTATTTTGTCTATGGAAAAATGTTCTTTCCCACACTTCCCCAGAAAAATACAGGTATCATTTTTATAATGATAATTATAATGATAATTCTACAAAAATAGTATTTGATAAACTTTGCTGGGAACCTTTTTGTTTCATTCATTAATCAGTTAATTCCATCAAATATGTACATTGTGCTCCTACTAATGCCTATCAGTGTACTCAATGCTGGAGATACAACTATGAACAAAATAGGCATGGGCCACATCCTCATGGAGATATGGGATGAGAGGGCAGCTGCAACACCTGTGTAGCAAATGCAGCCCATGTAACTCCTTGAGAAATTTACATGATAGAGAAGGCAGCTGGTTGAGCTCTAAGCTCAGCTCTGTTTTGTCAGTCCTTCCTTCATTCCCTGCTCCTTTATCCCATTTCCTGTTATCCTTCCGTCTAGAAGGGATTTTTCTGGGGTACCTTTTCTTTCTCGTGGCTGGGTTCCCCTGGTGCTGATTCTTGTCACAGAGCCAGCTCTTGAAGGTTGTGGAAGGAATGTCACCTTGTTTTTTCTCTTAAATTGTCCTTATATATTTAGAAATCCAAAATGATTTACAGCAATGATTCATAACCTGCAATCCTGGGACTGAATGGCTGAATCTCAGGAGCATAGGAACAAAGAATGGGTGAATCCCTCAGATTCAGACCTTTATTTGTCTTAAGCATTTGGGAATTATGCATTCAAGCAACGCTCTCTTTTTCTCAAATTTTATCTGGTGTGTGAGCAGGTGGGTGAAAGCTTGGTAGGTGTCCCGGGCTCGAAAATGCTGTGAAGAATTCTAACAGCTCCTGCCTGAACCTTCTGACAGTGAAGCTGATTTGCACCTGAGCCTGCAGTTTTGTGACTGTGAGCCATATTAAGTATGTGCTTATTTAATTGCCCTCTTTGCACACGGCTCCTTTCTGTACTTTTGAATTTGATCTGTTCCCTGCAGAACAGACTTGACTATTTTTAACTGGTTGGCATTCAACACATTGTTGTTTCCCTTTAAATTTGTTGGTGGGGTAAATTAATTTAGAAAAGCTGTGGAGATAAACATTTAAAGGAGGCTTGTTCAGGACATGCTAGACTCGATTCACCATCTTTCCATGCTGCTGTTAATGCAAATAAATTGCTTTTAGTCACATTCCTGAGTTTGCCTCTCTCATGTCAGGATATTGTTCAGTATAGATGCTGCAAAATGGAGAATTTTTCCATTATTTGTTCAGAGGAGTGACAGAAAGATACACGTTCACAGCAAAGAATAAGTTGAATTTAAGGAATATATTAAGAATAAAATGGCCTGGAACTGTGATCGAGAAAAGGAAAACATTCACTAGATGGGCAGACTGTATACTCATAGTAGTATAATTAATTTACTAGTCATTCATATTATCTCAGATTGATTAATCATGAAAAGGGACTTAACAGAATAATTCAGAGTGTTCTATTTACAGGACAAAAAACAGGGACAAATTTGCCAATTAAAGTGTTGCTTTAAATATTAGTGTTTCTTCTCAAAGATTTCTTTTTTAAGGAGGAGATGTTTGAGACCAAGAACCTAAATAAAATAAATATGAAATGGTGCTTCATGCTATCACGCTCCTGGGTGGTTGGTGTATCTGCTTCAAATTAAGGATTTGGTGTCATGGAAACAGCTTGTTCATTTGGAAAGCTGCTGCCACTCTGTGGGAAGGCAAAGGACCAGTATGTGCAAGTGTGTATGTGTTTAACATTCCCTATCAGCCCTCAGCAAAACAAATAACCATTCCTGCCAGAAAGTATAGAATTATATGGGAGGGTTAGACTTTTACTTTTGGCATTAGAGTTTTAGAACAGAGCACATGAATCATCTGGAGAATAACGTTAGAATGAAGATTCTGATTCTATGGATTTGGAGTGAGGGCTGAGATTCTGCATTTCTTAGGAGCTCCCAGATGATGCCTATGCTGTTGGTTTAGAGATCATATTTGGAAAAGCACTGCTCTAAAGTTGTTAACAATTTGGCTGAACATTAGAATCACCTTCCTCTTTGGCTAGTGTGAATTAATGTTTGGTCAACATTTTAAAAGAGTTTTAGTTTAAATCACTGCTTTTTCTACTTTCTATGTCAATTTTAACTTTTGTCAAGAGCTAAGATATCTTGGCAAATAAAAGAAGGTAAAAACTGCACATGTTTAGTATACTGCTCTAAATTGGGCATTGCTTGTAGACTACCAGATTACACTAAAGTGTGAAGACCTGGAGGGAAAACAGTTTGCAGTCTCCTGCTCTTATGTGGAACCAAGAAGCCTTATAGGAGATTAATCTGCTAAGAGCTGTGACTCTTTGGCACCATATCCGATTGAGAGTGCCCACTGTAGTGGGTTGAATAGTGCCCTACAGAATATCACATCCACCCAGAGTTTCAGAATGTGACCTTATTTGAAACTAGAATCTTTGCAGTTGTAACTAGTTAAGATGAGGTCATACTGGATTAGTGTGGGCCCTAAATCCAATCACTGGTGTCTTCATATGGGGAGTGGACACACAGACACAGAAGGAAGAAGGCCATATACAATGAGGGCAGAGGTTTGAGTGATGGTGCTATATCTCAAGCTTTTCTAAGGATTGCAAGATACACTAGAAGCTAATAAGTGGTAAGGAAGAATTCTTCTCTAGAACTTTCATAGGAAGCATGGTCCTACTGATCCCTTCGCTTTAGGCTTCTGGACTTTAGAACTGTAAGAGAATACATTTCTGTTGTTTTAAGCCACCAAGTTCGTAATACTTTGTCATGGTAGTCCTAAAAAACTAATATACCCACCATAACATACTGAGCTGCACTGAAATCTGGTCTCATCAAGGTTGAATAAAATATGCTTCTCTTTCCTTGGGATGGACAAATATTTTATTTCCTAGGGGAAGTGTGTAATTTTTATTCTATGAAGCCATAAATTTAAATCCCTGAATAAATTCAGGGACCATCTATTATCCTGTGATTATGAATAGCTGGTGTTTAAGTACATGGTTCCAATCACAGCTCTGAAATAATAATGAAGTAGTGGATCTTTCATTCAGTTTTCTTCAGCATCCTTAGGTTATACTTGAAGAGCTCTGTAGTAGTTGTGAAACTGATTTCCTGTGTATATTAGTCCATTCTTGCATTGCTATAAAGAAATACCTGAGACTGGGTAATTTATAAGGAAAGGAAGTTTAACGGGCTCACAGTTCTGCAGGCTATACAGGAGGCATAGTGGCTTCTGCTTCTGGGGAGGCCTCAGGAAACTTACAATCATGGTGGAAGGTAAAGGGGAAACACGCACATCTTACATGACTGAATTAGGAGCAGAATACGATCATGCCTTCCCAGCAGTCCCCCCAAAGTCTTACCTTATTTCATCATTAACTCAAAAGTCCAAAGTCCAAAATCTCATCTGAGACAAGGCAAGTCCCTTCCACCTATGAGGCTGTAAAATCAAAAGCAAGTTAGTTACTTCCAAGATACAACGGGATTATAGGCATTGGGTAAATACTTCCATTCCAAAAGGGAGAAATTGGCCAAAAGAAAAGGGCTCCAGTCCCCATGCAAGTCTAAAACCCAGCAGGGCAGTCATTAAATCTTAAAGCTCCAAAATAAAATTCTTTGACTCCATGTCTCGCATCCAGGGCACACTGGTGTGAGGGGTGGGCTCCCAAGGTCTTGGGCAGCTCCACCTCTGTGGTTTTTCAGGCTTCAGCCTCTGCAGCTGCTCACACAGGCTGACGTTGAGTGCCTGTAGCCTTTCCAGGTGCAGGGTACAAGCTGCTGGTTGATATACCTTTCTTGGGTCTGGAGCACAATGGCCCTCCTCTCACAGCCCCACTAGGGAATGCCCCAGTGGGGACTCTGTGTGGGTCTCCAACCTCACATTTCCCCTCTGCACTGCCCTAGTAGATGTTCTCCATGAGGGCTGTGCTCCTGCAGCAGGCCTCTGCCTCAACATCCAGGCTTTTCCATACACCCTCTGAAATCTAGGCAGAGGCTGCCAACCCTCAACTCTTGTGCTCTATGCACCTGCAGGCTTAACACTACTTGGAAGCCTCCAAGGCTTATGGCTTACACCCTCTGGAGCAGTGCCCTGAGCTGTAGCTGGGCCCCTTTGAGCCATGGGTGGAGGTGGAGCAGCTGGGATGTAGGGAGCAGTGTCTGGAGGCTGCCTGGGACAGTGGGGCCCTGGGCCTGTTCCACAAAACCATTCTTCCCTCTTAGGCTTCTGGGTCTGTGATGGGAGGGCCGCCTTAAAGATCTCTGAAATGCCTTCAAGGCCTTTTCCCCATTGTCTTGGCTATCAGCACTTTGCCTTCCTTTTAGTTATGCAAATTTCAGCAGCCAGCTTGAATTCCTCCCCTGAAAATGGGTTTTTCTTTTCTACCACATGGCCAGGCTGCACATTTTCCAAACTTTTATGCTCTCCTTCCCTTTTAAATATAAGTTCCAGTTTCAGGTCATTTCTTTGCTCATGCATATGAGCATAGGCTGTTAGAAGCAGACAGACTACTTCCTGAACACTTTGCTTAAAAATTTCTTCTGCCAGATACCCTAAATCATCATCACTCTCAAGTTCAAAGTTCCACAGATCCCTAGAGCTGGGGCACAATGCCTCCAAGTTCTTTGCTAAAGAATAACAAAAGTGATCTTTGCTCCAGTTCCCAATAAGTTCTTCATCTTCATCTGAGACCTCATCAGCCTGGCCATCTCTGTCCATATCATTATTAGCATTTTGACCACAACTATTCAATAAGTTTCTAGGAAGTTCCAAATTTTCCCTCATCTTCCTGTTTTCTTCTGTGCCTCCAAACTCTTCCAGTTTCTCCCCATTACCCAGTTCCAAAGCTGCTTTCACATTTTCAGGTATCTTTATATCGATGCCCTACTCCTTGGTACCAATTTTCTATATTAGTCCATTCTTGCATTGCTATAAAGAAATACCTGAGACTGGGTTATTTGTAAAGAAAAGAGGTTTAATTGGCTCATGATTCTGCAGGTTGTACAGGAAGCATAGCAGCTTCTGCTTCTGAGGAGGCCTCATGAAACTTATAATCATGGCAGGAGGCAAACGGGAAGCAGGCACATCTTACATGGCCAGAGTAGGAGCAAGAGAGGGGGAAGGTGCCACATACTTTTAAACAACCAGATCTCATGAGAATTCATTATTGCTATGATAGCACCAAGGGGGATGGTGTTAAATCATGAGAAACTGCCCTCATGATCCAATCACCTCCCACCAGGCCCCACCTTCAGCATTGGGGATTACATTTCAACATGAGATTGGGGTGAGGACACAGATTTAAACCATATCAGTGTGATTCACCATAACTCTGTAGATGCTTATTGGATCAAGGTAAAGTGTTTGATTTCCTGGTAAAACAGTTAACTTTGTGTTAGTTCTTGGCCATAGACTGCTCATTTAACCCTGGCTAGAGTCCTTGAAAATGTTGATCAGAATTGAAATTGAGTAAAGATGTCTGGATCGAGTTCAACATTCTAACTGACAAAATATTTCAAGGACAGAGCCTTCTAAAAAGTGAGTCAATAGGTGTCTACTTCTTGTGCAAAGGACAGGATGCTGCTGCTGCTGCTGTGAATGATGGTTAACATAATAGGTATTTTTGGGTCAGCAGTTTCACTCTTCATCAGCATTAATTCATAGTTTGGAAAATTGAATTGTGTTCCAGGTTTGATCTCAATCTGTGCTAGATTTGTAGGCACAATTGAGATGGCTTTGAAATGTATTAAGTTAATTATTAATGCAGCTGCTTTGATTTTGAGGATGAAATTAATTTCATGGATTTTTATCATTGTCTCAGATATAGCTTTGGGAGTTCTGGGGAGATATTGAAAATATTGCTTATTAATTTAAGTCTTAGAATCCTACGTCAAACCTGACAAATTTTGATCAGGGTTTTGTGGCAATTCCCAGTCAGGTGTAAGCAACTTAACCTACAGGGTACTTCTGTCAGTGCATATTTGCTATTGTGATTTACGTTCTAATAGAGGTTATGAAAAAAGATCTTGGGAGTTATTGTCTTTTCAGCAAGATACCGTGCTCTCAAGAAAATAGTTTAGTAAAAGGCTTTCTGGAGTGCAATGTTAAAACAGGCCCACTCTGTATAGTAAATATTAATTGGTAAAATATCTCAGTAGAGATGGGGGCAAGGAAATGAGATTCATGCTTTTGCAGGGTTTGAATAATGATTTTATTACCCTAAGATGAAAGAAAGAAGTGGATTTGTCTTAAAGCATTTGAGATTTGAGAGAAAAATTTTAAAAATGCTGTATCATAAGGCAGCATTTCAGTTTCTCAGAGGTTAAATCAACTTTGCAGTAGGTTTAGTTAACTAAAGAGGAATTTGGAGATCCCTTTATAGTTCCCGAGCATGACGCTTGGGTGTTCACATGCATGTGTGAGATGTACCACCCTCGAATCTTGTTAGACGTTGGCACATTACCCGTCTGACCTGACAAAAAAATAAAGAGGAATTTGGCAGAATACTAGTTGATTACATTAAGAAGATGACTATCACTCCGGCTGCCCATTCTGTCTTATTTGGTATCATTTATTACAGGGATGGGTGCTTCCTTAAACATCTTTCCTATTTCTTATTTTCCTTCCATCAGAAAAAAGTCCCAGGAAAGTTGCAGAGAGACCCTGAGGTACTATTGTTGCAGAACTTTCTCCTTAGTTCAGCTCACACCGGGCTCTTGTCACATGACCAGGAAACATTAGGCTCGCAGACACGTAGAAGGGTGAGGAAAATGCAATTTATTGGGCAAAAAGGAAGAAGGAAAAATAACGCTCAGCAAAGTGAGAGTCCTGCTAGCAGGTTTCCTGCCTCACAGATTGAATCCCAGGTCACCACCCAGGAACAGGAGAGGCCAGGCTCCTTCCCCCTGCAGATGGCACGAACTTCCTGAGACTCCACCCAATCTTCCCAGTGAGCAGGTGGGCATTATTCTGAAGGAATCAGTTGGGAAAGGGCAGGCTTCTTCCAGGACCAGCAGTCCAGTTTTTCAGCCTTCAGGCTGTTTTAGGCTTGAAGGTGGGGTTTCACCAGGGACTCTTGGCTGTCTCCTGTCTATCACTATGAGCAGATGGCTTTTATTTGTCCTGTTTGTTTTCTTTAAGTTATTAGAAGGAAGAAAGACTTAACATGATAGGATACTCATAGAAGAGTATTTCAGTGCTCTACATATGCCTGCCTAGGAAGAGGATTAAAGTGAATGTTTACTTGAGTGCCCATCAAGTGCCAGGTTTGGTGCTATAAGTGCACATATCCCAGCAGCCCTCTAATGTATGGATTATGATTGCAACTTCATTTTTAGGATACTGAGACTCAGAGAAATGATGTAATTTGCCCAAGATCACACAGCAATTAAATAGGATTTAGTTAGTCTGACTCTAAAACCCAAGTTCTTTTCATTGCACCACATTACCTTTCAAAAAGTAAAATACATAAAGTGTAAAGTTCCATCTCCATGTTTCCCAGGCACTTTGACCTTCTGGGAGATGGTGGTTAAAAGGTCAGGCCTGGAGCCAGTTTGCCTGAGTTCAAACTTCACACCTGCTAATAGCTGTGTGACCCTGGGAATGTTGCATGCCCTCTCTGTGCCTCATTTCTTCATCTGTGTCATAGGAGCCAAGAGAAAACTGCCCCTTGGCCCCGTGAGAGTTTGCTGAAAAATCCGCTGACAAAAGGCAGATTAATAAGAGAAAAGGCATAGAAATGTATTCATGTGCATTGAGGGAAAATCACAGAATGATTACTCCAACCCTCTAATGGGGTACAGAGGCTTATATATCATCTTGAGGCTACAGAAAGATTGTGATCTTAGAGCATGGCCAAAATAAGTTATGGTGGAAATCAGGTTACAGTGGAAAGACAGGTTATGGGAGGGGGAGAAGAGGAGGCTTAGCTAACAAAGGGAGTTTTGTTATGTAGAAGAAACCTCACTGGTAGCAGTCCTCAGAGAGCTAGTGAATGTTTCTTTCAGGACTTGAAAGGTGTCAGACTCTCAGTTCATCTTTTGAACAACGGAGGGCCTCAGAGACAGCCTGGCTGCATCCATGCAGATTTTCTCTACAGATACATATCTTCCCCACAAAAGAAAGCTTTTTAGCTATTCTTGTATTTCCAGCCGTTCTGAATAGCCATATTGAAATATGTCAAGGAAATATATTTTAGAGTGAAATATTTTGGTTTCCTTCAGTATAAAGGGTAGTAATATTAGCTTCTACCCAACAGGGTTGCGGTAAATCCAGAATGAGCAGCTAGAGCAGTGCCTGACATATGGTGGAGACCAAGTTAGTATTTATCATTGAGCTTTGTGATGACACTATTTTATCAGCGGAGGAACTAACTAATTTGCCTGGAGTGGCACAGCTAGAATGGAGAAGCGCAGCTGAAATAGAGTTTGAACCCAGCCTGATAATGTTCCCAGGGTTCTTTCCATTACATCTCAAGGAAAATTAGCAGGAGTCACTGAGAATTAGGGAGGACACAATGTACTCTTCTGAGTCCCTGAAATGTTTGTGTTGGCTTCTCAGAGAGAAAAAAAAACATATAACAGCCGTTCTCTGGGATATGAAAAATCCAGTGTCCATAACCAGAGGGCTCTGATTTCCAGTTTCAGCTCAGGAAGCCAGTCATTAAGAAGGCCCTCACAGCTTCCTCACTCAGTGTTTTCCCTTAGAATCCTGACTTACTGTAGCCTGCACCCTTTTTCCCTCCCCCCAGGACTCCCCACCTCCAGGGCTGGCATGATCCCTAGAATTACTGTGGAGGTAGCAAAGAACTGATGATCAGCATGAAGTGGCTGTGATTTGGGTCTCCTTGCAGAGCTAAGCCTCACATTGGTTGCTGTAGTCCAAGCTTTGGGGAAGATGGCCATAGTACTGTGTGCTAAGCCACTTCTGCCTATTGTTTTTTTTTTTTTTTTTTTCTTGAGAAGGGGTCTTGCTCTGTTGCCCAGGCTGGAGTGCAGTGGCACCATATCAGCTCTCTGCAACCTCTGCCTCCTGAGTTCGAGAGATTTTTGTGCCTCAGCCTCCGAAGTAGCCGGGATTATAGATGTGCACCACCATGCCCGGCTAATTTTTGTAGTTTTAGTAGAGACGAGGAGCAAGAGTCCCAGTGCACTTTGGGGTGAGGTGTGTGAAGTGTCGCAAGTAGCATGAGGGAGACAGATGGGAAAACTGCTGGCAGGTTTTAACTAGGGCTGCTCTTGGCTGGCTGGGCCTGGAAAACTTACTCAGGCCAGCAGGAACTCTTAGCAGCTGCTGTTTGCCTAGAGCTGGGCTATGATTAGAATGTGTCACCACCTGCTCTACCGGTCACTGACTCACCTGGCATTGTGCCGATTGCTGGATCAGAAGGAGAAATCCTTGGTTTTCCTTGGTTACTAAGCCACAGCTGGGGACTGTGGTCGGCTTCAGAAAATTTCTGACATCCCAACTCTATTATTTTAACTTAAACGATACACAAGACAAAAAACCAATACGAGACAGTTTCCATATACCTATTTGATTAATTTGCCAGTCACTTATTCATTATTAGTTAACAAAAGCTATAAGCATTTTTTATCTGAGGTTTCATAGCTTTCATTTCAGATGGTAGTAATATAAAGATGAGTAAGACTTGGTACTAGCCCTTGGGGAGGGGGTCATGGTCTGACACAATACTTCACTGTAACATAGGAATCCAGAATAAGAACAGAAAGTCAAAAGCCCATATTATTTTGGTAGTTTATACTTCTCCAAGTTATAAAAAGAAGTCACAACTCAAGCCATATCATGACTAGTGCTTCTATACGTGTCATTTATCTCATTTGAAAACAGCTTTTTAACTGTCCTAAACTCCTCACCACTCCTCCCTCCAATTTGTAAGCTCTTTCTTCAAAACCTGACTGCAACCTCACCCTGAGATATCTTCTTAGTTATGCCCCATTTGATTCTGATTCCTACATATTTCTACACATAGGACTTTTATTCCTTCTTACAGGATTCCTTGGTATTTATGGTGGGCTGTTCATTTATCCTGAATGTACTTGTATTTGGGGGTATATAAAGATGTGTATTTTCATGTAAATTTTATTGAAGTAAATTTTATTTTATAACATGTAAATTTTATTTTATAACATGCATATGGAAGAGGGCACATATTATAAGTGTGCAGCTCAATTAATTTTCACAAAGTGGACATATCCATGTAACCCGGACCCAGATTAAGAAACAGACCATTCCCAGCATCCAAGAAACTCCCCTTGTGCTCCCTTCCAGTCACTACTCCCTTGAGGGTAATCACTCACCTGACATCTAATAGCATAGATTAGTTTTGCCTGGTTTTATACTTGATATAAATGGAATCATATGGTCTTTACTCTCTTGTTTATCATTTCTTTCTGTCAACATTCACCTAATACATCTTAACTCTACTGAAACTCAGCCTTGTTTGAGAAATTATTCATGTTATTGTGTGTATTTGTGGTTTTTTCACTTCCATAATTGTATACCTTTTCATTAAATGAATATACCACAATAATTTTTCACTTTATTGTAGAGGGCCATTTGCGTTGTTTCCAGTTTTTGACTCTTGTGAATAATGCTGCTATTAATATTCTTGTAAATATCTTTTGAAGAAGATATATGTACATTACTGTTGAGTACATACCTAGAAGAATTCCTGGGCTATAGGGTATATATATGTTCATTCAGTTTTAGTAGATACTGACAAACAGTTTTTCAAAGTGATTATACAAATTTACATTCCCACCAACATTTTATGATAATTGTAATTGCTGTAAATCCTTACTAACACTTAATCTTGTCTTTTTCATTTAGTTATTCGAGTGAGCATTTTGTGAATACATACACATATGCATACATGCGTATTTGTGAATATGTTAATATATATTTGAAAATCATACATGTATTTGCAAATCATATTACCGATTGCATGTCTGTGTTTCCAATGCAATTATGAGCTCTCTGAGGGCACGGTCTATCTTTTTTAATTGTTTTGTACATTTTTATTCCATAGTATAATGCTCTATACCAAATTCATAGTCAATAGGCTGTTGCTAACTGACTATATAACCCAGAATGGTGAAGAATTAGGCTGGTGATACAGAATAAAATAAATACGGGTCATTTCTCATTGTTTTTATAGCTTTTAAATTTCAGAAGTGCTCAAGGTCCTGTAACCTTAAGAAAACTCCTCCATCGTGCATGGTGGCTCATGCCTGTAATCCCAGCACTTTGGGAGGCTGAGGCAGGAGGATCACTTGAGCCCAGGAGTTTGAGGCCAGCCTGGGCAACATGGCAAAACCCTGGCTCTACAAAAAATACAAAAATTAACCGGATGTGGTGGTGCACGTCTGTAGTGCTAGCTACTCTGAAGCCTGAGGTGGGAGGATTGCTTGAGCCCAGGAGGTAAGGAGGTCAAGGCCGCAGTGAGCTGAGATCGTGTCACTGCATTCCAGCCTGGGCAACAGAATGAGACCTTGTCTGAAAACAAACAAAAACTCCTCAACACAGTTAAGATAAACAATAATGAAAGACCTATTTGCTCTAAGGGAGAGGCAGAATACTTCTAACATGTTAAGTAGTGCTGTTTCTTGGTAGAGTTGTGAGGTCACCCATGTTTATTGATACTGTTTTCAGATTCCCTGCATCTTTTTAAAAACTGTGTTCTTCCTTTTCTCTCATGTTCTCATGTTCCTGGTGTAGGAGTCAAGAGGAACTCTTGGCCCTCTTAAGGCTTGCTAAAAAATCAGTTACATGAGGCAATTGGTTAATAGGAGAAAAGGCATATAAATTTATTTAACGAGTATACACAGGAGCCTTCAGAGTGAAGACCCAAAGATACAGGGGAAATTGTCTATTTTTATGTTTAGGTTCAACAAAATACGGACAGCCATGTAGAAATATGATTGGAGGAAAGGGGTATGATATAATGCTAATACACTGAGTGGGGAAACCCATCAAGGCCTGTCTGTCTAGATTTTTCTTGGCCTCTCTGAGCATCCATTCCTTCCTTCTGGGTGTGGGGCGGGACCCAATAGATCAGATGATTTTTTATAGCCAGTTTTTATATATAAAGGTGGAGGGGAACTTAGAGAAATATTTTTTAGGTTTTATAACTAGCTTTAGGGAGGAGTTCTGGTTTCTGTGACTTGCCTTGGGAAAGAGAGATTTTAGTTTCTATGGCTAGCCCTGGGAGAGAATGTGATTGAGAGATAGGAGGGCAGGGAAAGGTCAGAGAAAAATTTTTGCTTCTGAGACTGATTCTGAGGCCTTTACTTTTGGGTATTGTTTTCTGAAGCTCAACATTCCCCAGTATGAAACTTCCTCAAGAAGTTTCTCAATCAGAAGTTGGGTTGGTGGGTTGTCTTTTAAGCCATTTGAGTAAGTCTCTAAGTCCTGATAATAGGCCAGTTCAGTTGAATAGTTAATATTTATACTTGTATCTCATTTTAGGCAGTGATGTTATAGATGGACTTTCGCCAAAGTCTGGCTTCTATATTATTTGACAATCAGATAAGAGGCATTTCCATGGAAACAAAATAAAAATAAAGATTAATGGCTAGAATAAACTGTAAACTTAGTTTTTGAGTCCAGAGGGCAGCCAGTTGAGAAGATTTTTAGATGTTGGGCTGGAAGCATCTTTAGATGAAGTGAGAGCAGATAGTGGCAATCTGATAATTTTTCTGGTTTGTAGTTTATATCAGATGTTTTAGTGAACTTTTTGAGTAGTCTATACATCAACAAACATGAAGATTGCTTTTTTTGTTGTTTAGACTAAAGGTACCTTTTAAAGTTTTAAGACTTGGTTAACCATATGACTTAACCAAGGATGCATGAAGCATCTATAAAAGGTACAAAGCAGTCCTCATAAGATCTAGAACCATCCCAAAGACGGCTTAAAGAAAGAAAAGTTGGCCAGGTGCGGTGGCTGGGATTACGCCTGTAATCCCAGCACTTTGGGAGGCCGAGGCGGGTGAGTCATTTGAGGTCAGGGGTTCAAGACCATCCTGGCCAACATGGTGAAATCCCGTCTCTACTAAAAATTCAAAAAAATTAGCTGGGCATGGTGGTGGGCCCCTGTAATCCCAGTTACTGGGAGGCTGAGGCAGAAGAATCGCTTGAACCCAGGAGGCGGAGGTTGCAGTGAGCCGAGATCATGCCACTGCACTCCAGCCTGGGTGATAGAACGAGACTCCGTCTCCGAAAAAAAAAAAGAAAAAAGAAAAGTTTTCTTAATAACAAATGAAGTATATATAATCCACATTTTTGTTTGGCCATATTTTTTAGGGTCTCGGTTTTATAGCTGACCATGTATACATAAAGGCCCAAAAGTCCAGATGTCGTCTCAAAAAGAGGAAGACAGGGACGGGCACGGTGGCTCACGCCTGTAATCCCAGCACTTTGGGAGGCCGAGGCGGGCGGATCACGAGGTCAGGAGATTGATACCATCCTGGCTAACACGGTGAAACCCCATCCACTAAAAATACAAAAATAAAATAAAATAAAATAAAATAAAAATTGGCCGGGGGCGTTGGCGGGTGCCTGTAGTCCCAACTACTCGGGAGGCGGAGGCAGGAGAATGGCATGAACCCGGGAGGCGGAGCTTGCAATGAGCCGAGATAGCACCACTGCACTCAGGCCTGGGCGAAAGAGCGAGACTCCTTCTCACAAAAAAAAAAAAAAAAAAAAAGAGAGAGAGAGAGAGAGAGAGAAGAAGACAGGAAATCAAAAGCTCTCTGTACAAGGGAAAATGACTTATAACAAATGGGTACCCCCAAAACGTTAAAAGTCACACAAATATTAAATGAATCGGATTTTTTGACCAGGAGTGAAACCCAGGCAATGGCAGTAAAAGTGTGGAATTTTGTCTATTAGAGCACAAGGCAGCATGGCTTCTGTTGTTATTCCTTCGGGGGATTTTTCATAAAGGATTTTTAACTTTGTTTTAGGTTAGCTTTTTGTTTTTGTTTTTTAATTTAGTTAAGAGAATTTTTAAGGCTAGTTATGACACTATTATGTATCTTTTTAAAAAACTGACCTTGTCATAAATACAAGGTAATTGTTTAGAATGAGAGATCTCTAAATTTTTTTTAATTAAGAATTTTAGTCAAATTTAAAGGATTTCTCTTTTGGCCATTGACAACTAGAATTTTTAATGGTGTAGTTTGTTTTAATAGCAACTCTATTTAAAAGTCTCTTATGTAAAGTTTGGGATGTCATTTTAAGGCATAGAAGGAATAATTTTAAAGTTCTCTCTCAAAATAATGTACTCTCAGGAATAGGCTGAGATAGCAAATGACTCTTGTCACAGACAGTTAAGGGTGGTGTTTGCCTCTGATAACCCACAGATTTGTGTGGGAGGACTGCCAGTCACAGGTCCCTTAATCTGTGACACTGGGTAGGCCCTCCTGGGATTGGACTTTTTTAGTATTAACTAGGCAATAAGGGTTGAGAAGACAAAAGCTCCTTATGGGTGGGACATTGTATGACAAACCCTCCTGAGGGCTTGGCACATTTGGAACAAAAAAAATCTTGTGTTCCCAGCGATTTTTAGACTGGTCACCTGATGTCACCCAAAAATCATGGCCCCATATGGTGAAGATCAAGAGAGTTCTCCCACTTGATCACAAGTCAAATTCTCAAGGACATAAAACTAGAGAAGAAGGAACTTTATCTGGTACCCCTCTTTATGACAGAACAATACAGAAAGAAAAAGACAAAGGAAAAGACTATTTCTGGGAGGAAATGGATTAAACAATATGGATATTTATAACCAGAAAGTATCAAAAAGTACACCGGAGACTAGTCACTGGAACCCCAAGACTAGTCATAATGATTTTTTCCCATTAATTAAAATCTCACAGGAGACAAACAGTGATTTATATCATCTGTTCAACCAGATTGCACAGAGAGAGAGGTCGAGAGCCTGACTGGGAAGAGATTTTTACCCTATTACCAGCTGATCAAGTTCTGGATTTTTTTTACGGTGGCTTTCGGAAGAGCAGAGCAGCTTTGGTGACCCTGCACATAGCACCAAAACTGTGGGAGCTAAAGTCATTGCTCTCCTAAAAGTTCACTGAAAAATCACTGACATGAGGCAGATTAATAGGAGAAAAGGCATATAAATTTATGTAACATGTATATGTGGCAGCCTTCAGAATGAAGACCCAAAGGTAAAGGTAAAATTGCCCATTTTTAGGTTCAACAAGGTATGGACAGCCATGTCCAAATATGATTGGAGGGAAAGAGTATGATCTAATGATAAAAGATTGAATGGGGGAACCCATCAAGGTTTGTCTGTCTCGATTTTTCTTGATCTGTCTGAGCATGCATTCCTTCCTAAGGTAGGTCAGATAATTGTTAATAGCTAGTTTTTATATAAAGAGGAAAAGGAAAAATTAGAGTAATATTTTTAGGTTTATGACTAGCTTTGGAAAAAAGGGGTTCTGATTTCTGTAACTTGCCTTGGGTAAGAGAGATTTTAGTTTCAATGGCTAGCCCTGGAGGCAAATAAGACTGAGAGACAGATGGGCAGGAAAAGGTCAGAGAAAAGCTTTTGCTTCTGAGACTGCTTCTGGGGCTTTCATTTTGAGGTATTGTTTTCTGAGTCCCAACACTGGTGAAAATTGTTTGGTTTAGGCTTTCAAACCTCAGGTCCAAACCTACTCTAATAAGAGTCTGGTATTATTTAGTAATGTGCTTCAAAGGTTTGTATAGTCTCATACTGTCACAGAATGCTAATGTTGGATATATACCTTGAAATTTATCTAACTTCACGATTGTTGTCCTAAGCTCCACAAATGACCTTAAGAAGATATATCAACCCTTTAAAAATGAATGCAAAATTTCCTCAATACAACTTATCCAACTAGTAGCAGAGCCTAGGCCAGAACCTAGATCTCATTTCTGGATCATTGCTCTTTTTATAAAGTATATTTGGTATTTACTTTGGCCTAGACAAGAGCCTTTTTATTTTCCTAGGTCTATTCCTTAGACTGTTAGAGGTTTTCCAACTCTTTTCAGGCCTCTGGTCTGAATGACATTTTTGTGTTCATGGCTTTTCTTGGAAGGGACCATGGATACATTAAATGCTGCCACCCATCTTGGCTTAGATGAGTCCCTTCCCTCATCATGGAGACGCAATCATACCAAAAGACAACACTGAGAGGAATGAGGGGGAAAGTCCTTTCAGTGATCTGCAAATTATGTCAAAGCTTGTCATCTACTGGCCATTTTGCAAAAATGAACTTAGTATTAAACATAATGTATGATGGAAATGTAAATTTCCAAAATATGACATCTTCAGCTGATAAAGACTGAAAAGTGAAGAGTGGGTTGGTTCCAAAGTGCTCCTTGAGTTTGTTTAATTAGCATCTTCCTGCTTGTGGAGATATGACAATTAGGAATAGGATCCATGACCAGGTTTGAAATGTCTAGTTTCTCTTCACTAAGGAAAGTAATAATTTAAACAGTTTAACAAAGTACTGATTTGATTTATTTAGAAAAGAGCATACTTTTTATTTAATTTTGAAATTAATTTTAAGGTTTATTTAATTTATGCAATAGTCCCTCTTTCAAGGTTGAAACTATTGTTTATTTATACCCCCAACTGAGTTTACCTTCTCTAAAGAGGTTAAAAAAGGTGTGTTTTATGAGGACAGGTCTCAAACTGGAAACATTTTACATTCTCTTTTTACAAGATTAATCTTTTTACAAGATTAAGAGATTTGTTGATGTTTTCACTGAGGGACCACATTTTCCTAGCAGTTGGTAGGAAATGAAAACTATTAGCCACATTGAATTTGGTTAGAATTTTATGAGAGCGTTTTAGGAATGATGAGTTAATTGGGGGCTAGGAAGGAGGGAGGAATAGAGGGCAGCAACATCTTTTTTTTTTTCCCCTCAACTTTGGGACCAAGTGCACTGACTTTCTTTTTTCTTCTTTATCTTCCACTCCTTCTGCTGGTCCTCTTGAGACATTTTTGCCTCAACTTCATCATGGGTGTCTATCCAGTATTTCTCTAATGTTTCCTTTCTTTATCTAAAGCTTTAGTATACACGGTGAAGGGATTAGATGACACTGAAACTGAAGGGGAAACAAATGTAGAAAATGTCTAGAGAGTGATCTATTACAGATTAATTCTGAAGTAACCATTCCCTCAAGTCTTCTCTGATGTGAATAGTCAATAAACACAAGTCTGGTTACACGTAGTTTTATGTACCTTTCACATAACTTTCAATTTTATATTAAAAATGTAGCTCTGGCCTTTTTAATTTTTTTTTTTTTTTTTTTGCTATTTCCCCCTAAACAGTTGTATCAAAGTGTTTTTATTAGAATGACTACATGATGTTAAATTAAATATTTTTTCGTTTTGAAATAATTTCAGACTTAGCAAAAGTTACAAAAATAATACAAAGAATTCCATTATATCCTTCACTCAGCTTCCACAAATGTTATCACTTCACATAACCACAAGAAATGTATAGTTCTGAAGCTAAATATAGCATCTAGTATAATTCCTTTCCTGGTCTCAAGTGTTTACCCAAGTGGTCAGAGGGAGTGAGAGAAACTGAGTCATAGGTTATCTGGACTTGGAGGGTAAATTTATGGCAGATAGATTAGAACTTTTTTTTTTCTTTTTTTTTTTGAGACGGAGTTTCGCTCTTGTTGCCCAGGCTGGAGTGCGATGGCACCATCTCGGCTCACTGCAACCTCCACCCCCTGGGTTCAAGCGATTCTTCTGCCTCAGCCTCCCGAGTAGCTGGGATAACAGGCATGCGCCACCATGCCTGGCTAATTGTGTATTTTTAGTAGAGATGAGGTTTCTCCATGTTGGTCAGGCTGGTCTCGAACTCCCGACCTCAGGTGATCCCCCCACCTTGGCCTCCCAAAGTGCTGGGATTACAGGCGTGAGCCACTGCACCCAGCCCAGATAGATTAGACCTTTAAGACAAAAGTGGCCTGAGGACAAATGACTTAAATATGAGTTTTCCCTACTTGTAGAAGTTAAAGGAATATCCAGATGGTAACATTTTGTTTTTAAATACAGTAATTTAAAATGTAATACAATATTTTAAATTCAGGAGCATAGCTAAATTTTTTATATCACCGGTAATGATTCTGAAAGGGTTATTTACCCTCTATTAATCCCAAGGCAAATAAATAGCATATCCCATTATTCTGGGATGATATGGGCTTGTAGTTCAGAGTAGAGGTTCTGGATTCAGATTTTCTGGGTTTGAATGCCCACTCTGTAAATGTTCTTTAACTGTAAAAAGTTTAGGGGTTTTGTGGAGCAGGCAATTGTCATAAATAGAGCTTTATAGAATCTTAGGGATTTGATCACTGAATATATCTTTATATGTTTCTTGCCCAATTCAGAAAAAAATCAAACAAAAAACTGTGATCTTAGGATGTTTTATTTGGGTCCTTCAGGCTGTGAACTCTTAAGATTTTTAGTGTTCATTGGGTACAGCTATAACTGTTGCTTGATTGTTCTTTATGGTATTGAGAGAAGAGAGACAGACCCTCTCATGTTGTTTTATATTGTTTTATACTCAGAAAAGGAAAGAGAAGCAAAACTAAAAGGCAGGTAGTCTGGCGCCTGGGAACCAGACCCGAAACCAGGCCTGGGCCTGCCTGACCTGAGCCTGGTAGTTAAAATTCGACCCCTGATCTAGCAACTGAGTTTATCTATAGATTGTAGAAAGACATCGTGAAACTTCCCGGTCTGTTCTGTTTCACTCTGACCACCGGTGCGTGCAGCCCCTGTCACGTACTCGCTGCTTGCTCAATGGATCACGACCCTCTCACGTGGACCCCCTTATAGTTGTTAACCCCTAAAAGGGACAGGAATTGCTCACTCGAAGAGCTCAGCTCTTGATAGAGGAGTCTTGCCGATGCTCCCGGCCAAATAAACCTCTTCCTTCTTTAACTCGATATCTGAGGAGTTTTGTCTGCTGCTTGTCCTGCTACAGTATATATTGTAGTTAGTATAATAAAACTGGAATAGTGCTGAATGTAAGATGAGGGAGGCATTAACCCCACAGAACTACACAGAACATGTTTTCCGACAGAAGGTGGTTATGACTGGAAGAAGCTACGGAAGAAGCATGTTAGGAAGGCAAAAATTATAGCTATCACAGTTTCCTACAGGTATATCCAAGTAGAACGATAAGCTGGAGGGGACCTTCATGATCTAGACCGAAACCACTTTTGCAAAAATAATAACAGTGAGAAAGTTATGATAGTTCATAGGTCTGATCTAACCAATTCCATCCTGCTTCTAACCTTCAAGCTGCCCTTGTTCATTCCTGAGCATAGGCCAAACTAACTTTGAGAGGAATGTAGTTTATAGTTTAACTTTGATGATAACAGCCCTTTCGCAAAACAAACTCCCTTCTTGCCTGAGGACCAGATTGCCTTTGTAGGACTAACAAATTAGCCACAAGATTTGCAACTTCCCCAATTACTCCTGCAGATAATATCACTATTGTAGAACCTAAGACTGGCCTTTTGAGATATCTTTTCAGGTTTTTGCATTTCTGACCACCGATGGCTCCACTTGGGCCTGCCGACTCTTCCTGTGGCTCCCATCCAGGAACTGACTCAGCTCAAGAGGACTTCCTGTGATATAATCTCTGACCCAACCAGTCAGAACTCACCACTCCCTTGCCCCCTACCGGTCAAACAATGCTTGAAAAACCCTAGTATCTGAGATTAGGAAACTGATTTGAGTAATAATAAAACTCTGGTCTCCCATTCAGTCGGCTCTGCATGAATTAGATTCTTTCTCTATTGCAATTCCCGTGTCTTGATAAATCAGCTCTATTTGGGCAGTGGGCAAAATGAATCCACTGGACAGTTACAAAACCAGTGGGTCACCACCCTGGCTGCAGCTTAGAATCACCTGAGGAGCATTAAGGATGGTCCTTGCTTCAGATGTATCCCAGGGATTTTTGAATGGGGTAGGGCCCAGGCATTAGAAGTTTTAAAAAGATCTCCAGGAATTCTAAGGTGCAGTCAGGATTAAAGACCACTGATATAAACCTATTACAACTTCTCTGAAATGTAGAGACACTAAAACAGCTTGTCCAAGACTATGCAGCTAATACATGGTGGAGCTGGCTCCAGGCCTGGTGCTTTTTCTAATATTCCATGCCTCCTGATTCATTAACTTCTCAAATTTTATCTCCCTCTCCACCTTCCTCATACACAGTCCTACATTTTGACAGGACAAAGCATACAGTCTTCTTCTGGGAGTGAAATGGGTGTGTTTTGGCTCCAAGAGGTAAGTTACTTCTTATGGACACACACTTTTCCTCCAAGGGGAGCATATTTTATTTACCCTACTTCATAGCACCATAGGGGTTTCACAGAGATGTTAAGCAGCAGGAATTCTTTGGGGGATAAAGAAGGCATTGTATTAAAAGGGCATGACAGATCTTTGGAAATACAAAGAGAAAACAAGGTTAGGAGCCTCCTGCATCTTTGAAATTTTAGTTTAAAAATGAATTCTAAGGTCTTGGGGTTTTTCTAGAACATATGACATTTCTGAGATAAAGGTCTTTTTAAAAAATCTACATTGCAGGACATGTAGGCTTTTTTGAGTTTTAAAGAGCAGTATTACAGAAATATTTGTGAGAAACTGGTAAGGTTTATATGGAGAATGTATATAATTTTTTAAATAAGTTTTTTCCCTTTTTAAAATTAAACAGTATTTCCAACATGTAAAAAGAAGAAATATAATGAATATCTGTGTACCTACCTCCAGCATTTTCAAATCATAACATTTTAATATAATATACTGAAGGAGTGCAGGGACCTTCATCCCCCAATATGGCTCCCTGCTAAAATGAGTAATTTGAATTAAAGGCTCTTAGAGACCAACAGACACTGGAAGAAACTTTTCCCCTATCTACATAAAAACCAGAAGGACCCACCAGGGAGAACAATTGTTCTTCCTTCCCTTCCCTGTTATCTCATTATTTATTGTAGAAAAGACCAAGAATGTAACCAGGACTGAACAGACCCTTTCACAAAATAGTGTCTGTCTCTCAGGCTCATTCAGTTTTCTAAGGGAAACTCTTACAAGTTAATCTCCGTTCCTTGATCCACTTATTCTCCCTAGCAAATCACTTATTGCCCCTCAACAGAATTACCTATATTCCCCATCTCCCTGCTCTCCTCTGAAATAAGGCTATATAAGTATCTGGGCCCTATGAGACATATTGAGTAATCACTCTGCGATTCTCCCCTGTGCATGCTAATACATTTGTATGCCATTTCTCCTATTAATCTGCCTTTTATCAGTTAATTTTTCAGTGAAATTTCAGAGATCAAAGGGGGAGTTTTCCCTTCACTCCTGTAGTAGTATAATATAATATTGTGTATACAAAGTTAAATATACCAAAGTGAAATATATATTATAATGAATACTCATGTAACCTTTATTCAGTTTTAACAATTAGCAACATTTGCCAATCTAATTTTCACCTATCCTCCTCTACCCCTTCTTAAAATTTTGCTAGAATGTTTTTAAAGAAAATCCTAGACATGATGTTGTTCAGTTGTAAATATTTTGGTATGAATTACTGAGATCATTTGTTTCATTCACATGACCATTGTGCTATTGTGACAACCCAATGGATTCTCCTTTCCTGCTGTCTAGACAGGGCCAATTTATTAATACAGGGGATTGCAATAGAGAAAGTGTTTAATTCACACAGAGCTGGCTGTCCAGGAGACTGGAGACTTATTACTCAAATCAGTCTCCCTGAGAGTTTGAGGATTGGAGTTTTTAAGAATAATTTGCTGCGTAGGGGACCAGTAAGTTGGGAGTGCTGATTGGTTGGCTCGGAGATGAAATCATAGGGAGTTGATGCTGTCCTCTTACGTTGAGTCAGTTCCTGGGTGGGGGCCACAGGACTGGTTGGCAGGTCCAGGTGGAGCCATCTGGTTGTCAGAAATGCAAAAACTTGAAAAGACATCTCAAAAGGCCAATCTTAGATTCTACAATAGTGATGTTATCTTCAGTAGTAATTGGGAAAGTTGCAAATCTTATGACCTCTGGAATAATTGCTGGTAATTATGTAGAATTCAAGCTCCTCCCATCCTCACTTGGTGGCCTTTCATTAGTTTTACAAGAATATTTTAGTTGTGGGGAAGGACTAATATTTAAACTATAAACTAAATTTCTCCCAAAGTTAGCTTGGCCCATTCCTAGGAATGAGAAAAGACAGCTTCAAGGTTGAAAGCAAGATGGAGTTGGATAGGTCAGATCTCTTTCACTGTCAGAATTTCCTCAGCTATAATTTTTGCAAAGGCAGTTTCACTATTATTGTACCTGAAGAATTAGTAAAATGTTCTTAATGTTATCTAATACCCAGACTGTAATCAAAATTTTCCAGTTGTCTTGAAGTTTTTTTGATTTTTTTATAGTTGTTTGTTCTGTATAGTAACTTTATCATCAAAAATTTTAAACAGAACCCAAAGAGGAGAGAATAGTGCACCCAATACATTCAATATCTCATCACCCAACTTCAGTAGCAGTCAAATGTAGTTTTTAAAGAGTGAAAACCTGATTGCACACCTCCTCTGCTGTATTTGATGTGTTTCAATTCTGAGCATGTTTTTACAAATTTTTATTATATGCAAGTAATATATAGTATAGACACTATATGGTATTATTTGCATGCTTCGAGCCTTACTTGAATTTTATACACATTCTTTAGCAATATGTCTTTACTCGAGATAATATATTTTTAGGTTTATTATTTTAATGCTTCTTTCCCCTTCATTTACTAACTTTTATTAGATTTTTCAGGTTTTATTTGTTCTTTTTCTGGCTTCTTGGGGCACAATGTGAGGTTGTTTATTCGGGCTCTTGTCAATGTAGGCGTTTATTGCTATTGAAGGAAACCAGAATATTTTACCCCAAAATATCCTTCTTTGGCATGTTTCCATATGTCTATTCAGAGGGGCTGCAAACCACAGGAATACTTGTGAAAGGCTGTCTTTTGTGGAGAAGATTTGCATCCGTACAGAAAATCTACATTAGTGAGGTAAACAGCAAGGTAAACAGCTGAGGCAAACAGGCTTTCTCTGAGGCTGACTTATTCTAGGCTAGCAACAGTTAACTTACAGGGAAAGGAGACTAACGTCTGACACCTTAAAGGTCTGACAGAGAAACTTACCACAGGCTACCACCTAACATGTCTCCTCAGTGACAAGTGAGGTGCTTAGGAGCAGAGGCAGTATCTTGTTCTCTTTTTTTTATTATTTTTAATTTTTATGGGTACATAGTAGGTGTATATATTTGTGGGATACATGAGATATTTTGATACAGACAATGTGTAATAATCCCATCAGGGTAAATGGGGTATCCATCACCTCAAGCATTTATCCTTTGTGTTACAAGCAATCCAATTACACTCTTTTAGTTATTTTTAAATGTACAATTAAATTATTGACTATAGTTACCCTGTTGTGCTAGCAAATACTAGACCTTATTCACTCTTTCTATAGGTTTTGTAACCATTAATCATCTCCACTTCCCCCTCCCCCTCCCCCACTACCCTTCCCAGCCTCTGGTAACCATCATTCTACTTTATATCTCCATGAGTTCAATTGTTTTAATTTTTAGCTCCCACAAATAAGTGAGAACATGCAAATCTTGTCTTTCCATGCCTGGCTTATTTCACTTAACATAATAATCTCCAGTTCCATCCATGTTGTTGCAAATGACAGGATCTCATTCTTTTTTATAGCTGAATAGTACTCCATTGTGCATATGTAACACATTTTCTTTATCTAGTCATCTGTTGATGGACACAGATGTTGATGTTTCAAAATCTTGGCTTTTGTGAATAGTGCTGCAATAAACATGGACGTGCAGATATCTCTTTGATATACCATTTTTTTTTTCTTTTGGATTGTTGGGTCATATAGTAGTCCTATTTTTAGTTTTCTGAAGAACTCCATACTGTTCTCCATAGTGGTTGCACTAATTTACATTCCCACCAATAGCATACAAGTTTTCCCTTTTCTCCACATCCTTGCCAGCCTTCGTTATTGCCTGACTTTTGGATAAAAGGCATTTTAACTGGAGTGAGATGATATCTTATTGTAGTTTTGATTTGCATTTCTCTGATGACCAATGATGTTGAACACTTTTTCGTATACCTGATTGCCATTTGTATGTCTTCTTTTGAGACATGTCTATTAAAATCTTTTGCCCATTTTAAAATCAGATCATTAGATTTTTTCCTACAGAGCTGTTTGAGCTCCTTATATATTCTGGTTATTAATCAATCCCTTGTGAGATGAGTAGTTTTCAAATAATTTCTTCCATTCTTTGGGTTGTCTTTGCACTTTGTTGATCGTTTCTTTTGCTGTGCAGAATCTTTTTAACCTGATGTAATCCCATTAGTCCATTTTTGCTTTGGTTGCTTGTGCCAGCGGGGTATTATTCAAGAAATCTTTGTCCAGTCCCACTTCCTGGAGAGTTTCCCCAATGTTTTCCTGTAGTAGCTTAATAGATTGAGGTCTTATATTTAAGTCTTCAATCCATTTTGTTTTGATTTTTGTACATGGTGAGAGAGAGTGGTCCAGTTTCATTCCTCTGTATATGAATATTCAGTTATACAATATTATTAACTATAGTCCTTATCCTGTACATTATTTGTTCCACCTAACTGCAAAGTCGTTAGGTGGAATTTTGACCTACTTTGACCTACTTCTTCCCGTTTCCTTCCCTCCTCACCTCTGCTATCCAACTTTCTACTCTTTGTTTGTATTTATTTGACTTTGTTAAAAAGTCAAATAAGTGTGAGATCATACATTATTTGTCTTTCTAAGTCTCACTTATTTCACCCAGCATAACGTCCTTCAGGTTCATCCATGTCATCCCAAATGGCAGTATCTCTTTCTTTTCTGAGGCTGAATAATATTCATTGTGTATATATACAATGATTTATTTATCTAATCATCTGTTGATGGGTACCTAGTTTGCTTTTATATATTGGCTAGTGTTAATAATGCTGCCGTGAACATTGAGTTGCAGATAGCTCTGCAATGTGCTGATTTCATTTCCTTTAGGTACATACCCAGAAGAGGAATTGCTGTATCATATTGTAGCTCTTTTTGAAAATTTTGTGAGGAAGCTTCATACTGTTTTTCATAATGGCTGTAACAATTTACATTATTATCATCAGTGTACAAGAGTTCCCTTTTCTTCACATACTCACCAACACATCTCTTGTCTTTTTGATAATAGCCATCTAACACCCAAATCGGTATGAGTTAATATCTCATGGTGTTGTATTTCTTTGATGATTAGTGATGTTGAGCACCTTTTCATATACCCATTGTCCATTTGTATATCTGCTTTGTAAAAATTTAGGTCTATTTAGGTCTGTTGTCTGATTTCTAATTTTTTTATTATTGAGTTGTCTGAATTTCTTATATATTTATATGTATATGGCTAGCAAATATGTTCTCCTATTTTGTAGGTTACTTTTTCATTTTGTTGATTGTCTCCTTTGCTGTGGAAAAGCTTTTTAGTTTGATATAGTTTAACTGGTTCATTTTTTATTTTCTCGCCTGAACTTTTGGTGTGATATCTAAAAAATCATTACCCAGGCTAATATCATGAAGTTTTCCACTCAATTTTTTGTTTGGTGTTTTACAGTTTTGGGTCTTATGTTCAGGTCTTTTTTTGTTTGTTTATTTTTGTTTTTGTTTTTTTTTTTTTGAGACGGAGTCTTGCTTTGTCGCCCAGGCTGGAGTGCAGTGGCACGATCTCGGCTTACTGCAAGCTCCACCTCCCGGGTTCACGCCATTCTCTTGCCTCAGCCTCCCGAGTAGCTGGGACTACAGGCGCCCACTACCACGCCCGGCTAATTTTTTGTATTTTTAGTAGAGACGGGGTTTCACCGTGTTAGCCAGGATGGTCTCGATCTCCTGACCTCGTGATCCGCCCGCCTCGGCCTCCCAAAGTGCTGGGATTACAGGCGTGAGCCACCGCGCCCGGCCTGTTCAGGTCTTTTAATACATTTCAAGTTGATGTATGGGGTTAAAGAAAGTTCCAGTTTCTTTTCTTGTCTTTTTTTTTTTTCCTTGTGGATATCTGCTTTTCCCATTACCATTTATTAAAGAGACTGTCCTTTTCCCATTGTTTACTCTTGGTGCCCTTGTGGAAAATTAGTTGACCATATAGGCTTGAGTTTATTTCTGGGGTTCCTATTCTGTCCCTTTGGTGTTTGTCTCTGTTTATGCCAATACCACACTGTTTTGATTATTATAGCTTTGTAATATAAGTTGAAATCAGGAAGTATGATGCCTTCATTTGCTTTTTTGTCTTAATATTATTTTGGTTAGGAGGGGTCTTTTGTGGTTCCATACACATTTTAGAAAAGGTTTTTTTTTTTTTTTTTTGTATTTTTGTGGAAAATGCCATTGGATAATTGTTAGGGATTGCATTGAAATTGTAGATCACTTGAATCACTTGGGTAGTATGGACACTTTAACAATTTTATTTCTTCCAATCCATGAATATAGTTTATCTTTTCATTTATTTGTGTCTTCTTCAATTTTTTTCATCAGTCTTTTATAGTTTTTAGTGTATGGATCTTCTACTTACTTGGTTAAATTTATTCCTAAACAGTTATTCTTTTAGGTATTGTATATGGGATTGTTTTCTTGTTTTTTTTTTTTTTTCCATAGAGATTATTATTGGTGTAAAGAAATGCCACTGAGTTTTGTATGTTGATTTTGTATCTTTCTACTTGGCTGAATTCATGTATTATTATTTTTGCAGATTCTTTAGTATTTTCTACATATAGGATCATGTCATCTGCAACCAGGGAAAATGTTACTTCTTTTGATTTGATTTGGATGGTTTTCATTTCTTCTTGTCTGATTGTTCTTGCTAGTAATCCTAGTACTATACTAAATTTGACAGAGATTTCTTGAGTGCCTGGAGCTAAAAGCAAACAAACAAAAACAAAAAGACAACAACAATACACACAAATGGAAAACATATCTCTCAGCCTTTCCACATTACCTGTGTTTCAGAGTTCTACGTCCATATTTAGGCTTGCTTGCACTGATTCCAATATTCAGCCCAAAATGAAAACTTAGGGTTCTCTCTGTGTTTTCTAAGTATACATCTTACCCTTGGCATTTATGTTGCTTCATAAATTCCTTGCTATACATAGGTGCTATTGAATTTCCCAATTTTCCAAAGAAATTTTTCCCAACTTTAGCTCCCAGGCCTTACGCATTTTATTATATATTGCAACATTAATCTTTTGTCCCAGGTGTTGATGGGTTTTTAGTTGGGCTTGCAGTGTTTTTGAGTGGTGCCTCTTGCTTTTTCTTAGTGAGTCTGAGTTAGGTGAAACAGAGATAAGTTCCTTTTATCAATAGCCTGCCACAGACACGCTAGAATAGACATAAATGATAATCTGCAAATAAGGTCTGCTCTGTTCCTTTGGCACCAGTGATCAGAGTCTTACACTGGGAATGTGGGCTAAGGCTCCTGTTGTGGCAGGGAAGACTTGGAATAAAGGCAAATAAAAATGACCCAAAGCTTTCCTACTGTTTTGAAGTTGCTTTTATTCTTAATTCAGTGTTTGCTTGATTGTTGTAAACCTTTGACTGTTTTCCAGTTCTGAAACAGTTGGTTTTGACAGTTTCTGCTTGTGTTTAATTTGTTGGGGTGGGGGTGGGCACAAAAAAATGAGAGCTGCCTACTCTGCCACTTTTCTCTGAAGTGTGTCTTGAAGTTCCTTTTTTTTCCTTCTAGATTTTTTTTTTTTAATTATACTTTAAGTTCTGGGATACATGTGCAGAACGTGCAGGTTTGTTACATAGGTATACACGTGACATGGTGGTTTTCTGCACCCATCAACCCATCATCTACATTAGGTATTTCTCCTAATGCTCTCCCTCCCCATCCCCTCACCTCCCGACAGTCCCTGGCAGGTGATGTTCCCCTCCCTGTGTCCATGTGTTCTCGTTGTTCAATTCCCACTTATGAGTGAGAACATACGGTGTTCGTTTTTCTGTTCCTGTGTTAGTTTGCTGAGAATGATGGTTTCCAGCTTCATCCATGTCCCTGTAAATGACACAAACTCATCCTTTTTTATGGCTGCATAGTATTCCATGGTGTATATGTGCCACATTTTCTTTATCCAGTCTATCATTGATGGGCATTCGGGTGGGTTCCAAGTTTTTGCTATTGTGAATAGTGCTGCAATAAACATACATGTACATGTGTCTTTATAGTAGAATGATTTATAATCCTTTGGGTATATACCCAGTAATGAGATTGCTGGGTCAAATAGTATTTCTGGTTCTAGATCCTTTAGGAATCGCCACACTGTGTTCCACAATGGTTGAACTAATTTATACTCCCACCAACACTGTAAAAGTGGTACTATTCCTCCACATCCTCTCCAGCATCTGTTGTTTCCTGACTTTTTAATGATCGCCATTCTGACTGGTGTGAGATGGTATCTCACTGTGGTTTTGATTTGCATTTCTCTAATGACCAGTGATGATGAGCTTTTTTTCATATGTTTGTTGGCCACATAAATGTCTTCTTTTTAGAAGTGTCTGTTCCTATCCCTTGTCCACTTTTTGATGGGGTTATTTGTTTTTCTTCTAAATTTGTTTAAGTTCCTTGTAGATTCTGGATATTAGCCCTTTGTCAGATGGATAGATTGCAAAATTTTTCTCCCATTCTGTAGGTTGACTGTTCACTCTGATGATAGTTTCTTTTGCTGTGCAGAAGCTCTTTAGTTTAATTAGATCCCATTTGTCTATTTTGGCTTTTGTTGCCATTGCTTTTGGTGTTTTAGTCATGAAGTGTTTGCCCATGCCTATGTCCTGAATGGTATTGCCTAGGTTTTCTTCTAGGGTTTTTATGGTTTTAGGTCTAACATGTAAGTCTTTAATCCATCTTGAGTTAAATTTTGTATAAGGTATAAGGAAGGGGTCCAATTTCAGTTTTCTGCATATTGCTAGCCAGTTTCCCCAACACCATTTATTAAATAGGGAATCCTTTCCCCATTTCTTGTTTTTGTCAGGTTTGTCAAAGGTGAGATGGTAGCAGATGTGTGGTGTTACTTCTGAGGCCTCTGTTCTGTTCCGTTGGTCTATATATCTGTTTTGGTACCAGTACCATGCTGTTTTGTTCCTGTAGCCTTGTAGTATAATTTGAAGTCATGTAGCATGATGCCACCAGCTTTTGGCTAAGATCAAGTGTAGTATCTGTTCTTATCAGTTTGAAATTCCTTTTAAGAGAAAACATCTACTCATTACCAGTTCAGGAGGGATAGTCTTACACAGATCAGGTGATTACATCTCCTGGAACATAGTTGATGGAACCATGGACTATGTACCTGACCTGTGGCTTGGCTTAAATTTTTTTGTTGGTCTATCAGGTCTATTCCCTTGGGAATCCAAACTGAGAAAATAAAGTAATTGGCATCAGGAACTGAGACTGAAAGAATGTATATAGAGAGCTGGGTACCTCAGTTGGAAATGCAGAAATCATCTGCCTTCTGTATTGATCTCACTGGGAGCTGCAGACCAGAGCTGTTCCTATTCAGCCATCTTGCCAGCCACCCCATTGGTTCTCTTTCTCTGGAGAAACTTGACTAACACATACATTTTACCTGGTATTCACACTATCGTCTCTGTAATTCAACATAGTATCATAACTCTGCAATGATAGCCAACTTAGATGTTAGGTGTGAAAGTCTTGTCTCACAAATATATTAACAACAAACATTTTTGTGCTCTTTTATAGGTATAAACTGGTCACAGCATCTAGCTCAACATTAAGAGAACATGTGTGTGTGTGTGTGTGTGTGTGTGTGTGTGTGTGTATGGGGGAGAGAGAGAGGAATACACATGAGAGCTACAGAATATGTTTATCATTCAAGAAACTTGAGTAACTGCATAACTTTGACTTTAAAATTTAGGTTAAAACTTGATAACTTTCATATCCTGTTTAGTGACGTTAAAAGAATAAATGGTTAGTGTGAAAGTAATCTTTAGTCCCATTACAATGATTTGTTTTAAATCAGATTTTAATTTATTTTGAAATTTCAAATAACATTAGAAAAGGGCATGAGATATTTATGCTTGGTAAAAAGGGAAATCATTTGGAAAAAAGAACTGAGAAATACTACTCCATGTCATTTACCTAAATTTGTATTTCTGGTAATAAGACAGGAGGAAAAATGGCCCAAGTATCCCTTCAGCTTCATTCAAACATGGGCCCCTGAGGTGCCTGCCAATTGACTCAAAAGGGCATTTATCCCAAGGAGAACATGCCACCTGCCACTTTTCAATCAGCAGCACTTCCGCCAGAACCAAGCAAGTGCTCAAATCTCCCCAAGGGATTTCTATTTTTTTGACTCAGCATGTAAGCAGGCTGACTGATTCTGGTGTCTCATCCATTTTAGAAGCTTCTTATAACAGCAATACCAAAAACCTTATAGACAGTTTAATTGCTCACCGTCAGTCTTATACAGCTGCTCTGGGCACATTTTCCTCTTCTCCTCATTAAAACAAATACAGAATGGTTGTCTGACTTAGTGCCTGTTTTGCCTTCTGTCTCTGCTATCCTATTGGGAGACAGTTCTCTCCCTTCATATGTGCTTCTATATGCCTCCTTTGAGGAAATACTGTTGTAACACTTCTTGGAAAAGCCCACCTGAGATGCATTTAGCACTGTTTCCATACGGAGCCTTTCTACTGTGGGTATCCTAATGTAAATAAGGAGAAATATTTACATAGTCCAGAGGTATGTTCAAACTTCTCCTGGCCTTTAAATTTGGCCAAACAAAAACCATGGAGAGCAACTGCTTATTTTTAAAGAATGGATTAATCCAGTTATATCTAGTGTTTTCCCATGAGTTGGTTTCAGTTGAGGCATTTCCTTTCTTTTCAATCATTTTATTTCTCTTTTTTATTATTAATGTTGGAGGCCTTGTAAGAGAAATATAAGCTGTGTTAGGGAACTGATGAAAGCATATTTCCTAAAAATATGAGCAGCAGTCATGGAGGCCTCTGAAGACAGTGCCAAGTTCTAACTGGGCTCCACAGGTTGTGAGAAACAGGAAATCACATAAGAAGCCTTGTGAAGTGGAGTTTGTTGTGAGGATACACAGGCACTGGTACTGGAAAAACATTAGAAGCCAAGAAAAATCTAGGGATTGGCTGTTATCTCCTCTCACACAGGCTACATGATCTCTTGCTTATGGTTTCTCTGTAGCTCTCAGAGTATCTGCTTCCTTAAAATCTAGCCTGCCATGAGGCCTCCTGGCTGCTGATTATAAATCATGAGACCTCTCTATATACATTCCTTTAGTCACAGTTCCTGATGCCAATTGCTTTATTTTCTCAGTTTGGATTCCCAAGGGAATAGACCTGATAGACGAACAAAAAATTTTTAAGCCAAGCCACAGGTCAGGTACATAGTCCATGGTTCCATCAACTATGTTCAAGGAGACAGAATCACCATTCTATGTTGAATCATAGAGACGATGGTGTGAATACCAGGTAAAAAGTATATGTTAGTCAAGGTTCTCCAGAGAAAGAGAACCGATGGGGTGGCCGGCAAGATGGCTGAATAGGAACAACTCCTGTCTGCAGCTCCCAGTGAGATCAACGCAGAAAGCAAGTGATTTCTGCATTTCCAACTGAGGTACCCGGCTCATCTCAGTGGGACTGATTAGATAGTGGGTGCAGCCCAAGGAGGGTGAGCCGAAGCAGGGTGGGGCATTTCTCCAAAGAAGACATACAGACGACTAACAGGTGTATAAAAACATGCTTAATGTCACCAATGATTAGGGAAATGTAAATCGAAACCACAATGAGATAGCACCTCATACTTGTTAGAATGGCTGTTATCAAAAACACAAAAGACCAAGTGTGATCAGGTTGTGGGGAAATTGGAACACATGTACACTGTTAGTAGGAATGCAAAATGGTGCAGCCTCTATGGAAAATAGTATGAAGTTTCCTCATAATATTAGAAAAGAGAACTATTATATGATCTAGCCATCTCACTTCTGAGTATTTTACCAAAAGTATTGAAATCAGGATCTTGAAGAGATATTAGCACTCCCATATTCACTGCAGCACTATTCACAATTGGCCAAAATGGAAACAACCTAAATGTTTGTTTATGATTGGGTAAAAAAAGTGGTATATACATATACATTGGAGTATTATTTAGCCTTAAGAAAGGAAATCTTCCAATATGCAACAACATGGATGGAACTTGAGGACATTATGCTAAATGAAATAAGCCATTCATAGTAAGATAATTACTACATTATTCCACTTATATGAAGTATCTAAAATTGTCAAACTCATAGGAAGCAGAGAATAGAATGGTGCTTGCCAGGGGTTGAGGGAAGAGGAAATGGAGTTGCTAAATCATCAGGTAAAGAGTTTCAAGATGAATAAGTTCTGGAGATCTGCTGTATGGCGTTGTGCTTGTTTTGTATGTACTTAAAAATCTGTTAAGAGGGTAGATCTTATATTAAGTGTTCTTACTGCAGTAAAATTTTAAAAGAAAAGAAAAAAAGAGTAGAAATTAGATAAGGAGAGGAGAGTGAATTAGGGTTTTCTATCTTGTAGGATCCTATGTTTTTTTCAGAGAATGCCCTGACCCTGAAGATGCTATACTGAATAGCTCCTAATTCCAGTGTTAAGCCTTCAAAACTTTATTGTAAAACTGTCTCTTCAATGTCCATTAGTAATGTTGAGAACTCACAGTAGGACACTTGATTGTTTTGGAAAGGCCAATATATAGCCAATGAGATACTTGAAAGAATGTGAAGAGACTGATTACAAAGTTTATATACGATAAGCATTGCTCCAAAGAGGAAACAATTCTCTAGGAAAAAATGATAGCTAGTCTATGGCTGAACTTCATTAAGTAGTCTAGGTTGACCTTGGGCAGCCATGTTGAATTCCAGTTTGTTTGTTTGTTTGTTTGTTTATTTATTTTGTGGGCAACCTATACAGCATACCTTCTAAGCTGGCTTGTATTATCTTTGTCTAACTGAGACATTAAGTCCTTCATATGATGGATAGACATTGTAGAAAACATCTCAGATAGGTTTTCATGTATAATCAATCTAATATGCCAAGAAAAAGCAACAAGCTGTCTCAATTCAGTAGTCAAAACTTGGTGAGAAGCCAGCCGGTTTTAAGGACTACTTTAGAATGAGTTTTTATCAAGAAATATAATAGAACAAGAAAAGAAAGAATTATTACCAAGACTAAAGCCTGGCATACAGCACAAGCTTCTTTTTACTGTGCCTGTAAGTCCCTTTGCCTTGTTTTTATTTTCTTCCTTTGGTCTGCACTCAGAGCCAAGTCTAGGGTGTTTTGAAAGCTCACAATGCGCCCAGAGGCTCTTTTTTTTCTGGAAATGGTGCAGTAGTAGCCACTTAATATTGTTTCCCTCTATTGTTATTCTCTTTTGAGCTGAGTCAAGTGTCCTACAGGCTGTTTGGGCTCCATTTCATCCTCCACTGCTTTGTGGGTGTATCATTTAACCTCTTTTCAGTTTAAGGGGTTCTAAACTTGAGGGAATAAAAGCCTTTAGATGTTTTAGATGTTTCTTTTCTATTTTCAATCGCCTTCAACATGATTTTGGCTACAAACTTTAAACTCGGAATCCTTAAAAACCTTTTTGTGACTCGTAAGCAGCAGGGTAAAATTTATTTTTCTTGGCATGACCAATGGGTCTTTAGTATGTAACACTAGCATATATTTTATAATCCTGTGTCGGGGATAACTTGTCTAAATAGGATATATACTTCCACACCACCAGATCTTTGCTCACACCAGAATCTCTGCCCTAAAAACCCTTTCCTCACTACTCCTACTCAGCCTTCAAGATCCAACTCAATATGTCACTTCTTCTATAACTTTAACTTGTACCCCACCCAAGATTAATTTCTTCATAACAACTATTTCATTCAGTATGGGCTAGGTTATACTGCAGTAGCAAATGGCTTCTGTATTAGTCAGGGTTCTCCAGAGAGACAGAACTCATAAGATATAAGTATATATGAAAGGGAGTTTACTAGGGAGAACTGGCTCACATGATCACAAGGTGTCTACAAGCTGTCTACAAGCTGTCTACAGCTGGGGAAGAGGGAGGCCAGTAGTGGCTCAGTCAGAATCCAAAAGCCTCAATAGCAGGGAACCCAACAGTGCAGATTTTGGTCTGTGGCCAAAGGCCTGAGAGCCCCCGGTAAACCACTGGTGCAAGTCCAACAGCCCAAAGGCTGAAGACCCTGGATTCTGATGTCCAAGGGCAGAAGGAAGCATCCAGCACGGGAGGAAGATGAAAGTCAGGAGACTCAGCAAGCTAGCTTATCCCACCTTCTTCTGCCTGCTTTGTTCTAGCCGTGCTGGCAGCCGAATGGAGGGTGCCACCCACATTGATGGTGGGTCTTCCTCTCCCAGTCCACTGACTCAAATGTCAGTCTCTTCTGGCAACACCCTCACAGACATGCCCAGAAACAATATTTTACCAGCTATGTAGGCATCCTTCAATTCAGTCAAGTTAACACCTAATATTAACCGTCACAGCTTCAAAATCTCAGAGACTTAAGTTTATTTCTCATGTATGTTACATATCCATTTCAGGTCTGCTGTGTCTTTCCTCTGAATCATTTTTACTCTTGGGCCCAGGCTTGCAGAGCAGGCTTTGTTTGAGATGCTGCTGATCAATGGGCATAGGGAAAATAAAATATAGTGGAACCAAGCAATGGCTCTTTGCTCAGAATGTTGCATGTCAGTTCTGCTCATATTTCATTGGCTACAATAAATCATATGTCATTAGTCAACAGGATGAGGAAGTATAATACATGCTTAGAGAGGAACAGCTGATATTTTGAATGTTAATACTATCAGCCCAACAATTCCCAACAACACTTTGCTTATGTCACCACTGTATTTGTTATATACTGTTATTGTTTATATATCTTGTCCGTTTGGGCTATGAATTCCTTAAAGTTAGGGAATGCATTTTATTCATTTATATCTACAGTTCATACTGCATCATCAAAGTACATAAGAAATACTTGATAATTATACTTGATAATTATTTGTCCACCAATTGGATAGATAAATGAATAAATATTTTTGGCTTGAATTCAGTTGGAACGTTTGCAAAACAAAATCCTACTCTATTTAAAGGTGTTCAGTATCTCGGGAAAATGTATGTTGGTGAAATATCCTTATGGTATCTTTTGGACCTCATGCTTGAATCATTTTTCACAAAATAAAAAATCTTTGGAAGCCAGTTGACATCATCATTAGTCACTGGAGATCATCCATTTGACCTCGTAAAAACACAGGCATGCCACATTTCTCATAAGGTCTTTAAGTTAGTGGAACATCCAGCAGTAAGAATACATTCTTGTCCTTTCCTTTCAGAGATGACACAGATGATGATTTACCCTTCTCCTCTTTGGATGTGGAGGAGTGATCTTGTACATAAGTGAACCTTGGAGTATTAAATCAAATTTGTCCTTAGGACAGGGCTAACCTCTCACAAGTGACCATATAAAAGATGTTGCTTTAAGTGGCTCCAAGAAGTTTTCCCTGCTCCCAAATGACTTTGTCTATAGTCTGTCAGGGCCCCAAATTTCCCCATTAGAGCTACTACCATGTTTTAATTCAGTGTGTGCTAGTTCTACTTTGCTTCTGCTCCTTTCTCTATGCCTCTCTTTAGAGGCAGCAGTTGTAGCTTGGCACTTTTTTCCCATTGTCAAGAGCAGGCATTTTTGTGTTTTTATAATTTAACTTGGATTGAGAAATGTAATTTATGTGACAAATATCTATGAAGTATATTACTGGGTTTTAGACACTATGCCTTCTCTTAATGTGTTCAAAACCTAGATGTGAAGACAGACAAGTAAACTGAAAATTTTTCTATCATAAATTCTATGATAGAAGAATTCCTGGGGTACACAGACATGGGCCATCTGTAAGATGGGGGTGGTCAGGAGAAGATGACATATGACTCTTGAAGGAGAATTGGATGTTAGACAGTATCTAACTGGGCGATAGGTATTTGAGATTGAGGAAACACAATGTATCTCTATGATATGTAGCATGAAGGTGGGGAAGATATGTTGAGCCTTTTGTGATCTGGCTGAGCCTTGGATGATGTTTCTAGCAAATGAGACTGGAGAGGTGAGGAAGGCTAGGTCATGCAAAGCCTTACGTAAGACATTAATGGTGGCTGGGAAGATGGCTGAATAGGAAGAGCTCCGGTCTGCAGCTCCCAGCGAGACCAACGCAGAAGGCGAGTGATTTCTGCATTTCCAACTGAGGTACCTGGCTCATCTCACTGGGGCCGGTTAGACAGTAGGTGCAGCCCACGGAGGGTGAGCCGAAGCAGGGTGGGGCATCGCATCGCCTGGGAAGTGCAAAGGGTTGAGGAACTCCCTCCCCTAGCCAATGGAAGCCGTGAGGGACTGTATCTCGTGGAACGGTGCATTCCAACCCAGATACTATGCTTTTCCCATGGTCTTCACAACCTGCAGACCAGGAGATTCCCTCAGGTGCCTACACTACCAGGGCCATGGGTTTCACGCACAAAACTGGGCGTCTTTTTGGGCAGACACCAAGCTAGCTGCAGGAGTTTTTTTTTTTTTTTTTTCATACCCCAGTGGCGCCTGGAATGTCAGCAAGACAGAGCCATTTACTGCCCTGGAAAGGGTGCTGAAGCCAGGGAGCCAAGTGGTCTAGCTAAGTGGATTCCACCTCCACAGAGCCCAGCAAGCTAAGATCTACTGGCTTGAAATTCTCACTGCCAGCACAGTAGTCTGTAGTCTGTAGTCGACCTGGGATGCTCCAGCTTGGTGAGAGGAGGCATGTCCACCATTAATGAGGCTTGAGTAGGCGGTTTTCCCCTCAGATTGTAAACAAAGCCGCCTGGAAGTTCGAACTGGATGGAGCCCACCACAGCTTGGCAAAGCCACTGTAGCCAGACTGCCTCTCTATATTCCTCCTCTCTGGGCAGGGCATCTCTGAAAGAAAGGCAGCAGCCCCAGTCAGGGGCTTATAGATAAAACTCCCATCTCCCTCGGCAGAGCACCTGTGGGAAGGGGCAGCTGTGGGTGCAGCTTCAGCAGAATTAAACATTCCTGCCTGCCAGCTCTGAAGAGAGCAGTGGATCTCCTAGCACAGCGCTTGAGCTCTACTAAGAGATAGACTGCCTCCTCAAGGGGGTCCCTGAACCCTGTGCCTCCTGACTGGGAGAACCTCCCAGCAGGGGTCAACAAACACCTCACACAGAGCTCTGGCTGGCATGTGGTGGGTGCACCTCTGGAATGTAGCTCCCAGAGGAAGGAACTGGCAGCAATCTGCTGTTCTGCAGCCTCCGCTGGTGATACCCAGGCAAACAGGGTCTGGAGTGGACCTCCAGCAAACTCTAGCAGACCTGCACCAGAGGGGCCTGACTGTTAGAAGGAAAACTAACAAACAGAAAGGAATAGCATCAAAATCAACAAAAAGGATATCCACTCAAAAACCCCTTTCAAAGGTCACCAACATCAAAGACCAAAGGTAGATAAATCCAATAAGATGAGGAAAAACCAAGGCAAAAAGGCTGAAAATTCCAAAAACCTCTTTTCCAAAGGATCACAGCTCCTTACCAGCAAGGGATCAAAACTGGATGGAGAATGAGTTTGACAAATTGACAGAAGTAGGCTTTGGAAGGTGGGTAATAACAAACTCCTCTGAGCTAAAGGAGCATGTTCTAACCCAATGCAAGGAAGCTAAGAACCTTGAAAAAAGATTAGACGAATTACTAACTGGAATAACCAGTTTAGAGAACATAAATGACCTGATGGAGCTGAAAAACACAGCACAAGAACTTCATGAAGTATACACAAGTATCAATAGATGAATCTATCAAGTGGAAGAAAGGATATCAGAGATTGAATATCAACTTAATGAAATAAAGTGTGAAGACAAGATGGGGAGAATGGAACCAAGTTGGAAAGCACTCTTTCAGGATATTATTCGGGAGAACTTCCCCAGTCTAGCAAGACACACCCCCAAGACACACCAACATTTAAATTCAGGAAATACAGAGAACACCACAATGATACTCCTCCAGAAGAGCAACTCCAAGACACATAATGATCAGATTCATCAAAGTTGAAATGAAGGAAAAAATGTTAAGGGCAGGCAGAGAGAAAGGTCGGGTTACCCACAAAGGGAAGCCAATCAGACTAACAGAAGATCTCTGCAGAAACTCTACAAAGCCAGAAGAGAGTGGGGGCCAATATTCAATATTCTGAAAGAAAATAATTTTCAACCCAGAATTTCATATCCAGCCAAACTAAGCTTCATAAGCAAAGGAGAAATAAAATCCTTTACAGACAAGCAAATTCTGAGAGATTTTGTCAACACCAGGCCTGCCTTACAAGAGCTTCTGAAGGAAGCACTAAATCTGGAAAGGAAAAACCAGTACCAGCCACAGCAAAAACATACCAAATTGGAAAGACCATTGACACTATGAAGAAACGCATCAACTAACAGGCAAAATAACCAGCTAACATCATAATGACAGGATCAAATTTACACATAATAACATTAACCTTAAATGTAAATGGGCTAAATGCCCCAATTAAAAGACACAGACTGGCAAATTGAATAAAGAGATAAGACCCTTTCGTGTGCTGTATTCAGGAAACACATCTCATGTGCAAAGACACACATAGGCTCAAAATAAAGGGATGGAGGAATATTTACCAAGTAAATGGAAAGCAAAAAAAAAAAAAAAAAAAGCAGAGGTTGCAATCCTAGTCTCTGATAAAACAGACTTTAAGCCAACACAGATAAAAAAAAAGACAAAGAAGGGTATTACATAATGGTAAAGGGATCAATGCAACAGGAAGAGCTAACTATCCTAAATATATATGCACGCAATACAGGAGCACACAGATTCATACAGCAGGTTATTAAGAGACCTAAAAAGAGACTTAGACTCTCACACAAGAATAGTGGGAGACTTTAACACCCCACTGTCAATATTAGACAGATCGACGAGACAGAAAATTAACAAGGAAATTCAGGACTTGAACTTAGCTCTGGGCCAAGTGGATCTAAGAGACATCTACAGAACTCTCCACCCCAAATCAACAGAATATACTTTCTTTTCAGCACCACATTGCACTTATTCTAAAATTGATCACATAATTGGAAGTAAACACTCCTCAGCAAATGCAGAAGAATGGAAATCGTAATAGTCTCTCAGACCATAGTGCAATCAAATTAGAACTCAGGATTAAGAAACTCACTCAAAACCACACAACTACATGGAAACTGAACAACTTGCTCCTGAATGACTACTGGGTAAAGAATGAAATTAAGGCAGAAATAAAGAAGTTCTTTGAAACCAATGAGAACAAAGACACAACGTACCAGAATCTCTGGGACACAGCTAAAGCAGTTTTAGAGGGAAATCTATAGCACTAAATGCCCACAGGAGAAAGCAGGAAAGATCTAAAATCGGCACCCTAAGATCACAATTAGAAGAACTAGAGAAGGAAGAGCAAACAAATTCAAAAGCTAGCAGAAGACAAGAAATAACTAAGGTCAGAGCAGAACTGATGGAGACAGAGACACAAAAAACCCTTAAAAAAATGAATGAATCTAGGAGCTGGTTTTTTCAAAAGACTAACGAAATAGATAGACGGATAGCCAGACTAATAAAGAAGAAAAGAGAGAAGAATCAAATAGACACAATAAAAAATGATAAAGGGGATATCACCACCGATCCCACAGAAATACAAACTACCATCAGAGAATACTATAAACACCTCTACACAAATAAACTAGAAAATCTAGAAGAAATGGATAAATTCCTCGACACATACACCCTCCCAAGACTAAACCAGGAAGAAGTCGAATCCCTGAAGAGACCAATAACAAGTTCTGAAATTGAGGCAGTGATTAATAGCCTACCAACCAAAAAAAAGCCCAGGACCAGACGGATTTAAAGCTGAATTCTACCAGAGGTACAAAGAGGAGCTGGTACCATTCCTTATGAAACTATTCCAAACAATGGAAAAAGAGGGACACCTTCCTAACTCATTTTATGAGGCCAGCATCATTTTGATATCAAAACCTGGCAGAGACACCACCACCACCACCACCACCACCACAACAAAAAAAAAAACAAAAAAAAAAAAAAAAAGAAAAAAGAAAATTTCAGGCCACTATCCCTGATGAACGTTGATGCAAAAATCCTCAATAAAATCCAGCAGTGCATCAAAAAGCTTATCCACCATGACGAAGTCAGCTTCATCCCTGGGATGTAAGTCTGGTTCAACATATGCAAATCAATAAATGTAATCCATCACATAAACAGAATCAACAAAAACCACATGATTATCTCAATAGATGCAGAAAAGGCCTTTGATAAAATTCAACAACTCTTCATGCTTAAAACTCTCAATAAACTAGGTATTGATGGAACCTATCTCAAAATAACAAGAGCTATTTATGACAAACCCACAGCCAATATCATACTCAATGGGCAAAAACTGGAAGCATTCCCTTTGAAAACTGGCACAAGACAAGGATGCCCTCTTTCACCACTCCTATTCAACAGTATTGGAAGTTTTGGCCAGGGCAATCAGGCAATAGAAAGAAATAAAGGGTATTTAAATAGGAAGAGAGAAAGTCAAATTGTCTCTGTTTGTAGATGACATGATTGTATATTTAGAAAACCACATCATCTCAGCCACAAATCTCCTTAAGCTGATAAGCAACTTCAGCAAAGTCTCGGGATACAAAATCAATGTGCAAAAATCACAAGTATTCCTATACACCAATAATAGACAAACAGAGAGCCAAATCATGAGTGAACTCCCATTCACAATTGTTACAAAAAGAATAAAATACCTAGGAATAAAACTTACAAGGGATGCGAAGGACCTCTTTAAGGAGAACTACAAACCACTTCTCAAGGAAATAAGAGAGGACACAAACAAATGGAAAAACCTTCCATGCTCATGGATAGGAAGAATCAGTATCATGAAAATGGCCACACTGCCAAAAGTAATTTATAGATTCAGTGCTATCCCCATCAAGCTACCATTGACTTTCTTCACAGAATTAGAAAAAAACTGCTTTAAATTTCATATGGAACCAAAAAAGAGCCCATATTGCCAAGGTAATTCTAAACAAAAAGAACAAAGCTGGAGGCATCACGCTACCTGACTTCAAGGTATGCTACAAGGCTACAGTAACCAAAACAGCATGGTACTGGTACCAACACAGATATATAGACCAGTGGAACAGAACAGAAGCCTCGGAAATAATGCCACACATCTACAACCATCTGATCTCTGACAACCCTGGGAAAAACAATCAGGCCATAGGAAATAGAAGAGTCTAGGAAAACTAGGGGGTTTCTCATTCAGATAAATAATTAGATAGTGTAATTGTCCATGCAGATAAGGCAAAGTAGTAGGTTACGTGGCTGAAGAGGAAGAGCGTTAGGGTAGGAAATAATAAGACAGGGTTTTATGTACCCTAGAACTTTAAGTATAATTAAAAAAGGGTTTTAAATATTGGATTTAAGGAACTTATGTGGTACTTACATGGAAATATGGTGATGTCTAGTAGGTAGCTTACTCGATAGTATTGGAGGTCAGGAAATTTGGAGTAGAGATAAGTATTTAGGAGCTATAAGTGCATAGACTTCAATTAAAGTAAATGGAGGAAGGGAGGGAGGAAGGACAAAGAGAAGGAAGGGAATGAAAGAGATTAATGAATGAAAGAGAGAGAGATGAATAAAAACGATCATTAGAGGAAAGAAGAAGGCTATATCAGTCAGAGTTTTAATTCCAAGAAATAGAATTTGATATGAAGCTCTGGCTGATTTACCATAATTTCCAGGAGGCCAGGAGGATTAAGTGTGTAGGTTACATAGCCAAGATAAGTTTCCCAAATTATGCCAGATGGCTAGCTTGCTGCAGAACCCATTGCTGCTAGTATCAAAGACTCTACCAACCATAAACCAATTTTTTTTTTACTAGGATGGATTTAGCAAGGTTCCTGCTTCATTCTGTTACTACTTTCTTTATCAGAAAGGGTTCAGACAGGAAATAGATGGTGGGCTCCAAGTGGCTGTCAAAGAGAGTTTTAAGAAAGGATTATTTTCAAAGGAATAAGAAGAGATGATGAAGCATATAGGAGATAAAAAGAGGGGTAAGTCTTTATCACCCCTAGGTCTGAAGGGGCAAGCAAGCGAGCAATTATAGGAGTCTAACAAGATCAAGTGCTAAAGGAGAGGGGCTGTGGCCTTACATAGAGGAATGCAGCCATCACAGAAAGGAAGAAGTAGGGGAATAGATACCTCAACCTCATTCTCCTTTGGCCTCTGATCTCCTGCCAATGTTTCTTACTGGCCACATGCAATGAGGAGGCAACTGGCAAAGGAGTTCCAGGGGATGTGGTGTCTGAAAGTTAGTTTTCTGGGCACGCAGCAGGGTGGAAAAGGCTGGAAAGTGGATCCAGAAGGGTAAATGGGAATACTCAGCAGAGTTTCCAATTCACACCATGATTGCCAGAGCCCAGATTATGTGATCATGACTTGGCTTCCAGGGACCTTAGGGAAGCAAGCTTCTTACATTTTCAGAATATATACTGTGAAACTGGCTAGGTTCAAATCATAGGGGAGAAAGATTAGCCATAAAAATGCCAAGTGTCTTCTCAATGGTCAAGGATAGAGCCCTGGGAAACACCAACATTCAAGATGGAGGCGTTTAAAAAGCACACTTTGAAAGGCGACTGAAATGGTGTGACTTAAAGAGGAATGAAGGAAAACCAGTGGAGACAAGAGTAACACAAGCAGAATAAGCAGAATTATCAGTGTCAGGGATTCAGAAGTGTTGCCTGAGAAAAGAGTTGTTTCTGTAGGGTGGAAGACATGGAAACTCTATAACCAAAAAGTGAATGAGAGACGATGGGGTGCTGAAAGTGAATGTATATTACTTTTTCTAGAAGCTCGGCTTTTTTTGAGGAAAAGGAGAGAGACAGGATAACTCATTGGGGATCATGAATTTGAGAATTTAAAAAAATGAAAAGGAGACTTGAGTGTTGTTTATATGTGTGGAAAGAGCTTGTGAATAAAGGGGTAATGGAGATACATTAACCACCAGAAAGACACAGTACCTCTCTCTCTCCCTCTTATGTCTATGCTGTATTCTTATACCTACTACCTACCTGCTTTGTTAAAAAGTGAGATTATTCCACTTATGCTATTTATGGTTTGTACTTTTAACTTATTTTCATATCAGGAACTATATCGGTGCCATAATTTTTAACTGTGGTAAAAAATTGACGTAAAATGTACCATTTTAACTCTTTTTAACTGTAAAGTACATTAGGGTTAACTATATGCACATTGTTGTGTGACAGACTTCTGAAATTTCTTCATCTTGAAAACCTGAAACTCTATAGTGTTTGAACTATTCCCTTCACTGCCTCCCCACCCAACCCCTGGCAACCACGAGACTACATTCTATTTCTAAGAGTTTGACAACCTTAGATTCCTTATACAGATGAAATCATGCAGTATTTATCTTCATGTGAATGGTTTATTTCACTCATCATAATGTTCTCAAGGTTCATCCATGTTGTATGTTGCAGGATTTTCTTCTCTTTTAATGATGAATAATATTTCATTTTATGCATATAACACATTTTCTTTATTCAGTCATTTTTCGATGGGCATTGACTCTTTGGCTGTTATAAATAATGCTACATTAAACAATGATGTGCAAATATCTCCTTGAGATCCAGTTTCCAATCCTGTTACGTATATACTCAGACATGGGATTGCTGGATTATATGGTTATTCTATTTTAATTTTTAAAGGGGACTCCATACTGTGTTCCATAGAGCTACACCATTCCCACCAAACACCACACAGGGTTTTAATTTATGTACAACCTTGCCCACACTTGTTTTCTATTTTTTAAATAGCCATCCTAATAATGAGTATAAAATGGTATCTCATTGTGGTCTTGATTTGCTTTTACTTAATGATTAGTGATGTTGAAAATATTTTCATGTGTTTATTGGCCATTTCATTTCTTCTTTGGAGAAATGTCTATACAAGTCCTTTGCTCATTTCTGAATCAAGATATTTATTTTGTTTCATTTTGAGTTGTAGAATTTTTTAGATTTTTTGTTGTTAGTGTATAGAAACACAACTGACTTCTGCATGTTGATTTTATATTCCACAACTTCGCTGAATTTGTTTATTTTAACAAGTTTTTTTTTCTTTTTTTAGACAGAATCCCACTCTGTTGCCCAGGCTGGAGTGCAGTGGCATGATCACAGCTCACTGCAGCCTCAATTGTCCAGGTGCAAGCAGGCCTCTCACCTGAGCCTCATTAGCAGCTGGGTCCACAGATGTATGTCACCATGCCTGTCTAATTTTTAAATTATTTGTAGAGATGAGGCTGTCTATGTTGCCTAGGCTGGTCTTGAACTCCTTGGCTCAAGCAATCCTCCTGCCTCAGCCTCCCAAAGTGCTGGGATTACAGGCATGAGCCACTGTGCCCAGCCTTATTCTAACAGTTTTTTGTGTGTGGAATCTTTAGGGTTTTGTACATACAAGATCATGTCATCTGCAAACAGGTATAATTTTACTTCTTCATTTCCAATGTAATGCCTTTTATTTATTTTTCTTGCTTAATAGCTCTGGCTAGTACATTCAGTACTGTGTTGAATAGATTTGGCCAGAGTAGGCACTCTTGTCTGGTTCCTGATCTTAGAGTAAATTTTTTTTTTTTAATGTTGAGTATGATAGCTGTTGTTGATTTTTTTATATATGACACTTATTATATTGAGGTAATTTCCTTTTATTACTAGTTTATTGAGTGTTTTTATTATGAAAGTGTGTCAAATTTTGTCAAATGCTTTTCTACATCAATGGAGATGATCATGTGCTTTCTGTCCTTCATTCTGTTAATGTGGTGTATCCCAGTTATTGATTTTTATATATAGAATCTTCCTTGGATGTCAGGAATAAATCCCACTTGGTCATGGAATATAATCCTTTTAAAATGCTGCTGAATTTGATTTGGTAGTATTTTGTTGAGGATTATTGAATCAATATTTATCAGCAATATTGCTCTGTTGTTTTCTTTTAGTATCTTTGCCTGGGTTTGATATCAGGATAATTCTGGCCTCATAAAAATAAATTTGGAAATATTCCCTTCAATTTTTGGAATAGTTTGAGAAGGATTGGTGTTAATTCTTTTTTAAATATTTGGCAGAATTCTTCAGTGAAGCCATCTGGTCATGAGTTTCTCTTTGTTGGGAGGTTTTTGATTATGGATTCAATCTGGTTACCAATTATAGGTTTGTTCAGATTTTTAATTTCTTCATATTTAATCTTGGTAGGTATATGTTATTAGGAATCTATGCATTTTTTCTAATTTGTTGGCCTATAATCGTTCAATTGTTTCATAGGAGTCTCTTTTGATGCTTTTTATTTCTGTGGTATCAGTTGCAATGTCTCATCTTTCATTTCTGTTTTTATTGAGTGTTTTTCTTTTGTTCATTAGTCTGTCTCAAAAGTATTTGTTAATTTGTTGATCTTTTCAAAAAGCCAACCCTCAGTTTTATTGATTTGTTCATTGTTTTCTACTTTCTTTTTATTTCTTCTCCAATGTGTCTTATTTCCTTCTTTTAACTTTGATTTTATTTACTTCTTTTTTTTTTTTTTCATTCCTTGAGGTGTAAAGTCAGGTTGTTAATTTGAGATTTTTCTTCTTTTTGTATATAAGCATTTACTATTATAAATTTCCTTCTTAGGACTTCCTTTGCTGCATCCCATAGGTTTTAATATGCATTTTTGTTTTCATTTGTCGTGATATATTTTCTACCTTCCCTTATGTATTGCTCTTTGACTTATTATTTGTTCAGGAGTCTGTTTTTAAATTTTCACGTATTTATGATTTTCCAGTGTTTCTGCTATTGATTTCTAGTTTTATTTCACTGTAATTGGAAAAGATACCTGGTATGATTTCAGTTTTCTTACATTTTTTAAAACTTGTTTTGTGGCCTAATATGTGATTTACCCTGGAGAATGTTCTGTATGCACTTGAGAAGGATGTGTATTCTGCTGTTTTGCTTGGAGTGTTTTGTATAAGTCTTCTAGGTCCAGTTGTTCTGCAGTGTTCAAGTCCTCTGTTTCCTTATTAATCACATTCTTCTCAAGTGCATACAGAGCATTCTCCAGGTTCTCAATTTGTTGCCTAGGCTAGCCTTGAACTCCTGGGCTCAAGCAATCCTCCTGCCTCAGTCTTCCAACATGCTGAGATTATAGGTGTGAGCCACTGTGTGTGGCCTGGGATTTTTTTTCTGAATTTTTTTTTTTTTTGAGGTGGAGTCTCACTGTCACCCAGCCTGGAGTGCAGTGGCATGATCTCAGCTCACTGCAATCTCTGCCTCCCAGGTTCAAGTGATTCTCTTGTCTCAGCCTCCTGAGTAGCTGGGGCTATAGGCGCATGCCACCATGCCTGAGTCATTTTTGTATTTTTAGAAGAGACAGGTTTCACCATTTTGGCCAGGCTGCTCTGGAACTCCTGACCTCAAGTGATCCTCCTGCCTCAGCCTCCCAAAGTGCTGGGATTACAGGCGTGAGCCACTGCACCTGGCCATTTTTCTGAATATTTTTGATCCACAATTGGTTGAATCCATGGATGCAGAACCCATGGATGTGGAGGGCTGGCTGTATTTACTTTTACCAGAGAGCTTTATATTTCTGTATAGTTTTGTGTTGGTACTTAGCTTCCTTTTGTTTCAATGTGAAAGACTCTCTTTAGCATTTCTTGTAAGGCAGATACAGTGATGATGAAGTCTATCAGATTTTGTTTATATGTAAAGGTCTTTATTTTTCTGTCATTTTCCAAGGACATTTGTGGGATGTAGTGTTCCTGGTTGGCAGAATTTTTTTTCACTTTGAATACATAATCTCACTCCTTTCTGGCCTAGGTTTCTCCTGAGCAACCTGCTGATAATCTTATGGGAGCTCTCTTGTACTTGATGAGTTGTTTCTCTTGCTGCTTTCAAGATTCTCTCTTTGACTTTTGACAGTGATTATAATGTCTCTCACTGTGGATCTCTTTAGTTTCATCCTAGGTGGAACTCTTTGAGCTTTTAGAATTTTCTGTCTAGATTTGTGAAGTTTTCAGCCATTTTCTTTCTTAGATTTGGGAAGTTTTCAGCCATTATTTCTCCAAATAATCTCACGGCTCCTTTTTCTCTTGATCTTCTCCTTCTGAGATGCCCATATTTCATAAATTGATCCTTTGTATGGTGTCCCATAAGTCCCTTAGAACTTCTTCCCTTTTCTTCAAGTTTTTTGTTCCTTTGATGTGATAATTTCAAATGAGTGTTTTCAAGTTTACTGATTTCTTTTTTCTGCTTGATCTAGTCTGCTGAAGTCCTCTAGCAAATTTTTCAATTCAGTTATTGTATTTTTTAGCTCCAGAATTTCAGCTTGATTCTTTTAAAGAGTTTCTATCTCTATTGATATTCTCATTTTGCTCATGCCTCATTTTTCTAATTTTTGTTAGTTTTCTGTGTTGGCTTGGATTTCACTGAGCTTTTAAAGACAATTATTTTGCATTTTTAGTCTAGAAATTCATAGATCTCTATTTCTTTATGATCAGTTTCTGGAGATTTACTTTGGTTCTTTAATTGGGCAATGTTTTCCTGTTTCTTCCCATGCCTTGTATTTTTTTTTTCCTGTAATTTTGGCATTTGAAAAAACAACCACCTCTCCCAGTCTTTATGGACTGGCTTTATACAGGGAAAGACCTTCACCAATAAACCAGGCTAGAGATACTGGGGGCCTTTCAACCCTCTTCTGGCTATACATTTTCTCTGGGCTTGTGCATATAATTTCATAATTAAAGAGGTTTGCTTATTTCTTTTTCAGGAGCTTGTTTTCTCTTGCTTTTTCTCGTATCTGTCTGAAGTGCTGCAGGTTCTTTGGCACTGCAACAAGCTGCCAAGGTCACTTTTGTTCTCTGCAACCCAAGGAAATTTGCCATTAACCCATCAATGATTTAGTTCAGGTGAGGCAAACCAATCCTTTTCTGGAAGCCCCCTGAAAGGCTAGAATGGTAGACATATTAGGTGGTATAAAATAACAGTGGTTTTTGCCATGGAAAGTAATGGCACCAACCTAATATATTCCATTCTTTTTTCCTTTCAAGAGAGAAGCTATGATTTCGTCATTTTCTCCTAATCATGCCAAGCTGTGCTGACTTAGGGGAGGGGCTATCATAGGTAAATACAATGGCTTTTCTGACCTGTTTCAATGTGACTGTTCTTGGCTTTGTGCTTTCCTGTGGTACTGTAACTTCTTAACTTGTCCTGGAGTTCTCATAAGGCTTTTTGGACTATATACTGTTAAGTCAGTGTCTCCTTGGAGGAATAAAGCCTGGGGCTTCCTATTCTGCCATCTTACTAAGGTCATTCCAGATACCATAATTTTTAAACTGGAATTCCACTCTAATGAATCCACCATGATTTGCTTTACCAAACCCCTATTGTTGGAGATTTAGGTTGTTTTTAGTTACTCCTTATTTTAATCAGTTGTGGTAAATAATGTTTTAAAATTTATTAATGTTTATAAATTTATAAATTATATGAGACAACCGGAGATATTAAAATACAAAATAGTTTTGTGCTTTTGAAAAGGGAAATATAATCAATTCTGATAAATACTTTAAAAATTTCAGGGTAGAATATTGATCAATTAGGTGATTTTTATTATAATGCTTTTAAAAGGAAGGATTTAGCATTTATTTAAAAAGAAGAATGCCCTAGTTTTATTCCTTTGCAGAGACTATTGCTAGATTAGAAGAATAGAAAAACACTATAAACATGATACATCTTGATATTAGTAGAGCATCTGAAAATCGCTCTCATGACACTGCTATGGGCAGGTGAGACATGGGAGTGGTCATTGCACCTTTAAGTATAATTCACAGCTGGTTGATCAAAGAGCCTTGGTTAATGTATTGATGTTGATCTGGAGAATAGTGTGGTACTTAACAAAATATCAGCATATTTATCAGCTTTTTAGATGATACATAACTGGCAGAGACCAGAGATAATGAAATCAATATTAAAAATGTCCTTGATGGGCATAAATATTAATTTAAAACTAAAAGGTTCCAATTAATCATGGATAAATGTACATGCCTATATTTTAGCTTATGCAAAATCAAGTGCAGAACTATAGAAGGCAAGTGAGCTGGCTTGGAGGTAGCTTTTTTCAAGAATGTGGGTTAACTGCAAGCTCAATATGAGCCATCAGTATGCTATACTTTCTTAAAAAGGTAACAAAATCATGGTCAACATAAACAGAAGAGCAACCCAGTCTCCCTGCATGCCATCAAGTCTCCTCTGGAGTGGTGCATGCTATTATTGGTCTCCTCCTTGTTTAGTTGGACTGTGACAAAACAGAATAATCTGACAGATAACTTAAAAAATGGTTCCTTCAGTTATATCAATATTATATAAGGAGGGGTTGAAATAACTGAGGGTGTTCATTCTGGGGTAAAGAAGACTAAAAAGGGTTAAGATAATTCTCTCCAGATGGTTGTTGAAGTGTGTGTGATTTTTTCTGCATTCCTCTAGATGATAGGCCTAGAGGTTCACTAAGTGGAATTTATGAGGAAAAGGATTTTAGAGATAGTTTGTTCTAATCATTACACTTCTGACTACTGGGGGGGTCATCTTTATACCAAACTATCTATTGCTTAAGTGAGCTCACTGGTATATGAAGTAGGGAGCAGTAGTGTGGCAGGATGGAAAGACTGGTCTTTGAAGTCAGTTAAACCGGGGTTCAAATCCTTGATGATCTTGTAAAATTTTCTGAACCTTTATGGACTTTGATTTTCTCAGTTAAAAAGAGGAGACAACAATGTTTACCTTAAGATGTTATTATCAAAATGACAAATGTTAAGTTTCTGGCACATGGAAGTTCCTTCAACAATTATAGGCATTATTAGCTAGGATGTTGTAAAGAACATTCTCACATCATCTGAATATAGGATGGTTAGGTTGGTTAACTTCTAAGCTTCTTCAAACACTAAAATTTGGTTCTGAAATTGTAACCACTACTCAAAAAATAACTCATAGATATCACCTAAATTGGCAGAGTAGTGAATTCCAGGGCTTTGTCCCTCCACAAAAAATAATATTAGCTGCAAAAAATGGAGAGTATCAACTTTCACAGAACTCACAAATAAAAAGTTAAAGCAACCAGGGGAAATCTTTAGGAAGAAAGAAGCTGCCATAGCACTGTGTTAAGATAGCACTGTGGCATTTTTTTTCCCACTTGCCATTCCTTACTTCCAGATAGCCAGTGTCTATGAAAATGGCAGCCTGTACTCCTGGTGCAGGTTGCTAGTGCCAGAGGGGGAGATACGGACTTATTTCAAAGAATGATTGGTTATGGATTTATCTCTCTTGTGGAAACCTCAAAGACTGGTGCAAGGGTTGTCTTTGTTTTACCAGAGTCAGAGAATTCCCAAGAATGTGATGGCTTAACATTTTTCATTTCTGAATAAAAGGAAGTGCAGAATTTGGCCACATGAGTCAAGTGATAATTGTTGACACAAAAGATAGATAAACAAACAAACAAAAGCCTTGGAAGAAAAAGGTTGAAAGGAAATACAAAGAGGAATAAAAACATTTAAATGCAATCACATGTACTGAGGAATAGAGAAGGGCATGTACATGCTCACAACTGGATGTGTGCTTGGAGAAGGCCTAGAACTACCCTAAGGTTTTATCTGTGGTTGACTTTCAGGCTCTTTACAAAAAGGAAGTGAAGACTAAAGCAGAGGTGAAAGTGGCCTGGCTAAGCATTAAAGTGATATGCCAACCCTGAACCAATCCAGTATCTTGGAGAGTCTCTTTCTTTTTCTTTTCTTTCCTTCCTTTTTGTATTAGTTCCAGTCATTGAAGGCACTCTCTTTAAAAACACAGTCTGAACTCTAAGTTATAAAACACATACTTCAGTGGCTGCACATGGCAAATAATATAAAATTTACTTTTAAAAGTTTAGAAAAGTCACTATCCAAACAACAAGTCACAACAAGAGAAATAATGGATAGCATGGAGGAAGGAGAATCTGATGTCCAAGCTGAGACGTTATAATATTCAAAAAATTCTCTTTTCAGCAAAAATACATGATGCCTTCAAGAAACAAGAAAATATGATTCATTCCCAAGGAAAGAGAAGTTACTACAAATTGTCATTGAGGAAGCCCACGCATTGGCCTCAGTAGATAAAAACTTTAAAACAACTGCATAAAACATGCTCAAAGAGCCAAAGGAAACCATGGACAAAGAACTAAATATCTCACCAAATAGGATATTTCAATAAAGAGAAAGAAATCATTAAAAGGAGCCAAACAGAAATAATGAAGATGAAAAGTAAAATAACTGAAATGAAGATTCATTAGGGGGATTCAACAGCAGATTTGATCAGGCAAAAGAAAGAGCCAGTGAACTTGAAGATGCGTCAATTGACATAATCCAGTTTGAGAAGCCGAAATAGAAAATAATGAAAAATTGAACAGAGTCTAAGAGGCGACCTAATAGATATTTACAGAACATTTCATTTAATGGCTGCAGAATACACCTCATTCCCCTTACCACATGGATCATTCTTAAGAATAGACTATATGCTATATCACAAAACAAGTCTTAAAACATTAAAAAATTGAAATAATATCAAGCATTTTCTCTGACCACAATGGAATAAAACTAGGAATATAACAAGAGGAATTTTGGAAACTATACAAACATACAGATATTAAACAATATGCTCCTGAATGACCAGTCAATGAAGAAATTAAGAAGGAAATTGAAAAACTTTTTGAAACAAACAATAATGGAAACATAGCATACCAAAACCTATGGGATACAGTGAAAGTAGTACTGAGAGACTAAGAGGGAATTTTATAGCTATAAATGCCTACATCAAAATAGAGAAAAAACTTCAAACAAACAATCTAAGGATGCATCTCGAACTAGAAAAGCAAGAGGAAGCCAAACTGAAAATTAATAGTAGAAAAGAAATAATAAAGATCTGAGCAGAAATAAATAAAATTGAAATAAAAAATACAAAAGAGCAACAAAACAAAAGGTAGTTTTTCAAAAGATAAACAAAATTGATGAACCTCTAGACAAACTAAGAAAAAAAGGAGAGAAGATCCCACTAAATAAAATCAGAGATGAAAAAGCAGACCTTAAAACTGATATCACAGAAATTCCAAGGATCTTTAGTGGCCTCTATGAACCACTTTATGCCAGTAAATTGGGAAATCTAGAAGAAATGGAAAAACTTGTAGATACATACAACCTACCCAGATTTTTTTTTTTGGAGACAGGGTCTGGCTCTGATGCCCAGGCTGGAGTGCAGTGGCATGATCTTTGCTCACTGCAAGCTCTGCCTCCTGGATTCACGCCATTCTCCTGCCTCAGCCTCTTGAGTAGCTGGGACTACAGGCGCCCGCCACTGCGCCTGGCTAACTTTTTATATTTTTAGTATAGATGGGGTTTCACCGTGTTAGCCAGGATGGTGTTGATCTCCTGACCTCGTGATTCGCCTGCCTCCGCCTCCCAAAGTGCTGGTATTACAGGCGTGAGCCACCGCGCCCAGCCCCTACCCAGATTTAACCATGAAGAAATCTGATATATGAACAGACCAACAACCAGTAATGAGATTGAAACCAAAATAAAAAGTCTCCCAGTAAAGAAAAGCCCAGGACACAATGGCTTCTGTGCTGTATTCTACCAAATGTCTAAAGAAGAGCTAACACCAATTCTACTCAAACTGTTTTGAAAAACAGAGAAGGCAGGAATACCTTCAAACTCATTCTATGAGGCCAATATTACCCTGATATGAAAACCCGGGAAAGACACCTCATAAAGAAAAGATCACTATAGGCCAATTTCTCTGATGAATATTGATGCAAAAATTCTCAACAAAATACTAGCAAACCAAATTCAACAGTACATTAAAAATATTATTTGGGTGGAGCCAAGATGGCCAAATAGGATCAGCTTCAGTCTACAGCTCCCAGCGTGAGCGATGCGGAAGACGTATGATTTCTGCATTTCCAACTGAGGTACCGGGTTCATCTCACTGGGGATTGTCGGACAGTGGTTGCAGGACAGTGGGTGCAGCGCACTGAGCATATGCCGAAGCAGGGCGAGGCATCGCCTTACCCAGGAAGTGCACGGGGTCAGGGAATTTCCTTGCCTAGCCAAGGAAAGGGGTGACAGACGGCACCTGGAAAATCAGGTCACTCCCACCCTAATACTGCACTTTTCCGACAGTCTTAGCAAACGGCACACCAGGAGATTGTATCCCGCACCTAGCTCAGAGGGTCCTACGCCCATGGAGCCTTGCTCATTGCTAGCACAGCAGTCTGAGATCAAACTGCAAGGCCACAGCAAGGCTGGTGGAGGGGCGCCCGCCATTCCTGAGGCTCGAGTAGGTAAACAAAGCAGCCGGGAAACTTGAACTGGCTGGAGCCCATGATAGCTCAAGGAGGCCTGCCTGCCTGTGTAGACTCCACCTCTGGGGGCAGCGCATAGCCAAACAAAAGGCAGCAGAAACCTCTGCAGAGTTAAACCTCCCTGTCTGACAGCTTTGAGAGAGTAGTTGTTCTCCCAGCACGCAGCTTGAGATCTGAGAATGGAACAGACTGCCTTCTCAAGTGGGTCCCTGACTCCCGAGTAGCCTCACTGGAAGGCACCCCCCAGTAGGGGCAGACTGACACCTCACACGGCCGGGTACTCCTCTGAGACAAAACTTCCAGAGGAACGATCAGGCAGCAACATTTGCTGTTCACCAATATCCGCTGTTCTGCAGCCTCCGCTGCTGATACCCAAGCAAACAGGGTCTGGAGTGGACATCCAGCAAAGTCCAACATACCTGCAGGTGAGGGTCCCGACTGTTAGAAGGAAAACTAACAAATAGGAAGGACATCCACACCAAAACCCGATCTGTACGTCACCATCATCAAAGACCAAAGGTAGATAAAACCACAAAGATGGGGAAAAAACAGAGCAGAAAAACAGAAAATTATAAAAATCAGAGCGCCTCTCCTCCTCCAAAGGAATGCAGCTCCTCACCAGCAATGGAACAAAGCTGGACGGAGAATGACTTTGACGAGTTGAGAGAAGGCTTCAGATGATCAAACTACTCTGAGCTAAAGGAGGAAGTTCTAACTAATGGCAAAGAAGTTAAAAACCTTGAAAAAAGATTAGACACATAATTGTCAGAGTCACCAAAGTCGCAATTAAGGAAAAAATGTTAAGGGCAGCCAGAGAGAAAGGCGGGGTTACCCACAGAGGGAAGCCCATCGGACTAACAGCTGATCTCTCGGCAGAAACTCTATAAGCCAGAAGAGACTGGGGGCCAATATTCAACATTCTTAAAAAAAAGAATTTTCCACCCGGAATTTCATCTCCAGCCAAACTAAGCTTCATAAGTGAAGGAGAAATAAAATCCTTTACCGACAAGCAAATGCTGAGAGATTTTGTCACCACCAACTCTGCCATAAAAGAGCTCCTGAAGGAAGCACTAAACATGGAAAGGAACAACTGGTACCAGCCACTGCAAAAACATGCCAAATTGTAAAGACCATCGAGGCTAGGAAGAAACTGCATCAACTAACAAGCAAAATAACCAGTTAACATCATAATGACAGGATCAATTTCACACATAACAATATTAACCTTAAATGTAAATGGGCTAAATGCTCTAATTAAAAGGCACAGACTGGCCAATTGGATAAAGAGTCAAGACCCATCAGTGTGCTGTATTCAGGAAACCCATCTCACGTGCAGAGGCACACATAGGCTCAAAATAAAGGGATGGAGGAAGATCTACCCAGCAAATGGAAAACAAAAAAAGGCACGGGTTGCAATCCTAGTCTCTGATAAAACAGAGTTTAAACCAGTAAAGATCAAAAGAGATAAAAGAAGGCCATTACATAATGGTAAAGGGATCAATTCAACAAGAAGAGCTAGCTATCCTAAATATATATGCACCCAATATAGGAGCACCCAGATTCATAAAGCAAGTCCCTAGAGACTTACAAAGAGACTTAGACTCCCACACAATAATAATGTGAAACTTTAACACCCCAGTGTCAACATTAGACAGATCAACGAGAGAGAAAGTTAACAAGGATATCCAGGAATTGAACTCAGCTCTGCACCAAGCAGACCTAAGAGACATCTACAGAACTCTCCACCCCAAATCAACAGAATATACATTCTTTTCAGCAGCACACCACACCTATTCCAAAATTGACCACATAGTTGGAAGTAAAGCACTCCTCAGCAAATGGAAAAGAACAGAAATTATAACAAACTGTCTCTCAGACCGCAGTGCAATCAAACTAGAACTCAGGATTAAGAAACTCCCTCAGAACTGCTCAACTACATGGAAACTGAACAACCTGCTCCTGAATGACTACTGGGTACATAACGAAATGAAGGCAGAAATAAAGCAAGAGCAAACACATTCAAAAGCTAGCACACGGCAAGAAATAACTAAGATCAGAGCAGAACTGAAGGAGATAGAGACACAAAAAACCCTTCAAAAAATCAATGAATCTAGGAGCTGCTTTTTGAAAAGATCAACAAAATTGATAGACCGCTAGCAAGACAAATAAGAAAAGAGAGAAGAATCAAATAGATGTACTAAAAAATGATAAAGGGGATATCACCACCAATCCCACAGAAATACAAATTGCCATAAGAGAATACTATAAACACCTCTATGCAAATAAACTAGAAAATCTAGAAGAAACGGACAAATTCCTGGACACATACACCCTCCGAAGACTAAACCAGGAAGAAGTTGAATCTCTGAATAGACCAATAACAGGCTCTGAAATTGAGGCAATAATTAATAGCTTACCAATCAAAAAAAGTCCAGGACCAGATGGATTCACAGCCGAATTCTACCAGAGGTATAAGGAGGAGCTGGTACCATTCCTTCTGAAACTATTCCAATCAATAGAAAAAGAGGGACTCCTCCCTAACTCATTTTATGAGGCCACATCATCCTGATACCAAAGCCGGGCAGAGACACAACAAAAAAAGATAATTTTAAATAAATATCCCTGATGAACATTGATGCAAAAATCCTCAATAAAATACTGGCAAAGTGAATCCAGCATCACATCAAAAAGCTTATTCACCATGATCAAGTGGGCTTCATCCCTGGGATGCAAGGCTGGTTCAACATATGCAAATCAATAACTATAATACATTATATAAAAGAACCAATGAAAAAAACCCCATGATTATCTCAACAGATGCAGAAAAGGCCTTTGACAAAATTCAACAATCCTTCATGCTAAAAACTCTCAATAAATTAGTTATTGATGGGACGTATCTCAAAATAATAAGAGCTATCTATGACAAACCCACAGCCAATATCATACTGAATGGGCAAAAACTGGAAGCATTCCCTTTGAAAACTGGCCCATGACAGTGATGCCCTCTCTCACCACTGCTATTCAACATAGTGTTGGAAGTTCTTGCCAGGACAATCAGGCAGGGGAAGGAAATAAAGGGTATTCAATTAGGAAAAGAGGAAGTCAAATTTTCGCTGTTTGCAGATGACATGATTGTATATCTAGAAAATCCCATTGTCTCAGCCCAAAATCTCCTTAAGCTGATAAGCAACTTCAGCAAAGTCTCAGGATACAAAATCAATGTGTAAAAATCACAAGCATTTTTATACACCAATAACAGACCAATAGAGAGCCAAATCATGAGTGAACTCCCATTCACAGTTGCTTCAAAGAGAATAAAATACCTAGGAATCCAACTTACAAAGGATGTAAAGGACCTCTTCAAGGAGAACTACAAACCACTGCTGAATGAAATAAAAGAGGACAGAAACAAATGGAAGGACATTTCATGCTCATGGATTGGAAGAATCAATATCGTGAAAATGGCTATACTGCCCAAGGTAATTTATAGATTCAATGCCATCCCCACCAAGCTACCAATGACTTTCTTCACAGAATTGGAAAAAACTACTTTAAAGTTCATATGGAACCAAAAAAGAGCCCGCATTGCCAAGTCAATCTTAAGCCAAAAGAACAAAGCTGGAGGCATCACGCTACCTGACTTCAAGGTATGCTACAGTAACCAAAACAGCATGGTACTGGTACCAAAACAGAGATATAGACCAATGGAACAGAACAGAGCCCTCAGACATAATGCCACATATGTACAACTATCTGATCTTTGACAAACCTGACAAAAACAAGAAATGGGGAAAGGATTCCCTATTTAATAAATGGTGCTGGGAAAACTGGCTAGCCATATGTAGAAAGCTGAAACTGGATTTCTTCCTTAGACCTTATACAAAAATTAATTCAAGATGGATTAAAGACTTACATGTTAGACCTAAAACCATAAAAACCCTAGAAGAAAACCTAGGCAATACCATTCAGGACATAGGCATGGGCAAGGACTTCATGTCTAAAACACCAAAAGCAATGGCAACAAAAGCCAAAATTGACAAATGAGATCTAATTAAACTAAAGAGCTTCTGCACAGCAAAAGAAACTACCATCAGAGTGAACAGGCAACCTACAGAATGGGAGAAAATGTTTGCAATCTACTCATCTGACAAAGGGCTAATATCCAGAATCTACAATGAACTCAAACAAATTTACAAGAAAAAAACAAACAACCCCATCAATAAGTGGGTGAAGGAGATGAACAGACAATTCTCAAAAGAAGATATTTATGCAGCCAACAGACACATGAAAAAATGCTCATCATCACTGGCCATCAGAGAAATGCAAATCAAAACCTCAATGAGATACCATCTCACACCAGTTAGAATGGTGATCATTAAAAATTCAGGAAACAACAGGTGCTGGAGAGGATGTGGAGAAATAGGAACACTTTTACACTATTGGTGGGAATGTAAGCTAGTTCAACCATTGTGGAAGTCAGTGTGGCGATTCCTCAGGGATCTAGAACTAGAAATACCATTTGACCCAGCCATCTCATTACTGGGTATATACCCAAAGGACTTTAAATCATGCTGCTATAAGGCACATGCACACATATGTTTATTGCGGCACAATTCACAATAGCAAAGACTTGGAACCAACCCAAATGTCCAACAATGATAGACTGGATTAAGAAAATGTGGCACATATACACTATGGAATACTATGCAGCCATAAAAAGGATGAGTTCATGTCCTTTGTGGGGACATGGATGAAACTGGAAACCATTATTCTCAGCAAACTATTTCAAGGATAAAAAACCAAACTCCGCATGTTCTCACTCATAGGTGGGAATTGAACAATGAGAACACATGGACACAGGAAGGGGAACATCACACACCGGGGACTGTTGTGGGGTGGGGGAAGGGGGGAGGGATAGCATTAGGAGATATACCTAATGCTAAATGATGAGTTAATGGGTGCAGCACACCAACATGGCACATGTATACATATGTAACAAAGCTGCACGTTGTGCACATGTACCCTAAAACTTAAAGTATAACAACAAAAAAATTATTCATTAGGACTAAGTAGGTTTTATCTCCAGCTTATTCGGCTATGCAAAAAATTTTTGAGTAATACCCCACCAACACAGGCAATGAAAGACAAAATGGAGAAATGAGAGCTCACCAAGTTAAAAAGCTTCTTGCACAGCAAAGGAAACAATAAACAAAGTGAAGATACACCTCACAGAATCGGAGAAAATGTGTGCAAACTACCCATCTGATAAGGGATTAATAACCAGAATATATGAAGAATTGAAACAACTGTATAGGAAAAAATCTAATAATCTGATTAAACCATGGGCAAAAGATTTGAATAGATATTTCTCAAAAAGAGACATACAAGTGACAAACAGGCATCTGAAATGGTGCTCAGTGTCATTGTTCATCAGAGAAATGCAAATAAAAATTACAATGGGATATCATCTAACCCCAGTTAAAAATGGCATATATTCAAAAGAGGGTATAACAAATGCTGATGAGGATGTGGAGAAAGGGAACCCTCATACACTGTTTTTTGGAATCTCTAATTAGCACAAACACTATGGAAAACAGTTTTGAGGTTCCCAAAAAACTAAATATGGACCTATCAGGTGACCCAGGGATCCCACTGCTGGTATATACCCAGGAGAAAGAAAATCAGTATACCAAAGAGATATCTGTACTCCTATGTTTGTTGCAGCACTGTTTATAACAGCTAACATTTGGAAGCAACCTAAGTGTTGCTTAGGTTGCCTAAGTGTCAATCAACAGATGACTGGATAAAGAAAATGTGATGCATATACACAATGGTATACTATCCTGCCATAAAAAATAATGAGATTTTTTCATTTGCAGCATTATGAATGGAACTGGAGGTCATCATGTTAAGTGAAATAAGCCAGGGACAGAAAGACAATTCTCACGTGTTCTCACGTATTTGTGGGATCTAAAAGTCAAAACAATTGAGATAGAGAATAAAATGTTAATTAACAGAGGCTGGGAAGGGTAGTGGGATGCTCAGGGATGTATGGTTAATTAATGGGTACAGAAAAAGTTAGAAAGAATGAATAAGGCCTAGTATTTGATAGCACCACAGAGGAACTAAAATCAATAATAATTTAATTGTACATTGAAAAATTACTAAAATAGTATATAATTGAATTGTTTGTAACACAAAGGGTTAATGCTTGAGGTGATGGATACCCCATTTTCCATTATGTGATTATCATGCATTGCATTGCTGTACCAAAATATCTTATGTACCCCAATATATACACGTAGTATGTATTAACAAAAATTAAAAGAAAAAATTTTAAAAGAATATATTTACACCAAGACACACTGTCATAAAACTCTTGAAACACAAAGTGAGAATCTTGAAAGTAGAAAAAGAAGCAACTTTTCATATGCAAAGGATAAGTTGTTTAGTGGTACATAAGTACAATTAGAAGGGATGAGTTCTAGTATTCAATAGTACAGCAGGGAAATTACATTTAACAATAATCTGTCATATATTTCAGAATAGCTGGCTAAGAAGAAGTGTAATATTCCCAACAGAAGGAAAAGATAAATGTTTGAGGTGATCGGTATCCTATTTACTCTGATTTTATTATTACACATTGTATACATGTATCAAAATATCACATGTACCCACAAAATACATGCAACTATGATATATCAATATAAAATGCAAAAGACGGGAAAAAGCTGATTTCTTATTAGAATTGTGGAGGCCAAAAGAGAGTGGGATGACATACTTAAAGTGGTGGAAGAAAAAAAAATCAAGAATTGTGTATCTGCAAAACTATCCTTCTAAAATAAAGGAGAAATTAAATTGTTTTTGATAAACAAAGATGGAGGGAGTTTGTCACTAGTAGTCCTCCGTTAAGGGGTATGCTAAAGGAATTCATTCAGGTTGAAATGAAAGGAACTCAAGGCCATAAAAAGGAATAAAAAATAATGGTAATGGTAGCTGCATAGGTAAACATAAAAGCCGGTCGTCTTAGATTTTACGTTTATAACTCCTCCTTTTTTTCCTAGATGATTTGAAATATGAGTGCATGATGGGCACACAATGTATAACAGTATAATTTGTGATAATACCAAATGGGAGAGAGGTATAAAGGAGGATTTTTAAGATGCTATTGAAACTATGTTGATATTAATTCAAGTTTGAGTATTTTAAAGTGAAGACGTTAGTTGTAATTCCCAGAGTAACCACTAAAACAACCCCTTAAAGATATATAGAGAGGAAATGAATAGAGAATCAAGAGAAATGAAGAGAGATAAAGAGTGTACTGAAACTATTAATCAAACAAAAGAGGGTAATTATTTAGGAATTGAGCTGCAAAATAGTTATAACACATAGAAAAATCAAATAGTAAAATGGCAAAAGTAAGTCCTCTTTTTAAATCAGTAATTATTTTCAATGTGAATGTATTAAAGTCTCCAATCAAAAGGCAGAGATTGGCATAATGGATTATAAATATGATTTAACTATATGCTGGCTATAATAGACACTTTAGATCCAAAGACAAAAATAAATTGAAAGTGAAAGAATGGGAAAAGGCATTCTATGCAAATACTAACCAGGACACCTGGGGTGGCTGGACTAGTACTAGATGGAATAATAGGATTTTATATAGAAAGTGGTGTAAGTGACAAGGAAGGATAGTATATAGTTTATTTTGTTTTTCTTTTTTTATTTCTGTTTTAATTGAGACATAATTGTACGTATTTATGAGGTACAGTGTAATGTTTCAATACATGTATATGTGGTGTGATAGTCAAATCAGAATATTTAGCACATCCATCATCTCATACATTTATCATATCTTTGTGGAGGGAATATTCAAAATAGTTTCTTCTAGCTATTTTGAAATATACAATACAATGTTGTTAATCATAGTCACTCTACTGTGCAAAAGAACACTCAAACGTATTTCTGCTATCTAACTGTAACTTTGTAACCCTTGATTTATCCCTACCTATTTTGCTCTCCACTCCCCCATCTCCACCCTCTGGTAACCACTACTGTACTCTCTAGTTCTATGAGTTCAACTTTATTTAGATTCCACATATGAGTGAGATCATGCAGTATTTGTCTTTCTCTTCTTGGCTTATTTCACTTAACATAATAACCTCTAGGTTCATTCATGTTGCTGCAAATGGCAGGATTGTATTATTTTAAAATACTATTAAATAATAGTATTGCATTGTGTATGTATACCACATTTTATTTATCCATTCATCCTTTGATGGACGCTTAGCTTGATTTCATCTTGGCTATTATGAATAGTGCAGCAATAAACATAGGAGTGCAGATATCTCTTCAACATACTGATTTCTTTTTCTTTGGATGTATATTCAATAGTGAGACTGCTAGATCATATGGTAGTTCTATTTTTAAAGTTTTTGAGAAATCTCCATAGTATTTTCCATAATGTCTATACTAATTTACATTCCCATCAACAGTATGTAAGTGTTCCCTTCCTTTACATCCATGCCAGTGTTTGTTATTTATTCTTTTCTTTGTATTAGCCATTCTAATTGTGATGAAATAACATCTCATTATAGTTTACACTTGCATTTACTTGACGATTAGTGATATTGAGCATTTTTCTTTTTATTTGTGGACATTTGTATGTCTTCTTTGGAGAAATATTTATTCAGGTCTTTTTGACCATTTTTAATTAGTTTCTTTTTTACTATTGAGTTGTTCATGTTCCTTGTATATGCTAGATATTAACCCCTTTTCAGATGCACAGTTTGCAAATATTTTTCCCGTTCTGTAGATTTTGTCTTCACTTTATTGTTTCCTTTGCTGTGCAGAATTTTGTGAGTTTGTTGTAATCCAATTTGTCTGTTTTTACTTTTGTCGCCTGTACTTTGAGTTATTTTAAAAAATCCTTGTCCATATTAATTTCATGAAGTGCTTCCCTTATGCTTTCTTCTATTAGTTTTATTGATTTAAGGCTTACATTTAAGTCTTCAAACCATTTGGAGGTGATTTTTGTTTATGGTGAGAAATGCAGGTTTAGCTTTGTTCTTCTGCATATAGCTATCCAGTTTTCCCAGTACCATTTATTTAAGACATATCAAAGACATAGTCCTTTCCCCAAACTGTGTTCTTGCCATTTTTGTCAAAAATTGTTTTGTGGGTAAGTGTGTGGATTTATTTCTGGGATCTCTATTTTGTTCCATTATTCTATATGTCTGTTTTAATTTCAGTACCATGATAATTTGGTTACTATAGATTTGTAGTACATTTTTAAGTCAGTGTATTAGTCCATTTTTCACACTGCTGTATATCTTCTATGATCACAATAGAAATGAAATGGCAGGAAGAAAACTGGAAAATTCACAAACGTGGAAATTGAACAACACACTCAAACAACAAATGAGTCAAATAAGAAATTACAAGTTAAATTATATGGTACTTTGAGATTAATGCAAATTAAAACACAATATACTAAAACTTATAGAATATTTCAAAAGCAATCGTCAGATGGAAACTTATAGCTTCAAATGACTATATTCAAAAAGAAAAGGTTGGGTGCTGTGGCTCACGCCTGTAATCCCAGCACTTTGGGAGGCTGAGGCGGGCGGATCATGAGGTTAGGAGCTCAAGATCAGCCTGGCCAACATAGTGAAACCCCGTCTCTACTAAAAATATAAAAATTAGCCAGGCATGGTGGCGAGCGCCTGTAGTCCCAGCTACTTGGGAGGCCAAGGCAGGAGAATTGCTTGAATCTGGGATTTGGAGATTGCGGTGAGCGGAGATCATGCCACTGCATTCCATCCTGGGCGACACAGCAAGACTCTGTGTCAAAAAAAAAAAAAAAAAGAAGAAGAAGAAACATTCCAAATTGAGAATATATCTGTGCTCCCTGAGGAACTGCAAAGAACACCAAGCTAAACCAAAAGATAGAAAAAGGAAGGAAGGAAGAAAGATTAGAATGGAGATATGTAGGAATTTAAAATACTGAATCAGTGCAGTCGAAAGTTGATTCTTTGAATATATTAACAAAATTGAGAAATCTTTAGGTAGACTGATCAAAAAGAAAAGAGAGAAGACTCAAATTGATAAATTCAGAAATTAAAGTGGGAGCATTACTGCAGAACTCATAGAGAGAAAGAAGATTATAAGAGAATACTATGAACATTCATATGCAAATGAATGAAATTACTTAGATAAAATGGACAAATTCCCAGAAATTCAAAAAGTACCTCAACTTCCTTAAGAAGAAATAGAAAATCTTAACAGACCTATAAATCTTTTTATAAAGATTGAATATGTATGAAGTCCATAAAAAGACTGAAGACATATGAAATCCAACTACCCTGAGACCACCATGCTAGAAGGACTGCATGTAGGCACCCTGGTTGACAGTTGTAGCTGAACACAGACTTTAAAGCATCCCTGCCAAGGTGACAGATATGTGAGTGAAGTCTTCTTAGACCCTCCAGACCAGCGTATTTGCCAACTGAATCCCACCAGATTACTTCAGTTGACACCACATGGAGCAGAAGAATCACCTAGCTGAGTCCTGCTTGAATTTCTGACCCTCAAAATTTTGAGATGTATTTTTTTAAAGGGTACTGTTTTAAGCTAATGAACTTTAGTGGTAATTTCTTATGCAGCAATAGATAACCAAAACAGTGGACTTTGAAATAGTATGTTTCAGACTTCTAAAGGTGAAACTATTTATTATTTTTACTTTTGATTGAAAAAACAACAAATTATATATCTTTGTGGTGTACAATGTGATGTTTTTACATAGGTATACATTGTGGAATGATTAAATAAAGCTAATTAACATATCAATCGCCTCACATACTTATCAGTTTTGTAATGAGAACATTTAAAATCTACTCTCTTAGCAATTTTCAATTACAGTACACTTTATTATTAATTATAGGAATGAACTTTTCAGTAAACTTTTTATTCAAAATTCAACATTAAAAAAATCCACCTTCCGAGATCAGACGAGATCAGGCGTGTTCAGGATGGTATGGCCGTAGACATTTTATATATAATATATATGCATATATTTTATGCTGTTCAAAAATAAGTGCTGTGATTATTTTCATCTTTATATATTTCCAGGAATTATTTTCTGAATACACTATTTGATGCACTAAATTTATTATAGGTACTTATAAATTATCATAATATCACTTGATCTTTGACACTTGCTTTGATCAAATCTTGCTTTAAGATATCTCATATTTGAGAATGGGAGGGCTTCTTTGGACAGGTAAGTAAAGGAAAATTGTAAGTTTTTTTTCTTTTTTTTAAAGATAGAATGTCTGATTTTAAGCTACTTTAACACTGCAGTTGATTCCAGTATCAATATAATTTCTTTTTCATTACTTTGTATTAGGGGTCTGGTATATTCTTAAAATAGTTTGAAAAGCAGTGGAGTAGACTACGTAAGTGTTCTTTCTACTGAGCAATACCTGGTACAAATGGATTATATAGGACCATTTACCTCTGTGGAATGCAGTGTGTAATGAGTAAATCTACTAAATTTATTCCTGTCTTCCCATAACTCAAAGGATGTAAGCTTAAAACAAGAAAAAAAAAAGCAGCATCTGAAACTACATTCACTGAGGCTGAACGTTTACCTACAAGATATATATAGCTAAACACATGAAGCTGTCTGAAAATGAGAGGAGGGTGGCTCACAAGGTTGGCTTCTTCCTCATACCATTAACAAAAATAAGTTCCAGATGGATTTAAAATTTAGATGTGAAAAATGACACCATGTGATTACTGTAGGAAAAATAGAAAAATCAGTTTGAATATTGGGAGGATATGAGAGATTTCCCTGGTTTGGCCCTAAAGTCCTACTCCATTAAAGAAAAAAATGGATCAATTTGATCACATAGAAATAATAAAATTGGCACATCAACAGTAAAAACAAGATTAAAAAGCATATAACAAAGATGCCACAATGTTAGGATCATATTCTTATGCAAATATACTTTTACAAATTAATAGAACAGACAAAAATATAAATTTTAAAATGGGCAAAGGGCTCAAGTTGGTAATTTCCAAAAGGAGAAATTCATATAAATGTCGGTAAACAAGAGAAAAATGCTTAAGTTCACAAAAATTAGAGAAGTACAAATTAAAATGACCATACGGTGGTATATTTTTTTCTAGCTACCATACTGTCAAAGATTCAAAAGATTGCTAATGCCCAAGAATGGATGAAGATGTGAGGTAACAGGCAATTTCCTACAGTGTGGAGGTAGTCTAAATTGACTAACTTTTCTAGAAGGCAAGCTTGTATTAAAATATACTCACCATTTTTTTGTCCCAAGAATTCACTTAGTGAAAGGAGATAATCACATTAGTATCCAAAGGGTGTTTTGTTTCAGTGTTGTTTATAAGAGCAAAACTGTCATGAACCCAAATATCCATCCATACAATGGAAAAAGAGGTGTTTATTTTAAAGGACAGGCTATATTTATAGGCATTGACATAGAAATAATACCACAAGCTAGTAAGTGATTTTTAAAAGGCTACAGAATAGTATGTATGGGGTAATAACATTTTAGCTTACATGTATATCAAAGTTTTCAAGACTAACACAAGATAAATAGAATGGTTTCTCTTAGGGGTGTATAGGACTTTGTTTTATTTTTTGTTTCATTTTTGTGTTGTTTAATTATTTTTACAGTGAACTGTATTACTTTGAACCTTGAAAAGACGCTGAAGGCTTGCATTTTAAATAAAATTGAAAATTAAGGATAAACTGTTTTCTGTGAAGTACCAGAAATTTACCCAGTCATTTAAGGATCCCTTGGCTCAAGGCTTTATAAAGGACATTTATAGCTTTGTTCAGATCAGATTAGAGTGGTGTACACACACCTCAACTGTGGCTTCTTTTTTAGCAGTGAGGGAAGTAATTCAGTTCTTCCTTGCCTCCCGACTTTTCCATTTCTTTGTTTGTACCTTGTTAGACGGTAACATTATGACAAGAACAGATACGTGAGGCATTCTTCTCAAGGACTTCTGATCAATACCTTGTTTTGTGCATATAGGGGACCAAAATAAATATATAACCCACATCAACTTCAATAAAGGCAGCTGGAACGATAGCGAATATTACCTGAAGTATTGGTGGGCAGAGCTGTCTAAAGTAAGCTTCTGCTGCAGGGAAGACTTGTTAATAGCTGCCATTAGAGAAAGGAGGTCACCAAAGGTTGGCCTTGCTGAGTTTCTCTCTATCTCTTCCCTTCTCTGCTCAATAGATAATCCCAATAGAGCCTTTTTTGTGGAGGGGTAGGGTCTATGCAGTGGTTCTCCATCAGGAATGAATATCAGATATGTGGGAAGATTTTTGAAGCTAGTGGTTCCTGCCGAGGTACCTTTAAGAGATCAGGCTGTGTCACAGGAATATATTTCATTTTTAAACACTCCTTAGATGATTCTCGTGGTCGGTGAGTGTTGGCAAACCATAGCTCATTGCATAAGTCTGCAAAGGTTTGAAGACCTGCAGGCTCTGTAGGTCTCTAGATGTGTCTTTCAGAATTCATTGTCTTTATACATCGTCTTTTAAAATTATTTTGTTGGTTTTCTCTCCAATAAGCAGTGAGCTCTCTCTTCTCTGAGTGTTTAAAATAATTCTTGTGAGCACTGCCTTACTCAAATGGTACTTCTTGTATGAAGTGTTCCCTGATTCTGCATTATGTCACTAATTCATGTATTTAACAAATATTTATTTCACAGCTACCACATTTCAGGCTCTATTATAGGACTCAATGCTATTGTCTGTTCCTGATTATGCGTTGTATCCATCCCTGTAGGTAAATGTGTTCATCACAAACCATTATAATAAGGAATTTACATGTCTGTCTGCCCATTCCACTATTGTGGAGATCAGAGATTGTCTCTTATTCATATTTGTATTTTCAGTGCTTGAAACCTTCCCTGGCATTTAATTAGTATTCAATGAATATTGCCTATGTCATTATTCATTTCTTATAATTATTACGGATACATAGTGGGTGTACATACTTATGGGGTACATGATATATTTTGATACAGGCATAAAATGCATAATAATCACATCGGGTAAATGGGGTATTCATCATCTCAAGTATTTATCCTTTCTTTGTGTTACAAACGATCCAGGTTTTTTAAGTTATTTTAAAATGGACAATAAATTATTATTGACTGTACTCACCCTGCTGTGCTATCAAATACTAGATTTCAGTCTATTTAACTATATTTTGGTACCCATTAACCATCCCCCTTGCACCACTCTTCTCAGCCTCTGGTAACAATCATTCTATTCTCTGTCTTAACGAGTTCAATTGTTTTAATTTTTAACTCCCATAAATGTGTCAGAATTCGTGAAATTTGCCTTTCTGTGCCTGGTTTGTCTCACCTAACATAGTGACCTCCAGTTCCATTCATGTTGTTGCAAATCACAGGATCTCATTCTTTTTTATGGCTCAGTAGTACCCCATTGTGTATATGTACCAAATTTTCCTTATCCATTCATCTGTTGATGGATACTCAGGTTGCTTCCAAATCTTGGCCATTGTGAACAGTGCTGCAGTAAAACATGGGCATCAAGATATCTCTTCAATATACTGATTTCCTTTCTTTTGGAAGGAAAATACCTAGCAGTGGGATTGTTGGATCATATGGTAGCTCTATTTTTAGTTTTTTGAGGAACCTCCAAACTATTCTCCATAGTGGCCATACTAATTTACATTCCCACCAATAGTGTATGAAGGTTTACTTTTCTCCATATCCTCACCAGAATAGCCAAAGCTATTCTGGTTCTTTTATGGTTCCATATAAATTTTAGGATTGCTTTTTCTATTTCTGTGAAGAATGTCATTATTATTTTAATTGGGATTGCATAGAATCTGTAGATTGTCTTAGGTAGTATAAACATTTTAACAATATTGATTCTTCCAATCCATGAACTTGAATTATCTTTCCATTTTTTGGTGTTCTCTTCAATTTATTTGATCAGTCTTATATACTCTTCATTGTGGACGTCTTTCACTTGTCTGCTTAAGTAAATTTTTAGATATTATATTTTATTTATAGCTATTTTAAATGGGATTACTTCTTAATTTCTTTTTCAGATTGTTTGCTATTGGAATATAGAAATGCTACTGATTTTTTCATGTTGATTTTGTATCCTGCAACTTTACTGAATTTGATTTTCAGTTCTAGTAGTTTTTAGTGGAATCTTTAGGTTTTTCCAAGTATATCATATCATTTTCAAACAAGGATAATTTGACTTCTTCCTTTCTTGTTTGAATGCCCTTTATTTCTTTATCTTGTATGTTTGCTCTAGCTAGGACTTCCAGTACTATGTTGAATAAGAGTAGTGAAAGTGGACATCCTCATCATGTTCTAGATCTAAGGAAAGGCTTTCAGTATTTCCCCATGCAGTATGACACTAGCTGTGAGTCTGTCATATATGGTTTTTATTGTGTTGGGGAATATTCCTTGTAAATCTAATATTTTTGAAGGTTTTTATCATGAAAGGATGTTGAATTTCATCAAATGTTTTTTCAGCATCATTTGAAATGCTCATATGGTTTTTGTCTTTTTATCTGTTTATATGATGCGTCTCACTGATTCGTTGTATGTTGAACCATCCTTGCATCCCTGAGATAAATCTCACTTGGTCATGATGAATGATTTTTTTAATGTGTTGTTGAATTCGATTTGCTAGTATTTTGTTGAGGATTCTTGTATCGATGTTCATCAGGGATATTGGCCTGTAGTTTTCTTCTTTGGATGTGTCTTTGTCTGGTTTTGGTATCAGGGTCATATTGGCCTCATAGGATGAGTTTGGAAGTATTCCCCACTCCTCTATGTTTCAGAATAGTTCGAATAGGATTGGTATTAGTTCCTATTTAAATATTTAGCAAAATTCTGCATTGAAGCCATTGGGTTCTTGTCTTTTTTTTGCTGGGAGACTTTTTATTATGGCTTCTATACTTGGTCTTAGCCAAAAGGCTGCGAAGCGATACTTTCAATTATGGGTTCTATCTCATTACTTGTTATTCATCTGTTCAGGTTTTGGATTTTTTCATGGTTCAATCTTAATAGGTTGTATGTGTTTAGGAATTTATCCATTACTGCTAGCTTTCCTAATTTATTGGCATATAGTTGCTCAAAGTAGCCACTAATGATCGTTTGAATTTCTGTGGTATCAGTTTTAATGTCTCCTTTTTCATCTCTGATTTTATTTAGAAATTCTCTCTTTTTTTCTTTGTTCATCTTGCTAAAGGTTTGTCAAATTGTTTTAACATTTTAAAAAACCAACTTTTAAAAAAAGTTTTGTTTTGTTTTGTTTTTAGTTTTTATTTCCATAGGTTTTTGGGGAACAGGGGGTATTTGGTTACATGAGTAAGTTTTAGTGGTGATTTATGAGATTTTGGTCCCCCCATCTCCTGAGTAGTATATACTTAACCCAATTTGTGGTCTTTTATCCCTGTCTGCCTTCCTACCCTTTCCCCCCAAGTCCCCAAAGTCCACTGTAGCATTCTTATGCCTTGGCATCCTCATAGCTTAGCCCTACTTACGAGTGAGAACATACAATATTTGGTTTTCCATTCCTGAGTTACTTCACTTAGAATAATAGTCTCCAATCCCATCCTGGTTGCTGTGAATGCCATTAATTCATTCCTTTTTAAGGCTGAGTAGTATTCCATCATATATATTATACCACAGTTTCTTTATCCACTCATTGATTGATGGGCATTTGGGTTGGTTCCACATTTTTGCAATTGCAAATTGTCCTGCTATAAACATGCATGTGCAAATATCTTTTTCATGTAATGACTTCTTTTCCTTTGGGTAGATACCCAGTAATGGGATTGCTGGATCAAATGGTAGTTCTACTTTTTTTTCCTTAAGGAATCTCCACACTGAAAAAAACAACTTTTTGTTTCATTGATTTTTTTTAATCATTTTTTCATTTTAATTTTATTTCAGCTCGGATCTTTATCATTTATTTTCTTCTACTAATGTTGACTTTGGTTTGCTCTTGCTTTTCTAGTTCTTTAAGATGCATGGTTTGCTTGTTCATGGTGAGTTTTTCCTCTTTTTGATGTAGTCACTTATAGCTATAAATTTCCCTATTAGTACTGCTTTTTCTGTATCCCATAGGTTTTGGTATGTTGTGATTCCATTATCATTTGTTTCAAAAATTTTTTTCAATTTTCTCTTTAATTTCTTCATTGACCTACTGGTTATTCAGGAGTATATTGTTTAATTTCCATGCTTTGGTATAGTTTCTAAAATTACTCTTGTTAGTGATTTCTACTTTTATTCCATTGTGGCAGAGAAGATACTTGATATGATCTCAGTTTTTAAAAATGATTTAAGACTTGTTTTTTGGCCTAACCTGTGGTCTATTTTTGAGAATAATCCATGTGCTGAGGCGAAGAATGTACATTCTGCAGCCATTGGATAAAATGTTCTGTAAATATCTATTTGGTCCATTTGGTCTATAGTTAAGTTTAAGTACGATGTTTCTTTCTTGATTTTCTGTCTGGATGATCTGTGTAATGCTGAAAGTGGGGTGTGGAAATCTGTGGCTATTATTGTATTGGGGTCTATCTCTTTCTTTAGCTCTAATAAGATTTGCTTTATGTGTCTGGGTTCTCCAGTATTGGATGCTTATATATTTGCAATTTTTACATCATCTTGCTGAATTGACCCCTTTATCATTATATAATGACATTTTTTATCTCTTTTTATAGTTTTTGTCTTGAAATCTTTTTTTTTGCTCATTTTTTGGTTTTCATTTGCGTGGAAAATCTTTTCTCAACTCTTTATTTTCATTTGATGTGTTTCTTTATAAGTTAAGTGTGCTTCTGATAGGCAACCAGTCACTGGGTCTTGTGTTTTTTTTTTTTTTTTAACCCATTCAACCACTGTATGCCTTTTGATTGGAGAGTTAATTCAATGAATTTATTGTTAAGTAAGGACTTACTCCTGCCATTTTGCTATTTGCCTTCTGGTTATTGTTTGGTTTTCTCTTCCTTCTTTTCTTCTTTCCTATCTTCCTTTTAGTGAAGGTGATTTTCTCTGGCGGTGTGTTTTAAAGTCTTGCTTTTTTTGTGTGTGTATCGGTTGCATTTTTTTTGATTTGAGATTATCATGAAGCTTGCAAATAATATGTTATAACCCATTATTTTAAAGTGATGACAACTTAACACTGATTGCATTAAAAAATAATCTAACAAACAAACAAGCAAAAACAATGTTAAAAACTCTATACTTCAACTTCATCTCTCTGCTTTTAAATTTTTTTGTTTCTATTTATATCTCATTGTGCTATGTCTTGAAAAGTTCTTGTATTATTTTTGATCAGTTCATCTTTTATTCTTTCTACTTAAGTTATAAGTAGTTTACACACCACAATTACAGTGTTATACTATCCTGTGTTTTCTGTGTACTTGAAATTACCAGTGAATTTTGCACCTTCAGCTGATTTCTTATTGCTCATTATTGTCCTTTTCTTTGAGATTGAAGAACTTTCTTTAGCACTTCTTGTAGGATAGGTCTGTTGTTGATGCCATCCCTCAGCTTTTGTTTGGGAAAGTCTTTATTTCTCCTTCATGTTTGAAGGATATTTTTGCTGGATATACTATTCTAGGGTAAAAAAATTTTTCCCTCAGTACTTTGTCTGCTGTCAGACGCATTGGAGCTCCATTGTATGTTATTTGTTTCTTTTCTTTTGCTTCTGTTTGGATTCTTTCTTTATTCTTGACCTTTGGTAATTTGATTATTAAATACCTTCGTGCAGTCCTCTTTGGGTTAAATCTGGTTTGTGTTCTATAACCTTCTTATATTTGAATACTGATATTTTTCTGTAGGTTTCAGAATTTCTCTGTTATTATCCCTTTGAATAAACCTTCTGTCCCTATCTCTCTCTGCACCTCTTGTTTAAGGCCAATAATTCTTAGATTTTCCCTTTCAAGGCTATTTTCTTGATCTGGTAGGTATGTTTCATGCCTTTTTATTCTTTTTTCTTTTTTGCGTCTGATTATGTATTTTCAAATAGCCTGTCTTCAAGCTCACTAATTGTTTCTTGTGCTTGATTAATTCTGCTGGTGAAAGACTCTGATGCATTCTTCAGTATGTCAAATGCACATTTAGATTGCATTTAAGTAGATTTTCTGCTTAATTCTTTTTTAAAATTATTTCAATCCCTTTAAAAATTTATCTGATATGATTCTCAATTCCTTCTTTGTGTTACCTTGTATTTAATTGAGCTTCCTCAAAACAGCTATTTTGAATACGCTGTCTGAAGAGTCACATGTTTCTGTCTTTCCAGAATTGGTCCCTGGTACTTTATTTAGTTCATTTGGTAAAGTCATGCTTTCCTGGATGGTTTTGATGCTTGTAGAAGTTCATTGGTATCTGGGTATTGAAGAATTACATTATTTATTGTAGTGCTTGTTGTTTGGGCTTCTTGGTATACATCCTTCTTGGCTTTCCAGGTATTTGAAAGGACTTTGTTGTTTGTATTAGGCCATTCTTGCATTGCTATAAAGAAATACCTGAGACTGGATAATTTGTAAATAAAAGAAGTTTAATTGGCTTATTGTTCTTTAGGCTTTACAGGAATCTTCTTGGCTTCTGGTGAAGCCCCAAGGAGGTCACAATCATGGTGGAAGGTGAAGGAGGAATAGATACATCACATGGCCAAATCAAGACCAAGTGAGAGAGAGTTGGGGGGAGGTGCTACACACCTTTTTTTTTTTTTTTTGAGACAGAGTCTTGCTCTGTTGCCCAGGCTGGAGTGCAGTGGCGTGATCTTGGCTCACTGCAAGCTCTGCCTCCTGGGTTCATGCCATTCTCCTGCCTCAGCCTCCCCAGTAGCTGGGATTACAGGCATGTGCCACCACGTGTGGCTAATTTTTTTTTTTTTTTTTGTATTTTTAGTAGAGCCAGGGTTTCACCGTGTTAGCCAGGATGGTCTCAATCTTCTGACCTCGTGATCCGCCTGCCTTGGCTTCTCAAAGTGCTGGGATTATAGGCATGAGCCACCGCACTTGGCCACTACACACTTTTAAATGATCAGATCTCATGTGAACTCAGATTGAGAGCTTACTTATCACCAAGGAGATGGCCCAAGCCATTCATGAGGGTGTCAGGCCTCTGAGCCCAAGCTAAGCTATCATATCCCTTGTGACCTGCAAGTACACATCCAAATGGCTTGAAACAACTGAAGATCCAGAAAAGAAGTGAAAATAGCCTTAACTGATGACAATCCACCATTGTGATTTGTTTCTGCCCCACCCTAACTGATCAATGTACTTTGTAATCACCCTCACCCTTAAGAAGGTTCTTTGTAATTCTCCCCACCCTTGAGAATGTACTTTGTGAGATCCACCCCCTGCCCCCAAAACATTGCTCCTAATTCCACCGCCTATCCCAAAACCTGTAAGAACTAATGATAATCTACCACCCTTTGCTGACTCCTTTTTCAGACTCAGCCTGCCTGCACCCAGGTGAAATAAACAGCCTTGTTTCTCACATAAAGCCTCTTTGGTCTCTTCACACGGACACGTGAGACAGAGGGATCTGGCCCCATGACCCAAACACCTCCCACCAAGCCCCCACCTTCAACATTGGAGATTATATTTCAACATGAGATTTGGGCAGAGAGAAACATCCAAACTATATCATTCTGCCCCTGCCCCTGCCAAATCTCATATCCTCACATTGCAAAGTACAATCATGCCTTCCCAATAGTCCCCCAAAGTCTTAAGTCATTTCAGCATGAACTCAAAAGTCCCAAGTCCAAAGTCTCATCTGAGATAAGGCAAGTCTCTTCCACCTGTAAAATCAAAAGAAGTTATTTATTTCCAAGATACAATGAGGGCATAGGCATTGGGTAAACATTCCCATTCCAAAAGGGAGAAAGAGGCCAAAAGAAAGGGGCTACAGGCTCTATGAAAGTTTGAAACCCAACAGGGTAGTCATTAACTCTTAAAGCTCCAAAATAATCTTCTTTGACTCCAGGGCACAGTGGTGCAAGGAGTAGGTTCCCAAGGCCTTGGGCAGCTCCACTCCTGTGGCTTTGTTAGATATAGCCCCCATGGCTGCTCTCACACATTGAGTGACTGTGGCTTTTCCCAATGCAGGGTGCAAGCTCCCAGTGGATCTACCATTCTGGGATCTGAAGGATGGTGGCCCCCTTCTTACAGCACCACTAGGCAATGCCCCAGTAGGGACTCTGTATGGGGGCTCCAATGCCATATTTCCCCTTGGCATTTCCCTAGTAGAGGTTCTCTGAAGAGGCTCTGCGCTTGTAGCAGGCCTCTGTCTGGGCACCCAGGCTTTTCCATACATCCTCTGAAATCTAGGTGGAGGGTGCCAAGTGTTCTTCATTCTTGCATTCTGCATGCCTACAGGCTAAACACCATGTGGAAATCAGCAAGGCTTATGGCTTACATTCTCCAAAGTGGCAGCCTGAGCTGTACCTGGCCCCCTTTGAGCCAAGGCTGGAGTCAGAATGGCGGGATGCAAGTTGCAGACTCCCAAGGCTGAACAAAGGTAGCAGGGCCTTGGGCCTGCCCCAAGAAGCCATTCTTCCTTTCCAGTCCCCGGGGGCTGTGGTGGGAGAGGTTGCCACAAAGTCTTGGAAATGCCTTCCTGGCCTTTTCCCCATTGTTTTAGATAAGAGTACTTAACTCCTTTTTAGCTATGCAAAATTTTCTGGCAAGTGGTTGCTCTGAAGCCTGCTTGAATTTCTCTCCCCAGAAAGCTTCTTCTTTGTTTGCCACACAGCTAGGCACCAAAATTTTCGAACTTTTATTCTCCGCTTCCCTTTTAAATATAAATTCCAATTTTAAGTCCTTTCTTTGAGCATAGGCTATTAGAAGCAACCACCCTACTTTATGAACACTGTTGCTTGGAAATTTCTTCTGCCACATACCCTAGGTCACCACTCTCAAGCTCAAACATCCACATATCCCAAGGGCATGAACAGAATACACACAAATTCTTTTCTAAGGCGTAACATGTGACTTTTGTTCCAGTTTCCAATTAGTTCTTCTATCTGACACCTTGTTTGGCTGGATTTCACAGTCCGTATCACTATCAGCATTTTGGTCACAACCATTTAACCGGGCTTTAGGAAGTTGCAAACTTTCCCTCATCTTCCTGTCTTTTTCTGAGCCCTCCAAAGTTTCCAGCCTCTGCCTATTACCCAGTTCCAAAGTTGCTTCCACATTTTAGGTATCTGTATAGCAATGGCCAACTCCTTGGTAGCAATTCCTTGTATTAGTCATTGCATTGCTATAAAGAAATACCTGACTCTGAGTAATTTATAAACAGGTTCATTTTCATTTATTTATTTATTTACAGACAGGTTCTTATTATGTTGCCCACGCTGGTCTCGAATTCCTGGGCTCAAGTGATCCTCCCACCTTGGCCTTCCAAAGTGCTGGGATTAAAGGCATGAGCCACTATGCCTGGCCAGCAAAAAGGTTTAATTGGCTCATGGTTCAGCAGGCTTTACAGGAAACATGGTGCTGGCCTCTGCTCAGCTTCTTGTGAAGACTTAGGGAGCTTTCAATCATGGTAGAAGGTGAAGGAGGAATAGGTACATCAAATGGTTAAAGCAGGAGCAAGGGAGAGAGAGTTGGGGGGAGGTGCCACACACTTTTTAACAATCAGATCTCATGTGAAGTCAGAGTGAGAGCTCACTTATCACCAAGGAGATGGCCCAAGCCATTCATGAGGGATCTGGCCCCATGATCCAAACACCTCCCATCAAGCCTCAACTCCAACACTGGGGATTACATTTCAACATGAGATTTAGGCAGGGAGAAATATCCAAACTATATCAGTGCTGTAATCTAAGTTTTTGGTCTCTGCACCTGTATCTGCATTAGGGGGCACCCCAAGCCCAGTAATGCTATGGCTTGTATAGACTTGGAGAGGTACTGCCTTGATCGGCTTGGGTAAGATCTAGAAGAAATCTCTGGATTACCAGGCAGAGTTAGTCCCAAACAGTCTCTTTCTCTGTGCTGAGCTGCCTGGAGTTGGGACAGTGGTGATAGAAGCACTCCTGTGGTCACCACCACTGGGACTGTACTGAGGTCATATCTGAAGCTAGCTCGGTACTGGATCTTGTCTAAGGTCTACAGTAACCACTGCCTGGCTACTGCCTATGTTTCCTCAACATCCTAAGGTTCTACAGTCAGCAAGTGGCAAAGCCAGCCAGGCTCGTGTTCTTCCATTCAGTGTTGCAAGTTCTCCCTAGCCCCAGACAGGCCCACAGATGCCATCTGGGAGCCAGGGCCTGGAATCAGAAACCTCAGGAATCTATCTATGGCTCTGTTCTTCTGTATCTGAGCTGACACTTTAGCCACAAGACAAAGCCCTTCTCACTCTTCTCTCCTCTTTGCACAAGTAGAATCATCTCTTCCTGTGGTTACCACTGCCCCAGGGCCACTGCAAGTACTGTGTAGCTACTGCTAATGTTTACTCAAGGCCCAAGTGCTTTTTAGTCAGCTTTTGGTGAATGCTGTCAGGCCTGGGACTCTCCCTTCAGGACAGTGGGTTCCCCTCTGGCCCAGGGCAAATGCAGAAATGTTGTCTAAGAGTCAAGGCCTGGAATCAGGGACCCCCAGAGTCCACTTGGTACTCTACCCCACGGCAGCTGAGCTGGTAGCCAACCTGCAAAGCAAAGGCCCCTTTACTTTTCCCTCTCATTTTCTCAAGCAGAAGAAGTTTCTTTGCTTAGCCACCACAGCTATGAAAGTGCTGGGGTATCCCTGAAGCCAGCATGTCTGAGTCTTATCCGAGGCCCATGGTGAATACTACAAGGGCTCTTTAGTCAGCAGGTGATTAATCCTGCTAGGACTGCGTCCCTTCCTTCAAGGCAGTGGGTTTCCTTCTGGCCCTGGGTGTGTGTAGAAATATCATCCAGGAGCTAGGGCCTAGAATGGGTGTATTGGAACTCTTCCCAATACCTTATTTTACTGTGGCTGAGCTGGTGTCCAACGTTCAAGACAAAGTCCTCTTTATTCTTCCTTCTCCTCTCTTTGAGAAGGAGAAGGAAAGAGTTTTTCCCAGAGCTGTGAGCTGTGCTGCCTGGGGTTGAGGGAAGGGTGACACAAGCACTCCCTTGGCTGCCCTGGCTGATGTCTCAAGTCCACTGGCTGCAAGCCCAGCACTGCAGCAGGACTTGGCCAAGAATTGCAGTCCTTTGTGGCTTGGATTGCTTCTCAACTTTATTTAGTACCCCAGAGCATTTTAGTTGGAGCACTGAACTGAGGCTTGCCAGAACTCAGGTTTTGACCACTGGGATGGATATTTCCCCTCTGGCTAGGCCTCGCATAAATGCTCCCTCTGTGGATGCTGGCTGAATTCTGCCCTGCGTTGCTTTCCATGGTGACAGAGCAGCCCTGAGTTTCAATGCAAAGTCCCACAATCATGTGCTCTCCCTCCTGCAAGTGCACAGATTCTCTCTTAATACCACAATGCCACTGCTAGGGGATGGGGGAGTGGTGGCATCGAGTGGTGGCAATTCAAGACTGCCTTTCCTACCCTCTTCAGTGCCTGTTTCTGTTTTATGAAATTAAAGCCAGGTACCTTGATTGCTTACCTGATTTTTGGTTCTTATGAAGGTGCTTTTTTTCTTACAAAGGTGTGGATAGTTGTTCTATTTGGTGTTCCTGTAGGGAGGACGATCATTGAAGGCTTCTGTTCAACCATCTTGCGCCTCCTTGAGTCCCAAATCTTATTAGTCTTGAGGTGTGGGTAGATGGTGTATTCTAGGACTAACAGGTCAGTGATGACCATTTAGCATGGCTAGTGTATAGCAGGCATGGAAGGAGGTGGTGTAAGCTGAGGTTGAATAGGCAGGCCAGACAGACTATAAAGTTTTGATTTTATAGGCAGTGGTACATCACTCAAAGTTTTATGCACAGAAGAGGTGTGATGGGCATGTAACTGGGAGGGAGCTAGGAGAAGACCCAGGAGTGAGTCAGCCATGGTGGGTCAATTCGAGTTTATTGCAGTAACATGGATGAGGCATCATACAGACCTAAACAAAGGCTAGGGTGGAGGGATAAGAAAGAGAGTATATCACAATTCATGAGGCATTTCCAGTGGTTCACTGGAGCTAGCTTGTACTAGCTTGTGAGAGCTGATTCTTTACTTGTCTTCCAAATTTCATGATCAGTGTTTTCATATCAGTAGCTAAAATTGTCTATTGTGGGAACATTTACGCTATGGAAATTGGCAAACATTGCAAATAAAGACTTTAGCTACTTTTTCTGGAAAGCCATTTTACTAGCATACCACTATATTTAACCTCTATTTATAGGTCATTCCACTTTGAAAGCCTTACCTTATTGCCAAACCTGGATAACGTTCATCTTTTGTGTGCCCTCATAGCATTCTACTCCTTCCACATTGTAATACTCAACACTCTATATTTTGTTTTATAAAGAATACTTTAAATTTTTATTTTAGATTCAAGGGGTACATGTGCAGGTTTGTTACATGGGTATGTTGTCTGATGTTGAGGTTTGGCACAGCAGCCTACTGCTGCCACCACTGGTGCCTGAAGACTGGCCCACCTGGCATCCTACTCCCCAGCAAAACTTCACTGTAGCCTCCACTAATAAGAGCACACTAAGCCCCTGAGGAAACATAATGCCTGATAGGTAGTTTTTCATCCCTTACCCCCTCCCTCCCTCCCCCAGTCTGGAATTTTCAGTGCTTATGATTCCCATCTTTGTGTCCATGTGTACCCAATGCTTAGCTCCCACTCACTTATAATGAGAACATGCAGTATTTGGTTTTCTTTTCCTGCATTAATTTACTTTGGGTAATGGCCTCCAGTTGCATCCATGTTGCTGCAAAAGACATGATTTTATTCTTTTTTATGGTTGTATAGTATATCATGTTGTATATGTACCACATTTTCTTTATCCAGTTCACCATTGATGGGCACCTGGGTTGCTTCCATGTCTTTGCTATTGTGAATACTACTGTAATAAACATATGAGTGCAGGTGTCTTTTTCGTAGAATGATTTATTTTTCTATGGGTATATACCAAGCAGTGGGACTGCTGTGTCAAATGGTAATTCCTTTTTTGTTGTTGTTGTTAAGAAATCTCCAAACTACTTTCCACAGGGGCTGAACTAATTTGCATTCCCACCAACAGTGTATAAGTGCTCCTTTTTCTCCTAAACCTTGCCAACATCTGTTATTTTTTTACTTTTCTTCTTTTTGTTTTTTCTGAGACGGAGTCTCATTCTGTCACCCAGACTGGAGTGCAGTGGTGCGATCTCGGCTCACTGCAACCTTCGCCTCCTGGGTTCAAGCGATTCTCCTGCCTCAGCCTCCTGAGTGGCTGGGACAACAGGTGGATGCCTTTACACCTGGCTAATTTTGGTATTTTTAAAAGGGATGGGATTTCACCATGTTGGCCAGGCTGGTCTCGAACTCCTGACCTCAAATGATCTGCCCGCCTCGGCCTCCCAAAGTGCTGGGATTACAGGCGTGAGCCCCATGCCCAGCCTTTTTTACTTTTTAATAATAGCCATTGTGACTGGTGTGAGATGGTATCTCATTGTGGTTTTGATTTCCATTTCTCTGATGATTAGTGATTTTGAATGTCTAAGTCAATGTGTGGAAGAGTTTTTCCTAGGTTTTCTTCTAGGATTTTTATAGTTTGAGCACTCTGTTTTGATAACCTGTTTGCTTATTTGCATGTTATGCTGAATTGTAAGCTTTGTGATGGCAACAACACGTCTACCATGTTAACGATATCCCTGTGCTTATTACATAAATAATTGTTAAGAAATATTTAGTGATTGTGTGAATGGATAATGTTTTATCCCAATAGTTCGTGTGGCCGATATTCATCTATGGCAATTCCAGAAATAGTGTATTTATGTGATCCATACTTTTTCTTCTTTAGGATCATTTGCATATTGAAATTACAGTGCAATTATCAGAAAAGCCACACATACCCTCAGCTCTTGAAGGAGAACAGGAAGAATAGATTTCTCTGATTATAACATAAAGGAAATGTTTTAAGAAATAAATTATTTAATTTTTCTTCTATGTAGATATGAAGAATGTAGTTTTCTTTATATGTTAAGTATAGCATGAGAAAGAAGAAAGTTTTGAAGATCTCAGCCTGCGTTTTAGAAAAGTACCTCTTCATTCCTTTGAATTGAATAAAACATAAAAGTTATTAGGAAAAACTGAGACTTTCTATAACTTTTTCATGTTGTTGACATTACACCTGTCAACATAGATTACTTCCTGTTAAGTTTCCTGTTATACTTCCATGCATATATAAAAATATATATAAAGTATAGCCATTAAAATAATGTTTGTGAGAAATTTATAACATAGTTGTGCTCGTTATCTACTGCTATATAACAAATGACCCCAAAGCGTAGTAGCCTAAAACAATGCATATTTATTACTGAACCCAATTTCTGTGGGCTAGAAACCTGAGAGCAACTTAGCTGGGTGGTTCAGGCTCAGGGTCTCTCTTTAAGTTGAAGTAAAGATGTTGGCCTATGTTATAGTCATCTAAAAGCTTGAATGGGGCTGAAGTACATACTTCCAACATAGCTCACTTGCATGCCTAGCAAGTTAGTGCTGGTTGTTGTCAGGAGACTTCCACTTAGCTGCTTGAGTGTTCTCATGTCATGGCAGCTGATTTCATCCAGAGCCATTGGTGTGAAAGAATAAGCCAAAAAGCCAATATGCTTTTTATGAACTAGTCTCGGAAGTCATATATTCTAGTATTGCCAGATTCTATTCTTTGGAAGCAAGTCACTAAATATAGGAATAAGGGTGGTTAGGTTCTACCCTTTGAATGGAAGAGTATAAAAGAATTTATGGACATATTTTAAAATCACCATGATGGTAAAATGCTATGTTGTAATGCTTAGTTAAAAAAAACAGTCAAACTCAAAATTATTTATGTAGATTTTTAGAGCCTAACCTCCTAAGGTCTCTGTGTTGCCATGGGGTTAGAGTTGAAACTGCTGCTGCTGCTGCTGCTGCCTGGCCAAGAAGGGAGAGTGGAGACCAGGCATTTTACTGCACTTTGAGGACAAATCCCAGTGCTGCTGCAGGCTACTATGGGAATGAAGTGTGAGAAAACTGCACATCACACAGCTACCTCCCTACATTGAAACCACTGAAAGTGGCCTCATCCTACATGGTGGCAGGCCTGCAGCACAGCCACCACTGCCCACACCTGAGCATTTTGCCAGTGGCCTGGGGTCACCTCACCCTTGCCTATCAGAGACAGCACCTGAACACACTACGAGGCGGCCAGCTCTGCCAGCCCAGTTCGTGCCTCCCCCTCCCCCTCCCCTGAGTTATTGAGCACACTGTGTAGCAGCCTGGAAATTGTTCAGCCCAGGCCACCGTCACTGGTACCTAACACTCCTCCTGGAATCTGAGGTCAGGCTGACACAACCTACCAACACTACCACAGCTGGTGCCCACCTACACACACCACCAATGGCCATAACCAATATGTTATGGACACCCAACCTGTCACAGCCACCACCAGGACTAGCATGGACTGCTTGGGTTTCAGTAGGTTGCTCCACCATTGCTACTGACATCACCCATATCATATTCGCTGCCCAAGGACCTGGGAACCTATCCACATGCCAGGTTTACCACTGCCACTACCAGATTCAAACAAGCCATCTGAAAGCCCAAGAATTGAATCATCTAGGCCCCCTAACATTGGTACCAGCGTAAGTCATGTTCGAGGCCAAAGACAGGCACACTTGGCCTACTGCTGCCACTGCTGGTGCCCAAACACTGGCCCTCCTGGCATCCTACTCCCCATTAAAACTTCACCATAGCCTCCACTAATAAGAACACACTAAGCCACTGAAGAAATCACAGATACCATTGACCCTGTTTATAGCTGAATAAATCATACAGAAATCACACTACTGCATGCACCCAAAATAAAAGCCAAAATGCCCTACCTGACCAACAACATATATAGATCTTCAGGAAAAATGTCTTCCTCTATGAAAGCAATCTAAAAAAACAGGAAGAAGTGACTATTACAACAGATGCACAGATATAAATCTAAGTACATAGAAAACATGAAAAAGCAAGGAAATATGACGCTTCCCAAGGAAGACAATAATTCTCCAGCAACAGATCTCAATCAAAAAGAAATTCATAAAATGCCCAGATAAAGAATTTTAAGGGAAGTGGAGCCAAGATGGCCGAATAGGAACAGCTCCAGTACACAGCTCCGAGCGTGAGCGATGCTGCAGACGGGTGATTTCTGCATTTCCAACGGAGGTACCGGGTTCATCTCACTGGGGAGTGCCTGTCAGTGGGTGCAGGACAGTGGGTGCAGCGCACCGTGTGTTAGCCGAAGTAGGGTGAGGCATTGCCTCACCCGGGAAGCACAAGGGGTCAGGGAATTCCCTTTCCTAGTCAAATAAAGGGGTGACAGACGGCACCCGGAAAATCGGGTCACTCCCACCCTAATACTGCGCTCTTCCAACGGGCTTAACAAATGACACACGAGGAGATGATATCCTGCACCTGGCTTGGAGGGTCCTATGCCCACGGAGCCTCGCTCATTGCTAGCACAGCAGTCTGAGAACAAAGTGCAAGGCGGCAGCGAGGCTGGGGGATGGGTGCCCGCCATTGCTCAGGCTTGAGTAGGCAAACAAAGTGGCCGGGAAGCTCGAACTGGCTGGAGCCCACCACAGCTCAAGGAGACCTGCCTGCCTCTGTAGACTCCACCTCTGGGGGCAGGGCACAGACAAACAAAAGACAGCAATAACCTAAATTAAGACAGACTTAAATGTCCCTGTCTGACAGCTTTGAAGAGAGTAGTGGTTTTCCCAGCACGCAGCTTGAGATCTGAGATCGGGCAGACTGCCTCCTCAAGTGGGTCTCTGACTCCCGAGTAGCCTAACTGGGGGGCACCCCCCAGTAGGGGCAGACTGACACCTCACACAGCCGGGTACCCCTCTGAGACAAAACTTCCAGAGGAATGATCTGGCAGCAGCATTTGTGGTTCACCAATATCCACTGTTCTGCAGCCACTGCTGCTGATACCCAGGCAAACAGGGTCTGGAGTGGACCTCCAGTAAACTCCAACAGACCTGCAACTGAGGGTCCTGACTGTTAGAAGGAAAACTAACAGAAAGGACATCCACACCAAAAACCCATCAGTACGTCACCGTCATCAAAGACCAAAGGTAGATAAAACCACAAACATTGGGAAAAAACAGAGCGGAAAAAACAGAGCAAAAAAACCGGAAACTCTAAAAATCAGAGCGCGTCTCCTCTTCCAAAGCAACGCAGCTCCTCAGCAGCAACAGAACAAAGCTGGACGGAGAATGACTTTGACAAGATGAGAGATGAAGGCTTCAGAAGATCAGATTACTCCGAGCTAAAGGAGGAAGTTCGAACTAATGGCAAAGAAGTTAAAAACTTTGAAAAAAAATTAGACAAATGGCGAACTGGAATAACCAATGCAGAGAAGTCCTTAAAGGACCTGATGGAGCTGAAAACCATGGCACAAGAACTATGTGATAAATGCACAAGCCTCATTAACCGATGCGATCAAATGGAAGAAAGGATATCAGCGATGGAAGAAGAAATGAATGAAATGAAGAGTGAAGGGACGTTTAGAGAAAAAAGAATAAAAAGAAATGAACAAAGCCTCCAAGAAGTATGGGACTATGTGAAAAGACCAAATCAACGTCTATTTGGTGTACCTGAAAGTGACGGGGAGAATGGAACCAAGTTGGAAAACACTCTGCAGGATATTATCCAGTAGAAGTTCCCCAATCTAGCAAGGCAGGCCAACATTCAAATTTAGGATATACAGAGAATGCCACAAAGATAATCCTCGAGAAGAGCAACTCTATGACACATAATTGTCAGATTCACCAAAGTTGAAATGAAGGAAAAAATGTTATGGGCAGCCAGAGAGAAAGGTCAGGTTACCCACGAAGGGAAGCCCATCAGACTATCAGCGGATCTCTTGGCAGAAACTCTACAAGCCAGAAGAGAGTGGGGACCAATATTCAACATTCTTAAAGACAAGAATTTTCAACCCAGAATTTCATCTCCAGCCAAACTAAGCTTCATGAGTGAAGGAGAAATAAAATCCTTTACAGACAAGCAAATGCTGAGAGATTTTGTCACCACCAGGCCTGCCCTAAAAGAGCTCCTGAAGGAAGAACTAAACATGGAAAGGAAAAACCGGTACCAGCCACTGCAAAAACATACCAAATGGTAAAGACCATCAAAGCTAGGAAGAAACAGCATCAACTAATGAGCAAAATAACCAGCTAACATCATAATGACAGGATCAATTTCACACATAACAATACTAACCTTAAATGTAAATGGGCTAAATGCTCCAATTAAAAGACACAGACTGGCAAATTGGATAAAGAGTCAAGACCCATCAGTGTGCTGTATTCAGGAAACCCATTTCACGTGCAGAGACACACATGGGCTCAAAATAAAGGGATGGAGGAAGATCTACCAAGCAAATGGAAAACAAAAAAAGGCAGGGGTTGCAATCCTCGTCTTGGATAAAACAGAGTTTAAACCAACAAAGATCAAAAGAGACAAAGAAGGCCATTACATAATGGTAAAGGGATCAATTCAACAAGAGGAACTAACTATCCTAAATATATATGCACCCAATACAGGAGCACGCAGATTCATAAAGCAAGTCCTTAGTGACCTACAAAGAGACTTAGACTCCCACACAATAATAATGGGAGACTTTTAACACCCCACTGTCAACATTAGACAGATCAACGAGACAGAAAGTTAACAAGGATATCCAGGAATTGAACTCAGCTCTGCACCAAGCAGACCTAATAGACATCTACAGAACTCTCCTCCCCAAATCAACAGTATATACATTCTTTTCAGCACCACACCATACCTATTCCAAAATTGACCATATAGTTAGAAGTAAAGCACTCCTCAGCAAATGTAAAAGAATCGAAATTTTAACAAACTGTCTATGAGACCACAATGTAATCAAACTAGAACTCAGGATTAAGAAACTCACTCAAAACCACTGAACTACATGGAAATGGAACAACCTGCTCCTGAATGACTACTGGGTACATAACGAAATGAAGGCAGAAATAAAGATGTTCTTTGAAACCAACGAGAATAAAGACACAACATTCCAGAATCTCGGGAAACATTCAAAGCAGTGTTTAGAGGGAAATTTATAGCACTAAATGCCCACAAGAGAAAGCAGGAAAGATCTAAAATTGACACCCTAACATCACAATTAAAAGAACTAGGGAAGCAAGAGCAAACACATTCAAAAGCTAGCAGAAGGTAAGAAATAACTAAGATCAGAGCACAACTGAAGGAAATAGAGATACAAAAACCCCCTCAAAGAATCAATGAATCCAGGAGCTGGTTTTTTGAAAAGATCAACAAAACTGATAGACCGCTAGCAAGACTAATAAAGAAGAAAAGAGAGAAGAATCAAATAGACACAATAAAAAATGACAAAGGGGATATCACCACCAATCCCACAGAAATAGAAACTACCATCAGAGAATACTATAAACACCTCTACACAAATAAACTAGAAAATCTAGAAGAAATGGATAAATTCTTCGACACATACACTGTCCAAAGACTAAACCAGGAAGAAGTTGAATCTCTGAATAGACCAATAGGAGGCTCTGAAATTGAGGCAATAATTAATAGCTTAGCAACCAAAAAAAGTCCAGGACTAGATGGATTCACAGCTGAATTCTACCATAGGTACAAGGAGGAGCTGGTACCATTCCTTCTGAAACTATTCCAATCAATAGAAAAAGAGGGAATCCTCCCTAACTCATTTTATGAGGCCAGCATCATCCTAATACCAAAGCCTGGCAGAGAGACAACAGAAAAAGAGAATTTTAGACCAATATCCTTGATGAACATTGATGCAAAATCCTCAATAAAATACTGGCAAAAAGAATCCAGCAACACATCAAAAAGCTTATCCACCATGAACAAGTGGGCTTCATCCCTGGGATGCAAGGCTGGTTCAACATATGCAAATCAATAAACATAATCCAGTATATAACAGAACGAAAGACAAAAACCACATGATTATCTCAATAGATGCAGAAAAGACCTTTGACAAAATTCAACAACCCTTCATGCTAAAAACTCTCAATAAATTAGGTATTAATGGGACATATCTCAAAATAATAAGAGTTATCTATGACAAACCCACAGCCAATATCATACTGAATGGGCAAAAACTGGAAGCATTCCCTTTGAAAACGGCACAAGACACGGATGCCCTCTCTCACCACTCCTATTCAACATAGTGTTGGAAGTTCTGGCCAGGGCAATCAGGCAGGAGAAGGAAATAAAGGGTATTCAATTAGGAAAAAAGGAAGTCAAATTGTCCCTGTTTACAGATGACATGATTGTATATCTAGAAAACCCCATCGTCTCAGCCCAAAATCTCCTTAAGCTGATAAGCAACTTCAGCAAAGTCTCACGATACAAAATCAATGTGCAAAAATCACAAGCATTCTTATACAGCCATAACAGACAAACAGAGAGCCAAATCATGAGTGAACTCCCATTCACAATTGCTTCAAGGAGAATAAAATACCTAGGAATCCAACTTACAAGGGCTGTGGAGGACTCTTCAAGGAGAACTACAAACCACTGCTCAATGAAATAAAAGAGGATACCAAGAAATGGAAGAACATTCTATGCTCATGGGTGGGAAGAATCAATATCATGAAAATGGCCATACTGCCCAAGGTAATTTATAGATTCAATGCCATCCCCATCAAGCTACCAATGACTTTCTTCACAGAATTGGATAAAAACTACTTTAAAGTTCATATGGAACCAAAAAGGAGCCCGCCTTGCCAAGTCAATCCTAAGCCAAAAGAACAAAGCTGGAGGCATCACACTACCTGACTTCAAACTGTACCACAAGGCTACAGTAACCAAAACAGCATGGTACTGGTACCAAAACAGAGATATAGACCAATGGAACAGAAGAGAACCCTCAGAAATAATACAGCATATCTACAACTATCTGATCTTTGACAACCTGACCAAAACAAGCAATGGGGAAAGGATTCCCTTTTTAATAAATGTTGCTGGGAAAACTGGCTGGTCATATGTAGAAAGCTGAAACTGGATCCCTTCCTTACACCTTACACAAAAATTAATTCAAGATGGATTAAAGACTTAAATGTTAGACCTAAACCCATAAAAACTCTAGAAGAAAACCTAGGCATTACCATTCAGGACATAGGCATGGGCAAGGTCTTCTTGTCTAAAACACCAAAAGCAATGGCAACAAAAGCCAAAATTGACAAATGGGATCTAATGAAACTAAAGAGCTTCTGCACAGGAAAAGAAACCACCATCAGAGTGAACAGGCAACCTACAGAACGGGAGAAAATTTCTGCAACCTCCTCATCTGACAAAGGGCTAATATCCAGAATCTACAAAGAACTCAAACAAATTTACAGGAAGAAATCAAACAACCCCATCAACAAGTGGGCAAAGGATATGAACAAACACTTCTCAAAAAAAGACATTTATGCAGCCAACAGACACATGGAAAAATGCTCATCATCACTGGCCATCAGAGAAATGCAAATCAAAACCACAATGAGATAACATCTCACACCAGTTAGAATGGCAATCATTAAAAAGTCAGGAAATAACAGGTGCTGGAGAGGATGTGGAGAAATAGGAAGTTTTACACTGTTGGTGGGACTGTAAACTAGTTCAACCATTGTGGAAGTCGGTGTGGCGATTCCTCAGGGATCTAGAACTATATATACCATTTGACCCAGCCATCCCATTACTGGGTATATACCCAAAGGATTATAAATCATGCTGCTATAAAGACACATGCACACGTATGTGTATTGCGGTACTATTCACAATAGCAAAGACTTGGAACCAACCCAAATGTCCAACAATGATAGACTGGATTAAGAAAATGTGGCACATATACACCATGGAATACTATGCAGCCATAAAAATGATGAGTTCATGTCCTTTTTAGGGACATGGATGAAGCTGGAAACCATCATTCTCAGCAAACTATCGCAAGGAGAAAAAACCAAACACCTCATGTTCTCACTCATAGGTGGGAATTGAACAATGAGAACACATGGACACAGGAAGAGGAACATCACACACCTGGGACTGTTGTGGTGTGGGGGGAGGGGGGAGGGATAGCATTAGGAGATATACCTAATGCTAAATGATGAGTTAATGGGTGTAGCACACCGACATTGCACATGTATTCATATGTAACAAAGCTGCATGTTGTGCACATGTACCCTAAAACTTAACGTATAAAAAAAATAAGTATTTTAAAAACTGATTTTTAAAGAAGCTCAGTGACATACAAGAGAATTCTGAATACCAATACAGAACAATCAGAAGTACAATTCAGAATATGAAAGAAAAATTTACCAAAGAGATATATATTTTAAAAAATAACCAAACAGAAATTCTGGAGCTAAAGAATGCATCAAATGAAACAGAAAATACACATGAAAGCTTCAACAATAGACTAGATCAAGGAAAAGAAGGAATCTCAGAAATTTAAGACAGGTCCTTTGAAATAATCCAGTTAGACAGAAATAAAATCGTATAAAAAAGAATAAGTAAAACTTTTATGACATTTGGGACAACATAAAGTGACCAAATATTCAAATTATTGGTGTCCCCAAGGGCAAAGAGAGAAAGAAAGGTTTAGAAGATCTAGTTAATGAAATAGTAAATGAAAATTTTCCATGTTTAGCTAGAGACCTAGACATTCACATATTCTGGGGCCCATAGATCCCCATACATGAGGCATAAAAGTCTTTTCTAAGCCACATATTGCCAAACTGTCTAAAGTCAAAGCAAAAGTGAGTACACTAAAATGAGCAAGAGAAAAGTATCTAGTCACCCATAAAGGAATGAATCCCCATCAGACTAACAGGGAGTTTTCCAGCAGAAACCTTACGGGCCGGAAGAAGATGGATGACATATTCAAGGTGCTAAAATTAAAAAAAACAAAACAAAACAAAAAAAACCAACAAAACCCCCTGCTACCCAAGGATACTACTAGATTTGATACATAAATTCAGTAAAGGTGTAAGATACAAAATCAACATACAAAAATTGGTAGCATTTCTCTACACCAATAACTAGCTAGCTGAGAAAGAAATGAAGAAGACAATCCCTACTACAATAAATATGAAAAAAATACCTAGGAATAAATTTCACCAAGGGGTGAAAGATCTTTACAAGGAAAGCCATAAAACACTAATGAAATAAATTGTGGAGGACAGAAACAAATGGAAAACACCTATGCTAATGGATTGGAGGATTTAATATCATTAAGAGTACCATACCGTGCAAAGCAATCTGCAGATCCAATGCAATCCCTACCAAAATACCAATGTCATTTTTCACAGAATTAGAAAAATTCTAAAATTTTTATGAAATAAATAGCCAAAGCAATCCTAAGCAAAAAGAACAAAGTAGAAACATCACACTACCTGACTTTACAATATATTACAAGGCTATAAAAACCAAACAGCCAAAAGGCTATATGTGCTTTCCTACGGCCAAAAGCTAGCTTTAGGGCAGGACAAAACAAGTTGAGTTAATTAGCAGGGAGGAAGGACTGTAAGTGAGACTGCTGGTAGGGCTGAATTCTGGTGTTAATGGTTTGTCCTTAAACAAAAGTATCTCCCCTAGGTGTTTGGTGTGATCTACCCATCCTGCCTTTATTCCAGTATGTATTGCATAACGTTTTTATGCTTTATTCTGCCTTATTGAATTTGATATTCTGATCCAAACATTTGGGAGTGTGGTCATCACATCTCTCACTTCCTGAAGCTGGACATTCCAGGTGAGGGGATGCAAATATTACAAGCAAAAAGATTACTGTCCCATGATAACTCAAATGAAATTTGAGGCTGCATTCATGCAGTGTAAACTGGTAACCAATGACAAACAATGGAGAAAAATGACTTACGGAAATCACTGCTCTTTACAGTCAAAGTACAGATCCCAAAGATAGAAAGTGACATCTGATTGATGCTCTTTCTGACAAATTGTTTTTCAGCTTTGAATATTTAGTGTGAGTTTGCTTCTGTTGATTTGTATACAGAACATAGCATGTTCTTAACATATGCAGGCTCACTGAAGTATCTCCCAAGGAGAAGAGAGAAAGAAAGTCTCCAGAAAGACAAGTTGAATTGGTGACTTTCCAAATAAACTATTGTTTGTATTGAAAGGTCACGTTGTGCTATAGAAATTGAGTAGGCTACATCTCAATAGAATGTCTGCAAAATATTTCGTTTTTTCAGGAGAGTTGGTAGTTGTATTAGGCTGTTCTGTATTAGGCTGTATTAGGCATTACTGGAAAGGAATACCTGAGACTGGGCGATTGATAAAGAAAAGATGTTTCATTGGCTCATGGTTCTGCAGGCTGTACAAGCATGGCAGCAGCGTCTGCTTGACTTTTGGTGAGGCCTCAGGAAGCTTTAACTCATGGTAGAAGGAGAAGCAGGAGCAGCCATATCACATGGTGAAAGCAGGAGCAAGAGAGAGAGTAGCAAGGAGGTTCCACATAATTTTAAACAACCGGATAACTGAGAGAACTCACTCGCTATCCTGAGGACAGCACCAAGCCATGAGGAATGTGCTCCCATGACCCAAACATCTCCCACTAGGCCCCACCTCTAACATTGAGGATTACAATTCAACATGAGATTTATGGGGGACAACATCCAAACTATATTAGTAGTCTTAAAATATTTCCTCCTCAGATGCTGCAATATAGTATTTCAGTTCACTTTATACCTTTCTGATGAAGACAAGAACAAAAATCTCCTAGATTTTTCTTGCCTATTTAACCATGTTTCCTTACCTTCTTAATATTCCTCAAAATGGAACAAACTCCCGCGTCTGCCTTTGGGCCTTATCCCACCCCATCATGTTCTTCAACTCTCTTACACCTGGTTGAAAACTTGCGTTTTCTTAACTCTTCAAAAACTCTTTCAAGATTAACCTCCTCTATATTCTATTATTGCCGTACTCAGAGTCCTCTTAATTTTCAAATCTTTAGTTGATGGGTGTATTATTGATACGTGGTTGTTTTTTAAATAATTCCCAAGCTGCATCTTTTCTGTTGTCCAGTGTGGTGATATCATAGTAGTTGAGAGCATGGGCTTGAATTTCAACTGCCTAGAATCAAATCCTAGCCCTACCACTCATTAGCTGTGTGACTTTGGGCAAATTACTCAACTTCTCAGAACTTCAGTTTTCTCATCTGTTAATTGAGGATAATATTAGTGCCTATCTTTTTTTGTACAAATTTACAAGGTATATAAGTGTGATTTTGTTACATGGATATATTGTGCAGTGGTGAAGTCAGGGTTTTTAGTGTATCAATCACTGGAATAATGTACATTGTACTCATTAAGTAATTTCTCATCATTCATCCCCCCAACCTCCCCCATACTTCTGAGTCTCCACTGTCTTATCGTTTCATACTTTGTGTCCATGTGTACACAATATTTAGCTCCCACTTATAAGTGAGAACATGGGTTGTTTTACTTAAGATAATGGCCTCCAGCTTTATCCATTTTGCTCCAAGTGACATGATTCTATTCTTTTTATGGCTGAATAGTATTCCATTGTGTATATATACCATATTTTCTTTATCCATTTGTCTTTTGTTGGACACTTAGATTGATTCCATATGTTTTCTATTGTGAATAGTGTGGCAACAAACATATGAGTACAGGTATCTTTTTGATATAATAATTTATTTTCCTTTTTGTAGATAGCCAGTAGTGGAAGTGCTATATCAAATAGTAGTTCTATTTTTAGTTCTCTGAGAAATTGCCAAACTTTATTCTATAGACTTTGTACTAATTTACATTCTCCTCAATGGTGTATAAGCATTCCCTTTTCTTTGCATCCTTCCCAATATTTATTTTTGTCTTTTTTAAATAACAGCCATTGTGACTGGTATAAGGTGATATCTCATTGTGATTTTGATTCACGTTTCTCTGAAGATTAGTGTCGATGAGCATTTTTTTTTTCCATATGCTTGCTGGCTATTTGTATGTCTTCTTTTGAAAAAAATGTCTACTTTTGTCCTTGGTCCACTTTTTTTTTGGAGGCAGAGTCTCACTCTGTCGCCCAGGCTGGAGTGCAGTGGTGCAATCTTGGCTCATTGCAACCTCTTCCTCCCGGGTTCAAGTAATTCTCCTGCCAGCCTCCCAAGTAGCTGGGATTACAGGCATGCACTACCACGCCCATATAATTTATTTTGTGTTTTTAGTAGAGATGGGGTTTCACCATGTTGGCCAGGCTAGTCTCGAACTACTGACCTCAAGCGATTCTCCCACCTCTGCTTCCTAAAGTGCTGTGATTACAGGCGTGAGCCAATGCATCTGGGTTGGCCCACTTTTTAATGAGATTGTGGTTGAGTTGTTTGAGTTCCTCAGGGATCATTTCTATAGTTTGTTACCAGTGCCTATCTTATAGGGTTGTAAGCATTGAAGAGTCTATATATCAAATGCTCAGAAAGCATTCAGTAAATGTTAGTTATTAGTATTAAATAGTAAGAGAAGGTACATCAGCAGGAGAAGCATGTGTAGAGGAAGGAGCATGATTTTATTGAAACCCATATCCACAGCTTTGTTGCGTGGTGATATTGGGGATGTCACTTACACTTTCTGAGCTTTAGTTTTTAATATGCAAATAGAGATAATAATAAATATACTAACTTCGGTGCCGAACTGCTTGGGAATAAACACAAGGCTGGTGCTTTGAGGTGCTGACAAATATATATTTCCTTCCTCCCTAAGTTATCAATTAAAATAACCTTAGTTTTTAATATGCAAATAGAGATAATAATAAATATACTAACTTCTGTGCTGAACTGCTAGGGAATAAACATAAGGCTTGTACTTGGAGGTGCTGACAAATATTTATTTTCTTCCTCCCTAACTTCAATAAAAATAACTACTGCTTATTTTAATCAAGCTAATATTTTCTTTCCCATCACCTCCCAACTCTGCTAATTAGTTAATTCAGCAAAACTTTGGGGAAGAAAAAAATTAATCAACCTGTGTATTTAGCATCTTGGAGATTGAATCACCTAGCTTGTTGATTTTTTTCACTCTTCAGCCTGGATTCACATTGCTTGCATTATTGTCTAGGTTTACTTATTCCTAGAGACCATCTACATTCCCAAGTAATATTCTTGTGTACACAGAATTTCCTGCCCTAAATTAAAGAATAGGTATTTGTGAATTGGAGGCAGCAAAATGGGTAGTCAAATCAACCAGAATTGAATGTTCAGTTGCTCCCTTGGGCTGTGGAATTAACCTAAGTGGCTGATTCTGAAACGTGATTTTAATTTTGTTATTGTTTCCAAATCCTCAGTGGATGTGGATATTGTCTCCAGAAGTATCCCTATAGCTTTCATGACAATAAGATCAAATATTGAGGTTGATTTTTTGGTCCTTATACTCCATGAAGAAATAGTAAGGAGTTTGAATGTTTATCTTTCTACATAACATAGACCTCAGATTTGTGAAAAAACCCCTACAGTCTGTGATCTGGGCCTTGGCAGCGTCAGCATCAACTGGGAGCTAGATAGAGATACAAATTCTGAGGCTCCACCCTAGAACTATTTATTTAGAATCTCTGGAGCCGAGGCCCACTATCTTTGTTTTAAGAAACCCTCCAGGTAATTCTTATGCCAGAGTTTGAGAAGCCCAGCTCACTAGAATCTTGTCAAATTCTGAATGACTTGTAACAAACTGCTTTAAAAAAGAGGTAAACTGTACTTGTAGGCATAGAAATTTTAAAAGGTTGGCTTAAGTCTAGGCACAGTTTCTCATGCCTGTAATGCTAGTGTTTTGGGAGGCCGAGACAGGAGGATCACTTGAGACCAGGAGTTTGAAGCCAGCGTGGGCAACATAGTGAAACCCGTCTCTAGAAAAAAAAAAAAAAAATTAGCTGGGCATGGTGGCACATGCTTGTAGTCCCAGCTACTCTGGAGGCTGAGGCAGGAGGGTCATTTGAGCCCAGTAGTTTGGGGTTACAGTGAGCTATGATTACACCACTGCACTCCAGCCTGGGCGACAGAACGAGATTCTGCTCTAAGAAAACAATAACAACAAATGAACAACAACAAAAATGTTAGCTAAGTTACAATTTGTACTGTTTAATTTTTGAAGCCCTGAATCACTTATTCTTCACTTTATATTTTTTCACAACCCTGGGCTATCTTTCAGTACCCTTGAAGGATGTCATGGAATTCTAAAAAATAAGCCCCTCAAAACAAAATAAGTTTTAATGTAGTTTTTAAAACTATGAAATTCTGGGGCAGAATATGGAACCACTGGCGGAAACTAAACAAATAAAAGGAGGCCAAAACTTCATAAGTCTGAGAGTCACTGTCTTCAATATTGGCCGGATGAATTTTATGATTTTAAGACTAATTGTACCCATATATATGACTGTACTTCTTTTTCTCTTTAAATCCACACTTAATTGAAAACTGTAGAATTATAGTTCATAATATAAAATCTTTTCTCAGAAATGATAAATAATTCTGAGTAGAACTAAGTAAATACCTAGCATATTGAACTTTCATGGTACAGATCATTCTTGAATTAGCTTTCACTCCTTTGGTGGAATACGTAATGTCAGGGCAGCCTGTCACAATCCAGCAAAACAAAACCAACCCATCAGCTGCCAAGCATACGTCTATTGAAGAGGTGAAGGGTCTGGCGGACTTCAGCATTTAATGAAGCCTATTATTTCCTAGAAATTAACTGAGTGTTATTAAACTTTGCTGATGGCAAATAACTATTCTGACCACAAATTCTTCCATTTGTGAAATGTGAAAGGCAAGTGAGGATATGGAGTGATGCACACACACACAAAAAAACCATAGAAAAAAATCCCCTAAAAGAAGGAATCTTATGGCTTTGTAACATACTGGCCTCCATGTAGAGAGATATTGTTGGTGACCCACTCTGTACTCTAGGACAGCCCATTTGAGTCATTTTTCTAGGGCTAGGACATAGAATTAGGGGCATAAATTATGGCTTGAATAGTCAGGACCAGCTGACTTAACTCCTTTCAGTGGGAAGTGTCTCAGAAGCAAGGCCTGTGGACACTGGAGAAATGACAGTAAGTGGCAGAAACCACAAGAGGGGCTTTGCCCTTCTTGCCAATGAGATATTCTTATAACTTGCTCCTCAATCACCTAATCTTTTGGTAAAATGGGCCACCTATAGATCCCCCAGTTTTTGTTTTAAAAATAAGTACAAGAATTAAAGTGTCTAAAGCAGTGCCGTGCCTGATTAGAGAGGACTAGATAGATAGAAGGATGATAGATAGAAGAAGAGATAGAAGAATGATGCCTGCTCTGTTGATCTGGGTGCTCTTGTGATCTTGCTGCTGAGAGGTGAAGTCCAAGGAGCAGGAAGAGGTGGGGATGGCAAGGAGGTAGAGAATACGTGATGGCCACAAATGGAAGTGATTGTTCTCAGGTAAGTCATGCATTTTGGGAGTTATGTTTCAAGGGTATTCTCCTCTATCCTTGGCTATGGTGTAAACAGTTCTTGAGTCCTTTGACAGCCATTCTATTGGGCAGCTCTTTTCTTGTGTGCTCATGTTCCCCAAATAACCAGCATGTAGAATTGTCTGGTGTGATGGATGTGTTGATCTTAGCCCTGTTGTGGCTACAGCTCCTGACAAATGACACCGTCTTGCCTGTGGATCTCCATTGGCTAAAATTGTTCAGCTTAAAAAATGGCTCATGTTGTTGAAAAGGAAAGAAAGGTTTGTGACTTCAGGCCCATAAGTGTCATGCCCTCATGTACTCCTTCTCTTTCAAATGCACAACACCCAGCCTTATGGTGCCATAACAGCAATGAGAAAGGATGGAGTGTGGACGGTGGCTTCCCCTTGTAGGGAAAAATTTCTCCTCTGAGGTCTTCTTTCTCCAGCCTAGTAATCACAAGTGTATTTCTGTGCAGCTTTTCTTCAACCTTGAGGTTTTGGTTCCATTCCTTCAATTGCTTTTGGGAAAACTGATCCCAGCCATGGCTCTAGAAGTGAGATCTCTTTCTTAGGCCTGAGATTCTGAGGGTAATCCCATTCCTTGACCATACATATTGGTTCAGGGATGGATTTGTGATATCATAGTGATACTAGCAACTCCTGGGAAAGAAGTTTCTAGGATCTTAAAGCTAGATTGATTCTCTCCCTCCCTTGAAGAGTATGTATCTCTAGGAGCCACTGGAACTGTCTTCAGAGTAGAAAGGGGAAACATCCTGAGGATAAAGTTGACTCATGGAGGAACAAATCTGGGCCTTCTGTTTCACTGTTGAACTACTGAATCAAATCTACCCTAAAACCTGTCCGCCCTAACCCTTAACTTTCAAATTACATTGGCATTTTATCATTTAAGCTATTTTGAGTTGGCTTTTCTGTTACTTACAACCTAATTGACCCTAAAAATACAGTGAATAGAAATGGCATTTGAGTGGGGTGGTTAAATGAAGACAGTTTTCATCATGTTTTCAAATTAGCAGATGAGACCTTTTGGAGGTCATGGAATTCAGAGATAGGTAGAAGGCATTGCAGACATCCAGGAGTCTCTTGGATGCTAGTATTGATATGCCTATCTTCTTTTTCAGTCTAGTTACAAGTCCCTCAGTAAGATGAGTTTCTGCCATAGCTGCATAATATTGAGCAGGTACTTAATGACTGTCATATCCAATTGAATAAAAGCAATGTTATACTACTGAGAAAGCATGTATACTTCTTCCACTCACTTCTTGGTAAATTTGCTAGTGTCATAAAGAGGTCATATTTTCACAGTTCATCAGATCTTGAGTCTTTGGGCCTTTTATTGAAGAGTGGATCTTTGGGATTATGGGTGATGGCCTTTTGCAGGACACTGGAAACAGTGCCATAGAGCACAGGAAGGGCAGGCAGCACAAATTAAGCCTTTATTATTGCTGCAGTTGCCTCCAAAATGTTTTGACACTCCCTTGCCCTCTTCAGTTTCTTTCTAAGCTGCATTGACCTCTGTATCTTTCAGTGTTACTTATACCATATACTTATTATTCCAGAATGAGTACATGTCAAGGAACTTTCACTTTACGTAATCAAGAACAAATAACACATTGTTCATTCATAAAGGAAGCTGATGGTACATACTTGCCAGTAAGATGATTGAGAGATATTTCTCTTGAGGAAGGGGGGTCCCATGTTACTCTTCATAATTTCTTGGCCCCATGATGGGTCCCATTACAGTTCATGCCCATCCTATGTAGGGTCAACAGTTGATCTGAGTATACTTGCCTTTAAAAATAATCTACTTAGTATCTGTTTCTATAACAGACTCTATAGTAGGCCACCCAGTTAAAGCTGCAATGAATGTGATCTCTTTCACGGAATCATCTGGTTAGAAGTAAGCAACAGTTTAAAGACTTTTAATACATACAGCATCCATCAAAATCCTGTGTGATTTGAAGTTTTAATAAATTTTCTTGTCTGTAAGAGAATCCATTTATGAAACAAAACAGAGAAAGCATTAATACAAGATTTAAATAAAAGTCTTAATGATTTGTTTGTTCTAATTTATTTATTTATTTGGAGACAGAGTCTTGCTCTGTTGCCCAGGCTAGAGTGCAATGGCATGATGTCGGCTCACTGCAACCACCGCCTCCCAGGTTCAAGCAATTCTCATGTCTCAGCCTCCCGAGTAGCTAGGATTACAGGCATGCACCACTATGCCTGGCTAATTTTTGTATTTTTAGTAGAGACGTGGTTTCACCATGTTGCCCAAGCTGGTCTCGAACTCCTGAGCTCATGTAATCTGCCTGCTTCAGTCTCCCGAAGTGCTAGAATTACAGGCATGAGCCACCATGCCTAGTCTCTAATTTACTGATTTTGATTTCTTATGTTATACCCAATAGTTACATACAAATGTACCAAAAATGATGACATACATAAAAGATAACATTACTGCAATTAAATGAGCTAAAACTTGAGTCATTTCCAAGTAGTTGCAACCATTTACAAATATCCTTTTCTATGAGATAATTAAAATGTCTCTGTCCTTATAGAATTACTTCCCACTTTTCATCACCTAAAGCAACTTATTTTGGTAGTGAATTAGAGGTCAGCATGGGCAGGGGAAATATTTAAATCCCACCTGATTTCCCACCACTTCCCTCACCTGTCTCATATGTTCTGAATATCCTCTGTTTTCTTTGGCAGGTGACTTGAGGAAAATTTAGGTGACTTTTATGTAAGCGGTTGGAATATTTGAAGGGAAAATGGTTACAAGGAAATGAATAATTGATAATCGATAGTAACAGAACATCATGATTTGTGTGCCACAGTTAATAATCAAGTTTGTTCCTTATAGAGGATCACAGTGCCAGAAATACCATTTTTCACACAGATCAATTCAGCATATAAAAGTTATAATCAAATCAACAATCTTTTTTTTGCCAGTTGAGGAAATAACCTTGTTCCTTAATCCTCTCTTTCACAGTGATATATGTTGTGATACCATTCGACCAAGGGATTCTTTGAAATAGAAATATTTTGTTTGACAATCATTAGTCAAAGATTGGCGAGCAGAACAATTTAAACCTAAATCTAATTTATCAAAAATTAGTTTGAAATTAAGAAAAACTTTCTGGAATGATAATATAAATTAGGGTTACAACAGAAAAAAAGTACATTTAGGCATCTTTTTATAATATGATTTTTAAAGAAAGAGGTATACTCCCTACCATTGACAAGTTCTAGGATAGCTAGAAATGACAGTTTCAAACAGCCAAGCACCTTATGAAAAAAATACTGTGTTAAATAAATGAAGTTTACTCAGATACAGATTAGGCACTCCATTCTTCCCCTTCTCACCCCCATCTCCTATCTCATCTACCTCTTGCTGGTTCAGGTACTCTAATCTCATGGTAATTTCTTTCTTTTTTTTTTTTTTCTTTGAGATGGAGTCTCGCTCTGTTCCCGAGGCTGGAGTGTAGCGGCACCATCTCGGCTCACGGCAACCTCCACCTCCTGGGTTCAAGTGATTCTCCTGCCTCAGCCTCCTGAGTAGCTGGGATTACAGGCATGCGCCACCATGCCCAGCTAATTTTTGTATTTTTAGTAGAGACGGGGTTTCACCACGTTGGTCAGACTGGTCTCCAACTCCTGACCTCGTGATCCGCCTGCCTCGGCCTCCCAAAGTGCTGGGATTACAGGCGTGAGCCACAGCGCCCGGCCTCTCGTGGTAATTTCGAAGTGGCAGGCTGCCATCTTAAATCCTATCATTGTCCCTGGCACTCTTCCATTTTGAGATGAAGCTGAGGGATTAGAAATATTGTGTTGGGACTTACGATGCTGGGAAATGTTAAAGCTGGTACTTTAAAAAAATTTTAATTTTTATGGTACATAGTAGGTGTATATATTTATGGGGTACATGAGATGTTTTAATACAGGCATGCAATGTGAAATAAGCACATTTTGGAAAATGGGGTGTCTATCCCCTCAAACATTTATTTTTTGAGTTACAAACAATCCAATTATTCTCTTCAAGGTATTTTAAAATACTTAATTAAATTATTATTGACTATAGTTACCTTGTTGTGCTGTCCAATAGTAGGTCTTATTCATTCTTTTAAAATATTCTTATTTTGTATCCATTAACCACCCCACCTCCCCCGCCACCCTCCCACTACCCATCTCTGCCTCTGGTAACCATCCTTCTATTCTCTATGTCCATGAGTTCAATTGTTTTGATTTTTAGATCCCACAAATAAGTGAGAACATACGATGTATGTCTTTCTGTGCCTGGCTTATTTCACTTAGAATAATGATCTCCAGTTCCATCCACGTTGTTGCAAATGACTGGATCTCATTCTTTTTTATGGCCGAATAGTACTCCATTTGTGTGTATGTACCACAGCTTCTTTATCCATTGATCTGTTGATGCACATGCATGCAAATCTTTTTTTTTTTTTTGCAAATCTTAATTAGTGTAAACAGTGCTGCAACTAACATAGGAGTGCATACATCTCTTTGATATACTGATTTCCTCTCTTTTGGGTATATACCCAGGAGTGGGATTGCTGGATCATATGGTAGCTCAATTTTTAGTTTTTTGAGGAACCTCTAAACTGTTCTCCATAGTGGCTGTAGTAATTTACATTACCACCAACAGCATAAAAGGATTCCCTCTTCCTTTTTCTCTACATCCTTGCCAGCATTTGTTGTTGAAGGCTGGCACATTCTTGTTACTGAGAACCAAGAATGTATACCTGGGAAAAATATATCAAGTAGTATTCCTAATTGTTCAATGGCCAGTTTTTCTTGTCTGATTATTTCTTCAGCTAATAAGAAGTACCATCTGGCTGCTGTGGACAGAAGGATGGGATGTGCTATAGTAGAAAATAAAATATTGTGTAGATTACAACTTCTTCAAAGGAAAACCTGTCAGGGAATATTAAAGAAATGCTTCTATTTGGATATCTCTTGAAGAAATATTAGAACTACATTGAAAGACTGTTGTTATTCAAATTGCTACTTTCTGCTACTAGTCTTCAGATGACAGTGCAAAATTGAACAAAGGAGTTTAAAATCTTAGCCTTGATCCGAGCCAAGGGGTAGCTACCACAAAGAGAAGCCCTATAAAGAGAACAAGTTTTAAGCCACAAATAGTTTCTTCTTCTCCAGACTTTCCTTGAGATGCCTTCTGAATACAAGAACTTCCAGAGTAGCATGTCCAAATAATTGGAAACTTATACTCATTTTTACTCTAATTCTATAATTGACATAATTAAGGACTTCTTTTTATGAAACATAGACGCAGAAGAACCCAACTCAAATTTGCCGCCTGAGCAGTGAAGAGGGCCAGCAAGTTGTGGGGAAGTTTCATGGAAGTGAAAAGAAATTCAAAGAGTACATGAGCGATGTCTTACTAACTTCTTTATGTATGACCAGAGGAAGACAGGGAAAGGGGGATATTTTACTTTGAAAATGGATCTACCATTCTTTTTGAACACAGAAGAAACAATCAAGAGAATGGAACACAATTCAGCATGAATCCAGAGTAGAACTCATGTGGCTATCAGGGAGGTTATAGAAGTGTAGCACTTAATATTTAAAAATATGAAGGTCATGGTAAATGCCGACTAATGGTGAGTAGCTTGCTTGCAGATGAGGGGTGGCTTCTTGTAGCTATGGTTGACAATTACCTCTGTTTGTTAAGATTTAATGGGGGAGATACAGGGTTCCCTGAACTCTGGGTGGAGAGGAAGCCCAATGTATGAACTGAACATGCGTTTCTGTTGATTTCATGTGTAACATTTTGTTCATGGCTTGGGCAGCCATAATCTGCATTAACTATGATATCTGGAAGAGAGTTGAGTATATGACTGTGCTGTGATGTGTTCATTAACTGAAGTACTTAAGACAGTTCTAGGTTCTTTTGCTTTTGGATATGAGTATAATTTGGTTTTATCTATAAATACATGGAGCAAATGTTAGTGCATAAGCCATTGGAATAGATATGGAATGGATAAGACACATTATAGATGCCGATCTGCAGGTGGTAGAGGACTGCCAGAATCTGACCTAGAAGCCCTTCTTCCAAAATCATAATTCCAGACTCAAGGAATGTCGAAGGCTCCGAGGAAGACAAGAATGAGAGAGAGTCAGAGGTTTTCAAGAGTTCAGCCTCCACTAAATATCCCCAAGACCCAAATCAATGGTGTTACCCACCCACACATGTACTGAGGTAGTTACAGGCACAACTTTCAACACCAGGAACTGGATATGTTTTAGTTGTAGTCAATAGCCCTTAAAAAGTGGCTGGATGTTGGGTGGAGAGACACAGGCAATGGCATGCTGAAGCTGGCTTATTCCAATTTGTGAGAACCAATTGTTACATTTTCAGGAGTTTTGCAAGCCAATTATTAAACCATGAGTAGGTTGGAATAGGCCATGCCACCCCTCTTCCCCTGGCAGCCAGTTGTTAAAGTTTATCAGCACACAATTGGATATGAAGCCTCTGGTACAAACAAAGATAAACTAGAATTAGAGCTCTTCTTGGTGCTGACACTATACCCCAGTTTTTCTCCAGTCATCTGTTTTCTTAATCCTGTTCATACCTTAGAATGACGTAGCTTCCAGAGTACCTCGTGAGCTATGATCTTTATCTGCATCTACTATGCCTATGGACTTAGTTTTTCAGTATTGTTAACCAGCTTTTACTTTTCCCTTGGTGGTCTTATTCTGCTGGAGACCTTACCTAGACCTTAGCTTACCTGCCTTTAGTCTTGGCTTAGATCCCTGCAGACCCAACCTCGTGGTGTCTCAGAGAGCTAAAGAATCTGTTCAGTGTCTGCATATATATATATATATATATATATATATATATATATATATATGCATACATGTATATAAAATATGCCTCATTGTACCAGACTGCTGGTGCTCTGTCCATATCCTTTAACACTTACCATTTTACTATATGCCAAGAGCATCTACTGCAGACACCTGTAGCTCTCTCCTTGAGGCCTCTTCTTCAGGTCACAGACGGGGCAGGCTGTAGGTGCTGGCAAGTTAATGAGGAGTTAATAATGGTGAGTTAATAAGGAACCTTTATCCAATATTTGATGGAAGTGGAAGTTAAATACCCCAGATTACCCAGATAGAACTCTGAAGTATGTTCTATAACCATCTCCCAGAAGTCTCCAATGGGATTGGGTTCCAGCTGCCCATAGAGGTAACCTGTTCATTAATACATCCCCTGTTGTCTTCTTCCCAGTCCCTGTATCACTTTGCCTCTCCCCTGCTGGTACTCCTGGGATTACCTCCTAAACAAATCACTTGCATGCACATATTGTCTCCTATTCTGATTCTGGGGGAGACCCATTCTGAGACACTCATCTCCCTCATCATTATGTCAATAACAGATTGTAAGACATTTATGAACCAAATTCTGAAAAATGCTTGAGTTATAACACCTGAATTAGAAGATTCTTGGCTGGCACATCACACACTAGTAAATGTTCAACTCGGCATCTGCTTTATTTTTAATGCTGTGTGATGGCCAAACGTTTTGCAGTAGTGTTTGTTGTGTTTTCCCTTTGCCATGATCCAAGTAATGCAATAGGGATACATACATAGTTGTTTTTAGTTTTGTGCTTAATTTTAAAATCTGTATAAATATGAAATGACAGAGATGTCTGTTTATTAAACATTGCAAGATTGTATGACATTACACAGTATGTGACAGTATTTCAGCTTGTAATTGTGTCCTTTAGCTGTTGATACATAATTCTATAACTTTTAGGAAAGAGTTAATCTGGAAGCCGCATCAGCCACCCTTTAGTGGAACCCAGGAGTCCTTACAATCGCAAAAGTTTGGGAAACATTTGAGCCATACTAGCTGAAGTCTATGGATTGTTTTTTGAGTATTCTGAAACAGTAAAAGAATAAGGGAGGAGGGAGAACACTTTTAGAGAGAGAAAAAACATTCAAATTAATACAATGATAAAAATATTTTCACTTGCTAAGATTTCCAATTTCTTTAGTAATGGAAAGGAAATGCCCAGACCCTAGAAGGATTGAAAGTAAAGTCCTACTGTGAATTTCTATTTAATGACATTGCTGAATTTCCACATTTTCTTTTCACACCTACAAAAGAAATGCTGGGATACAAATCTTACAACTATAGTTATTTCAAGTTTAAGCTTTGGACTCAGTGTGTATATATACAGAAATTATTTAGTAGTACTAGATCATTCTAAAATTTATCTTTTAGCCATGGAACATCAATTGCCAAGGTCTGTTAAACATATTTAGTACTACTTCCTGGTTTTGGGGTTTTTTTTTTTTGGTCATTCTATAATTCTATAATGCAAGGTCAAACGGATAATTAAGTGGGCCCCTTTTTCTAACAACCATACATTTTTTAATTCATGTAAATGCAGACAAATATGACAGCCTGGGATCCTTTATTTGATGGCTTCTAGGACTCTATATTCTTACAGATTCAACATCTGTATTCCTGTTCAAGCTGTAGTGATGGGTACTTATTATACATTCTTTTGGGGGTCTCTCCCAATGGATGTTTTTGAACTTGGTTTAGGTACTGTGACTCAAGGTTTTTTGTTTCTTTTTTTGTGTTTATTTTCTGTGAGTCAGTGATGCTCTCTGCAGAAATGAAGATTTTCATGTAGATGATGAAATGTCATCTCAGTGTAACACCTCGGGGGAGATAGCACTTGCCTCCAAGAGGGCAGGGTCTGGCATCTTGAGCCATGCCTTAGTATAAGAAATGTTAGTTTTCTCACCTCTCACTCTTTACTGTTGATTATTTTTTATTCTAAGAAATGACTCTTTCATTTTATAAAGTAAAATCATTGCTCCCCATGGTGGTTTTGAATAGACTTTAGCCCTTCGTCAATTTTCTAATTCTAAAAATATTTAAATTTTATAAAATATAACAATTGCTTCCCCCACCCTAGTTTTGAATATAGACTATCAACACCCTCATTCTTTCACAAGACTGCCTATTCAATTATGAGGCACAAATGAGAATATGCTATATTGAGGTTTTTTTTTAAAAATATCTCCTATGGGCTGTGTGTGGTGGCTCACACCTGTAATTCCAGAACTTTGGGAGGCTGAGGCAGGAGGATCATCTTGAGGCTGGAACTTGAGGCTAGCCTGGGAAACATAGGGACACTCCCATCTCTACAAGAAATTAAAAAAGAAATTAGCCAGGCATGGGGGTGTGTGCCCATAGTCCTAGTTACTCAGGAGGCTGAGTCAAGATGATTGCTTAAGCCCAAGAGTTCGAGGCTACATGACTGCACCACTGCACTCCAGCCTGGGCAACAGAACGAAATTCTGTCTCTAAAATAAAATAAAATAAGCCACTTATGTTTAAGATCAAGCCCTATTGTCCTGTTGATCTATGCCAGCTGAAACATACAGCTTTTCATCCCATTTTAGATTCCAGCTAAAGCTAAATATTTTATGAGCTGCAACACTCACCAATTTTGCAAAGGGGTATGGTAAAATAACCTAATTTAAGATCCAAAATCATCATCTACAGTCCATTTTAAAGTGAAAATTCTTTAAAAAGAAATCCTATTTTTATCTTTTCTCATAGAAAAAAAGGACAGAAATGGGAAGTAAAATATTTTCGCCTATCGAAAATTTTCCATGTATAGAAGTCATCCAGGTTGCCTGGTGACCTCATTGAAAGGAACAGTATTCATTCTTCTTCCACCGTTATGGGGAGGTTTTGTCAGTACCCTTTTATAGGCAGCAACTTGAGTGTTGGCCTGTCTTCAAGGGAGATGTGGACTAAGATGGAATCATTTATTATAAAATGTCCCCAGAAATCTGGAATATGCACCTATCATTTTTCCATTAGGATAGAAACTTAACAAAGTATATGTTGAAAAATTAAAATAAATTCATTCACTTTCTCTTTTCCCTTAGCCTTTATTTTCCGGGCTATATAGGGAAATGTCAATGCTTCAGAGTAAAGCAAAGTGGGAAAAAATCCAAGGGATTACATTTAGTTTCAGTGGCTGTCTGCTCACCATAAAATATTTCCAAGTTAGCTAAATTAATTGAATATGCAGTTATGAAATGGAATGCCCCAAGGAATTGGTAGCAAAGGCCTGGTGTGATATATTTACTTTTCTAACCTGATTTTTTCACCTGCATTACAGGTTTGGCTTCTAAAAAAGGAAGTCAGCCTGGATTGCTGACCCTTCTTCCATTTGTTGGAGAGTTACCTCTGATGAGAGAATGTTCACGCAGAAATTATCCTGTGTATGTTTACACACACACACACACACACACACACACACACACACACACACACACACACACACACAAACTCTAGACATTCCCCACCAGCGTGTGTGTGTGTGTGTGTGTGCGTGTGTGTGTTAGAGAGAGAGAGAGAGAGAGAGAGAGAGAGAGAGAGATCTGATTTCAGTTTCCATGGAAATGGGCTAAATAAGGACTTTAGCAGACAGGAGTGAGTGCTACTTCTCCTTTAGCTGTTCCCAGCTGCTGGGTTCCAGCTCAGCACTATTGAAACAAAATCTGCAATAATCCCAGTTCTTTACATTATGATATTGTAATTTGGTACCTGTAACATATAATTTTAGATTCAAACTTTCTTTTGTGACAGTGATAATCACTCATCCATTTATTTAGTCCTGTGAAATGAACTAAAAAAGAACACTCACCTAGGAACTCCCAACAATTGTTTTGACACCCCATGTATATATACTGCTTTGTTACTTTCCTCCTAGGTTTTTCCCCTTTCTCTCCACACAGGTGATGACCTATAACTAATACACCCAACGTTCCCTCTTCCCAACCCTAAATACTCAGGGAAAACCAGAATTCTACAGAAAGAAGAGGCTAAGCTTATATCTTTTCTTAGGCTTCTGCTGACTTCTTGTAAGCCCAGGCAGGCAGGCATATAGGGTGCTTCCCACTACAATTTTATTTCCCCATTTGTGATTATATATTAAAGTAAGGCCAGGAACTGGTTTTTCTTTTCTTACTTCAGAGACAGAGGTGTACCATTGTGACTGTTAAGCCAAAGAAGGCACCATATACAAGATTTTATAAAAAGACATCTGCTGCTAAACAAATACACAAGCAAGCAAACACAAAAAAAACCCCAAACCTCTGCCTGTAGGATATTGAGTCATATACACTTTTTTTTCATTGCTCATCTGGTATAAACAAAACAAAACATAAACAACACAAAAGAACCCATACTAATTACTCTTAAAGAGAAATGAAATACCTGGGCATAAAAAAGAAAGAAAAGGCCAGGCGTGGTGGCTCACACCTGTAATCCCAGCACTTTGGGAGACCGAGGCGGGTGGATCACTTGAAGTCAGGAGTTCAAAACCAGCCTGGCCAACATGGTGAAACCCCGTCTCTAACAACAATACAAAATTAGCTGGGCGTGGTGCACATCTGTAAATCCAGCTGCTTGGGAGGCTGAGGCAGGAGAATCGCTTGAACCCAGGAGACAGAGGTTGCAGTGAGCCAAGATCGCGCCATTGCACTCCAGCCTGGGTGACAGAGTGAGACTCTGTCCCCCCCCCCGCCCCCCCCCAAAAAAAAATCAAACTGGAGATATTTCCCTGGCCCACCGACATTTGACTCTTTGTTGTGTGCTTAGTAGAGGATTAGAAATAAACCCGAAAAAGTGAAAGCAAAAAAAGAAATATGTGAGATGATAGATATGTTAATTAGCTTGATTTAATCATTCCACAATGCATACATATATCAAAACATCACATTGTATCCCATATATACAATTTTTATGTCAATTAAAAATAAATGAATAAAAAAGAAAAGGTGAAAGCAATACATTTGAAATCTGCTTTACATTCGAAATTTGATATCAATATTGAAAACAGGATGCTTCATTGGAAGATGGGATTTTAATATGAAAAGATAGTCAACTAAGGACTCCATGTATTTGGCATGAGCCATTTCCCAGGTGACTTGGGGGCTTCTACATTGTATAAACTCGATGTGCAAGCATGAAAGATCGCCCTCTGGTGAAAGCTGGTCAGATGGAGAGGAACGGTGGAATTGCCAATCATCAGTGAGATGGTTTTCCCTGCTGATTTTGTTTCTGTGTAGGTGTGGGATGATTTAAATACATATTTTAGGCATTAGAGAAACTCAAGTAGTACAAAATACCGGATTTTTTTTTTCCTGAAAGAGTTGGCCGTTTTTTATTACCTTGATTTTTTAAACTATCTTTAAAAGGGAAAAATACTGTACACATTTGCCTCAAATGTAACAAGTTTAGTCATATTTTTATAGATATTAAGAAATGCAGGGGTCTGGGGTGGCATACACAGCCTCTTCAGATAAAACATTTCTGTTTATATCCACGAACCATTCCCCTGTAGATACTGCAAATAAGCAGTAGAAACATCTAGGCTTGTTAATGTTCAGAAGGGCCTTGCTATGATGATGTAGAGGGTACCAAAAAAGATCTGTGTGTCTCTTGACTTTAGGTAAAAATTAAGAGTTTATTAATGCCCCTTGCTGCAAAGTATTACAGCTCTTTGTGGGAAATTGTTCTGGGTACATTTTTGATTAAATTTCACCCTGAGCACTTTCTGCCTTTCCTGGAGAAAAGTGATGTGACTCACACTTCGTAAAGCTTTAGGTTTGACTATTATTTTTTTCTAGTAGGGTTTTATGCTTATCTGTCTCAAAACTGACCAAGCTGAACTCTTTTATGTGCTCTAGCATTTGGATACTTTTTCCTAGTTTGAAAATAGTTTATTATGACCAGAATCACCCACTTGCCTAAGTGTGAAGAAACCCAACTAAAATACTGGGAAACACAACATAACTATGGGGTCTTTTTGGAGGAACAGATGATAAGGTTTCTGAATACTGAATTAGTGGTTATTTTGATTGACAAGCTGTGGTCTTATGATCTATTGCCATGGAAGCAACTTAAAAATGTATTGTGATTTAGCCCAAAACTTTACAATGTAATATGCAATTTCAGGAACTTCTTTCACTAGCAATGACAATAAGAGAGGGGCCATGTTTAAATGTTTAAACTATTTTATGTCTAGGGTGAGGATCTTTTCCAACATTACTAAATATTCAACATAGCTTCTCTTCTTTTTTGTTTTCTCACCTACTACAATTGGACTGTTAAAGGAACATTGAACAGTTATCACTATTTTGTCATTAATAATTATTGGCAGAGGTTATCTTTGTTGTCAGAAATACTAAGAGCATTGGCTATGTAGACATACTTTTTACAACTTTGAAACCTTTGCACATTTAGAGGAATGAGAGAAGTTTGATCAAGAAATTACTAAAACCAAGCTGAAATTTCTTTTGTTTGGGCCTAGCATTCAATAATTCAATAATTTTGCTCAAGGGTTCTAAGCTGGATTGTAAACCACAACAAATAGTGGGGTGGTTGTATTATGGGATTATAAACAATAGGAAGAGAACTTGAGTGTATTTAAAGCTGCTGAAGAGGAATTACAGGTCAATAATTCAAAAGAAAATATGGGGTCCCTTTATTCCGAAAAACATAGATTCAGGCTCTGTATCTTTATCTTATAGACAATCCAGAACAATTTACATTATCCTCAGCTCATATTCCGTCATTCCTCACATATTTGATTGTTTTCAGCTTCCCAGTAATTACTTTTTCCCTGTTATACTCTATGCCAAGGTTTTTTGGGGGAACTGCACTAGGGTTCCTCTTAACGTCCACTCCCAACTACTGTGTGTGTGTTTGTGTGTGAGAGAGAGAGAGACAGAGAGTTTGGTATAAGCTTCTAAGCTTCTAGTCTTGGATAGTTCTTCTGTTGCTTGTGTGACTGTTCTTCTAAATGGATGTTGCCTATCACCAGGCCTCCATGCACGGCACTTCCTTTCCTTGAGGTTGATGAAATGCACCGGTTTTCCCATCAAACTGATGCTAGGGATCAATGGAAACTGCCCACTTCTTCCTAAGACGAGGAGTTGGCAATTTGGAGGGATCAGCCCATATATTCTTCCTCACCACTTCTTTCCCCCTTCTCTGGATCACCAAGCAAATATTCTAAATAAATTTCCACAATTCCATACCTTGGAAGAGATCTCTGTGGTTTTGTGTCTATGCTATTCTTCTTGCTTATGACTTGGAAAATTCCAACAAATGCAATTTTCCCACTGTGAAACTGTTAGCAATTTTTAAATTGCAAGGCACATTCACTTTTCCAGGTTTCTTTTCTTTAAAGCGTACTATTTGGCTGCTCTTAGCTGTGCTCGTGCATAAGAAACATATAAAAGGGGAAGATAACATTTTTTCAGTGGTATCCTGCAGACATCCGAAGCCTTTGGCCTGCCAAACCTTACAGAACTATAGGGCTGGGCCTGCCAAGGCATTTTAATGTGCCTCAAATGTGTCAGGCATATTGTAAAAGGTGGTGTGCATGTGTATGTGTGCATGCATATCTGTAATATGTGTGTATGTAAGCATGTGCATATGTACAGGTATATGTTTCTATGTTTTATAGTTGTGTTGTACACACATATATGCATGTGTACATTTATGTGTGTCAATGTGTATGTGTGTGTGTGAAGCAGAGCCAACGGGTCATTACCAGTTTGCCCAGTCACCCACAGTCCTGGGAGGCATCATGGCAACTGCCTTGGTGATTCTGGATCAGTGGGTAAAGGCAATTTTGACAGGATGGTAATTTAAAGAATAAATATCTGAAAGGCTGAGCTAAACACGTTCAAGATTCATCCTAGAAAATTAAGGAAATTGTTTTGTCAAAGAGAACGTTATCAGTTTTCCTGAGCATGGGCCTGGAATGAGTCATGGAAATGGGCTGGGTCTGTGCCATTTTGCAGGAATTAGACAAAGCACTTTGTTGATCCTGATGAACAAAGTCCTTGCCGGGCGCGGTGGCTCACGCCTGTAATCCCAGCACTTTGGGAGGCTGAGGAGGGCGGATCACGAGGCCAGGAGATCGAGACTACCATGGGTAACACGGTGAAACCCCGTCTCTACTAAAAACACACACACACACACACACACAAATTAGCCGGGCGCGGTGGTGGGCACCTATAGTCCCAGCTACTCAGGAGGCTGAGGCAGGAAAATGGCGTGAACCTGGGAAGTGGAGCTTGCAGTGAGCTGAGATGGCGCCACTGCACTCCAGCCTGGGTGACAGAGTGAGACTCCATCTCAAAAAAAAAACGACAACAACAACAAAAAACCCTCAAACTTTACATCAGATGCTACAAAGTTAAGCTAATATTCCTCCATCTCCACAGAAAGCTTTCCTTATCATGGCTGGGCAGAAGATGATGGAGGGGCCACTGATCAGCCATTGGTGTGTCCTTTGTGCTTCATGCAAGGCCAAGCAGTGATTCACCCAGCCCTTCCCATAGGCCAACCCAGGTGGCTTCCGTTGTGACTGAAGTTATATCAGCAGCAGCAGAGCCAACAAGTACAGTATAGTCATTTATTTTCCAACTTCCTCCAGCCACCTCTATTTTATCTAGCTTCTGACTTGGAGTCAAGAGAACTGGGCTTCTGCATATTTGTGTATAAAACACACTTGTCCTTTTTTTTTTTTTTTGAGACGAAGTCTCACTCTGTTGCCAGGCTGGAGGGCAGTGGTGAAATCTCGGCTCACTGCAACTTCTACCTCCCGGGTTCAAGGGATTCTCCTGCCTCCTGAGTAGCTGGGGCTACAGGCACGTGCCACCATGCCCAGCTAATTTTTTTGTATTTTTTAGTAGAGGTGGGGTTTCACCATGCTGGCCAGGATGGTCTCAATCTCTTAACCTTGTGATCTGCCCGCCTCCGCCTCCCAAAGTGCTGGGATTACAGGCTTGAGCCACTGTGCCCGGCCACACCTGTCCTTAAATGCACCCATCTGTCCATGGCCACGGTTGCTTCTTTGCCCACTAAAAATATTAACTAGATGAATGAGACTTATTCTCTCCAGTTTGAGAGTAGGGTACTGCACGTGTGTGAAAGCATGCCTGGTGTAGACATCTCAGAGTAGGGCTCATTTGGGAGCAGGCCTTCTAAGGATGTGGTATGCAGTTGCAAACAGCATATCACTATATATAACCTGGAAATAGGCTGCTCTTCCCTGGTTCTTTGACAGGGCACACTTCTATATGTTGGCTTTGTTGGCTGCTGCCTTTATGTGTGTATGTGTGTGTGGGATGGTTACTGAAAATTTGAGGCTATATATAATTTGTTGCAACAGTGAGAATGTGGTAGCAACCTGGTGTTCCTCTTGCCAACAAGAGCACAGTACAGAGGGCTCCTTTCCTGGTCCTGCTGTGGAGGGCATATTTAGCTGCTGCTAGAAGATGAATTGGCACTGAAAATACATTTGCAGAATAAAGAAATGAATGAATGAAAGAATGAATGAAGAATAAATGAATAGAAGTAGGCACTTGGCTTGGGATGAAGAAACCAATATTTTGAAGCATTTTTGGATCCTTAGAGAAAAGATAGTTCAAAAGTTCTTGATTGCTCATTAGCCAAAATGAGGACACCAGGATCACACTCCCAATGAGGTCTGTATTAATCTAGGACAGTGGTTCTTCACCCTTTTTCGGTCATAGACCTCTTTTGGAATCTGAGCCCTCAGTTTAGGAAAATGCACATGTTGAACATATACACACATTTTTGCATGTAACTTAATTGTAGGAAACTCAGAGCCCCCTCCCATGAACTCATTTGGCCCCCAGGTTAAGACCCCAATAATTTAGATGAATAGAATTTGGCAGTAAAGTGGCAAAATGGAGAAAGAATTGAGGCTAAAAACTAGATTTCAATTATAGTCTCCTATCTGTTTCTAATTAGCTCTGTGAATATAATTTCATTACTCCAGGGTTCAGTTTTCTCATGTGAAAAACAAAGGGGTAGGCTTAATTCTAACCAAAGATTCATCTGGTGTCAGCATTCTGGAAGGAGAAGCTGCTGGCACATTCCACAGGAACATCACTTCTTCCACCAAGGTTTCTCTGCTGGTTTTCTCCTTGGTACACATCGCTTTTTTTGTACTTTGAAAAGAAGGCTTCTTTCCTCACCAGGTAGGCTCCTAATCAGGTGGTACTAATTTTAATCTAACTCAAAAATCTGCACAGAGGCCATAGCTCTCCGGTCGCCTCCCTTCCTCTTCCTTCCACGGTGCTCTCATAGATATCAAAGAGGACTTCAAACAAATCACCTGGGCAGCAGCGGGGCAGGTGAGAGGCAAGCTGGGGGGGACATCCTGGCACTGCCTATTCAGGTGAACGGATTGTAGCTCATCCACTTTCCTCTTTGCTTTCTCCTGGACTGGCATGAAACAGAAATAACAGTTGTAACCACCACAGGGAGGAACTCTGCAATGTGTTGGCTGCAGCCATTCTTAGTTCTTTGCCAGCAAATCCACTAACTTAATATTTTTCTTTGTATTGCAGCTTTACTATTCTTTTAAAAACCAGGAACTTTATGTCTGTAAATACCTGGTGCTTTTTACACAAAATTAAAAGCAAATTACCTAAAGGGAATGTTTACATTCCCTCAGACAAGCCATCCACAGTTATTCAGTAATCAGTGGTGTCCCTTCCCCATCCCCAAAAGCAAGTGCCTGTATCCGTTTTTTTCAAAGATCATAGTACGACGCCAACATCCAGGACTTGCAGCCCCTTTACAATAGCCCCACTATGTGGTGATCAGCTTCATTTTGATGTCCTAAAATGACTTGTAATTAACTACCTTCTGTGGCAACTCATTGTATTTGTAGCCCTAATCTCAGGCTCAAATCTACTTCTCAGTAGCTTTACATCCCGAGCCCTAATGCCACTGTGCGAGATTGATGAATTACAAATAATGTCTTGAGTCTCTTTTCTTTGCCAGGCCTTTCCAAGAGTGCTTTCCAAATGTCATCTCTCATCTCATTCAATCCCCACAATATACCTGCAATGTCACTCAAAGGTAGACTCTACAAGAGCAGATTTAAAAAAATCTGATTTGTTGACTGTTGTGTCCCCAGCCTCTCGAACAGTATCTGGGCAATATTTGGCACTCGATAAGTATTTGCTGAATTTAAAGACATTTACTGATATTATCCCCATTTTACAGATGAGAAAACAGAGTCACAGAGGTCAAACACTACTATAAGCTACAGGGGTACTTTAATAGGATCCAAAAGAATAAAGCCATTATGAGGAAGATAACATTTGTGTCCAAGAGGTTCTGCCTCTTGCCACACCCCCAAGACAGCTGCCCATTCCACCTTTTCTTGTGATGGACACAGCTGAGCTCTGTCATTGACACTGGAGAAATGTGGTGTCATGGTCCCATAATGCCACTTACGATTGGGTGATGGTTAGTTAGAATGAAAGGGTCATAAGGGTTACCAAGGGCCTCATTTGGAGCGGTATATTGCATACATAAGCGTGGCCATGGAGGATGGCATCTGATTATCACACTTCTGACTGAAAACTGAGGGAGTAAAAGGCAGAAGGTAGGAAAGGCAGAAGCAAACACAAGCAAACACAAACCACAAACCAAATTAAAGCAAAACAAACATCAAAGAAACTAAAAACTCCAAAACCCAAAACAAAGTAAAACTTATGAGCTGGAACAATGGAGAAACATTTCATGAGGGTTTGTCTTCCTTTTTCTCTGGAACAAACTGTACTTCTTTTAACCTGAGGAGCCCTGATGCTGCTTGTTGAAATGTTGCTGTAGGCTAAACAATAATGCCCTATTTCAAGTATCATTTTCTTTCTTCCAAACTCCACATTCCTTGTGAATTGACATCTTCTTCTTCCACTAAATGAGAGAATATCACCCTTACCCTGACTTTTAAAAATTTTCCTTATGAATGGCCAAAAAAGTCCCAGTATCACAGTTTTTTAGTTGACGAGGAGCAATATTTTTGATGAATCGAATATTTTCTTTGGTAAACAAACAACAAACACCAACTAAAAACCAACCAAGTAAGTTTCTTTGGTAAAGTGGACGTTAATGTCTTGGTTGGAATTAATTGAAAGAAAAAAAACACAGCTTCTTCAAGTGTTTGCAGGGATCAATTTTTCCCTCTTTATAGCAATTCAAAAAGTAAAACTTGACGAAGTAAAGACTTAGATTTTACGGGGATGTGATTCTGAGTTACTTCTAAAGTGTCTTCTCCATAGCGGGGCTAAACCAATGCAGCAGAGCAATAATCAATAATCAGTATTAACAAATAAATAATAATTATCTAACAATAAATAATAAATCTTGGCATGCATAATCTCCCAATAGAAAATTTCATTTCACAGTCAGAATTCCATAAGCCTTCATTTCAAGTGCTGAAAAGAGAAGTTGACAAGTTTGAAAATGCCCTTCATTAAAAAATACAATATCCCAGGGTATACAGAGACTCAATCAAGTTGGAAAACTATTATCTGTCATAAAACAAAGTTCCACAGGAAGTCATTCTGGTTGACCAAATTGAATGATTAAATTCTCAACAAAATCCATTTAATTGGTGTGTGTGTTGTGTCAGGTTTTGTGGAGTTGCTTTAAGCCGAGGTGCTCCACGTGGCTGACACTAAATCAATGACTGATTTAGAACACACTGTTCAGAAAACGATTTAGCAACACATGATTTAACAGTAAAACCAATCCCCTCTTCAGTTGTGTTTTATGAATAATAGCCTAGTTGCGGGCCCCTTGGAGAGAGAATTGATCGAAGATCTATTATGCAAACTTGCCCTTTTGTCAGGACTGTACTTGTCCTCAGATTAAAGCTTATTATCTTCTAGTTGAGTGTATAACACGTTGGTATTATCACTTAGTGTGTCTGCAGAGAAGACTGAACGACTGTGTAATGCATTAGCTACAATCCCCTGCACATGTATTTAGAACTGTATGGACAACAGTACGTGAAACAGAAAGCACAGGTTTGCGCTTGGTGTGGTTACATCTGAATTATTTGGCCTTTTGGAAAGACAATGGCAAACCTAAACCTCAAACATTTTAATTCCAGACACTAAAAAAATGTCTGCCCTGTGGCCAACAAAGTCCTATGTTCCTACTTTGGAAATGCATTTTGAGAGGAGTAATAGCCATCTTATGAGAATACTGAAAATTGGCCTGCCCTGTCTTAGGTATGCTGAAATGATGAAAATCCTTTAGTGGTGTGACCTGAGTGAGTCACTTTATTCTCCTAGGTGTCAGTTTCCTCCTCTGCAGAAGATAGGTAAGCTGCACAGTATGTCTGCTAAGGTTCAGAAAGGTAAGATGCTTTTGGGAAATGCTTACCACTACAGATGTCTAAGGAAGCTACATCTCTAAAAGGGGAAAATACTGTAGATATTTGCTTCAAATGTAACCAGGTTTTAGCTTCATTTTTATAAATTTAAAGAAATGCAGGGGCCTGGGAAACATATACAGCCTTTTTAGATCTAAACCATTTCTGTTTAGATCTATGAACCATTCTTCTGTAGATACTGGAAGTCAAGAGTATAAATATCTAGGCTTGTTAATTTACAGAAGGGCCTTGCTATGATGACGTAGAAGGACATCAAAAAAGATGTGGGGGGGGGGGACCAGCAAGGTGAGGTGCAGCCACTTTAGCAAGAGAATTGGACTGCCATCATTGATAGATTTGTATTAGTGAATACTTTTCCCAGTCTTTTCCATCTATCTCCCTTTTGGCCCTTTATCTCCCTGCACTTTTACAAAGCTTCTCAGTGTCAGGACTCAGACTTACCAAAGATCTTCTTCCCCTCTCTGTCTCTGAGCAGGTGTGTTTCACAGCAAAGGCAGACTGGCACTACAAGTTGGAAGCAACAGCAAATAACTATTTCAGTGTTCATTTTTTTTCCCGCAGTTTTGTGTGGGCCGATGTTTCTGGGTATCCGTGCAAAAAATGCATGTAGGGCCAACGCAAACAGCTGTACCAGCTGGCTATTTTGTTGTTGTTGTTAAAATGGAGACACTATATCTGGGTCCAAGTAGACACCTGCTTTTGCTCCATCATGCCAGGTATTTGGGTTTGGCCCTGTGGTTTTGGGTCCCTGGATCCTCCTGCCAAGAGCTGTAACTAATAAAGCAGACCCATTTGGTGACAAGTGACAAGCTATTCCAAAGTAGAATCACACCAATTCTGCAGTGCTGGAGCTGCCATTGGTTTTAAGGTGTTTTAAGCAAACCAAACTATACAAATGTTAAAAGCATACCAATGGCGGAATATGATAATTTCATTCTAGACAACGAAACTGCTTCACCTGGGTGAATTTAGCGGTGAATCAAGTTTAGTCCATGAGTGATGGCCACTCTACCACATATCAGTTTCCAAGGCTCTGGCTTGCTTTTGCTGGTCAGAACTTTCACAAGTATCTCCTTCAGTGTTAGGGAGCTAGGTGAGACAGCTAACACCTCAAACCACAGACCATGACTGGAGCTACTGCTCTACAGAAGTTCTGGAAGCCTTATTGTTTGAACAATGCTTAAAGCTGTTTCTGCCTTGGCAGTTGACCTTTCAATCAGTGGGTTTTGTCACAATGCCAGCAACATCTGCAGTTTGGATAAGGCAGGATCCTGCTTGTTAATAAGCTTTCTTCTACTTGATCTTAGTTTAAGAGACTATAGGTCTCCCAGGGTGTGTGTGTGTATGTGTGTGTGTGTTTGTGTGTGTGTCTATGTGTGTGTGAATTCTCATAACAACTCTGTTGTTTTAAAGACTGAAAATATGCCATGCCCATTTCTCCCCACTGTCCTTCCCTTTTTTTTTTTTTTTTGGCAATGCCTGTTTCCTATCTTTAAAAAAGGGAACAACTTTGAATTTAATTGTTTCATTAACATAATCTCTTTGGTCTTGATAAGACCTAAGGTGAAAATATGCCAAGCAGACATTATCACACTGTTGTAATTTGGTCAACCACACGGGTACTATCGATATCTACCATTTCTACACACTCAATTTCCTCCCGGTTCTCAGGATTTTTCTTCTCTTTCCTTTTTTTCTTAGAGGGTGGCAGGAAAGTCAGTATCACAGGTAAAATGGCAAAGCAGTGAAAGAAGGTGACAAATGCTATTAAAAACAAGCACCTGAACAGTGTACAGGTCAGATTTGAAGGCACAGCTGCAAGAGGAATCAGACCAACAATATAGCAGAGGTAACTCTGTAAAATAGCTACCCCATGCACTTCCAGGGCATTTTTTACCCATTTAGTTCTTGTGAAATCCTTGCCCAGAACAAATGTGGATAACATTGGAGCACAATTGTCAATTGTGTAATTAATTCCATAAATTAAGCATAGCACAGAAATGCAGTCCAGTTCTACTTTCCATAATGTCATGAAACCTATCACTCCAAACTCCACGGACACAACTGTGAGAGTGATCCAGACGTTAATCAGTGAATCTGCCACCAGGAATGCCGAGAAGAAGAGCAGGAACAAAGCACTGATGCAGGAGTTGTGCAGGGGGGCTCCCAGAGAGGAGGCATATCGATCCATGTACACAAAGGACGGATTGAAGACGATGAACTTCACCTTGGAGGTGACAGAAAGTCTCCTCAGGGTTTCCAAGAGATCATAGAGTTCTTCTCTGTTTGTTTCCATGGTCTTGGCCACCAAAAACATTCTGGAGGCCACTACATCGACCTCATCATTGTATTTTTTAGAGAAGATGATGTCCTCTTGAAAATGTGAAAATTGAGGGGCTTTCAGAAAGGAATTCCTCAACATGTCTGTGAAATTTTTCTTAGGCAAGCCAGTGGATACATTGAGTTTCCGAAGGTAATTTAAATAGCTCTCAAACCAGGATATCCGTACAAACCCCTTGGTGTATTCTAGAACATCTTCTTGGACACTAGTGTTCCAGTATTCTATAGACTCATATATGTAAAACCCAATCACAGGACTGTAGTTGCTGAAGTACTTTTGCTGGGCAGTAGTGTACTCAATGGTTTGTGTCGCGGTTGCTACAATGTTACTAAGGTCTGACCCTTCACTGACCTGCAGATAGCCCATTAAGGCAAAGGAAATATAAATAAGGTAAAAGAGAACTACAAAAGGCTTGACATAGGTGTTGGTTATCCAGTCACAGTAATAGCGTTTGAGGAAACATACCAATAGGTGACTCTCGTAAGTGTTCGCTTCCTCGCCTTCAGCTGTGTCCTCACTGAATCTGGCCGTCAGGAGAAACCTGTACCATGCTGGCTTCTCCTGCAATGCCTCAGGCTTTGGGACTTTTCTACAGAAGATACTATGCTGGTAATTGTTTTCTATGTAGCCAGTGAACACTAGGCTGGAACCATAAAACGAGAGTACATAGAGGTAGTTGAAGAAGATCGCAATACAGGAATTGCAGCAGAAAATCCTGGCTGCCTCAATGTTCGTGAAAGGGCTGGCCCCTATGCCAAAGGTGACCAGGTACATGGCAGTGGTGAGAGAAAAGGAGAGCATGGAGTCTGCATAGACTGCTGCAGTTCTCTCTTTAACATGTTGGTCTTCTCTAGTTTTCCTCCAGGAGGATAACATTTCAAAAGTCCCATATAATCCATGACCTAAGGGGGCAGAAAAAGACCAGAGCAGAAGTTGAAAGAACTAATCTCTTAAGAGGGAAATCAACTTGATTCTGAGGGACTACTGGGTCAAAGGAAACGTAATCAACCCTAGTGGTGACGGGTATGTAAATGCCAATGATCTCTCCTATGCAGAGATAGACTCATGTTTTTATGAATCGTAAATGTTAATGGATAATGAAAGGGCAGCTAGAGAAGCAAAGATCTTCATATTCCCTCTGGCTTAAGACAGTTCTCTTCTTTGGAGTGTTCCACCAAACGAACAGCACTTAGATGAACTTTTGCCTATAGAAAGCTGAGTAGAGCCAGTCATGGTGGCTCATGCCTGTAATCCTAGCAACTTGGGAGACTGAGGAAGGAAGATGACTTGAGACCAGGAGTTTGATACCAGCCTGGGCAATGTAGCGAGACCTCATCTCTCAAAGAAAGAAAAAAGAAAGAAAATGAAACAACTTAGCCAGGAATAGTGGCTCATATCTGTAGTCCCAGCTACTTGGGAGGCTAAGGCAGGTGGATCTCTTGAGCCTGGGAGTTGGAGGCTGCAGTGAGTCATGATTGTGCCACTGCACTCCAGCCTGGGCAACAGGGCAAGACCCTGACTCTAAAAAGAATAAAAGCTGATTAGACTTGTGCATATGTCTCTTGGGGATTTTTCCCATTAATAGCTTAGAGTTATTGGTGCAGTTTGGTTGGTGGAACACTCCAGAGAAGAGAAGATGTCTGGACACTCATCATTTTGCTTTCCGTCCCCACAAGTCTGGCTAAGGGTCAGTGCAGAGGAAGACAGTGGGCAGAGGGTTCTGAGTTAATGTCCTGTCACCTCATTTAAAATTGGCCAACTGGAGGGTGTTAGTGATAAAGAGGCAGTGTATTTCATTTGAGTCTTGACAGGAAACTAAATCACAGCCCCCTCTGTTTTCCCTCCCCAAATATCAGGGCAGGAAGCAATAAATCTTAGAAAGAGGGAAGCAAAATAAGTAGGAGTGAAGAAGTTTCAGTGAAGAAAATATAGAAAAAATAAGATAAATATGAACTCTCCTGGTTATTGATAAAAATTAGGATTCAGGTTGAAGGTTTATGACTTGCAATTTGTCTTCAGGGATCTGTTTGACCAATTTTGGTTATTCATACATGACTTATCAAGCAGTGATATAATACATCAGCAGCGACTCTGCTAGCTTCTCCGCACTATTTGATAGTGGCATCTGTGGGAAAGAGCCAGATCAGTAACCCCGCTGCGTAACTGCTTAGTGCCTTCACCTCCTGGTTTAGTATTTCAGCAATACTGAAATAGCAGAGGTACAGTAAATACCCATGTTCTAAACTCCATTCTGCTGCCTGGAACCTGATCTAGCATGACTTCTACCACCTCTCGTAGTTGGAGCCAGACATTTCCCTACTTCGAGTCCCTGTGTTTCCAGGCCACTGCAACACTGGAAGGCTCACCAAAGTGACCCGTTGTGGATTTCGATAACTCCTGTCTTGGCAATGGGGATCAGCAGATCTAATTTCCTGCTTCCATGCCTTGGCATATTCAATCCCATTATTGAGGATAATAAAATCTTTACCCTGTGGTACAATAGTCTTGTTTTTAAAAAGGAATTTAAAATCTCCAGCCAAGCATAATGCTGAATAAAGTGAGTCACTGTTATCTTGTGTCTACAATAGCTAGGTGCACATCTTCCCTCATGCCCAAGCTAGTATTTATATCCTTATTGTGAAGTCCTAGCCTCATATCTGAAATGCCCATTTCAAAGTAATGATTTAGGCCTATTTCCTCAGAGGAATTTGGCATTTATCTTAATTGACTAGGCATCGTTTTACAGCCACTTTTAGAAGTCAGGTCAAGACTGTCAATTTGTTAACTAGCACCGAGGCCCCTATTAAATTGAAGGCACCTAAACTCCCCAGACATGAAGTAAAAAGTACGCTCATTGACTGGCATCCTGTTGTTAATTATGCTTAGGTATTAACATCTAGTCTGGAGAGGGAATATGATTAAATCTGTTTCTAGTATATTTTCAAGATGGACCCACTGACCTTTAATTAAGTAACCATTCTCTTGACAATGAGGGTAAAAAGAGAATACTTCTGAGGCACTGTCCCTGAAGAAATAATATTGACTTTTTTTTTTTTTTTTCCTGGGGCCATGTAGAGCAAGTAAGCTTTGGTGGGCAAAGCACACTTCAGGGGATCACTATAAATGGCAAATAATTTTTTAATGATATTTACTTGCCAGAAACACACAAAAAATTTAAACAGGGTTTTAGTACTGAGTTATTAAATATGGCAAGAAAATAAAGCATATAGCAGAATTAGAATTAGTCATATAATAGAACTTAAATCTGTTTTGCAGTTCTTTTAAAAATCAGTGTGATGTTTTATAATGACATTATCTGGCCCTGATTCTTGGAAAATACAATAAGAATCAATTTCATACCCTGCTGTTGAATAATCTTAGAAGCTAATTGAGAAAAGGAATTTGAATTAACAGAGATATTAGGTGACAAGACTGAGGCTCCAGGGCCAAGAATGAAAGTAATCAAAATCAAGGAAAGGTGGAAGTAGGCTGTTAGCTTCTCTCTTGAGTTCTGTTGCTGCATTTTAAATGCCTTGTCCTTCTATAGTTTGATCTTTTATATTGAGTCCTGGCTCTTTTTGCATATGTTCTTGGTTTGGGGGCAGCTCCAAAGAGAATTCTAATTTTATTCTTAGGGGCTTTTGGAAACGATGCCTTTCCTTAGTTCTTCCTTCTTGCTACAGGTGTGTACATGCAGCCACTCACAGAAATCAGAAGAGGCCCTGAGAAAGAATTTGTTCTAACCGATCACTCCGCATTTGTTGCTAGTTGTCCCTGGCTTTGCCTCCAAAGGCCTGGACCACCATTCCTGATAGGTCAGATTCCTTTCTCAAGCCACACCTCTCGAGCAGATTCCTACACCCGAATCCCCAAACTGGAGTTCTACAGCATCTTACAAGAGCCCTTTGGATTTCTGGGACAACTGCTGATACCATAACTGGGCCTCCTTCCTGAAGGTTTGTCAGTCAAGGGAGGGACAAGTGCTAACATAGCTGTGGTCACCTCTTAAGGATTAACAGCCTGGAGTGCCTGGCTGGCAGCTGTCCTGGCTCATAGCTGGGTATTTTTGCTGAAGAGGTCGGCCTGTTATCCTATAGGAAAGGCCATCGGTGAGGACTCTTGTGTTCTGGCCTGGATTCAAGGGGAGACACATTCCAAAAGCCCTAGGACATGAGGACCATCCTGCCCTCCAGAATGCCGGAATTATATCCGAGTTCCCCTTGGAACTTTCAAGGGTATCCTTTTAAATGCAAACTCCTCTGGGACAGTGGTCTGCTGAAGCAGCTTCCCTTAGGTCTGGGGAATGGGACGGAGAATGGAAGTGGGAATGGAATAAAGAGGAAATGGCAGGTAGGAGAATTTCACAGAGACGAATTTCTTCAGTTTTTCCTTCAGTCAGGTCTGACCTTATCTTTTACTAGCACTCCACAGAAACTGGGCCACTTGGAGTCAAGGAGAGGCAGAGAAGATAGATTTTGGTAGGTTCTGTTCCTCTCCACTGTCCTCTTTCAGTGGATGGCTCCCTCCTTTAGCATCATCATCATTCATTGCTTTTTTTTTTTTTTTTGAGACGCAGTCTCACTCTGTCTCCCAGGCTGGAGTGCAGTGGCACAATCTCTGCTCGCTGCAGCCTCGGCCTCCCGGGTTCCAGCGATTCCCCTGCCTCAGCCTCCTGGGTAGCTGGGATTACAGGCACATGCCACCACGCCCAGGTAATTTTTGTAGTTTTAGTAGAGATGGGGTTTCACTGTATTGGCCAGGCTGGTCTTGAACTCTTGACCTCAGGTGATCTGCCTGCCTCGGCCTCCCAAAGTGCTGGGATTACAGGCATGAGCCACCACGCCCAACCCACTCTCCTAATTTTGGGGCTGTAGTTCAGCAAGCGGAACTCTGACGCCAAATCTTACAGACGTAGGCAAACAGATATTGCATGTGGACTGAAGATACTTTTCAAAGGTCTGACTATTGTTTCCTACTTGTTAAAAAGGTGTTTTAAAAGCAAAAGTACTGCTGTTTGCTTTGCACTCTAGTTTTAAAAACTTCTCTACAAAGTAGGAGTTCTATAAGCTTCTCTGTTAAATCTGACCAGTGGGCCTATGTCATTGGCACAAAGCATCACTTTGGCAAATAACAATTTCCCATCTCCAAAGTCCCACGTCTGTTCACAAGGACTCCCTGGTGACAGAACTCATGGGGTGGGGCCAGGGCAGAGCTACCTAAATACAGATTTTGATTTTGGTCACTAGGGACCCTGTGGTGGTAATGGGAGTCATGACTCATCATTTGAGGGCCAGGTCACAGCCTGAGACCTTGGGGTAAAAAGACTATATATCATAGTGAGGATATCAGGAACCTCAACATCCTGACATCCTCACATTCCAAGGATTACCCTGGATGATACAACATCCCAGGGGATTCCTTCTTTTACAGTCACAGTGCAAGACTGAGGAGTTGCCAACGGGAACTGTTAAACACATACTGATTCTATCAGATTTTAAAGATAAAAATGCTTTTAAAGCATTCTCTTGTCCTTTAAAAGCATATTCAAGATGTTTGTTTCTATTTTTGTTACCCTGCATGTCTGTATTGTTACATGCATAAGAACAAATGCATATCAGTATGTAAAAACACATACACACACACATAAAGAGAAAGAGAGAGAGAGAGATGGAAGAGAGCGCCAAGTTCTAATTATTCATGAGTGAATACTCTGAGGCAGCTCGAGGTTTTTGTCAGGCCAGCAGGGCTCTTCACTAATGTTGAGGCAAAATTTGGGCCGGGAGTGTGATTTTTAAAAAGAAAACTGCTTTTATTAATTTTATTTGCAGTAAACTTTGGGGTTGTCATCTAATAAAATACTAAAGAATTTAGGCTAATAATTTTTCTTATTCTCAAAAGAATTTTTATATCTGAATGTGTTGTTAACTCTCAGACTTTGGAGCAAATGAAGAGAAAAAGAAGCACACATGATAAATAACACTAATGGTGGAAAAAAAAACTCAACTGGCTAATCCTCCCATCACTGAGGGTGACTATCAAGCACCCTCAGAGATTAATTCTGTCACCCAGAACTTTCTGGGGCCTGACCAAAGCCTTCAGGGTTGTTTATAATCCAGTAAGACAGAATCTACTAACAAATAGTTGAGAGTTAACCTCTCTTTACCCAGTAGATATACTTCTGGAAAGTTGCTCATAAAGTGAATAATATTTTCAATGTATTTAGTGGTTTTGCTATTGGAGACAGTCTGGGTGATTTTTTTGTTGTTGTTTGGTTTTCAATGAATAATCATAGGCAAATTGATCTACTTTGTATAATACTTCTGGATTTTGTAAGTCAGATTTTTCTTCAGGCCCAGATTTTCCCACCTGTCCCAGTATACATAGCCACAACACAGCAGCTGAGAGATGCCGCTGGGTGCTACATTTTAAACCTCTCCACACTAGCAGGATTTCCTCATCCTGAGTTCCTCAAAGTAAGGAATGGCTAAGAAGGAAGAAATGGGATGGCTTGCTGATTGATGGATGATCTTTCAGTTTCAGTGTGAAAACATTTAATATCATGAGTCAATGAAGCTGTTTATAGCATGCCTGGGCAGTGCCAAATTTCATATATGGAAGTAAAATTACTACATTCGTCTCAAAAATTCATAGACTATAATCCATAAGCAAAATCTGCTTAAAGCCTATTTTATTCTTAGAAAAGCTTCACTAAGTAGCTCATGTTTATAAGATGCCTGTTTTTCAATGTCATCCACATAAATTCATGATTTTTGTGTCTTTGAGAAGAAATTTAAAGTGTATATATGTCTGGGTTGAGTAACATCTATTTTCAGGGAGAAGTTTATTAATTGGGTTACATTTACACTTTGCCAGTTATAAACATTTACTTTACAAGCTGAATTGTTTGGTTTATTGCAGCCTGTTTTGTCTCAGAGTTAAGAGTAAGAATAAAGGTGTACTCTGTTTAAGTAAAGACAGATGCTCACATCAGGGGGAACACACACATCTTATTCTTTGTACTAGAGACTTGTCACATTTTGAAAATTCTAATCAGAGCATTGGGTTTTAGTCTTAGAAATGATTTTTCTTCACTAGATAGCTGTAAAAGAGAGCCCTAAAAATGAATTTGCTTATAGCTCTTCCTTGTTTAAAGTATTTACATATTGTGTGTATGTACCTTATATAAGACCAGTGTGTATAAATGTGGCCCATAATATATGCTATGGTCATTGCTTAATTTGTTTTCATATAGAATACAAATGTAATATATAAACATATGTATATATGGCATATCCTATTCAAATATATTTTATATATTTACATACAAAATGTTGGACTCCTATATACCAGATAGTATACACAGAGAAATATATAGCACTTCTATTTAAATATTCAAGCAATATATATTACATAATATATGTTATAAACACATTGTATACATATAAATACATAACATGAGCTTACCACATATCATATTGCATATGATACATAATACAGCTAATGTGATATATAATATATATTATGCACATAGGCTATAAAGACACACATACACACAAGATGAATAGTAGGCTGATGTGAAATTTATTTTACTGATGAGGCAAAATAATGTTAGTGTTGCTACACCAATCAGTGTAGAGAAGGGGCTATAGAATCCCTCTGTTGGGCTCCATCTGTCTATATTTTGGTTCTTGAGTAATAAAGTAGCCTTGGTGAAATGCAGGGTTTCCTTGACAATAACTGTGAACCTGTTTCGGTTGTGAGCTTCTGTATATCCATCTGGTCAAGACTGCCCAGCTGTGACTTTCTGAGAGTTTAGTCCAAATGTAGATACTAGGTATTTCTCCTCAGGGTCTATGTTTAGTTCAGTGTCCTGATGTTGCCTCTTGCTGCCCAACCTTTACAGGGTCTGTCACTCCCTCATTCCCTGGGCACGACCGGGTAGACAGACCACCCAGGGGATATCTGGGAATCCTGGGTCAAAGACAAAGCCCCTTTGTATTCCTCTGACTGAGTTCTGCTTTCCTGGACTTGTGCCCCCAAGTCCTGTTCCTGTCTTACTTTATGGTTAAAAATAGAACAATAAAACTTGTTTTGTTCCATTCCCCTAAACCTATTTATTTCCACCTACTCTCACCCTAATATGATTGGTGGAGCATAAGAATAAAAGGGCAAGAACGAATTACAAGCCTAAATTACATAATCTCCTTGTAAATTAGTCCCATAATGACCATGGGCCATTACAAAAAAAGATATTCGAGAGACAAACTTTGGAAATACTGTAAAATAAATTATCTCTTTTAAAAAAATAGATGTACACAAAAATGTGAACAACAAAACCCTCATAAATCAGTTTTATTCTCTAGAACATGCTGAACCTATTACTGATTTATATCTAAGCAAAGTATTTCCATAGCATTCTAATATACTTCTACTCCATCAGGCAAAATTGTCATATTGTTGCAAATAATGGATTTCTACAATAATGTATTAGGCTGAACCACACAAAATTACCATTTTTGTAGTTCAAAAATGACCAGATAATGGTACCAAGTTTGTAGGCCAAAAATGGTTGGATATTTGCAATTTCATATGGTTTAAATTTTATTATTATCTGACTGATTTTTCCCCCATTTTCTCCTGACTTTCGAAATGTATCAGAATACTCATCAGGAAAGCAAATTCTTTCAGGTTTGCTTAAGTTTAGAGAAAAAATAAGAATTTCAATTTTTCAGTTGGAACTAAATTTTTTGCATGAGAAGTTTTGCCCTTCCCTTTTTATGAGCTCCATACACTGCATTATATTTCAAGTGGCATCATATGAGAGCAAATTCTTGAAGAATGGAACCCAATCTTCTGGTTTCTGCTACAGATGAATAATCTTAAAATGCACAGCTAAAAGAAGCCAAACTTCCCTGCTATTATTCTTTTCCTAGCACTAATCCGCAAATTAGAAATAATCCACAAATTCTTTCTTCCTTTCACATCCTTGAATCTGAGTGGCCTGGTTGGATAATTCAAAAGGAAGAGAACACCCTGGATCTGACATCTGACCTCAAAATCCCAAACATTTGAAAAAGGGCTTAAAGAGTATTTTTTATCTCATAAATCTCTGGGGCTCTTGTATCTTGATAAATGCAAAGCAACCTTTATAAACTAGATTACATGTAGAACCTAATATCCGAACTCTTTCACTACGACTTCAGTTCTCCTTTTTAGCTGTACAGGATGTACATGAAGCAACAAACCTTCCAGATGCAGAAGGGAGAAAACTTTCCTTTGGTTCCCTTCTACATCCTCTAACATTCTATCCCTTTCCTGATTTGTATCTGATCAGCAAAGCTGTTGAAACATTAAGCCTGTAAGGAGAGCTTGCACACAGAAAACCTATGCTAATTTTAAAAATCATACCCAACTGGAGAATAATGGTGTAAATGTTCATCCTTTAAAGGAAATTCCATCACAGATTAATAATTAGCATCATATATTCACAAGTAGCAATTCAAGTAACTCACTACTTGATATCAATATATTTGGAAAGGGTTATTATTTTATGCACGGTAAGAGTATAGACCAAATAAACTCTTCTCCAAATTAGAGTAACTAAAAAATGTTGATGAACATTTATAACGCTGTAGACCTTTTAGGATTTCAGCTCTAAATAAACTGATATGACTCATCCGGACAGAGGTTTTGGCAGAAATGGGATTGTCTAGTATGCACAACACTGATTAAAAACATTCTAAATCATGATGTATCTATGCTTACATCATTGCCAAAATGATTCATCTGTGTAGGATATATTCTTATTGCCAGAACTGTCACATATCATCTTGGCTAGAAACACACAGTCACATCCCATTATGGTGAACCCTTAAGAGTTTATCCAAATTCTTTCCTCTTCTGGAATTTTGTCAGGTTAATACTGCTTGACACATGTGATCTTAAAATTTTCCATTCTAAATCTAGTGTCATTTTGGCATTTGGCTGGATTTGGCCTATGTGACCAGAATCACACTGACAATGTTCAGTTTGTTGAATTTTAAATCTATAATGTTTATCACAGTATAGACCTATTGACAGCCAAGGAAATGTCCATGTTTGAGACTTTTTCTAAGATACTTTACCTTTTAAATGAGGGTATATACTTTTTGATTTGATATTGTATTTATATAACATACTAAATCAAGTTTTGCTTAAATCTGCTTAGGTTAAGCATAGCCATTTTAAGTTATAGACAGGAAAATTTAAACACTGGACAGTTTACTGTAGTGCCAAAACCCTTAGCACTGCATTTCTTCTTGGTCATTTGAAATATTTACTGGCATTTTAGGACTGGTCATCAAAAAACCCCAGAATTAAACGATGGCCTTGAATGCAACATTTATGAAGCTGTTCTTGCTTATATTTCATTTTATAAACTCTTAAAAATGAAGAGTTTATCTGAGAAATGCAGGAGGGCGACCATCCTAAATCCAGGCACTGTTAGCTTTATGAGCATATTAAGCACCCATTACATTGTGCAAAGTGTTTATTGTAAATGGGCCTTAGCTACTAAAACATGTAGCTTCCTTTCATGTTATGACTAAGTAAGTAATTTGAGAACTCTTTGGGCTGAGAATGTACAGAAAGGTTGCACACTGATTGTCAGCAGGGAAAACTGCCATCAAATCAACGCACGTAACATTCCTCACAAATTGCAAACAAGGGCTTATTGGGCACCTGTGGTGCATGGTCTCTTTCGCTGCAAATGCTAGATTTTTTCTGAATTGAACTGTGATGTAAAGTTCAGTGATACTCAGTCTTTGTGGATCTGTGGCATTACTATTTCTGGATTTGTTTAAATTTTAAAGACATTTCCCTGCTAACAGCATCTTTCCATCCTACCATCTCTTACATCCTTCCCTGCACCAATACTATCTGCCATGGTCTGTTTTGTGTTGACTTTGCCTTACAATATTTAAAACCTCTTTAAAAAGTACAAAAAAGTAAGTTTTAAGACATTTAAAATATGGCAGTTTACTTTATAAAACTAATTTTAAGAAGTTTTGAATATTACAATTTCATTTTTTAGTGAAACAGTTTTGAATACTGCTATTTTACTTTACTTAAAATTAATTTGAAGAAACTTTAAATATTATAATTTTATTTTACTTAGTAAATTAACTTTTCACAAGTTTTAAATATTCTAACATGCTTTGAGCTTACTAGTAACAACCTGGAATGTCATAAAATCAGCACTGATTGTCCTTTTTCTAGCTCCGGTGTCCTTTTGCCTCACCTTAAGAACCTTACGATCTCCCTTCAGTTCCCCACTCTTTTCTTATTGCTATTTCTCTTCCTCCCACAAGAGCAGCAAGAAAATGAAAAGCTAAAAAATGAAACGAAAACGAAAACCCTTCCCGTAACCCCCAAAACATTCCAGATTGTGACTAATCATGAGCAAAACATCTTAATTTCAACCTTGATACAAGCCTCTGTGGAAGCTACTAATACTCAGTCCTACTCACTCTTCAAGGAACCACTCTGTATTCCACAGTCAACCCACACGGTCTTGGGGTGCTTTTAAAGCGGCAAGTTATGCTGCTTTCTTAATAGACCGAATTCAGGAGGAGGTACAGCAGCCTTCCTCTCTGTTGTTTTCAGCAGTGACAAGTAGATTATCAGATTATCAGGCTGCTCAGTCTCCTTACAGTGCCCAGCTCTTCACAAAAGCTACTAGTATATGTTTATTGACTGGGTTTCAATTCCTCAGGCCACAGAGAATCGAGGGCAGAATGTAATTCTGTGGCTTTGCAGCCCCACCAGCCCTGCTTATCATGTGCCCACAACACAGCGGAGATTTCCTGAGGAAATTCTTTTCTACTACTCTAAAACAGGGCATAAGGCACACTAATGACCTCAACAGTGGTTATTTCTTAGTTAACAAAAAAATGCCACTTCATTTGTCATGTTAGTATCTGATTTCGAATGACATTTTAATTTTGTTAAAGGAATTGATGAGAAGCTGCCATAGAAAAGGGGGAAAGTGAACCTCTTGAATCCTTGGCCCGCAAGAACCCTGCCATCAGGCTTGCTGGGCATGCCATTTTCGATAACAGATGGACAGGGCAACCGATGTTATGGCCACTATGGTTTTGTTTTGACCATTAATCTCTATCAGGGAGTTCCAGCAGCCCCCTGAGTGGACACACTGGAAGCACGCTGTCACCATCAGCATCGCTTTAAAATATTCTCCTGAGTTCATAGTAAGAATAGGAGAAAACGTTACTTCCTACTGGTATCTCACATGTCACTTTCAAAGTTCTTATACATTTATCATGTCCTTTTGAGTGATGCTCACATCCACTCTATTCATAAGGTGGGGAAACTGAGAGTAGCAGTCACTCAGTGCCAACCCAACATGCCCTCCCATTCCCCATTCTTGAGCTTGCTGAAGGCTTATAACTACAAAGTCACCTGAAGGATTTCTCTGGCTGCAGGAGTGTGCTGCAGGAGCACTTCCCTGGGAAGTGCTGGCAGTTAACTGGCCTGGGGAGCAGCCCTCCATGAATCACAAAGGGTCTGTGGGAAAATAGCCCAAATTCCTCACCCCGGGGGAGGACCTCTCTGAGGTGTGTTTCACAAGGTCTCCCAAAGGTCCCCAGTGGGGCTGAACCACAGGTGCCCACAGCAACCGGCAGAATGCAATATACCTTGGGCTCATTAACATACCTTCAACTGCCTGCCTTCAACTGAAGTGCCTTCAACTTCCACTTCCTCACTCCCATACTGGTGCTTCCTGGGCTCACCTCCCAAATACACTACTTGTATCCAAATCTTTTTCTCAGGGCCCTGCTTATGGGGAAGCCCAACCTAAGACACTGGGACACAGAGAAGATTAATACCTGCTAGACACCACATGGCTGCTCAATGGAGAGTCAGCGCTAGAACCCAGGACTTTGAACTTCTGGCACATTTACCAGATTAGGTTGTTTTTTGCTGATTACCAGCACTTTATAGAGTGGGTCCCAGGACTTTCGGGCAAAATGAAGATACTATTAAATGAAACAAAGTTGTCAGAAGGCTACTCCTGGCCTTTTAGGAACCTAGTCAACACCACCAGCAGGAGGAAACAGAAGAAAGAAGAGTAGTAATTACCTAGCATGACGAAAGGGACTCCCAGGAAGGTGGAATTATATTTCCCACCAGTAAGATTGATGATCCCGGCTGCAGTGAGAGTGGCCAGGCTTATGGTCACCAATCCGAGCAGGCCTAGCCAGGGTTTGCTGCGGACGCAGTCCTGCATAGAGCAGCACAGGATGGCCATGGTAACCACCAGAATCAGGCTGGTGACCAGGTAACGTTCTGATACGCGGCTGGTCTTCTGGAAATCTTCCCTCAGTGAGGAGGACGTGTAAGGGTACATTTTGACTTTGCTGTTGGATTTCTGAAACAGTCTGACAGTATCGCAGAAGCTGGACTCCCACCTCTCAGCCACCATATCATTGAGACTGTTGATTGACTGCAGGTAGTAGGTGAGCTGGATGGCCTCTGCAGATTTCACCCGGTCTTTGCTGTGCACAGTGACGCCCCCAAGCTGGTGCCCATTGTACACAGCCCTCCCGTCCTTTAAGTGAGTGATTGGGTATGTGATAGCAAAATTGGTCCGATTGGTGGCCCGAGCATTCTTTAGCTCTTCCAGGACGTGCACTATGTCATCCACGATGCAAGTCTTATCATTATTCAGGATACATATATGGGCAAACGTGTAATTAAAACCAGGCCTTGGAACCTGGATCTTGGTGACAGCAGCATGCAACTGTGGGGAAAAAAAATGACAGCATTTATTAATCAAATATTTCTATTTTTATTTTTTGGAGAGGGTGGACATTCCGTCTCTAAGCTAAACAGTTCAAATCAAATGTTATAAACCTAGATCAGAAATAGGTAGTAGGAATGTGAAACACACATTTGACCAGTGGTTCTCGCAATGTGGCCCCTACAACAACAGCAGCAGCATAACCTGGGAGCTTGTCAGAAATGAAAATTCTTAGGCACCATCCCAGACCTGGTAAATCAGAATTTCTGGGGTGGAGCCCAGGAATCTGGGTTTTCACAAGCCCTCTTAAGAATTCTGATAACAGCTGACGTTTGAGAAATGCTGCATTAAAGTACCAGTATTCTTTCCACGTGTTCTTTCTTTGTGACCCAATTGGTCTATACTGTTGGGAAGTCTTATATAGGTCCCCTGTTCAGTTTCCCTGTTGAAAATGTAACATAAAACGTGAACTAAGGTGCAATTCCAAATGCAGAGATCCTCTGCTGGCTCGTCCTTTGATGCCGATTTGCAGGGCAACTAAATGATCTCTTCATCCAATTAAGTCTCTCTCTACCATGTAAGACAAGAGGTTTACCTTGAGGGTCCTTGTTTTCTCTGGCTTTCCTTGCCTACATGTATGGGAAGGGAGCTATAACTGTAAGAGCCTGGCTGGGATATATGGGAATCATGCTAAAGGAGAACAATGGGATTTATTCTACACACCTTGCTCTATACTGAATTTGCTGTGCCCAGGTACTGAATGCTTGTCATCAAAATATGCATGAGAATACAAGCACTAATTTAACTGCCCCTACTACATGCCAGGCACAATTCTAGGCTCCTTATACAGGTAAACTCATTTAATCCTTGCAGCAAATTACAAAGTACTAGCTTCATTTTACAGATGAGGAAATACAGAGAAGCCAAGTCACTTGCCCAATGTCACACAGATAGTAAGAGGGAGAGCTGGGCTATACCAGGCAGTCTGGCTCCAGAACCTGTGCTCTTGGCCCCTCACCATACACCTCTAGCCATCTGAATACCTAAGGTTCTTGTTAGCAACTAATTTCTGAATTTATGCTTTTACTGCCCCACTCCTAAAAGCCACAAATGGTCAATTTCAGATATGTACGAGTATGTGTAATCTACCGTCTAAGATAAGAAAACAAGGTAGTCGAGGGGTGTGGTGGGAGTAAGGGAGTTAAATGAGCTACTACCACGTGTCAGGGCTTCACACCTTAAATTCTCTCAACAAGTCACTTTACAGATAAGAAAACAGGGGCTCAGGGAGGCCATGTAGGTAGGAGGAATGGCGGGGCTCATCACTGTCTTTTTGCAAATGGCATATCATGTTACTGTTTCAGTGGTAGCTACACAGGTCCTTAGTTTAACTGTTTTGACTCACCAGTAGCTTATCCTCATGGTGGCTTTGCTTTCTCTGTATAAAATGTGGCCCGTGTGCAAAATGAGGCCAGTGACAGACATGTAGTTGACTGTTAAGTAAACTAGTACATCTACGACTGTGCTTAGCACTGAGTGGAGTCTCTCAAGAGTATAGATAGCCATTATGACATATCTGATGAATGAAGGACATTTCATCTGTAAAGAAGCTAGAAGTTAGCATGCACAGAGTTGTTATACTGTAGCTGTGCCACTACAACTCATTACCTTCTCCATGATCCTGATATATTTTCTCTCAAATCTGTGCTAAATAGACTATCTGTTAAGACATTTTGCTGTGCATGTGCCTGGATGAATGGGATATTATGCTTTTAAAACAATGTCTGAGGGGCACTAGCTGTCAAAGTGCTTTCATTAGCACAGAGCATGAGTGGAGAATCCTAATTCTCAGTGGCCCCTTGCCCCACATCTCTTATGGGTACCAACCCACAGGATCAGAAAACATTTCATTGTATTATGTTTGGCTGAAATAATTTGAATTCCTTTATATAAATATGTAAACACACACACACACACACACACACACCCCCACCCACCCACCCCTAGGAGGCTATTTTCACAGCCTCATCATATGCTAAATGTTTGTTTTGATGCTTTGGGATTAATGGTGAGCAAAATGTCTTCAATGATTTTAAGCTGTGAAAGTGTGTTTTTATCAATTCTTCTCTAAGCATGGCCCAGTGAATTTTGATTAAAAGAACTCCTAGTTACAAAATATTTCAAATTATAAAAGGTTATTTTGGAAGAAAGAAGAACTTAGAGGAATTTAAAGACAGAGAGTTTTGATAAGCACTGAAGAAAGACTTTGGGAAAAGATTCAGAATACGCTAGAAAAGGAGTGGTATTGAAAGCATGCCTAAGTGTAATATTTAGTGCATTGTTTGTTCCCATGAGCAGTGTAATAAATCTCCCTTAAAGTGATTACTAAATATGTCAAGAGAAAAAGATTGCCAAATAAGATGGTGTTAAGCCACAGGGCTGAACCCAATTACAGTAAGGGGATATTTTCCATCCATTCTCTATGACGACCATGCCCTGCTGGGTGGGGAGTTGTAAACTATTTAGTGATCTTCCAACTGTGCAGGTCTACTGCTATGACCCCAGGACCATACATCGAAGAAAACAGACACCATGTTAACCCGCGTACTACAAGACCATAGGAGGGAATCTTGGAAAATGAGAACCTTAATGAAGTTTGAGAGGGAAGGTTTCTTAACTCAGTTCCAGAGCTGCTGTAAGATGCAACTGCCTTGACTTTCTGATAGAGTGTTGGGTAGAACATGTCACTCTTGCTTCTGAGTGGCAGAGTTCTGCAGAGTGACAAAGCAGCCAGAGAGAGGGTGTTGGCTGAGGCCACCCACCTAGCAGGGGGAATCTGTAGGATTCTACTGTGGAATAAGAGGTGAGAGGATAATAAGAGTTATAATAAGGAGTTGAGACTCCCTTCTATGACTTCTGCAGTGGCTCAGTTCTGATCTTTGGTGCTTATGAATACACATAAGCACAGACACAATCCACTCTTGGAAATCCACATAGCCATGGGCAGATATACTGCGCATGCTACCTGAACATCTACCTATACCGAGTTTTAGAGTGTCCTGATTTACTTTCCTAAAAGAACCCCATTCAAGGCAGTAGAAACATGAGTGGATGTTCTAAACTGTAGTACCAGATATATTCACAGAAGGAAAAGAAAGCCAGCGTTTGAAGCTATGCTTCAGATAAACCACAAAATGGACAACTGTGATCCATATAAGCTTGTTATTGAACTAGGTAAGAGAGACTCTTCTCAGAAAAGAAAACGAAGGAAAAAATGACACAAACTAATTGTCCTGACCCTTAATGTGGTCTAAATCTGTCGTGTGAAATAACATATAATCCATGTTTCTATAACTATGTGTAGATTCTAGATTAGTCATTCAACACACATTCAATAGGTACTCATCAAATCTACTATGCTGTCAATAATAGGATAATTTTCCTGAATTTAGCGTGCTTGCACTCGCGCGTGGAAAAAATCACGAGATGCAGTGTCCAAAACAAAGGGAAAATCCTAACAGTAAACAACGCCAAGTGCTTTGTACTAGTAAAGCCCGAACCAGTGTCAATTTCAATAACAACATTTTTTATTATTATTGTATTTGCTGCCAAAGAGGCCAAAACTGAATGTTAGATTGAGATTAGTTTTAAGGCTCTGAACACATCACGTAAATTATTAGCTTCTTTGCTCTCATCATTCTTCAGGTTAAGAATGATAATGATAATAGTAATTAGTTTTCTAAGTGCTTTCTATACAGTTAAAAAATGTATTTAAAACAGACGCTGTGGCAATGGCGATACTATTATCCTCATTTTATAGCTGGTGCAACTGAGGCCTAGAGACTTTCAATCACTTACCTAAGATGAGCCAGTAAATAAGGGCAGACCTGATTCTCAAGTCTTACTCCACAGCAGGACACTTAGCATAGACCAACAAATTCAGCAGTGAGCATGAAGACAGCTTGGGGGTGGATAAAGAACTGTCAGCCCACCTGCTTCAAGTGACTGGCAGTGGATATGACTGAGCTATGGGATGGCCGCAATTGGAGATCTGGGGTCCAATAAGAGAGACCAGAAATAATCCAAACAGCTAAACTCATGTTCAGACAGCAGCAACATTACATGGCAGTATTAACAGGTAACGAAGGGGATGGGTTTAGAGTTTAACGATTTTTCTTAATCTCCATCCAGCCTCTGGTGTTGCTAAATAAAACTTTTCAAAGACAGGCTTCTTAAGAAAAATGGTCCTGGGGCACAACGGAATCCAGTAATAAAAAGTTTTGGCTTCTAGTGTGGCTTCCACTACCTACCTTAAGAGTGTCAGAAACTTCAGGAATCCCACTCTGCTTCTTTAAGTCTGAAACTTCAGGTCTCATATTTATCAGTAAAAAAGGGTGTTGGTCTAGCTCATATTTAAGGACAGGCCCTTCCAGTTTTAACACTACATAATTCTAAGATGAGTGATATCCACAAACTACATAATGAGACACCAGGTGAGAGAAAGTTAACTTAATAAATATCAAATTGAACATTATTACAGCTACTTGAGGTATGCTTTTCTGACACACTGAAGTTCTTTTTCAGGGCAATCCGATCTGATAGATGAAACCCAGAAGGAAAACAGGGTAAAGAATGTAGGTTTACTGGAAAAAAAAAAAAAAAAAAAAAGATTTCCCTCTCTGAGTGATTTCCCATTCTGGGGAGGCGTTGGCTCTTATAATCCCCTTCTGCCAGATCCTGGGACAAAGCCAGTGTGGGCTGCTTGGTCACGACAGGCCAGAGTCTAATTTCCTCTCTGCCTCTCCTTGGCACACTTAGATCTTCCTCAGAAGACAGCAGGGACACTTTGCAGAGGACAGTACAGAAGGGAGGAAGGATGTATCTGCTCCTGAGTGGTGATTAACACAGGAAAAATACCTGTGGGTTTAGAGGATCTTATACAATACCTTGCAGGGTTTTGGGGTTTTTTTTTTTTTTTTTTTGTATTTGTTTCTTGTTGAAAAGGGAGGAGGGAAGGAGGAAGGCCACTCTGCCCATGCAGGGCAATTAACATGCTCTGGGGTCAGCCTCAAACAGTCCCCAAGCAATCTCATCTGTGAGGGAAGACTCGGAGTTCGTATGGGTTCCCCATGTCGCAGCAGCATGGAGCTCCAGTCACCTCCAGTGGGAGTTAGCCTGATGACGCCCCCTTTATAGGCTGTCTTCCCTTCCTTGTCTCACGTTTCCACCCCCTTCCCACTTCTTCTACTCCCAAATAAGCTGCATACATTAAAAAAATGTAAAAAGGAAGATTATGATTTGACTTCTTAACCTGTATCATCCGTCCCCAAATATTACCTTCCAAGTGACACAATCAAAAGTGCTTAAAAATGCTTTCAAGGAATATCTGTTTTTCACCCCTAAATGAAATGTTCCCTTCACTGAATCCCTCCAAACTACATGTCTTGATCTGGGTCTATATTCTGCAACTGTAAATGGGTAGGTGCTAACTGGCAAGGTATCCTCACTCAGGACGCAAGAAAACACCTTGAAGTGGATGGATCTGGCTGCAGCAGTTCATAAATTACGCTAGCTCCCTTGGTGTTATGTTCTGTCTTTGCATGATCTCACTCTCACCCACTCTCTTTCCTCTTCTTTTAATAGAAATGCATTACATCAGAACACCAGAAGTCGCAAGTTAGGGATTGTTACCGTGATTCATTTGTAGTGCAGCCAAAAGCAAGTTAGTCATCCCTTAATAAGTGAACAGAAATATCATCCTGCCTTTGAAATATTACATTTCCAGAGGACACCAAATTTAAGCTGTGGATATAGCCAAACAAGTGACTATCTATCCACACACTTCCTCTGCACATGTGTGCCTGGTGCCATGCTCACCTGCTCCAGTGACAAAAGACAAATGGTTACCTCTGTCAGTAATGCAATGCTAGTGCAGGTCTGGGAGAGTTGAATAGTTCTGTTTTGCTCCTTACTCTACGAGGTGGTGAACACTCTTATTGCGGGTACTGACACTGAAAAGCAGCCAAGACAGCCCTTATTGTAACTCTCCAAACAAGCTGAGTTTGTCTTTGCAGGCTTGGCTGAAAAAACAAGGCAGCTTTAGATTTGAAGCAGAGAAATCTGAGATTTTAGAAACAAAAAATAGTGATGGTGAAGGAAAATGCAATTGCAGTATCTCACTGCAACTTCTGCCTGATTCCACACTGGTATGGATAAGACAGTCAGTACAGTGAACCACAGGTTCAACAATCTCTTTATTCCCGTAGTCTGGGAGAAAATTTCACTTGGTCTTGATTTGTGAAAAAATCCTTCATATTATGAAGATACTTGGCAGTCTGTAAAGTTGAACTTTCTGATTAGAGTGTTTAGAGTGGCTGATAGAGTGGCTATTTTTAAATTCCCTAAATCCTCACTTGAGTTTCATGGTCAAGCTTAAACTGTAGTTGAGCTAGCTTGTGGGTGAAGAGTTTTGTTGGATAGCTCTAAGAGGACCCGATGCTCACAGAAACAGGAGAATGTTAAAGCTGATTGGCTGGACAAATGGCAAAGGGAAGTCCCAAGGAACCAAATGTTTGGGCTTGGGAACAGGCAACAGCTGTTACAAGATTTGATTAGCAGACCACAAATAACCATGCAAGGAACAGGAAAAACAGGATGCCAAGGACATTCAGGTCTAGAGAATGACCAACCATGGACCTGAATGGGAGGAGCACTGTATCAGGAGTCAGAAGGCTTCAATTTTAGTCCTGGTTCTGGGTCTTGCTGACCACGACTTAGAGATAAACAAAACAATGGACCTATGAAAACACGTCACTTCCCTGCTTTAAATTCCCCTAGAGTTCCTCATCATGCTCAGAGCATTGACTTTGGCCCCTAACATGAAACATTCTCCTTGCTGACCTCTCTGGACTCCCATCTCGCTATTCTCACATTGCAGTGCTCGTCTTGCTCTTGATTCTGCCTGGGACATTCTTCTTCCAGACACTTACAAAACTTCTGTTCTCACTGCCTTTACTTCCCTGCTTAAATGCAATCATCTTTCCTGAGCTCACCCTTAATGTTAAAAAAAAAAAAAAAAAACTAGTATGTTTGCCCATCACCATCATTTCTTGTTTTAATTTTTTCATGGTACCATCATGACATGACATTATCATTATCTCTGTTTTTATTCTGCTGCCCCCATTGAAATATGAATTCTGTCATGCCAGAATGTGTTTCTGTTTGGTCCACCTCTACATTTCCATTAACTAGAACAGTGCCTGGAACACATAACAATTGTGAAGTAAACACATGAATATAATAATCTCATGAGTAAAGGGACTTTAGTTTGTCTCATCATGGGCATGATGAAAGCCAAATGAGATGATGAGTGTGCATGCATTTTGTCAACTTTTGAGAGCTACACAAATACAATTGTATTATTATACAGCAGGAAGCATGGATGCTAGCTCCTCTGGTGAGTGGTCTTACAGCCGTCCAAACGTAATCTACAATTGAGTCCTGGAGCCCCTAATCCTTCCCGACTTGACAATATCTTGTGCTTTTGTGGGAGGGTCATGGGTTATGAGGTTAGAATGCCACAAGTTCAAATCCTGCCTCTGTTCATAACACAGCTGGGCCCTGCGCATATCCCCTCATCCTTACCACTTCAGTGCACATATCATACCTATTTCCAGCCTGATGTGGAAATACTGGGGCACTAACATACTATCTCAATTCTAAGCAGGCTGGACCTATGACTAAAGACAGTCTGTGTATGAACAGCCCAGCTCACATGTCCTCCTAAATGGGATAATCCTGCAACATGTGTTCCTCACTGTTTCCCAGAGTTCCCCAGCAGGATTAAACTCCAGTTGCCCACAGAGTAGCTGGCTTGACAATGCCTCCATAGCCGACGGCTTTTCTTCCCTGCCTCATGATGCTGTTCTCTTCTGACTGCTTCCTGGGATTATCTTCCAAATATTCTACTCTCATGAAGTGCTTGACTCCAGGTTAGCTTCTGGGGGAGGTCCAACTAAGACAGTGAATTTAGGTTTTTAATTCAGTTTTGTTATCTGAATTATGGGAATAATCCTTACCTCATAAAGTCATTATGATAACCTATAAAAGGTCGTCTGGCCTGGCATTTAGTATTAGGTTAAACCATATGAAATTGCCATTTCTATAGGTTGAAAAGTAGTTCAATAGCGGCAATTTTATGTGAGTCACCTAACTGAGCTTTCGTCAGTGTTTGTTCTTTCCCCTCCTGCCTCTCCTCCTCCCCAAGAGTCCTGTCAGAACCTGAGCTTCCTGAGGGGGCTATCAGACAATTTTGTTTGGTTTCCAAGAGACAGTTTGGTGGTATCAGGGCAGGATTTTAGAAAAAAGACAACAGTTTTGGGCTAGGAAGGATCTCAGAAATCTTCTCATTCCCTTTTCCACAAGCAAAAACAGGGCTGCACACATTGTGGGCATGAGTCCCTATATGCGACTGGAATTCACAATTTTAGTAGTTTTAACTTATGAAAAAAATCAAAATGCCATATAACCCACATCCCCAAGATATTTGAAACTGAATAATAATACTGTTAAATCAAAAAATATATAAATGTCTTCATCAGATGAGCTCTTTGGCAATATTTTTTCCTTGAAAGGATTTGCTATGTTTCTAATGGGCACTGAACTTGAGAACAATGGAAATTATGGCTGATGAAAGAAAAAATAAGAAGAAAGTTCCACCTAATGATATGGTAACAGCTCTCCTTAATGATGGACCATAAGCCTTACCAAGGATGAGTACTTGTAATTCATAAAAGAACGTATTATAGGACCAGTGCATTTTTTCCTGACAATAATTCTTCTCTGTTCTCAAGGTTCTCATACAAAGCTACTGCCCTTAAAAATCACAGGAGCATTTCAGCCACTGCCCTCCCTTTCCTGATCTGAAAAGAGGTCTCACAGGGCAAAAGGTCAAACTATGATAGTTTCTATGACTCGGCTTGCAAAGGCCTCGACCCTTCTGGGAGGTACTGATGTTGGTGGCATAGTTTGGCATGATGGAGTCAGACTGCCTAGGCTCAAATCCCAGCTTTGGCACTAAGGAGATGTGTGATCCTGGACACTAAGCTATTATGTAATGGCTATCCCTTGCCTCAGCTTATTCATCTGTAAAATGGGGCCAATAATAGTACCCATCTCATTAGGACTGTTGAAGGATAAATCAGAAATTGAATGTAAATTGCTCTGTACAGTCTCTGACACACAGGTGGTACTCAGTAAATGTCTGATAGCAAAGACAAAATGAACAAACAGAAAACCCCATTTCTATCTTCTGTTGTGTCTTGTCTACTTCAACTTTCTTTTCCTTTAAATAGTGAAGCTTCCTCCATATTTCTTGAAAAGTATATTCAATGAAATGTAAAGGTGACCGACTTTTGCTCTCATCTTTGCTGAAAGACTAAGGGGTAAATGGGGTTAGAAGCATGGATCAGTACAAATATTTGAAGAGAGCAGCTGAGTAGTATGTGTTTAAAGTTGGCACTCCTTAATCCCAGTATAAGCTCCAAGTTTGAAAATTGTCCCATCATCTGCAGGTTAGCTCTCTAGTTCGATAGCTGTGCACATCAATTAAAGGAATCCAGTCTAGGCAGGAAAAGATGGTGGGGGTAAAAGAAGGAAACTAAAAGGTACTAAGTGCTTGCTAAGTGCCGGACATTGTGCAAAGAATGCTACAATCTGTCATCTTATTTAACCCTCACAGCAAATCAGGGAGGTAGATATTACCCCTCCATCTGCGGGTGAGGAAGCTGAGCCTCTAGGAGCTTAAATAACTTGTCCATGGCCACAAATTTAGTAAGTGGATCAGCCCAGATTTAAATCCTGGGCTCAGAAAATTGTCCCCTAATGAGAGTTCTTCTGGAAAAGTAAAGACTTTATCCCCTAATCTCTGTGCTTTGGACATTTGGATATTGATAAATTTGCTTTCTGGTATTAGGCTTAAATGTGGTCAACTCACAGCAGGAGACGGTGATGAGGCAGCAAAGTCGGGGGTCAAACATGACAAAGCAGTCTAGAAAAGCAACAAGACTCCGACCAGTACTAAACAGTAAAACCCAGTGAATGCCAGATATTTACAACAGAAACCTCAGAAAGAAGCCACAAGCCCATCACCAATGACAAGCATGCGCAAACAGCTGGAGATGAAGAAAACAGATGTGAAAAGAGAGAAGACTTTCATCAGTCAAAATAGCATCTTTTGCATCATGTATGTGTCTTTTTTTTTCTCTTTTGAGACGGAGTATTTTTGCTTTTGTTGCCCAGGCTGCGGTGCAATGGCATGATCTCGACTCACTGCAACCTCTGCCTCCTGGGTTCAAGCGATTCTCCTGCCTCAGCCTCCCGAGTAGCTGGAATTACAGTTGCTCACCACCACGTCTGGGTAATTTTTTGTATTTTTAGTAGAGATGGGGTTTCACCATGTTGGCCAGGATGGTCTCGAACTCCTGACATCAGGTGATTCACCCATCCTGGTCTCCCAAAGTGCTGGGATTACAGGCGCGAGCCACCGCACCCGGCCATGTATGTTTCTTATATAACCCCTTGACCTCAGAAACACACGAGGCAAAAGAAAAAACAAAACAAAACTTTACAGAACATATTTGTATAAAGGGGCTTGCGGTGTGTGGATTTACTGAAAAGATCAGATTGAAGTTGGGGGTCTTATAGGACTTGGGTATCATCTCTCCCCACAGGGGGTTTTACACTAGAATATATATGCTTCATGCGGGCAGGGATTTTGTCTGTTTCACTCAGTCCTATCCCAACTACCTAGAGTAGTGCCTGGCACATAAAAGGAGCCCAACAAAGATGTGCTGATGAAACCTTCAGTGTTTGTTCCTTCTTGCTGATTTATATTTCTCTGGTGACATTGAATGATACTTCATTTGTACCCAAAGGCTACTGTGCTACATGCATATCATTTACATCTTAAATAAACAGATGACATTGAATTTGGTCCTGTTGCTTACATGCTGCAGACAAATGGCTGATCTCATTAGACAAATGGATATGGTTAAACTATAATCTAAAAAAATAAGAGCAGAGAAACAATTTAGGTAGGCAACTGAGGTCTGAAATAATTATGTGCTACGCTTAATCATAGGGTAGTTTGAATTTTTCAAGTGTATTTGTTTTTCGTATTTCTTTTTATTTTGAAAAGTTTTTTTTTTTTTAAATACAGAAGTCTGGAGACTATTATAAGAATTTCTGTGTACCTACCATCCATGTCTATCTGAAGATTCTGCTCCTCCTGTTAATGCTGTTGATGGGTAGTGTGACCATATAATTTATCATCCAAACTGGAACACTTTTGGGAGTGCAAGAGGGCAGTGTTAATTTCACAGGAACAATAGGCATAAAATGGGACTATCACAGGCAAACTAGGTTGTATACCCTTCCTATCTCTGGATGTCTCAGACGACGCAAGCACTGATGTAACTTCATCTGCTTATGCCTCACAGCCGACCTGAGGTGACAGTCCTTTGGTTTGTAGCCCACTGCTGCTGATGGAACCTAGAATATTGCATGTGACACTATCCTGTCATCATAAAGGTCTCCAGGAAAATAATTTGGAAAAACTCCTCTTGTCTGTAACCACTTCCAACCACACCTATGCTCCCACTATTGCAACTTCCTTCCACGTCAAGACTCGGATGTTTTTGCAAGATTCAGTTATCCTGCAGCCTGGTTTTGCTTGCTACTTTAGAGGTGGAGTGCATCCATAGGACCCTCAGAACATTTCATCTACCTTCCCTAAGCACGCCAGCCCTACTGAAATTGACAGATAGCGTCTACTAAGCTGTCTCACTGGCATGTGGCTTTTGGAAGTGATATGCCCAGCCCGGAGCAAAGATTGCTTTCATGTCCAAAGATGTCACTCTGGTGATTCTATCTTGCTTTAATGGTGACAATGGCTTGCTAATTTGGCTAACGAAAATTTTCAAGGTTTGCAGATGTGAAGTCTCTGATGGGTCTCAGACACTGGGCAGGTGGGAGGCCAGAGGTTTTTTGCTTTGTTGAGAATTAGAAGTCATGCTGATAAAGTCTTCTGCACTTCATCACCAATTATAGCAATGATGCATTTACTCAACATATATTAAGGGACTACACCATACTGGGCATTACGTAAGCCCTGGAGAGATAAAGAACATTAAGACATAACTTTATCCTCAAGTAACTTAGAGTTTAGTGGAGGGACTTCAGGCAGATTCTCAGAATTGATTAGCGTAAGCGAACCACAAAGTCCAGTGAGTGTTACAGTGCTATGATAGGAATAGCTAAAGGGGTATAGGGAGTCTAGTATGTTGGTGTCCAGGACATATGCGTATGTGAGGGGGATGCAGGGGTGTGTGTGTGTGTGTGTGTGTGTGTGTGTGTGTACCAGGAGCATGTGTGTAGCAGTGGTGAGTGTGCAATAGAATAAGAGCTGGAAAGGAGACAGGGGTCAGATGAGGGAGGATCTTACTCATTCATTGAAATTTATTAGTTACTATTAGTAAATCTTACCTCAAGCCATGTGAGCAAGACAAACATGGTTCTGCCCTCACAGAAAATTCAAACTGTGGGAGATAAAGACAAGCAACAAGGCAATTATAAAATCTTTGTGGAGTTAAGACAAAAGAAGTGCAGAGTATTAAGGGAAGGGCACCCACACTGGCCTTGCAGACATCAAGGACGATTTCTAGATGAACTGACTTCTAAATTAGGACCCAAGAAGGAGGAAGAGTTAATTATGGGCAGAGGTTTGGCTCAGGGCGTGGAACTGGTTGAGAGTATTTCAGGTGGAAGCTAAGACATGGGCAAAGTTTCAGAGGCACAAAAAAGATGTCAGGGGAAATGGAAGTAATTCAGGCTGGTAGGAAAATGGAGAGGAAAGCCAGAGGGGCAGGCAAAGTCCCAATCACACAAGGCCTTGTTAGTTGAACTTGGAAGACAGACTTTGTCCTGTGGGCAACTGCGAGCCAATCAAAGATTTTATCAGCGGATCAAATGATCAGAAGTGTGTCTTGGGAAGTTCACTCTGCCTCCAGTGTGGTAGCTACATTGGAAAGGATGAAGAGTGTAACCAGGGAGACAAAATAAGACACCAATGTAACAACTAGTTCACTGATGAAATGAAGGTCTGAACCGTGGGGGTCATACTAGCTTGAAGGAGACAGAAGGTTTATGCCTTTACTTTTTTATAGATCTGGACAGCTTAGCCAAGGCAATAAGCCAGGTAATAGAACAGGATGACAACTTTCAGCTCCATGGTACTGATTAAACATTTGGGCTGCATTTCCCAGGTTCGGGTCTTAATGTGCCATCTATCAACTGTAGATTTATAGATATGTAGATTTAGCTGATGTGTGGCTTTTCAATTTTCTGTATGTACACTTCTAAAGTGCAGTCATAGACTATACAAGCAGAGAAGTTCCTGGCCAATTGCTTTAAGTTCCTCTGCAGCAGATGCAGTTGGCACCCTGCTCATATCCTCTAGCCCTTATCTCTTGAGAGCACACCTGCCCGACTTCAAATGCCAGCACCCACACTTCTTTGTCACAGAGCCCACTTCACCATCTGCTTGGCAGGCCAGAAGTGCTGGGGAATTAACACTCCTTAGGAGCATCCCTCAACCAATGACAGATGGGACTTGGCCTATAAATACCCAGCTCCCTCCCCATGGGTGGGATCACTTTGGGGTGAGTGTGTTTTAAGCTGGTTCCCAGAGCTTCCCCCAGTGTGACTGTGCTCTGGTTGCCCACAGAAGTGGCCTGCTTAATTATATGCCCTTTTAGGCTCCTTCCTCTTTCTTTCTCTCCCCTCTGCTCCCTTCTGTTTGCCCTACACCTCCCAAGTAAGCTGCCTTTACTTGATTTCTTGTTTCAGGATTGGCTTCTGAAACACAAACTAAGAAAATGTCCAATAATTCTCATAGCCTCTGGAATTCGAGTTTCCCAGTGTCCTCAAAACACTAAGCCATTCTAAAACCAACTCCCCAATGTCTTGTATTATTTTCACACAGCCATATTTGAATACACAACACTCGACCCTTAGGGAATAAAGCTAGGATCTTGTGAGCTTCTCTTCATACTCAATCTTTTGATGGTAGGCACATTTTTATGACGATGAACACAGTGGGTATGCAATAAATATTTCTCCAAGTGGCCCAAACCAGTTCACGAGTGTAGATGGCCTGATGCTGTCAACTGCATTTCACCCTCATTTGGGACACAGTCCAATCTTTTCATTAAGGCTTAAAGCTAATCACATGTTGGGTGTAGGGTATACTGCTGATGAGAATGTACCGTAACTCTTCAAGAAGTGCTTAGACCTGCATCCTGCCAGGAATGGAGAGCTGTGAGATGGCATGATCTCTTATTTTTCTTCTGGCTGATGATAAAGGAAGCAGGCATTTGTTTGGCTTTTACTTTATTTGGAATAAAAGCTTAGAGACATAGTTAGAAGCCTCTTTGCAACCTTCCGGATCATCTCAACAGGTAAGGTCTCAGGCTTCAGTGTTCTCTGTTGACAGCAAATGCTGGAATATTGCCCAAGTTGGATGAAAGTCCCTATCTTTACATTTCTGGATTTCTGCTGTTATGGCAGTAGGTGTGTGGGAGAGACAGCTGATGTGTTCACTGGATTCCTTCCCAGGCAGTGATGTGCCTGGGGAGTATGTGCTGATGGAGACAAATTCTCCATGCATCGGCATTGCTGCCAGTACAGGTGCTGAAAGTCCCCACGATGGCAGAGAGTTGGATGTCAGTAAAACTGGGCTGATTTGTCTGCCAAGATTCAGGCTGCCTTTCTTCTTCCTGGTACTCACCATTGTTGGATGTTCTGTATTGCTGGGATGGTAGTCTAACTCTTCCACCTTACTGACAGGGTCACTGAATACAGTGTGTGTGTGTGTGCGTGTGTGTGTGTGTGTGTGTGTGTGTGTGTCTACACTCTTCATAATTAAGGTATGATTTATATACAGTACAATGTGTAAATGTTAAGTGCATATTTAATGAATTTTTATATATAGATACACATAAACATTGCTCAGATCAAGACATAGCATATTTACAGTACCCAGAGGGCCCTCTCATGTCCTTTCCCAGTCAATACCCCCACTATCCCCAGAGGAAAGCTATTCTGACTCTATCAACTTCAGCTAGTCTTGCTTATTCTTCAGCTTCCTAAAAATGGAATCACGTAGAATACACTCTTCTGTGTCTGCCATCTTCTACTTAACTGGCCTGTGAGATTTATCCATCTTGTTGTGCTTATCAATACTGTTATTTTTATTTATTTTTGCTGTGTAGTATTCCATTGTGTGAAAATACCACAATTTACTTTTCCATTCTCCTGTTGGTGGACCTTTGGGTTGTTTCCAGTTTGGTTGTTCTTTAATTAAAACTGCTATAAACTTTGTTTTACATAGCCTTTGGTAGACATATGCACTCACTTCTCTCAGGTGTACATAGTGGTATGTTGGTAAATGTTGAACAGTCAGTTCTATAATAAAAATAGCTTGACTTCCATTCCAAGATGGCCGAATAGGAACAGCTCTGGTCTGCAGCACACAGCGTGATTGACGCAGAAGACAGATGATTTCTGCATTTCCAACTGAGGTACCTGGTTCATCTCACTGGGACTGGTTGGACAGTGGGTGCGGCCCACAGAGGGTGAGTCGAAGCAGGGCGGGGCAACGCCTCACCCAGGAAGCGCAAGGGGTCTGGGGATTTCCCTTTCCTACCCAAGGGAAGCCATGAAAGACTGTACCTGGATAATCAGGACACTCCCGTCCAAATACTGCGCTTTTTCAACAGTCGTAGCAAATGGCACACCAGGAGATTATATCTCACGCCTGGTTCGGCAGGTCCCATGCCCATGGAGCCTTGCTCACTGCTAACACAGCAGTCTGAGATCGACCTGCGAGGTAGCAGCCTGGCAGGGGGATGGGCGTCCGCCACTGCTGAGGCTTGAGCAGGTAAACAAAGCTGCCCTGGAAGCTCAAACTGGGCGGAGCCCACCGCAGCTCAGCAAGGCCTGTTGCCTCTGTAGATTCCACCTCTGGGGGCAGGGCATAGCTGAACAAAAGGCAGCAGACAGCTTCTGCAGACTTAAAAGTACCTGACTGACAGCTCTGAAGAGAGCAGTGGTTCTCCCAGTACAGTGTTTGAGCTCTGAGAATGGACAGACTGCCTCCTCACGTGAGTCCCTGACACCCGTGTAGCCTAACTGGGAGACATCACCCAGTGGGGGCCGACTGACACCTCATACAGGTGGGTGCTCCTCTGGGATGAAGCTTCCAGAGGAAGGATCAGGCAGCAATATTTGCTGTTCTGCAATATTTGCTGTTCTGCAGCCTCCACTGGTGATACGTACAGTCAAACAGGGTCTGGAGTGGACCTCCAGCAAACTCCAACAGACCTGCAGCTGAGGGACCTGACTGTTAGAAGGAAAACTAACAAACAGAAAGGAATAACATCAAAATCAACAAAAAGGATATCCACACCAAAACCCCATCTGTAGGTCACCAACATCAAAGACAAAAGGTAGATAAAACCACAAAGATGGGGGGAAACCAGAGCAGAAAAGCTGAAAATTCTAAAAACCAGAGTGCCTCTTCTCCTCCAAAGGATCACAGCTCCTCGCCCGCAATGGAACAAAGCTGGACGGAGAACAACTTTGACGAGCTGACAGACGTAGACTTCAGAAGGTCGGTAATTACAAACTTCTCCGAGCTAAAGGAGGATGTGCAAACCCATTGCAAGGAAGCTAAAAACCTTGAAAAAAGATTAGATGAATGGTTAACTAGAATAAACAGTGTAGAGAAGACCTTAAATGACCTGATGGAGCTGAAAACCATGGCACAAGAACTACGTGACGCATGTACAAGGTTCAATAGCCAATTTGATCAAATGGAAGAAAGGGTATCAGTGATTGAAGATCAAATTAATGAAATAAAGCAAGAAGAGATGTTTAGAGAAAAAAGAGTAAAAAGAAACGAACAAAGCCTTCAAGAAATATGGGACTATGTGCAAAGACCAAATCTACGTTTGATTGGTGTACCTGAAAGTGACGGGGAGAATGGAACCAAGTTGGAAAACACTCTTCAGGATATTATCCAGGAGAACTTCCCTAACCTAGAATGGCAGGACAACATTCAAATTCAGGAAATACAGAGAACACCACAAAGATACTCCTCAAGAAGAGCAACCCCAAGACACATAATTGTCAGATTCTCCAAGGTTGAAATGAAGGAAAAAATGTTAAGGGCAGCCAGAGAGAAAGGTCGGGTTACCCACAAAGGGAAGGCTATCAGACTATGAGCGGATCTCTCCGCAGAAACTCTACAAGCCAGAAGAGAGTGGGGGCCAATATTCAACTTTCTGAAAGAAGAGAATTTCCAACCCAGAATTTCATCTCCAGCCAAACTAAGCTTCATAAGTGAAGGAGAAATAAAATCCTTTACAGACAAACAAATGCTGAGAGATTTTGTTACCCCCAGGCCTGCCTTACAAGAGCTCCTGAAGGAAGCACTAAACATGGAAAGGAACAAACGGTACCAGCCACTGCAAAAACATGCCAAATTGTAAAGACCATCAATGCTAGGAAGAAACTGCATCAACTAATGGGCAAAATAACCAGCTAACATCATAATGATAGGATCAAATTCACACATAACAATATTAACCTTAAATGTAAATGGGCTAAATGCCCCAATTAAAAGACACAGACTGGCAAATCGGATGAAGACTCAAGGCCCATCAGTGTGCTGTATTCAGGAGACCCATCTCACATGCAGAGACACACATAGGCTCAAAATAAAGGGATGGAGGAAGATCTACCAAGCAAATGGAAAACAAAGAAAGGCAGGGGTTGCAATCCTAGTCTCTGGTAAAACAGACTTTAAACCAACAAAGATCAAAAGAGACAAAGAAGGCCATTACATAGTAGTAAAAGGATCAATTCAACAAGAAGAACTAACTATCCTAAATATATATGCACCCAATACAGGAGCACGCAGATTCATAAGGCAAGTGCTTAGAGACCTACAAAGAGACTTAGACTCCCACACAATAATAATGGGAGACTTTAACACCCCACTGTCAATATTAGACAGATCAATGAGAAAGAAGGTTAACATGGAAATCCAGGAATTGAACTCAGCTCTGCACCAAGCAGACCTAACAGACACCTACAGAACTCTCCACCCCAAATCAACAGAATAGACATTCTTCTCAGCACCACACCACATTTATTCCAAAACTGACCACATAGTTGGAAGTAAAGCACTCCTCAGCAAATGTAAAAGAACAGAAATCACAACAAACTGTCTCTCAGACCACAGTGCAATCAAATTAGAACTCAGGATTAAGAAACTCACTCAAAACCACACAACTACAGGGAAACTGAACAACTTGCTCTTGAACGACTACCGGGTAAATAACAAAATGAAGGCAGAAATAAAGATGTTCTTTGAAACCAATGAGAACAAAGACACAACATACCAGAATGTCTGGGACACATTTAAAGTAGGGTGTAGAGGGCAATTTATAGCAATAAATGCCCACAAGAGAAAGCAGGAAAGATGTAAAGTCGACACCCTAACATCACAATTAAAAGAACTGGAGTAGCAAGAGCAAACACATTCAAAAGCTAGCAGAAGGCAAGAAATAACTAAGATAAGAGCACAACTGAAGGAAATAGAGACACAAAAAAACCCTTCCAAAAATCAATGAATCCAGGAGCTGGTTTTTTGAAAAGATCAACAAAATTGATAGACCACTAGCAAGACTGATAAAGAAGAAAAGAGAGAAGAATCAAGTAGACACATTAAAAAATGATAAAGGGGATATCACCACCGATCCCACAGAATTACAAACTACCATCAGAGAATACTATAAACATCTCTACACAAATAAACTAGAAAATCTAGAAGAAATGGATAAATTCTTGGACACATACAACCTCCCAAGACTAAACCAGGAAGAGGTCGAATCCCTGAATAGACCAATAACAGGCTCTGAAACTGAGGCAATGATTAATAGCCTACCAACCAAAAAAAGTCCAGGAACAGAGGGATTCACAGCCAAATTCTACCAGAGGTATACAGAAGAGCTGGTACCAATCCTTCTGAAACTATTCCAGTCAATGAAAAAGAGGGAATCCTCCCTAACTCATTTTATGAGGCCAGCATCATCCTGATACCAAATCCTGGCAGAGACACAACAAAAAAAGAGAATTTAGGTAAATATCCCTGATGAACATTGATGCAAAAATCCTCAGTAAAATACTAGCAAACCAAATCTAGCAGCACATCAAAAAGGTTATCCACCACAATCAAGTTGGCTTCATCCCTGGGATGCAAGGCTGGCTCAACATATGCAAATCAATAAACGTAATGCATCACATAAACAGAACCATCGACAAAAATCACATGATTATCTCAATAGATGCAGAAAAGGCCTTCAACAAAAGTCAACAGCCCTTCATGCTAAAAACTCTCAATAAAGTAGGTATTGATGGAAAGTACCTCAAAATAATAAGAGCTATTTATGATAAACCCACAGCCAATATCATACTGAATGGGCAAAAACTAGAAGCATTCCCTTTGAAAACTGGCACAAGACAGGGATGCCCTGTCTCACCACTCCTATTCAACATAGTGTTGGAAGTTCTGGCCAGGGCAATCAGGCAAGAGAAAGAAATAAAGGGTATTCAATTAGGAAAAGAGAAAGTCAAATTGTCCCTGCTTGCAGATGACATGGTTGTATATTTATAAAATCCCATCGTCTCAGCCCTAAATCTCCTTAAGCTGATAAGCAACTTCAGCAAAGTCTCAGGATACAAAATCAATGTACAAAAATCACCAGCATTCCCATATACTAATAACAGACAAAGAGAGAGCCAAATCATGAGTGAACTCCCATTCACAATTGCTACAAAGAGAATAAAACACCTAGGAATCCAACTTACAAGGGATGTGAAGGACCTCCTCAAGGAGAACTACAAACCACTGCTCAATGAAATAAAAGAGGACACAAACAAATGGAAGAATATTTCATCCTCATAGATAGAAAGAATCAATATCGTGAAAATGGCCATACTGCCCAAGGTAATTTATAGATTCAATGCCATCCCCATCAAGCTACCAATGACTTTCTTCACAGAATTGGAAAAACTACTTTAAAGTTCATATGGAACCAAAAAAGAGCCTGCATTGCCAAGTCAATCCTAAGCCAAAAGAACAAAGCTGGAGGCATCACGCTAACTGACTTCAAACTATATTACAAGGCTACAGTAGCCAAAACAGCATGGTACTGGTACCAAAACAGAGGTATAGACCAATGGAACAGAACAGATGCCTCAGAAATAACACCACGCATCTACAACCATCTGATCTTTGACAAGCCAGACAAGAACAAGAAATGGGGAAAGGATTCCCTATTTTATAAACGGTGCTGGGAAAACTGGCTAGTCATATGTAGAAAGCTGAAACTGGATCCCTTCCTTACACCTTATACAAAAATTAATTCAAGCTGGATTAAAGACTTAAATGTTAGACCTAAAACCATAAAAACCCTTGAGGAAAACTTAGGTAATACCACGCAGGACACAGGTATGGGCAAGGACTTCATGACTTAAACACCAAAAGCAATGGCAACAAAAACCAAAATAGACAAATGGGATCTAATTAAACTAAAGAGCTTCTGCACAGCAAAAGAAACTACCATCAGAATGAACAGGCAACCTACAGAATGGGAGAAAATTTTTGCAGTTTACCCATCTGACAAAGGGCTAATATCCAGAATCTACAATGAACTCAAACAAATTTACAAGAAAAAAACAAACAACCCCATCAAAAAGTGGGCAAAGTATTTGAACAGACACCTCTCAAAAGAAGCCAACAGACACATGGAAAAATGCTCATCATCACTGGTCATCAGACAAATGCAAATCAAAGCCACAATGAGATACCATCTCACACCAGTTAGAATGGCAATCATTAAAAAGTCAGAAAACAACAGGTGCTGGAGAGGATGTGGAGAAATGGGAATGCTTTTACACTGTTGGTGGGAGTATAAACTAGTTCAACCATTGTGGAAGACAGTGTGGTAATTCCTCAAGGATCTAGAGGTAGAAATCCCTTTTGATCCAGCGATCTCATTACTGGGTATATACCCAAAGGATTATAAATCATGCTACTATAAAGACACATGCACCCGTATGTTTATTGCGGCACTATTCACAACAGCAAAGACTTGGAACCAACCCAAATGTCCATCAGTGATAGACTGGATTAAGAAAATGTGGCACATATACACCATGGAATACTATGGAGCCACAAAAAAGATGAGTTCATGTCCTTTGTAGGGACATGGATGAAGCTGGAAACCATTATTCTCAGCAAACTATCACAAGGAGAGAAAACCAAACACTGCATGTTCTCACTCATAGGTGGGAATTAAACAATGAGAACACTTGGACACAGGGTGGGAACATCACACACCAGGGCCTGTCGTGGGGTGGGGGGCTAGGGGAGGGATAGCACTGGGAGAAATACCTAATGTAAATGACGGGTTGATGGGTGTTGCGAAGTCAGCATGGCACGTGTATACCTATGTAACTAGCCTGTACGTTGTGCATATGTACCCTAGAACTTACAGTATAACAATAATAATAATAAAAAAGCTCTGGTTTGTGTTGGTAAATACCCCACCATGGCCATTTTTCTTCTACCAAAGGAGTCGGAGTTTGGAAAAGATGTGGCCAGTCAGATTTCAGGAGTCAATAGGAGCCAGCCCCAGCACATCACTGGGTATATAGACTCATGGGTGGAATTTTGGGATCACAGAGTAGGCATATATTTAGTTTGTTTCCCAAAGTGATCATAACATTTTACAGTCTCACCAGCAATGTATGAGAGTTCCAGTTACCCCATATCCTCAGCAACACTCAGTATTGCCGGTCTTTTTAATTTTTTACCATTCTGATGTGTGTGTACTGGTATCTCAATGTGATTTTAATTCACATTTCCATGATGTCTGAAACTAGGCACCTTTCCACATGCTCATTAGCCCTGTGGCTATCTTCTTTTCCAAAGTATCTGATCAAGCCTTTTGCCCCTTGGATATTAGGCTGTTTTGTCTTTTCCTTACTGTTCTGTGGGAGAATGTCTAACTTCAAGACCAGTAAGCTAAACTGTAAACACTGCAAGAAAGAAGAGCCCCAGAGGCAGCCTGGTATGGTAGAAAGAGTCTGACACTTCAGTCATACAGACTTCTATTCATATCAAACTAAGTTAGTCACTTCCTGATGACCTTGAGCAAGTCACCCTTCTGGAGCATCAGCTTCCCCATCATCAAAATGGGATTACTGTCTTGTAGTGTTGTTGGCTCCTGAATGAGACAACATAGATGAAATGCCTGGCAGAAAAGCCCATCACAGGTGTTCAGCACTCTTCAGCATTCCTCTGTGCATTGAGAAACATTTCCCCATCTCTATCAGAAAATGTAGCTGGCAACTTCACCCAAAAGTTGCTATTTGTGAAGTGCATGATGGTTTTAATTTAATGCCTGGAAATCCCATATTTGTCCTTGCTGTCTAGTGGCGTTGTCATAGAGCAACTGCCTCTCTCATGATGTGAGGGTGGTATTCTTTTTGAGAAGCAGCCCTTCTCTTTTTGTTGGAGGTACAATGGCAAGGTTTACTGGATGTGATATTCTGCAGTGACTTATTTGATGTGAGGCTGGAAGGGATTTACCGGGCACTCTTTAGAGCCCTGTCCTCTATTCTGGGGAAAAAGCCGGTGCGAATCAGCACTAATAAGAAACTGGGGCTGTTTCTGAAAGGGCTGCAGAGTGAGCAGCCAAGTTGTAGTCCCCTGCCCTCCCTTGTAGGAGTTTGGACTTGTGAGAAGTGATGGGCTTAGCTTAGGCATAACCTCCTCCAGGAAGCCTTCTCTAGACATGCATTTTAGATCCTCCCTGGTCCCCAGGGTGTTTACACATCTGTTTTATCACTTGAAATATTATAATGGCATCTTCTTTCAGCTCTTTGAAGAAAGGAACTCAATCTTGTTATTTGTTATATCCCCGCTCCCAGCACAGTGCATGTGGAGAGTAGGCACGCAATACTCAAGATAGAAACATTCTGGACAAGCCAACATACTCTTGTACAATCTCCTTGGCATCACCAGCGTGCATTAAACAGCTTCCCCTTGCATGTCCTGAAACCTTGTTAAATACTGAGAAGTGATTAAGCAAAAGTACTAGCTAATTCTGAAAGACTCGAGAAAAAAAGCAAAACAAGCAAACAAAAAAGCAAACAAACAAGAGGAAACAGAACATGTGGGAAAGGATCATTGTTAAAATAAGTATATATACTTTTATGTTTGTAAAAGTAAAGATACTGTGGCAGTTTAAAAACAAAACCAAACCAGAAAGTATAGCAACGCTTTTCCAGCCCAGCCCTCAAGGGAATACACAGGCAGATATTAATATATGCATTTGTAAAATGGCTAGCACATTGGAATGAGAATAAAATATTTAAAAATTCTCAGTCTATCATTTCTTCTCTCCTTTTCCAGGCTGAAGTAGCTTTACCAGAATCAATTTAAACCAGCCTACAGATCTCAAACTACGTTTGGGTTCACTTAAGAAATGGATGAGCTTAGGTGTTATTCTTTTACCTTGTAAATAACATAGCTCATAGAAAGCTGAGACATAATGTAATAGAAGAACCTGGAACATAGCAGTAGCCCTGACATGCCACCTTAATGTTTTCTATCTCACACTAACCACTTAAAATAATTGTTAAAATCTGTGATGTGCTTATATTATGAGGTGCTTGTGCATAATTATAATGGCTATGAGAGAGCTTTGTAACTTTTTTCAGTTGAAAAGGAGCAAAAATGTCCTAAAAGGGAAAAGTGAAATGCTAAAGAGCAGACCATTTTGAGGTGGAAACATTTTCATGGTGCTTTGCACACACTTTTATAAAGAGAGACCCCAATAGGTGGCAAGCAACTCTCAGTAGGGAAACCTCTGATTGTTTTTATCAGGCAGAGACTGGTGGCTTTGGCAGATCACCCTGTAAAAGACAGTCTGTCAGTCATTGGCTGCTTTCAACGTGTGAATCTGAGGGTAGGGTGCGCACTCACAGGACACCTTCCGTGGAATCTCGGGGTCTATTAGCACTGAGTGCTGAGGAAGCTTTGCTGTGCCTGCTGCCCTGCTGCCCCAGTAGGCGGGGAGTAGGAGCAACCACACTCCATACCTGTTGCAGCAATTGGCTGGCTTCTCCCTCCCCCCTCCCCCCAAAAAAGCCTTACATGAATAAAAGCAAACCTACACAAAATGAAAGATTTCTCTGGAGAAAGATGGGAACAATGTCTGGGTGGACTTTAGGAGACAACTTGGGAGGGGCTTTCCGAAATACGCAGAATGGCTAGCAGCAGTTAAAAAAAATAAGAATTTTGGCCGGGTGTGGTGGCTTACCCCTATAATCCCAGCACTTTGGGAGGCCGAGGCGGGGTGATCACGAGGTCAAGAGATCGAGACCATCCTGGCCAAGATGGTGAAACCCCATCTCTACTAAAAATACAAAAATTAGCTGGGCGTGGTGGCAGGCGCCTGTAGTCCCAGCTACTCGGGAGGCTGAGGCAGGAGAATAGTTTGAACCTGGGAGGCGGAGGTTGCAGTGAGCTGACATCACGCCATTGCACTCCAGCCTGGGAGACAGAGCGAGACTCCGTCTCAAAAAAAAAAAAAAAAAGAATTTCACCTTGTTCCCAAGCCATTCTAGCCTAGCTTCCGGAGGATTTCTTTATATATATACATATATATATATATATATATATGTATATATATATATATGTATATGTATATATTTGTGTACTTCAGATTTTGGGATTGACAAGAAAGTTGTATGTTTCTCTCTCTCTCTCTCTGTGTGTGTAAAATAAGCTGAGGTTATGTTTAGATGGCACAAACAACTGAACTTTTTTTTTTTTTTTAAATCTGTTTGTCTAGACAGGCCATGGGAAGATAAGTTGCAAGGATTATGGCTTTACACATGTTAACTCAAAGTTTTGTGATTTTTCTCAACATAAAACAAATGGAAAAGGAAGGGCTACCGCTCTAATTTTTCCAGGCTGTATCTTTGCTACCTCCTCCTCATCCATGCTGGTTCCTGGAATACTTGATTAAAAACCTATGAGGCTTGCTCTGCACTTCCCGCTTCCTCTCCCTGAGTCTCTGATCTAGCCCCTGTAAGCCCTGACCATTTGAACCACCTGAGGAACTTTACAAACTCAGATACCTGCGCCCACCCTCATACCATTAAATCAGAATCTCTTGGTGAGGGTTTAGAGATCTGTATTTTAAAAAGCATCCCAGAAGACTATAACACACAGTCAAGATTGAGAACCCTTGCATCATTCATAAAATCTTGTTGATTTTGCCTCCCAAATCTCTCAAATCCATCCTCTGCTACTCCATTTCCATTGCTCCTGATTTGGTTTCTAGCCCTTATAATCTATGTGGATGGCAGAAACAGCTTCCTAACTTAGCTTTTTTTGCTTTCCATCTACCCTTCATATGCCACCAGACTTATTTTTCTAAAACACAAATCCAAATCTGTCTTTCCTCTGCTTTAAATCCTTGAATGGCTCCGCTACGAATAAATGATGGAGCCCATGTACATCTCAGATGATGATGGAAAGCAGCTGCTCTTCATCTTAGGTAGGATCTCTTAGCTTACGTTTTTTTTGTTTTGTTTTGTTTTTTTGAGACAGAGTTTTGCTGTTGTTGCCCAGGCTGGAGTGCAGTGGCGCGATCTCCGCTCACCGCAACCTCCGCCTCCTGAGTTCAAGCAATTCTCCTGCCTCAGCCTCCCGCGTAGCTGGGATTATAGGCATGCACCACCACACCCGGCTAATTTTGCATTTTCTTTAGTAGAGACGGGGTTTCTCCATGTTGGTCAGGCTGGTCTCGAACTCCCAACCTCAGGTGATACGCCTGCCTCGGCCGCCCAAAGCGCTGGGATTACAGGCATGAGCCACTGTGCCCGGCCTAGCTTAAATTTTTTCAAAAAAACCTTTTATTTAAGACTCATGAGAAGTTGCAAATTAGTTTAGAGTTCCCATGTATCCCTTACTCAGCTTCCCCTAATATGTTTCATTACCATAGTAAATTAGCAAAACCACAAAACTGACTTTGGTCAGTGTGACAGGCCTTATTTGGATTTCACCAGTTTTTACCTGCATTCTTCTTTGTGTGTATATAGAATACAGTGAGATTTTATCACATGCGCTTAATACAGTTGTAAAATGATCTCTTTTTCTATCTAGCAGCAGTTCCTAACTCTAACCGTGCATTAGAGTTTCCTAGGGGAGCTTCAAATAAGTACCTAAGTTTGGGCCCCACTTTAGACCATGCTTTAGTCTAGCGCTTCCCAGACTTTTAAGATGTGTAGAAATCAACTAAGGATCTTGTTAAAATGCAGATTCTGATTTACTAGGTCTAGGTGAAGCCTGAGAGTCTGCAGTTCTAATAGGGTCCCAGGCGATTGCCAATGCTACTGATGCTGCCAATCTGTGGACTGTATTTGGAGTAGGCCACGTTTTTAGACCATTGAAATGAGAATCCATGGGTTTAAGGCTTGGGTACAGTATATTTTGAGTTACTACGGTGATTCTAATATGTAGCCAGGGTTGAGAACCACTGAGATATGTGATGAAATTTAAAGGCTGTGTGATCCTTGGAGGTCACACCATCCCAACCTCTATTTAAACCATTCTAGGTCATTCCAGTCTCCTCTGATGAGCTATTCAAATGCCAAATAATTCTCGGAGTTAATAATTCTTTCTTACTTTATAATCCATATTCTTCTTCTGAAATTTAAATATACCCTATGTGAACTCTCTCAACAAACTTCCACTTAAATTTCTTCTCTATACTTTAGCTCATCTTGAGATAAAAGGGAAGGAGAGACCGTCCCTTTGCTTTCATACTCAAATTCTGTAAAAGAGATTGCTTCCACATTAGGACCTAGCCTCTTCTCATTCCCTTGTCAATTGGTCGCCAAGCTCACAGATATTAGAATGTTCTTTCTTTAGCACTTGACAAGACTCATTTTCAGCTGCTGACCTTGTTTTCTATCTTCCAGAGCAAACCCCAGCCAGATGGGAATTACCAACTTGCTGCCACCATATACATACCTAAACCTACTCCCCTTCTTGCCCTCCTGTGAAAATCAAGGCCCATGGCTCTCTCTCTTTTTAAGGTCAATTGCTTTCACTGGGTTTTATCTTTCCTTTCCTTCTTTCTAGTACAGTTCATTCCTTCTTCTCCCATGTCCTCAAACTCTACTAATTCTTTCCCATGGGTTTTAAAATATTTTCATGTCTCTTCCATGTTTTAAAAAAGGCCTCATTAACCCCATGTCCCTTCCACCTTCTGCCACATCTCCCCTTCTTTAATAAACCCTTTACATTTGATGTCTCCAACTATACCTCAAAGAGTGATTTGTGCTTGCTAACTTTATTTCCTCACCTCCCACTCACTTCTCAAACCACTACAGTCTAGATTCTATCCTAGCGCTGAACCAAAACTCAACAATGAGTTCTAAGAAGAGAAATTCAATGGCTACTTTTTAAATCTTCATTTCCTTAAACTCTGAGCAGAGGCTCACAGTTAAGTCAACAAGAAAAAGTCAAGGGAGTACCTAAAAATATCTTGAGATGGTTAAGCATTTTTTTTCAGTTTTCAATGTTTTTAATTTTTAATAAAGATTTTAATTAAGCTTCAGTCACTAAGAAGTTTTTAAACCTAGGTTTCATGATTCTTTGACTTCATACTTTTAAATGGAGTCAGTTATCTTCAAAACATGACAAATTTCAGAATCCATTAAAAATTATTTTATTCAAATTATGTTTTCCAAAAGAGAGGGTTCTGTGCTAGTCATCTTTGAAAGTTTTCATACCATTTCAGAAACATATTTTGCAGAATGAACGTTTCATATAGGCTTGGTGTCATCTGGGCCTGAGAGACAGCAAACGATGAAGCAAAATTGTGTAAGTTGTCCAACATCTTTTGTGTGAACAGAGTGAATGAGTCAACTGAGGATAGAGCAGCATTACCTACAGGAGTCTGCTGAGCCATACTGTCCAGTGATTCCACCGAAATTCCAATCTGAGCAACAGATGGAGTTTGGACAGTATTCATGGCTCCAAAAGCATGTTGGCTTCCTCCTCCAGATTTAAGACCTGAAATTTTGAAGATGGCACTTGGTTTCCCATTCATGACAAATCACAGGAGTTGTCATACTGGAATCCCATTTGAATCAGGATAGGAAAAGTAGACAGAGCCTACTGGATTCCCATGAAAATATGGATTCCATTTTCATGGGAATCCAGTAGGCTCTGGTAAGGCCTGAGCATGGTTTCTTCCCTGCTGCATCCTCTACTATGTGCCTGGCAAACAAAGTTACTCAGTAAATATTTGTAGTTTGACTGAAACCCTTTCTTTCTCCCATAATGAATTACATGACTCAACTCTTTCCTCTCCTCCTATCTTTCGACCTAGCTTTTCTCAGTGTTCTTCTGACTTCTCTACCTTTGCCTATTTGTAAATGTGATATTACTCAAGACTGTCTTTAGCACTTCTGATCTTGCCATAACAGAATATATTCTTCACGGGCAATGAATTCCACCTCCGTGGTTTGACTTGTCACCTTTATACTGACCAATCTCCAGTTCACATCAACACTTTACCTCTTCTTCAAACTCCGGATCTTAATTTCCATCTGCCTCCTGAAGATTTGCAAATAAATGGTATGGGAGTATTGCAACTGGCATATATACAACAGCTGAATCCTTTTCTCCAAATTTGTTCTTCCACCTGTTTCCTGTAATGGTTAACACAGCATCATCCTCTTTCTACTCACCCAGCTGGGAAACTTCTAAGCCAACGTCACCCTTTTCCCTTTGATGACTCCCAGATCCAATTATCTTGAAGTCTTATTAATTCTATCTCCCAATCTTTGGGCTGGTATTTTCAGTGTATGTTCTGAAGCACATTAGATTCTTGGGATGTTGATAGGAGCCACCAAAAAAGTAAAAAATATTCATCTCAAATAGATTTGAGAAATGCCAAACTGGACAGAGTTAAATAGGTTTCTTTACAGAGGAACTTTTTAGAGCTTTTACTACGATAACGTGCATGCAGTATGAGGATCTGATATGGGGGTACCACATCTATTGTTTGCCAAAGTTATTTGGCCACAGAGCTCTTTTTTTTTTTTTTTTTTTAACAGCACTAAAGGGAGCTTTCCTAGAACACATTTTGGAAAATGGTGATCTGATCTATGTCCTTTCTTCTCTTTCTGCAGCTATTGTATTCCAAGCCTTCTGCCTGCAGACTTTAACAGCTCCTTGGGTGCACAGAAGGCATCTCCCTATCTCCGGTGTCTTGCTTCTCCTATTTAACCCCTACACTTCTGTAAGAGGTACCCTTATTAGAGTTGGATTATGTATTTTCCCAGAGTAGTAGACATGCTGTCCCTTACTCTGTCCTGATTATCTATATCCTTACTTATTTTCTGCCTTTTTTTTTTTAATCCATTACTGACAGAGGAATGTTGAAGTCTCCAACTATAATAGTGGATTTGTCTATTTCTCCTTTCAGTTCTATCAGTTCTTGCCTTATGTATTTTGATGCCCTGTTGTTAAGTACATACATATTTAGGATTGTTGTATCTTCTTGGAGAATTGATCCCTTAATAATTAGGTAATACACCTCTTTCTTCCTGATAATTGTTCTTCTTCTGATGTTAGCTTCGTCTGAAATGAACATAGCTACTCTAGCTTTCTCTTGGTTAGCAGAATTAGCAGGGTGTATCTTTCCCCATCCCTTTACTTTTAACTGTATGACTCTTTATATTTAAAGTGGATTTCTTATAGACAATGTAGAGTTAGGTCTTTTTTTTCCCCATAATCCACTTTGACAGTCATCATCTTTTACTTTGTATATTTATACCATTCACACTTAAAGTGATTATTGATATTAATTATATCTACCATGGTGGTAACTTCTGTTTTTTTTTGTTGTTGTTGTTGTTGTTTTTTTTACCTCCTCTTTTTCTGCCTTCTCTGGTTTTAATTGAGCATTTTATCTCCTCTGTTAGTGTATCAATTTTACTTCTTTAAAAAAATTTTTAGTGGTTTCCCTAGCATTTACAATATACATTTATACCTAATTTAAGTTCACCTTTAAACAATACTGCTTTATATGTGGTGCAGTTATAACAGGGTATTCACAGTTCCTCCCTCACATGCCTTGTGACATGGCTGCCATTCATTTCACTTATCCATGTTATAATCATCCAATATATTGTTACTATTATTGATTTAAATGAAGTTATGTCTCAGATCAATTAAGAGTAAGAAAAATAAAAATATTTTAGTTCAGCTTCATTTATTCCTTCTCTAATACTCTTCTTTATATAGATCTGAGTTTCTGACCTATATAATTTTCCTTTTTCTTGAACAACTTCTTATAACACTTTTTGCGGGACAACACTGCTGGAGATGAATTCATTCAGTTTCTGTCTGAGAAAGTCTTTATATCTCCTTCACTTTGAAGCATAATTTTGCTGGCTATTGCATTTTAGGTTGAGTTTTTTTCATTTTAACCCTTTAACTATTTATCTTCATTCTCTTCTTGCAATTTTTTCTCTGATAACTCTAATGTAATTCTTTTCCTTGTTCCTCTATATATAAGGTGTCCCCCCGACACTGGCTTCTTTCAAGATTTCCTCTGTCTTTGGTTTTCTGTAGTTTGATTATGATACACCTAAGTGTGGTTTTATGAGTACTTATCTGTCTTGGTGTTCTTTGAGCTACCTGGATCTGTGGTTTGGTGTCTTTAATTTTAGAAAGTTTTTGGCCATTGTTACTTCAAACATCTTCTGCTTCATTCTTCTCCTTCTGGTATTCCAATTATGTGTATGTCATATATTTTGATAACGGTGTCTCACAATTTTTAGATATTCTGTTTGGGTTTGTTTTTTTTTTTCTCTTTTAACTCTTTGTGTTTCAGTTTGTTATGTTTCTATTGCCCTATATTCAAGCTCACTGATTCTTTCCTTGGCAGGTAAGTCTACTGATGAGTTCATCAAAGCCTTTCTTCATTTCTGTTCCAGTGTTTATCTCTAGCATTTCCTTTTGATTCATCCTGAGTTTCCACTTCTCTGCTTACATTACCCATGTGGTCTTGATGTCTACTTTTTCCACTAAAGCCCTTAACATATTAATCATTGTTACTTTATTTTTTTTGAGACAGGATCTCACTCTGTTACCCAGGCTGGAATGTAGTGGTGTGATCAAAGCTCACTGCAGCCTCGAACTCCTGGGCTCAAATGACCCTCCTGTCTCAGCTTCCCAAGAATCTAGGGCTATAGGCATGTACCACCATGCACTGTTAATATTTTTTAAATTTTTTTGTAGAGACGGGGTCTTGCTATGTTGCCCAGGCTGGTTATGAACTCCTGGCCTCAAGCTATCCTTCCACCTCGGCTTCCCAGAGTGCCAGGATTATAGGCATGAGCCACCTCGCCTGGCCTGCATAGTTACTTTCAATTCCCTGTCTGGTATTGAATTTAAATTCCCATATCCAAGTCTGATTTTGATGTTCCCTTTGTCTCTTCAGACTATATATATTTTATTTTGGCTGGCCTTGTAATTTTTTCTTCAAGGTTAGACATGTTATATCAGTTAATAGGAACTAAGATAACAGGACTTTACAGGGAAGATTTATGTTAATCTAGGGGTCAGAATGTATTTAATGTTTGTTGTAGCTATAGGTACCAGAAGCTTTAATTTCCTCTACTGTCCTTGTTTTTGTCTCTCTTGTTGACGTTGGATTTTCCCACATACTTCTCCTCAGAGAGGGTCTGTGTCTTTTTGCTCTTTCAGTTGTAATCCACTATTATTAAACTGGAGTTCTGCTGATGTGGTAGTAAAGTGTGGTAAGGGGAAATTGCTATATAATCTTCCAATGAAATCTCAGTCGTTTAGTAGACCTGTGACCTTCACAAGTATTTCTCTAGTGGTATAGTTTTTTCCTGTCTTCTATTCCCTTCCCTGGCTGTAGTGCTTCAAATTGATTTCTTTGAATCCCTGACCCCTGTTGACTCTCCCCCCACCAACTCTTAAGTAAGGCAGAAAGGCTGAAGGGGGCTGAAATGGGAAGGAACCTAGGATAAAGTTTCAGAATCGTGCTCTGACAAGTCCATTCTCCTGGAGAGTAAGCATTTGTTAAGGGAGAACACTGGGTGGATTTCACAATGATAATATTGTTGATCCCATTTTATAGATGAAGAAATTGAGACCTCCCAGAGAGGTTAAGTGACTGACTTGATCAAGGACACATTAATAGTTCACAGCCTCAAACACAAAACTTTGGGTTCTAAAGCAATGCTTTTTCCACTCTGCCTAAACTGGTACCCACTGAATTTTGGTTGCAACTGTCACCTCTCTCTGACAGCACTTGACATCAAACAGTAATTGACACTGAACATTAGTTGCCAGGGTCCTCCCTGTGGACACCTCACCTCTGACAACTGACGACTCTCCTTTACCAAACTCTAGTCAGGCTCCTCTGAACCTTCTCACCAACTAACCCTTGGCATTCAGATTTCCTTTTCTGTCTTTACATCACCCAATTTTAGGAAGACTTCTTCTAAATCCATTTAACCATAATCCCCCACCCTCTGTATCTGATCATTCTAGATATCTGACTAAATTATTCATCTCTGACCATCTCTCAGATGATATCTGATCATCCTGGCCAGCTTTCAGCAAGAATCCTGTCGGATTGGTTTAGCTAGAATCTGCCCCTTCCCCTTGATGTTTCCTCTTAATAATGTTGTATCCACTGACCCCATCCTGCTCCTTGGCTATAAATTCCCACTCTTCCCTGTCACATTCCGTGTGGGTCGGATCTCTCCCCTACTGCAAAACCCCACTGCAGTAGTCCCTATACTATCTCAGTGGCTCCTGCTGAATAAACTCTGCCTTACCATTCTTTAACAAGGGTTTTGAGTAACTTTTTCTTTAACAGAACCACAGTACTGGGACCCTGTCTCAGAAATGCAGCATGTAGCTCCTATTTGTGCCTGCTGTACCATCTGATTTGCTTTAAAGGAAGTTCCGGAAAAGGCAAATGGCAGATGACCCTGTATGGGAAGTCTTTGGAAGAACGAAAGCTTTGGCAATCCCATATGTGGAGATGGTAGCAACACCATCCATCGTGTGTGTGTATTGTGGGGGAGGTGTATCTCTCTTCCTCCATCTCAGGGTGTCCTTTCTTCTACTCAGCCCTTTTCTGCTGAATTCCAACACCAGGAGACAGGCAGTAGAGTATGGCCCTCTGTTCAACATGCTTGCCTTACAGTGCAAACTTCAGATATTCAGATTTATTTAATACCCTTTGTAGAAGAGCTATTATAGCATCATTCAGAATTAAGTGCTGAGCAAACAACTTTTTCATCCTGCTTGTATCTTATTGGCCAGATTCCACAGAGAGAGACTGCATTTTTGGAAGTAGTCCTGGTAGCTAATTTCTAGGATACTTTATAGCAGTGGTTCTGAAAGTGTGGTCCCTGGACCAGCAAGAACAGCATCACCTTGCGAACCTGTCAGAAATGCAAATTCTCAGGCTCCACCCCAGACCTACTGACTCAGAAACTCTCTGGGGTGGAGACCACAATCTGTTTTGAACAAGTTCTCCAATGCCTATCTGCTCAAGTTGGAGAGCCACTACTGTAGCTTACAGAGGCAATTAAATAGAACTGAGTAGTCAGGATATACGAAGGTTCAGCAAGGTTCCTGAGATCCACTAATCTACTGCTCTACTCAAAATGTGGTCTGCAGACCAGCAGCATCAACATCCCTGGGTGCTTGCTGGAAGTGCAGAATGTCAGGGCTACTGCCTCAGACCTACTGAATCAGAATCTGCATGCTGAAATTCCCAGGGAATTCAGAAGTACAAAGTTTGAGAAGTACTGCTAACCCTCACTTACACAGAGGTTAATTTTGTTTGAAGAGATTAGGGATAGAGAACCAGATAGGCAGAGGAATCTTCTTTGGTGGATTTGATGTGGAGCCTGAATAATTGTGGATTTCTTTTGGGATCCTATAAAAAGCAATTTTCTGAAGGGGTAGGTGGGGAAGCACACTGAACCAAATGATCAAAATTCACAGTCTGCAAAATTTCGCAACATTCCAGTTTCAAAGGACTTTACAATTATCACTTTGCCTGGTGCTCCTGATCTCTGGCAATTCTGATGACACTCTTCCCTGTGAAGTGCTTGCAGATCTACTTATGTGGACGAGATTTCCCAGGGAAACACTGTAGTCATGTAAATTCAGTAAGAGAGGAGAATGATCAACGTTCTCACCTAAATCACTGGAGAATCCCTCTTTGGCATGCTGTGCTGTGAGATGTGGTGAGGAGAGCCCTGAAACCAGAGCCCGCAGCCTCTCAGAACCTTTAATTCAAAAGGCACTTCCCTGGGCAGGAAGTGAAGGCTTTTTTTGTGTGCAAAGCCCCATCAGGCATGAAGAGTAGGTTCTGAGCCCAGAGGAACCACTTTGGTGTGCTGGAATGCAATGCACCCATCCCCATCCGCAGCTCTGCCTGCCTAAGAACTTTCTGCAGGAAGAGGAGCTGCATGCTCAGCAGTAGGTTGAATCCAATTGTCTGTAATGACTCAGATGGAGTCATTAAAGACCAACAAATTGGCAATATGAGTATTGAATGTAGATTGAGCACCCATTATTGCCTGTTGGATCAAAGAAAAAAGTGGCTACATGTGTATTACTCAACAGGCAATAATGGCTTTGAAAGAGCTGGCACATGTGAGGAAATCGCAGTCATTTTCAAAGTAAATAGTAATAATGATAACACACTTTACAGAAGGCTATGGTTAGACAGTGCCTTCACATACTTTATCTCATTCTATCTTTACCTTAAGTGGGTGAAAGAGATGCTATTACACCCAGTGCAAATAAGGAGAGTGTTTCTCAGGGAGGTTAGGTGACTTGCCCAAAGATACATACTTAGGAAAACTGGAACTTGAACTTGGCTTTCCTGATTCTAAATCCAGTTTTCTGTTTACAACAGTTAAATTTGAGCCTCGCTACTCAAAGTGTGTTCTGCTGATCTGTAGCATCAGCATCACCTCAGATCTTGTTAGAAATGCAGACTTGCAAGTCCCACCCCAGACCCTCTGAATCAGTCTGTATTTTAGCAAGATGCCTAGGTGATGTGTGTGCATGTTAGAAAGTCTGACAGCAATCAAACAATCTTTACTCAGTAGGACTACTTGCCTATACCACAAGAACAAAAACAAAATCCAACAACTCAGACCTCATACAATTAAGGTATAAATATCACAAAATGTTCTTGAGCATTTGTAATGACAGCTCTATAGCAGAGATGCATTATTTTTTCTTGAGACAATTAGAAAGAATTGACAAAGCCATGGTATTAGTGACAGCAGGAGAGCCTCATGGAGGAATGGGTAAAGGAATCTTTATCTTCCACGCTGAAAAATTAGCATTTTTAGTGTTTCCATTAAACTCACAGAAATATGCTGATTTTGTACCAGTATCATTTTCTTTTAAGTTTGCCTTTTAGAACAATACTTTCTGTTACTCTGGGCTAACTTTTAAGAAGAGTGGGACTAAGCAACATCAGAATGGTGATCTCCTGAACACTGGTGCTCTGGTCAGGAAAAGCACTTGTCCTTGATGTTTTCTTTTAAGTGTGTTTCCTATTTACATTTGAATATGGGTGTGGCCAATGTTTTGAGACTTTTCTTTAAGTAAATAAGGGAATGTGTAGTGTGGGGACCTGGTTTCCAGGGTGCTCACTGGGAACTGCACAGGGATCCACCCTCCCACATGGAAATGCACCACTGAATGGGGACTGAGGTCAAGTTTATACCCTCCCAAACTGTACTTGGACCAGGGAAGGTCATCAGATATTTGGTTTTCCAAGAATTTCTCCTCATATAAATGGCAGCAGATCTGGAAACAGAATGGATGCTTATTGCTTATCAACAAGTTTGAAACCAAGATTTGTCAAGGATGAAAAATGAATATAGAGCAAAAGAAATCACATGGTCATGCTACCAGGCAAAATTATATTTGACCAAAATAAATCAACAGGGAGGCAGAGCACATTTTCCATCTTACAAGCTATAAACCAGTAACAATTTATTAAGCACCTGCTGCAAACTCCACATTATGCTAGGCTCTAGGAGAGATTTGGCAGTGTCAGACATTGTTCCTGCCCCTGAAGAGTTCATTATCTCTCTTAAGAGAAACGATCACATGACAATATAGCAAATTACATGAGTCTACAGCTCTGCATTAAAGAATGTGTATAAGAATGAAAGCCCAATAGATTTAAGGGAGAGAAGAAGCCATGAATCTGAGAAAGCCTCATAAAGTAGAAGGCATGTGAACTGGTCCTTAAAGAGAGGAGGGAGGGCACTTTTAGGGAGAACAACAAAAGTAGATGTGTGAAGATGGGGGCCTGCAGACTTCTGTATTCATAAAGGTGAGAATGAATATGTGCCTCTCAAATGTAGAGGTTTGGCATCTAAAACCACACATCATGTTGGTGTCTAGGCCCTGTTTGGAGTCATCTTTACCAGCATCCACTGGCACTTGTCAAACTTGAGAATAACTAAATAGCTATGCTGGATGATTCTTAACTGTAAGCTTCATGGAGACAGGGCCATAGCCATCTTGTTGAGTAAAGGGATGAATATCCATTCCCTAGAAACGGGGCACTAAATCTCTCGATGTGTAACTCTAGATGAATATAAGACCCTTAGGGCAGATGCTCTCAGGGTCCCACCCATATAGTCTCAGCTCACACTCACCTCTCCATGCTAAGGTTGCTTGCCACAAACACCTGTAGCTCTGTACCCAATTCTTTAAAAAAAAAAAATATATATATATATATGGGGAGAAACACAGCATATGAAAATGCCAGAAATTTAATGCTTCTAAATGTAGTTGAATCAACCGATGATGGCTGGAGTTGGGGAGAAAATATTCAGCTTCTTTATCCACAAGTGAGATTTCTCCAACACATTCTACAGTGTCTCCCAGAGTTCCCTAGTGAGACTGAGCCCCAGTTGCCCACAGTAGACACTTGCTTAATAATACTCTCTTGATTGGCTTCCTGCTACTCACTGTTTTACTTCCCCACTCCCCTATCAGCCTTTTCTGATATCACCTCCCAAGATAACCGACTGCACTTACATAAATCATCTTAACTGTACTTGAAGCCTATGAATTAAACCTAAAGTGGAAAACCTAACAATGGGGATCTTTCAAAACAGCAGAAACAATATTCTCAAGAGGATTTCTTAGAGAGCAAGAAGATAAAAATAGCTTTTTCTATTTCCTCACTGCCTCCTTTTGTTCAAAATATGAATTCAGAAGTTGCAAGCACAACATATTATTCGGGGCTTCCCGTAAGAAATAACAACTGGTGTTGATTTCCTTTTTTTCCTTTTCTTGTCTTTTAAAGGTTAGCGATTACTCACCTCCCCTGCTGGTCATTAAATCAGTCTGGCAGGATTCCTCGGTAGTTCTGTGGCCTTCCGGGTATGTGGCGGAGACACAGGCAGTGCTGCAGACAGGCCTGCTTGCTGTGATGTGCTATCAAGCAGGTGACTTCAAAGGTCTGCTTTAAGCCTATCTCAAGTATCACTTGGGGCTCACACTGAGCCCCGAAATCAGGTACCAGATGGCACATCCCACAAAGTCAAAGTTGATCAGCTCACCAGCATCTCACATTTCCCTGGCTTTTGTGCCAAGGGACTGGAAACACTCAGGTAGAAAACAAATAACTTCTGTTAGCTTAGTTCTCCTTCTCGTATTTTTAAGGAGTCATCAGTTCAATGCTTGACTGTCCTGTGAGCTTTATAGGTCTGGTGAATCCTGAGAGGCTCAGTTTTTGTGGTCATTTAAAATAGAATCATCCTTTCCTAACTCTAATATGGCATCTATCAAGATGCCATGAGTCATTACAAAGGTGGGCTTCCTCTCCCACTAAGGCTTTATATCTAAATTTCAGTTTAATCAAAGTTTGTCTCAAGTGTGTACCTAAATGGAGAATTAAAAGACTGCTCCCCAAATCTAAATGGGACAAGTGGGCATTTGACATACTAATCGCACAAATCAAATGTACTTAAAAGTCAGACAACCCTAGGATGAGACTGTGCTTAGATTATTCGGATACACTACCTACGAAATGAAAGGAGAATGAAAACCGATCTCAGTCTCTCCTTAATTTTCCCCTAGTACAAAAATAAAGAGTAAAAGTCAATTGATTGACCCAGCAAATGCACAAATGCTGCCCTTTCAGGCCCAGGCTCAATCTTTTCTAAGAGTATCTGCCACTTGGATAACTCACCAGAAGGGAATGGACTGCCCAAGGCTTCATAGCACCTGTCACCAAACAAAGCACCCTGAGATGCTAAGAGAAGATTCTAGCATCAGCCTCTGTGGAGATGACCTTTAAGGTGCCTTCTAAACCGAAGGTTCTTTGATTCCGTGTTTCTTTGATACAAGCTCTTCTCTTGTCATTTTATAGTTGGAAAAGCAGAGAGGCTGGAATAGGCAACAAAGCACTGCCTCCTGCCTCCTCAGGCCGCTGCTCACAGTGGGGTCTTACACACTGTCAGAAGAAGCCCGACCTAAGTGGGTGACTGCTGCTGACTGATGCTTAAGGCATGCCAATAATGGGCACTCTAGTAATGGACAAGTCTCAAAGGCCAGTGTCAACTTAGCCACTTCGTCATTCAAGCAGTTATACTGCATTCAGTTTCTTGGGCTCCTCTACAGCAGGTGGGATTTAGACCTGAAGGGACAGAGCCATCGAAGAGAGCAAGATAACTGCATTTTGGGGACGATTACACTGGAAAATCTGGTCTCTGCTCAACTGCCCAAGAGAGCATCATCTCAGAGGTCATAATATTTGTCCCCAGAGTTCTATGAACTTCTCTTTGGTATTTTTTCATTTTACATAATCAAAGTAGCAAAAAAAGAATCTTTAAAAAACAAAAGAAACATGCAAAGCAGAGAGTTTCTCCACCTTGGCACTATTAACATTTGGGGCTGGGTAATTTTGTTGTTGTGGGGGCTACGCTGTGCCTCTACCCACTAGATACCAGTAGCACATGCCTCTTCCCCAAGTTGTGACAACCAAAAATGTCTCCAGCCATTGCCAGATGTCCCCTGGGTGGGTGCACAGTCAGCCCCGGTTGAGAACTACTGCCTTACAGATTAACAGTATTAACTTCTTGAAAGTGCTCTAGTAATGAAATTTTAGAATACAACATAGGAACTTTTAACGTACAGATAGCAAATCTCTCGGGCTTCGTGAGCCACAATTTCAGCTATATAGCTTTCTTGGTTTTTGTTTTGTTGTGTTTATAATCTTTTAAAACTGTAAAAACTCAGTCTACGTTAAAAACTAGGCTGAAATTTGCTGATCCTTAGATTGTAGAGGAAGAAATGATGGTGATTCCCATAATGATTGAAAGTGTTGAGACAGCATTTGGAAAAACTATGATCTTGATCTAGCTACCCAGTCTTTATGACCCCGAGCTAGCAGTTACGCTGCCCTTCTTGGAAAGCCTGAAGTAAATAACTTAGGGTTAGATTTTATTAACCTTGTTTGCAACTTAATTCTATTTAATGTATTTAAACATAAAAGGTTTAAGTAAAACAGAAACTTGATATTTGAACGAAATGAGATCTCCTAGTAAATGGAAGAATGTTTGCTATGTGAGGATGCGTCCTTCCCGTGGTTTGGAATAAAACATTCTGAGTTTCCCCTGAAGAAGAGGACTTTGTACAAAGGCAATTCCCCTACCCAATTTTGAAACTGAAATACGCTTTGATATGACTACGGGGGTTATCAAGGAGGGAAGAATGATATCTTGCAAACAAAGAATCCTAGTAACTGTCTGTAAAGTTGTAAAAATAAAAATCTCACTATGTAAATACATTTCAAATTCGTTTTTATGGAATTTTCTTTAACTCATCACATAAATGTCTGAGTAAACTAGGGAGGGTCTATTCAACAAGTATTTATTGAGTAGCTATTATGTGCCAGGGACTGTGTAAGGCACTAAAGTTCAGTCAACCTGGACCCTGCCAATGAGCAGCACTCAATCAGGAAGCAGCTACATTCAATCATCCAGAGATTTTTTTTCCAAAAAAATCTTCTTTCTATCCTTGTATATTGTTAATTATAAATATCTTATGCTTTACTTTGGGTATTTGGAGTTTCTGTATGTGGATTTTAATTGACACTAGACAGAATCAGTCAAGAAAAATATTCTTATGATCCAATTACCACTATTAGAACAACTGGATGGGATGGGATATAAAACTTTGGTCAACTGTACTTCATTTGGATAACAAAAATGTACATTTTAAATCATTCCAGTAGTGTATCATATGAAAGTAAATTACAGTGAAAAGAACACTGGGCTTGGAGTCCAAAACCCTGGGTCCAGTCCAGTCCTGGTTCTAGCCTTGTTTTTTTTCCCATGGACAAGTCAGTTAACTTCTAAGAAGTAGTTTTCTCATATGTAAAATGGGATACAGCATTTTTCCCAATTTACTGTATTTAAACATACTGTATATTTATAACCTATAAAGTCCTATAAAGATGATGTCATTATCATAAGTACTGGGCTGTACTGATTCTTCACTTTAAATAGATGATTCTGGAATAAATCAAGAATTGTTTTGTTAACAGCCTGGATCAATTATCAAAGGGACCTACTTACACTTCATTTTAGGTGATCGCAACGAAACGTATCTATAAAAGCTTGTGAGGCCCTCCTTTGAAATTTGCTTTGAGATGAACATCACGGATCTTCTGTTAAAAGATATAATCAGCTAAATTTAATTTTCTAGGAAAAGGAAGATGTTTGAAGAGCAGCATTTATTTAAAGAGGTTCAGAAATTACTGCATGAGCCCTTATCAGCACCACCATGTCCTACCCACTTTTGCCTAATAATGCATCGTTGCCCTGTAGCCTTCAGGGGAAACCAACGCTGGGGGGAGTCATGCCTCACAGTGTGGGGTCAACTTCTACGCTACAGTGGTCAGAGTATGGTAATCATATCACTTGCGCATATTCGAGAAAGCTCCTCCAAACCAGATCAGCTGGATTTTTCAAATACAGATATTTTTCTGTAATACTCTCAATTACATTTAAAAACGTCAACCTGGCTTTTCGTTTTCTGTCATCACTCCCTCCCAGTCTATTTTTTTTTTGTCAGCAAATAGTGGGACCAATATCCCAAGAAGGATCTCCTTCACTGCACAGGTACAATCCCAAAACATTAAGAGGAGAGAATGGGTCTACTCTTCATGCTCGAAGCAACAACACCCTACACAGCCCTACAAGTCACCTCCTCAGTTCTGTACTGGGGTCTGAAAAAGCCTCAGACCTGCTTATGCTCTGTCCACTTCACTTCATTTCAAATGTGACGCCATAAAACCGGCAGGGACTGTTCGCTGTTGTGTAGTGTTAACTGTCAATGCTATCCTTGATGCCAGTAACGAAGTATCAGAATAACACTAGTAACAACAATAACAGTGATTCTTTCACTCCTGACACCTTTCCTAAAGGACAACTCATCATGTCTCTAAATGAAAAAAATAAAAAAATAAATAAGTGCTCACTCCCACACTTTACATTACCATGACTAATGAAGGTCCATCTTCCTGTCCCCTGGCTCCATATCTACCAAAAGTAGGAGCTCGATGCAGAAAGAAAAAATTAAACATATAATTTAAAATTGAAGACAGTTAATTCCTTGGTTCCGTAAGTCCGGATTTTTATAAGCTGTATGAACTCATTTGACCAGAGAGTCATCAGCTAGAAATAAGTTCGGACCACTGTTAGGCTTGGTTTTGGTTTTACTCAGACACCTAGAAGATGAAAAACCATCCCAGTTCTTAAAACAATCCACTGATTTGACCATTGTCCTTTAAAGTTGCCCTTTAGATATGGAGGCAAACCAAGCCTCCGTCTCTCCAGTCTCAACCTTCTCCTATAGCACTGTTTTCTGTCCTGAACTGATCAAAATCAAATAGGGAAGAAGTAATCCAGTTGAAAAGAGATCTGATAATGCTTGTTGATGTCTCATTAACCTTGAGAGTGACTGTAACTGGTGACTGCCTGTCACAGTGGTGTGATGGTTTGTGAGGGGGGGGAAAAAGGCAATGGAAACATCACCTTGAAAAAACACAAAAAGAAATATCATTTAGTAGATCACCAATCAAAAGACGGGGCATTTCCAACTGTCAGAACTGGTTAAATTACAGTTTCCTTATGCCCATGATGAATCTACTACGTGTTTTCTTGGGAAAGCTTTTGGAGCAGTATTTATCTGTGTCCCAAAATATAGTCACTAAAGTATTGAGAGAAAAAAAAAAACCACTTTGATGCTGGAAGTCTAATCATGAGAAAAACAAACATCTCGGGATTAATGTTATTAAGGTTCTGTGATGAGTAAATGTGTGATTTGTGTGCCATTAAAAATATCATGAGCCACTCCGTGTGGGAAGATCCTAATTCCACTGAGCCTCTAGTCAGATTCCCCTCATTACTAATTGCTAATTGATAACATGTCAACAAACGGACATAGGAAAATAATGGATGGAAATTAGCTTGTCTCTAGGGATAAACTATTACCTGTAGAGGAAAAGAAGAGGAAAGAGTTCCCCAGGTTTCCCGGCAGACTCCCCTTGGGATAAGTAGACTAGAAATCTAACCAGCCTCTAGTACCAGATCTGGACTCACACAAAAACCATCACCTTCCATCCCTCTGCACCAGAGTCTCAGCTGGGACTGGTTCTTGTCTGCCCTCCCCAAAGGAGAACCTTAAGTAAACAAGCCCCACAGTCCCCATCAGGGATTCAGATGGAACATTCTCACCTATTTTTACTTTTCTCTCCTGAGGTCTCCACTTTTCCATCTCTAGTCCTCATTCCTCTGCTTTTCTTAGGAAGTTCCTGAAAGTTACCACCATTAACCTCACTTTCCACATCAAATTCCCACCTCAAGCTGATGGCACAACCGGTTTCTGCGAGTGTCACCCTCTAACCAGCTGCTCGGTTTCCTGTGCTCTTCTCGGGGCCACACAGCCTGGCTTCTGTTCTCACCCTTCGGGCTCTGCCCCTCTCCCCCATGCTCAGATGCACCCAAATAAAAGCGGATTGATCGGTTCCCTCTTTTCCCAAAGTTTTGGCATTTCTTGAGGAGCTACTGTGAAAGACGAAGTAACTGCGAATTACAAACATAATTTCATACCCTAGAAGATAGAGATGGCTACCTCGCTCCGGAGAAGAGAGCAGCAGGGCAGCCCCCTGTCCTCGCCAGAGACCACACTTCTTTCTGGGTGGGTGGGAGGCATCTTCATCACCATCCCGCCTCACATTCTTTTGTCCTTTCCCAACATCCCACACCAACAACCGTTCCCCAAACACTCCGGGGGGCCAGAAAAAGGGAGAAAGAAAACTGAGGACAGAGAGGGGTATCTCGGAATCCCCTCCAAGCATAGTATTTTGTTCTCAAGTAGTAGGACTTTCCAGAATGTCTTCTCTCGTTCTGCTCCTTCCTGGCCCAGTTACCCCAAAGCCTCCCCACCCCCAAGCCCACTGCGACCAAAACAAGCGCACCGACCACAGCACTGTGGCCGCCGCCGCCCCAACTGTTGCAGCAGCTGCGGGGTGGCGGTAGAGGCGACGCGGGCAGGGCCGGACCCGGACCCCGACGCTCCCTGTGCAGGAGGCTGGGAGGCTCCAGTCGGCCGCCCTGGGGCGCGCGGTGCAGGAGAGTCCCTGCGGCAGCTGCCTGGGCTAGGAGAGGTGGCGCTCTCAGCCGGGACCCCAGCGCAGAGCCAGTCCGACCGCGGCCGCGGCGCTGGCGGAGTCTGCCCGCACCCGTCCCCTCTCACCTTTAAGATCAGGTCGGTGTGATGCTGGTCCAGCATGTTGGCTTTCTGGAAGGAGGTGACGATGACCCGGCCGTAGCGCCCGGGGGTCTGCAGGTCCGAGTAGAGACGGTGCTTGGAGCGGTTGACCGGGAAGAGGCTGTTAACGAGGTTGCGCTCGATCTTGGCCAGGCTGTGCTGGGGCGCCAGCAGGTGCTCCACGCTCTCCTCGACCTGGTAGCGGCTGAAGCTGGCGCCGAGCAGGATGGAGATGAGCACCGGCGCCGAGGCGAAGAAGACAGGGTGACTGGCAATGAAGTGGCCGAGCCGGGAGAAACACGTCCTCAAGCCCCTGTGCAGAACCTGCCGCAGCATCCTAGAGCAGAGCGGGCGCGGGAGGAGGGCGAGGCGCACGCTCGGCGCGGGTTCGGGCGGCGGCGGCGGCGGCGGCGGCGGCGGCGGCAGTGGCGCCCGCTGCGGCGGCGACGGCGGCGGCGGCGAGACCCTGAGCTCTCCCGGAGCCGCGGCACCACCATCGGGGAGTCCCGCGCCGCGCCTCGGGAGGGTCCCCTCGGGCCGGAGACACGCCCTCCTGCCCGCGGCCGCGCCCTCCCGGAGAGCCCCCCAGCTTGGCGGCCTCTGCGCCGCCCCCACTCCGCCCTACCGCGTGCGCCCTCCCCACCCCCCGCCGCCTCCCCGCCCGGGGGGCTCCGCGCCGCGCGGCCGCGTCCCCTCTCAGCGCGGGCGGGGCCCGGGGCAGCCCCCGCGGCTCGTCATGACCCCACTCACCCGACCCCCAAGGCCAACGACGGGGTGGCGCGGGGAGCGGCGACGGCGCTATCGCCAGGAGACTCTGCGCGCCCGCCCAGGAACACGAGGACGGAGAATTCCAGGCTACACCCAGTCCCCTCCCCTCCCTTCGCTCCCCTCCCCCGGTCCGGCCCGCCGAGCTCGCTCTCCCCTTCTCTGCCCTCCTCCGGGAAGACCCAGAGATAAATAAAGAAATGGCCCCGATTTTCCAAACAAAAAGTAAAGAGTTCTCAGGAGGGGGGGAGGGGCGGGTGTCGGGCGGACCCGCTCAGAGCCGAGTCTCTCCAGAGGCTGAAAGGAGCAGGCTGAAGACTGCGTGCGTCCCGGCTCTCGCCAGGCTCAGGTGGTGGCGCGCACTGGCTGGTGCCGAGAGGGGGTGGGGAGCGAAGACGCTCGAACGTGGAAATCACGCCTCCTTCCAAACAAGAACCGTTTAAAATACCCCCAACACTGCAGCTTCGGCGGGACCACAGGGTCCGGGTGTGTGTCTGGAGCACGTCCACTCAAAAGGTATCCGTGGAGAATCTTTCTCTCTGGCCCTAATTTAGGGTCGCTCCAGAGTGGATTGGGGCTGGCCAGCTCTGTTGCACACCCCCCAACCTCCCAACCAGTCCTTTAGTAATAAAAGTGCTGATAATGACGGTCAGTCGATGGAACTGTCCGTCGCCTGGGCTCCCGGGCTCCCGAGCTCCGGGGCTCCCCGGCTCCCGGTTCTTCGCCCTGCCTTCTCTTCCTCCTCCTCTCTCTGTCGTCACCAGCAGGTCTGGGGGACCTGGTGCGGCGTGGCTGGCGCGGGCGCCCCTGCGGGCGTAGAGTGTTTGAGAAAGGCTGGCCAGGGAGTCAGTAGCATTAACCCCCTTCTCTGCCTCACTCCGCCCTCTCCTCCCCTACATGCGAAGGTGTGAGAGTGGAGGGAACCTTATCTCAGAGCAGGAGAGATACAGGTCTCCGAGCGTGTTGAGCCGCAGGGGGCGCGGGGGAGCCCGCGGGGCGCGGACGGCTTGGCAAAGTTGGGCGTGTGCGTGTGCGCGCCAGCCGTGAGCTAGCAGGCAGTCACCGTGGTTCCCCTCGCACTCCCCCTCCGGAGAATTCCCCGAGAAGGCGGGCGCCGGCTTCGGCCCCGGGATAGACCTGCGGCGGCGGCGGGAACGGCCACGCACAGGTACAATTTAGCGCGTTTCATTTCGCGCTCCAAGCTCCTGGGTCTGTCCACTGCAACGCAGACCGAGCGGGATCTCGGAGTCTGGGTCACTGAGGCGCTCTCTCCAGCCAGGGGGGTGGGATACAGGGCGCGGCGAGGGGTCCTCAGGCTCCGCGCTCTGAGCGCTCAGCCTCCCCATCCCAAGCCTTTGGTCGCTACAGCTCAGCCTCCCAGTGCCAGGGGTCGAACGGGAGGCGGTGGCCCGCACTACGGAGCGTAGACATGCATATTAATCAAAGCTGAAGGAAGACGAATAGGGACAGGAGGAGGAAGGGGAGTGGTGGGGGAAGAAAGAGGAGAATGGGTAGGAGAATGCGCCTCGGGGAGGCATTTCCCTAACGTTCCCATTCCAGACTCCGCTACACCTAGCGGCCCTTCACTTCTCAAACTGAACTTGGGAACTTGCACGTTGGAAACAGCAAGTCGCGGTTTGGGAAATCCTCCTTATTTGATGATCTCCTCCCTTCCCCCATACCGGACTTCCTTCCTACCTTTTCCTCAGCAACACCTGCTCCTGCTGCGCTGCCCACCCCGGGGGCGCACCTGCCCTGCTCTGCTTGTGCTCCCTAGATCCTTCCACCCATTTCTCATCCACTTTCTGTGCTCATCCTCGTTCTTCCCTACACTGCTCTGTTTCCAGAGGCTCCCCGGGACGCCTAAGTCCAGCAGCTTCCAGCTGACTCCCCTCCCCCAGTATCGCCGTCCCTGGGAGGGACACATTGGAAGGGGCTAGAAATTCCCCTGCCACACTCCACTCGTGCCATTCCCCCAGCATCTTAATTTCTGCTCGTGGAGGTGCCGCTGCTCTGCAGCGCTTTGCTGATTCACCATGATCGCGGAGGGAAAAGCCTCATTGACTTGTGCCCCTGCAAGCGGCGAGGCGAGCGCGAGTGGCTGCGAGGGCACGCGCTTTGGGAAACCACCCACCATTGCGTAGCCGAGGTGCTAAATGACAGGGTGGATGCCCTGCGTGGCTCTCAGCCCGGGCAGACGGAAAGATGGAAGGGCGGGGAGGAGGGGTGGCGGTGGGAAATACTGCGAACCCAGCTCTTTGCGACTGAGCCAGCGGCAGCTAGTGGGTGGGCACTTCTCAGGAGGCCTAAAATCGGTCGCTGCACAGGGAATGAAGAGAGCTGTTTCATGTGCCCCGATGCCAGCGCAGGGATAAAACTAAGAGAAGGAAAACCAGCCGACAGGTCTGCTTAGGCGCCTTTAACATTTTGGCGAAGCTGTTTTCATTCTGAAGTCTTTGACCCTCCGAATGGCTCCCTTCCAACCTCGGTTCGCCCTCGTCCCTAGAATTTCCGGCCTTTTAATGTCAGCCCTCACAAGGGCTGAAGAGCAGAGTGCCCTCCCTCAGTGCCTGGGCTGAATCTTAGAGCGGGAGAAACTGCATTGCTCAGCTGGCCAGGGCGAGAGTGTTGTCCTCCCACACAGAAAAGGCCTTTCCTTTGGGACCAAGGCATTTGTTTCTAGTCCTTCCAACTCTATTCCTAACTGTCCTTATGTATATTTGGAGGAGCTTCTAACCTGTATGTTTCAATTTGGAGACAGAACCAACTAAGTGTGGACCTTGGGCCACCTTTTACTGCAGGCAATACCGTTAGTGTTGTCTAAATTGAATTGGAGCAGCAGAGAGAATGAGAGTGAGGAGAGAGGAAAGAGAGAGGAGAGAGAGGGGGAAGAGAGAGGCGAAAGAGAGGGGAGAGAGAGAGGGGAGAGAGAGAGGGGCGAGAGAGAGAGAAAGAGAGCCCACACGTAAGAGTGCAGGAAGGGTGTTGCCTCCCCCCGATTTTTCTTCTCTTTTTGTAGAAGTTCTGGGGAGCATTGCCTCCACCAACGACTTGGGTTTGCATTTGGGCCAATGACTTTGTGATCAGAGCTTTCACCAGTACGTTAATAAATTATTACCTTTTCTGATTTAAAATTAATACATATTAATTTTAGACAATTTGGAAAGTAAGAACAAGAAAAAGAAGGAAACAAAAACACCTGTATCGGTGTACTCACACTACCTTTCAACCTTTGTCGATCATTTATTGTACACATAGGCAATATAATATAGAAGTTGAGGCTTTTGGTTCTGTAGCCACTGAGTTGAATCCTTGCTCCACTATTCATTAGCTAAAATGCAGTGGGTAACTTTACTTCTTTATGGCACAATTTTTCTCTTCTGGAAAATGGGAATAACAATAATACCAACCCCATAGAATTGCTATGAGGATTAAATAGATTAACACACTTAAAACAGTGCCTGAAATATCACAGACATATAATAAAAGATATTTGTTATAATCTTATTCTATACACAAGTGTGAAAAGAAAAGCATTCCTTGGTATTCAGAAGCTAGCCTGGCACTCACAACTAAGTTTGGTGTTCTCCCACCGAACATAAATCATTTCCTGAAACGCTAATGTCAGATAAGAGCATTCTGTAACTGTGGTGGTTTAGGATAAAATTAGGACCACTCCATAATCATATCTGAAAACAGACAAAACATGAACCCTGTCCAAACCACAAAAAATGACGAAGCATGTTATCCTGGCTAATATGAGGACAGTTGTGGTCTTTTAATAACGAATTACAGCTGGGTGCGGTGGCTCACGCCTGCAATCCCAGCACTTTGGGAGGCTGAGGCAGGTGGGTCATGAGGTCAGGAGTTCGAGAACAACCTGGCCAACATGGTGAAACCCCGTTTCTACTAAAAATACAAAAATTAGCCAGGCATGGTGGCCAGTGCCTGTAATCCCAGCTACTAGCGAGGCTGAGGCAGGAGAATCGCTTGAAACCAGAAGGCAGAGGTTGCAGTGAGCCGAGATTGCGCCACCGCACTCCAGCCTGGGCAACAACAGCAAAATTCTGTCTCAAAAAAAAAAAAAAAAAAAAAAATTTACAGCTTTAGCCTCATTCTAGTCTTTTCTCCCTCTAGAAAAAAGATTAAGACACTCAGACATAAAACTACCCCTGCTTCCTAATGGCACCCAATCTGGTGTAAGCCCCCCATCTACACAACCCACAACCTTCCCCCAAATTACTTAACACAAGCCCAAATCCTATAAGTGCTTTCTAACACCCCCTTCTTGAGACACCTCTTAGTTCTCCATGGTGTGTGTTCCTCACTGCAACACGAAGGAAACCCAGTTTGGCCAACTACTTGGTGTGGTCCTGGTGGTCTTTGGCAAGAGGACACTGACCATGTATATACAATGTTTATTTACTTTATTTTCTAAAATTGAGGATCATAGTAAACATTCTGTTTGATAACCATTTTTTCCCATTAAACATTTCCCATGAACAGTTTCTCATTTCAATTATTATTGCTATAAAAGATTTTATGGCTGCATAGAATTCCATCATACGGGTGAACCTTAATTTAACTTATGCCATGTTGTTGGTCATTTAGTTTTTAGAAATTTTACTACTATAAGTAACACTGAGATGAACATCCTGTACATACATCTCTGGCTGTATCTCTATTTTCTTAGGATCAAATATCTGCCACTACATGTTAAGTAGACAGCTCCTAACAAATGCCTTTCTAATAATTTTTAAATTGGAAGAGACAAGGGCATTCCTTCACAGAGATTAAATTCTTTGATGAAATACTGACTTAGTCCTACTTTACAGGGATTTCTATCCTTTGCTACATTTGGAATCAGTTTCTTGGCTCAGTCCTGCTCAGATATGCCAGAGAGATTGATCATAATGGGGAGTAGGGATTCCAAAGAAAAGATTATTTGGTTTGATAAGGTTACAAAAAAAAAAGGCCTGCTCTTGTCTAGCAAATGTTTCAAGCATTAGCTTTTAATCACATCACCATTTTCTGTCTGAGAAACAACAAAATATTTTCATGCATATATCTTTAAACAGTTCTATGTCAACCATGAAATCACTATGCATAGCAAGTGATATAATACAAAGGATATTTGGGAGGCTGCAATTGAAGGTGGCACTTAGTGTAGTGTGCTTATTATTTTATACCATCCCAATCTCAATAGTTCTAACATATTGCCAAGTGGTGGGTGTTTCTGCTATCCTAAAAGATCTACGTAAGATTTCTTGGAGAATGGAATCGCAGGCAGAGAAGGTAAAAGTATAACAAGAATTGTCCTTTCAAAGCGGGGAAGTTCCTCTGGCAAACATCAGAGCTCCCTTGAGTGGGGATGTCTCCATCAGGTATCTACTGGGTCTCAGCCATGTTTTGACCAAGAAGCTGTTTTACACACAGCAACACTGTACTCCTTGAAATGGTACCCAAAGAGATTTCTAAAGATAGTTTAAACTTGAAATCGAAAAGAGAAAACGTGTGGCAAGCCTTAATTGTTTGCTTAAGATAAAGAGACACACTGCTGTGTGTAGATGATCCCTGCTGAAAAGTGGGCTAATTGTTATGTCTGGGTCTTCCAGGATGTTCTGCCAACTCAGCAGGCTCTCAAAAGCATCATGAGTCTTTTAGAAGAATGATCCGTGATGATGTAAGGAAAAAAATCATGCAAAATTATCTTCCTGAATAAACACAGGACTCAGGGCCAAAAGAGAGATATTTCATGTTCTGATTTAGGGGAAAACACTTTGGCACACACTCTCTGGATGTCTGTGCTCACAATGCCACTGGTGAGTTGAGATGGCCAGCTCTAAACCTTTGCTTTGCTTTTTTCTCCTAACAGAAAGCATGGCCATACCTTCTCTCTACCTTTCAAAATCCTCCCTTCCTTCAAGGTCTTCTCAAAATCTCAGCTCACACATCCAATAAACCTCTGATTGCCACAACTAACATTGATTAATTTAACTCTATTAACTCTGAGCAATTTTATTTGAATTATTTCAGTGAGCAAGTTCCTACTGTGCTTGGCAACTAGGAGAAATTGAGCAAAGAATTCCCTGCTCTCAAGAAATTTGTAGTCTAATATGGTTGAATGAAAATACAGAGGATTAAAATATGAACTTATATAAGGTAAATTTCAGAGAAGTCCTGTCCCATCAGTGTGTGGGATTCATAGAAATCATAAATGATATCTGGATGGTCCCTGGTCTTAGAATACCTTTAGCCCTAGAGTTAGCATCTTGCTTGCTGTTTTGAGCTTCTTTGTTGTCTGATGTTTCATATATATATCTCTATATATTATATATTTTTCCTATTCTCTTAGCAATGTTTTAATTTCCTACAGGCCAAGAACCTTACCTTTTGATTTCACCTTCAGAACTTTGGTGCTAGGATTGAGCACAGAGCAGGCTTGAGTAAATGCATGTTAGTGGCTTATTAGAGTAAAATACACAAATCACTCAAGGAAGATAAGGATGCTGCCACATTCAGACAAATGATTTTTAAAATCATTTTGTTAGAACCAATGATCAGTTATTTTTTAAAAAGTAGTTCACAATTCTGATTTCACATAGTCAAATATTTGTTAGTCCACATGAGAAATTCAAGCTGTAAATAAGATGGATGGGGAGTGCTTATTTAAGAGAAACCCTTTAAATTGGATGTGCATATTTTAATATGCAAAGGAATGTTGCTAACTATAAATGAGTATCTTCTTGCTAAACTGTGCTGAATGGGATACTGGTTCAGACACATTTTACAAGGAACACTTAGAGGCGCTTGGGACATTGAAAGCAGCAAAGTGTATATGCATTTAAAGACTAATCTATAACTCAAGTGGATGGGCACGTAATTGTGTTTCAGCATGCATCAGCCTGCATCCATCATTGGGCTGGGCTGGTGTCTACTTTCTCTTTCTTCCCTTGGGGTGGTCCTAAAGTTTTAACTTGGTCAAAGAGGATGATCACTGTATTCTGGAGATGCCTGAGTAATGTCACTTTCTTAATAGCAAACAAGGCACAATTCAGGATTTTCATTAAGTCGCGCTAGTTTCCCCTCTACTGCATCTATATGAGGAGAGTTTAGGTACATTGCTCACTTTCAGCACCAGGGACAGATCTGATACAACCTAGCTACCCCTACCCTTTCCAACTTCCATCACTTGTAAGTTGGTTTTAGAAACATTTTAGAGCTAAAGAAGTTCTATAAAGCAATATAATACAGGAGTTGATCATCTTTTTCTAAGCCAGGCCAATTAAGATGAAAATAAATTTAAATTGGTGGGCCACTAATCCAATATGATCATATTTCAGATTGTGTCCATTACTTTTATACCCTTGTGATGTTTGTATGAGGAGGGAGACATTTAAAGAGAAATGTTAGAAATGACTCTAAAATATAATCTCTTGCAGTTAAGGAGTAATTATGCTGAAAATTTACAGGAATGATAGAAAATGGGAAAAGAATATTTTTATGCATTTCATGTGCCAAGGTTAGCCCTGGGCACTTTCAAGTATCTAGCCTATATAATTTGCAAAATCACTCTGTGGGCTATTAAGCATTGTCAAACCCATTTTAAAGAGAGGAAATTGAGGATTAAGGAGATTAAATGTCTTGTGCAGGGTTACACCATAATGGAAGTATAAATAGAGTGCAGGACTATCTGATATCAAAATCCATGTTTTTCCATTCACTCATTCTGCTGTTAAGCAAAAAATTACTTGATTCCATTTCTAAAATGCCTTGACTAGATTTAAAAATGTTCTAATCAGAAAACATAATATGCCATGAATATCATAAACAATTTAATGTTATTTCTGTATTTGCTATTCATTTAATAGTACTGTAAAATGGCAATATTGTGGCCTATCCATTAATCGGGTTTTCAGTGTTTGGATTCATTTCTAATGTTGGTATTCTTCAGAGGAGTTCTGTGGACCAACAAAAATATTGTATGGAACCCAAAGTGTTTGCTAATCTAATCCAACCCACTCTTTTTGCAGATGGCAAAACTTCTGCAGTCCTTGTCTGAATTCTACCAAGAAAAATCCCTCAAAATGTTAAAACGGAAAACTGTCAAGTGGTTCCAAAATACATAACAGAAAAAGTAACTGAATAGACTCTGACCTTATGCATGTTAAAATTTTTCCATTTTTTAGTTGTTCACCAGCAGTCGTGATATTGCTAAGGGAAAGCTTCTTTAATTCTCTTCCTTTACTGTGTAAAGTGAACAGAGACCATTCTAATCACCAGATCCATTGTCTTACGTTTGAACATAGGGGACATAGGAAAGCAGGGGGTTTCCTGATACAACTCTTAGCTTCGGGGCAGTCTTTCTTTGATGTTTATATATTTAATCCTTTTAAAACTCGTACTCCAGAGCATAACCTAAGAACAAAGCACTTCATCCCTTCTGTTATTAGAACTGTGTACTTCTTGCTTTGACTTTTAAAAATGACGGAGCTACAAGGCATTCTGTTCCCCATGGCTGATCACTTCCTTCCCATAAATGGCATTATGTTGGTGAATTAATTAATAGTAAAATCTGATTTACATATTCACAAATATTAGAATTGTAGAAAAGTTAAATCAGGAGGCAGCTCCAAGGAGAGGCTAAGTGAGGGAAGACCAAAAAAAAATCAAAGCTTCCTTTTTTAGACAAAGCACAGAACTTGGCATTTCTAGGGCTGCCCTGCTTCCACCTTCAGGCATCTTCTGAATATTGTAAAGGGGATTATTCTGGACATGGAAAGCTCTGTTCTGCCATGGGTTGAAAGCTTTAGCCTCAGGTGAATGCCATTACCTCCTGCAGTGTGCTAAGCAACAGGAACTAAAGTAGTTTGGGTACTGGCCTAGTCATCAACAGATAAGGTCTTTCATCTGCTCTGTTACATCACTGCAGTTAAGATTTCTGTCCTTAAAATGAGAATAATGAAGATGATGATTATGCTATCTCCCTCCTAAGCAGGGTTTCAGATGCAAAAGTTGATGATAAATGTAAAATGCTTTGAAACAAACACATACATTATTGGGCCTTCTAGGTCCAGGACGCTTTGCTAAATGCGGAGCATGAAGAGATGTAAAGACCTTGCCTTCAAGGTGTCCACAGTGCAGTGGAGTGTGGCCAACAAGTGAAACAAGAAAGTTGTGTAGTGTGGCAAGGACTTTGTCGTGCTATGCGATCAGTGAGAAGATTCCTCTAACCTAGCCTGAAAAGCAGAGTTGGGCAGGGAGGGGTGGCGGCGTTGGAAAAGTTTTAAAGAAGATGTGCACAGATGCCATCTGGTGCTCCATCCTTATCCCCTCCCCCCACCCCCAGAAGTTCACTCTAGGTAGTTTCCATTTACACCGAAGTCTTCCTGCCTCTCTCTGTCTGAGCTGTTTCCTGGCCATGAGACACACTAGAAATGCCAGAGAGCTAACACCTCTAGAAATGACCTTAAATTAATGAGGGATAGGATAAATACCCAGGCTTCTTTGCCTTGCAGTGGGACAACTCAGAGATGTGTTTCTCACAGGCTCTCCAAGAATTCCAATGGAGTGGAGCCCTCATTGTCCACAGCAATAACACACTCATGCTCATTAACACACCCTTTATAAACTTTTCTCTCTTCTCTGTCTCCTTTCTCCATTCCGTTACTCTGCTTTCTGGGAATCTTCTCTGAAATAAACCTCTTGCTTCCACGTATTTATTTCAGGACCTGTCTTTGGTGGAACCCAACCAAACACAGGAGATGACATCCAAATGGAGTCTCAAAGGTTAGCAGTTAGTTAAGCCTAATAAATGTGCTGGTATGTAAACTATATTTCAGTAAAGCTGTTAAGTAAAAGAGTTAGCTAACCCACCTATGGAGAGAAAGAATATTCCAGGCAGCGGGAATAACATTCGAAATTATAAGGATGGGATAAAGGGCTTAGCTTGTTTTCAGAAATACGAATAGCTCAGGATGGATAGGCAATAGTTTGGAAAAGTATACAGGAACTAGGTTAAAAAGGAACTTATAAGTTCAAATAAAGAGCTGGGTTTTTATTCTGGAGATGACAGGGAGCCATTTCAGGGCTTTAAAGAGTGTTTTTGGCCGGGTTTATGTTTGTTTATGTTTTACAAATCTGGTGGCCACTTAGGAGGTGGATAAGGGAAAACAAGACTAGAGGCTAAGAGACCAATTAGGAGGTCATGATAATAGCTATGACAAGAAAGGATTAGGGCCTGAAGCAAGGTAGAGGCCAGTGGGATGGAGAGAAAGGGAAGAGTTGATATGTTTTTAGGGAGATAGAATTGGCAGGACTTGGATTATTGAAGAATGGAGCTAAGATACTGCATCGTGATTTCTGATGACATAATGTCATTCCAAATAGCCATGCCAAACCATATGCAACCCCAGAAGTATTAGTTTATTTTTTATTTTTACCAAATTCTACTGAAGAACAGAATTTCTTATCAGAGTGAGGAAGGAAAAAAGGTGGACTGTGTTAAGCTCTAGACTATGACAAATAGAGGGTAATTATGATATTTTGGGAATGAGAGCTGGACAATGGGGACCAGCAGCCTGGAAAATGGTCTGGAGAGTCCACAAGGTAGAGGCTACAATCCATTAGATCAAATCCACAGTGTAGAGATTCATGTGGGTTAATAAATGTCCTTCCTTCTCAAAGAATTGAGTTAGATTTTAGGGCCAGTTGCTTGCATGAGACAACTTCATCTGAAGAAGGAAAGGAGGTAAATCTGGAAGGAGAAGGAGAAGGAGGAGGGGGAGGAAATGATTGGCTTTCGTGGGTGAGAGTCTCTGGAAAACCTCCTGTCTTTGGTTCATCTCAATTCTTTTTATCTTTATAATGCAGAGCTGGGGATTGGGGATTTTCCTTCTGATGACCTGCTAGAATCCATCCCTGAAGGTGACCAAACACCGTGCACTCCGTACACAAGGCCCCTATTATTACCTGATGGCAGCTTATACTTCTGTTAGGAAACACACACACACACACACACACACACGCTTGCTTGCTTTAATTTACACAGTTAGCAATCACATTGAAGAAAATAGGACCAACATTTTATAGTATTAGACACTCATTCTTTCATTGCCCCCTTGCCAGGGCACTATAAATATGAGACCATTTTAATGACGTATTTTTAGTCCTATTATAAATGATGCTGGTATGAACATTTGTGAATAATATTTTATGTGGACATAAGTCCACATTTCTTTTGGATATATACCTAGGAGTGGAATTGCTGGGTCATTTCATAACTCCATGCTTAACATCTTAAGAAACTGCCAGACTGTTTTCAAAAGTGCCTGAACCATCATACATTCCCACTAGCTATGTTTTTGCTGTTATATCATTATATATTCTAAATTTTTCTGTACTTATTACTAGATGTTAATTTCACAAACCTTTGCAATCTCATTCTTGATATATCTTTAAATTCTCTTTCTTGTAAAAAAACATTTAAAAAATATCTTAAAATGTTACTTGAAACTCCCCATACTATCCCAATAAGAATTAGTGAGATTGTCTAGAAAATGTATTGGATTAGACCAGTGTATTACTTAGATAGATATGAGAAGCTATTTGTTTAGGGATCCTGAATTTCAGATTCACATGTCCACATCTTGCTGTGGCACCTCACATCTATAGAATCTCTAATTAAGGAGTAAAGTTGGATTCTAGGGACCACTCATAGTCAGAAGGGGAAAGAAAGGAGGTGGAGGCAAAAAGGAAGTGGAAGACTCAGAGAAAGTTGTGAGAAGACCACAAAGACATAACACGCCCACTGTTATGACTTTGATGTAGGCAGAAGGCCAATGTCTGAGTTACAATCATGGGTCTGGTTTGGACCCCCTTGGAAGCTTGTCCAATTCATGTCATCCTCTTTCTGCAGTTCAAACTACTCTTCCCAATTTACTTCTTTTGGTTTCACCCTACATCTATCCATCCAGTCCCCATCACTGTGGGCAGTGTGTGATGAGAAAAAGTAGGGAGTGGGAAAAAGAGGAAAATGAGAACAAACGTGTTCATGACCCTTTCCCTACCTCTTTGCCTCCCTATTTATTACCAGTCTGGTAGGCATACTGTTTAGTTTGCCTCATCTGGAGAGATAACACTTTCATCTCTATAAAGCAGTTAGTATCACCTAAGCCACGGAAATGAACTTCCCTATGGAACAATAAAGATGAAATAAGGTAGTGACAAAATCCCACAGGAAGGACTATTAACTAATATTATTAAGTGATACTTCCTAAGTGAAACATCCCCTCCACTGTAATATTTCATTATTAATAGTCCTTGGGAGTTTCAAGAAAAGAAAAACCTTTTTATTTCTCTGGCTTGGTCTCCTGGTATTCATAATGGAATCTAGGCTATGCTTTATGATGCCAAAAACCACTGGTCAATCCAGTCAGTCTTTTAATAGAACAACAACAATCAGCCACATTATTTAGTGTTATGTAGACAAACAGCTATTTGAATGGAATATTCACATGCAAATCAGTTATTTTGACATCATATGGGCACAGTCCAAGTAAATATTTAAATACTAATTAAAAAATCATTAATTGGAACCATATTTGTTGACTATCTCATATATACAGGAATATTTCCCATTTAACAGATGGCTTCGTATCAATCTCATCTTAGAAATTAGTAAACACAGATTTTCCCAACCATGGAACAGAAGTACATACATAAGAAGGGGCTATAAGCAAAAAGCAGCTTTTGTTAAAATAAATTTGATTATACATACTTGAAGTTTCCAACATGATGTTATGAGGATGTAACTTAAAGAAGATAACTCTGGAAACCAGGGCAGTGGTAATTCTTCAGCGGTGGTAAAATTATCTGTGGAAGAGAGCCCGTGGCAATGCAAACATTGGAGATCTTGGTTGTTAATCTGTTGTGCTAGTTTCCTAGGACTGCCATAACAAAATACCAAAAACTAGGTGGCTTAAAAAAAAAAAAAGGAAATTGATCATCTCACAGTACTGGAGGCTGGAAGTCCGAGATCAAGGTGTGGGTAGGGTTGGTTCTTTCTGAGGACTGAGAGGAAGAATCTGTTCCATGCTACTTGCTTATCTTCTTGTGGTTTGCTGGCGAGCTTTGGCTTTCCCTGGCTTGTAGATTCATTATCCTGATCTCTGCCTTGATGTTCACATGAGGTTCTCCCTGTGTGCCTGTCTGTGTCCAAATTTACCCTTTTCTTTGAGGACACCAGTCATATTGGATTAGGGGCCCACCCTACTCCAGTATGACCTCATCTTAACTAATTACATCGGTGATGAACCAAATGAGGTCATATTTCCAAATAAAGTCATATTCTGAGGTACTGGGGGTAAGGAGTTCAATATAGAAATTTTTGGGGGGGACATAAATGTATAAATATAAATTTTTAATGTAACTCAACCCATAACATCTGGTAAGAGATCAATAACACCTTCACAGAGGCCCAGCAGTCTCCGTGATCTCTGGCAAAAGTCACTTTTCATTGGATGTTTTGGGGTGGAGATAAGGGCAAAGTAGAAAGACTAATCAGTTTTGTATAAATCTGCTGTCAAGTGTATGCCAGGAACGTATCATTCTATTTTTTTACTTAATGCCCTCTGATACCTCTTCTCCACATTTCAGAGGAATGGGACTAAAAGTTGCTTTAATATTTGGGGTCCGAGAGAAACTCAAACTTTGGCAAAACCGTCACAGGTTTTTGAGGGTGCTTTAGGTCTCTTCTAGGCTTGAAGATTATAATATGATAATATTCATACTTTGGGTGTTCATATATTTTCCAGTCCAACTTGAAGTTTTGTGTCAGAAGACCCTCAGGTATTTTCTTTTACTTTGTATAAAACTGCTCTCTGCTGCAGGAGGTATTTTCCCCACCGCACAAGAATTTTCATTTTCTTAACTTAACAGATGCCCTCTCAGAATCTTCCCTTCTCCTTTATTTGAAAACATGTGCCCTAGTTTCCCAGCTGAACTGCCACATCCTTTTGCCCCACCAGCACTGTGGCCATCTCCATCCCATCCTTACCCTAACGTGACTTTGTATTTGGATTTGGGAGAATCACTCGGCTATTGTTTCCCACCTGGAAAAAAGGAGACCCAAGTCATCCTTTCAAGCATCCTAAACACCTAGGTTAGTTAGCATCATCATGTCTGAGTGATCAGCCTTTGCTGTAAGTGATGGATTGCACTTTGCAAGGCTCTCTCTTTCTTGAGAAAATCACCAGCAGCGTCCTGGTAGACTGTAGACTTTTTGTGAGTAATGTCACAGGATATATGTATCAGTATTACGCTATCCTCAGAAGGCACCTTGCTCTTCCCTGTGGTAATGACCACCCCCATCTTGCTCTGCTTCATTTAATAGCTTCTTCAGAAGTGACTCCTTTTAATTACTGCTGATTTTTATTGCAACGATCTAATAAGAAAATAATAGAGGCTATGTCTGTGTGATGCAGGACCAATTGTAGGGTCAAGTCAAACCATCGAGCAATTTGGTGGGAGAAAGTTGTCAGGCCAAGCTTCCATTTGACACTCTTGACTATGTGTTGTATATGTTTATCAATACATATTTAATGATTAGATGTTTTTATATGGTATATACAAACAAAATCATGTTCCTTAGGTGTTGAGTGAAAGTTACTGAAGTAAAACATGGTTTCCTCTTTATACAAATCACTGACTAAATATTTATTATAAGCCCACTGTGTGCATCACTTAGGGGATGCAAGGAGGCACAAGTCCAGATTCCTGTTCTCAAGGAGCTTGATATCTTGGTGGGGAGTTAATATTCTTCATTCATTTAACAAATATATTTTTAAAGCAACTAATGCGTTCCAGGCCCAACTTAAGGACTGATATACATGCTAAGTCAGCCATCATCCATCCTTATCTCATGAAGGTTATAGTTTACTGGAGGATGTAGAGAAGTTGACAGAAGGTGGCAAAAGTTTGGTAAAGACTTTAGTAGAGGGAAGCACAGGGCATTATAAGAGTTGGTATTAGGGGTATCTAACTCAGACTGAGAGGGAACATGGAGGCTGCCTGGAGGTGGAAGATAACTAAGACCAATGTATGCCAGTGCCATAAGTGTTCATCTCTGACAGAGGGGTGCAGGCATAAGTGGCATTCAAAGATGGGGGAGGTCACCTCATGTCAGGGTGATGAAGGGGGACTTCATGGAGGAGTGGGACTTGAGATACACTGTGAAAGTTGATGTCAGAAACTTCACAGACCTTGCTGCGTGGTGCCTGTGCATTGTGGATACTCTCTGTAGGGAGTTCTGGTTATGAGACAAGCTTGGGGTCTAGTATGGTCAGAGCGAGATATAATTAGCCAGAAGAGAAGGGCTTGACATTGAATCTGATAGTTAGTATTGCTATCTAAATGGTGTCACCTGAGTCAGCAGTATGTGTGTGTGTTAAGGGGTTGCTATGGAGAGGTATCTCATAGAAGATGGGTATGGGAAGCAGGTAGTTGGCTACTTTGAGTTGATGAAGAGATATTGGTATGAAAGGACTGTTCTGGTATATGAGTTAGGAATGCTTTTGTCTGCAAGTAATGAAACCTAACTAAGAATTGCTTTAACAAAAAAGGATTGCTTTTTCCTGCATAGCCCAATGTCTGGTGGTATTGGTTCAATGGCTCAAAAATGTCAGGGCTGGCATCCCTGCCATCCCTGTGGCCTTCCCACCACGGTCATTGCCTCTGTTCAAAATATAACTGTTACAGTTCTAGACCCATCAGGTCTGTATTTAAGACATGAGGGAAGGGGAAAGTTGTGTCTATTCCTTTAATAAGGAAACGTAATATTTTCTCCAGTACCACTCCGGTAAATTTCGTTTTATATCTGAGTGGTCAGACTGGTAGCACATGGCCACTCCTACACTCAAGAGACATTGGGAGAAGATTAGCTTTTTCAGCTTCTCAGAGAAGGGAGAAGGAGGTTGGAAATGAGTGTTTGGAGGACCAGGCAGGAATGTGTGTGCGTGTATGTGTGTTTGTGTATGTTTGTCTTGTAGGGGTGCCAGGGTTATTTGTGGCCTAGGCTGGGAGTCCGGGGCTAGGTGCAGTACCAGGAGGTGCCCTCAAGGGGGAGCCAAAGAGAAGGCCACTCAGCTGGGCCCACTCATGGTGCTCATTTCATGATTCTTTGGGGTAGCTCTTCTCCACTATCATTCTTTCTCTATCCCTTCCATGGATCCATATCCTCTCCCTGCCTCTCATATGTTAGCTTTTTCTCGGATTTTACCATTGGCCTCTTTTCTTCTCACCCTGCCCACACCTGGAGAGAATTCAGGAAGCTGACATTGGAAGGGCCTGAGATTCCTGCCAGGCCTAGCAGCTGTGCCAACCATGAACTCCCTCTGGATAGGGTTTAGAGTTGCCAAGTCTCACATCCCAGTTAGAGAGGAAGAAAATAACAGGGGCTTGAGTGCCCAATGATGAGTGCCAGGCCAGTGTTAAGCCAGACTGGAGTCACCCTGGGATAAGAAATCTGTTCTCTGAAGACAAGCTTGATTTCAGACTTCTGTATTTTCTACATGGTTTCTGCCTTTCCCTTTAGTGTCTTGGTAAACTTGTTTTCCAGAAACGCCATGCTTGTTATCTCAGAACTAAAAGAGAAAGGGAAATTGCCCACCCCATGCCAATCTAGACCCTCATCCTTACATCTCAGTCTAGGAATAGAAGTCAACCCATCCTAGCCTGCGATACTGGTAGGAATGGGACAGTTAGTCAGGTAAATACCTAGGAGGTAACCAAGACCACGAGTGGTTTCTACTGTCCTCTCAGTAGAATTCATTTAGAAGTGATTCATTCAGGCCGGGCGCGGTGGCTCATGCCTGTAATCCCAGCACTTTTGGAGGCTGAGACGGGTGGGATCACCTGAGGTCGGGAGTTCGAGACCAGCCTGATCAACATGGAGAAACCCCGTCTCTACTAAAAATACAAAATTAGCCGGGCGTGGTGGCGCATGTCTGTAATCCCAGCTACTCGGGAGGCTGAAGCAGGAGAATCACTTGAACCCAGGAGGTAGAGGTTGCGGTGAGCTGAGATCGCGCCATTGCACTCCAGCCTGGTAATAAGAGTGAAACTCCATCTCAAAAAAAAAAAAAAAAAAAAAAAAAAAAAGAAGTGATTCATTCAGAAGTGATTCTCAGCCACAGTTGCTAGTGAGATTGGGGAATCGAAATTTCTGGTGAAGTTGACATGTGGGGATTTAACATAAAGAAATACTTTGCCCTACTTAGTGGTTTTTTAAAAATTAAAAGAAAAATTTGTGGGTACATAGTAGGTATATATATTTATGGAGTACATTAGACGTTTTGATACAGGCACGCTATGTGAAATAAGCACATCATGCAAAATGGGGTATCCATCCCCTCAAGCATTTATCCATTGAGTTGCCAACAATCCAATTACACTGTTTAAGTTATTTTAAAATGTACAGTTAGTATTGAGTATAGTCACCGTGTGTGTTATCAAATAGTAGGTCTTATTCATTCTTTCTGACTATTGAGTGGTTTTTAATCACAGTGTTGATTTTGCATTTCAGAGAGCATTAAAGGTGGGCATAAATGTTTATTAAAGGGCAGCATGGCCTACAAAAGCTAAGAAACACTGCTAGGGACAGTGAGGCAGGGCAGAGTGGGGCGTCGCGTGGAGACAGGTTAGACGACAAACCTTGTCTGAATTGCAAGTTGCCTAAGATGGAAACTTTTCTTGTACATCAGTGAGAAGACTTGGCCACTTTACCATGTGACTAAAGGTGGGAACTAGGGCAGGTATTCTTAGTCTTTCTGGTGCCATGCACAGCTTTGGAAGGCTGGTGAAGCCTATGAATTCCCTCTCAGGAAGTGTTTTTAAAAGCATAATATAAAATATACTGGATAACAAAGGAAATCAATTATATCAAAATACAGCTACCAAAATATATTTTAAAAACAGGTTTGTGAAACAGTAATACAGGTGCTTCTTTATTAACGTGTTAATAACAAGATCTAACAACAGTTGTAATAACTTCAGTACTTTTGAAGTAGTGTGAGTGTTAACAGGATTTTGAGATATCTGCAACAACTGAAATGTGATATGAAAATAATTGAATTTTATTGGCGACAAAGTCACAGGCACTGCTAGTAGTGCTGCAGTTTGTTACCTACGTTGATTTAAAGGAAATGCCAAATTTCAGTTAGAGATTAGAGGGAACAAAAGTAAAAGTTTCCCATCCAAGTTAGAGACTCCTGAATTCTACGCACAGGCCTCATGAGGGTCTACAAGTTTAGAGCTTCTGGCTACAGAGAGGAGAAAAGAGGGGACTGTATAACAGCAGATCAGTGTTGCAATTAGGGAGGGCAGGCAGAAGACTAGACACTCACCATGGAGGCAGCTCTGTCATTTGTCCTGGGCAATATCCCTTTTTTTCATGAAGGATCTGGAGTAGAAGCTACACTCCATTTCCTGGGTCTTTTTGGACTCTTAGATAGTGCCAAGCTCAGGAAATGGTGTCGTTAATTTTTTATTGACAGTGGACTTGGTTATCTTGCAGGAGATTAATGGACTTAGAGTCTGGTCCAAGCCTATGAGGGTTTCTCGTAATGGTTTGCTTCCAGCCTTTCTGCCCTGACTGGATGTGATGAGCATTCACACAGTGTCAGCCAATGTAATATTTATTTGCCTCCTCCCTGAATGTGCTAAATGAAAAGCCAACATCAAATGCAAAGGAAAAGGCGCAAGAAAAGGATTTGGCTCTGGGTTCTCCCTCTTTCTCGATATGGCACTGGGAGTCTAATTACTAACCCACATCGAGCCCTTGGTCAGAAGGTCGCCTCAAGACTCATGTTAATCATTATTCTCATTTTGCGAACAGAAAAGAGAACTAGCCATGGGTTCAAGGCTGAAGAGCATGTCAGGGTGTGATGAATAGAATTTCCAACTAAAGAATCACAATCCTTCTGGCCATGGATGCAGTTAGTGACACTTTTAAAAAAGCATGCCTACCAGTAAGCAAGTAATTATTGAATGTCTAGCACATGACCAGCAAGGAGAGGAAGGGGGTCTCTTTTAGCTATGATGGTCAGGCAAGGCCTCTCTGGGGAGGTGAAGTTGGAGTTGAGAGCAAAATGAAAAGCAGGCTGCCATGCAAAGATCTGGGTGAAAGCACTCCAGTTAGAGAGAATGGAGTGTAGGAATGCCCCGACATAGCAGCAAATGGTGAGGGATGGGAGAAGGCCAGTGTGCATGAGAGGGAACACGGCAGGTGACGGAGCTGGAGAAATAGGCAGTCCCAGAGCTCAGAGGGCCATGGAGGAGTAGGGATTTTGGTCTGGTTGAAATGGGAAGTTGTTAGAAGGTTTGAAGAGAAGCAGCCTGCTTGATCAGCATGCTCTGATTTCTTTTTCCCTTGATAACTCTTGCTGCTGTGTGAGGAGAGACTGTCTGGGAGCAAGAGTACAAGGGAGGCGAAGATAGTCATCCCAATGAGGACTTGCGGTGACTTGGACTGGGTGTCCTAGTCAACTCGGACTGCTATAACAAAATACCATATTTTTGGTGGCGTAACGATAGACATTCATTTCTCACAGTTCTAGAGGCTGAGAGGTCTAAAATCAAGGTGCTGGCAGATTCAGTTCCTGGTTTGCAGATGGCCACCTTCTCATTGACTCCTCACCTGATGGAGAGAGAGAGAGGGCTCTGAGGTCTCTTCCTCTCCTTATAAGGACACTCATCCCATCATGAGGTTCCCACCTTCAAAACCTCATCAAAACCTAGTCACCTCCCAGAGGCCCCACCTCCTAATACCATCACATTGGGGGAAAGGGCTTCAACACGTGAATTTGGGGGCGGGGGCAAACATTTAGTCTGTAAGACGAGGGTTGTAGCTGTGCGTATATTGAGAAGTGGTCAGATTCTGGAGATGGTTTAGAGGCATAGAATAGCACTTACTGATGAATTAGATATGGGATATAAAAGAAAGCAAGGTATCAAGGATGACTCCCCAGCAACGTGGAGAGAAGTTTCTGGGTGAGGGATGGGTACCCAGAGGTCTGCCATACCTAGCAGCTCTGTCTGTGCGGAAAATGTCAGGTTATGTGAAGTCTGTCTTATGTCCTCTGATACTTCTCCCTTGGAGCCTTCTCAATCCCACCACTTTTTCAGTCTCTAATTTCCTTTTTTTTTTTTTTTTAAGTTCCCAAGGGCTGCAACCATTCACCACTTTCTTAGAAAGTTCTGTGAGGTAGCAGATAGAGGGTAGGGTTTGGAATGCAAAACGACTAGCTCTTGAATCCTGCTTCCCCCATTTGTTTCTTGTATGATCTAGAAAACCTGCTTCTCTGGATACCAATTGTTTGCTGTCTATGAAATGGGATGAAATTGCGTTATAGAATTTTTGGAGACCAAATAACACAGTGAATGAGAAGTGTCTACCCTAGAGCAGGCTCTCAGTAAACTCATCCAGACTTAAATTTTATTTTTTATTTTATTATTACTATTTATTATTATTATTATTATTATTATTATTATTATTATTATTATTATTTTGAGATGGAGTCTTGCTCTGTTGCCCAGGCTGGAGTGCAGTGGTGCAATCTCGACCCACTGCAACCTCTGCCTCCCGGGTTCAAGTGATTCTTCTGCCTCAGCCTCATGAGTAGCTGGAATTAACAGGCATGTGTCACCACACCTGGCTAATTTTTTGTATTTTTAGTAGAGACGGGGTTCCACCATGTTGGTCAGGCTGGTCTTGAACTCCTGACCTCAAGTGATCCGCCCACCTTGGCCTCCCAAAGTGTTGGGATTACAGGTTTGATCCACCGTACCACGCCCAGACTTAAATTTTAATTTACCTTTCTTGTATCCCAGTTGGGGCCTGGCTTAGTGACAGGCTGGCTAGCTGTTCACTAATAAACTAGTTCATGTTGAAATGTTGTCCTGGTTCTCAAAGCTGGCCGCATGTAAGAGCAGCTGGGGAACTTTAAATACTCAGGCTCCATCTCCTAAGGTTTCTGATTTAGTTGGTTGGGTGGAGAGGGGATGTCAAAGAAGCAGTATTTTTTAACATATTAACATAAATATTTATTATAAGATATGTTTTCCAAAATAAAAAATAAATCGTGAAAAGAGTGGTATCATTTTATATTTCTCCAAATTTCTTTAATGTTTGGCTTAATAGAAGACAGCTGGATTCTCATATCTGCTCCTGCATTCAGTCTGGATGGTTGAGGCTAATCTTTACAAGAAACAGTATTTTTAAAAAGCTCCCCATGTATTTCTAATGAGAAGCTAGGTTTGAGATCCACTGTTAAATCGGTGGACAATTTTAATTTACTTAATGACCATCAAGTAGGCAGTAGCATTTCTAGAATAATATTGGAGTTGTGAAGATTTACCCCAAGTTGGAGTTTCATTTAAGGAAGGGCAGGCTTTTCTCAAGAGTCCCTCAATAGCTAATATGTATTGTACACTAGCTATGTGTCAGACAGTGTTCTAAGTCCTCCCCCTGCCTTTTCTCTCTCTCTCCTGACCTTAGCCATATTGGTTACGGTTTTTAGCCAATTTTCTTGTTCCTTTAAAATCTCACATTCCCTGCCTTCACACATGCTATTTCTTCTGGCCTGCCCCTTATATATTCCCTTTGCACTGAGAACTTCTTATTCCTCATATTGTTTAGATTTCCCTTTACCCTTCATCTTTGTAGGCATTTACTGTATTGTGGGTATTTCCTTACTTAATATCTGTCTTCTACACTAAGCTGTAAGCTCCACGAAGGTGGGATAGGGTCTGTTTTGTTCACCATTGAATCCTCAGTGCGTAACTGGCTTGGTAATATTTGTTGAATGAGCCCAAGGGAGGACACCTCTTTTTTCATCAAGAGCGGTCGGTAGCTGGGGACAAATTCCAATGGCAGCTTCCCAGAGGACTCTGAGTGACTGTCCCCTTCCAAGCTGGGTTCCTGGTGCTGAATCCAGTCAAGCGGTCACTCTCTGCCACCTCATGGCCTCAGTGTGCTTTCCTGTTACGTGGCCTTAGGACTATGCAGTGGTTTCAATAACATCAAAATGCCCACACAGAAAGGGTTGGAATCTTGGATTATTGTTTATGTGAGCCTCCTCCGCTTCTGTGTAAATTCCTGGCTATTAATTGATACATGGTTTGAGGAGTTGGGACCATTTGTCTAGGCAGCATTACCAATGTCTGTGTTGGGTGCTGGGATTTGGTGAGGGCGGGGAGTCGAATGGGGCAGTTGACTAAATTCCACTGGCTCAGGCCCCAATTTCATCAAGGTTTTTCATTATCAAATGCTTCACTGGCCTGTGGGTCAAAAGTGTGTTTTGATTAGTAATAATATGTAGTAAATTTTGGTGCCTGCCTACACTTTCTATGAGGGAATTGATGGTGTGTTTTGAAGAGAAAGCTCCAAGGTCATTTTTTTGTTGCCACATTGCCAAATATGAGACCTTTCGTATTTCAAGTTTGTAGGGCAGGCTGGGTGCGGTGACTCACGCCTGTAATCCGAACACTTTGGGAGGCCGAGGCGGGTGGATCAGCTGTCAGGAGTTTGAGACAAGCCTGGCCAACATGGTGAAACCCCGTCTCTACCAAAAAATATAAAAATTAGCCAGGCATAGTGGTGCACCCCTGTAGTCCCAGCTACTGGGGAGACTAAGGTGGGAGGATTGCTTGAACCCGGGAGGCAGAAGTTGCAGCGAGCTGAGATAGAGCCACTGCACTCCAGCCTGGGTGACAGAGTGAGACCCTGTCTCAAAAAAAAAAAAAAAAAAAAAAAATCAAGTTTGTAGGGCAGAAAAACCTATGCACATCATTGAAAATATTTGTTGAGTAGTTGTGGGATGGGGTCCCTCATAAGCTGACTTTGAGGTAAAACATGAATATAATAAATATTTTATTTGGGAGGTGATTCCAGGATGCACTGAGAAAAGAGGTGGGAAGTGAGATAGGTAAGAGAAGGAAGCCAATACAGGCACGTTACCGACGGGGTTACCTTTGTGGGTGACTGACTCTCAGTCCTATTATGTGGACCTCTGGGATATTGTATACAACATGCTTCAGAGTTGCCCCACCTAAGAGGTGAGGAAGCTGGGGTATGTATCCAAACACTTCCATCCTTCATTGGTTGACAGCCGCTGGGGGAGGGATGTTGATTCTTGGCCCTTTCAGCCTGCCCCACGTGCACACAGAGCATGTTCCTGTGGCTAGACAGAACCTTCAGGCAGAGAGCCACAAAGGTTTTTCTCAAAAGCCATAAGTGTTTAAGAGAACAAATAGCAGCAAGAGGGTGTAGATAGGGCACCAACAGAATCTGCCATACTGAGGATCTCTGTGTGTCTGCCATCATGCTAGGAATGGCCAAAAAATTTGTTACTTTGAGGCTTACAGTTCCAAGCAGTGACAATTCAGGCAGATGTACAGGACGTATAACATATAATAAATGTTCAGGACACATGCTTATCTTCAACAAGTACAAACCAGTAGACAAATTAAGAAAGAACGTGGCCTGTATGGAAACAGATATGTCACCCAACACTAGCCCCTTTCTTGTTCTATAGATAAACTAACAGGATTTTGGGGGGAAGATTTAACAAATGTCAAAGATATCACAAAACAATCATCAGAAAATATACATGATTACATTTGTGTACTTTACATACAGCTTTCCCACAGTTGACAGGGAAGATATAAACAGATTTAAACTGACAAATTTATCAAAAAACATTTTTTCTGCCTGTTTGCTGTAACTGAAGAGCTGTTACACTGAATGCAAATTGCTCTATAAATTAGGGTTTATGGTACTGGCCCTACTTGAAAGGTGAATTGTACAGAAGAGTTGAGATGAATAGCGGTAAATACTGGAGGAAATACTGATGGGAAAAGCTTTAGATGTGTGAGGAGGATGCATGTTGTGTGTGATGGAGGCTGGGTGGGGTGTTGAGGACTAGAATTTAACATGAACCAGCAACTAGCCTAAGGAACTGGTAAATAAAATAGAACTATTGTGAAACATTTGTCTTATGCTTCATTTCCTTTGTATGCATATAGGTGTTTTTTTCCCCGCAAAAAGGTAAACTAAAGCAAGGGCTGTTAACTCAAAAAAATATTTTTCAGGGTAAGGCCTTATCCTGACGTACAAATGTCAACTGGAAGCGTAAGACAAAATATTTCCTTTGACTGGCTTGTGTTTTGCTTTGCGTTTGACTGAAAACCATTAGCATTTATTCCCAACTTCCCCTACCACCTCTAAATCACTGAGCCAAAGACTGGCTTCATTTTCTTGAGGTCGTATTAGCTCTGGGCATGAGGGGCCTAGTGATGCTCAGAAAGGGGGCTAAATGCTGCAGTCGACATCTGCCTGAGTTTAGTTTTCAAATGCTCACTTTGATGCATTGCATTAATAATTGTTAGAAGTGTTCTTTTATAAAAACTAAAGTTATTTACCTAGGGAATCATCTTTTTATATTTCCTGAAAGATCCATTGGTTAATATTTAATTGAAATACAACACAGCGAACACACTAGAGAAATAAAGATACTCCACAGATATAACAAATAATTATGATATTCTTGTGTGAATACCCTGAAAGAATATCCAGTTTTCTAAATGACTCTTTTAGCTTGAATTTATTTCTGGGCTATGGTCTGTGCTGCAGTGAAAGTGTGTAGTGCTATTTTCTGGAGTGCAATTACTGATGAGGTTGTTAAATATCAAGGGCTGGGAACCTTTTCCTAAGCTGTGGGCTAAAGTTCTGCTTATTTTTCCCCTTTGTAGTATTGACTATGTCCTCATGTCAGAGTATAAGCACGATTATATGGGTGGCCTTTAATTCCTACGACGGTTGGTACCTTATGTGCCACCTCCCTTAACTGGCAGGCGGGGGCAGCCTTCAAAAGGCATGGTGAGTGAGTATGGTTGTACCTGGCCTAGCATCATTTCAAATCACCATTATTGACACATGCAATAGGTGGATTACCGGGGGGGTTAATGGATAAAGGGACTCCTTGTAGACTCTCATATCCAGCTGCTCCTCAACTTACAATGGAGTTACATCCTGATAAACCCATCCTAAGTGGAAAATATGGTTTAGGGGAAAATACATTTAATTTACCTAACCTACCAAACAGCATAGCTTAGCCTAGCCTACCTTAAATGTCCTCAGAATACTTCCATTAGCCTATAGCTGAGCAAAATCATGTAACACAAAGCCTATTTTATAATAAAGTATTGAATATCTCATGTAATTTATTGAATATTTGTACTGAAAGTGAAAAACAGAATGGTCATATGGATACTCAAATTATGGATTCTATTGAATTCATATCACCTTCACACCATTATAGAGTTGAAAAATCATAAGTTGAACCATCATAAGTCAAACTGTGTGTATTTCCTCCACTGGTGCCACCTTTAGTTGTACCCAGTATGACCTTGTAAGATGGCTGGAAAACCATGTTGCGGGTGAAGGATAAGAAAGAACAATGGCAGGGAACTGAGGTATTATCAGAATCACCTCTACAGCTTCTAAAAATAGCATATTGATCCTTTCCCCAATCTCTCACCAGCAATGGAAAAATCCACTTTTTCTTCATTGAGCATCACTGCCTGGATGAATATATCAGTCAGGATCTAGTTAAGAAAAAAAAAAGATACACTGGGAATTTAAACAGAAGGGATTTAACACAGGAATTGGCTACACCAGCATTGGAAGGCTAAAGAGCAAAAGGGAAGCTGAGGGAGCCGGAGATAATAATTGCAGGAAGCAATGCCCCTGGGCTGGGAGAACAAGAGGGAAAATGTGCTGTTTTAGAATCCAGGAGTTTGGGGAAGGGCCCTTCTGGGGCTGGTGACTGCACCTTTGTGGAGTAGGTGCCCTGCCTCTGGTACGTAGGCTAACGAGTGGGTGATCTAGTGGGTGCTCCAATAGCCCAGATGGCATGGCCCAGTGAGTTAGGGAGCACAGATGGCTGGTCCTCCAGCTGCCGCTGGCACCTCTGAGGGTGTAAAGTGAGGCTGCTATTAGAGACATGCTGACAGAAACTGGGAAAGAAGTAGGAAGTCCCTTTCCCCATCCAGCCACACTCCTCTGGGAGATTCTCCACATTCATTCAATCTCCTGATGATGGAACTGGACAGGAAGCCAGCTAGCAAGGGACTCAGAGAAACATGACTTGCAGAGTCCCAGTTCTAGGATCACAGGGGAGAGTATAGGATGGTGGGCTTGGAGCTGAGAGACAATAGGTAATGGAACATCGCAGTGATGCCCGGTCACCAATGGGAGTGGGTCTTTCTTTGTCCTTTGCCTTAGTTTCTACTTTCCATTACTATTCAGCCTGGCCTATTCTGCCTGGCCTATTCAACCTGGCCTATTGGAAGCCTTGGCTTCCAAACGGGGAAAGACGTTGCACAAAATGCAGGTGAGAGGACTTTAGTTGCTACTTCATGTCAGCAGTATTTTCTCCAGTCTTGCACTTCCGGAGGACCCACTGAAACCCTGCATGTTAAATGGAATGGAATAGTATAATTTGTTTTTGTTTTGAGATAGAGTCTCTCTCTGTCGCCCAGGCTGGAGTGCAGTGGCGTGATCTCCGCTCACTGCAACCTCTGCCTCCCGGGTTCCAGCGATTCTCCTGCCTCAGCCTCCCGAGTAGCTGGGATTACAGGCGCCCGCCATCACGCCTGGCTAATTTTGTATTTTTGGTAGAGACGGGGTTTCACCCTGTTGGCCAGACTGGTCTCGAACTCCTGACCTCAGGTGATCCATCCGCCTCGGCCTCCCAAAGTGCTGGGATTACAGGCGTGAGCCACCGCACCTGGCCGGAATAATATAATTTTGATTTGACTTTAAAATATATCATTAATTTGAAGAAGATTTAAGAATCTTGAGGCTTGAGAGAGATAAGTAATGAAAGCACACTTATCAGAAAAGTTAAACTCAAGCAATAGATAAATGCATTTCCCATATAATCCCTTATGAAATACTTGGCTGTTTACAAGTAAAAACATTCTTATTCTGATTAATTTGAGGATGTAATAAGGTCTTAAAATCCTCCCAGTTCTCTTTGAAATGAACCAGCAAGCTGTAGGATTCTCTTTGATCCATGTATGCAAATTGATCTTTGAGGCTGATGCAGGTGACAATGGAATTTTCCAACTGCACAGCAGTGTATGCTTAATTATACATGGTATTGTTAGAAACACCCATTTTTCATGGAATTATGAAGGTTTCATAACTTTGCAAAGTCATTTAATGAAAGCAGTACTGAGATTGTGGCATTGATATACTAAGTAACATTTCTAATCATCAGTGATTGGGCTTTATAGGGGTTTTAAGTTTGTGATAATTAACTCCTTTTATGTCCGAGGGTATGTGCTTTATTAAAAACATTTAACATTTGTCAGTGAAAGTTTTTGATAAGATAAGCTGATTCAGTGGCTGGTGTTATCATGTACCTTCCAGCAATTAGCATGCTTCCTTTAGGAAATATTTGGGGAAGGAAAGAAAGAAGTAGAGGAGGGAAAAATTTATAGGGGGGATAAATATATAGGTTGGTTGGTTGTTTAAACAAGTATTTGTAAAGTGCTGGAGGTGATAAACTCTTATTTGTGTCTGGAATGGACATTGATTTCCTATCAAGGAAGTTAGAACCGACGCCCAGAAAAGGTCACCCCATGTTCCACTTTCTTTTATTTTAGCTTTATGACCTGAGTTCTCTCAATCTCTGAGCTTTTTGGAATTTTCACTGCTCTTTTCTTATTCCCTGTCCTGGGCACGTAAGTTTCTTGAGTCTCCACCTGAATCCTCAAGATTGTCATTTATCTGCTTGGCTGGCAAGCATCATGCTTTTACTTTTCCTTTTAATCATATTTTCTCAGAAAGTGGAAACGGTGATGGCATATGGTTTTGGAATCAGGGTATTCCTCCATCCACTTCAAATTGTCTCAGTACCACAGACTTCCTTGTAGATAAATTACACTCTTCTGACAACAGGATGAGGTCTTTGAGACCTACAGCTATGCTTTATTATAATGCCTTATATTTGCATAATGTTTGAAAGTGCATTGTCTCCTATAAAGGCACTTACCTCATTATATTTTAATTGTATTGTTTACAGGTCTGTCTCTTAATAGGATGTGTACTTCTGGAGGGCCAGAAATATATATTTCTCATCTGGCAGACGGAGTGGCTGGCATATAATTGTGCTTTAATAACCATTTGTTGAATATGGGATAAATCTTGTAGTAGTTTTACTCACAAGGTTATCCTATTAGATGAGTCATTAGATGGAAAAACCCTGATCACTGAGCCTGGTACATAGATGGCTCTCAGTAAATGTTTTTGAGTTAAGTAACAACTCCTGTGATGTAAACACGTTTATTGTCAGGATGCTTACATGGGGTGGAGACCTGGAATGTGGATCTTTAGCTTCTTAAGGTGAGAATTTTTCCATCCTACCTGCTGCATCTCACTCTAACATGTAGCCAAAACAGCAGAGAAGTGCGATTTCATTGGTCCTCTAAATAAATACCATTATTCACTTGAACAAATACATCATATGAGATCATCTTGATAATGTATGACAATAGAAGGGAAGCAGTGTGAAGAGAGTTCAAAATAATGGATAACCCCTCAAAGCACATATTCCTTCCAGAAATGCAAAACATAATGGGGGTAGCAGATTTACTTTCATTATTAAATGTTGTTACAGTTATAGCAGGCTGCAGTGGAATTCATAAGCATGGATGTTTAATCATTGTTTTTGACTGTAAGCTTCAGGAGGCCAGCTTCTGTTGTGGTTGGGACTGCTTCCTCAGTGCTTTGCACAGTGCCTGGACCATGGTAGATGTTGGCAGCATTAATGGTCCCAATTCTTCACTCCCTCCTATCCACATCCTTTGCCATCTGACTCTGCAGTTTGTCCCATTAAAGAGACAGATTCTGTGTTCTTGCCTCTTGGTTTTGAGTTTGGCTCTGTGACTTGCTTTGGCCAATGGAATGTTAGCAGGCCAGAGGCTTAAAAGGCAGAACAAAAGTTTAGAAAGCACCTGAAAATGATGCTTTTCTTCTTGTGCCTCTGCTGTTGCCATGAGAGGTGCAGGACTGGGCTCACCTTCTAGTCCCAGGAGGCGGATGACAGACATGTGGAACGGAGCTGAACCACCACAGCCAAGCCAGGCCAGATCAGCTCACTCCCAGCTGAGATCAGCAGAGTTACTCAGCTGAGTCCATCCTAAATTAGTTAACTTTCATCAAACACACAAATCTGTGAGAGTATAATGACTTGTTTAAAGCTACGTCCTTTGGGGGTGTTTTTTTTGGCAGGGTGGTATTTTTGTGGCAATAGCTAACTGATTCACATGCTTAATGAATACTTGTTGAATGAATGAATGCACACATAGTATTGCATAGCCAGCTGTCCCTAGATACTCATTTAATTTCCTAGCATTTCCCTGTCCCCACCCAAAGGAGTTATTGGGCAGTGAAACACAGAAGAAAATGCCCAGAGTTGTGCATTAGGAGACCCAGGTTTTAACAGTGGCTCTGCCAATCTTAAGTGGCTTCACTGAGACAAATCTATAAAGTGAAGATAATTATATCAAATCCGTGCCCTGGCAATCTCATATGAAAAGTGTGATGATGAAAAGAGATGGTAGACTTTGAAAAAGTTAAATGTCCTCTACTAATATTATTACCAGGTTTCACCGTAGACTCATATGTCTGACCTCATCAGAGCACAGGATATTTTGCAAAATAATGTTTTTTCACAAAATGGAAGTTGGTGTGTGTAAATGCCATTAGGCTTATTTTTGCTTTTTGTGTAACCATTTTAAACATAATATTTTGACAAAATCACTGCTTCTTAATGACTCAGGGTTGTAATTATGAGTGGCAACAGTTTTCTCCTTTCATCAATTTAGCTGTAAAACAAGGTAGGATCTAGGATACCTCCAGTGACTTCTATTCTTTCTTGTTCTAATGTTGTTTGTCTATTGTGCTGCCTTGCAGTGATGTCTTTGGGAACTATTGAAATATGGAGAACTCAGGTGACCCTTTCACTGATGTCCACCCATTGCCCAACTGCTCCACTTGAACAATTCTTCCACCTGTTCTGTTGATCTCATGTTCCTTTGCCCCTGGTGGACTTTCACTGGCTGTCAGTGTGTTGCTATTTGTAATCTGCTGCCATTCTCTGCAAACATAGTCATTTGGAGGCCAGTGGTGTCACTACATATTTCTAATATGATTAAGTTCCTAGCTTTTTGGGGCATATATGCTGCTGGAAGTCCTTTAAACAAATTTTGGGGTTCCCTGTGTTACAACTGGCTGAGGCAGCTGCAAGTTGGACCTCTGATTGGCGAGGCTTTCCTGAATTGATCTTTTCTCCACAGCCGTGCTTTAGTATAGTCTCGAGTCTATACCCAAATTGCTCCCCTCCCTTCACTGTACATTGCTTTATGTGCTTTGTAGGAGAAACAAAGCTGGCTTTTCAGACACCTAATCTTCGTCTCCTCTGCTTGTTTCCTGTTTGACTTCTAGTGGAGAGTGCTGAGTGCTATTTTACATCCCATGTCATGAGAATAAACCTCCTGGGTGTGCTGATTATGATTGAGCCACTTCTGATCTGTGGTCCCACTAAGGATCTTGCACTTCAGTTATGTCACATGGTATAGTGGAGAGAACACAAATGTAGAGTCAGATTGACATGAACTTACATGGTGGCTTTGCCACCTGTTAATTGTTCTGTCTTCCTCGCTGTGCAATGAAGAACCTCTAGGTACTAGTTTTTCCACCTATAAAATGAAGTTAGTCATAGTTTCTATCTCATTGTCCTGTTTTGAGGTTTAAACTAGCTATATGTATAGAAGTTTATCATTGTGCTTGGCAAATGTAATACTTTAATCAATGTCATCGTTCATCTTATTATCAATATATTCATTGTAGAAATTTGAAAATATACAATGGTATAAAAAATTAAAAACACAGAATCCCATTAGAGAATTGTTGTTAATAAACAGAAAATTATTAACTGTTGTAAATAAACACATCACATACACACTATATATATAGTGTGTGTTGTCAATATATATATTAATATAGAGAGAGTGTATATATCTATCTATAGATAGTATGTGTGTTTTGGGGAGGGCGTATTTGCTTAGCCCACTTCAAGTTACTCTTTAAATGGGTATTTTCCACAGCATTTGTGATGAGAATCTCAAATTTTGGACCACTTTTGGGGTTTCCCAGACCTGCTTCTGGAGCAAAGTATTAAACATATTTTAGCAAGTGTCTTCCCAAGGGGCTATGGAGTGGGGTTCAGAATCAAGTTATATGGAATAATTAAAAGCTTCTTATTTTGCAGATAATTTGGCTCAATTTGTTGATATTCTCTAAGCGTGTGCTACATGAATTGCACGTAGCTGTTTCTGTGTTTATCTTAGATAAAACGTTGTGAGCAAAAAATGCTCTGGGTTCTGTTTTTTGTGGTGCTGATGTCCAAAAGGTCAGCAATATTTTTCTGGATGGGATGGCAGGAATTATCTGTACAGAATACAGTAGTTATGTTGGTTTTTTTTTTTTTTTTTTTTCAAATAAGGGATTGCTCTCATTCCCTTAGAGATACCCCACAGATTAGGCAGCCAGAAATCAAGTTCAATGTTCCAAGATGTCAAAGTTTCGGTTGACAAAGAGATTTATCTAACTCCTCTACCTCCTTCTTTGTACAAGATTGAGGCTGGAGAAGTGTCGCAACCCCTCTGCCCTAAATCAGAGAGTAAGATTATCTCCTGTCTGACAATCTAGGGTGAGGCGTTAAGAACTAAGAGGTAGAGTGTTAGATGTGTGAGCATTACCACTCTTTGGCATGGCCAGAGTATGGCAGTCTCTTGTGCCTAAGTGGTTACTACAGAAGGTGGCTAGAGATGAAATTCTCTTGATTATACCCCTAAGAAGGCTGCTAGTTTGTTGAGGGAGTCCCATCAGCAAGTCACCATGGGGAGGGTGCTGAGGAGGGGCAAGAAGGAAGCCAACTTCAGCTGGATCTTCCATTCCAGGGTGCTATTCAGGGGAGGCCTCCCATGCGCTCCTTTGAAGAATTAATATGCTCTTTCCCCTCAGAGAGCCAGCATTTTAATTCTTGCCTCTCAGAGGGAACCCAGGGCAGTCAGAGTTAGACAGGACAACAGTGACGCCAATAGAAAAGGGATGGTGACCTTACTACCATTGCCACTATTGCATAAGATAATTGCAATTATAACCAATAAAGCAGAGGGAAGACATGAAAAAAAGTTACTTCTCTTATCCCTCCCCACCACCTTCAATTCAGAGGAATCTGAGAAGAAAAGAAGATAGTGAGTGAGATAGAAGCTCCCCTCACTTTGGTCTCACCTCTGCTCCAGGCCTCTGGTACCACTAATACGCCTGCTTGGATGAAGACTTTGAATCAAATATGAGATTGGAATTTTGAAATAGGAAAGACTATCTTACCATTAAATTAATATTAATTAAATATTAAGTTAAATATATAAAATTATATAGTAATATAACACAACAACACGTAACGTATAAAATGTAAACAAGATAATGAAATATTCCAGAAAGAATTTCATTCAGGCCTCCTTGATAATAAAATGAATGTAAACAAAGTAGATGAGAATTTTTAAGTTGGGGAACTGATACTTTTTAAAGATAGGAACTTCAAAATTAAATCAATAAATACCGATATGTGTGTTTGCACTTTTATGTAAAGTTTATACATTTTATAATTGCTTAACCTATCATTTTATTATTATTTTTTTGAGATGGAGTCTTGCTCTGTCACCCAGGCTAGAGTGCAATGGCACGATCTCAGCTCACTGCAACCTCTACCTCCCGGGTTCAAACAATTCTCCTGCCTCAGCCTCCCAAGTAGCTGGGATTACAGGCGCCCGCCACCAAGCCCTGCTAATTTTTTGTATTTTTAGTAGAGATGGGGTTTCACCATGTTGGCCAGGCTGGCCTCGAACTCCTGACCTTGTGATCCACCCGCCTCAGCCTCCCAAATTGCTGGGATTACAGGCGTGAGCCATCTTGCCCAACCCATAACTTATCATTTTAAAATTTACTCTAGATGATATTTAGTATGAATCTCTATAGGATTTTTTAAGAACTCAAAAATACCAGCTGGGAAAATTCGTACTGTGCTAAAATATAGTTTATGGGAGAAGTTCTCAAGAGGAAATTGCAAGAAAAACAAAAATTAGAATAACCAATGTCTTTAAGTGAAAGGAAATGTCATAAATAGAGACACTGAAAAATCTTTTCCTATTGACTGCCTAGTTCCGATTAACATTTCCCTTTTCTTTACTGCTCTGTCAGTGATTTATTTGAGACTGAGGGCAGATGCCTGGATGATTTGTGGGGCCTACCTAATACCATGGTGATAGGGATCAATGGTTTGCTCTAAGAAGTAGTAAAATGCATCATCTCTATTGAACAAACAATATTTCTAAAAATATTTTGCTAAGCATAGGAGTAAAACTTGAGATTTACTGTCAGGAAAGAAACATTAGAAAGTTAATCCATCTGCCTCATGACATGATTGGCATTTCTCTCAATCAAACTTTATCTGTCATTCCCATTGAAAGGAAACAGGTGCCTTGAAAAAATTGTTCATTTCTAGACAGTCTTCTTTGAAAGAGGAAGAAGAATTCTGCTTGACACAGTGCAGTTTACTGTATCACTTGTTTTCAGCGGGAGTAGAGGATAAGGGATTACTAAAACCAAATGAAGCAAAATGAATTAAGATGTAACTGTGTACCCAAAGCTAGGTGACTAAAAGAAGTGCTTTCTGTTTAATTATTTATTTTTTACTTTACACATAAAACAAATTATAAACTCAATGCAAAAAATTTGGAAAAGCCAAATGAACACTAATCAGAAAAGCAATGACACCACCCGAAGGTAACTTTCTTGTCTGTATCCATTTAATCTTTTTATATGGTTCTGCTTTATTTAAAACATTTGCAGGCTGTGGATTTCAAACCAGAGACCTGAAACCTGGAAACCTGATACTGCTGGACAAGAGGAAAAAAAAAAAAAAGTGAGAAGTACAGCAAAGGATTTTTGAAGCTGCAGAAATGTGGTGAATGTATTTTTAAAAGATAGTACAAGTAAAATTGTTGTTAACAATAATTAATACTTTTGTTCTGGGAAAATACATCCATATTTTATGAATAAAATACATTCTAATACATACTAACTACTGTATATGATTAGTGTGTAGGGCTGTGGTAGTCCAGGAAACATTAGGAAGTTGTGAACTTACAAGTTTACAAATGTCACACATGGGATACAGAAATAAATGGTTTAGAGTATTATCAAGCACTAGAACTCCTGATAATGGATATGAAACCTTTTTTTCAATTCTGGCGTGCACTAAAGATACTATTATGACTATTATTTATTATTATTATTATTACTAAATATATGGAAACGAAGTCAATGTAAGAAAAACTGAAATTCTACAGAAATGTCTTCCAATTCTTTAGGAAGATATAATGGGCTGAATATGCCATGTTAGCAAGAAATAGGTAAAGTGTGGCCACGTAAAAGAGTGATTGCGTTTGATCCTGTGAATCCCAAGGAGGCTTTATTTATTTATTTATTTATTTATTTATTTATTTAAGGATAAAAGGATGTTCCCAGGATAAAGACTTTGGATAGCTTCCTTAATTTAAAAAATACCTTTAGAAGTAAATATTAAATTAAATGATAACTAAATAGTATCCTACCCTTACCAGAAAATTTCTCATAACTTTCAGACTAAGTCCAGCCATTTTGCTTCCCTTTGGATGTCCCTTGATTAAAGCCTGGGCAGGGTTTTGGGAGCATATTGAGTTGTTTCCCTTTTTGAAAAACATTTTGGTCTTTTCATGTTGAGCATTTTCCCCAAGTCAGCCTGTTAAAATATTGCTTTCATGTTTTAGTTAGAAACATTTCCAGCACTTGAAAAGCAAATACAGTATGTTTATGTCATCTAAGAAGCCGCAAGCTTTTTGCTAGTCTTCCACTGATGTTAAAACTACATAATTTGTAACAGCCCGAAATGGCTGAGATTGCAGGAAGTTGAATTGTCTTTTCTTTGAAAATTTAACATTATTATTATGACAGGGTCTTTATTTTATTCCTCTGTATGAGTCAAGGTAGGATCGGTGTCATAACAAACAATTCCAAAAATCTCAGTGGCTTAATACAATGAGAGTTTATTTATTGTTCATGTCAGATTTTAACTCAGATAGGGAATGTGGGTGATTCTATTCCACTCAGTCCTTCAGGGATCCAGTCCCTGTCCATCATGTGGTATAGATCACTTCCACCCAGATTTCATTGGCTAGACTCTATGACATAACCACTCCTAACTGTAATCCAGCTATATGCTCAGGAGGAAAAAAAAATGGTACTTTGTGAATGCATAGTAGTCTCTGTATTACCCCCCTTAAATTGGAATAATATGCAATAAAAAGTCTGAACTTTTCTAGATTGTTTCTTAAAACAGAAACTCACCATTAAAATTAGAAGAATGGTTATGTAGTAAACATTTTGGCTTTGAGGTGTCCCCAGTACATACTTGGGCATTTCAAATTGGTTTTGGGGAGACTGAGGGTTGCTGAGCTGTAGGGGCCTTGATTCATGGTCCCACATCATCACATGGAATTCTATGGGGCAGGGATTTCTGACCTGAGGGCTCCCATTCCTGAAAATTCTCAAAATGGATCCATGAATCCACATGCAAAAACACATCTAAATCAGCCACTGAGCCAGGACAGGGGACATTACATAATGCCCAAGAGCACAATACTGTTCTTTGTTAATGATGCACTTCTAGGAATTGGGTAGTCTTTCTTGGAGTCTGTTTATGATGGCGTCTACCAAACTGAAGGGTGTTTGGGGAGGAGTGACTAAGAGAATGAGGACACTTCAAACCCTATCATTCATTCCACAGCATTGAAAGCCTTCCACGTTTTATTCACTGTGGGCTGGAGGTATGGGGAGAACAAAAGCAGCAGTGTTTCTGCCTTCATGGAACTTAATAATGGTGATAATGAACAAGGAAAAAAATGTGTGAGCATGTTAAATTGAACTAGTTATAAATTCATGAAGAAAATGAAATGAGGTGCTAGGGGCGGGACTTCATTAGCTGGAGTAAGTCAAGAAAGTCTTGCTGAGGAAGTGAGATATTTTAGTGGCGAGCTGGATGATAAGAAGGATCCAGCCATGTGGGAAAGAACATTCCAGATAAAAGCTCTAAGGTGGGAATGACCTTGCTGTGTTCATGTAACAAAAAGGCCACCATGGCTGGAGTCCTGAGCAAAGGGGAGGAGTGGTGAAGAAGCAGTCAAAGATGGCCTGCGTCCATCTCGTCCATCTCGTGGTGTTTGGATTTCATTCTAAGTGTGATGAGAGTTTTAGGTAGGAAAGTGACATAACTGGCTTTACATTATTAAAATGGCATTCTGGCTGCCATGTGGTGAATGGACAAAACAGGAGCTGGGTGGCACATTGCCCCAGAAGACGGGAGTATAGTGATTTTGCTGCTGGGGTCTGTGTTCTATGAAGTTTTAACCCTAGGTTCTCATAAGAAACATGGACGGTGCAGCTGCAGGACTGATGTGTGAGCAGCTTCGCAATCTGCTGTGTCAAAATAGAAAGCTGCACTCTGGTACGCAGGGATGTCCCTTCCACCACACCCTCCTTCTTTCCCGAGGCAAATTGCTAATTGCCATTAGCAATTATTTAGCAAGACTAAGACTAATTAACTTAATCTTATTATGAGAGGTCATATTCTGGCTAAAGTGCCTTCCTAGCCTCCCTTCCAGCTGGAGAGTGGCCAATGAGATGTAGGCAAAACATGTTGGGTGGGAGTTATGAGCAGACTCTGTAAGAGGCACAGTTCTGCTTGGCTGGAGATAAAGATAAATCTTGGGCTGCGGCAAGCTTGAGGATGGAAGCCAAGAACTCAGCAGGGTGGGGAGAAAGGTAAAAGGAACCCAAGTCCCTGATGACAACATGGAGGTGTCCTGCATCCCTGGATTGCCTGGTTCACACTTTTTTTATGCAAATGAAAAAGAAACTTCTATCTTGTGTAAACCACTTACATTTTTCTTACTAGTAGCCAAATATTAATACAAGTGCTAATTAATCTGCTTCTCCTCCCTAGCTGAAACTACTTTTTGAAACAGCATTTCCTAACTTCTGTGACATACTCTGTGACAGTTTCTTTGATTAGATAAGTTTGGTAAATGCTGTGTGCTAGGCCTTCTTTGATCACCTTATTTAAACACCACCCAAAGTGCACTCCTTTTCCCCTCTTCCTGCTTCATATTTTCCCGTGTTCCTTATCATGATCTAACATACCATATGCTTTATGTATGTTCTTTATTACCTGTCTCTTGTACCTCTCCCTGAAATTCAAAACCAAGGACTAATTAACAAGGAGGAGAGGGGACAAAGTTTCTGATACTCCCCCGTCTCTTGTCAAGCTGGAACATTTTGTCTGGTGTGAACTTGTCAGGAGATGGCTCCCACTTTCCTGCTTCTGGCACTAATGATGAGTTTCCTAGATTGTCTTGGTAGAGGTCAAATGATGAAGGGGAGAAAGGCTGTGTCCAGCATTCTCTATCTGAAGGGAGCTGGCAGCAAGCAATGCTGAGATCTTGAGCAGATGACCCCAAACAGGGTGTGACATCTCCACTTCCAGGAAAAGGAAGGCAATTTTTTTTTTCCTGGTCTGGACATGTTGTGCTTTCAGGGTCACACATCCCTGGGCTGTCCATTTACTTCAGAAATGCCCCCAGTTGTTAGTGAGGCAAGATGCTTGGGAGGTCAGGCCCTGGATCTAATCTGGGAGGACAGGCCTTTTATTCTGGTTCTGCAGCCTTCACACCTCCTCAGCGGAAAGCTATTGGCCTGCTCTTGTCCATCTTCCTCCCCTTCCTTGCTGCTACTCAATTTCTGCAGCTGTGAAAGGGAGATCGAAAAGTCTGAGATCTGCCTGCTCCACAGTAGTTGAGAGGAAATGAATCAAACAACGAAAAAAATCTCAGCTTATTGTTTTTCAATAATATATTGCTGCTTAACAAACTATTCTGAGACTTAGTGGCTTAAAATGAAGCAATTTATTATTTCTCTTGGTTTAATACAAGTACAAAACAAGATAATGTATGTAAAGCCCTGAGTAGAGTGCCAAACACAGAGTTGGCACTCAATAATTGTTAGCCCTTACCGTGAAAATGACCTTGCCCAGGAGAATGTCCTGAGACCATGTGTTATTGTGAAATTGCATATTGGAGCAGCACAGGAGAACTGTTGCACAGCTTAGCACTAGGGCTGCCCCTGTGGTGTGCAAGGCCGCTGGCAAATATTTGGTGTGGGGCCTCTATTTGTAAGCAATTCAATTAAAAATGTATCACAAAAATTCATGTACCAATGAGAGGTTTAACATTTTATTGATGAAGATTTAGAATAATAGGTAGAGATGCAGTATTTGCATATGTGTTTATTGCCACATCGATGCACATGAGGATTCTTTGTCACGTCCAGCCATCATGTCTTCTTGTTCAGGTCTAGGTACCATCTATTAGTGTTTTATTTTGTTTTGTTTTGTTTTTACTGTTAAATGCACTGGATAATATTACCTTGCCCCCTACCCTTCATGAGAAAGAGGTAGCAAGAGGTGATAGTACTCACAATGCTATGGGTTATTGGAACTGTTCGTATTGAAATCACATAGATCTTCTTGCCCTACGGTTCCCTAGAACCCTTTATTTAATGCTGGCTACTTCATTACTCATGATACGGCATCATCCATCGTGCTGCCACAAATATTGTCTTCCAATGACTCTCTCAGAGGTTTTTTTTTTTTTTTTTTTACCATGTTTTGTTGACGCTGGACAGTCTTATCCAGAGTATGCAGGAAAATATGAGCAATAAATCATTTTTCTGGTCATGTTAAATTTACCATTCCGAATTTTATAGTGTACATGCACAAAGACACGTTTTCCAACCATGTCATCTCTAGAACTCTTTAGGCCATAATCACTGTATTCCTAGCATGTGATCTCTTTCAATGTTGAGCAGATCTTGGGTGCCAGTGGTAGAGGTGAAAAGGGTAAAGTACTCCTGCTGCCACCTCTGTAAACCAGAGGCGCAATCTAGATGGACGAGTTGACACATGTACCTACACGTGTGGCTCAAGCCTCTTTCTGCTTTACCTGTAGTTTTCCCTTTCCTTGAATAAATGTATTGGCCAGAAAAATGAAGAAGATTCTATATTAGTCAGTCATAGCATTGATGCACGATGCTACTACAGGGTAAGGAGGGTTTGAGGAGAGGACGGTTTAAGGAACTTAAGTCAAGAGGGGTTTCTTATTAGCATTTGGCTATATTAGCTCTTCGAGGACGACACTGGTTTGGCCAGGGACTCTGGTGGCAGCTTCTTAGAAATGATCTCCATTGCTAAGTATGCAGAAAGAAAATATTAGAACTCCTATTTATATTTACTTATGGTTAAAAAAATAAGAAAAAAATAAACTTCACGAGTTTAGGGTTGCCAGATAAAGTATAGGACGCCTAGTTAAATTTGAATTTTTACGTAAACAATTTTTTTAGTGTATGTCCCAATGGGGACATATTCACTTATATAGAAACATAGATATAGATATACGTAGATACAGATATGTCTTATATTTATGTGTATCTCATATAGCATACAGATATATGTTTTTTACACATGTTGTTATCACAGACAGTTATACAGATATTAGTTTTTTATGACAGGTATTATGAGGTTGTAAAATAACCTCACTTATTCCATTTGGATCTATGCGTCTTTGTGGGATCTCTCTGGCTCTCTCTCTTTCTTTTTGTGGGGGCTGTCACAGCTTTAAAAACCAAGTATCAAAATAAACTGAATTTAGCACAATACCTCTAAATTAAACTAAATCAAAAAATAAAAGCGCAAGTTTGATAATATTTCTCTCCTTAAAAATGTCAGATTTTTCCAGTGAGCGTAAAAGTGACTTTTGTACCTTTAATAAATGAAACAAAATTAAACCTAATTTTAAAAATATTGCATTTTCATTTGAACGCTTTTAAGATTTCAATTTTGGGAGCATGTTTTGTAATGTGATAATACAGTAGTATATTAGAAGATATATCTATATTTATATATGCACATTATAAATAGAGATATGTGTATTTGGAGGCGTGCAAAGATGTTGTATGTGAATAGGATGCTTGACCCCGAAAGTTTGGAGACTCCTGGCTTAAAGTACTGTGTTAGAAAAGATGTGGTATGCGTGTTGGTCTTAATGGAAGCAACTACTGATCTTAAGAATAATTCCTTGTTCTTTTTTTTTTTTTTTTTCTTTCGAGACAGAGTTTTGCTCTGTAGCCCAGGCTAAAATGCAGTGGCAGAATCTCGGCTCACTGCAATCTCCGCCTCCAGGGTTCAAGTGATTCTCCTGCCTCAGCCTCCCGAATGGCTGGGATTACAGGCACGTGCCACCAAGCCCAGCTAATTTTTTGTATTTTTAGCAGAGACAGGGTTTCACCATGTTGGCCAGGCTGGTCTCGAACTCCTGACCTCAAATGATCCGCCCACCTTGGCCTCCCAAAGTGCTGGGATTACAGGCGTGAGCCACCACGCCCAGCCCGTGGTTCTTAAGTTGCAATCACTAACGCTCTTTTGGTTGAACAGACTGCAAAATTTCACCAGATTTATACTTAGATGCCCAGACAGGAGACATTTGGAAGCCCTTCAGCTTCCTGTGTAAAACCTCAGAAAGAGTGACCACACTGCTTGGGAGAGTAACTCAGAATCGTTTGTGGCAGAGACCTGGAGGTTTACAAGAACACCTCATTCCTTAGTTCCTGGCTGCCTGGAATTCATAGGGAATTTGCCAAGTACATTGTACCTCTGTATATCTAAAGACTGGGTAGGGAAGGGCAAATGTCAGTGGAGCGTGAAAACCAGGTCCTTTTCCAGCACCTCTCTCCCGGGGCAATCACATCCTGGGCTGGCGGCTTCTGCTTTGCAGTGGGAGCCTCTGAAGGGCACAACCCATCCTGGCAGCCATGAAAACAGGTGGTCCCAGCTGCTGGATTTGTTGCTCTGTAAATCAGCAATAGGCATCCATGGGATGGTGATGTGACTCACTCCAGGGCCCAGGGTGGCAGGGAAGCACTCATCCCAGCCAGATCCCCCAGCATGCTTCAGGGGTGAAGCAGCAAGGCCCTCACAACTGCAGCGAGAGAAGAGGCTGGCAGCATGGGTGGCAGGAGGCTTGGCAGCCTCACAGGATGCCTGCAAATACCTTTCACTTATGCAGTTTGGCAGTGCAGTGGTGCATGGAGACAGCGTCTTGGGCCTGGTAAGGAAATAACTGGCTTCAGAAGCAGACTTCTTAGGTTGTAGTCTTGAGACTGAGGCTTCAAACAGTGTGGCAAGGGCCATGACATTTCCAGAAACCCTTCTCTTTTGCTGGCCAACAGATGGTGGCTCTAAATCTGCAGTGCAGTCAGGTTAGAAAAGAAGAAAGTATTTAGGGCGCTAGTAGAGCCATTATTTGAATAGTATGGAACATAATGGTTTCTTTGGTAACCAAGCCAGGGAGACACCCACACAAAGTTAGAATGCACTGGGCTAGAATGTTTCTGTTCCCCACCCCACCCCCTAATCCCACAAGATTAAAATAGTATAAAGAGAAAAATGAGATGCAGCAGCATTTCACACAAGAGGGGATTTGTTCCCAACGAGAATGTATTAATGACCCGTCTCTTGTTTTGTGGGCAACCAGATATAGCAGGTTTTTAGTTACGAATCTGTTTTCATGGTCACTCAGATGGTTTACTCTCTGCCCAGACTTCAGCACTTATATATAGATGGGGCGCTGAGAAATATGAGCTAGGGAAAAAAGAGAAACATTTAACCCATTCCACACTGCACATGTTCTTAGTGCTAACCAGGCGGAGGCAGCATAGAAAAGGCAAAACGCGTTTGAAAGGAAACCATTTGTCTTTGAAGAATAATTTCTCTTCAGCTCGATGAGTAATCTCTCTTCTAGCTGATAAAGTTCCAAATCCCTACTCTGGGTGAGGCTTTGAAAGTGTCAAATAACAGGATTCAGATACAAAGAGTCGAAAGACCCCCTCAGATTCATACTGCCGTCCAGTAGAATTTTCTGTGATGATGGAAATAGTCTATATCTGAACTATGCAATGGAGAAACCACTGGCCACCTGAGGCTATTTATATTTTAATTTTAAGAAATTTAATTTAATTTAAATTTTAGTTCATCCGTTTAAATTAAATAGCCATATGGGGCTAGTGGCTACTGGATTGGAGAGTGCAGTTAGAAATTCAGAAAGTGGATGATTTTCATTACTGTAAAATCACCAAATAGTAATTTTGTCCTTCATGTTTCACTTTGCTATTTTTTATTCTGATGTCAGCCTTGCTTGTCTGGAAGTCACCCCATGGGTTACCATAAGCAACATTTTACTTAACTGTTCTAATAATAGTGTTTCCAGGGGCCCTGAGCACTCCGCAAACATCATCTCATTAATTCCTCCAAACTCCCAATGGGACAGGTATGGAGTACAGATAATTATGTTTAATTTTATAAAAGAGAAAAACAAACAGTAGCCTCAAAATGTAAATTATTCGCAGTAAAGGGCCTTCTGGAATCCCAATGTTACCTCGTTTGCCTTTCATTGTCCTTTATAGTAGGAACTTAGCGTTTTCTCCTATCAGGGTGAACCATTCATCAAACGTGTTGGGAATAAATGAAAAACCTACTGCATCTAGTTATAGATAGAATATGGTTTGCTTAACATTAGGTTTAAACAGCTAAATATTTCTTTCCTTCTCATTTCTACTGTAAGACTTGAGACTATACTTTACTCCTAGGTAACCAAGATAATTAGAAATGTGCTGCTTGTCTAGAGTAGCAAATCATCCTCAACTTTTTTTGCCCTCTTTCGTGCCTCTTTCAAGGATATAATACATGTACTTTTTAAAAAAATGCTTCTTTATACATGGTGCTTATGAGAGTGACCAGGAAGCATATGGTAATATGCTAACCAGACAGTCATAGGAATTGAGGAGCTCTATGAAACGCTTTGATTTGTACAATGGACATTCATGAAGCCCCTACTATGAGTCAGCAATTGTGCCTGGGACTGTGGATACAAAGTCAGTAAAACCAGACAAAATTCCAACCCTTGCGTTTAAGAAGCTAAGAGACATTGATCAAATAATCAAGACAATATATGTAAAATTTCACCTATAGCAGGTGCCGTGGTGGGAAGGTACCTGAGCTTGTAATAGGGAGAGTTGACACAGTCAGGGAAACCAGGGATAACCTGTCTGAAATTGGGGCCAAGAGCTAAAGGCTGAGTAGGAATCAACTAGGTAGAGGGCAGGTTGAGCAGAGAGTTCTAGGTAGAAGAAGCAGCATGTGCAAAACCCTGAGGTAACATGGAGCACGGTGAACATGAGGGACTGAAAGAATGCTGTTTCTGTTTGTTTGTTTGTTTTTGAGACGGAGTCTCGCTCTGTCACCCATGCTGGAGTGCAGTGGCGCAATCTCGGCTCACTGCAACCTCCGCCTCGCGGGTTCAAGCGATTCTCATGCCTCAGCCTCCTGAGTAGCTGGGATTACAGGTGCCTGCCACCACGCCCGGCTAATTTTTGTATTTTTAGTACAGACAAGGTTTCGCCATGTTGGCCAGGCTGGTCTCAAACTCCTGACCTTAGGTGATCCGCCTGCCTTGGCCTCCCAAAGTGCTGGGATTACAGGCGTGAGCCACTGCGCCCGGCCAGAAGGCTGCTTTTGGGGAAACATATAGAGGAAAAGTGAGCAAGGTACAAGATAGGATTGGAGAGGTTGGCGGAAAGCAGACCAGGCAACACCCTCAGGCTACTTTAAGGAGCTATATTTTTACCTTACAAGCGATGGGTTCCATTGAAGGGTTATTGGGTGGAGGTGGAGGGTGTAGCCCATGAAAGATGTACATTTTCAAAAGATCACATTGGTTTATCTTGGAGAGTAGAGAACAGTTTGGATCATAGTTATACCAGGAGGTGGTGAGGAGCAGGCTTAGATTTGCAAAGACCATTCATTCTTTGCACCTGGATTTATTTTGAGCCTATCAGGCAGCCTCAGAAGTTGTACTTAACCACATTCCTCATCTATTGCATGATGTCTTTTGGTCTATTAGGGTGCTCTTATTTTTCTAGTAGGCCTAACCTCAGCAATGGTAGGTGGTGGGGAGTGGGGAAGTTCTGACCTATATAGTGTTGTAAGAATATCTTCTGTGACTGGTGATTTCACCATCGTAGGATTTTTCATTTTTTCCTCTTTGTTGCTCGTTTTTTCCAGAAAAGGTAAACACTATTATTTCCTTTTTTCACTTTGATGTCTTGAATCCTTCAATATATGCTGAATTAAAAGTACTGTTTCAAATTCCTTTTCCACAAGGTTTTTGTCTTACTGTGTTCCAGGCTTGTGAGACCAACTATGAATCTGATATAAGAGTTTCTGGGTTCATGCTGAAAGTATAACGATTTCAGGTGATTTGAATAATGAAATAGGAAAAAAGATCCTGAAGTTCCATTGTGCTTTTTTGTATGTATGTTTATTATAGTCCTTATTCATTCTGACTTACATTACAGTTATTTGCACATGCATATGCAGCTCTTTCTACACCCCCACTCACCTTTGCCTTTACCTCCTACTCATTCTTCATATTTCACACCATCATCACTTCTTCCAGGAGGCCTTTCCTGACCTTTTTGAGTAGGAAGCTTCCCTTTCTTATACGCTTTCATGACCTGTGGTCACATGTGTAACTTCCACTTACTCTTCTGCTGTTTGGCCAGTGTCTGTCTGCTGAATGAGGAGGTCTTTGGGGGCCTGAACCTTGCCCTTGACTGAGGTCACTATTGGACCCACTGCACAAGCATAGCACCTGCTCACTCAATGTTTGCCAATGAATGGATGACACTTACAGAAATGTCCTTTAGGTCGTGGCTTTTTTTTTTTTTCAAATGTTTGACCTATTTCTTCCAACACTTGAAGAACTGACATAAAACTTGTATTATTGATTTCAGTCATCTCACATGTAATTTTCAGCTGAGATGCCAATATTCAAGTGGACTTAGCTTACCACTTGAAATATATTAAATATAGTCCATTTAAAATGGGAAAAGTATGTTAAGCAGCATAAAATATACAGGAATATAGTGAAGTGGTTAAGAGTACAAACTCTGAAGCCATACTGTTAGAATCTCAAATCATGGTTTTCTAGCTCTGCTGTATACCTCAGTTTCCTCATTTGCCAAATGGGGATAATAATACCTATTTCAAGTAATTGTTATGAGGATTAAATGAGTTAATTTATGTAAATCACTTACAGCAGTGGCTTGCATATGTGTTAGCTATTATTACTTTGTAGTTATTATTATTAAAAAGGACAGGTGATGTCATACTCATTAAGCCTGTGTAGCAAAAATGTTCAAGTTCTTCCTCAGCTTCTTTTTTATAAGTTGAAAATGAGCAGTTTACATTATTCTGTTTATGTTTTTGTTCAATACACTGATTTGATTTTTTTCAGTTCCCACGTTTTAGTATCATTCAGATGGTAATGGAATTAGGTTGTTTTACCACCGAAGTTTATTGCAAGTGCTGGAAGGCTAGGGAAAACTAGGGATACTGAGATGACACTGATAGCATCAAATAATTTGAGAAGCTTAAAAGAGCGTATAGGGGCATCAAGGCTGCTGAATTGGGCTCCCCAGGAGAAGTGAGTGGGTGTGTATATACGTGTGTGTTGAGGGGGCGGTGCGGAGGTTACTGGACTGGAGGCAAAAAGTTTGTGTGTACATATTTTAAGCTTTTAATTAGAGGATAACAACCATGTAGAAAGGTGTATATGTATGATAAGTGTACAGATTGAATTTTTACACGTGAATACACCCACAGAACTAATGCCCAGATCAAGAAAAACAGAATATAACCAACAGCCCAGAAGCCCCTTCCAATCACTAATCCCCCTAACACTAATTAGTATCCTGACATCTAACCCTGTAGGTTAGTTTTGCATATCTGTATTCTTCATTTGGATAGAATCATGTAGCATATACTCCTTTGTGTATGGCTTTTATTCTCAGTACAATATATGTGAGAGTATTCTATATTATTGTGTGTAGTTGTATGCTATTCAATCCTATGCTATATGTTATTCCATTGTGTGAAAATGTATTTTCCATTCTATTGTTGATGGGCATTTGGGTGGCTTCCAGTTTGGGACTACTATGTGCTTCTTTGAACGTTCTGATGTATCATTTGGTGCACGTATGGGTGTATTTCTGTTGGGCATAAGTCTAAGAGTGGAATTGCTGGGTCATAAGGTATGTAAGTGTTCAACTTTAGTAGATTTTATGTGTATTTTTTTAAGTCTTAGAGGTGATTCTGATTCCTAGCCAAAGCTGAGAACCACTGATCTATAATATCTGCCCAAAAGCAAGGTTTAAAGCCACACTATCAAAGCTTGGATGAGCTCATTAAAGATGTAATATTTAAGAAGATGAACTACAAGGATCATCCACACTAACTCACAGATAATGCCAATATCTGTTGCTTCAATAGTTAGCTTGCCTTCTCCATAGGGGTCGAGGTGGGTGGGTTAATGCCAGATCCTGGTTCTCTCATTTTCTTTTCTCCCTTGGTTTGATCCTGATTTCTCTCAGGTTCAGCAAAGTGGAATGCCAACCAAGAACTGGGACTGAGGGAAAGCACTGCCAAGCACTGTTAATTATTAATGAAATGAATTTGCATCAAACCAGAGGGGATTAAAGCAGCTTAAAATGAATAGCAAGTTCTTGATAAGGCTTTTCCTATTCTCAGGTGACTGGAATGATGCACTTGTGTTGGAGCACATTAATTTAATAGAAGCACTGCTTCCCCCGGTACAGCGTGGAGCTGGATGTAAGCCCAGTCCAGGGACAGCAGGTTCCTAAGCAATTTCTGCTTATATGGCTATGGTGAAATGAAGTGACGTGAACACAACATGCTGGACTGAAAAAATGCATTAAACATACCTCAAAGCAAAATGTCCTTTAATGATACTACCACAAGCACTGGGGAGAGAAAAGGACCTTGTTGTATAGTATCAACCAGATTGCAGTTCAAACTCCAGGTCAGCTTTCCCGGCTCTAAGAACTTGGGCAAGTTACCTAACCTCTCAGAGCCTTTGAGTTCTTCATCTATAAAATGGGATAATCATATGTACCTCAAGAGACTGCATTTAAAGTGCCTGGCTCATGAGAGGCACCCAATAAATAGCAATTATTATTGCATGTGGTGCTGTGAGCAAAACTGAGAATATAACCATGTGGTAGAAAATAGCAGTGGAGAAAACGTGGTACTCTAGAAGCTAGCCTTCCGACAGATGGCAGGCCCATATTGAAAATGGAAATGTTTCCTGCTGCTACAAATCCAAAGAAGGTCTTCGAGTCTATGTAAAATATAAAGGGATGGGCTACCAGAATTTTCTGTTAGTTCATTGCACACACTTGCACACACAGGCACACGTATATACCAAGAGCGTATGGAAAGTTAACTATTCTTGATGACTGGTAAGAATGTCAGAGTAGCTCAGCAGGGCCTTCTAGATACATGAGTGTTAAAATTATGAGTTTCCCTTGAAGGATACTGTCCCCACTCAAAGGAAACTCACTTAGGTATTCGTGTTCTGCTCCGGGTAATTCCAGTCCTCCTTGGCCACAGCTGACTGGACGGTGAATGACTGTGAAAGCTGGGGCCCCTTAATCTATCTTGCTTATCTTCTAAGATCTAGTTTAACTGTCATTATTTACAGAATGCTTTCCCTAACTGTTTAAGCCATTAGGATGGAACTGACTTAGCTGGGATTGTGATATGATGGGAAGTGGCTAACAAGCAGAGGGACAGACTGGTTATTCTATCTAAGCCTTACATGCCAACTGACATGCCAAGGATGATGCTAACAGTAGTGTGACATTTACTGAGCACTTATTTTGTTAAGGAATTGAGCTCAATACTTCTCATGAGTGATTTTTTTCTGATAACCCATTAAAAAAGATATGATTATCTTCCCCATGTTAGAGTTGAGGAAACCAAAATATCATTTAGTTCAGTGACTTACCAAGCTGGAAGTAAGCTTAGATCTTGTTGTTTTTAAGCTCACACCTTTAATCACCCCCTATGCAGCCTCACCATTGGTGGACCACAATGCCGATACGGCACTCAAGTTGGGAACTGTGCTGTTGTTTAGTAGAAACCATGTTCAGAGGGAATGTGGTAGCATTTTTGTATACATTCTTTGTATTTGGTGATTTAGACCAGATTATTTCAAGTTGTGAAAATACTGCTCTTGGACAATTGATAGCAAGTCATTTGTTTTATGATTAAAAGGTCATTCTTTTACATTTAAACAACATGTAATTCAATGAAAGAAATTCTGTAGCAGCATTATTAGGCCCAGGACCATATAGTAGATGTTTGAAAAGCGCTTGGCATTTTTTAAGGTGCCGAAGTCATTAATTGCTTAGTTCAAATACTCCTTATATGGTAGGCGAGTAATAGAATAATCTATGTTTTAGGGAGAAGTTCAGGAGACCCTAGGGGGTAAATACGTATCCAAGTTCTTCACTGAAAGAGAGGATGCAGGCTTAGAATTCAGGATCACTAATGAGTCATCCCGCCAGTTCCGTGGTATGGAAAAGAAGTAATCTCTAGCTGCCTATATTACAAAACCATTTCAATACTTGAACTATAGGCTCTTTGGAGTTAGATTTGTGGACAATTCAATACTACTCTCAACACTCCCATTCTATAATTTTAATGCTGGTAGATTTCCATCAATTCATTTATCCAACCAATATTTATTTTATAATTATTATGTGTAGACATTGGGTTCCATTCGGGAGACATAGCACTGGGCAAGACAGAGCTTACATTTGGAATGCAGACAAGTAAACTGCACCTATGTGGGGCTGACGAGAGCTGTGGACAGACACACCGAAGAGGTGGGAGGTAGCTCTGGTACCTGAAGCTTGTGTCTGCTAACAGTGTTCCAGCTGTCCTGGAGTCTTCCCCATCAGTTACCAGTTTCCTCTCTTCAGGATTCCTCAAGAAATGGAGGAACATGGACCCAGAACCCTCTAGACTAGTGGTTCTCACTTTGGTGAGCATATGAATCACTAAAGAGGAACTTGTAAGATACTGAGTGAGGCCCAGGCCCTGCTCCACTTTACCCAAACTGGACCTCTCTGTCCATCAGCTCTCCAGGCAGTCCTGACTCTGCCTCAGTCCTCATTTTGGGAACAACTGCTGTGGACTAACACCACACCATTGCACTGGATGTAATCTGATGTGTGGCAGTTAAACTGTTTGCTATGGTTTTTTCCTGGAGTGTGGAATGGGATCTCCTACACGATATCTGATTTCAAGAGACTTTGGCTCATTTGAAGCTAAATTACTTAAAGTGGGGAGATGCAATTTTCTATTTCTTTTCATGTTGGGTACCTTGCCCCTGACCTATGTCTTTGTTTTATTGCACTCATTTTCTTTGAAGTTGTTTCTGAGCAGAAAACATTTTATTTAAAAGTGCTCTTATGAATTTGAAATGTGACATTAAATAAGAAATACCAGCACCGAAACAGAGACAACATGACATTGACTGAAGACAGCATACCTTTGGGGGAGAATTCCCGTTTCCCATTTCATTTGTTCCTTTTCCATTTTCATTGTTTTGAGACAAGCTTTCCACTTGCTACTGCGTAACTTCAGGGAAGTTGCTTAACCTTTCTGTGCTTGTCTTCTCATCTGTATCATGGGGATGGTTATAATAATAGTATGTACTCCCAGCATTGTTACAAGTGGTTATGTTCACACATGGAAACACTTAGAATCTGACACCTAGTATGTACTAAGTAAATGTTCCTGCTATTATTTTTTAATTATATTTTTAAACATCTCATTCCTCCTTGTGCACCTCTTGTTTCCTTTCTGAATTATGTTGAAGGTGAAGACCAATGGGTTCTGCCACGGTTAATTTAAAAAGAACTGGGGCCTCATAAAGGACTAAAAGAAAATTAAACTAGCCTCATGGTTACTACCAATATTTCTTATAAACATAATGTTTGGAAACTGGGGATTAAAGTGTAGGAGCAGAAGTTGTTGCCAGCCAATGGCTGTGTGGAACTGTGCTTCTGAAAGGGTGAATCAAAGACCAGCTATATCAGTTCCCCTGGAGCTCTTCTTTAAAAGTCAGATTTCAGAGCCCCACCCCAGAGCTTCCACAGAGGAGCTTTGCAATCTCTTTGTTCTTTCTACCACAGTCCACATCCAACTCTCTTCCCCTTCCCAGAGCATAACAGAGGGGCCAAGGTCAGAACCACATGCAGACTGTGTGTAGAGTCAGAGTAGGTAGGGGACTGCTTCCACTGTGGAACATGAATTTTTTTTGTGTGTGTCATATGCAATTTGTCAAGCTTATTTCTCCAGGATTTATATTAGATGATGCAAAAAATCTTTCGATTGTTCAGTCTTTCAGGACGAAACCTGCAGACCCTAACCCCTGCACTGATTCCTACAACCTACATAACCAAGTTATAAAACAGTAGGAGGAACCGAAACGAAACGATCTTTAGCTTTCTAACTGCTGTATTTGTTATTTTGTTGGTTTTAATCTTTGCTATAACAATTGGTGATCATTTTCAGAGTGCCAAAAGTGACCTCAACTTATCATGAATAAAACGGTATTTCAAAACCAAAACTCCTGCCTTTGGTTTTTACGCCATTTACTTTTTTTTTTACTTTTAAGCTACTGAATCTCTTGGCTTTGTCTTCTCTTTTGCCTCCACATTTATCCCTTAGGTGTGTTGACAGAGCTGTTTGCCTGGTTTTCACCCCAGTGCCCCCAGGGACATAGTCCACACTTCCTTAGTTTTTCTGTCGGGAAGATGCATCCTCTTCAGCTGCAGAGACCCTCACCCTGACATTTGCCAGCGTAGCCTGCACTTTACCCCTTCATAGCGTATAAGGAGGTTGTGGTCAGACCTCAGAAGGTGATGAACTTTTCCTTTTCCTGTCAGAGTACTCTTCGTTATTTTATTTTTCCCGTCACAAAAGTTGATTTGAACCGCAGGTCTCTCTTCCCTCAGCTTTCCTTATCTCTCCCCAGCTTCACTGCAAAGCCCTCCACTCTTGCTCTGCCACCCACGTTAATTCCTTGTTTGCTTTACAACTTCAAGCTTCCTCTTCTTTAAAAAATGTATATTCATCACTACCCACCCTCTTCTAGGAAGAGTGACATATATACTTTGCTTCTGTACACAGAAATAAAACCACAAGTATAAATAAGGATTTTGTGCATGGACAATTTGGGAAATGGGAAGAATTGGTGCACTAGATACATTTAAAAAATATGGTTTATTTAGTGTCATTTGTGTTTGGCCATTTCTACAGTGGATGCATTTTGTTTCAGGTTTCTGTATTTTCATTTTCATTCTCATATACCAATTTTTAAAGGGGCCTTTCTTATGCTACAATACCAAATTTAGTGTTGTGGTCACCCTTATACTGTGTTAGTTTAACATTACATTTTTTTTTATGAGAAATTTCCCATTTGCTAAAGAAGCAAAATAAAATGTGTCCGTGGTATTCATGTACCAATTTAGATGTGTTTTTAAAAAAGTTTTTATCTTGAAATAATTATAGATTCACAGAAAGTTACAAAAATAGTACATAGAGTCTTGTGTATTCTTCCTCCGGTTTCTCCCAATGGTGATATTTTATACAGCTGTAGTATATCAAACTAAGAAATTGACATTGGCACAACACCGTTATCTAGATTATAGATCTTGTTTGGTTTTCATCATTTTGACTTGTATTAATTTGTGTGTGTATTTGTATTTTTATGCAATTTTATTCCACGTGTAGATTCGTGTAACCACCATGACAATCAAGATATAGGATAGTTCCATCACCACAAAGTAACTACCTCATGCTACCACTTTATATTTGCATACCATGGCAACTACAAATGTGCTTTGCATCTCTCTTGGGAGGTCGAGGTGGGAGGATCAGTTGAACCTAGGAATTCAAGACGAGCCTGGGCAACATGGCAAGACCTCATTCCCCCTCTAAAAAAGAATATTATGTAAATAAAATCATATGTTATGTAGCCTTTTGAGAGTGACTTTTTGTTAAGCATAATGCTCTTTAGATTCATCTGTGGTATTGCCTGCGTTGATAGTTTATATCTTTTTGCTGTTGAGTAATATTCCATTGTATGGATGGACCAGAGTTTATTTAACCATTAACCCGATGAAGGACTTTTGGATTGTTGCCAGTTTTTGCTACTATGAACACAGCGGCTATGAAAATTCATGTGTAGGATTTTATGTAAGCATAAGTTTTCATTTCCCTGGGATAAAGGCCCAAAAGTATGATTGTGTGGTCATGTTAATCACATGTTTAATTTTATGAGAAGCTGTCAAACTGTTTTCCAGATTGACCATATCATTTTATATGACTACCCATAATATACTAGAAATCTAGTTGTTCCCCCTTTCCCCCTCCCTGCCAGAATTTGGTCTTCCACTATTTTTTATTTTAATCATTCTGATATAGATGTAGTGATATCTCGTTGTGGTTAAAATTTACATTTTTCTAATGGCTAACGAAGTAGAGCATGTGTGCTTATTTGCCATCCTTGTGAGTGAAATGTCTGTGTCCTTTGTCCTTTTCATAATCGCATTATTTAACCGTTGAGTTTTTTATTGTGATAAAATATATATACAATGTACATTTATCATTTTAACCACTTTTAAGCGTATAATTCTGTGACATTTATAACATTCACAATGTTGTGCGACCATCATCATTATTTCCAAAATATTTTCATTACCCCAAACAGAAACTTTGTGTCCATAAGCATTAAGTCCCCATTCCTCATTCCCCCTACCTCCTGTTAAACTTTAATCTACTTTCTGGTTCTATAAATTTGCCTCTTCTAGATATTTCATACAAGTAGAATCATACAACATTTGTTCTTTTGTGTCTGGCTTATTTCATTTAGCATAATCTTTTCAGGGTCCATTTATATTGTAGCATTTATCACAACTTGATTCCTTTTTATGGCTGAATAATATTCTATTATATGGATATAACACATTTTGTTTATCCATTCATCTGTTCATAGACTTGTGGGTGTTTTCTCCTTTTGGTTATCTTAAATAATGCTGCTGTGCATATTTGTGTACAAGTACCTGTTTCAGTCCCTGTTTTCAATTCTTTGGGGGTATACACCTAGGAATGGAATTGCTGGGTCATATTCTATATTTATCGTTTTGAGGCAATGATTTCTTAAGTATGACACTGAAAACATAGGAAACCAAAGAAAAGATAGATAAATTGGATGATTAAAATTAAAAAGTTTGTGCATCCAAAGACACTATTAAGAGAGTGAAAAGACAACTCACTGAATGAGAGAAAATATTTGCAAGTCATACATTTGATGAGTTTAGTATCCAGAATACATAAAGAGTTCCTATATCTCAACAATAACAAGAAAAAACAACCCAACTTAAAAATGGGCTAAGGATTTGCATCGATGCTTCTCCAAAGACATACAAATGGCTAGTAAGCAATGAAAAGCTGCTCAACAGCATTAGTCATTAGGCAAATGCAAATCAAAACCACAATGAGGTGCCACTTTACACCTACTAGGATTGCTATAATTTTTATATAAAAAGGAAAATAAGAGTTGACAAGGATGGAGAGAAATCAGAATCCTGTATGTACCTTGTATTGTTGAGTTTTGATAGTTCTTAATATATTCGAGATACAAGGCCTTTGTTGGATTTATGTTTTATGAGTATTTTCTCCCCAATATATAGATTTTAAATTAAAAAAAATTAACTTTTATTTTAGGTTTGGGGGTATATGTGAGGATTTGTTATATTGGTAAATTTGTATCATGGGGGTTTGTTGTAGAGATTATTTCATCACCAGATATTAAGCCTAGTACCCAATAGTTATTTTTCCTGATCTTCTCCCTCCTCCCGCTCTCCACCCTCAAGTAGACCCCAGTGTCTGTTGTTGCCTTCTTTGTGTTCGTGAGTTCTCATCATTTAGCTCCCACTTACAAGTGAGAAGGTGGTATTTTCGTTTTCTGTTCCTGCATTAGTTTGCTGAGGATAATAGCTTCCAGCTCCATCCATGTTCCTGCAAAAGATATAATCTCATTCTTTTCTATGGCCACATAGTATTCCATGGTGTATGCATATTTAATACCACATTTTCTTTATCCAGTCTGTCACTGATGAGCATTTAGTTTGATTCTATTTCTTTGCTATTGTGAATGGTGCTGCAATAAACATTCGCACACATGTGTTTTTATGGTAGAATGATTTATATTTCTCTGAGTATATACTCAATAATGGGATTGCTGGGTCAAATGGTAGTTCTGCTTTTAGCTCTTTTAGGAATCATCATACTGCTTTCCACAGTGGTTGAACTAATTTACACTCCCACCAACAGTGTATAAGTGTTCCCTTTTCTCCACAACCTCGCCAGCTTCTATTATTTTTTGACTTTTTAGTAATAGCCATTCTGACTGGTATGAGGTGGTATCTCACTGTGGTTTCAATTTGCCTTTCTCTAATGATCAGTGATATTGAGCTTTTTTCATATGCTTGTTGGCAGCATGTATGTCTTCTTTTTAAAAGAGTCTGTTGATGTCCTTTGCCCCCTTTTTAATGGGGTTAATTATGGAAAAATCAGAAAATGCTGAAAACTCTTAAGTCACCTAAAATCCATGCACACTGATTTTTAAATTGACAATATTGGCTTGTTGATGCTGCAATCTTTTCTTTTGGCTTACTTCCTTTTCTTTCTCATCATTATGAATTATTTTAGTCTCCCAATTTTGAATATATCTTTGTTAATCTTTGAGGTGCCTACTGTCTATTATAGCTCCTACACCTAAGGAAGCTAATTATAATTCAGTGCATTGAAATGGGACTCTAGTATACTAGGCTTACATAAGGAAATTTACAGTCTTGTATGTTTTCTCGTCTGTGAATAGTAATATTTTAGTAGCACTTGGGTAGGTTTTGTACATCTTTGAATCATACAATGGACAGTATTTTCAATTTTCATCAGTTATTCTAACATATTTACCTTCTATCATAGCTTCATCACTTTAATTTTCTTTTTTCTTTAGGTACTCTTATATATGTATACATATTTATATCTCCTAGATATGTGGGAAAATATCAAACTTTTTAACATTCGATTCTTTTTTCAACATGGTAATGATGTTTTAAATAATTTTAATTTCTATTATCACCAATGGAAACCATATTTATTATAGAAGTTTCCGGTGATTAAAGAGAAGAAAAATTTTTAAATTACCTGAAATCCTACCACTCAGGAAAAACTGCTATTTATTATTTTATTGTAAATCCTTCAGGACCTTTAGAACATTTAAAATCTCTATTCCTCAATATTAAACTATCCTGTAGATCTTACTTGGTGTTAGTCATATCTCTGGGAGCAGAATCGGAGTGTCTGCACCCTGTGTTTGAGGGACTGAGGTATGACCAAGGGAACCTGAGGCATATGCCCGCTTTGCTTTTATGGCTTAGGCGTCTGTGTCCAGCAAATGCCCAACTTATGACCTAACCAGTGAATTGGTCTAGACTTTGCAGAAACCCCTATAACTCATTTTATATCCTCCTCCTACCCCTACTCCTCTCTGAGACTCTGGGCAGGGCCAGACCTGAGCCAACATCTTTTCCTGAGAACTGCCTCCTGGTCTTGCTTGGCCTGCCAAGGTGAGGCTGGATATCCCCCTTACAAACAGAAGGCACCCATAGTTTTTGTCTCTCCACACTAATCCCACCACAGGGAAGGGATCTAGCAGCTGCAGCAGCAGGAGAGAGAGAAAAAGGTTACCTCTTGTGGTTCCATTCTTGGAAGCTGCTATCACCAGAGCTCTGGCCTACTGGGGCCTCAAGATGACTTCCCTCAATGCCTGCCAGAGCTCTCCCACTTGAGGTTAGAGGGAGGAGAAGAGGGTTTTAGCCACCTTTCCTGAAGACGGGTAGGATGACCTGCAGGTGATGTGAACTCCATTCCTGGCCTGTGAGGTATATAACCTACCCCCCTTGCCAGCATCTGGAAAGGTCCAGGAGAGAGGGGGTGCATTCCCATCTTGTCACTGCTGTTTTCTCAGAGATGTGCAGCAATGACTGTGGCCTCAGCAAGCCCTTCTTCTCCCACTCCAAAAAGCAGATTGAAATATAAAACTGACATCATTACAGGGATGGCCTTAAATTGCCTCTAGTTCATAAAAATAACCAAATTGATCTCCAACTTGTTGCTAGTATTGGTAAGAAAAAAAAACATAGGGCTCATTCTACGATTGATTCAGGTGTATCAGTATATCTCAGTTTTGTCACATCGTAAGCCTTGCCATCTCTTAGAACTGCATAATTTCTGCATTCCTGAGCTCTGATGCCCTAGTCCATCAACTTAGTTACAATCATCTTTTTCTTACTGATCTTGCGCACCTCCTTCCTGGCCCTCTTGTCAATTCATTTACCCTATGACTGAGACAGAGTGGTCTTTCTGAAGGGTACATCTGTTCCTGGTCCTCCCCGGCTCACCAGTGTTACCAGGATGGCAGCTAGGGCCATGATGGGCTGGTCTCTGCTTACTAGTTCTCTAGCCTTATGTCCTCTTCCCCCAGCCATTCTAAGCCTCTAGCACTTCCCAAAAGGCCTTTCCTGCCTCCATGCCTTCCCTACATATCATTCCTTCTACTACAATGTTCTTTCAATTGTTCTTCAGAGTCAAACTGAGCATTTCTCTCTTTTGAGAAAAGTTCTCTGCCTTATGGAGGGCAAACCTCTAGTATAGCTGTGCCAACTGCGAATTTATTGTCCTCTCCTAGGACTACACTGCAAATATTTTGAAAGAGATTGTGGTTTATGTGGTTTTGCATCCTTAGTGTCTGAATAGAGATATTTGCTGAATCAATAAGTATAATTAAAAACTTACACATGTGTTTTCATCCTTCACCTGTGTTTAAACAAACACATATTTAAAACAAATTTCTTCTCAATATTTCTGTCAAATGGATCACATTATACTACCATATTTGTTTTTCCCCTACTGAGAGGAAATCTTCATAAGCATGAGCTCCAAATAACATTTCTTTGAGGTGACTGTCCTAAAAATACAGCATGAGAACATTTTCAAACACAGGAGTTGACCCCTTTTGACACTCATGATTTCTCTCGTTATCAGAATCAAAATATGAATACACATGGTTGGATGATCCTTCAACATTGATGTAACTCTGCCTTTTAATATCATTGCCTGACTCTGTTAACCCCTGAACGTTTTATTAATCATTCTTTCACATTCTCTCTACTGGATTTTCTTCCCCTGTAACTGATTTCAGTCTTCACCAGCTCTTTGAAAGCATCATGATTAAGGCCACGCCTTTGCCACATCTGGCCTTGTCTCCATTTATACTTTGAATAAACTACTGCATTACTTCCCAAACTTGAGCATGGTGCGTCAGAATTCTCCGGAGGGCTTGTGAAAACATGCCTGGCTGGGCTCCAGCCCCAGAATTTCTGATTCATTAAGTTTGGGGTGGGGTTGAGAATTCACATGTCCTAACAGGTACCCAGGTGATGTTGATACTGATGATTTGAGAGCGTACTTTGAGACTCACTGCTCTACTAACCTGCCTAGCACTGTTTGCTAATTTTCACAGCTGTAGCCTCTTAACTGAACACCTGTTGATTCTGTCGCACACGGGCTCTGGGACCAGTCTGTGCTGGGAAGGAATATAAGGCCTTTAGTTGGCTCAGTAACATATAACTTTGCTACTGATTCAATATGGGTCACAGACTTGGGCCTTTGCTCAGGGTTCCAGTTCTCACATTTTAGACCTTCTTGGATTTCTTGCCGCACATACGATTTCCTCTGGGAGTAGGATGCTTTTATTTCCCTTGCTCAGTTCTTTCTGGAAGCTGAAGATCAGCAGGTATGTTCACATCTCACACCTAGGCATCTCCCTGCTTGCCTAGTTCTCCATCTGTGGCCCAACGCTCACACTGGCATTCTTTGTTTGCCTGTGCTGATTTCTTCCTGTTGCCCGTTGTTGAGACTTTGAGGTTTGCCTGCTCTGTGCCAGTGAGTCTGTTTGGTCTCCAAGACCTCATTAATTCTTATCTCGCATTCTTCAATGCTAGCTGAGCTTGACTTTAGCAAGTACCTCAGGCTACCTTGTTCTCTGCTATTCTATTCAAACATTGACTTCTTTATTCAGCTTCGTTGCTGTTTCTATGACTGCTGCTGGCTCTTTTCCCTTCTTGATTTCTATATATGTTTCTGGGCCCATTGAACCCAGCCTCCATTACCCTCACACCATGAGACTCAATGTTGGCTTGTTCCTTCTTATGTGAATGATGACTTTCCTGGCAAGATCACGCAAGTCGACTATAAGGTTCCAGTTGCCATCTACATGCATATGTTGTATCAAAGTAAATCGCAAACTATATTCTATCTTTTTTAAAACCTCTGTCAATGATGTCTATGGGTTCGCTACTCAAAATGTAGTCAGAGGTTCAGCAGCATCAGCATGTTGGGAGAGCTTTCTGAAGAACCTCAGGCTCCCCCCTGGACTTGCTGAATTAGAACCCACATTCATTTTCACAAGATTTCCAAGTGACTTATATGCACATTGGAGAGAAGCGATCCATGGCATATCTTCACCTTCTTGAGGCATTCTCTATTTGCCAGTCAAAATTGGTCTTCCCTTTCCTGCCCTCCTTCTAAGGCAAGGGAAGAAATGGCCAAGGTGACCCTCCTGTCAACCTGGAGTGAATTTATCTCTTCCTCTGAAGATACCATGGCTTTGATGCCCTTTCTGGCTAGGCAATTTTGATCATGGAAAATAAAAAGATTTCTTTATGCCAAAACTTCTGAGCCTCTCTTTGAATATCCTGGAGGGTAAGTGAAAACATCAATAGACAACCCGATGAGCAGGTGCTTGCTTGATTTACTGCTCTCTTCTTGAATCCTTTTGTTAGAACCCAAAGTAGAAAATAAAAACAAAGTGACAAGCTCTTTGTTTCAGCTTGCTTCTTTACCATGCTGGACAGCCTGTTCCACCCCAGTGAGAGCTCACTGGCAGGGTAAGACTGAAGGCTACTGAATACTCCATGGTGAGGCAGATGCTGTCTATAAGTCTAAGCCATGAGCCCTCAGAGCACCCACCCTAGAGACTCGTAATAATTTATTATGAGAAATTCCTCATTACCTCTTGATCTTCTGAGGAGTGGAAAAGCAAAAAATATGGGTCGTAGACACAGAACAGCTTGGAATGGCTTTGTGACCTTGATTGATTTCTTCACTTGTGTGTGTGTGTGTGTGTGTGTGTGTGTGGTTTTTTTTTTTTCCTTTTCTCTGCACACTTGGAGTTGAATCCTAAGCCTAGGAATTAGACTTCTTGTCCCAACGAGATAGGTAACAGATGAAGTTCAGGGTGATCTGCTTCCTGTCTGTATTGTAAATCTATAGCCTCATTGTCATGGTCAGAAATAAAGCAGAGGCTAAAGGCCTACTTGTGTGGGAGAAGCAGAAAAGCTGAAGCCCTGTCTGCCTGCCATATTTGCTGGCTAATTAAAATACCTACAGTGGCCAAGAAAGTTATATAAATAAAGGAAGTGGCCCAGGAGTGGTGATAGAGAAGAGTGAGGACTGTGGTGAATGGGACAGCATATGCCTTGTCTAAAGAAGACAGCAGCTAAGGAGAACCAGCAGATTGGTGCCATGTAAGAAGGTAACATATAGCTGCACGATCTGAACTTCTGAGTTCAGGAGAAGCCAGAGTTACAGGGAATTTCTCTCCCTCCCTCAACCCATGTGAGATAACAAATTCTTTGAAAAGTTGTGAAATGTTTTGAATTTTTCTTTAGGTTGAATTTGGCCTGAAAGTCCCAATTTTGACTCCTAGACTATAGCAAATTGAGTAAGGAACTAAACATTGAGCTTATTGGCTATTGATAACCATTTATTGATAGGGATTTGTCTTGTTCAGAGGCTTTTGATCCAACTCTCTAACTTGGGTTTACTTATGTCTTAAGTAGCAAATAACGATTCAACAACAGATATTTCAATGTTCCCTAAAATAGAACTCAGGGTTTTGTTCCAAGAATGGTGCAGAAATGGAACTAGATGTGTATATACTATATTGGATTCTGTCCTTCGCTCTTATGTTTTTTCCTGCAACAATTACTTTAAAATTAAAGAATTTAACCCAACGATATTAATGATACATAGTATTCATACAGATATGTGGTATTTCTAATTTGAGCATAGGAAAACAGAGTAAACACCACCAGTTGAACAATAATGAGTAAATCTTGTGAACTACTGTGATTCTAAATTTTAGACACTGCTATTTTTCTCCAGTGATGATGTTGACTCATTCTTCCAAAACTCAACAAAAGTGTAAGATTGAAGCAGAAGACAAACTTCAACTGAACGAAAGAAATATTAAAAAGTGAACAATGCCTTCTCTACCCCCGTTCTGTGGCCCGTGCTGCTCTGGGGTCCTATAGCCTGAAGAGGGAAGAAGATAAACAAGAAGATACATATAAATGTGAAAATACTTAAATAATATGGAAAACTCCAAGTTAGTCAGTGAAATCTTGTAAAAGCTTAAAAAAATTCTTCATAATTATTAGCTCAAGGTTTGAAGACTTCCTTGCTTATTATCTTTAAGGATTCTAACACTAAAATCAAGAAATGTCAGCATAAGCAGACCATATTATTTTTTCTTAAATCGAGGGCCAACTAATATCTATTTCAACAACTTTAAATGTCTAAAGTTTTTAATCAAAATCCATTCTTATGGTCTGGATAGTATCATCTCTTCTGAGGGTTTGGTACATTTAATTTCCAAAAAGTTTAGAAAAGTTTCTAAGAAATAAAGTCTCCACTAAAAAATGGAAGTCAATACTTCATACTGGGAGAGGCTAGGAACCTTTAAGTTTAGAAGCTCTTTAAACTCTTCTCAGCCAGGCAGAACCATCACCCGGCTAAAGCAACCTAGATCTGTATATTCTTGCTCTGTCTTTATGCCATGTAACTGGCTCTTAGGGGATCTATTTTACTGCCTATCTTATATTGAAAGACTTTTGGTCACCTTGAGCCTGCCTTGTTCTAGAATACTATGTAACTACATGTGACAGCTACACCCCTCCCATAGGCATCCTGAAACAACCAGAAGGCTTTCTGCAACATTTACCATCTTCCTTAGACTTCTGAGCTACTGTATCTCTGCATTTCAGTATTAGATTCCCCTTATTCTAAAGCTCAGACATTATCTAAGTAGCTGGTAATACTTTCTCCAAAATGATATACTTTTAACCTATGCCAAGACTCTCTATAATTGTCAGGACCCATGATTTTTGCCTTCAAATTATTTTGGTTCTAAGGACTTTTAAACAAGTCTGTTTTCACTAAAATCATCTGTCCTTTCTCATTCTAGAAAGTTTCACATCTTGTCCTTCAAACAAGTCGACATCTGTCTCCTTGTAGCTAGCTGGTCAGATAGAATAGATCAATTAGAGACTAAAATATGCGTACTACTTTGCTGCTCAAAAAAAAAAAAAAATAACTGGAGTTTCTTCTATGACCAAACTATGAGTTTTGACTACTGTCATTCACTAATGCCAGTCTTAATCAATGCCCTTATGCTTTTACCTGTCTGAGATCCATGGTGCTCATGTTTACCTGTAGCTCATCCTCCACTGGACAGAGCCCAATATAAATGAGCCACCTAGTGATTTATTCTTGGAACTCCAGTATGTGAGCACTTAGCACGGCCACCCAGCACTCTCCTCAATTCTGCCTCCTGATATCTTGCTCTCACACTCTATTAGTAACTATTTCCAACCCCAGAGAGTGAGTCCAATAAGAAGCATTATATAAAAGCCATATGTGACATCTACAGAACTCTGTAGGCCATTAGAGCATGGTGAGTGGACATTTATTTGCCTCACACGTGTGAACTCCTGGTGGTCTCTTCTCTCGGCTATTCTGTGAATACCAAGATTATCCTGAGGACAGGAATAAAGAGAAGTCAGAGTTGTATTATTCTCTCAAAAATAACCATAAGTTATTTTTGTCCTTAGAACTGGAACAGGTCTTTGGGTTGTAGATGTGGGGCTTATAAAAGTAGATCTATATATTCTCAGTACTAGTGTCAGTACGAATTAGTATACTATATATGCAAAGAAATTTGGCAGTTGTCCATGTAGTAATTCCCTTTCTAGGAATGTGTCATAGGGAAATTATGTTAATGTAAATAAAGGTATCTGTACAAGACTGTTGATTTTATTGGTACTGAAAATCATAAGAAATAGACACCAACCAAATAGAATGGTTACCTTATAGAATTATTCTGTGGAGTATTAGGTACTCATTAAGAATCATGTATTTGGAAAATATTTGGGAAAAATAATCATGTTATTGTAAATAAGGAAGATATAAAAGTAAAGTATGATGCTATCTGTGTAAAATTACACATAGCATTTATTTAACTTTTTTCCTCACAGGTTGTCATTAGGTGATAAGTTGTCACTGTTTTCTTTCTTTTCTACTGTTCTTTTTGAATTGCTTTCAGAATCAGAAAGTAATATGAAAAAGTTATTTGAATGATCTGCTCCCTTATCTTCAGGTCAGGTGAACATAGCCTGGCATTGTTGATACTCCAGAGTGTGGGAGAGCTGGCTGTTATGGTGGCTAAAACCTCGTGTACATGGGTTTGATTTAACCTGTCGTCATCATGAATTGTCCTCAGCATGGAACAGTGGGAGTAGTGATGGTAGATGGCATAAAAAAGAGTCCAGGGGGAAGGTTTTAGTTCCGGAACTGTGCTCGTTATCTAAGCATAGTTTCTTCTTTCCCTTCCCTAGTCTTCCTTCCTAAGTCCCTACATAGGAACTACCTCTTGCAAAATGCCCAGGACTTAGTCTATGGTGAATGATTAGCTGTTTTCTGTCAGTTGTTCATGGTAGGGTTATTAGCAAGACCTGAGTGATTTGTTGACATCCCATCAAAGCCAGCTGTGGCTCAGGATGGGGCTCCACATGCAGGGGATGATTGAACACCTAAAGAGGTGGTTAAGGCAGAAGAACAATTATATAACAAGCTAATTTTTAGGGATCAGTTGCTAATGTATTTAAATGGCCTATTCAATCTTACAATTCTGTATTTTGGTTTCACTAACATGCCCCCTATTACGAAGGGGATATGTAAATTTGGTAGGGTTGCTAGATAAAATATAGGACCCCTAGTTATTTGTGCATTTCAGATACACAACAGATAATTTTTAAATATAAGTATGCTCCAAATATTGCATGAGGCATACATATACTGGCAAATTATTCATTGTTTATCTGAAATTCAGATTCAACTGAGTTTCTTTTACCGTTATTTGTTAAATGTACTCTAAACTTTGGGTGACTTATTTTGCTAAGAAGTGGCTGATACAGGGCTTGAAGGTAGTTTTGATCGTGTAAAAAGTGTGTTCTGTTAACCATGTGCACTGCTGCCCATTTTTCCCAGTTGCGTGCGAGAATTACCCTGAATCTAATGAACTGCTGACTGACTCATTCAGGATTGTCTGTGGGTCTTTTCAGGTTGTATCTGTTGCTCAGGTTGACAAGTTGAACCTTATCATTTAGGTTTCTATACCCTTGTTTTGTCATCTGTCCTCCCTAACCTTCTCCTTTTAACAACTTTATTCAGATATAATTCATATACCATAAAATTCACCTACTTTAAGTGTACAATTCAATTACTTTTAGGAAAATTGGAGTTGTGCAACCGTAATCACAGCCTCAGAGGCTAGAAAAAAATAACCTTAAATGACCCTGCTCATAGTGCGGTAATAAAAAAGGAAGATGGAAAAAGTCACATAATGGCCTTCCTAGTCCTTAAAAGCTAATTTTGTTGTAATCCATTGGACTAGGGACTGAGAAGGATCATAGTTCGCAGAGGGAGCTGAGACATCAGATCTGATCTTCTACAGGCACCCACAGCCACTTAGGAAGTTGGAGTCCTGGAGAGGAGAACACAGAACGTGGACAACTAGCTGTCAAATTGCAGTAAAAGTTGGTTCAGGAAAAGTGGAAGCTACCCAGATGTCTACCAACTGGTGAGTGCATAAACAAACGTGGTATGTTCACACAATGGTATATTATTCAGCAATAAAAGGGAGCGAACTACTGACATATGCTGTTCATGGAAAAACCTCAGAAGCATTATTTGAAGTGAAAAAGCCAGGCGCGAGAGGCTACATAGTGCATGATTTTGTTTATTTAAAATGTCCAAAAAAGGTAACTGTAGAGACAGAAAGTAGATTCGTGGTTGCTTAGGGCTGGGGGGTGGGAGGGGTGAATAAATGTAAATGGGTGTGAAGGATCTTACTAAGGGCATGGAAGTGTTCCAAAACCGGATTGTAGTGATGGTTGTTGATATCTCTGTTAACCCACTGGGGCAGAATCTCTTAAGAAAATCATAGAACAAAAGCTTGGCTGTTTAAATACAGATTGCATCTGATTACAATAAAATGCATCTAATTGTTTTGTGGCAGCAAAATCTGATAGCTCCTTTAAACTGTGGAGTCATTAAGTGACTCTTGTAAGTCTTGTTTGTTACGGTGATTTTCATTAAAGTGATTTCAAAGAGAGCTGGACTTGGAGAAGGCAGTAAACACCTTGGCATGGGCAGCGTAACTGTGAGTCTGGGTTCAGCCACTGACTGGGTTTGTTGCTACGTAGGTCATTTAACTGCACTTAACCTCAGTTTTCTCCTTAGTAAAGCAATACTTGTAGGCTTTTTGTGAAGAATAAATAATTGATGTATATGAAAGCACACTACGAACTGTAAAACTTATTCAAGAGTGAATTATCTTAATATGGCAAAAATTCTGCAATTAGAACCTCCTGATTTCTTAAAAGAACTAAAATGAATAAAAATATGAGCTGTTTTAAAGATAAACTGTCGTGTTTTAAAACATCCCTCTAAGATTCCTAAGATTCCTTTTTGTTTTGCTCAGGAAAGTTTAGTGACTTGATTTAAAGGTTTGGCCATATTCAAACGCCTGTTGGTTGTGTTAAGTCTTGCTGCTTTCTTAAAGGAAATGTAAGCCAAAGAAAATCAAACGTGCGCACAATAAAGCACTTAAAACTATTTGTTTTCTGAGATGGATGTTTTCAGAACATGATTACACTGACATCTGGCAAATCTTAATTTCCATGTTGAAGGAAATTGCCTTAAAGATAAGGCTATAAATGATGACAGATTTGAAGGACATTCGGTGCAAAGCAAGGGATGAGGATTTGCTCTATATGGCATTCATAGAAATAATTCGTATTCATATAATGACTGACTTTTATATTTTGAGGCATTTATAGATTAATTTTCTTTGATTGACAGACAGACAGGTGGAGAGATTATATAATTTACTTTTTGATTAAAAAGATGAAGCGTAGTAAAATTTAGCATTTTACTCAACAACCAGTTGGGCACTTCCAGAGAACCTTTTAGACTCCCACACTTAAGACTATTTTCTAGTTGATTGAATCGTGCCTTCTCTTACCATGAGAGTATTCCAAGTGCTTTTTAAAACATGAGTTTTAAAAATTCGGGAACTAATTTTACATATGGGCCACAAAACCTGGAATTGTGCCAAATGTAAGCCCCAAACTCATCCACTCAGAGGAGGTCATTTTGGGAAGTATGCATCTTGTATAACTTGCGTAACTGGTTGGAGATAACCATGGACAAAATGTAGCATAGATATTAAAAGATGGAAAACAAAGTAGATATGTTCTAGAAGAAATTCCAACCTTTATCTAATAGATTTTTCAAAACCAGAAAGAGGTACATAGAGGGAGCAATAGTTGAAGAGAAGACTGAAGGACATTCTCAGATAGAAGACGTCCAAATCTGAGCAGGATCCAAAAAATATATCTAGACTTATTTGAATAACGTTTTAGGACATCACAAGTGAAAAGAGAAGCATAGAAGCTACAGGGGTGGGAGTGGAGGGGGAGATATTGTCTACAAAGGAAGAAGCGATTGACAATAAATAACAACAAATCTTTGAATCCCAGTGGAATTATATAAAAATCAAGGGTGGTTAAAGTTTCTTGTTTGTGGTGGAGGAAGGAATAGGTAATGGTTAACTTAATCTTTGGTAACAAAACATAAATTTAAGTATGTATGTTAACCATTTAAAGGTACTCCCTAAAAGTAAAGAAATAGACTATGGCTTTTAATTGGTAATGGGGAGAAAAACATGAAGAAAAAAATACTATCAATCCAACTGGAGGCAGGAAAATGGAAATAAAAGGCAAACCTGTTAAACAGAAAAGAAATGAAGTGGCAGAATTAAGTTCAAATGTAGTAATTACAAAAATGCAAGTGGACTACGATCTTCAGTTAAGAGTCTCAGACTGGAATATAAAATCCAATTACAGTTAGGCACTGCATAATGACATTTCAGTTAATGACCGATCAAATATACATTGTTGGACACATTAGATTATAATACCATTTTTTACTTTACTTTTCTATGTTTAGATACACAAATACCATTGTATTCCAATTGCCTATAGTATTTAGTACAATAACATGCTGTTCGGATTTGTAGCCTAGGAGAAATAGGCTCTACCATATAGCCTAGGTGTGTGTAAATATATCTACATTTATGATGTTTGTACAAGGACAAAATTGCCTAACCACTCATGTCTCAGAACATATCTCATTGATAAATGACGCATGACCATATATACAGTTTACAAGAGGACATCTACAATGTAACAAATACATAATAACTAATCTTAGCCCAAAAGTAGGAAGCTTGAGTTAAAAAGTCAATAAAACATCAAAACACTGATTTAAAATACAACCCTCTCTCCTCAAAATAACTTGAACACCAAAGAATTTTATGACTAAATTTTACCAAAATGTAAAGGAACAGACATACCCTTCTATAAAATTTGCCATAGAATACATCTAGAGTAGAATTTATAAAACTTATTTTATATGGGTATAACTAATGCCAGTAAGGTCAATTGAAAATTATAGGTCAGTCTCACTTAAGGACATCGATAAGAAAACTCAAATAAAAAATTGGAAAAATAGCAAAGCTGTAAAAATAAGTGACAGCTTATACCAGCAATACAAGATGTTCAAATACTATTAAGGCTATCAGTGGAATTCACTACGTTAGCAAATGAAAACAGATATATACATTTATTCTAATCAATGGCAAAAGGAGAGATAGAATTTCAAAACCCATTAGTGATAAAATCTCATAGTGAACAGAAATAAAGATTCAGCAAAGATGGTAATTCATGCTGACAAGAAGTATTGCCATTGAGGCTGGATCTGAGACATGATGAAGATGCCTCTACTTCTCCTACTATTTAATATTGTACCGGAGGTCCTCATAATATGATACAACAGGGAAAAGAAATAAGAAGTATAAAGACTGTAACAGGAAAGAAGGCAAAATTTCATTATTTTCAAACCATTTACAGAAAATTCAAGAGGATAAACCTATGCTGTAAAACTAGTAAGAGAGTTCAGTCAGATTTCTTGAGATAGGATTAGTATAAAAAATTACTATTGTGCCCATACACCAGTAGCAACCAATTAAATAGGTAAGAAGTAAGATCCTATTCAGTATAGCAACAACAATACAAACCTAGTAAAACTACACAGCCAATCAAATATATACAATATCTTTAAGGAAAAAATATAAAACTTTGTTAAAAGACAAGAAAGATCTAAGTAAATGTAGATACAAGCTACATTATTCAGCTGGAACACTTTTTCCAAATGAATCTATGAATTTATTGCAATACCAAAACTCCCACTGAGATTTTTAATGGAACTGGCCAGATTCTACAATCCTTGTAGAATAGTAAATGGGCAGAAAAGACGTGTTTGTAAAAGGAACTTACCAAACATTAAGACACATTATTAAGTGGCTATAGTAATGAGCATAGCATGCTGTTGGTGCAGGAAGAGACAGGTAGATCAGAATCAGAATGGAGAACATGGAAACAAATGGAAAATTGTTCCAGGAGGAAAATGACATTAAAAATCAATGAAGAAATGATGAGCCATTCAATAAATCATGTTAGGAAAATGACTTTGACATTAAAAATAGACTGCTTTCTCACACCGTTCACAAAAACAATTCCAGATAAATTACATGTTTAGTTTTTTTTTTTTTAAAGAACCTTTAAAATATAAGAAATTGTAGTATATCTTTTTTTTTAAATTGAGATAGAGCCTCACTGTGTTGTCCAGGCTGCAGTGCAGTGGTGCGATCTCGGCTTACTGCAGCCTCCGCCTCCTGGGTTCAAGTGATTCTTGTGCCTCAGCCTCCCAAGTAGCTGGAATTGCAGTTGTGCACCACCACGCCTGGCTAATTGTATTTTTAGTAGAGATGAGGTTTCGCCATGTTGCCCAGGCTGGTCTCGAACTCCTGGCCTCAAGTGATCCGCCTGCCTCAGCCTCCCAAAGTGGTGGAATTACAGGCGTGAGCCACCACACCTGGCTGTAGTATAATATCTTTATGACCATGATGAATGGGAGACTTTAAAAATACAAATCACAAAAAGCACAATATGTAAAAAGAAAACAATATATTTGACTACGTCAATGTAGAGACTTTTGCAAGTCAAAGGACACTACTATATACAAAATTTAAGGAAAAACAACAGATGGGGAGAAACATTTTTACCATATGTGACAAATAATTAGTATCCAAAAATGCATAAAGAACCCCTATACCTCAATAAGAAGAGAAAAAATATGGAACAGAAAAATGGGCAAAGATTGCCCAGGCAATTCAGAAAAGAAATCCAAATATTTAATACATTTTGTGAAAAGAAGTTCATCCTGACTATTAACCAGCAAAATGTCATTTCTTCATTCATTGGAATGACCGAACTTTTAAAGTCTGAAATTACTCAGAATATGAGGAAACAGGTCCTCTGATGTACACTGCTGGTGAGCATGGAAAAGAATTGAAAAGGCTTTGGGTGGCAAAAGTTACAAGTGTAGAATACCTGAACCTTAATGACCTAGAAATTCCACCTTGAGCTACATGCCTTCTATGCTCACACTGGTGTACAAGGATGGAATAAAGATGCTCCTTTCAGGCCTATTTGTGCTAATAAAATATTGGAAACAAATGTCTGTTTAAAGAAGAACAGGCTGGGCATGGTGGCTCCTGCCTGTAATCCCAGCAGTTTGGGAGGCCGAGGCAGGCGGCTCACTTGAGGCCAGGAGTTCGAGACCAGCCTGGCCAACATGGTGAAACCCCCCCTTCTCTACTAAAAATATAAAAATTAGCGAGGTAATCCCAGCTACTCGGGAGGCTGAGGCAGGAACATCGCTTGAATCTGGGAGGCGGAGGTTGCAGTGAGCCGAGATCACGCCACTGCATTCCAGCCTGGGTGACAGAGAGAGAGAAAAAAAAAAGAAGAATAAATAAATAAAATGTGGTCTGTTTACAAAATGGCATAACCAACTGCAGTTAAAGGGAAAAGAAGTAGATATCTTTGTGCAATCAATGTGGTCAGATGCATACTAGCTCCTGGTAATGGTTGCTCTGTGGTAGGGAAGATGATGGGTATAACTGGGGTTGGAGACCCAAGGGGATTGTTTTTTAATCTAAATGTGTGTGTATTTTTTTTAAGAGGATATAATGCATATAATTTTGGTGCAGTGAAAATACTTATGCTTAGGAAAAAAGAGAATGCAAAATGAAAACTAGATTGAATTTAGAAAGTGCTTTTACTTGCTTTGTGTCATTTGAGCTCTACACTGCCTTGAGAAATAGGCACTAGTTGTTTTTATGTTCCAAATGATAAAATGGAAGCTCAGGGTGCACATGACATGGCTAGGGGTTTGTGGATAAGAGAAGATTCCAGGCTTTCTCTTTTTTCCCTCTAGTGCTTATTTTCCTGAAGTTGAGTCAATTGTTGCCGGTAGTGGAGTTGGCGGGGGGGGGGGGGGGGGGGTTCCTTTGTACGCTCAGCTGTTTTCCATGATGACCATTGGGTATGTGAGTAGGGCTGTGCTTACAGGTGGGAATCAAGTTGGGAGGCCCATGTAAGGACCAGACTTCCAACACCCTTTTCTCATCCGCCCGGTTACAGAACAATTGGTGACAAACAGTGGTTGATAAAAGAAACATGCCTGGTTTCCCTTTACACCTTATTTTGTCAGACTTCACAAATTTCAGTATAAATGTGGTAATAATAACTAACATTGGTGAGAGCTGGCAGAGCATACTGGTAGTATTATTTTTTAAGAAGCACGTGCAAGTGCTTAGAGGAAAGAGCAGGGAAAGGAGAGAAGCTGAAACTTATATTTGTAGATGGTAAAAGAAGCTTAGGAAAAGAGAAGCTAGAGTTTCTGGTTACCATGAGCAACTCTTTAAGTTATACATTTCTCACCTTTGAGCCTGATTTTCCTCAGTAGGAGGTTTAAGTTTCTATCAATAAAGGAAATAGTTCTGGAAAGATTCTGCACTTATCAAAGTGTATAGTATTGTAGGCAAAATTATAGCTATGAAAGAATTTTAAGAAATTTTATAATGCATTTAAAATAAAAATAATTTTGACTAATATGTTTTCTATAATTATACATTGTTTTAAAGAAGAACTTTGAACTTTTTTGAATTGAAAGAAAAAGGGCAGAATCTAGTGGATTTAGAGTCTGGTAAAATTTCAATGGACTATATATATATATATATATATACACATATGTTATATTCTCCCTTCTTTGTGAATAAGGCATATATTTTCTCTCAAGGGGTTTGCACTATTAACCTATAAAAATTATTAGACCCAAGAAAGCATTTTAGAGAAAAAATAAATATTGGTATATGAGCTTCTTATAAATGTCTTAATGAAAGATTTTTCATCTGTAACATTTGGCAAGGGGAAGTGGCCAGAAATTCACTTTGAAATGAAAGAAAAACTTGCCAGCTCTGAGTTTTATTAAATATAATTTTATTTCAATCTATGTGACCACTTATGACACATGGAAAAAATGATATATAATCTGTATCATGAGCCAAGACTTGTCAATGAATAATACATGGCACCTTATGAATTTAAAAAGTTATATTTAATAAAAAGAATATAAAAATTTATTTTACAGTGCAGATAACTACTGTATTAGTATCCCACACAAAGTGATTAAAAATATGCCATCTCATGAATACAGTAATGAAAAGTGAGAGAAAAATTGTAAGACATAACCTGGTATAATAATTTGTTCAACAACCTCAAGAACATTCAAATTTTTCATTTATTTGTTTAAAATTATTCACAAACAAGGGATATTGAAGTACATAATGCATGTGAAGTATCTGAGAGGGGAAGTTAGATTTTGCTAACTCATTTGTTAAGATATATTAATTAATTCAATTAACTTTTGTTTTGAGTAGCAATTCTGTTCCTGGGGTGAAACTGGAGGGCAAAAGTGAACAAGATAGAGTCCCATGAGGAGCTGAAAACCTAGCAGGGAAAATTTTTTATAGATACAAGCGATCATAATTCATTGTGATAAATATATATCCTATGGCTTCCCCATTTAAAAGCAAAATAAGCAAAAGTCAACTTTAAAGCATCCATTGTACTTAAAAAGTCCTACTTTCCTTAGATTGGCTTTCCAGACCCTTCTCATAAATCTCTCTCTTCTGAGGTTCTTCTCCAACACCCCACCCTCTCTCCCATGGCTCCTCCCTTTGCTCTGGAGGGAAACACTGTATCTCCCAAGGCTATTTGCTGTATAGCTCCAGGACTAGGATGAGGCAAGTGAAGTGCCCAAGACTCACCATTTTAAAAGTGTTTGCTCTGAGGTGCTGACGATTCTGGGCCAGTTGAACTAGCACAACCTGGAAGCATGTGCTTCTTTTATTTATTTATTTTTCTGGAGACAGGGTCTCACTCTGTCCCCTAGACTGGAGTTCAATGGTGTGATTATAGCTCACTGCAGCCTCGACTTCCTGGGCTCAAGCGATCTTACTGCCTTAGCCTCCCAAGTAGCTAGGACTACAGGTGTGCACCACCGTGACTCTTTTTTGTTTTTTACATTTTTTTCAACTTTTATTTTAAGTTCAGGGGTGCATGCACAGGATGTGCAGGTTTGCTACACAGGTAAGTGTGTGCCATAGTGGTTTGTTGCACAGATAATCCCATCACCTAGGTATTAAGCCCAGTGTCCATTAACTATTATTCCTGATGCTCTCCCTCCTCCCACACTCCCTTCTGACACGCCACAGTGTGTGTTGTTCCCCACCATGGGTCCATGTGTTTTCATCATTCAGCTCCCACTTATAAGTGAGAACATATGGTGTTTGGTTTTCTGTTCCTGCGTTAGTTTGCCGAGGATAATGGCTTCCAACTCCATCCATGTCCTTGCAAAGGACATGATTTGGTTCCTTTTTTATGGCTGCATAGTATTAAATGGTTTATATGTACCACATTTTATTTATCCAGTCTATCATTGATGGGCATTTAGGTTGATTCCATGTCTTTGCTATTGTGAATAGTGCTGCAATGAACATATGCGTGCATGTATCTTTACAATAGAAGGATTTATATTACTTTGGGTATATACCCAGTAATGGAATCGCTGGGTCAAATGGTATTTCTGCCTCTGGGTCTTTGAGGAATTGCCACACTGTCTTCCACAATGATTGAACTACTTTACACTCCCACCAAGAGTGTAAAAGCTTTCCTTTTTCTCTGCAACCTTGCCAGCATCTGTTATTTCTTAACTTTTAATAATAGCCATTCTGACTGGCATGAGATGGTATCTCAATGTGGTTTAGATGTGCATTTCTCTAATGATTAGTGATGTTGAGCTTTTTTTTCATGTTTGTTGGCTGCATGTATGTTTTCTTTTGAGAAGTGTCTGTTCCTGTCCTTTGCCCACTTTTTAATGGGGTTGTTTGTTTTTTCCTTGTAAATTTAAGTTTCTTGTAGACTCTGGATATTAGACCTTTGTCAGATGGATAGATTGCAAAGATTTTCTCTGATTCTGTAGATTGTCTGTTCACTCTGATGCTGTGCAGAAGCTGTTTAGTTTAATTAGATCCTATTTGTCAACTTTTGCTTTTGTTGCAGTTGCTTTTGGTGTTTTCATCATGAAATCTTTGCCCGTGTCTGTGTCCGGAATGATAATGTCTAGATTTTCTTCTAGGGTTTTTACAGTTTTGGGTTTTACATTTCAGTCTTTAATTCATCTTGAGTTACTTTTTGTATATTGTGTAAGGAAGGGGTCCAGTTTCAATTTTCTGCATATGGCTAGCCAGTTCTCACAGCACCATTTATTAAATAGGGAATCCTTTCCTCACTGCTTGTTTTTGTCCGGTTTGTCAAAGATCAGATGGTTGTAGGTGTGCGGTCTTATTTCCGAGTTCTCTGTTCTGTACCATTGGTCTATGTGTCTGTTCTCATACCAGTACCATGCTGTTTTGGTTACTGTAGCCTTGTAATATAGTTTGAAGTTGGGTAGCATGGTGCCTCCAGCTTTGTTCTTTTTGCTTAGGATTGTCTTGGCTATTCAGGCTCTTTTTGGCTCCATATGAATTTTAAATTCTTTTTTCTAATTATGTGAAGAATGTTAATGGTAGTTTAACGGGAATAGTATTGAATCTATAAGTTACTTTGGGCAGTATGGCAATTTTCATGATATTAATTCTTCCTCTCCATGAGCATGGAATGTTTCTCCATTTGTTTATGTCCTCTTTGATTTCTTTGAGCAGTGGTTTGTAGTTCTACATGAAGTCCTTCACTTCCCTTGTTAGCTGTATCCCTAGGTACTTTATTCTCTTTGTAGCAATTGTGAATGGGAGTTCATTCATGATTTGGCTCCCTGCTTGTCTGGTGTTGATATATAGGAATGGTAGTGATTTTTGCACATTGATTTTGTACTCTGAGACTTTGCTAAAGTTACTTATCAGCTTAAGAAGCTTTTGGGCTGAGATGATGGGGTTTTCTAGATATAGTATCATGTCTTCTGCAAACAAAGATAATTTGACTTCCTCTCTTCCTATTTGAATACCTTTATTTCTTTATCTTGCCTGATTGCCCTGGCCAGAACTTCCAATACTATGTTGAATAGGAGTTGTGAGAGAGGGTATCCTTGTCTTGTGCTGCTTTTCAAGGGAAATGCTTCCAGCTTTTGCCCATTCAGTATGATATTGGCTGTGAGTTTGTCATATATGGCTCTTATTATTTTGATGTGTGTTCCTTCAATACCTAGTTTATTGAGGGTTTTTAACTTGAAGGGATACTGAATTTTATTGATGGCCTTTTCTGCATCTATTGAGATAATCATGTGATTTTTGTCTTTGGTTCTGTTTATGTGATGAATTACGTTTATTAGTTAGTATATGTTGAACCAACCTTGCATCCCAGAGATGAAGCCAATTTGGTCATTGTAGGTAAGCTTTTTGATGTGCTGCTGGATTTGGTCTGCCAGTATTTTTGAGGATTTTTGCATCAATGTTAATCAAGGATATTGTCCTGAAGCTTTCTTTTTTTGTTGTATCTCTGCCAGGTTTTGGTATCACGATGATGCTGACCTCATAGAATGAGTTAGGGAGGAGTCTCTTCTTTTCAATTTTTTGTAATAGTTTCAGTAGAAATGGTACCAGCTCTTCTTTGTACCTCTGGTAGAACTCAGTTGTGAATTTGTCTGCTCCTGGGCTTTTCTTGGTTATAGGCTATTTATTACTGCCTCAATTTCAGAGCTCATTATTGGTCTGTTCAGGGATTCAATTTCTTCCTGGTTCAGTCTTGGGAGGGTGTATGTGTCCAGGAATTTATCCATTTATTCTAGATTTTCTAGTTTATGTGTATATAAGTGTTTATGGTATTCTCTGATGGTTGTTTGTATTCCTGTGGGGTCAGTGGTGATATCCCCCTTATTATTTCTGATTGTGTTAATTTGATTCTTCTCTCTTTTCTTCTTTATTACTCTAGCTTGCAGTCTATCTTTTTAATTAAATTTTTCAAAAAACCAGCTCCTGGATTCGTTAATTTTTTTTTTTTAAGAGTTTTTCGTGTCTCTATTGCCTTCAGTTCCACTCTGATCTTGGTTATTTCTTGTCTTCTGCTAGTTTGGGGGTTTGTTTGCTCTTAGTTCTCTAGTTCTTTTAGTTGTGATGCTAGGGTGTCAATTTGAGATCTTTTTAGCTTTTTGATGTGGGCATTTATTGTTATGAATTTCTCTCTTAACACTGCTTTAGCTGCATCCCAGAGATTCTGGTACATTGTCTCTTTGTTCTCATTAGTTTCAAAGAACTTCTTGATGTCCACCTTAATTTAATTATTTACCCAAGAGTCATTCAAAAGCAGCTTGTTCAATTTCCGTGTAGTTGTGTGGTTTTGAGTGAATTTCTTAATCTTGAGTTCTAATTTGATTGCACTGTGGTCTGAGAGACTGTTTGTTATGATTTCAGTTCTTTTGTATTTGTTAAGGAGTGTTTTACTTTCAATTATGTGATCAATTTTAGAGTAAGTGTTATGTGGCGATGAGAAGAATGCATATTCTGTTGTTTTGGGGTGGAGAGTTCTGTAGATATCTATCAGGTCCACTTGATCCAGAGCTGAGTTCAGGTCCTGAATGTCTGTTAATTTTCTGTCTTGATGATCTGTCTAATATTGTCAGTGGGGTGTTAAAGTGTCCCACTGTTACCATGTAGGAGTCTAAGTCTCTGCAGGTTTCTTTTTTTTTCTTTTTTCTTTCTTTCTTTTTTTTTTTTTTTGATACGGAGTTTTTGCTCTTGTCACCCAGGCTGGAGTGCAGTGGCATGATCTTGGCTCACTGCAACCACTGCTTCCTGGGTTCAAGTGATTCTTCTGCCTCAGCCTCCCGAGTAGCTGGGACTACCGGCACCCGCCACCACGCCCAGCTAATTTTTGTATTTTTAGTAGAGACAGGATTTCACCATGTTGGCTGGGATGGTCTCAATCTCCTGAACTTGTGATTCGCCCACCTCGGCCTCCCAAAGTGCTGCGATTACAGGCATGAGCCACCATGCCCGGCCTGTCTCCGTAGGTTTCTAAGAACTTGCTTTATGAATCTGACTGCTCCTGTATTGAGTGTATATATATTTAGGATAGTTAGCTCTTCTTATTGAATTGAACCCTTTACTATTATGTAATGCCCTTCTTTGTCTTTTTTGATCCTTGTTGGTTTTAAGTCTGTTTTGTCAGAAACTAAGATTGCAACTCCTGCTTTTTTCTGTTTTCTATTTGCTTGGTAAATTTTTATCCATCCCTTTATTTTGAGCCTATTTGTGTCTTTGCACGTGAAATGGGTCTTTTGAAGACAGCGTGTCAATGGGTCTTGGCTCATTATCCAGCTTGCCATTCTGTGTCCTTTAATTGGGGTGTTTAGCCCATTTACATTTAAGGTTAGTATTGTTATGTGTGAATTTGATCCTGTCATCATGATGCTAGCTAGTTATTTTGCAGACTTGTTTCTGTGGTTGCTTCATAGTGTCACTGGTCTGTGTACTTTGGTGTGCTTTTTTAGTGGCTTGTAACAGTTTTTCTTTTCCATATTTAGTGCTTCTTTCAAGAGCTCTTGCAAAGCAGGCCTGGTAGTGACAAATTCCTTCCATTTGCTTGTCTGAAAAGGATCTTATTTCTCCTTCACTTATGAAGCTTAGTTTGGCCAGATATGAAATTCTGAGTTGGAAATTATTTTCCTTAGGAATATTGAATATTGACCCTCAATCTCTTCTGGATTGTAGGGTTTCTGCTGAGAGGCCCACTGTTAGTCCGATGTGTTTCCTTTGTAGGTGACCTGGGCTTTCTCTCTGGCTGCCCTTAATATTTTTTCATTCATTTCAGCCTTGGAAAATCTGATGATAAAGTGTCTTGGAGTTGACTGTCTCATGGAGTATCTTATTGGGGTTTTCTGCAGTTCCTGAATTTGAATGTTGGCTTGTCTTGCTAGATTGGGAAAGTTCTCCTCGATGATATCCTGAGGTATGTTTTACAACCTGGTTCCATTCTCACCGTCTCCTTCAGGTACCCCAATCAGTTGTAGTTTCAATCTCTTTACATAATCCCATATTTCTCAGAGGTTTTGTTTATTTTCATTCTTTTTTCTCTATTCTTGTCTGCTTGTCTTATTTCATAAAGATAGTCTTCAAATGCTGAGATTTTTCCTCCACTTGGTATATTCTGCTATTGATACTTGTGATTGCATTGTGAAGTTCTCATGGTTTTCAGCTCATCGGGTCAGTTATGTTCCTCTCTAAACTGGCTATCAGTTCCTCTATTGTTTTATCCTGATTGTTAGCTTCTTGGCATTGGGTTATAACATACTCTGTTAGCTCAGTGAAGTTTGTTGTTACTCACCTTCAGAAGCCTACTTCTGTCAATTCAGTCATCTCAGCCTCAGCCCAGTTCTGTGCCCTTGCTGGAGAGGTGTTGCAGTCATTTGGAGATGAGGCACACTGGCTTTTTGAGTTTTCAGCGGTTTTGCATTGATTCTTTCTCATCTTTGTGGGCTTATCTACCTTTGACCTTTGAGGTTTCTGACCTTTGAATGGGGTTTTTGTGGGCTCTCTTTTGTTGATGTTGTTGTTTTCTGTTTGTCTTTTAAGAGTCAGGCCACTCTTCCACAGGACTGATGCAGTTTGCTGGAGGTTTGCTCCAGACCCTAGTTGCCTTTGTTTTTCCCATACCTGGAGGTATCACTAGTGAAGGCTGTGAAATAGCAAAGATGGCAGCTTGCTTCTTCCTCTGGAAGCTCTGTCCCAGGGGTGTACTGACCTGTTGCCAGACTGAACTGTGCCTGTAGGAGGTGCCTGGAGACCCCTGTTGGGAGGTCTCACCCAGTCTGGAGGAACAAGATCAGGGCCTGCTGAAAGAAGCAGTCTGGCTGCTTTTTGGTAGCACAGCTGTGCTGTGTTGTGGGGAAACCTTCCTCATCTGGACCATCTGGACTCTCTAGAGCCAGCAGGCTGGAACACCTGAGTTGACCAAACTGCAGAGTTGGCAGCCGCTCCTCCTCCTGGGAACTCAGTCCTTTCACTAGGCTGGCTCCAGCCTGTCACCGCTGGCTGGCTGGAATTCTAAGCCAGTGGGTCTTAAGTTATGAGGTGCCATGGAAATGGGGCCCACAGACACTTCTTGGCTCCCTGGATTCAGCCCCCACTCCAAGGGATATGTAGGGATGAATCTTCTGCCTTGTCAGGAATCCTGAGGCAGGATTATGCAAAACTCCTGGGCCTCTGTGTGTGCCTGAGCAGCTGCTCTGCCAGGATACCACACAGCTCTTGTATTGGACCCAAAGCCCTGGTGGAGTGGGCTTATGAGGGGATCTTCTGATCCGCTGGTTGCAAAGATCCATGGGAGAAGTGTGGTTTCCTGGTTGGATTGCACAATCACTCACTGCTTCCCTTGGCTGGGGGTGGGGGTTCCTTGGTCTCTGTGCCACTCCTGGGTGGGCTGTCGCCCCACCTGCTTTTCTTCATTATCTGTGCCAACACAACTCTTTAAGCTTTGAATCCTAGATGCCACGCTTGCTTCACTCTAGTCCTGGCTCGGTATTAGACAGACATCCTTGAAAAAAAGTTTAGTACTAAAGCTGTTGATGCCTTTGCGCAGAATGAAATACTCATGAAGAATTGTTTCCCAACCATTGGCAAACCTCTAGTTATAAACACATGATGTTTAAATGCCTCTTACCTCTGCACCTATGAACAAGGCCTCTGATGCTAATACTTTGGGAATGACAGAAAATCCTTAGAGTTTCCAAATATATTTCAGGTTTCCATATGACCCAGCCATTTCACTCCTAGATATTTATCCAAGATTAGTGAAAGGATATGTCCCTATAAAGACATGTATGTGAATGTGCATGACATTTTAGTTTTTTAAATATTTTGGTTTTAATTGACACATAATAATTGTACATATTTATGGGGTACAGTGTGATGTTTTGACAAATACATACATTGAGTAATGATCAAATCACTATAATTAGCATTTCCATTACCTCAAACACTTGTCATTTCTTTGTAGTGAGAACATTCAAAATCCTCTCTTCTAGCTATTTTGAAGTATATGGTACATTGTTGTTGAATATAGTAACCCTATGGTACAATAGAACTCCAGAACTTATATCTCTTATTGAACTTTAACTTTGTACACATTGATCAATCTCTTCCCCATTCCCTCTCTACCACCTCCCTTGCTCAGCCTCTGGTAGCCACTATTCTGCTGTCTACTTCTACGAGATCAACTTTCTGAGATTCCATATATGAGGGAGATCATGTAGTGTTTGTTTTTCTGTGCTTAGCTTACTTCACCTATAATAATGTCCTTCAAGTTCATCCATTTTGTCACAAATGGCAGAATTTCCTTCTTTTTCTATAGCTGAATAGTATTCCATTGTTTATATATACATCTTTTTTAATCCATTTATCCATCTATGGACACTTAGGTTGATTCCATATATTGAGTATTGTGAATCGTGCCTCTGTCTAACTGAAATTTGTACCCTTTGACCAGGGTCTCCCCTTTTTCTGTGTACCCCCTCATTTCTAGTCCCTGGTAACTGTTACCCTCTAATCTTTACTTCTATGAAGTTTGATTTTTTTAGATTCCACATATAAGTAAGATCATATGGTATTTGTCTCTTTGTGCCTGTCTTATTTCATTTAGTGTAATGTCCTGTAGGTTCATTCATGTTGTTGCAAATGACAGAATTTCCTGCTTTTATAAGGCTGGAAAGTTAGTTTTCCATTGTGTGTGTGTATATATATATATATATATATATATATATATATATATATATATATATATATACTACCTTTTAAAAAGCCATTGTTCATTGATGAGCACTTCTGTTTCTGTATCTTCACTATTGTGAATAATACTGCAATGAATATAAGAGAGCAGACATCTCTTTAACATACTAATTTCAATTCCTTTGGATATATATCCAGAAGCGGGATTGCTGGATTGTATGATAATTTTATTTTTAGCTTTTTGAGGACCTGCCATACTGTTTCCCAAAATGTACTAATGTACAATATTACCAACGGTCTCCAAGGGTTCCCTTTTCTCCACATTCTTGCCAAAACTTGTTATGTTTCATCTTTTTAATAATAGCAAATCTAACAATTGTGAGGTGATTTCACATTGTGATTTTATTTTACATTTCTCTGATGATTAAATATGTTGAGCATTTTTTCATATATCTCTTGGTTGTTTGTATGCCTTCCTTTGAGAAATGTCTATTCAGATCCTTTGCCCATTTTTTTAATAGAGCTATTTTGTTTTCTTGTTATTGAGTAGTTTGAGTTTCTTGTATATTTTGGATATTAAACCCCGTTATCTGAGGTACGATTTGCAAATATTTTCTCCGAATCTGTACGTTGTCCCTTTGCTTCAATTGTTTCATTTGTTGTGCAGGAGCTTTTCAGTTTGATATAATCCCATTTATCTATTTTTGCTTTAGTTGCCTGTGCCTTTGGGGTCATATCCAGGCAATCATTGCCCAGACTATTGTTATGGAGCTTTTCCTCTATGTTTTCTTCTAGTAGTTTTATAGTTTCAGGTCTTATATTTAAGTCTTTAATTCATTTAGAGTTGATTCTCATTGAAGGGGTGAGATAAAACTCCATTTTTGTTCTTCCTCATATGTAGTTTTCCTAACACCATTTATTGAAGAGACTCTCCTTTCCCCATTGTGTGTTCTTGGAAGCTTTGTTGAAAATCAGTTGACCATAAATGCGTAGGTTTATGTCTGGGCTTTTTTATCTTATTCCACTGGTCAATATGTCTATTTTTATGCCAGTATTATGCTCTTCTGATTATTATGTCTTTGTAATATATTTTGCCATCCAGTAGTGTGATGCCTCAAACTTTGTTCTTTTTGCTCAAGATGGTTTGGCTATTTGGGGTCTTTTGTGGTTTCATGTGAATTTTGAATTTTTTCTATTTCTGTGAAGAATGACATTGAAATTTTGGTAGGAATTGCATTGAATCTATACAATGCTTTGTATGATATAGACATTTTAACAATATTAGTTCTTTCAGTCTATGAACAGACATCTTTCCATTTATTTGTGTCATCTTCAATTTTTTTCATCACATAGCAACGTTATTTGTAATAGCCCCAATAATTGAAAGATGTGTTGGTTTTTACCAACACATCCATCAATAAGTGAATGAATAAGAAAAATTATGGTCTATCCATACAATAGAATATTATTCAGCAATAAAAAGGAATGGACTATTGATATGTTCATGACTAAGGTGCCAGAAAGGAGCCAAAAATACTGTATCTTTCCATCCATACTTGGTCTATCTACCATATGATTCCATTTATATAAAAAAACTAGGAAACTAGTCTATAATGATAGAAAGCAGATCAGTGGATTACAAAGGGACTGGGGAAATTTTTAGAGGTGATGGAAATGTTCTTTCCCTTTATTGTGTTGATGCTTTCATAAGTGTATACACATGTCCAAATTTATAAAATCATAGTCTTTAAATGTGTGCAGGCTATTGTATATCAAGCATACCTCAATCACGTTGGGTTTTAAAACTGATTCCTTAAGTTCAGAACTGGAGGAAAAGATGCTTGACATGCCCCAAGGTTCAGAGGAGAGTTAGCTTACCTACTACCTGATGACTTCTTCAACATTGTGAGCTTTTCTAACTTGTATTTGGAATGAACTTCTACAGAGTTGAAAGATTAGTTTATATGAACAAAAAAAGCAGCAATGTGGGACTTGTAAATGGCTCTTAGTGATTCATAGCTTGTGTGAATTAGCATGGTCAGATTGGTTTTCTCCTAAACCACTGCCTGAAAAAACAAGGCCCTGTGATAAGGGTAGGAGTATAGATAACTTTGGCAACATGGAGCATTTGGGGCAGAGAGGAAGTCTGAGTTGGAGCTTAGCATAGAAAAAAAATGCTGGTATTCTAGAAAGTAATAGAGAGGAAGATGGAGACGTGTTAAAGATAGCTTATCAAAGTAATGCTACATGACCAATATTATAGGTACCAGATAAATATTTGTTATATGAATGAACAAATGGATGAATATTGCATTAGGGCTTATCTAGGGCAAAGGAAAGATGAGGAGATGCTTTTCTCTTTACATCTCTAGGAAAGTAGATTGGTTGGATTTTCTATAGAAAATATATTCTAACTTCCAGACAACTGACTGCTTGAAAATTACTTGGATTCCAGCGTATTTATAAAGTAGAAACTATGTCCTATTTATAATAATCAATACATTTTTATTGTATTGTGCTATATTCTAAGACTAGTACCACTCAGAGCCATGGGGAGCCATCTGTAAGAAATGTTCACTCTTGTTAAGGGCTATGAGACAGTTACCCAATCAATGTTGAGAACACAAAAGCTAAGCTAGGTTCTTGTTGGATTGACTCTCAACTGGGTTTCAGAAAAGGAAAGAGTTCACTTTGAGTTGAATTGCATGAAGAAAGTTGGTTATGAGCTTGGTGTTGAAGAATGGATTGTAGTTGGATTAGCAAATGGGAAGAGAGAGGGCATTCCAAGAGCAAAGACATGAAGAGAGTAGTATGGCCTGAGTTGAGGGTGCATGTTTTTAAAGGGTTGGTAGGCAGATGGGATCCAAGATAATAAGGCCATGGAAAGCCATGCAGAAGAGTTTCGTTTTTATCTAATAGACAATTGAGAGTCTGTATAGGATGCATTTTATCTTCAAGTAACCCAAAAGTGACTTTAACAAATAAAGCTTTATTTTACTCACATAAGATGTCTGGTAATGCCACCAGTGAACCAGTCCTGAGGATGTTGGCTTGTCATATTAGTCATAAAATGGTATTACTTCTACATTCATATTGGAAAGAAGGGGAAGTGGTATTGCCAGCCAGCTCTATTCTCACACCTGACCCTTTCTAAAGGGAACAAAAGTTTTTCCAAAAGCCTCTGTCAGACTTCTGACTTTGTTTCACTGGACAGGACTGGGCCATATGCTTATCCTTTTAGGCAAAGGAGGATGGGAAAGGAAGTATTGGGCTTTCCAGCCTCTCTAATTGAGGTGTCAAGGGAGAAAGGGGTTAGTGATCACTGTTGGCTTGTTTAATAAACATGTACTACAGAGCCATTGCAGTGTGGCTTTTGAGCAGGAATATAGCATGTTGAAAGCATATGTCCTACTCCAAATTATTATTTTTTAATCTTATCTAGAGAAACGGAGAGTTGGGATGACATAGATGATTATTTAGCAAATCTTCACTTTCTTCTCTCTGCCACTGTTGGCATGTATTTCTCCACCTCATTGATGTTGGGCTTGGCCACATGATTTTCTTGGAGCAATGGAACATGGATAGAAATGACAGTGCACCAATTCTGAACCTAGGCCTTAAGAACCCTCTCACGTTTCTGCTTCTCTTTTTTGTGCTTTTGCCACTGTCTTGAAAACAACATGCCTCCCCGGTAGCTCACTGATCCCAGAATAAGAGGTATGTGGATCAGAGTCACCCTAGCTGACCCACACACGTGCAACATGAAGCAGAACAACCCTAGCTGATCTGTAGACTCTCAAGAATGAAGTTAAATGGTTATTGTTTTGTTCTACTGAGATTTTGTGGCCTCTTGTTACAGAGCAGTAATGAGGGATACAAGGGTACTTACAGTAAAGTAATTACACTAAAGCATTGTTGTTATTAAAAACTCAAAATAATACTAATGTAAGGCATTTGTACTGTGGTTGCATATAAATGGCAGCAATTGATATAGTTTTTCCTGGGAGGAAAGTAGAATAAATATCTTTGTCTACATTTTAGAGACTAGAAAAAATTATTTGGCCAGTATTTGGGAGACCACCGCTCTTTTTGGCTTGAAGTCCATTATTTTTTCCACTATACCAATTACTCTGGTAACAGGGCTACGAAAGTGTCCGTTTCAGCTCATAACGTATTTTCAGGTCCTAGCACTGTACCTGGAATATTGTAGGCATTTAATTAACATATTGAATGGATTAATGAATGAATGAATAAGTACTCAAGAAATCTATTTGTAGTTAGAGGGTAGAAGCTTTCCTAATTTTTTCAGGTATAAAATGAGTAAGCACTTCCGTTTGTTATATCCTTCCCAGTTTCACTCTGCAAATCAAAATCCATTTCCTCAGGAAGAAATCTCAGTAAGCTGATTCCCATCTATGCTGCTATAGTTTGGATATACTTGTCCCACAAGCCTCATGTTGAAATTTGTTCCCTAATGTTGGAGGTGGGGCCTAATGGGAGGTGTTTGAGTCATGGGTGTGGATCCCTCATGAATGGCTTAATGCCATCCTCATGGTAATGAATGAGTTCATTATCTATTAGTTCCCACAAGAGCTGGTTGTTTAAATCAGTTTGGCAGCTCCCTCCCCTTTGTCTTGCTTCCTCTCTTGCCATGTGATTCCTGCATACACGGGCTCCCCTTCACCTTCTGCCATGAGTGGAAGCAGCCTGAAGCCCTCCGCAGAACCAGACTCTGGTGCCATGCTTCTTATTTAGCCTGCAGAACTCTAAGTGAAATAAACCTCTTTTTTGTAGTAAATTACGCAGCCTCAGGTATTCTTTTATAGCAACACAAACAGAGTAAGACACATGCCCTTATCACAGTTTTGGGGAAGCAAAGAGGTTACATTAGTCAGAATATTAAAAGAGGATACAGAGGAAGTCTAGTAAGACTAATAAGACTCAATGGTAATAAGCATGGAGAGAGTGCCATATGTACTTGGTGTTCTATCCTTGTACATGTTACTATAGCATCCAGGGAGACAGGAACAGTGGAATTTTTAGTAGTTGGGCCCTGAAGGTCTTCTGAATCACGTACATGGGCCTGCTTATATACAGACAATAGTAGGACAATAGAGGCAATGAAGACAAAGTTGGGGCAGAAAAAAGGAAGTTATAAACAAACAAAGAAATAGTACTCTTCTCTTAAGTGGAGCCTCAGTAGAAAGAGGGCAGACACCATGAGAAACATAATTTTTATTTCCATCATTTTAAAATAAATCAGCAAAATTTGATGTGTAACTATCTGCCTAGTGTACTGAAAGCCCCACTAGGTATGGGCAAGGAGGATAAAACCAATTTTGTTGGTATGTACACCTGGGCTAACACTGTAGTGAGATATAGGAAGAAGGTCATTTTGGGGTCTCTGAATACAAAGTTACAGGGGCCTCAATAGCTTCCTGTTATTCTTGGGTCAAGGCTAAACTTCTTGGCATGGTTCTCAAGGTCTTTCAAAGTCTGATCCTATTTCTTATAACATAATTTCTGGGTACTTCTCGTATACAGCACAGAAATATTTTAACAACAATCATTTGAATATTGCGGGGAGTTGAAAACAAAGTTATTTTATGACTTTGGCTAATGCAAATTTGATGTAAGAAAACTTCCCATACTATTGCTACATATATAGTATGTCATATCTTGGAGGCAGAGAGGATATGAAGTTCCTTTTGTCTTTAAAAAAAGAAAATTTCCCATATTGCAGATAGAATTAATTTTTCCAACTCTTCACTCCCTCCTTGCAATAGAATTATACATCTATGCACTTACTGTGTGCTATGTCCCACTAGAGGAGATAGGGTTTATTTCCCTGCTCCATTGATACAAGGTTTGGCCATGCGTCTTGCTTTGGACAATGGAATATTAGTTACGGATGAGCAGCAGGTTTAAATGTGCTCAGATGGTTTGGCTTCATTCCTTGCAATTCTACCATCCACCATTGAGAAGTACATTGCTCAAGTAGCTTCTGATCTCAGAATCTTGAAGTTATGCATTACACGTATGAACGTGAAGCCTGGAGCCCAACCTGTCACAGCGAAACCCAGTCAAGATGAGCTGAAGTGCAGTCTATCCACAAACCCATGGGCAAGAAAAATAAAGTTTGTTATTGTAAGCTATTGAAATTGAGGATTTTTTCCCAGTATTATTACTGCAAGAGTTGTCTAACACACCCTAGTTATTTGCACTGCCATTTGGTCATGGTGTTATAGAATTCTAAACTATGGAAATTTTTGCCTAAGTTTTGTTTTGTTTATTTCCTCTTTCTCCCAGAAATAATGTTTGGGGCAGAAATATAATACTTTTATAATTTTAAAGCACTTTACAGTGTATTTTCACATAGATTACTGCGTTTAATCTTTACAACTACTCCATGAAGTGGAATTTATTAATGTCCCCATTTGATGGATGATGGGAACACTGAAAATCTGAAACAGGGCTCAGTTAATTTAGAAGGTTTATTTTGCCAAGGTTGAAGATGTGTGCCCTTGAGAAAACTTCAGGAGGTTATGTGTCCTGACAACATGTGTCCAAGGTGGTCAGGGCACAGTTTGGTATACATTCTAGGGAGACATGAGACATTAGTCAACATATACAAGATGAATATTGGTTCAGTCTGTAAAGGCAAGAAAACTCGAAGCAAAGCAGGGAGGGGACTTCCAGGTCATAGGTAGATGAGAGACAAATGGTTGCATTCTTCTGAGTTTCTGATTAACCTCTCCAAAGGAGGCAATTGGATGTGCATTTATCTCAGTGAGCAGAGGGGTGGCTTTGAATAGAATGGGAGGCAGGTGGGCCCTATGCAGTTCCCAGCTTGACTTTTCCCTTTAGCTTAGTGATTTGGGGGCTCCATGACTTCTTCTCCTTTCACATTTACTCCCTTCTCTTTTCAAAATTTTTTTTGAGAAGCATTTTAGAAGAAAACGAGTCTCTGGTATCAGGTTTCGTTTGATCTTTCATTATTGGGATGGTTTATTCCTAGATTGGCAGGTCCCAAGTTATTAGGAAAGCTCATTTTTAACAGGTTGTAAAGTCTCATGTACTATGAAGAGAAAGTAGGGGGAGGAAGGGAGAAAAACAACAACAAACAAAAGAACAATCCTGGAAAATTGGTATAGGCCACATTACTCTGGAGTCCATACATCAGTTAGCAGGTATGAAAGTGGCTTACGGCCAGACCCCATGGCTCACGCCTGTAATCCCAGCACTTTGGGAGGCTGAGGCAGGTGGATCACAAGGTCAGGAGTTCGAGACCAGCCTGGACAATATGGTAAAACCTTGGCTCTACTAAAAATACAAAAATTAGCTGGGCGTGGTGGCATGCACCTGTAGAGAGGCTGAGGCAGGAGAATCGCTTGGAACCGGAAGTCGGAGGTTGCAGTGAGCCAAGATCGCGCCACTGCACTCCAGTCTGTGCAACAGAGTGAGAGTCCATCTCAAAAAAAAAGAAAAGAAAGATAGTGGCTTATGTTTGTAAACAGGTTGCTGTTATCTGCTTCTGAAGTTTAAGTTGTCTAGCTTCAGTTTGCAGGGCTTTACACAAGTACAGCTTATTTTTCAGTGATTTCACATTAGGAAAAAATGGGAAAAAGGAAAATAAATAAGAAAAAAAGGAAAATATTATTTTTAAGACTTATAGCTAGGAAAAATTAGAATTCAGCCCAAACTGTAGACAATAATAAAAATTGAAAAACATTAGGCAAGACTAAAATCTAACAACAGGTGTGCTATAGTTTTGAAATATAATTTTTCTCTCCCGTTTTCCATTTTTACCAAAGACAAATCATGGTCGGACTGGTTTGCTTTATTATACTTGGCCTAATAATTTGTATAAAGTGCAGCAAGAATAACTATTTTTTTACATAGGCTTTTAAATTGGCTTCAGTGGAACTGTGTTTCATAGGAGGAATCTCAGATAAGACTTTTTTAAAGTCGAGCCCAGCCATAAGTTTGTGCCATCAAATACCTATGAGTTGGGTGATCCTCTGCTCTTGAGGTTCCAACATAAACTTGGGGCTCCTGGGCCTGTTAGAAAGTGACATTCTTTACTTACCACAGGTCAGGAACCCTGTACAGGGGCTGTGTAAACAAAGGATGAGGCCAGTTTTAACCACAGGGCTTTTATTGGCTGCATAAGTCAAGTTTGATTCATTAAAGGAAAGCACATCATTCTAATCAAAGTCTTGGCAAAATAACCAGTTTCTCCAATTGTGTTCTGTTACAAATGAAATTCTTATTGCACTTATGCAAATAACTGTATTGTTGTAAGTTAAGAATACCCACAAATAATAGTTTCCAAATTCTGGAGAAATCAGGTAGAGCGAAACAAATATGCTCCAAATTTTGTTCATAGGAGTGTATTTTACTCAATTGCTAAAGGTATAAATAAGTTAAAAGAAAAGTTTTCTTGACTCTGAAAAACAAAACAAAGGCTCAGCAACGTTTTAAGCAAAAAGTTAAAAAAGATTACTTTAGTCTTCTATCAGTTTGGTGTATGCAGTTACTTCCTGTTCTGCTTGATATTCATGAACATTTCAGCTCTCCATGAGAGTCCTGAAAGTTTTTTCCTCTATTCTAATGTTACAATCTCCAAAGTGATCAGAAACCTGTATTTAAGAACACCCGTTAGAGTTCTATAGCTGATTATAAAACCACCTTCTAAGGAAGACCAAAACAAGACAACAATTGTCTGTGGATGACAAAAGGTTTTAGGATAGCCATAGTTAAAGATGACACAATTGACAAGGAAATTTGTTACCTTTGTGGCACATAATAATTTAACATAATAATTATAATTATTACTGATAATGTACATTAAGTCATATCAGAATTATAGGAGTTTCCCATGATTTTGGAACACATACCAATAACATATTTATACAAATACAGCCTAAAGAAAAACAAACACCATTTCACATTTGACAATGCTTCCTGTGTAATTTTTATACCAAATAAGCCAAATAATTTCATTTTTAGACTTTTGGGAACCTAATATCTTAAAGGATTAATTAGGTCAGAAAAAGACATAATTTATAATTTGATTTTTGGAAAGTTTGTCAAATATCAAAGGTTTAAAACACTTGATATCACAAAATAGGATCACAGGTCATTCATTGTAAAATAAGTCATTCGTTTAACCAAAGTGATAACTCAAGGATTTCAGAAAAGGTGAAAACCTTCATTTTTTGAGAGAGGAGATTTAATTTTCCAAACAATAAGCCCTAATAAAAAAACAGCATGAAACCATTTAAATTTGTTTTTGAAAATGTTATAAACAACCTATAAAATTTTAATCTTGACCATGAGATATAACTTCCATAAGGATTTTAGAAACTTTATAGCCTTTATTAAGCAGTCAGTTAATGCTTCAAGAAAAATCTTGTTAATCTGACACAGGGGCTTATATGCTGGTCTTACATCAGTGTGCCTTTGACATTCATGATTAATTTATAGAGAAACTGAACCTATTTTATCTTTAAAAAATTGGCCCTCACAATCTCATGCACCTACCTCTTCTGCAATAGTTCCTGGGCCTTGAGGAGTTGAGTAGCTTTAATTTCTGGCCCTGTGTCTTAGGAATATAGTTTATTCTGACTGGTATCTTTTATGCGGCCTGAAGATGCAGCTTTAATTGCTGTCAGTGTTTAAGATTTGGCAGGATTTGATGTCCTTTTTAGAACTCAGGAATGAAAGCCCTGTAACTCAATGTCACAAGGACTTTAAAAGCACATACAGAAAGATACATGGATGTAATAACCTTAGTTAAATTTTTTAATATCAGTTATTTCTAAGCAAACCAAAACTTAATGATATATGAATTGTTTTGATAAAATGTAAAATCTGTTAGGCCAGTTACCAAAAGGCATGAGAAAAGACCTTCTGCACTGCACAGAATATTATGTTGGAAGAAAACATTTCCTTTAGACCTTTAAGAAAACATTGCTAGCACTGGGCCACTGCAACAGAACTCCAGGAAAAAAAACTTACATAAGCTGAAAATAAGTTTAAGGAGAGCATTACTATTTTGTGCCCTTTAAAAGGGGAGAGAAAACCAAAAACGTAGAGATGCAATAAAAGTTGAACTTTGGGTTAAAAAAAATTAAAATCTTTTATAATATATTAAGAGTCAATCAATCCCTTAAGAAAATTTCATTGTTCTAACCAATTATTTAGTGTATAAGTGTTTTTAAACATCAAACACAATCTCTAGAAAGACCATTATCATTTCTCTTTAATTATAGACAACTTAACTATATAAGTTTTTAAAAATATATCAATCCTTTTATTGTGACTTACTTAGACCATTCATGACATGCTTGAACTTTCTGGTTTGTCCTGAACATCTCTCTTTCTTAAACAACCAGTCATTTTATTCTAGGTCTAAATTTACCATATAAGATTCTTTCTCATATAAAATTATTTCCCTTTAAGCTTTCTTACCAAAAAAACCTCTTTATTTCTGTAACTTTCTTTACATTTCTCTTATTTCCTGGTTCCTTTTACCTTGTTTTATACATAACCTTTAAATAACCTTTGAATTAGACAAAAATTGTTCACCCTTTTAAAAAGGACACTTTTTTAAGAAAGAATGTTTTTCTACAATATATTTTTATTTGAAAATACCCAAATAATGAAATATCTAGTATTTTATTTAATATAACTTTATATTCTAAATTATGACAAGGTAGTCTACAAGTATTTATCACAGTACATTTACCGAATTATTTTATTTTAATTGTTTACCTAGATTATTTATGAAAACTGCAATAGTCATGATTTAACATTGTGAAACTGCCATTGCAAAATTATAACTGAGACAGTGAAAAAGATTTGATGTAACTGACTCCATCTTGCTTTTAACCTCCAAGATGTCCTTGTTCATTCCTGGGCATAGGCTGAACTAACTTTGGGAGGAACTTAGTTTATAGTTTAGCTTTGAAACAAAGGCAATAACAAGCCTTATTGCCTGTGGACTAGACCACCTAAAGCCACAAGATTAAAGTTATGGTAATCTTACTAAATTTAAGATGTAGCTATTTTTATTAAACCAATATCAATGTCTTACTTATTAAAGATTACACAAGCAAAGATCGTTCTGCTTTGGGCTGGGTTTATAGTTTTGTTTTTTGTTTTGTTTTGTTTGGTTTTTGAGACAGAGTTTTGCTCTTGTTGCCCAGGCTGGAGTACAATGGTGCAATCTCGGCTCACTGCAACCTCTGCCTCCCAGGTTCAAGCAATTCTCCTGCCTCAGCCTCCTGAGTAGCTGGGATTACAGGCATGTGCCACCATGCTCGGCTAATTTTGTATTTTTAGTAGAGACGGGGTTTCTCCATGTTGGTCAGGCTGGTCTCGAACTCCCAATCTCAGGTGATCTGCCCGCCTCGGGTTTAGAGTTTTGTAACCCCCTATGCCAAATTTTGACACCTTGTAGTACTTGTCAGGGATAAGCATGAAATTGCTTAATTAATAAATGCAAACAAAAATGTCTGTTGGCAAATTCTTAAGACATTTCTAATGTTATTTTACTAAATATTTTAAAAGCCAGCTTATTTATTAAAGAGTTTACTTAAGTCACGTGAACTTGAAAAGCATTTGACAAGTCTTTTTTTTAGTACCTGGCTTAAGCACTTTTATTTTTTTAAAGCTAATTAATTAGAGCTCTTTTATATATTTTTAGTAGTGAAACATTGTGTACACAACACATAAATATATAGACGTATTAGGCATGCCGATAGAAGTACATCTTACAGATTCATAAAGACCTCCTTTTTTTCCTTTTTTTCCCCTATCTTACCCAAGGCAGTTGTCAGCTAAATAGCCTTAAATTTGCATAAAAGAAATAACTCTTACATGAAAAATCAGATAGCAAAATTTATATCTCAATGTACAGAGAGAAAAAGTTTGGTGATCCTAGAGGGAGATTAAAGACGGATGCCAAATCAAACATAAAATTACAGAAATTTATTTTAGGATTGTATAAGGAGACTAATTTTATTTAGATAGGGACTACCTATTTTTTTTTTTTTAACTGGATCTCTAAGCTCTGGGCAGAGCTCACACTGAATCCTGGGTCTCCAAAAAGAGAGAATTATAAGACTAGACCATGTGATGCTTTTACAGTGCACGTCAAAATTGTTTTAAACAGACATTTTTAAGTTTCCAAACTACACTCTTCCTTAAACACAGTAGCTTCTGTTGCAATAACTATTTTAATTAAAACATCAGGCTGGGCACAGTGGCTCACACCTGTAATCCCAGCACTTTGGGAGGCCGAGGCGGGTGGATCACGAGGTCAGGAGATCGAGACCATCCTGGCTAACATGGTGAAACCCCGGCTCTACTAAAAAATACAAAAAATTAGCCAGGCGTGGTGGCGGGTGCCTGTAGTCCCAGCTACTCAGGAGGCTGAGGCAGGAGAATGGCGTGAACCCAGTAGGCGGAGCTTTCAGTGAACCGAGATCACGCCACTGCACTCCAGCCTGGGTGACAGAGCGAGACTGTCTCAAAAATAAATAAATAAATAAATAAATAAATAAATAAATAAATAAATAAAAAATAAAAAAATCAGGCGAAAACAGAATTCAGTCAACTGAGAAGAAAAAAAACTTTTGCTCAAAAAAAAAAAAAAAAAAAAAGACAAGGTCCTAGGAGAGAAAAATAACCAAGAAAAACATGAAAGCCTTTTAAATGCAAACATGCACACATGCACACATACACACACACATCTTGGATGTTAGCCTTTTAATTAAGCTGACTTTTAACCATTGATCTCCTTTAAAAAAAAATCCTTTGAAATTTCATTGCCATATTTTAGCTAGGAGAAATTTCTGCTATTTCAGAAGTTCCAGGTATCAAACCAGGAAGGCCTTGATTTATGAACCAAACCCAGGCTGTCGTGGTAAAAAAAAAAAAAAGAAAAAAAAAGCAAGGAGCTTAGCTGTCAAATTGCAGCATGGGATGACAGCCACTGCTCTTTCAGTTTGGCCTCGCTAGCAAAACGGTGGCCTTGTTATGTAAATAAAGCCCTTTAAGTAGTCCAAATAAAAAATCCATGTTTTTTTCCTTTTGCTGGTTGTTTTTCTCCCCCTGCCACACCACTTTTGTGTGTGTGTGTGAATTTAGCCCCTTTAAAGACCTTGTTCCCCATAACTTGGAACTTGCCTTCGGATTTGATCACGTCGAATAGAGTCGGTCAAACCTAATGGGAAAAAGACCAAAACAACAACAGAAACAGAAATAAACAACAACAAAAAAACCAGTTAAGCAAAACAAACAATCGCACAACTTATTTGATTACTGAGCACTCTACTGGTAATGAGAAATTAAGACCAGCTGGTTGTTAGTCTTAACTTTAGCCAAGACAAACCTCAATTCAGTTACTTACCTAGGGATGGGTCTCAGGCTGTAGACTGCTCTCTACCAACCCAGAAGCAGGAAAAAAAAATCTCATCTTCCGTGTTGGAAGTGAGCTCAAACTCCATAAAGGAGTTACCTGTCTTCCATCGACATGGAAACAGGAAGTCTTGCCTTCCTTGTTGGAAGCAAGTATAACTCCAAAAAAAGTGGAGTTGTACAGCAAAATAAACTTTATATCTCGTCCAAATGTTTGGAGATGAGGGATTCTCTGGAGGGGGTGCTCTCAGACCTCAGCAAATTGTCCTGTTGATTTGAGCCATAAAGTTAGCTCATGCCGGTACCCAGCACTGATAGGTCAAAGGTCAGGGGCATCTCCACTCAGAATCCCTCCGTGGTTACCGAAATGTGAAACCAGAAAATCTGAGACAGGTCTCAGTTAATTTAGAACGTTTATTTTGCCAAGGTTGAGGACGCTTGCCTGTGACACAACCTCAGGAGGTCCTCGCGACCTGTGCCCAAGGTGATCAGAGCACAGTTTGTTTTTATACATTCTAGGGAAACATGAGACATCAATCAACATATGCAAGATGAATATTGGTTCACTCTATAAAAGCTGAGCCAAGATTCCAGCATTTTATTCCACCATTTTAAAACAAATCAGCAAAATTTGATAGTATAGATCTATGTTTGCCTAAAGATAATAATAAAATTCATATGCAGGCCTTTTCATGCTAAAAATTCTCAGTGGACACACTTACTGAGAATCTGCTACAGGCCTAATAGTTTATTAAATCAAATACCAAACAATGTAGAAGCAGAAAATGGAGTTTAAAGTATAAGGTGTATTATAAGATGAAATGAAATATTTTTCCCACTTGATTTTTAACCCCCAAATACCTTATTTTTTAAAATTATGATTGTATACATAGACTCTGATAGAAGACTTATATTTTGGAAATTAGCTTGAATGCTAAGTTAATGCCAAATGCTTTTGGACGTGAGCTGAACTCAGCTTATATGTGATTTGTCTTATAATTTATATGATTTTCTTTTGTTTCTCATCTCTTTTTTATGTTGTTTCTCTTTGGCTCAAAGCAGGGAGGAGAAGCAGTGTTTTGTCGGAAAGAAGGACTTCAGATCAGAAAACTTGGCATTGAGTGCTGTGTCAAGCACAGTTTACATGCTTCAGCAAGTTGTGTAGCTGCTCTGAACTCAGTGTCCCCATACATCAAATGGGAACACTGATAAATCTCACTTCATAGAGTAGGTGTGAAGATCAAATGTGAAAACATGCTGTGAAGTGCTTTAAAATTATAAAAGTATTATATTTCTGGCCCAAACATCCTTTCTGGGAGAAATAGGAAACAAAATGAAACAGAAGATTTAACTGTTGCCTCCTCTTAAAGGGCCATATGTATCTGTAATTAAGTTTTCTCCAATCATACAAAATCTCTTTTGTTGTTTTTTTCTTCTCATTTTGGTTTAATATTTTATCCTTCCCTGTCTTGACACTTGAATGGAGCCCAACGAGAGGATGAGCTTGCTCCATTTTTTTCTCTTATGATTGGTATTGTTAACTCCTCAAACATTAGTGAAGTTAATTAATAAATCTGTCATTTGTTAGTTTTACCAAACTCCAGATTCAGCAGTCTTTTAGCTAGTTCCATAGCATCAACAGAATGTAGTATTTTAATAGTCAAATCAAACAGAAAAGGGTTTAATCACAGGCATGTTAGGCCGTTCTTGCGTTGCTATAAGGAAATACCTGAGGCTGGGTAATCTATAAAGAAAAGACGTTTAATTGGTTCATAGTTCTGCAGACATTACAGGAAGCATGGTGCTAGCATCTGCTCCTGGTGAGGGTTTCAGGGAGCTTACAATCATGGCAGAAGGCAAGGACGAGCCAGCATGTCACATGGCAAGAGTGGGGGCAAGAGAGAGAGAAGAGGAAGTGCCACACTCTTTTAAAACAACCAGATCTTGTGTGAACTTACAGTGAGAATGTACTCATTACCATGGGGGATGGTGCTAAGCCATCTCTGAGGGATGCAGCCCTGTATTAGTCCGTTTTCATGCTGCTAAAAGGACATACCCAAGACTGGGTCATTTATAAACGAAAGAGGTTTGATGGATTCACAGTTCCACATGCCTGGGGAGGCCTCACAATCATGGCAGAAGGCGAAGGAGCAACAAAGGCATGTCTTCAATGGCGCAGGCAGAAGAGCGTGTACAGGGCAACTCTCCTTAACAAAACCATCAGATCTCATGAGACTTACTCACTATCACGAGAACAGCACAGGAAAACCCACCCTGAATGATTCAATTACCTCCCAGCAGGTCCCTCCCACAACACATAGGGATTATAGAAGCTACAGTTAAAGATGAGATTTGGATGGGGAACAGCCAAACCATATCAATCCCCATGATGCAATCGCTTCCCAGCAGGCCTCACCTCCAACATTGGGGATTAGATTTCAACATGAGATTTGGAGCGGACAGACAATCAAATTATATCTACAGGTAATGTGTTTTAATGGTAAAACAATGGCTTTTGAAGTCCATCAGTCCTACAGTTCAGTCTTGGCTGCTTCACTTACAACCTTCTCTTAAACCTTTCTGAGCCTCATTCTCCTCACTTGTAAAATAGTGATAATTCCTACTTCATGGGGTTATTCAAAGGATTAAATGAGGTTCATAAATTGACTACTCTTCATTTTGAACTTTGAAGCAGAAAAATCTTATAAACACTGTAAATTATGGTCTCCAGACTGCAAAGCATGGCCTTTTAATTTTTTGTTGGCTTATATTTGTTTACAATCCAGAGTAAGTTTTGGAAATGCTTTTGAAATTGTTTCATTGGCTTCTTTTCAGTAGTCGTCTTTGAATTTACTCTCTACAAAGTGAAGAAGCAGAAGTCAGGTGATAATGACACAATGCACTTCCTTGGCTCCGTAATGGAACCAGCCCATAAATCCAAGGGACTTATTTAAGAAAATGCAATGCATTTGAGTCCCCTCTCCTTAATCAGTGGTAAGTTTTCTTGGCCTTTCTTCTCAAGGACAAAAAGTAAAATTTATTCATGTGGGGAAAAAAAAATACTTGTGTTAAAAGTCTTTCTGATTAGATCTCTCAGTGTAACATAACATTCTTAAAGTGACAATTTTAGTGGAAAAAAACATATTTTGTTTTCTTTACTAACATATACTTTTCAAATTAAAACAGTATCTTATTTTTAGAGAGAAAAACCTAAATCCAAAGTACATGTCATTGTGTAAGTAGTTATGGAAAGTCTGCCAAATCTATCGGTGTAAATCTCAGAGATTTCACATGCATTAAAGAACTATAACCAAGCCTTTGCCCCTCTTTTAAACAAATAAGACAGCATGGCTAGTGCAGTTTCTGGAATCTAGTAAGATGTTCCAGAAATATTCCAGGCCCACGTAGTTGTAGCAATTTTTCATGCTAATGCGTTCAGACTTTTGTATTAATTCACATACATCTATATTCCTAAACTTTAGAGTTTGAGATTTTAGAGCGTATTAATGGAGGCTCGAGGATGATAAGGGTTTGTTGGTTGCACTTCTGAGACAAGACCCACTTAAAATATCATTGTGAAGTAAACTTTCCATTGTCTGGCTGATTTTGTTGCGGACTCTCTAAGAAGGAGCCCAGCTTCTTTTCCATCATGATGCCTCCCCAGCTCCACTCCTCAGGTATATTTGGTCAGTCCTTCCCCACGGCTACCACGGCACTCCTACACTCTCCACTGTGGCACCCTAGTGCTGTATTGTAAGGACGTATATATATCTCTCTTGTATCTCTTATATATCTCTCTCACTGTTTTTCTTTGTGCATCAGTGTTTCCACAGCGCTTAACACATAGCAGGCACGTAGTAGGCATCCAATATTTGAATTGAGTTTGTTGGATGGATGGATGGGTGGATGGATGGATGGATGGATGAACAAATCTCAAGCAGCTTGAAGTATCACTGCTTTTCACTGGATTCCTCTGATTCCCTCATCTCTGAACTATCTTCCTGGCATCTGGAGACCATTAAAAACAGGAAAGAAGGAAAAGATTCAAGGAACCAGAGTCAGCTGTCTTCTTACCCGTCACACATTAGAAAAGGTCGTGTAAACACAATAGTTATCTTATCCTTACTCTACCATCCACCCAAGGAAGGTGTGAGACAGAGTGGGGTTCCAGTTGCTGAGGAGAGAGACTGGCAATTTTTGCCATGCCGTGGGTACCACACGTCAATTGGATAATGATCAGAATACAAAACTAGAAATCCTTCAGATTCTGCCAAGGTGTTTCTTTTTCTCCTTTCAAGTTATTGTGAATGAAAAAATGCCTTCCAAGATCATAATAAAATAATTCAGAGATTGTTCACGCCACTGTTCCCTGATTACTGAAGTCAATTAAAAATCCATTTTTTGTCAATATGTTACTACTCTATTTACTCAGCCACATACCTAACAGGGTCTTTGATTAAACATATGATTTGAGATTCAGAGAATATTGTCTCATTCACTTAGTACACAGGTATCCCTTTACCAGTGACCCTCTAAGAATTCCCCCTGAGCACTTCTCATTGGAAAGAAAATGTAACTCAGCTTTACAGGCAAAGAAACCTTTCTATTCTAATTGCTTGTATCGTCCACTTTCCAGTCATGTTTTTCTTTGTGTAGTTCAGTTTACAGAAGGTGAATGCAGTGCTCTTGCCCATATGTGTTCAAGGTATTTTTTTGTTGTTGTTTAAATGACAATTCATTTGTTACTTTTATGGTAAGCTAGGGAGTGTGGTGTTGATAGCAGCTGTTACCCTCTGTTCTTGCAGTTGGCAGCACAGATTCATCAGGGATCACCTACCCTGTTTACCCTCAGGCCCACAGCTGGAGAAAACTGCTTTTATTGTTATAGCTCTTCAGCTGCAATTGATAGGGCACCTGAGAATTTGCAAACTTTTTAGTCCGTTAGTTGCTGCAGTGTTAGTGACTGTGGACAAAGTTTGCTGTGTCCTTGTAATGACCTAAATTTAATTTATCCTAAAGTAGGATTGGCTGGCTTTTTTCCAAGTTTTCTGTGGTTTTAGAATCTCAATGACCTTACCTTGGGAAATATCCTGGGTTTTTTTACTTTGTTGGTTAATAACACCTATCATGTCCAAAAATTTGCATTGACTGTATTTATTTTAAGATTATTCTACATTCTATTTTCCTATGGAGTTTTGATACTTAGTTACAAGATTACGTGGTAGAAATCATTAATATAATGGGGATAGAATGAGCTCCTTGATTATCAGGGTATATACTTATATTGGTTATGTATTGCCACAGTAATGCTGCATCACAAACCTCCTAGGTGGCTTACAACAATGTGCATTTATTTAGCTGATCTGGGCAGGGCTCACGCCTGTGTCTGCAGTCAGCTGCTAGTTGACATAGGCAACTTTCCTGATACTGGCTGGGCTCACATATCTCTGGGTATGCTAGCTGTCAGCTGATCTGAGATGGCGTTGGCTGGGAAGATAGGAGCACCTCAGCTCAGCTCAGAATGTGTCTTTCGTTCTCCAAGCATGTTCTCATAGCAGTGGTAAAGGGCGAGAGCAAGCAAGTCTCTACTGTCACAGGCACTTGTCAAGCATCTGGTTGCATCACATTTGCTAATATCCCATTGGCCAAAGCAAGTTTGTGGCTGAGTCCAGAGTTGGAGTGGGTGGGCACTTCAAAGTTACAAGATAGAGGGCATTGAAATAGGGAGCAGTGACGAACTGGAGCAGTTCCGGCAATTAGTCAATTGCAGAATCTTCCATTCGAAGCCTGTGTGAAGCCTGTTTCTGCTTTCCATGGATTCTGCATGTTTTCCCCTTTGCCTTCTTCCTCACAGATTGAAATAAATTGTTCTCTTCTTTTTTGATCCTGGGCTCATTTTCTTTCTTTTCTTCTTTTCTTCGCTCGTTTTCCTTCTATGTTTTCTTTTTCTAGCTTCCTTTCTCTTCAGTCTTTACCTCCTGTTTCTGTTTCCCTTCTATCTCCCCTCCTTCCTACAGAGAAACTAAAAACAAGCCTGAAATTCTCATGTACGTGGATAATTGTTTGAAAGGAGTACTTTGGGGGGCCCCTGGAGATCTTATTACTGATTAACTCGTTAGAAAAGGAAATGCCGAAACCTCTATTTCTCCAGAAACTTAACAGTGTGTGTGGGTGGTTCTGGTGTGAGCAGGAAGAGAGAGAGTCAGACTTAAGTTGTTCTGAAAGATAACAACAACAACAACAAAACTCTGTGAAGCAAACACAGAAGCCAAAGCTAAATAGATTTCCCAACATTTTAAAAAAAGTTTTCTGCCAAATTTACCAACTGGGAATTTGAACTGGGCTTTTCTTGTTAATTAAGGGTCTAGAATAGACGTGGATGCAGGTGGTATTTTGGTTGGTAGTATGTGGTGATAATCATTGTTGCCATAGCTACCCGAAAAGTGTTCAACAGAATATCACTTCATGTTGGAACTTCAAATAAAGGCTGTAAAAGTTCTATGCTCCACATATAGATTTTATTTAAAGGAAAAAAGTCTTCTATATTCAGGCTAGAATCTGTTTCTTAATCTGTCCCTGAAAATATGGCTCAGTGTTCAAAACAGGTCAATTCAGGGGTAAGTAAATTTCTTTAATAGGTTTACACTGCGTTCAGATAGCTCCTACCACAGACTTGGCTTACATTACACTAATTGGGTAACAACTTAGCAAAGTGAGATATATTAAGGGGATTTATTATGGTAAACATGTATGAGATTTTTGGCTTCTGACTGGTTTCAGGGGAAAGACTCCTGTCATTATATCAAGCTCTTACAATGTGCCAATCCTTGATTCAGAAACAAAATGCATCTGTAAAAGCCTCACATACGATAACATGTACTTCAAGAAGGTTCAAAGGCACTCTCACAAATTCAGTTTTTATTAATCTGCCTTGGGACAGCCTGGGCTAAGTTCCACGTGGTTAATTCAATGTGAAATAGCAATTTTGCTTCTCAAAACGTATTATGTACTAAATTTAACATAGTGGAGAGTTCGATATTATTTTCTAGCCTTGTGACCCAAACCTACTTCTCTGCAATTTAGATTTCTTTTCTACCTACATGTCTGTTTCAGTTGATCATTTCCTTATCAATTAGACCCTCTGATCCTAAATATCCTCATCTGTAAAAGTGAGGCTGTAACATCCACTTCCCAATGTGGTGAGGATTGGAGGTCAGTGTAAATGAAGGCAATTAATAAGTTCTTAAGTGCCATACAGATATAATGCCTTATAACCAATAAAGATGTTATGTTAGGCCCTAGGAAAACTCAGATTTCTCCTAAGGAACTTTGGTCAATGGTATGAATCCTTGGTGAGGACAGAATTAATGGACAACAATTAAAGATAGTGAAATCTGATTTGTTTTCCATTTCCATAGCACAGATTTCAAGGTCTTCACGGGCAGATGTAGTCTCTAACAAGACTTAATTTTTAGGGCCGGGTGCGATGGCTCACGCCTGTAATCCCAGCACTTTGGGAGGCCGAGGCGGGTGGATCACGAGGTCAGGAGTTCGAGACCAGCCTGACCAACATGGAGAAACCCCATCTCTACCAAAAATACAAAAATTAGCCAGGCGTGGTGGCGGGCGCCTGTAATCCCAGCTACTCAGGAGTATGAGACAGGAGAATCACTTGAACCAGGGAGGTGGAGGTTGCAGTGAGCTGAGTTCGTGCCCTTGCACTCCAGCCTGGGCTACAGAGCAAGACTCCATCTCAAAAAAAAAAAAAAAAACAAAAAACTTAATTTTTATATTTTCTTAGCTCAAAACCCTAGGGATAGGAAGATTTGAAGATGTTTGATGAAGAATCTGAGTCTGTAACATGAGAGAAGTTTTAAAATGGAGGCTGAACAGTGATTCCATGATCCCTTTGAAATTATTATGCCCTATCAGTTCACTTACTTTCTCATAGTAGCTTTGAAAAGGAGCTACATGGCATGTGTCTGTAAATTAAAGTAAGTTTAAAGTAATTTTGATTGGAGAGATTTGTAGAATTTTTGAGATTTCTTGAGAGCCAAAGTAATCACCAAAACAGGAGTTGAGATACTTTGGAGACTGCAGCAAGACTTGATGCTGGGTTATTTACCGGTGGGATTCTGGGTGTCTACTAATGAATGATTTGGATGTTCATGCTGTTGCTTTCCAGTCCCTGTTCAAGTGGAGCAAACAGTGCTGGTCCAACTGATGCACACAGATGGTTATGTTCCTCCCTGGAGAGGAGATTTTCAGCTCCTAGGTGACTGGGAGAAAAATCTCTTCAGTGTTTGACATGGCTTTCTTTACAATTACATTATTATTATTATTATTATTATTTTAAGTTAAAAACATAACTCCTTGTTTATGTAACATGGGATTCATGAGATGATTAGGGGATGGATGCATTTCTGTTTTGATGTGGAGGTGACCTAGCATAGCTAGAGAGATTTTGAAAGGTATCTGCATCCTGTATGTATACATTATATAAATGTTCAAGGTAGGCAATATAGAGCTGCACTGTTCACTACTGTAGCCACTAGGCACATGTGGCTATTTAAATTTAAAACTACTTAAGATAAAAAATTCACTTCCTCAGTCATTATAGCTGTATTTTAAGTGCTCAGTAGCCACACGTGGCCAGTAGCTACTGCTGAGTTGAACAGTGCAGAATCAAAACATGTTTGTCGTTATAGAAAGTTCTATTACATAGTGATTGTATTAAAAAAAAAGATGGGAATATTTTCCTCTGTTAACCAAGATGTGAGTTATCCTAGGAAAAATATTAAGAGGCTTTAGTATTTTGTATCCTTAGAGACAAATATAAAATATCCCATTTACCTGCTTCAAAATTAAGAATATGAGTCATATAACTTAATTGAATAGCTACAACAAATTGTAAATGCAAATACAGTTTCCTATTATAGTGTACAGAGGGAAAGAGATTGGGGACAATAAGAGAGGGACAGAGGTGAGCTCAGGCATCTAGTTACCCATACATATGCACACAGAAACAGATGGGGAAGGAGAACGATGCATAAACATGGAGGTCCTGAGACAGAAAGGAATAAAGAAAGGGGGAGGCTGAGGGGTGGGGAGAGAAGCAGGAATCAGAGGAAAAGACCAGAAGGATTTCACAAGCTATAGGTGAGAATTTGCTGAAGGTCACAGATCAGAGCTCAGTGTTGCTGAGAGTTAGGATCTTTGTCTTCTGCCCTATGACATATTGATGGGCCCCTGTTCCCAGCATTTGAAATGCTCCGAAGTGGACTCCTTGGAGCAGATCCTTTCAACCTGGTCCATAGAGTCCTAGAGTGGCAGCTCTCAGGGAGTGGTTCCCAGACACAGCAGCGTCAGCATCATCCGAACCTGTTAGAAGTGCAAATTCTCAGGCCCAAGTCACCCAGACTAATGGAATCAGAAACTCTGGGGGCCTGTGCTTTAAGAAGCCCTCCAGGGAGGTTTTCATGCACTCTGAAGCATGAAAGCTACTGTTCCAGAGTTACAATGGGAGGGTCTATAAATTTGAAATGCGGTTTTTGTATGTGTGTGTGTGTGTGTGTGTTTTGAGACAGGATTCCTAACTTTCATCAAGTTCTCAAAAAAAAAAAAGGCTAGGCACAGTGACTCACGCCTGTAATCCCAGCACTTTGGGAGGCCAAGGTGGGTGGATCACGAGTCAGGAGTTCGAGACCAGCCTAGCCAACATGGTGAAACCCCGTCTCTAGTAAAAATACAAAAATTAGCTGGGCGTGGTGGTGTGCACCTGTAATCCCAGCTACTGGGGAGGCTGAGGCAGGAGAATGGCTTGAACCCAGGAGGCGGAGGTTGCAGTTAGCCGAGATCATGCCACTGCACTCCAGCCTGGTTGACAGAGCAAGACTCCATCTCGAAACAAAAACAGACAAAAAAACCTGACCCTGCCAACTGCCTGCCAATTTAAAAATGTTCTCCTGTATTCTACACTATGATAAGCAGACACCTGGGTTAAAGTAAAAGGTCTTCTTTTGTGTTTTGAATTTTAGCTGCAGTGACCAGCCATCATTACCTGAGAGGCTAGATGAAGAGAACTGGCTCAGGTTGGGGGCTGACCTTCTACTCTTCCATTTTAGGAATTTGACCTGATTTCCATTCTCTGAAAATCGTTTTTAGATCCTGGTGATAAAGTGGTTATGTCCAGAGTCAAGGTGTACAGGTGCCTGACTTAGGTATTAGAATAGGGCAGACTTTAGGGAAGGAAAAAGCTTCTTTTGCTTTCATATTCTACCTTGAGGAGACATGGAGGCATTTGAAGGATCTAACTGAGAAATCTGGTCTTTCTCATCTGGCATATTACAATACTTTCCTTGGGTGGATGGGAATTTTCTAGGTGTAATTAGTTAACATCTATTAAGTAAGGCCATTTATTAAGCACTCCACCCTGTGGGACCTTAATACACTGTAATTGATGTTGACAGCAGAGGCAGGATCTTCTTCAGTTGGTGCAGTCTCTGAGTAGGCTGTTCTTCTATTGACTCCATGGTGTTCTGAAACTTATGGGAGTTGTTATGCTTGGGGATATAATGCCTAATAGTGATTCCTCAGAGTTTTCAATTTGGAGAGCGATTGGGTACACTCCAGTGGTTCAAGCAGCTGTTGTAATAGTGACTTATCCAGCTTAACATTAATCCCAGCTCTGTAGGACTCCAGATCTTCAAAGGAGTACTTAATCAGTATATATGGTATTAGCACTGGTTAACTATAAGGACTGGGTTCTCTATGTGTCCAAGTATAGAGATATATTACCAAGCAAAAGAAATGATTCCGTTTTCTTTTTTTCCAACTCATCTAATATTATAATAGCTAACACACACTGAACCATTTTAGTAGATGGTATTTATTGATTGTTCACTGTGTGCCAAGCATTGTGCTCAGTGTTGTACATTTTCTTATTAAATGTCACACCAATCCCCTCAATTAGGTGCATTGTTATTCTCAGTTTACTGATGAAGATACTGAGTTTAGAGAAGTTCTAGTAACTTTAACACTGTCACACGGTATATTTATTAATGTAGACCAATAGCTGTAATAAACAACTGCAATATATCTGTGGTTTTAAAATTTCTACCTTGAACACATTCAATCCTGTGTAGGTTAGCAGGGATGTTGAGAATGGGAAATAGAGTTTTGTTCCATGCAGTTATTCAAGGTTGCTTCTTCTTTCCCTCTTGTGCCTTCACCCTCCTCTGAGTCCTCAGATTCCTTTACTCATAGGTAGCGGATGGGGAAATAACATGAAGAATTACAAATGGCAGATTTTGATGGGCCCGGCCTAGAAATGGCATGCATCACTTCTATTCCAGACCTCAGTCACAGGAATGTGGTCCTACAATGGAGGCTGAGGAATGTAGTCCAGAGGTGGTGCTCCGGAACAAGCGGAGAATAAGAAGACTGTTGAGCACCAGCAGCTTGTTAGCAACAGAGCTGGGCCCCATGCTGTTCTCGTGATAGTGAGTGAATTCTCATGAGATCTGGTGGTTTTATAAATGCTAGTTTCTTCTTGCCTGCTGCCATGTAAGTCGTGTCTGCTTCCCCTTTTGACATGATTGTAAGTTTCCTGAGGCCTCCCCAGCCATGGGGAACTGTGTGTCAATTAAACCTCTTTCCTTTATAAATTACTCAGTCTCAGGAAGTTCTTTATAGCAGTGTGAAAATGGGCTAATATAGGTATAGAACATGTTTTGCAGTTAGGGGGAAAAACCACTCTGTACTCTATAATTAATAAAAAATAATAAGGCCACCCCATCTAGTTCTCTAGTTCTGATCTTACACTGGATGGCACCTTGCACATTTCCTGTGTGCCTGGACTCATCTGGCTAAAGCACCTTTAGCTGTGACTTTGGCAATGCTGATGTCTGAAAAAATGGTACAACCTTTGTGGATTTGATCACATTAGAAAGTTGCTGTTTTTCTACCATGAGCAGACTGATGGCAGTCTTACTTTTTTTCCCATTAAACACGCACACATTTTTCAAACCATTCCTTTTGAAGTCTGACTCTCCTGTATTTTGTTGCAAGGAAACTTACTTTCTAAATGCTTTTGTCTTTGAGTGTTTTTTTGACATCACATCAGTTCTCACTTTCAAATTTCTTTATTTTCTTGATAATCTTTTCAAGTATTTAACTTCATACACGTCGTGTTTCTAAAAAATTCAGCACAAAACAAATTATTTTCAAGTTGGATTCATTTTTAATGCAGTGGAGGAGCTCACTGTTTAAAGAAAAACTCCTCTTCATATTTTCCTTGGCTGACAAGTGAATAGTTCCTACATAATTTGTGTGTCATTATGAATATCAGAAATTTATCATTCAAATGCCTTCATATGTCATGCAGGTACCAAATATGCGAAGTGGCTACGTATAAAGCAATAGGGAGTGGTAGGGACTATGGGTAACTAAAAAGTACATGACCGATTTAAAGGCATACAAAATCAAAATTATTAAAATTACTTGTATAGTGAGGAACATATAGGCTGAATTGAACGGATACACTTGAATGTAATGTAGCATGATGTTATTTTCAACTATTTTCTAAAGCCAAAATACATATTTCATAAGACATCTTAATCTATTATAGAATGACCAAATTAATGCTACAAAATTTAGTTATGAGTTTAATATCCTTTTTTTTTTTTTTTTTTTTTTTTTTTTTTTGAGACAGAGTTTCACTTTTGTTGCCCAGGCTGGAGTGCATTGGTGTGATCTCGGCTCACTGTAACCTCCGCCTCCCAGATTCAAGCAATTCTCCTGCCTCAGCCTCCCGAGTAGCTGGGATTACAGACATGCGCCACCACACCCGGCTAATTTTGTATTTTTAGTAGAGATGGAGTTTCTCCATGTTGGTCAGGCTGGTCTCGAACTCCTGACCTCAGGTGATCCACCCGTCTTGGCCTCCCAAAGTGCTAGGATTACAGGTGTGAGCCACCACGCCCAGCCATGAGTTTAATATCCTTTTTTAACTAATACAGGCATATCCCATTTTATTGTACTCCACTTTATTGCACTTTGAAGATACTGCATTTATTTTTATTTTTATTTTTTACAAATTGAAGGTTTGTGGCAACCCTACATCAAACAACTCTGTTGGCACCATTTTTCCAACAGCTTGTGCTCACTTTGTGTGCCTGTGTCATATTTTGGTAATTCTCAGAATATTTCAGATTTTTTCATAATTATTATCTCTTTTAGGGTGATCTGTTATCCATGACCTTTTATGTTACTGTCGTTAATTGTTTTAGGGCACCATGAGCAGTGCCCATATAAGACAGCAAACTTAATCAGTAAATGTTGTGTTTGCTCTGACTGATCTACCAACAAGCCATTCTCCTGTCTCTCTTCCTTTCCTCATGTCTCCCTGAGAGACAACAATATTGAAATTGGGCCTATTAATAACCCTACAATGGCCTTTAAGTGTTCAAGTGAAAGAAAGAGTCACACCTCTCTCACTTGAAATAAAAAGTTAGAAATGATTAAGCTTAGTGAAGAAGGCATGTTGAAAGCTGAGACAGGCCAAAAACTAGGCCTCTTGCACCAGTTAGCCAGGTTATAAATGCAAGGAAAAAATATTGAAAGAAATTAACAGACTTACTTCTGTGAACACACAAATAATAAAAAAGTGAAACAGCATTACTGCTAATACGAAGAAAGTTTGAGTGCTCTGGATAGAAGATCAAACCAGCCATTACATTCCCTTAAGCTAAAGCCTAATCCAGAGCAAGGTCCCTACGTGTCTTCAGTTATGAAGGCTAAGAGAGGTGAGGAAACTGCAGAAGAAAAGTTTGAGGCTAGCAGAGGTTGGTTTCTGAGGTTTAAGGAAAGAGGTCATCTCCATAACATGAAAGTACAAGATGTAGAAGCTGCTGCAGAAGATCTAGCTCATTGATGAAGGTGGCTACACTGAACGACACGTTATCAATGTAGACAAAACAGCCTTCTATTAGAAGATGCCATCTAGGACTTTCATAATTAGAGAAGAGAAGTCAATGTCTGGCCTCAAAGGTCCAAAGGACAGCCTGACTGTCTTATTAAGGGCTAATGCAGTTAATGCCTTTTTAGTTGAAGCCAGTGGTCATTGATCATTCTGAGAGTCCTGGGGCCCTTAAGAATTATGCTAAATCTGCTCTTCCTGTGCTCTATACATTGAACAACAAAGCCTGAGTGACAGCACATCTATTTACAACATGGTTTAATGAATATCTTAAGCTCACTGTTGAGACCTCCTGCTCAGAAAAAAAAAAGATTCCATTCAAAATATTACGCTTATTGACAATGTACCAAGTCACCCAAGAGCTCTGATGGAGATATATGAGGAGATTAATGCTGTTTTCGTGCCTGCTAATATAGCATCCTTTCTGCAGCCTACGGATCAAAGAGTCATTTTGACTTTCATGCCTTATTATTTAAGAGATACATCTTGCAGGGCCATAGCTGCCGTAGATAATTATTCTTCCAATGGATTTGGGCAAAGTAAATTGAAAACCTTCTGGAAAGGATTCACCATTCTAGATGTTCTTAAGAACATTTGTGACACACGGGAGGAGGTAAAAATATCAATACTAACAGGAGTTTGGAAGAAGTTGATTCCAGCCCTCATGGATGACTTTGAGGGGTTCAAGACTTCAGTGGAGGAAGTCACTGCAGATGTGATGGAAATAGCAAGAGAACTAGAATTAGACCTGGAGCCTGAAGATGTGGCTGAATTGCTGCAATCTCATGATCAAACTTGAACCGATGAGGAATTGCTTCTTATGGATGAGGAAAGAAAGTGGTTTCTTGACATGGGTTATACACCTGGTAAAGATGCTGTGAACTTTGTTGAAATGATAACAAAGGATTTGTAAGATTATATAAAGTTAGTTGGTAAGGCAGCAGCAGAATTTGAGAGGATTGAGTACAATTTTGAAAGAAGTTTTACTGTGTGTAAATTGCTGTTCAACAGCATCACGTACTGCAGAGAAATCCCTCATGAAGGGAAAGGTCAATCGATGTGGCAAACTTCAATGTTGCCTTATTTCAAGGAATTGCCACAGCCACGTCAACATTCAGCAACCACCATCCTGATCAGTAAGCAGCCATCAACATCGAGGCAAGACCCTCCACCAGCAAAGAGTATGAATTGCTGAAGGCTCAGATAATCGTTAGCATTTTTAGCAAAGTATTTTTAAATTCAGGTATGTAGTTTTTTTTTTTTTAGACATAAGGCTATTTCACACATAATAGACTACAGAATAGTGTAAACAAAACTTTTATATGTACTGGGAAACCGAAAAATTCATGTGACTTGCTTGGTTGTGTTATTCATTTTATCGTGGTGGTCTGTAACCAAACTTGCAATATCTCTGAGTATGCCTGTATGTAGCTTGTGGTGATTATCTGTATTTACTTCTTTAAAATTCTATTAATAGTAACTCCCTTTTCCAACATTTAACTTTTTTGAAGGAAATGCATAAAGCATTTAAAACCTGGGGCCAGGAACAAGACCCATCACATTAATTCTTACTTTTTCTCAGGAACAAATCCATTCTTGTAATACTTCTCTGCAAGTAGAGTAGTCAGTTTTCTGTGGTGGAGCATAGTTGAACCACATGTAATTGCCAATGTTCAAACACTTTTTAAAATTTATAAAACCAGCAATTTGCTGTAGTTCTTGTAGCAAAGACATCAATATTCAAAGAAAACTTTTAAAATATGCGTTCCTCTCTCTACCCAGGAGTTACTGGCTTAAAATTCATTAGCCCCAATTTAAGAAAGCTAAATGGGCTGATTTTAGCAAATAGATCCACAAATTGGGGAATAAAGGACATATTGCAATTCTTACCTTCTACTATGAAATGTTGTTAGTTGCAGGAACATCATGATCATAGTCAACAACCAGGTCACTTAGGCCTGTGTACATGGCAAGTGTCATTTTCTGTATCTCAAAGTTTGAGGACAGCTAGCCTCACCTGACCTTTAATTGGGAAAGTTTGCAATATACCTTAATGATATTGCCACAGGGTTATGAAAATTTGCCTCCTAAGGGCAAAGCATTCTTTGAGACTTAGTGGGCACACTACTCTCTATTAGGTAAGACCACTACCATATCCATGAATTCCTAATGAGTGGAGAGATGGAGATAATGGTGCCATATACCGTAATCACAGTGGTGGACCACATACAGTGCAGATAATGGAAAATGCAGTGAAAAAGATTCGAGTGCTGACGAGCTCTGTTACGTTCTTTGAGATTCAGTGGCTAGGAAGAACACAAATATTGCCAATTGGAATAAATTGATGGCTTTAACACTATTCACCATGAAACATTTGTGATTCTGGTCCTGGAGAGTATAGCAACCCCACTTGGGCCACTCCTGGCTGCTGTCACTGAGCTTTGTTGAAAGTAAATAAATTTGCACAGGTAGTGAAACACAGTGTGCTACTCTAGAAAAATTAGAGTAGGATACACATATGCATACACCATGACTTTGGAGTTCTAAGAGGTTAACAATCAAGTCTACTTGAGCTTGTGGAAAAACCAGTAGGGAGACCAAACCAGTAACTCCAGAGTTCTGAATTGAATGTATCCTGGAAGCTCAGATTTTGAGAAACAGCTGTTAGCATGGTACTGGCCATGGGTATCTATGAGAAGGAATACTAAAGGTGTGCCATAACCTTTTAGTTGTATATTTCTAGTCTGAAGGCAATATTGCCTGTTAGGCAATGCAGGACTTGCCTTCACACAAGGTTGACCAGGCCCCAGTGACTTCCACGGCCAAGAAGAAATAGCACACACAAGAATTGGCTAAATCAGTCACCACAGAAGTTTCTGTCCTCCAGAAAAGTGCCAGATTGTGTGTAAATGGAAGTGCACTGAAGTCTTCCAAATCTCATACCCCTCAAAATAACCTTGGCTGTAGAAGAGGAAGAGCAGGCATAGTTTACTTATGGGGAAGCCAAGTGTCTTCATAGTGCATGCTATTGGAAGGCAGTGGACACTCACCGCATAATTGATGCCCTCTCACATATGGGAAGACAAGGAAATCAGCTCAGTGGACGGAAATAAGTATTATACATTGGTTCTGTGGAGAAGCTAGTTAAGAGGAAAGTCAAACACCATGATGTGTAGGTATTTGGGCTGTCACAGTGGGTTTGATAGAATGGCTGGAACCTGTAAAACTCAGGGATGAAATAGGAGAAACTTCTCTTTGGGCAAGAGCTATGGCAAAGCCTTAAATAGCTAACCAGCATGCTGAATTTATAATACAGCAAGTTACTGCACTCCAAACTAAGGCCAACCCTTTGGTTCACAGATGCTCATGTATTCTTTCTTGCCTGACAGGTTGTGAACAATCAGGATAAAGAGGATGTGTCACGATGTTGCTTTGGCTTCAGGATCACATGGTTGTAATATTGAAAAATAAATAGATGCATGATTGGAAGGTGTCCTACAGGTCGACAGTCGTGACCCAATGTAAAGCATCAGTATGACCATCTATTGAATTGAGGGATACATAAATAATTCCAGGTCTATATGGTTACCAATAGGGTCTAACCACAGTAGGCATCTCGTACAGGTGGAAAAATCTAGCTCATATGCAACTGTAGAAGCTGTGAAGTCCATTATCAACTATGCTTTATTCTCTTTGCATTCCCTCTGTCCAAAAGCAATCTCTGCATTTCTCTGCCCTACTCTGTGCCTCAGAGAGGCTGACCTCTTTGAACGGTACCTCCCAGCCTCCCTTGCTGTCTGGCTTCTACCAAAGACTGCCCCCATAGGAGGTTGGAGGGTGGCAGAAGAAAGTAATTTGGCCTGCCTCACTTGCTTATTTGAAATCTGTGGAGAGTGCGCTTGTAGGCTAGGCCTTATACTTAGTGAAATAGTTCATTTGTTAAGAGACGTGAAGGCAGCATTGCTCTGAATGCTTTTTCCTAATGGCATCCATGACACACTGTGATATTAACACAGTAACACTCTTAAGTGAAATGCATTTAGAAACCCTGTGGCTTTTCCTATCTACAATGGCACATATATTCTATCTCTCAGGGTTTTAATATTTGCCTGGGTATAGTTAACAAGCGTCAAGACTGGTAGTGCATGGCTTACAGCTGAGACAATCTTAACATTTATTCATTAATTCAACACAGATTTATGAAGGTCTTTCTATGGGCAAGACAGTGCACTAGGCATGGTGGGCAAGACAGTGCACTAGGCATGGTGGGAAAGACAGAGATGAGTAAGACAAATACTGCCCTTGCAGAAACAATAATCCATTAATATAAAGGTGGACAATTAGGAATGGGAAGAGGAAACAGTCCACAGACATTATAATACAGTGCTCGTATATGTCCTATGATTAGAATAAAATGATAAAATTCAGAAAGAAAGTTTAAAGGATAATGGGATTTAAAAGGAGAGTGAAATAGCCACATAAGAGGGATCAGGAAGAAAAGATAATTAGGAAGTTGTTGTTTATCTAGGCTTTAGAAGGGATTGGTGTGGGGGAGAGAATGTTCAAGACACTGGAAAATATGGGAAGGGGCAGTTAGTAAAACAGAGTACATTTAGGAAGGGCAAAGGGAGGCAGTGTGTCTGCTATGAGCAAAAGAGAACTTTAATTAGGTCTTGAAATTCCAATCAAATCCAGAAATGTGTAGAAACATGCAGTTACCTCAACCACAATAACATGCTTAGACAATGGCTGGGAGAAAATGGGCCACAATATTAACATAAGTTATTTTTTTTATGTGGAAGGATTTTGAGTGTATTTTTTTATATATTGTTTTTACTTTCTGATTGAACTTCAGCTTGATACAATTAAGTAGAATAGTGCTAATAGGAACATTTAGAGAGGAGTTTAAATTCAACGTTGATAAAGTATGTGATTTTTACTTTTTTTACTGTTAAAATGAGAGGTATATCATTGTTGATACTGTGTTTTGAAGAAAGAGGAGTTATCTGTATTAGTCTGCTTGGACTGCCATAACAAAGTACCAAAGGCTGAAATTTACTTCCTTATAGTTCTAGAGGTTGGAAGTCTGAGATCAGGATGCCAGCATGGTTGAGTTCTGGTGAGGGCTCTCTTCCTGGCTTGCAGACAGCCACCTTCTTGCTGTGTTCTTACATGGAAAGAGAGAATGAAAGCTATCTCTCTGCTGTCTCTTCTTAAAAAGGCACTAATCGTCTCATGAGGGTCCCACACTCATAACCTCATCTAAACCTACTTACTTCTCAAAGGCCCCATCTCCAAATACCATCACATTGGGGACATATAACTTTTGGGGGGACAAAATTCAGTCCATAGCATTATCTAAGGTGGCATTGTACTACGCCTATATTGAGTCGCCTGTTGAACTTTTCATATGAGTTTCTGAAACACTGGATTCTAATGACTTTTGGATGGCATTTTGGATATCTCTTGTGAACCTCCTCCTTCCTCTTTGCCCACTTTTTCTTCAGCCATTGCTGTGGCAACCAGTTTTTGGCACATGTCACCTAATAGCATGTGGCCCTGGCTACCTGGAGCTTGCCACTTGGTTGGCTGCATTGCTTATATATGTACAACTAGGAAGTATGAGGGAAATAATCTCTGGGGTAGACTTTAACAAGTAGGGGATGGGAGCCAGTGAGTAAATGCTCCTCTCTTCTATTTCCCAGGCAGGCTATTCTGAAGTGTGTTCTAGATAGGTCCTCAGTGGATCCCAGTGGGATTAAGACTCAGTTGCCTACTATGGTGTCCAGCTTGATAATACACCCTTGTATGGGCTCTTTTTAATTTCCTATTTTACTCTTCTACATCTCCCTTTCCTGCTGCCTGGGAGCACGTCCCCAAATGAACTACTTGTCTCAGATTGCTTCCTGGAGGGCTTTTTGGGGAGACGCCCAGGCTAAGACAAATATGCTATTGTCCCCACCTACCATATTTCAAGCATGACTAATGTACTTTGTAACCAAGATTTTTTTTTGACTGTCCGCTCTGAAAGAAACTTGTATTTTTTTTTTCAGATGATCATTAGCATTTTTGTTTGTCTGTTTTTTTTTTTTTATTTTACTCTAAGTTCTGGGATACCTGTGCAGAACGTGCAGGTTTGTTACATAGGTATACATGTGCCATGGCATGATGGTTTGCTGCACCTATCAGCCTGTCATCTAGGTTTTCAGCCCCGCATGCATTAGGTATTTGTCCTAATGCTCTCCCTCCCCTTGCCCCCCACCCCCCGACAGTCCCCAGTGTGTGATGTTCCCCTCCGTATGTCCATGTGTTCTCATTGTTCAACTCCCACTTATGAGTGAGAACATGCAGTGTTTGGTTTTCTGTTCTTGTGTTAGTTTGCTGAGGATGGTGGTTTCCAGCTTCATCCGTGTCCCTGCAAAGGACATGAACTCATTCTTTTTTATGGCTGCATAGTATTCCATGGTGTATATGTGCCACATTTTCTTAATCTAGTCTATCACTGATGGGCATTTGGGTTGGTTCCAAGTCTTTGGTATTGTAAATAGTGCTGCAATAAACATACGTGTGTGTGTGTCTTTATAGTAGAATGATTTGTAATCCTCTGGGTATATACCCAGTAATGGGATGGCTGAGTTAAATGGTATTTCTGGTTCTAGATCCTTGAGGAATCGCCACACTGTCTTCCACAATGGTTGAACTAATTTACACTCCCACCAACAGTGTAAAGGCATTCCTGTTTCTCCACATCCTCTCCAGCATCTGTTGTTTCCTGACTTTTTAATGATTGCCATTCTAACTGGCGTGAGATGGTATCTCATTATCGTTTTGATTTGCATTTCTCTAATGACCAGTGATGATGAGCTTTTTTTTCCATGTTTGTTGGCCACATAAATGTCTTCTTTTGTGAAGTGTCTGTTCATATCTTTCACCCACTTTTTGATGGGGTTGTTTGTTTTTTTCTTTTAAATTTGTTTAAGTTCCTTGTAGATTCTGGATATTAGCCCTTTGTCAGATGGGTAGATTGCAAAAATTTTCTCCCATTCTGTAGGTTGCCTGTATAACCAAGATTTTTTATTTTGAAACCTACTCTTCTACTAACCTGAGGTGGTTTGCTAGGGATATTAGGAATGACAAAGGAAGCCAAAGTCAAAGCAAATGATTTGTATTATTAGCACCTGAAAAGAAAATCTTAGTTTAGAGATCAGTGAGTCTCAAGTTTGTCTGCAACCTGGAATCCACTGAGGAGCTTCCAAAATTATTGATGCTAGTATCCTCAGGAGATTGTGACTTAATTGGTCTGGGGTATGGCCTGAGCACTGAAAATTTACAATGTTCCCTAGGTGATTCTATGTGCAGAGAAGTCTGGGAGCTGATCTAGATTAGGGATTGGCAAACTTTGCCTCGTAGGCCAAATCTGGCCCATTACCTGCCTGTTTTTGTACAGTCTGCAAACAAAGAATGGGTTTTACAATTTTAAATGGTTAAAAAATTATCTAAAGGAGAATACTATTCTGTGGCAGTTCTCCATAATCAGTGGCCTTACAAGATTGTAGTTCCTGGGGAAAAGGGACACTATGTTGGCTGAATGATATGGTTACCACATTTGATAGTATATGAGAATGTCAGATCAGATATTTAGTGTTAATTAAAGATTAGTAAAAACAAGCTACCCACATGTGCCTGCTCTGCATACATGCTTTTCCTTAGCAAAAGCAAAACCATAAATGAATATGGTGAGAAAAATAGCTTTTGCAGAGCTTTTGCAAAGCTAAAGAAGATAAAGGAATTTTCCAGCATGGTTCTTTTTAGGTAGTCTTATATATGCATGTGTAGTTTTAGTTTCATCACAGTCAGTGTGCATAATTCTTCATGACAAAAGCTTTAACATGGATTGCTCTAGCTTTTCCCAGTGGTAGTGGAGGTGGGAAGGGGAGTAGATGGGTAGTCTTTAGAAAGCTAAATCTATGGTAGTTTATACTAATTGTGTGAATGAATTACAAGAACAGTCACACCATGTATTTGACCTTGAGCTGTATGAAGTCACCAAGCTGGATGACAATGGCTAACAACAGTGTTATCATAATGAAATAAACTCAAGTCTACTCAATCAGTACTGTGAAGTGAATTACATTATTGTTTAAAAGCCATTGGAAACCACTGCACACTAGTGGACTGGTTCAGAGCCTTCTTTCTTTATGCCATGGCACCTTTCTTTCTATTTATATCACTGCTTATGAGAAATCTGGAAATAAAGATGTAATCCAGCTACAATCAATGATAATTATCTTTTATTATTAATCCATGCCTGTAGGGCTAATTGGATGTAATATGTGCTTCTTATAATATTCAGATGCAAACACTGAAATGGAAGGAAGCTTAAGGATTTGATCACAGAAGCAATGTCAAATGAAAGAGCCAAAATAGAAGTCTTCCCATTGCACAGCTAAGTGCACAGCACTCCTTCTGTTGGATATTTTATTATTTTAACTCCAAAGTTTTCAGAGTCCTTATGACTCTATACAGCATATTGAATCCAAATTAAGTGATTAGGGGCAATAAAATGAGCACATGACAGGACATTTGTCTATGAATAAGTGACTGGCAATGGTTGATATAATAAAATTGGTAGTTTCAAGTATGGTGTTTAAAAACCTGGTTAAATGTGGTCTCTAAATTTCATGTACAAATTATTACTGACTTTGATACCACAGCCTGCTTGAGAATGCTGCCTTGAGTTGAGAGAAGGGTTTTTGGCTATATATATAAGCAAGCTTTAAAGTTTAAATTTCCTTTTCTAAAAAGGATGAATGTGTAAAAGTGGTAAAAAAAAAATGAAAAATACTCCATCCCTCTTGAGATATGAAATGGTTGCCCCCGTTCACCTATAACATTCTGAAAGATGGGGAGAAGGGGCTGCAATAAGGAAATAGTCCTCTCCTTGTTAAAACAGACTCCAGGACTCCGAGGTTTAGCTCTGGAAAGTGAATCTCTGGTGTGGGTGCAGTGAGGGAGAAGGGATGGCTAACTCAATGGCCTGATATGTTCACCTGAATTTCACCTTCCTCTTGGGTTCTTTGGCTTGGCTTCCTGTTCTTGTGATCACATTAATGCTAGGTATGTATGATGCTTCCCTCTTAAACTATTTGGCACAAGTAGCCATTGGTTGGAATTTACTAATAAATTTTTTGCTAGAGAACAGCAGGGACATACTACAAGATCCAAGGAATGTTAGGTGTCTCGCTTACAGAGCTCTTCTGTGGCCACAGCCAACCTTGTTTCATAGGCTTTCAGATCCCATCCTATCCCACATTGGGCCCAAGGACCTAACCTCTTTTCTCTCTTAATCCCTTGGCCCCTTGTTTTTCTACCTCCTCACCATGTTCCTTCCTTTGCTGAGGCTGATACAAACTATCAGGGGTGCTGTGGTTCTTAGCTCAGATCCTCCCTTCAGAGTTGAGGCCGTCATTCCTTAGCTGGTGGGGCTGTTGATTGCTGATAGTTCTCATCTTACATCCTCTTCAGGCATTGCCCTTGGCTGAAGGCACTGCCACACCCAAGGTTATGTCCTTTCCCCAGGGGTAGCTTTCACCCATTGTTTAAAGTAGATGTAGAGCTAGAAAGGTTTGGTCCCCTTTCCTTGACTCCGGATAATTCATAAGGGCTACTACAGCTCCAGTGTGCCCCCGCAGGATTGGCTGAGGCCTCTGTTGTGACTACATCATGGCTCAACTTCTCCCTCTGCCCAATCTGGCTTTCTTTACCTCCCCTGACTAGCGGTGTTCCAGAGAGCACTGTCCAATGAGAGTACTGCACAAATCTCTGTCTCAAAGTCTGTTTCTAGGGAAACCTGCCCTAAGACATAGACACACATGTATTTGCTTTAAATTGTGGATAGTACTCACCCTTCAGCTAGGAAGCAGTTCACAATTTCCTTATTTTATAGATTGAGAAACTGAGATGTAGAGAGAAACTGAGATTGCTAAGGTCACGGAGCTAGTAAACAGCAGAACCAGGTGTCTCAAACAAATTCCCGTGTTCTTATCTACCCTGACATATTGCTTGCATACTTTTATCAAAAACTTGTGATTTTTTTCAAACATATAGAATATAATTAAGTAGACACACATACCAGCCAGATTTGATGGATGTTATTTTGCCATCCCTGTCTCAAATCTTTTTTTAAGAAATAAAATATTGCAGGTATAGCGAAAGCCTTCTCCCTAATCCTTTTCCTTCCATTGTTTCCTGATTTTTTAAAAAAGAATCTATGAGTCAAATAATAAATACATATGTATAAATAAAAATGATACTCTTACTGTTGAAGACTTTTTGCTGAGTTGGCTTACTTGCTAGAAGAAGAAAATGTAGCCATATTTTAAACTTAAATAAATGTATCTCTCTTAATAAATTTTGTACATTCAGCATAACTCAAGAATGTTTTGCCAAATACCTCTCCTTATTCTCAAGTTTCACAACTACATTTAATTTGAGGGAAGTCAGTTCCCATATGTTTCTAATTAATAGATACTTTACTACTCATCAGAATGTTGTTTTGTATAGGCAAATGACATCTGAAAAAGCTTTTTCAGCTTTTATCCTTAGGTTGAAGAGGCAGAACTTGTCAGCAAGAAATAAAATTGAACTAAATACTTTATTTGGATGGTGAACATAAATATTACAAAGTTCCAACTCATTCTGAACTTAGGAAAACATGGTCTTGTACTGCTTGCTTATGCATGTATTCTTGCTTTTCTCCTCATTTTTTTCTTCCTCACCATTTTTTCTTCCTCTATTAAGGATTTGAATGTGGGATGCAGCTTAGGGTGTTAGTGGCTTTAGGCTAAGGTAGCCTGATGTTGCCTTTGACTGCGGTAATACAACTAGCACCAAAGACATCAAGAATTCCAGGATGGAATCCCATTAATGGGGAGAAAGGCAGATAGGATTTGACAGTATCAAGCACAAAATAAATTAGCGTTTGTGTTCACATCCCATATGACCGTATCAGAAACTGACAGAGAGTCAAGAGGTTATACAAACTAGACTGTGTTGGATAGGATCGGCAGGAATGGTGTCCTGGAATAACATCTGTCCACCACCCCTGAAGTACTGATGCTATCCATCTTACCAAGGGCCTTGACTATTGAGCCAAAGATAGCAATAGGATTCTGGAGAGTCCTGTGGAGGGGGCTGTCACAAATTAGGGAGTAGAAGAAATGCTTTTGTGATGCAGAATTTCAAATCATTACCTGCTGACACATCCCAAGCATCAGTAACACTACCCAAACTAGTCATTAATGATTTTAATTTTAATGTGTGATTTAACAGCAGCCAGGACATGTGACTCAAGGGACAATATTTGATTGAGGTATTGGTGGGATTGGGGTTTGGTGGTGATGGTGGTACTGGGAACGAATAGCCCTAGATTCAATCCGTTATTTAACAAATACTACGACATTTACTGTGGGCCAGGCAATTACCAGTCCCTGATCACATGGAGGTTAAAGTGATGAAACAATTACAAGGCAGTGAGGTGAGGATAGGCTGCTATGGGAACCCATGCGAACAGGTACTTAATCTAACCTTGGGGATTAAGGGAAGTTTTCCTATAGGAGATACTTTGTAGGTGAGTCTCAAAGGATGAGGAGTGATCTAGGAGAAGGAGATACAAATACAGGTGAGAAAGGGTATTTTAAGGAGATAGCAAAGCAACGGTAAAGTCCTGGAGGTGAGAGAGAACATGGCCTATTTGGAAGATTTCAAGCAGGGCAGTTTCCTTTTGTACTTAGATAGATGAAACTTATTTTTAAACCTAAAATATAAATAAAGTAGCAGAGAACGGATAAGATAAAGGCCAGATTTTTTTTTTTTTTTGATTTTAAGTTCCAGAGTGCATGCGCAGGATGTGCAGGTTTGTTACATAGGTAAACGTGTGCCATGGTGGTTTGCTGCACAGATCAACCCATCACCTAGGTATTAAGCCCAGCATCCATTAGCTGTTCTTCCTGATGCTCTCCCCCTGAAACGCCCCCCAACACGCCCCAGTGTGTGATGTTCCCCTCCCTGTGTCCACCTATTTTCATTGTGCAGCTTCCACTTATAAGTGAGAACATGTGCTGTTTGGTTTTCAGTTCCTGCATTAGTTTGCTGAGGATAATGGCTTCCAGCTCCATCCATTTCCCTGCAAAGGACATGATCTCATACCTTTTAATGGCTGCATGGTATTCCATGGTGTATATGTACCACATTTTATTTATCCAGTCTATCATTGATGGGCATTTAGGTTGATTCCATGCCTTTGCTAGTATGAGTAGTGCTGCAATGAACATACACGTGTATGTATCCATATAATAGAATGATTTATATCCCTATGGGTATATGCCCAGTCATAAGATTGCTGGGTAAAATGGTATTTCTGCTTCTGGGTCTTTGAGGAATTGCCACACTGTCTTCCACAATGGTTGCACTAATTTGCACTCCCATCAACCATCAACCATGTGAAAACATTCCTATCTCTCTGCAGCCTCACCAGCATCTGTTGTTTCTTGACTTTTTAATAATCACCATTATGAGACCGGTATGAGATAATCCAGGAGTTTTGAGCAGAAAATTTAATTTAGATGTATCAGTAATTTATAAAGCCACAAACAAAATTCCTTGCTACAACTATGCATACACTATGAAAGCCCCTCCATGATAATAACAAGCGTACCCCACAGAACGCCTCCTGGTTATTACAGGCTGAGCATCCCTTATTTGAAATGCTTGGGATCAGAAGTGTTTCAGATTTTGAATTCTTTTCAGATTTTGAAATATTTGCATTACTCTTACCAGTTGAGCATCCAAAAATATAAAATTTGAAATGCTCCAATGAGTTAACCTGTATTTTCCTGGTGGAACACTTCCTGCTTTTTAATACCTGACTTCACAGAACACATGTATTTCTCAAGCCAATATTTTTTTCCGCCCATATGCTCTATGCTAAGATTTCTATCTCATCCCCCAAACCCTAGACAGTATTACTTAAAAAAAGTATGTGGAGGAAAAATCTTGATATGCATTCCAAATTCATCTGGCATGGTGATGAGCCTTGGGTGCACATTGGATTTATTTATTTTTGAGACAGAGACTTGCTTTCCTGCCCAGGCTGGAGTGCAGTGGCACCATCACAGCTCACTGCAACCTCGAACTCCTGGGCTCAAGCAGTTCTTCCATCTTAGCCTCCTGAGTAGCTAGGACTACAGGCATGTGCGCCACCAAATGCAGCAGATTTTTTTAAAAAATTTTTTATAGACACAGGGTCTCACTATGTTGCTCAGGCTGGTCTTGAACTCCTGGCCTCAAGGGATCCTCTTACTTTGGCCTCCCAAGGTGCTGGGATTACAGGCATAAGCCATACTGTGCCTGACTTGGAATCATTTAATAGTGATGTCTAGGATCCCATGCAGAAATTCTGAGCCAATTGGTCTGGGGTTTGGCCTGAGTATAGGGATTGTTAAGAGTTGACCAGGTGACCCTAATGTGCAGCCAATGTTGAGTCGCAGAATATTGGTAGAATGTCAGACACACGTGTAGAGGTTTGGTTACATGCACCAGAGTGTCAAGAAAAGAGATATGCTTGCTTTACGTTACCTGTGCTAAGAGGGATGTCAGTGTTAATGCACACAAAGAAGCTCTGTTTTAACAAGTCTATGAAAGGATGATCATAAAGCAAGGATCTGAACATTGTGCATCCTGTGTGATATCTCTCTGTGTGTATGCATTTTACTGTGTTTTAAGTACGTTTTAAGAAATTGGTTGGAGGGTTTCAGTTGTTACATATTTTCCCATTGGAAATAGTAAGAGAGCCCCAGATGTATAATAGGAAACTCAGGAATGGATTTCTGATGTTAAGCAGTAGATGCCTATATTCATTTAAGGTCAGAAGTATTCCATTTTATTTTGGGGCCTGTTCTATCATGTCGGTGGAGGTAGTTGAGGTGTGTAGGCTGCGCTTGAACTCCAGAGAAGTGGTGGAACTTGAGGTGGGTGCAGGTGCTCAGTGGAGAGCAAGGTCGCATACTTTGTTCAGCCTATGCTGCGAACTTGTCAAGTGTTGGTTGCAGCAGGCCTCGCCCCCTTGTGAAATGAGGAAAGTGACCTAGAGCAGCTCTGGTTTTCAAAGTTCAAAGGATCCCTTGGGTCCATCTGGTGTGGGGTGTCGGGATGAGTATGGTTCTGTCTGCTCCCTCCCTTCCTCTTATTTGTAAGGTGATCCTGAGACACACTGTGAGGAAATGAAGTGAGATTGGGAAGGGAGAAAGCCAATAAAAAGTACATTAACCAGCAAGTTACTGCTATGGGAAACATGGGATGAATTGTTCTGGGAAGCCTTTGAGAAACTCTATGAACCATACCTGAGAATTGTCCTGTTGAGGGGTGAGGAAGCTAGGGTATTTGTCCTCCATCCCCCACCCCACAATGATTGAGGGTGGCTTCTGGAGCATGGGTAACGCAGCACTCTAAGCCTGCCCCGGGCACGGGCCAAGCATGCTGCTGAGGCTGGAATATGTTGCCCATCAGTGAGTTGCAAGAAGCCACTGCATGTCAGAGAACTGTTTGAGGGACCTCCAGGGAGCCTGAAAGGGTATGGGTGGGTATCATCAACATTTGCTTTGTTCTACTTCTTACGTCACCAGAAAGGCCTTCTTTACTTCATTTGTAATTTGGTCTCCTATGTACATTTCTTTATAAGCAAGTGTCCCAGGGCTGGAAAATTCTTTGAAAAACTACTACTCCTTCCCAAGGAGTTTTGAATTTGGCAAACTCTGACCGGTTAAATTTGTTTTCTTAGGCCACCATTAGATGGAAACATACCTATTTTTTTCTAAAAGAAATTACTGTCGTCCGCCTGATTTTAGTACGTTTGAAAATAGTAACAATAATCATGGTTAATTTCCAAGTGTTACATGCTTAGTATAAAACCCAGATTTTTTTCTGTCCCAGATTTTAAGTCAATAAATATAGTTACTGAGACTACGAGTTCAGGATTTGAGTCGTTTATTATACTAGATGATCATGGCATGACTGATTATGGTCGAATTATTGAATCAATGAATTATAAAACAGTACATGGAAGTGATTAACTGAGATGCACTATTAGGTTTTGTTTGATTTTCATGAAGCATGAGGATAAACAGCTAGAAATCTGGTTCAGCAAAGTTGCCAAAAGTATGTGTTTATAGATAAAGTTGGGAAGATTCATGGTATGTAAATTGCCCAAGTGTTTTTCCAATTCCTTTTATCCCCCGCCCTTTTTTTTCCTTACCTCATGAAAAATTTAGCAAAGGTTTTGCAATTGACAGTAAATAATGGGCTTCACTCAGATCATGATCTTCACCGAGAAAAAAAAGACTAAGAAAGAAATGCACTGAAATTTTAATAGCTGCATTTCTCAGCTTTTCCATCTAATGCTTTCTAATTCACTTTGCAGCATCTTGTTGGGACCTCACTTCTAGAATCTGAAACAGAATAGCAAAGGTGGATAATGTTTGAGATGACCAGCTCTGGTCAGAAAACCAAGCACAAGTGTACTACCAATTTCACATGAATGGCCATCATCATGTGGCTCGAAACCAGAACATACACCTCAAGAGGGCCTACAAATGTGCAATATATTTACTTCATGCCCAAATTGCCAAATTGCTTTCTTTTTTCTGCCATTGTTCTCCAACATAACGACTAAAAATAATAAGATAAAAGAGTCAAATTAGAAGATTGAATTTTTTTTCTGATACCAGGGAAAATATTTCATTACTATTGGCCAAATTTTTTATAACTGTTTTTTAAAAATATGATCCATAAAGATATTGAATCAAATACTTGTAGACAGAGATGTTCTGAAAATGATAAATTAGGATTGTTTGGGTAATTTTCTTTTTGCCAGTGGTTTATATGAATCATTAACCAGATGGTTGCAAAGCTTTCAGTTTTGTTAAATTAAAAAAAAGGAGATGATTAGATTAACAGATTCACTGCCTCTTAATCTGAGTTGTCTTTAAGCAGAAAGTAACTATAATATTAATCCTGTATCTAGAACTATGTGATTGGTGTATTTATTAATATTTAGGAGATTAATCAAGTTTTATTTAAAGCATCATTATCATTATTTACTTTGAAATCTGTGCTTCCTTTTATAGATTAGTGAGTGAAGGTGATTCTTACCGAGATCCTGCTGGCCTTTCCTTGCAGGTTAGCCTTAGTGTCCATGTATTTATTTAGCGATGAAATTATCATGGTCCTGGAATGCCAACACAAGAACAAATTGAGGGAAAATATTTCTCTGGCTTCCCTTGATTAGGATTTCTCTCATGGATCCCTTATACAAGCACTTTCTGTTGGGGCAGTTTAAATGTGAAAGGCAGTCTTTTTTTTTTTTTTCTCTTTCTTATTATTTTTATTTTATTTTATTTTATTTTATTATTATTTAAGTTTTAGGGTACATGTGCACAATGTGCATGTTTGTTACATATGTATACATGTGCCACGTTGGTGTACTGCACCCATTAACTCGTCATTTAGCATTAGGCATATCTCCTAAAGCTATCCCTCCCCCCTCCCCCCACCCCACAACAGTCCCCGGAGTGTGATGTTCCCCTTCCTGTGTCCATGTGTTCTCACTGTTCAATTCCCACCTATGAGTGAGAACAGGCGGTGTTTGGTTTTTTGTCCTGGCGATAGTTTGCTGAGAATGATGATTTCCAATTTCATCCAGTCCCTACAAAGGACATGAACTCATCCTTTTTTATGGCTGCATAGTATTCCATGGTGTATATGTGCCACATTTTCTTAATCCAGTCTATCATTGTTGGACATTTGGGTTGGTTCCAAGTCTTTGCTATTGTGAGTAGTGCCGCAATAAACATACGTGTGCATGTGTCTTTATAGCAGCATGATTTACAGTCCTTTGGGTATATACCCAGTAATGGGATGGCTGGGTCAAATGGTATTTCTAGTTCTAGATCCCTGAGGAATCGCCACATGGACTTCCACAATGGTTGAACTAGTTTACACTCCCACCAACAGTGTAAAAGTGTTCCTATTTCTCCACATCCTCTCCAGCACCTGTTGTTTCCTGACATTTTAATGATCGCCATTCTAACTGGTGTGAGATGGTATCTCATTGTGGTTTTGATTTGCATTTCTCTGATGGCCAGTGATGATGAGCATTTTTTCATGTGTCTTTTGGCTGCACAAATGTCTTCTTTTGAGAAGTGTCTGTTCATATCCTTTGCCCACTTTTTGATGGGGTTATTTGTTTTTTTCTTGTAAATTTGTTTGAGTTCATTGTAGATTCTGGATATTAGCCCTTTGTCAGATGAGTAGGTTGCGAAAATTTTCTCCCATTCTGTAGGTTGCCTGTTCACTCTGATGGTAGTTTCTTTTGCTGTGCAGAAGCTCTTTAGTTTAATTAGATCCTATTTGTCAATTCTGGCTTTTGTTTCCATTGCTTTTGGTGTTTTAGACATGAAGTCCTTGCCCATGCCTATGTCCTGAATGGTAATGCCTAGGTTTTCTTCTAGGGTTTTTATGGTTTTGGGTGAAAGGCAGTCTTAAAAAGGATTGCTGAAAGAAAACAAGGAAAAAAGAATAACGTGATAAAACTGAATACTGAAGATATCTGCAAATCTACTGCTCATGTAGTAGTAAAGATGGTTTGTTTTGTTTTGAATTGTGATTGTTTTAAATGGCCAGCTGGGGTCTTTTGCAAGTGCATTTGCAGGGCTGGAGTTCCAGGTGAGAGGTCCTGGGGGATGAGGTGACACTGAATGTTACTAGTCTGAGAGCCATCCACAGAGTGGTTTAGGGGACTGGACTTGGATTATGCTGAGGCAGGTCCACCTGAGTTCTCTGCCACGTGGTTACTGCAGACTTAGGGAGTTAACCTCTTGACCAGGTTTCACCAGAAGAATTTGCCTTCCACTGCCACTTTTTTGTTTTTTCAGCACTCAGTGGAGCTGGTCAGTATTTATCAGACCTTTGATATCTATATGGCTATGCTAGTGGGGAACAGAGCACTGGATACAACCAGGATGTTTTCATAATCACAAAGCCCTGCTCTATCTGTCCCTCCTGGATGGAAAATAGCTGTGGGATGAATGCAGTGGCTGAAAACTAAGTGTTGTGGCCTTGATGGCTGCTGACAGATAGCATTGCCCAGTAAAATATAAGATTCCCAGTTAAATGTAAATTTCAGATAAATAACAAAGATTTGTTTCACGTTTTCATGAGACATGCCTATGCTGAGAAAGTATTTGTTGTTCATCTGAAATTCAAATTTAACCAGGCATCTTGTCTTTTTATTTGCTAAATCTGGCAACCACATGCTGAGATCTCTACCGGAGCTTGTGGTCAGTAAAGAGAATCACTGTGAGCCTGAAGTGGCCGACAGCTGCGTGAGGTCCAGAGCTCAACAGAGCTCTACTTAAGCAGATGGAGCAATGAGAATGATAGATATCACCACAATGGATGACTTTTCTGTGTCTACTTCTCCTTTCCTGGCTTTACTTAAGCCTCAGTGGAACCAAAACTTGACCATTAGGGTGGGGATTTAGAACCACATTTAATTTTATCTAGAAAAATAAGGGAATGTGACATTCTTGCACGTATGTTTTATGGAACAAATTCTCACTGACTCAACTTTTTAATGGATAAAATAGGAAAAATAAATATTACCTACTTTATAGCTCTGTTGCAAGAATTAAATGAGATAATGTAGTTGAAACCCATTAATTAGCAAATTACCTGTCCCTTAATACTCATTAAGGATTCACATATGTCTAGCATCATCATCATCAGCAGCAGCATCATCATCATCATCAGCATCATCATCATCATCAGCATCATCATCACTAGAATGAGGGACAGCTAAAGAGAAATTTCAGAATATCCTTAGAGCTATCCCTAGAATAGCTACCTAAAAATACAATAGCTGAGCAGTTTCCTTCCATACCTTAGGTATTTTGTGACTCTCAATTCTTGGCCCTTTTAAGCTCTCCAAGGAATAATGCAACTTTGGCTCCACTATTAGACAAATGTAAGCCCCTAAAGTATTTGAAGTATGGCTGTATCTGCCAAGAATCGAACAGGAAAAAAAGTTTCTGTATAAGATTTTTCTAAGTCGTATTATCCTAAAACTCTGAAACAAAATCTTCCCTGCTGCCTATGGGAGGAGAAGTCAGATGAAAACCATTGAGAGTTGAGTTATCATTAAAATAATCAACCAAAGAGAGCTTGCTTTAAGATAGTGCCTCAAAAGTTGATTTGAAATAGAATTTCAGATATAATATTGAGTGATAATCACATATAAATCTTAAGGAAATGAAAATATACCCTCAATATTGATTTAATTTTCTACCGAATTCTTCTGTCTCTCAATTGCTGAAAATCTTTTACTTGATAAAATAAACAGGCAGTAAGTGTAAAGTTTTTTTTAACCTTTTCATTTTAAAATACTTCTACATCTACAGAAGAGCTGCAAAGAGAGCAGGCTCCCATATATCATTCACTCAGCTTGTGAAATTGTTTTTACCCTTAAGTTATTACTGTTTCTAGAATTATCCTGGGTGCCAGTCACAGTAAATTAGGCACACCAATGCCAAGGAGACTTTTTTAGAATGAAACTTTCAAGAATGCCAACAGACATTTCCTACAAGCAGTGGGATTTCAACCTTTTCATCTTTTTTCTGTATAACAAACCAAGGTAAGAGCTGAAAGAAAAAGCAACCGTGTGTACTGTTGAACCACGTGAAAATCCAAGTGGTCCCCTTTGCCAATGATGAACAAGGGAAAACAGTCAGTGTGTTGACAATCTGGGATGAACCATTAAGCATTGAAGATCTGAGTCTCTGCTTAATACACTTAAATAAATTTAATGAGAAGTGACTTTTTTTAAACAGAGCAGATTGGTAATTATCAACTGACAAGTTTTCAAAACAACTGATCACATCTGTTGGACTGCCTTTTAATTTTTACCCCATCCTGTGGGTAACCATAGAGTTTTGATCATAATCACCAACAATATTTCTCTAGCTTCAGTCCCTGCCCCCTGCAAATGGGAATCTACCTCTTAGAATCAGCCCAAATAATTCTGAAAGAGTACAGGATGTTTCTCTCTTGTGTACCAAGTGCACACAAAAGTGCAAACCCATTGAATACTTTTCTATTCCGTCGTCTGCCATTTTCTTCTTCTTCTCTTGTGTACACTGTTGCTGAAAACATCACGAGTTATTGCTGATGAGTCTTACTGAAGGCTCTGTAGATTCTGGTGCCCACAAGGTGGTCACCCTCCCCTGATTCTGGCTGGTGTCTTCCCCAAGAATGCCTATGATAGTTGTGAAGGTGCTGTTATCTGTATTAAGGGCATTAGCCTCTTTTGCTGCTGAGACTAATGTCATCAAAGCAGCTGACAGCCTGCCCTGAAGTTCCTTTAGTATTCCATCTTTGGATAAATCAAATTTACTCCAGCATGGGGTGTGAGTACAGGGGAGCAGGGCCATGGACGATAATCTGAGTCAAAAACAGTACTCATGTCCCTCTACCTATTGTTTTGAACTCCTTAGTTCCACTTAAAACATACCCCTGGTTGTTTTTCCTTCTAAATTTTTCCTGTGTGTCCAAACTCAAGTTGAAACTTGGCTACAGTTCCAAAGAGGTAATTTAGTTGTCTAATCATTTCTTGTAGTTTCTCTGAAAAAAAAAAAAAATTCCCTGGAGAGTGAGAGTCTCAAGCTCAAATGCCTATAAGGACCACTTACCTAACTTAATGGAATGCAATGGATCGGGTGGAACCAGCAGCAAATTGCAGAGAACACATCGTATCTAACGGGTTCAGTAATTGTTTTTCAGCTCCCACTGATGGTTGCCAAGCATGATTGTTGGGGCAGTGTTGCCAGATTTTCTGATTTTTCAGAAGGAGCTAGAAATCTAGACATTTATATTAAATCTTCTGATTTTCAAATGTCATGAACTAATTTAACATTTTTATTGAGCACTGTGCAAATCAAACAAAACATTTGTTTGCTGCACTGGGTCCACAGGCCTCATGTTTGCTTGCTTTAGTGCCCTAAACATTTCATGTCAGCAAGAGAAAAGAGACCCAAGAATTAGATCATGTTTAGATAAATGCTTAGGTCATCAGCACCATTAAATCCTTAAGCTCATCTGAATCAAAGGGAATTACAAAGACAAACCGTAGTATTGGTTTTAATGAGCTTATGACCTTTATTAGAAAACAGTAATAACAATTTTAAAGAATCTTAAGTGTCAGACACTTTATTTTGTATTCTTTGTTTTTCCACATTTAAATTTTTTTTTTTTTGAGATGGAGTCTTGCTGTGTCACCCAGGCTGGAGTGCAGTGGTGTGATCTCGGCTCACTACAAGCTCTGCCTCCCGGGTTCACGCCATTCTCCTGACTCAGCCTCCCAAGTAGCTGGGACTACAGGTGCCCGCCACCATGCCTGGCTAATTTTTTTGTGTTTTTAGTAGAGACGAGGTTTCACCGTGTTAGCCAGGATGGTCTCGATCTCCTGACCTCGTGATCCGCCCGCCATGGCCTCCCAAAGTGCTGGGATTACAGGCGTGAGCCACTGTGCCCAGCCTGAATTTTTATTACAAAAGTGATAACGGTTGCTATAAGAATCTAAATATTATACAATTGTAATAAGTGAAACATTTCTTGCTTGCTTTTTTTTAAACTCACTTATCACATTCTTCCTTATCTAACTACCACTAAGCCCAATTGTACTCTCCAGATGTAACAAAGGTTAACAATTTAGAATCTACCTCTTTCTCTGTTTCTTTCTCTATCTACACACACACACACACACACACACACACACATACACACTCTCACTACTTGGCAGTGTTAAACGGACAGAACCTGTCAAATCCTGATTCTGCCATTTATTGCAAAGTGATTTTTTTTTTTTCCACGGTGGTTCACGCCTGTAATCTCAATACTTTGGGAGGCTGAGGCAGGAGGATCACTTGAAGCCAGGAGTTCGAGACCGGTCTGGGCGACATAGCAGTACCTCATTTCTACAAAAAAATTTTAAAACCTGGCCAGATGTGGTGGTGCAGACCTGTAGTCCAAGCTACTTGGAGGACTGAGGCAGGAGGATCATTGCTTGAGCCCAAGCATTCAAGGCTGCATTGAGCTACAATTGTCACTGTATTCCAGCCTGGGAAACACAGTGAGACCCTTGATCTGTATAGATGAATTATAACCCACACATCTTTTTCTGCATTTGTGACTTCATTCACTTACTGATTTCCAGAAATTTCTGTTAATTCTCCAAATTTTTGTTTTTTCTTAAGAGCTTTCCATTCCTGTAACCGCTTCTTTCTATGTTTCAATAGCTTGCATATCTTCTTCATCAAATTCATCTTCAGCTTCCTTTAGCTGTGCAAGAGTCATCTTTTCAAATGGTTTCACCATTGCTTCTTTCTGTAAACGTAAAACCATTTCTTCAATTTCATCTTTTGACTCTTCTTTAGGAGGAAGAATGCCGAAATCTCTTAAAATGTCATTCCATTCTGTATCTTCATTGGGATCCTGCATGATGCACTGCTCTGCCCCTCACCTGCAAAGTGATTTTGAAGTGTCAGACACTTTAAATACAGAATTGTTAGTTCTTACAACAATCCCACCGATTTTATATTTTTATCTCCAATTTATAGAGAATGATACTAAAACTCAGATAATTATTAGAATTTAAATAACTTGCCCGATTTTTAACTACACACATCTAAGAAGTTGCAGAGCTGGAATTAGAACCAGAGACCATTCACTTTCTATTCTGTCATATTGCCCATAACACTAGAACTCAATCTAGTGCATGGTGAGGACAGGTTACATAGTAACTCCCTTGTAGGGAGGAACCTCTCTTTTCAGTGATAATAAGTTAGAAGAATTTAATATTAACTTGTAGCATGGAGATGTATGTGTGTCAAAAGAACTCTCCAAACGACAAACACCATGAGAATAATTCTTCATTCCTATGGAGGTCTTCATCTTCTTGGATCTTTCTCTTCCCCTACCACTCCTCGTCTTTCATCTCTTCCATTAGTCTTTTAAGTTTTTTGGTACTGAGAATCATATTCTATTAATCATTTGATTACTTTGTAGGGAATCCTAGTATCATTTACTCATGCCAACATGTCACTCTTTCATTATTCCTGGAAGAATTTAAACGTGACTTTGATATTTGGTCACAGTAGAATCTAAAGGGATCAAAGGGCTGTTGAGACACTTAAAGACTTTACTGTACATTTTATTTTACCATGAAGGTTACAAAGTAGAAACAATACATTTTTATTTCTCTTCAAATTGTGTCAAAGAATCAATATAAATAGGTGGCTCTTTGTTAAAAAGTCTCACTTTAATTGAAATGTTATAGCTTGAACTCTTAAAGTTTGAATTACTTTAAAGTTATTTATGACAAAAATCTAGGTGTTGGGGATTTTGAAGGCACCTTTCTCCCCAAGTGTTGCTTTCAAGTGCACACGACCTTTCATTTCCTTAGACAAAGGGGGAAAGTATGAATTAGGAACTCACAAAGAGGGCAAGAAAATAAAAAGGTAACCTCCTAGTTGCCTTCCAATGCTGTGTTCCTCTGACACACATTTTCTCTTTCTAGATTTTGTGTTCATGCCTTTCCCTTTTGAGTTTCATCAATTTTGTTTTTGACAATGTTACTTTCTCACACTGTTTTTTAAAATAGTCCTTGCAGCACTTTATGTGGGCTTACTGTTGAACAAATCATAAAATTTGTAGACCCTTTTGTAACGATGACTTGGGACAGGATACAGATTTTTTTTTAACAAAGATTAGAAAGCTCTCTGTGAGGGAGAGATAAAGATGATTAAAAACTGCAGGAGGCCAGCATCTTACAGAATTGTAGACTTTGTTCATTCTTAGACATACCAGAGCACCCTGCACTTTTCATAGTAGACATTACTTCATGTTGCAACTCTCCATGTTACTCAATGTGGGGTCCATGGACCGGCAGCATTGGCATCTCACCTTGAAGCTTGTTAGAAATGCAGTTTCAGGCCTCACCCTAGACCGACTGAATCAGAACTCACATTTTAACAAGATCTCCAGATGCGTTATGTACACATTAAAGCTTCAGAAGCTCTGCTCCTACTACCTTACCAAGATGTCTTTTTCAGTCTTGCATTTCCAACACTGAACATGGAGCCTGGTGGATAGTCGGAACCTTATAAATATTTGACTGTTGAGTTGGTTCTTAGTACTTGAAGATCTAGTCTAAAGCTCCCATTTAGAAAAGTTAGGAAGCCCAGGAGATATAGTTAACTGAATGTAGAGCTTGATCTACTCAAGAGGTTCTCAACCTTTGCTGCACACTGGAAACATCTGAGAAGATTTTAAAATTTAATTTTAATTTTTCATTTTTTGGATGCATAGTAGGTGTATATATTTATGGGGTACATGAAATATTTTGATATAGGCATACAATGCATAATCATCACATCAGGGTAAATGGGGTATCTATCACACCAAGCATTTGTCCTTTCTTCGTTTTATAAATAATCCAATTATACTACTCTAGTTATTTTAAAATGTACAATAAATTGTTGTTGACTGTTGTCACCCTGTTGTGCTATCAAATAGTATAACTTATTCATTCTAACTATATTTTTGTACCTATTAAACATCCCCACTTCCTGCCCCCCACCCCTCCCCCCAGCTACCAAATACTGATACAAATTCCTGGCTATCAGTATTGATTTAATTAGTATAGGGTATGACCTGGACATTGAAATTTTGAAATCTCCCCAGGTGATTCTCCTGCGCATCCAAGGTTGAGAACTGTTGCCATAGAAATAGTTTCACAGAAAGCTTTTCAAATAATTGAATGACTAAGTCCCAGGACAAGGAACATATTGAAGCCATTAATGCATATAAACTTGAGTCTCCAGAGTATCTTGGGCCAGAACATGATGTTACTGGGAGTGAGTTTGTGTGTCCCAACAATTTTGGAGTATTTGGTATTTTTAGTAAGCAAATATGTTCTCTATATTTTCCTAAACTAATCATACAGGGGAACAGTAGAAAGATACAGGTTTGGTAAAGAGAGTGATACTTATGAATCTTGGGAGAAACTATAACTTTAAAAGAACGTTAATCAATCACTTTCAACTTATTAGTTGAAAATCAATAAAAGTGTTTTTATATTTCATCCAACTGTGTTGGTTATTTTGTTCTGTTGGAAGAGGTATCATGACCTGATTTATCAATTTTAAAGCTATTACTCCTGAATAAAACAGTTCTAAATTTTACCCTTCCTTTTGCTTCTCTCCTCTTTTAGGCAACAAAAATCCATCTGCTCTAGGATAGGAAACTATTCTGCTTATGAATATTTCTCTCGTCTTCCCTCCTTGGCTGATTCTCTTGAAGAGCATAGCCTTTCATTCAGATGGAGGCTTTCAGCAGGGAGAATTACATCATTTCAGATGATGTCAATGTAGCATGTGGCTAATTTGGTTGAACTGACATTATGAGCACATTAGAGATAATGTTTGATAAAGTTGAAGTACATTTCCTTATTGTCCTATTACAATTCTTAGCTCCTCGGGGGATTTTAAGCAAGCTTGAGATGTGTACTCAGTGGCTAACGTTCCCACAAAGTATTTCATGCTTCCCAAGCATCTCAAAGCTTATGAGAGTTGGAGATAAAATTGAAGAAGCCACTGAAGAGCGAATATGTGATAACAGTGGGAGATCTGGGTGTCAGAGCTGATTGCATCATTATAGTGTAGATGTGGAATTTGCTTAGAAATTCACTGTATAGTGATGTCATATCATGACATGCTACTGTGTAGCTGATTTCCTCTGTTTTTCTTTGAATACTGTATTAGAGTAAAAGAACAGTGTCTATAACCAAGAGAACAAAATACAGTGTCAGGACATTCATTCCTATTGAGCCTTGCCATTCAGGGGACTTTTATGTCATTGATCTTCCATCCTTTAAGACATGATCCTCATCTGCATAGTTGAAGCTACATCTTTGGAACACCCATATTTTTGCTTGCAGGAAGGAAGAAAAAAAATAAATCAATGGCAAATGATTTCTTTGAAGCAAGTGAGAAGGAACTCATACATATTCCTTATGTTCACATTTCATTGTTGAACACTTATCACATAGCCACATTCATCTACAAGGAAGGCTGGGAAATGTGGGCTTTATTGTGGCAATCATGTTTTTGTGTGTGTGTGTGTGTGTGTTTGTGTGTGTGTGACAGAGAGAAAGAGAGAGAAGGAGAGAAAGGCAGTGCAGAACATGCCTCCAAGTTATACCTCTGAGATGCAAGGAGCAGGGGTATTTATCTGAACTCCTGACAGTCATTGATTGAGGGCTGTTCCTGGTGACGAGCTAATTCCTTGACATTTCTAACCTGCCGTTTGCATGGAAAGAGTGGGCTTTGGAGAGCAGAGAAATCCCTCCGGCAAAGAAATATAGATATTGGCAATTGGAAGTTGGCTTTTAGGAACTGATGAGGGTAGGGGGGATATAGATGGGACACCAGCAAAATCTGTTATAGCATTTTCCCCAGGTTGTTGGCATCTCATTGATTTCACAACTTCTACCTCTATCAACTACCAGCTATTCCTCTACCAATCTTACATATTAAATACTGAAGAAACACATATATTCTGCCCTTAAACAACCTAGAGTCGTAAACACCCTTTTTTCTAAAATGAAGGTGACCAATTAATTGTATAACTATAGTTACAATTTATAAAATTTGGATGTGGGTTCACGTGCTTTACATAACTTGCATGAAGATGGGTGCAAAATAATTCTGGGTGAGTTGTTGTGTGCTGAAAGATGTAATTATGAGTTATTTAGAAGGAATTTTCAAAGGGTTTGATGGCTAAAAACTAACTTAAATTTAATTCTAATATTTTTGTTATTCTTTAAAGAATCTGATTGCCAACTCATTTAGCTTTACCTCATAAAAATGTAGTTGGTAAAGCTAAAGCTAGTTTATTTAGCTTTATCTCATAAAAATGTAGTTGGTAAAGCTAAAGCTAGTTTATTTAGCTTTATCTCATAAAAATGTAGTTGGTAAAGCTAAAGCTAGTTTAAGCTTAGAAATATATGTAAACAATTTTTGGTAGGACCAATGGATCCTTCAATTCTTTCTTTCCTTTGTTTCGTTTTGTTTTTGTTTTTGTTTTTGAGACGGAGTCTGGCTCTGTCGCCCAGGGTGGAGTACAGTGGCGCGATCTCTGCTCACTGCAAGCTCCGCCTCCTGGGTTCACGCCATTCTCCTGCCTCAGCCTCCCGAGTAGCTGGGACTACAGGTGCCCGCCACCACGCCCGGCTAAGTTTTTGTATTTTCAGTAGAGACGGGGTTTCACCGTGTTAGCCAGGATGGTCTCGATCTCCTGACCTCGTGATCCGCCCGCCTCGGCCTCCCAAAGTGCTGGGATTACAGGCGTGAGCCACCGTGCCCGCGCCCTGCCGGATCCTTAAATTCTTTCTAAGAATCACAGGTAATAGCAATACTTAGTCAATTACATGATATGTATGGGCTAATTTGAAAACAAATGTGTATGTGTATAAGTTTGCAGGACTATTGTTCTCTTTTTAATTGCTCCAGTGTGAATGTAGCCATAAATAGTCATTGCATGGAGGCAGAAGACGGGTTGAAATACCTTTTTCAAGCAGGAAGTTGTTCCTGTTTGAACTCACATGCTAAAATGAGAAAAAAAATTAATCAATTATTGAATTATGAGGTCTACATGAGGGTATTTTTTTCTTTTGTAGAATTGGAGGAAGTGAACGTTCCTCCCATGATTCCTTATCTATAAATAACTAAAATAAGTTAGGTTTATTTATTTTTCTCACTTTAGTTCAAATTAAGAGTTCTGCTAATAACCTAGTTAGGGAAAAAAAGCTATTTGGAAAGTGAATTTAATTCTAGTTTCAAATAGATTGACACGCAAACCTAGCTTATTCATAGATTTCTAAAATATATTCAACAGAACCTTTAAATAGATCTCTTATAATATGAAGGAGCTTCACCAGAGTGATGCCAAGCATATTTTAGACTGAGGCAACTTCAATATCTATCCAGTTACAGCATTATTCTACCAGATTTTGAAAGAACCTTGTAGAAGGAGATGCTGGAACCTGGCTCTGAGCCCTTGACCAGTCTTTCAGCAGAGGTCCTGATACTAATATTTTGAGCTCAAAATTTTTACCCCACCATTTTCCCTTTTTGTAGCAGCCCTTCAGGGAAGAAGCAGTTATTCTGAGAAGGTTTGGGAACTGAAGATGACCAATTCCCAAACCTTACAGAAAGCTAGTGCTAAGACACCAGGTTTAGCACTGGTTGTACAAGGTTGAAACACTAGATGCTGAATTTTCCCTCAGTCAGTCTAATTTCTAGGCAAATAATCTGGTCCCTCATGAAATTTGATAGGTCCTGAATGACTATTTCTGGACCAGAGACAATCAGGATTTGCCTATTGCTTTATACCTTTTTATGGCTCAATATTCCTCTGTGTGTGTGTGTGTGTGTGTGTGTGTGTGTACACACAATGCCTGTTGCTTTCAATTCAGCAGGGCTACAACAAGATTATTGGCAGAGCTCTTAATTTGAAGTAAAGTGGGAAAATAAATAAACCTCCTAACTTCTTTTAGTTATTTATGGATTAAGGAATCATGGGAGGACATAATGGGAAGAATGTTCATTTCCTCCAATTCTACACACTCAATGGGATGTTATTCAGCCATAAAAATGTGATTATATATATATTATAATATATAATGTGATTTTATATATATATGTAAATATATATATAAAACATTTTGTTTATCCATTCATCCATTGATGGACATTTGGGTTGTTTCCACATTGTGGTTACTGTGAATAGGATTGTTATGAACATTTGTGTACAAATATTAGGTTGAATTCCTGTTTTCAGTTCTTTGGTGTATATACCTTGGAGTGGAATTGCTGGGTTGTATGGTAACTCTGTGTTTAACTTTTTGAGGAACCAAGCCTGTTGCTTTCAGCTCAGACAGCAGGGCTGTAATAACCTTTGTTAATGATGCTTTGCCCAGTAGCACCATAAAGTGTTCATAAGTATTGATCTCTCTTGGCAGTGAAAATAGTAAATGAAAGAAGTTTGAGTCATACAGTGGAAACATTTTAACATTCACTCTGGTTCTTATATACGTGACCTAGCAGTAAGAATGATGAAACAACCTTGATTTTGAGACTTGTTCTAATGTGTACTAAAAATTACATTTGACTACTAAAAACATAGGCCTGAAATCACAGAGATTTTTTTTTTATTCCTGAACACACGGTTCTCAACCTCAGAATTATTGACATTTTGGGTGGGATGATTCTTTGTTGTAGAAGACTTTCCTGTGCAATATAGAATGTTTAGCTCCATCCTTGACACTTAAATACTAGGTGCCAGTAAACTTCTCTCTCCCCAGGTTGTGGCAATCAAAGATGTCTCCAGACATTGCAAAATATCCCCCCTGGGGTCGGGGAGAAAGAAGGGGGGCAATGTAAAAGAAGTCCAAGGCTGTTTTGGTGGCTGCACAATATAACTAATATCTTAGGTTCCGTCTATGTTTTGTGACTCTATCATCCTTAATGTGCAGCTGTTAATCTTGAGGTTACGTCCTGGTGGGAAGAGGGTTGCTGCAGCTCCAGCCATGTTTCAGGCAAGAAAAAGAAGAAGCTGAGTTAGGCTCCTGTAAAGAAACTTACAAAAAGTCTTGCTGAAAGACCTGTGTCTATATCTCATTGGCCACCTTTATCTGCAATGGAAGCTTGGACAAATATTTTATTTCTGGGTCCATTGCCACACCCAACAAAATAATTATTTTGCTACTAAGGAAAGGGGGAAGAATGTATATTGCATAGTCAACTATAAGTCTGAATCGCAGAATAGCAGATTTGTTTTTGATTGTTGAGACTATGGGAGAAGATTACGTTCTAATGAGGGGTGGTGCCTTCTTCCCTGAGGGCAATGGATGTTCATAGTGTTTGCTTCTTGGGAGGAGTTTTATCCTAAGACAGGAAAGGGGGTAGGTTATTGCCCTGGTATAGAAAAGGCCTTAAATTGGCTTCGACTCTGAAACATAAAGAGAACCAGCTGGCTGGGTGTGGTGGCTCACGCCTGTAATCACAGCACTTTAGGAGGCTGAGGCGGGCGGATGACTTGTGGTCAGGAGTTCGAGACCAGCCTGACCAACGTGGTGAAACCATGTCTCTACTAAATATACAAAAATTAGCAGGGCGTGGTGGCGTGCACCTGTAATCCCAGCTACTCAGGAGGCTGAGGCAGGAGAATCACTTGAACCCGGGAGACAGAGGTTGCAGTGAGCCGAGATCGTGCCACTGCACTCCAGCCTGGGCAACAGAGCGAGACTCCATCTCAAAAAAAAAAAAAACAAAAAAAATCAAAAAGTTAACCAGCATAATTTTGGTGCTGTAAGTCCAGTTCTCTTCTACATGGGGAGACAGATCCAGGTCGCTCAACTCTTTTCCTTCATTTGTCACTGCAGGCAAAGGTAGCAGTGGCAGCAAGAGGCCAGGGATTTAGCCAGGCAGAAATGTTGGAGCCCCTAGCCTCAAGTGGGTGTATCTGAGCTCTAGTCCCATCGGCAGTATGCCCAAACCTGAGGCTAGAATGGGAATTAGTAGCAGTCACCAGCATATGTAGCTGTGTGAGACAGACCGCTGTTCTCACAGAGATCAAGATCATTGGTACCCAGGGTAGCCATATGGTGACAGAATGGGAAAGCCAGAGCGGAAGTAAGGGGAGAACTTTTTCTGGAGGACTCTGCTTTCCAGACTACAAAAGATTGCTGGGACACGTAGGGCAAACTCATTAAGAAGTAGGTCTCTGTGGTAAGCAGGGAGTATAGCACTTGGAGTATATAAAGAGACATAACTTTATTGTCACTGGTTCATAAGGCTGGTAATTAATGCTAATATTACATTATAATATAATATTACAATTTAGTATAATATTAATACTAATATTAATTAATGCTAATATTGAATTGTAACCCTTCAAAAGACATGTCTAAGTCCTAAACCACGATACCTGTGAATGTGCTTTTATTAGGAAATAAGGAAATAAAACAATTAGGAAATAAGAGTCTTTGTCCATTGAATCAAATTAAAATGAGGTCATACTTTCATAGGGTAAGCCCTAATCTGACTTGTTTCCTTATAAGAAAACAGAAATGCGTATACAGTGCCATAGGGGAGAATGCCACACAAAGATAGAGGCAGAGACTGGAATGATTGATCTATGTGCCAAGGAATGCCAAGGATTTCTGGCAACCACCAAAAGCTAAGAGAGAGGCATGGAATAGACTCTGCCTCAGAGCCTCTAGAAGGAAGCAACCTTTACAACACCTTATTTTTGGATTTCTGGCCTCCAGAACTGTAAGAGAGTAAATTTTCTGCTGTTTTATGCCACCCAATTTGTGGTGCTTTGTTACAGCAGCCCTAGGAAACTAATATAGCTGAGACTTATGTCTGACACACATAAAATAAAAACTTGCATTTACTCAGAACCTGTCTAGTTGCATTTATCTTCTATATATTGTTTAATGTGAATTATTGTGATGGGCAATACAGATCCCATCTTGTTAATTTGCTCCTAAAATACCCTAAACTATTTCAGTTGTGGTGGCTTCTAACAAATGCTTTTTTTGATAATATTTATTGAATAAGCTTCCACCCGGGCATTTTCCATGAGATAATGTACATGAAAGCACTTTATCAGTGGTGAAATGCTGTGTGATTGTTAGCTATGGTTGTGTTGTCAGTGTAGTTTTATAATTGTGCACCTGAAAAATAAGTGGTCAGAGGAATGTCAACAAATGTAATTAGATTTTTAGCCTGTGTGATTCTAGGGGCAAAGCAAATAATAGTGAGAAATGAACATCTAAGAAAGGCCTCTCAAGAAACATTCAGTCCTTACAATTGCATCTTGTTGTAAAATTTATCAGTAAAATAAAATGGTCAGAAAAACATCTGGAACAGGACAGTGCCAAGCAGGGCATGCTGGAGCGTTGCTTTTCTGTAATGTTGAAACAGTCAAAGCTTGGCATTCTGTGTGCTTGACAGATCATTTCCGAGCCACCTCAGGCTACCAGCAATGTATGACCTGCCCTTTTCTGTAATGGAGAAGCACCAAGGAGATGTTTCTTCTACCTCTTCCAGAAATAGCTTGGTAAGCAAAAGCATGTTAAAGCAAAATACAATCTAAGACCTGAGAGAATGTTCTTCTTGTGTTGTTAAATAAAATTAAAAATAATAAAATAAAATGGAAGAAAATGAAGGATAAGCTCTAAGTTGTAGGCTCAGACATATTTATGCCTTGAGTTATAAGGGCTGTAGTAGCAACAGCTCTAATAATATGGTCTAATGAGTTGGAAAAATGATGGCTTGGTAGTTGCTTTGCTGAACCCTGTGGCTGACAGGCCAGGCAGAGCCTGTGGACTGTTGCGGGAAAATATATAAAATGAGCAGAAAAGTGTCATGATGGAAGAGCTTCTTTAATGACAAAAAGTATTGAGTGATGTTCTATTTTCCATGGTTCAGTTACTTTCCAGCTGCAGACCAAATCTATCTTAACCTTTCAGGAGTCCCTTAAAAAACCAGAAGGAGCCGCTGTTAATTTATTAGCACATTCTCCAAGAGGTAGACCATAAATGTTGTTCCTATTTCACTGATAAGAAAATCAAGGAGCACATATATTTATTGTAGCAGTATTCACAATAGCAAAGACATAGATTCAACCTAAATGCCCATCAGTAGTAGACTGGATAAAGAAAACGTGGTACCTATACACCATGGAATACTATGCAGTCATGAAAAAGAATGAGGGCATGTACTTTGCAGGAACATGAATGGAGCTGGAGGCCATTATCCTTAGCAAACTAATGTCAGGAATAGAAAACCAAATACCACATGTTCTCACTAAGAAGTAGGAGCTAAATTATGAGAACACACTAACACATAGAGGAGAACAGCAGACACTCAGGCCTACCAGAGGGTGGAGGATGGGAGGAGAAAGAGGATCAGGAAAAACAACTAGTGGGTACTAGGCTTAATACTTGGGTGATAAAAATAATCTGTACAACAAACCCCCATGACACAAGTTTACCAACATAACAAATCTGCACGTGTACCCCTGAGCTTAAAAGTTAAAAAAACCTTTTGAAATAATTTCCATTTATGTGCGCTTGGTCTGTTCTACGTAATATTCATGTTTATTCATAAAAAAGAAAAGGCATAATTATTAAGAGCAAAGCCATCTCCTTTTTAACATCTAGCCTCTGCTTGATTACTTTTAGGGAGCTCTCCAGCTCACTTGGAAGCATTTATAAACAGCTCTCATTAACCATTAAAGTCTTCTTTCCATTGTTTAGAAATTGCTATCCTATAACCAATGGCTACCTATTTTCCCTTTCATGTGCTAGTCCTTCAAGTATTTGAAGACTTCCCTCATGCCTATATTAAATATTCTCTTTTCCGTATTAGATGTCCTTGGATGCTTCAACTGTTTTTTATGTAAAATGGTTTTCTGACCTCTCAACATCCTAGTTCACGCACCCTTGAATGGGCTTTAACTGATCAGAAACTCTCCTTAAAATGGAGTGCCTGAAATAGTGTATGTATCTTCACATTGGGATGAGTCTCTCCTTTATTCTGGATGCTAGATAGTTATCAGTGTAGGTTAATTTTGAGTGTTAACTCTTTTGGAAATTAAGTTGCTCTTGAGTAATATGGAGTTTAAATTACAGTCAACTGAGACCTTTGGGTATTTTGTATATGGATTTCTATGTTAGGTCTACTGAAATTGTATAATTTATGTTTTACTGTAAATTTTCTTCGACAAAATCAGTAGCCTGCTTAAATTGACATCTTTCGATTTCTTTGTCAAAGAATGTTTTCCCTCTCAGCTCTATGTAATCTTAATCATGTTTTCCTTATCTTTATACTAGGTACTGGTGAGAATTAAATATAGTGAGACTAAGTAGAGAGTAATGTGGTCCAGATCTAGGATCTTCCCTGTAGGGTGACAACTCATTAATGTGGAATCTTACTATTAAACAAATTTCATTCCATTTAACTGTACTATTTATAGTAAACAATTTTCCATTTTGTTAAAGTGAATTCTATTCCAATCCAGGAAATATTTATCGAATAGAACAGAGGTTGGCAGACTACTGCCAAATCTAGCCAACTTTCTGTTTTTGAAAATAAAGTAGTATTGGAACACAGCCATGCTCAGTTGTTTACATATTGCCTATGGCTGCTTTAGTGGGCTACAATGACAAAGTTGATTAGCATGGCTCACAAAAGCCTAAAATATTTACTATTGGCCGTTTCCAGAAAAAAGTTTGATGACCTCTGGAATAGTAGGACTTCACTCCTGCAATTCCCATCTTTCCTTTCTTTCGGTATAATCATTTTTCTCATCATTATCAGTAGCATAATAACATGCTATAGTATCTTCCATCTAAAAAAAAGTATAAAACCACATCTGTCTTGATCCCTCTCTTTCCAGATATAAGCTCTTCTCATTTTTATATTCCCCTTTACCAAAAACTTGCGTTTTCTCTACTATTATCACTCCTTTCTCTCATTCTCACTTGACTGCACTCCAATACGGCATTCATCCCTAAACACTTTTCTGAAATGACTTTGTTCAAGTTCCCTGTGTTACTTTCACATTGCCCGCCTGGGAATGAAACATTCTCAGTTCTCATCTTACTTGACCACTTGACCTATCATCTCCATTCTCATTTTCTCCCCTTGGTCTTCAGGACATGGCTTTCTCTCACTTTCCTCTGTGCTCTTTTCATCTCGCTTTTAAACCTTGAAGCGCCCTAGGGCTCTATGCTCAGATATCTTCTTTTCTCCATCTTTACTCACTCCCTATGTGCTCTTATCATATCTCACAGTTTTAAAGACCATCTCTATATTTGATAACTCTCATGTTTATATCTTTAGCTTGAATCTCTAGACCGAACTCCAGTGCCAACCAGACATCTCCATTTGGGTGACTAACATACACCTTAAACTTAGCAGGTTATAAAACCAAGTTTTGATTTACCCTATACAAAGCAGATCCTCTTGGAGTCATCCTCATTGTAGTAAATGTCCATCCTAAGTGTTCATTGTTCATATCAAGCATATAGGACTCATTCTTAATTTCTCTCTTTCTCTTGTACTCTATATCCATCCATCAGCAAGTTCATTCGGTTTTAAATTTCAAAATATACACCAGATTAGACTGTTTCTCACCTTCTCTACTGTTGCTTTGCTGGTCTAAGCTACCATTTTCTCACATTTGAATTATTTCAAAAGTCTCCCAACTAGTTTCTCTGCTTCTACTCTTGATCCATGCCCTACCCTGGCCCAATAATTCTTTTTAAAAATGTCAGTCACATTGATACTGTTAAAATATAAGTCAGATCATGTTTGTTCTCTACTCAGAACACCCCAATAGCTTTTCCTCTTAGAATAAATTCTCGAATCCTCCTGTAGCCTATGAATCTCTACATGATCTAGCCCCTTTCCTTTCAGATCTTATCTCCACAGCCACACTGGCCTCCTTGCTGGTTTACAAACACACAAGGCATGTTCTAGCATTTGCCTATGCTGTTCCCTCTACGTTAATTCCTTTCTTCCCAGATATTTACATGGCTTCTAGCCTCGCCTCATTCAGATCTCTGCTCACAACTCACCCTAGCAGGAAGTCTTCTCAAAGCACCCCTCCATAACTCTTGATACCTTTACCCTGCTCCATTTCCATGGCATATATTACCTGACATATCATAAGACAAATATAAACCTAAATATTTCTACAGTACATATATTAATATCAGACAGAAAAGAGTTTGAAACAAACAAAAGGCCATATCAGAGTGAAGAAGATAATTATATAAAGATAAAATGTCCAGTTCGCCAGGAAGATATAACAAGCCTTAACTTACATGCAATTAACATGGCCTCAGTACAGCAAAAGTAGGCAGAAATACAATGAAAATTTGACAAGTTGACACATAGAACCTTCTTAGCAATTGATAGATCACGCAGACAAAATCGGATAACCTTGGAGATTTTAATATTATAATCAACAGTATTGATCTAATAGACACATCTAAAATCTTGTACTCAATTGCAGAGTATAGTTCTGCAGAAAACAATTTAAACAAAATATGTCCACCTATTAATCCATAAAGCAAGCCTGACCATAATACCATTAAGGATGAATAAAAACAAATTTAAAAGCTTCCTTATATTTCACATTTTAAATACTCTGCTAAGTAATTTGTGGGTCAAAAAAGAATTACAAATAAAATTTAAGAACACTTAGAAATGAACTATAATGAATACATCAAAACATGTGGGATGCAACTAAATAGATATTTAAGAGGAAATTTATTGCTTTAATGCTTATATTAGAAAAAGAAGAAAGGCTGAGAATCAATGAGCTAATCATGTATCTTAAGAGTAGAAAATTTTAAAAATACAAGAGAATAATCTTAGAGAAAGTAGAATGAAGAGAACAATACATGTATAATTGTATAATTAATTTTTTAATTGACAAGTAAAAATTGTATATCTATGGTGTACAACATGAGGTTTGATATATGTATACATTGTGACATGGATAAATCAAGATAATTAACATATGCATTATATAATGTACTTATTCTTTGTGGTGAGAACACTTAAAATCTACTCTCAGCAATTTTCAGGTATACAATATACTGTTATTAGTTATAGTTACCATTCAAGTATGTAATATGTTGTTATTGGTTGTAGTCTTTTACAATAGATCTCTTGAACTTACTCCTGCTGGCTAACTGGAATTTTATGTTCTTTGATCAATATCTCCCAGTCCTCACTTCTGATTACCCCCAGCCTCTGGTAGTCAACATTTTGCTCTGGGTTTCTATGAATTTTGCTTTGTAAGATCCCACTTATAAGTAAGATAATGCCATATTTGTCTTTCTGTGCTTCGCTTATTTTACTTAACCTAAGGCCATCCAGGTTCATCCACATTGTCTCAGATGAGAGGATTATCTTCTTTTTAAATTCTGCATGGTATTTCATTGTACATTTATGTACAATGTAAATATGTACATATGTATGTAAATACCATTGTACATGGTATTTCTTTATACATTTATCTGTTGATGGACACTTAGGTGGATTCCATATTTTGGCAACTGTGCATAATGCTGCAATGAACATGGAGTGTGCAGATATCTCTTTGGCATACTGATTTTATATCTTTATATATATACCCAGTAGTAGTATTGCTGTATCATAAGGTAGTTCTATTTTTCATTTTTAAAGGAAACTTCATGCTGTTTTTCATAATGTCTGTACCAATTTACATTTCCACAAATAGTGTACAAGGCTTCCCTTTTCTCCACAACTTTGCCAATGTTTATCTTTCATCTTTTTGATAACAGCCATTCTAACAGGTGTGAGGTGATATCTCATTGTGGTTTTAATTTGCGTTTCCTAGATGATTAGTGATGTTGAGCATTTTTTCATATCCCTGTTGACTGTTTGTATGTCTTCTTTTGAGAAATGTCTATTTAAGTCATTTACCCATTTTAAAATCAGGTTATTGGTTTTCTTACTATTGAGCTGAGTTCCTTATGTATTTTGGATATTAACCCTTTATCAGAAAATCAGAACAGCATGGTACTGGCATAAAAACAGACACGTAGACCGATGGAACAGGATAGAGAGCCCTGAAATAAACCCACACATTTACAGATAATTAATTTTGGAAAAGATACCAAGAACACACAAAGAGGAATGAACAGTCTCTTTAATTAGGGGTTCTGGGAAAACTGGATATCCCATGTACAAGAATAAAATTAGACCCTCATCTCACACTATATAAAAAAATTAACTCCAAATGGATTAGACATTTAATCATAAGACCTGAAATCATAAAACTACTAGAAGAAAACATAGTGGAAAAGCTCCATGACATTTACTTGGGTGATAATTTTTGGGTACGAACCTAAAAACACAGGCAACAAAAGCATGAATAAAGATGTGGGATTACATCAAACTGAAAAACTTCTGCACAACAAAGGAAATTATCAGCAGAGTGAAAAAACAACCTATGGATAATTGCATAATTTAATGAACGAGAAAACAAACCTACATTAAGGATGAACAAAAAACCCAAAGATAGTTCTTTGAAAAGTTCAATAACATAGACAAACTTCAAGCAAGATTGACTGCCAAAAAATAAATAAGAGAAGTATAAATTCATCATACTAGGAATGAAAAAGAAGACATAATCACAGATATATCAAGATTAAATAAAAGCATACTTAAACCACTTTCCGTCAATAAATTTGTATATTAGAAAAAATTAATACTTATTATTTTGGAAAAATACTGTTTACAAAAACTGACTGAGGAAGAAATAGAAACCTGAATAGAAACATTAAATAAATTGGATTAGTATACAGAAATAGACATGTTCAGACTGGTTTTACAAATGCAAATACTTCTTTCTTAAAAGGGAGTTACGATGGTTCTGCTTGAATTCCATACACACAGAAGTGACAAAGACCCAAGAGTAGGGTCTCCTGGGATGTAGAAAATGTTGAGTTTTGAATTAAATAGAGCACTTATCTAGGCTCTTTTTCTCCTGATATTGATCTTACTTATTTCACACAATTTTTGTCACATTTCCTTACATCGTATGATTCTTAAGTTTTTTGGAAGGTGAAACAACACTATATAAAATGTCACTTTTGTATCGTTCACTAACACACTTTTCAATAAAAAACTATGTTTTCATCTGTGAGCTCATACATGCGTGTGCAAAATGCAGACATTTTTAACACGCCAAATTTAGTTATTGTCCATTATCTAATTTTATCTCTTTTTTTCTTTCTGGAAAAAAATCTAATTCTATTACCAGGAACAGAAAACCTGACAAATTGGAAAGGAAGACCTGCTGTTGTTTGATCAAAGTATCCTGTCATCTCTATATAAAAAGGTACCAAAATTGAGTGACTGGAAGTTTATGTGTCATTCTTCCCTAGACATTTTATAGAAAAATTGAATATAAAAGAAGTAGGGTTATATTCTAGTCCTAATACTCTTACAAAACTTGGAATGAAAGACGGTGACATTATAATGTAGAAAATCTAAGGGATGAACATTTTATTGTACATTTACATTTTTCAGGTCAATATTTCTAGCTGTTGAAAGTTGTTGAGGAGGCAGTGTGAAGCTCCATCCCTTCTCCTGTTGGGAATTTCTCGGTGCGAATGGACATAAAGGGATCCAACTGCTGAACTGTTTTTGGAAAGTGTAGTTTGAAGCTTAAGTTGAATGGTCACTCCTACTTCTACTGTGAATCTGGACTTGTCTGTGAAGAGATCTGTTTCTTTAGGGCAGTTTTAGAGGCCACTGGGAAGGACCACAGGCCTGCTTCTTATACCATAGCCAGCAGGACAGTGACAGTGGTGAACCCCTTTCCTTATCCATAAACACAAAAGATTCTGCGATAATTAGGGAGCAGAGAAAGAAGAAGACTTCTTCCACTTGCGAGCAAGTTGGTGAGAGCAAGAAAGCAGGCCAGCCATCTTTATCTTTCTTAATCCCAATGGTAGAAAATGTAGCACAATAAATGATAGGCTTTTATCAGTCAGGCTACCTATACTTGTTCTCTTGAGAAGAAATGAGTAAGGGGTAAAAAGAGGAGAAGGTGTTTCCCCTATAGAGACTTCCCAGAAGTGTGAAACTTGACAGAAGGTATTTTCCGGGTACGAATATAGGATTCTTCCTATGCCAGCTTTCCCTATGCTTTAATGAGCTTTTGCTGTGTAATAAACCACCTCAAGACCTCAGAGCTTATAAACAACAGCCATTTATTCATCTCATTATTTTGCGGATCAGCAATTTGGGCTGGTCTCAACTGAGTTTGCTCGTGTGTCTGTAGTTAGCTGTTGGGTCAGCTACATGCTGGCCGATCTAGGATGACCTTAGCTGGGACATCTTGTCTCTGCTTCATGAGTTATCTCAACCTCATCATCCTAGCTTGAGCTTGCTCAAATGGTGGCTGGTTCCAAGACAGAAAGGCCCTGTCTCAGACCTGGCACATTGTTACTTCTGCCACATTTTGTTTGCCAAATCAAGTCATAGGGACAATCCAGATTCAACGGGTAGGGAAATAGGCAACACCTGTGGCTCAGAGGCACTTCCAAACTACATTGCTAAGGGTGTGAATAGAGTAAAGGGCAGAGAATTGGTGCCATTTCTACAAGCAATCTTCTATATCCAAACAGCTTCACTCATACCCTGTGGAGTATGCTACTACCTTGAAACTCTTCATGTATTACTTTCATGGAAGTCAATTAAATAAGTATTTATTAGATGGTCAATGTATGTTTGGGACTACATTAGAGGCTACAGAATTTCCCAGAAGGCATATAGAAAATGGTCTTTGCCCTTGCAGATGACATTTTTACCCCTGGTATAAAATGGAAACATTTTATTTCTCAAAGAATTGACTGTAAACAAATCTGAACATAGGTGTCAATCTTCTGGAGGTCTCCCAGAGGTGTATAATTTCAGTCAACTTTTCTATCCTTCACCGTGGGTCACATGCTGTCAGGTAAAGAGCAAGAGGTTCTGAATAAATCTTATCCGATGATATGAGGAAAACACACCACTTAAAAACCTGTAGAAAATTCAGTAGCCTTTGGATATTCCCAAATGTGCAACTTAGCCACAGAGAAAGCAATTGCACAGTGGAAAAATTAAAAAAAAATCTGCTTTGGAGTGAATCATTATTTTTCCAGCATGTGCAATATTTGTTCACCATGAATAATAAAAGAAACCAGAAAATTCATTCATTTTTGTAGAACACTACAATATTTTGGAACAGAAGAGAAAACAGTAACTCAGTTATTTCAAGCATCTTGAATTCAGTCTTCCTTTGCAATACGGCAAGTCTTTCATTGTGTAATTAAAACCACTTTATCTCACCACTTGTTTTTAATGACAGCAGTAAAATATTGTGTGATATCATAAGTCTTTCTCAAGGGTGTTATGGACTATACCTCAAACTTTCACAAAGGGCATAACCTTGTTCTGTTTGAGGCAAGTAAACACAATTTAATAGAAAAAGTAGACAAGGAACCCAGTAATGGACTTTTTATAAAAAAAAATATGTAATATTTTAAAAGGCCAATATGAGGCCGGGTGCGGTGGCTCACGACACTTTGGGAGGCCAAGGCAGGCGTATCACTTGAGGCCAGGAGTTCGAGAACAGCCTGGCCAACATGGTGAAAACCCATGTCTACTAAAAATACAAAAAATTAGCTGAGCGTGGTGGTGCATGCCTGTAATCCCAGCTACTCGGGAGGCTGGGGCAGGAGCATCACTGGAAACTGGGAGGCAGAGGTTGCAGTGAGCTGAGATGGCGCCACTGCACTCCAGCCTGTGTGACAGAATGCGACTCTGTCTCAAAAAAAAAAATGTGAAATATGAAACTAATATTTTCCTGACCTCAGGAGATCCACCCGCCTTGGCCTCCCAAAGTGCTGGGATTACAGGTGTGAGCCACTGCGCCTGGCCTGAAACTAATATTTCGGTGTGGCAGAAAGTCTGTAATATTCCATTAAAAAAAAAAGCACAACACTGGATTTGGAGTTAGGAGACCTAAATTCTTATGCCAGTTCCATCACTAAACTTACTGTGTAGGCTGTAGGCAAACCAGATCACTTCTCTAAGTAGAATTGAAACCACTCTATAGTGGAGATTATAATCCCAGCGTTATTCCCTCACTGGAAGGTTGTGAAGCTCAAACAAGTAATTGTGGAAGCATTTTGAATTGTACCATGCACCATGTACACATAATATATGGCCTAGTTATAGGTAGATTTCTTCAGGCAAAATTTTCTTTTAAATATAAACTAAAAATGGAGCTAAAAATATCAGTTTGATTAAAAGCATGTCAAGCTAAACTTTTAAGTAATTTGAACTTGAAAAATTAGAAAATAGTTCATCTGTATTTGTAACTTTTGTAATGAAGGTTAAGAAGATCTGAGTATCACTGCATTGCAAAACTGTGGTTCTTTAAAACATCATTTTTGAGAGGGAAAATGTGCAATTCTTTATTTTATTCTATCCAGTGGATCGTTAAGCCATATTCTTCTTGGAATTCAGTTATGTTGACTTGGGATGATTTGTAATTAAGTCATAATTTTTTTCTCTTCTGGCAACATGCCTTCTTAAAGAGGAAAGGAAAAAAGCTTCCGTTTTTCTTGATTCTGCATTTTCTGTGTCTTACCGCAAACTTTTTACAAGACATTTTGACATGGACTTTGTTTTCTTAATTATCTTTATTTGAAAATTGTAACAATATTCTAAGAGTCAAGGCTCAAAACCTTAGGCTTGTCTTTGATTCCTCCTTTCTCTCAAGCCTCACCACATTCTATTGTACCGTCTTTCCAAACTCTTCCTTGTCTCACCAACATTAGGTCAGATTTATCTTTTAAAAACACTATCAAGTCTACTTATTTCCCCACATCTCAAAAATATCCTTGCCTCTAGCAGTTAGCGCATGTCTGGCATAGAACAATGCCTCCTTCATTAGCACATGTCAGACACTGTTAATTGATCATGAAGCTATTTCTTACTGACACTGAGTGTAACTTGAGAATCGTCCTCAAACTAGTTGAGACTGGTAGCCCTCCTTAGCAATTGGCATGAGAAATAATATCTATTTGACTGGTTCTGCATGACAAAGTTCAACACCCTTGGGCTGATATTAAGGGTTCTCTGTAATTAGATTCTAACCTACATTTTCAGTACTAACTCTACTACTTCTTAATAAATAGATTCTACTCGAATGAAACCCATTATTTGGTATGTTTCTTTTCCCAGTTCCACACTTTAGTTACACACTTCTTTTACACTTCTTCTTCGTGTCATCAAAATTTGATCAGCTTCATCCTATATTTATGAAAATCTTCTGGAGATTTCTTCTTCATTTCATCCCTACAGTTCTTACTATCAGCAGTGTTGTATATAATTGCTGCTCTGATCTCTTAACTTTTCACGTGCACAGTTCATTTTCCTCAGTAGTCTCTAAAGTCATTGGCAAGGGACTGGAAGCTTGTGTTAGTCACAGTAGGCTAACTGCTGCAACAACTCCAAAATCTCTGAGGCTAAACTCGATAAAGGTTAACTTCTTGTTCATGTCACGGTCCAGCAAAGGAAGGAAGAAAGGAATAGGATAGGAGTGTCTTAGCAACTGATTTTTCCATGCATTCAGTCATTTGGAATGTGTATTTTAATTGTACTGTTGGATAACATCAAGGATTTGATTCTGTTTGCAAGACTTGCATTACAGTGTGAAATATGTGTATGCTTACTATAAATAAATTTTTTTAATTATATAAGTATCATTAGTTGGAAAAAGAAGACCCTTCTCCATCCCCAGTCCTAATCCTCAGATGTAGCTATAAACAGCTTGATTTGTATGCCTTTAGAATTTTTAAAATATTTATACAAATGTGTCTATAGTTGTATATCCGGAGAGAGAGAGAGAGTTTAAAAAAAACAAAAAAAACCAAAATGGGGTTGTAATATACATACTTTCCTTTTTTTCCCCCTCCACTTTTATTTTAGGTTCAGGGGCTACATGTGCAGGTGTGTTACATGGGTAAATTGAGTTAGCTTTTCTTATTGTTGTAGGTCAGCCCTATATATTATTGGCATCATTTCATAGAGAGCAACTTTAGTCTTTAAAAAAACCGCACAGTATTCCATCATATAGATATGTTTTAATTGGCTTTATCTATATCCTGTTGATAGTAATTTGGATCAAATAGTTGGCTTTTTAAATTCATGGTGTTAGGACAATTAGCTACCAATTTGGAAAAATATAAAGTTAAATCCTTAGCTCATGCCATAGTTGCAACAAATTTCAGATACATTGAAGGTTTAAATATTATTTTAAAAGTAAAAGTACTAGAAGATAACTCAAGGGAATATTTCCATTAATTTATGGAGAGGGGGAGAATTTGCAAGAGTTATTTAAAACACTAAAGTTTAAAGGAAAAGAATGAACAGATTTAATTTCATAAGAGTGAAAATATTCTAAGTTATAGAATCACCATAAATTATACGAAGGGATACATAATCTGGAAGACTGGATTTAGAGTTTTCGATGATAACCAATTTGTGGAACATCTAGAGGAAACGTATGTAGGATTTTAATGACATTCTTTGCATGTAGTGCTTTTGAATGCTTGCAAGAACTCATATTGGTAGCTCACATACCCTGAGTTGGCCTTTTACCTCTTTACCACCTCTAGACATAAGCTATTTGCTTATATGTCATGGCTTATGGGATCGCCAAAGACCAATATACCACATCCCAAGCTCTCTGCTCATTTTCAAGCCTTACAGTTTAAAATGCAGCTATAATACTGGGGAAGATAAGCTTTAATTAAGTTATTCTCAGTTATTCATACTTGGGTATGGCTTGGTTACTGAGAGTAGCTGGTGAAGATCTTGTTTCTGAGTAAACGGGACACAGGAGGAGTAAGTTTGAAGAGAGACTATGGAAAATAAGTGATCAGAGTTCGATTCCAGAGAAAGTCTACTTGAATGGGGTATTTGATTGCAGGACCCAGGGGAGCCTTACAGGACCTATTTCCTGAAAATGAGTTAAGATTTTGAAATAAGCACCAGGAAAAAATGCAAAAACAAAACTCATTTGCTTCATAATGATTCCTAGGGTGGATATTGCATTCTTTAATAAAGGGGCAGTTGCATTATTTCAATAAATAGTTGAAATGAATAAAATCCAGATTAAAATTCCCTTGAATATATGAAATATCTTGTTTGAGCAAAACTTGAGAAATGCCAAAAGTGATGGTGGGATGGTACTTCATTTTACAAAATGTCAAATGGAATATCATTTGTGGGTATTAAAAAGTGCTGTGCACCTTAAATGCCTGCATACTTACAAGCTTGGTACCAAATTAATTCCTTTCAGGCATTTGGTAATATATATGATAAAGAATATTTTCAATATTTGTTCCAAGGATTTATCCCAAGCATGATTAATGTCTTGGAATTATCTGTAACTAATTATGCTACTTAGCAGTTTCAATATCCCATCGCTGTGAAATCATTGGAACTATAATAGCGTAGCACACATCAGAATGCTCTGATTTATTATCTGTCACTGATAAGTTTAGATTCAAACCATCTGGGATGATTATTGACTATTTACTGTCCCAAGAGGAAGGTGGTGAGAATGTCCTTTGTGTGGAAATAGATTACACTGGAGATTCACAAGGCTGGCTCCCTGACTTCCCCTATGGATATGAGTATATTTCCCTCACAGCTTGACAGAACTTTATTTATAAAGGTGTAAGCAAACATTCTTACTTCTGCCTTAGGGAGGAATCTTTTTTAGTCTCAGAGCAATTTACATGCTTGCTTTTGGACTTGACAGAGCAGTGATTTATAACTCTTCTCTTCTTTTTCCACTGGCTAATCTCAGGCCAAACTTGAGGCAGGTAGAAAGTACTTTCACTTTACAGTTTTAGGAGAATGGGCATATGATCTGTGATATGGTTTGGCTGTGTCCCCACTCAAATCTCACCTTGAATTGTAATAATCCCCATGTGTCAAGGGCTGGGCCAGGTGGAAATCATTGAATCATGGAGGTGGTTTCCCCCATACTCTTCTTGTGGTAGTGAGTAAGTCTCATGAGATCTGATAGTTTTTTTTTTTCTTTTTTGAGACAGAGTCTTGCTCTGTCGCCCAGGCTGGAGTGCAGTGGCGCGATCTCGGCTCACTGCAAGCTCCGCCTCCCGGGTTCACACCATTCTCCTGCCTCAGCCTCCCAAGTAGCTGGGACTACAGGCGCGTGCCACCATGCCCAGCTAATTTTTTGTATTTTTTAGTAGAGACGGGGTTTCACCATGTTAGCCAGGATGTTCTCGATCTCCTGACCTCGTGATCCACCCGCCTCGGCCTCCCAAAGTGCTGGGATTACAGGGGTGAGCTGCCGCGCCCGGCTGATCTGATGGTTTTATAAATGGGAGTTCCCCTCCACAGGCTCTCTTGCCTGCTGCCGTGTAAGATGTGACTTTGCTCCTCATTCACCTTCCTCCACGATTGTGAGGCCTCCCCAGACATGTGGAACTATGAGTCCATTAAACCTCTTTCCTTTATAAATTACCCAGTCTCAGGTATGTGTTTATTAGCAGCATGAGAACAGACTAATACAATCTGGATTCCAAAGTTTTAATAGGTTTTGGTACCATCGGATTGCTTTAAAAAGAAAACACGTCACAGGTAACTGGGAATACATCTGTATCATATAGGTGACAGGTGTCCAACATTTACCTTTAAAACATGTGTTTTGTGGTTGTATTTTAAATGGAAGTAAGAGTCCTTTTACTGTCCCTGCCATCTTTCACAAGACACTTCCTTCTAAACCATATTTGTCTAAAGAATATAATATGTTTTGTCTTATGGCTCTAAAAACACTTGGTTTTTGTATTAATGCTAATGGTTTGTGTCAAGTTAGGACTTACAATAGAAATGTGAATGTTATATGTTCAGCAAACTCTGTAAATCTTTTTGACTGCTCCCTCTCAGTTTTTAAAGAGCAAGTGCCATTTTCTTTCTAAATTAACAATTTAATCTTATGGTGCTTACAGTGTTCTACTTGATACCAGGTAGCATTCTCTTTTTAAAGTTGTGTTTTGTTTGCTTGTTTTTGTTGAATAGTGTGTCAAGCTCCTTCTCTTTTATTTACCATTTCTTATATTAGTAGTTGACCTAGGTCTTGCAGGATGGGAAATTTTATAGCTTTATCTTAAAATTCTTTCTTTGAAATACCTTTGGGTTTTAAAATCTGACTAAGTCAGCAGATCCTCTTTTGTATCCAACTCCTAAACCCGTTTTATTTTAAATTGATTCCATTACTCCAGTATTTTTATCGAAGTCATTTTGATGGTGGTAGTTAGGGGACAGAGAAACTTGCACTCTAGGAATTAATGTTTATATTTCTGGAGGATAAACCTTTATCTGTATACTAAAAAGATAAATTTTAAACAACTTTGATATTTTCTTCCTTGAGTATTTTGCTTAAACTCTGTAATAATAGAGAGTGGAGCCCTTGTCTATAGACACTTATTTAGGGCTTCAGAGACAAAAAAGCAAATGTATTAAATCTCAGGTTTTCTCTTGCAACTTTATCAGTCAACTTCACCCACTAGTGAGCTTACTCCCATGGTTGAGTCAGTGTGTCTATCTGAGCATGCTTGCAAAGTATTGCAAACAATGGAAGAAGGCTGAAAGCTACATGGGAAGTCTTAACTGCTGAAGGGATACTGATTTTCTGTTCCTTTTACTGTGAAACATTCTTTCAGAACAATAATAACTTTGTTGTTGGCCTAAAGATGTCACTGACAAGTGACCATATGTATATCCTATTTGTTGTTGATTCTTTGCATTTTAATGATATAGAAGACCAGTTTGGAGGTGTCCACACTTTTCTGTTGACCTTTGTGAGCACCACAATCTGTCTCTCTCTCTGTTTTTTTTTTTTTTTTTTTTGCGACAGATTCTTGCTCTGTCGCCCAGGCTGGAGTGCAGTGGCACGATCTTGGCTCACTGCAACCTCCGCCTCCCGTGTTCAAGCGATTCTCCTGCCTCATCCCCCTAAGTAGCTGGGACTACAGGCGTGTGTAATCTCGCCCGGCTAATTTTTGTATTTTTAGTAGAGATGGGTTTTCACCATGTTCACCAGGCTAGTCTCGAATTCCTGACTTCAAGTGATCCGCCCGCCTTGGCCTCTGTGCTGGGATTACAGACGTGAGCCACCACTCCCAGCCCAGAATCTGTCTCTTAAACTGAGGGAAGATAATGCCCCTACCTGCAACAGGCAACTGGAAAAATACAACCTGTAGCAATAGATTGGGGCCAAACCTTACTGAAGCGGGTGGCAGCTTGGGTCACTAGAATCTTAACATAAACTCACAAGGGCAATGTTAACCAAAAAGCTTATTTCAGGGATAGAAACTATATTATCTGCAGGAATTTCCACCAGATGGATCTAAAGGTAGTATCGCATCTAGAGGTAATGAGAATGGATTGTGATATTTTAATAGCAAGCATTTATATCAAATTTAAAAACCTAATAATTTTTATGAACTGTAGATGTATATTGAGATTTTGCTATGGTCCTTTTGCAAATAGTTCATACTGGCTGGAGGGTGCCATCTACTCAGAAATTCTGTCTTATAATTAGTTAGTTTAAATAGCTTCATAATTAAAGCCCATTGGATGTGAGCCAAGATAGAATCCTGCATATTTATTATATTACTCATAATTTATTAGGCTGTATAGTTTGACTTCAAAATACTATTTAATATAATCATTAAAAATATTGTTTTACTGTAAAAATAAAGCTGCACATACGTAATAGAGTAAAAAGGCATAGGGCAGAGATTGTCAATGCAGTTATATTAAGGTTGTCCCCATTCACATTCTAACTGTTCTTTTAGGAAGGAATTAATGGATAGCTTTGGGGACAAAAACAACTTAAAAATAATAATTTTTTTCCTGTTATGATATTAGCAATGTTAGGTAAATACAGACATTAGATATTAGATAGGAATAGTATATTTAATTCACATTCCTATTTGGAACAACTTTCAAGTTCACTTCTGTTTTATTAAGATCTTGAAGGCATAAGAGCCAAGGTGGGCAAGTAGGCTGTCAGATCTGATTGGAGAGACACCTTTATAAGAATCATTCTAGAAAGCGTTAATTATGATCCAGCCAATTCACGTTATAGATTCTAAGAATGAAAGCACTTTATACACTCAATAATTAATTTTCTAAAATGGATTGTTTTTCTTAGATGGATGAATAATTATGTATTCAAATTGCTGCAAAATGAAGGTGACATTTTTGTATACTATTTTTCCAGTTTATCGATGATCTTAATGGTGAAAAAATGCAATCCAGGGGAAGAAACTGTCAGAGTAGGAGAGACAAGAATATTTCAACCTAGATTTTGTCCATTGCACGGCAATGCCTTGGAAAGTCACATGTCTTTTTTCTGTCTAGCTTTTACTTATACCAAGTGACAGATGGTATAGATGCTTGTGATTTTTTTTAAAAAACAATATCTGCTCAGAGCACAGTGGCTGTGGGACCCACACAGCACAACATTTGTCTTTGGCTTCATATCATCTGAACCGCATGGGAAGGAAGTCACAGAAAATCTGACACCACCTGGCCCATACGGTGAAGAAATGTACTGGCATACATTTCTACACTGGTGACGAAATCCAGCGGTGAGATGGGGCTTCAGGGATGTATCATCCAGTTGCTCTGGCTCCATTTCCCTATGTTTGTCTTTACTCTACTTCCTTGTAAGTGTTGACTTCTTACTCTGACCAGATCTCACGCTTGTGTATGACAGCATCCAAAAGGAAGAGAAGAAAGAGTTCTACCAAAAGCTTTCCTGAAAAATGAAGAAAAATTAACCTGCCCTCTCCCCAAAAGTGTCTCATTGAAAATCTCATTGGCCCTTAATGAGTAACATGCCCATTTCTGAACCAATCACTTGCAAGAAGGTAGAGTAGATTACCCTTAGTCCAGGCCTATGTGAGGTCCTGGGGGCGGAGTCAGCTTCCCCTAAGGCACACAAGCTATGTAGAGGGAAGGGACCAAGTTGATTTAATGATAACCTCTCTTTGGTTGCCTGTATTAGTCCATCTGCATTGCTATAAAATAATACCTGAGGCTGGGTAACTTATAAAGAAACAAGTTTTTTTGGCTCACAGTTCTGCAGGCTGCATGTAAGAAGCATGACATCACCTGCTGCCTGTGAGGGCTTCATGGAGCTTCCAATCATGGCATAAAGGGAAGGAGAAGGGGAGCCAGTATCACATGGTGAGGGGAAGCAAGACAGGAGGAGGTGCCAGACTCTTTAACAGTTAGTTCTTGAGTGAACTAATAGAGCAAAAACTCACTCATTACCCCAAGAAAGGCACCAAGCCATTCATAAGTAATTTGCCCCCATGACCAAAACACTTCCCAATAGGCCCCTCCTAAACCAATGGGGATCAAATTTCAATGTGAGATTTTGAGGGGACGAACATCCAAACTATATCACTGCCTTTTCACAATAGCCATATGCACCCACTGTTGCAGGTGAACTAACATTCCAGACCTAGCTCAATCTCCAAGTTTCAAATGTACCTATCTGTGTCCCATCCTTACAGGATATCACTTTTAGTTAAGAGCTGAGAAACTTATGTGGGTTAAGGACAAGGTATGATAAAAGTTGATAATATTCACAAGGAATATTTACATTTTTATGTAGATCATAGTTAGAAACTCAATGTTTACTCCAAGCTACAAGAGTTGTGCTGGCCATGAGAAGGAATAAGTTATATGATAAGATGAACTCCCTGGGGCTCTCAAATCTACACTGTACACATGACTATGTACCATCAAAATTGAAGAATATTAACATTGTAAGACAAGTTGCCAGATGTGTGCCTTAAGGACTGTTGCAACATGATTATTACTGAGGAAAGTGGGATAGAGTTAATAAACTTGATCGATTTATGCTTTAGAAGTTAGATGTGTGTATAATACATACACATATCTACATGTATCTATCTGTACATGTAGTGGTACATGTTATTGTAAATATGCTAGATGCCTTCCTTGTGATTAGAAAATGCAAACTATCTACCCATGTTTTGAATACGTTGAAGTCATGCTAATTCCTGAGCTTCCTAGATAATTCTCTAAGTTCTAAAAATGGATTTTATAACACATTCATTATATTAGATGAGTTGCTCATTCTTTTTAATGCTAACAGTAAATTGTAAAACTTATGAGGCTGCTTCTAGAATAACAACATTGATAGAAGAAGTAACTTGATTTTGGAGGATAAAAGCTTCTAAAAGCAACCAGCTGAAAATATTAAGAATAATGATCACTTCTTTCTTGAAATGAAGTTTTATCTCATTTTATCTTCACTCCCACACTGTAAATAAAGTCTTCCATTCTTCAGACAAGGAAATGGAGGCTCAGAATTATTTGATCTTGTTTATTGTAGATCACACAGCTTGTATTTGATAGTTCAACCTTTGTGTCCTCTTTTCACTTTACCACAGCTGGCATCCCTAATTGGTAAGAGAGTTGTACAGGATCAGCCTCAAGAGTAAGTAGAATAAATGACATGATCATATATATTTGAACACTTCCAGAGTATTTTTTCCCCTCTGTTTTTAGCAGTTCTAGGTAATCTACCAGTAGTTCATTTCATTATTTTTAAGAATGCTCTTTCCTAGCATTCCTGATGCAAAAACAAACTTTGGGGCATAGTCAGTATCTTCCTAACATATTAGTATGAATGAAATTTCTTTCCCTCAGAGAGGGAAGCATAGGAACTGAGAGCATAGGAACTCTGGGTAGGAAAAGAGCTGAGAAGAGAGTTAAAGCTGTGTCTTAAATATGAATTTTACTGAAAGCTAGCTTTCTCCTTGAATTGCTTTAATGTTATTGTGGGAATCAGCAAGACCTGGTGGTTTGCAGTCAGATTCCTTGAATTTACGTTTGGACTCTGCCACTTTCTAGCTGAGTGGCAGCTAGTTGGTTAAATTCTTTTTCTCTCATGTGTAAAATGTGAATAACAACACTTGCCTTATCTCCTCAAAGGGTTCATGAACCGATCACTGTGAAATAAAATGAACAAATACATTTTGAATGCTATGAAGTGTTCTACAAAATTTAGTTATCAGTATTACTGTGCAGCCTAAGTTTTGTGGGTGCTGATCTAGGATTGTAAATGCTTTTCCAAAATTAAACATGGAGAGTGACACAATTAGTTTGATTTATCACATCTGTAGATTTCCCACATGTATAGTTGTGTGCACTCTGTTACGTTAAGTATATCTTATAAAAGTTGGAATTTGTGCTCATCTTCCCATTGTTTTCTGTCTTCCTATGAGAACCTAGAGTCCTCATTCTCAGTGCTGTCAGCCTTGCATCCATCAGTTCGAAGGGAACTAGGGAGATTTCAGTATTCCCTGAACACTCTTGATAGTCAAAGCTAATAAAATCTAGGTTTCTGAGTATAAACCATCACCAACACTTCAGCCATTTTGCTAATACAGGTAGAAATCCTCCACTGCATCTATCCACATTTGCTCCCCTGAGATACATTGCATGTAAGAACCAAGATGACAGTTCACTTGGTAATGTTATTAGTCTCTGAATTAGGCTAATTCATCATTGGCCTCTAGTCTTAACATTTTCCACAAATGCTGAGCTGACATTTATTTGGTCTTAGATTTGTGTAGGATCACTCTCTCTTTTTAATTAAAACAAAGTTTAGAAGGAAGTAGAATGACAGCATTACTTCCCTTGGCAGTAATAAAGCACGATTATATATAAAGATATTGTCTCTGAAGCCCCATCATTTTGGCATGCTGTTGCTTATTTTTATACAAAGTAATAGTATTGTAAAATGTATAACATTGAGAACACTACGTATAATTTCCCCAACACTGTAACCTATAGTTTTATATTTATAGATACTCTTTCAGTTTTTAATCAGAATATATACTTTTAAAATAGTTGTAATCATATATATAATTTTTGTTGTTGTTGCTTTCATTTAGCATGAAATAATAAGCATTTTTCTGAGCGGGTATATGCTTCTAATTATTATCATTTTTACTGCTTACATAAAATGACTACCCTATGTGTATAGGCCACTTTTTAATTTGTTTCCATTTTACTCTTTTATTAACACTGTATTGAGGAGTGTGTACTTTTGAGCATTTTCCTAGCCCAGCAGGGGTGATCTGGATTTAGATTATTCAAACAGTCCTATCCAGTTTTTTAATTCACTGAAGACATGTAATTTCAAGATGGCTGACTCAATGCAGGGTGTAGTTTTCAAACAGAATGAAATTCACCCTCATTTCAGGGGATTAACACCATGGCCTTGGGCACAATAGCATGTATTCTAACAAACTACTCAATCCGCCTTTTTTGTTTTTAATAAAGGATTATTGGTTTTATTGAAAACCAAAGAGACTTAAGGAAATCAACTTCGAGTTTCATGAAGAGTCTTGGCTTTTGGCTTTAAACAAATCCCTTTCTCCAGATATGTCCCTTCTTCTTATTTCTATATTCTCACTTATTTAGGAAGGGCCACATTTGACCTTCAAAATTGTGACTCTCTCCTTTTGCAGATTACTTATGTTGTCTACAGTTTTCCTGTCACTGCCATTTCTTCTTAAGTGGCTCACATAACTAGACTGTGAAGAAGAGCTCCTATCCATAAGTAAGTTGTATAAGTTCAGCTCTGTGGTAATTTCATTTCCAAACACCTTCACGAAGACATAACGTTAAGATAATTAAATTCCCAGAAGTCCATGTCATGACATATAGGCTTTGAATTCTAATATGTATGAATAATATGATCTTTGTTACATATCAAATGCTTCATTTATTTTATGATTCAGGGCTTCCCAAGCTACCAAGAGACAAATAACCTTTCCTAATATATAACAAGAACTTAAAAAATACAGATTGATGTTAGTTCACTTTGCATCTGACTTTTGCCCATGGTTGGTATGATGAAGTAAGATCCTCTAACATGTGGTCCAGATTCCAGTTGTTGATGCCAAGAAGCAGAGCAGTGTCTGTGGCTAATATATGGAGTAGGGGGTGGGGGTATAGAAGGACTATGGCATGCTGAATTAATTGACACTGACAAGGCTGGTGTTACTAGGAGGTGGAGAAAGTGATGGACCAGATGATGTTATAGTTGCCAGCATTGAAAGGCTACACAGAAAATCCTGGGCTACTGATGTTATATGGAAGTATATTAATACATAGCTCATATGTTGGTCCAATGGAGAAATTCATTTATCTCCAATCCTAATAAAAGCTGAGGGCCGGGCACCTTGGCTCACACCTGTAATCCTAGCACTTGGGGAGGCTGAGGCAGGTGGATCACGAGGTCAGGAGATCGAGATCATCCTGGCTAACACAGTGAAACCCCGTCTGTACTAAAAACACACAAAAAAATTAGCCGGGTGTGGTGGCGGGCGCCTGTAGTCCCAGCTACTTGGGAGGCTGAGGCAGGAGAATGGCATGAACCTGGGAGGTGGAGCTTGCAGTGAGCCGAGATTGCGCCACTGCACCCCAGCTTGGGTGGCAGAGCGAGACTCCGTCTCAAAAAAAAAAAAAAAAAAAAAAAAGCTGAGAAATTCAGAATACTTAGAAGGTAGATATACCCACTCACCCCACCCACTACACACAGACACACACACACACACACACACACAGAGAGAGAGAGAGAGAGAGAGAGAGAGAGAGAAAGTGCGGTTTTGCAAATAGAGGAAAAGAGGCCAGTCTCAAGCAAGCAAATAATGGCAGCCATTTTATTTCTTATGTTGGAATCAACAAACCTTCATAGAAATCAGAGTGAGCTTTGAGCAATTAAAAAAGCAAATAGTGAGATTAAATGATTTGATAAAAGAAAATGTTATGCCTGGGAAGACCAGCATGAGGCAAAAATTCATGATAAAACATGACCAGAATTTGGACAAGGCAAGGAAAAGAGAGATCCAGTAGGTATCAGCAAAAATAAATAAATAAATAAAATATAAATATCTGAGCATGTTAGATAAGAATTTTACCAGTTCCCAATGAGGAGAAACTGATAAGTGTACCATATCCCCTATCTATGTCCTTTTCTGATATGCTGTATATAACATGGGGTAGGTGGGTAATATCTTTTTTGTGAATGACTCCATAGGCCAAACATCTAACAGAGTGTGTGTCATCCAGGAAGGGCTCAAAATATTTTTATTGAATGAATGAATAAATGAAGCAGGATTTTGAAGGAAGAGTGGAAGTTTTCCAGGCAGATAAAGGGGGCAAAACGTATTTGAGAAAGAAATGCCAACATGGACTGTTAAAAGGACTACATCAAGGTTGATGTGTTTGTAGAAAAAAGTATGTGTGACATGGAAGGGGATCTAGAGACTATGGGGTAGCATAGGAAGAAATGAAGCTAGATGATGAAAGATTCTGAACCCCATATTTAGAAGCTTGGACTTTATCCACTGGATCAGAGGTAAGGTAATGTCATAAACTTAACTGTGTTTTAGAAAGAATACGATGGTAATGCATGGAGGATGTGTCAAAGGTACCTGTTGCCTCTGACATAATTATTGAGCTGGAGTGGCATGTGGTGAAAAGAATTCTGAAAAAGAGCATCTTTTCCTCCTTCACCTGCCCTGCCTTCATCAGTTGGCCATTGATCACAGCAGTGCTTAGATCTGGGACCCATTTGAGCAAAGGACCAACTAGGATAAAATCTATCTTTCTGACCCAAATCTTTCTTCGGAGCTCTAGACTTTTATCTGACTGTCTATTATATACCTGTGCTAGGTTGTTTAACAAGCATCTCAAATGTAACATGTCCAAAACTCAATTCAGCACCTTCTTGTCCCAAACTGGCTCCTCATCTAGATTCTCTAGCTTAATAAATGCCACCTATACTACCAAGTTGCTTCATCCCCATATTGAAGCATTCTTGCTGAATTCTTCCCTATTACCTCCTCCCTCTACTCCAGGATTAATAAATTCCAAATATTCCTAAATATCTATTAAACGTACACGTCTTTTACTGTAGCCCTTTGCATGGCTTAATTATTCACCTCGATATTGGTGATTCTTTAATGTCTGTTTTGTATATGTGTTAGGCTCCTTGAGGAAAGGGATCATTTCTGTTTGCCAACTATAGTATCTCTAGAGCCTAGTTTTATGACTAGAACATAGAAAATTGTATGAACATTTTTGTCAAGCAGCGATTGATCTTCCTTTCATTAGATTCATTTATATCACTTGGGTTTAACTACTCAGGCAAAATAGCTGTCTAAAAAGCTCCAGAGCTATTCAGGATCTTAGAGGTTCTGAGGATGTCGTAAGTTATTTTGTTTTAGTGGTAGCAGACCCTGGGATGTCTCTCACTTCCAGGTTCATGGATAGATTCTGAACAGTGTTCAGAATCTGAACAGTAACTCGGAGCTATATAAGAGTATCACACATATTTAAGGGTGGATTAATGGACTACTTGGCTGCTTATAGCATCACGATATTCTGCTGCCATTTTTTGTTCTATAGTTTGTTTAATTCAGAATTTTTTTAGTTTGAACTATAGGACTGTAATTTCCATCTTTTCATTTTCTCGTTTGCTTTTCCTGATCAAAGGATTTAAAACTGCACTAATTTTGCATGAAAGATAATGAAGACTCTTTGCACCACCCTCCTCTCGCACTGCCATAGTCAAAATAATGCAAGAGAGCCCTTTTACTGATGGAATTCAATATCAGTATTTTGGATGAAATACCACTGAGGTTAATTAGAAACCTACCTAAAATAACCATATAGACCTTTTCTGTTCTTTGACCCTATGAGAGGTTCTGATTGTCCCCCAATCTATCAGTCTTCTTTTATCTTTCTCTCCTCGTCCAACTTAGATTCCATGGCACATCATTTCTATAACTGTTTTTAATTACTATATGGAACTTCCTTGTCCCCTTTCTTTTTGTCGCACTTACCTGGAAAAAAAGCACATTTTTGGATGAACTTGGTTCTTGCACTTGTTTCTCTGTAAATTAATGATGACTTCCCTTAAAACAGCTCTCCATACTGCTTGGCAGTTCTACTTGCTTTCTCTGATTAGCTCACTCCCACACTCTTCACAAATACCATTCCAATAGTTTGCTACTCTGTCTACACTTTTGCCTGTCACATGTCCTTCCTATCCTATTTTTAACTCATACCTTCCCTTCTACTTTACAGAAAAACAAAACAAAACAAAACAAAATCAGATTGGAACTTTCTTATCTTTCTAGTTCAAAATATAGCCACTGGCTTTGCTCTTACATATTTCTCTTCCCTCCTAAATTCATGGAGAAGATGTTCTCCTTATTTAAGATGGAGCCTTCCCTGTTTTATTTTTTAGATAAAAGATGGGGTCCCACTGTGTTGCCCAGGATAGTCTCAAACTTCTGAGGGCTCAAGCGATTCTTCCGCCTCAGCTTTCTAAGTAGCTGGCATTACAGGCATGCACCACCCTGTCTGGCTTGATTCCCCTTGTTTTTAGGATGCCCACCTAAGATCTCTCATATTTTCAAAACCTCTACACTCTTTTGTATGTATCCCTTTCTTGCATACTTTTTTCTTTCTGAAAGTTGAATACATTGCATCAACTTTTAAACTAATTCAGGTCTATCATATATAATAAGACAAAATAACTTGAGTACTCAGCCATGTCCAGCTACCACACCATCGTTCTCTCCAGTTAAGAGATGTCTCTACCATCTTTCTCCATTGTTTCACCATCAACTTACTGCCCAGCCCACTTCTGTCCAGCTTTAAGTCTTATCAGAAAACTGAAATATCTTTCCATAAAGGTAACAGTGTTCCTAAATATGATGAACCTTTCTTAGTTCTAATCTGAGTTTACTTCTCATTAGTCATTTGCCAAAATTGACCGTTTTCTCCCTGTTGAAACACTCGTGTTTTGGTTTTCATGTTAATATCTCCTGTTATTTGTCATATCCCTACCTCTCTGGCTGCTTCCTCTCTTTCTCATTTGACAGCTTGTCTTCTCCTAAGTGGCCAGTAGATGTTGAAGTTTTTCAAGGTTCAGTCTTGTCCCTTCTTTTCTCCTTCTGCATGCTCACTCTATGGTAGTTCTCAACCCTGGATAGTTATTCAAACCATGGAGAAGCATTTAAAAAGTAGGGGTCACACCCCAATCAATTGAATCAGAATCTCTGGGCCCAGGCATCGGCTTTTATAAAAACAAGTCCCCAGTTGATTCTAATGTCCATGCAGGGTTAAGAAGTTCTGGTCTAGGTAATCTCTCCAAATCCATGCTTTTTTTTTTTTTTTAACTATAGTCTGTAGGCAGATGACATGCAAATATCTCTCTAGCTCAGACTGCTCCTCAATGCTCTCCTCATATGTATTCAACTGTCTACTTAATTTCCCTTCTAGAATGTTTCAAAAAAAAATCCCAAACTCACATATCTGATTCTCTTCTTGTGTCTTCTGTTGCAGCTAATAGACTCAACACACATAGCCTGGACAAGCCAGAAACATAGGAATCATTCTTAACATCTATGTCTCCTTCACCTTCTATATCTAATCCTCCACTACCTTCTGTTTTACTTCTTAGATCTCTTGAATCCATCACATCTTCCTATCTTCATAACCCATATCCTGGTGTACAGCATCATCTACTATCAAATGGACTATTGCAATACCTCCTAATTTGCTTTCTAGTTCCCATTCTCATCACTAATTTTTCTCTGCTCTGTAACAACTAATGGTGTTGAAGTGAACATCTAATTTCTCCCTCTACCCAAATACACTTAAAACCTTTCCATAAGTTTACATTGCTATTAGTATAGAATAAAATCACCTTATCATAGCTGTATTAGTGTAGGAGTCTACGGTTGCAAGCAACAGAACTTGATTTGGACTAGCTTAAGCAAATGGAAATTTATTAGATGGATATTGGATGCTCTCAGAATCGATGGGAAGATGAGATAACTTGGAAGCAAATAGGAAGGAAAGCCACTATGTATGTCTGAGGCGTAGGGAGGGGTGAGAGACTATGGAATTGAAACACCAGATATTTTTTCATATTGGGAGCAGTCTATTCTGGATATAGCTTCTTAATTAGTTCAGTGATGAATGTATTGTACAATCCAGGACACTTTTAAAAATGAAAGGGAATGCTAATTATAATTATGCCAGAAAAGGGGGCTTAACCAGGCTTGTTTCAGGCAAACCAGAATTTCTGTCAACCTAATAAATGACTATAGCCCTGACTAACATCTTGACCCCAACCTCATGAGAGACCTTGAATCAGGACCACCCAGTTAAGTCATTCCCAAATTCCTGACCCATAGAAACTGTAAAACAATAAATGCTTCTTTTTAAGTGACTAGGTTTTGAGGTAGTTTGTTATGCAGCAAATACAATATTTTTTAAACTTATGTGATTGATGAAAAATTTCCTCTCTACCAGGCTAGTGACTCCCCAAAGGTACAGACTGTTTCTTTTGCTTACCATTGTATTCCAGTATTTTTGTCAATGAATAAATGAATGAATCACTGTAATTTGACTGCATCTTGAGAGCCATTGTGCTGGAATTGCTAACTGGTTCTGTTAGACTTATTTACACAGAGCCCTTCAGAAATTCATGAGCCTGTGGGTGTTTGGAAAACAAAATTTTATCATGGTTTAAAGAAAAATCCCAGATTTTCACCTGCTTAATTATCTAGTTAGATCCAAACTTTATTTGAAAGAAGGGTGTTATATTTTCAATGACCAAATAAATGAATAAATCATACAGAAACTGTTGTTTTAAACTATAAAGCTTTTGGAAAGGAAAACAGTGTTACAAACAGGTGGTGTGCTGTGAATAATGCAATTTGAAATAATCTCAGGCAGAGAGCTGGGCCCAGTTAAACTAGACAGTAACCTTCCACTTGCAAAGTCGTTTTCTATGAATGACTTTTGCAGCTTTGGCTCCTTGATCTTCATGCAAAATTAACTTAACTGTCATCAAAATTTCATGGTCTATAAACTGAGCCACTTCAGCTTTATGTCACCCATATGACACATTGAAGTGTGACCAGAGATGAGAGACTATACCGTGGGAGAAATAAGAAAATGGTGGTGGTGGAACTATGACATAAATGATAAACAAACAATGTACGTAAAGATATAAACAAGGCATCTGCAAACTGGCATTCTATTACAAAGACTGTTTTTCCCCACTGTGAAAGAAGCAGCTAAGGGGACTAAGGAGAAAAAAAGACTTTATGAGGTGACTTATTCAAGATAGGTAAGCCTAGTAATCAATAAAATCACGATTTCAGTTAGATATCTGCTATATTTGCTTAGGAAAATGTGACATCAAAGTAATGTTATCATAACAAAGAAGGGAGAACTCTGAATTAGAATCTCTGAATACATTAAGGGGATTTGTCTGATTTATTTCTATTTGTTTCTCATAGGAGAACAACCAAATTTCAAAATGCAGTGAACCCCTGGATGGCATGTTATAATTTAATGAAACATTATTAAAAGGATTGATTTAATATGCTGCCATACCTTATAGATTTGCCGTTTCGTATGAGGCTGACTTAGGATAAGTATTCTTTAAGGCAAACCTGACTGCCTGTGTTATTTTGTGTCTTGCGGAAAAAAATTCAGTGTTTATCCCCTTGAAAGGCCTTTTAAAACTATACAATTTATGCTGTTCGCATTACATGGCATTTGTTTATGAACAGACATTACTTATTAGCCAAAGTCCTACTGAAAAAACAAAAAGCAAATTGGCTTGTCTCTCTCTTTAAAAATAAAAGGGCATTGAGCACCACAATAAGCTCACAGTTTGAAAACCTGATAGTTTCTCTTCTTCATGCTGACATCTGCAAACTGAAACCTCCATATCTTTTTTTTTTTTTTTTTTGAGATGTAGTCTTACTCTGTCGCCTGGGCTGGAGTGCAGTGGTGCAATCTTGGCTCACAGCAACCTCTGCCTCCCAGGTTCAAATGATTCTCCTGCCCCAGTCTCCTGAGTAGCTGAGATTACAGGCACGTGCCATCACACCTGGCTGATGTTTTGTATTTTTAGTAGAGACCGGGTTTCGCCATGTTGTCCAGGCTGACCTCGAACTCCTGACCTCAAGTTATCCGACCGCCTCAGCCTCTCAGAATGCTGGGATTACAGGCATGAGCCACCGTGCCCTGCCTGAAACCACCATATCTTAATTAGCAAAACCTATGGGTTGTAAAACAAATTGGCCTTCTAAGATTACTGTATTTCAGGAAAAAAGAAAGATTTCAAATGTTCTATAGTCCACATATGAAACTATAAGCAATCTATATTATGTTTTTGTACTTTCTTTTATTGAAACCATCATGTCTTAATTAGCAAAACGTATGGGTTGTAAAATAAATTGCCATTCTAAAGTTACTGCATTTCAAAAAAAAAAAAAAGACTTTAAATATCATACAGTCCATATATGAAACTATAACCAATCTGTGATGTTTTTATACCTTCTTTTAGTTAATAAAGACAACTATCAGAAATTTTCATTTTTTTTTCTTAAGAGAATAAAAACAGCTGGGTTCAGTGGCTCACATCTGTAATCCCAGCACTTTGGGAGGCCGAGGTGGGCGCATTACGAGGTCAGGAGATGGAGACCATCCTGGCTAACACAGTGAAACCCCGTCTCTACTAAAAATACAAAAAAAAAATTAGCCAGGCGTGGTGGTGGGTGACTGTAGTCCCAGCTACTCGGGAGGCTGAGGCCGGAGAATGGTGTGAACCTGGGAGGCGGAGCTTGCAGTGAGCCAAGATCGCGCCACTGCACCCCAGCCTGGGTGACAGAGCAAGACTCCATCTCAAAAAATAAATAATAAATAAATAATAAAAACAATATTTCTTTAAAAAAAAGGCTGCCAACTACCTGAATTACTTGCATGTTCACCATGGAATTCTTCTCCCATAATAAATCCTAACTATTACAGTCATTCTTTCCATTGGTGCCCAACCATCTGATACAGGTTGTAGAAATATGCCTGCATGAGATATTTCATGCCCCGGCTTATTACCTTATTAAGTGTTGAGACTAGTGCCAGTCTCAGAGACAGAAGTTATTTTTTTTTTTCTGTAGACCCTTGCATCCAGGGATACTTTATTGGGATTTCCTAAGATTATGTTTTGCCTTATTACGTATCTTGTCAATTTTTGTACTTTGGATAACGTAAATTCTGAATTTGAACCCATTTATTTTTAGTCTCTGAGAAGAGCATTGTGGGTGACTTCTAACTAAAAGTGTGAGGAGATGAGGATGAGAATAGGTGAGTGGACAAGACTGTTGACTTAAACACAGTCCCGTGTAGCCAAAGTCAGACCTGAACTGCTATAGAAGCACTGAGGAGGAGTACTTGGCTCTGCCGGGACAGAGTAGGAGGCTCCAGAGAAAGCTTCACAAAATAAGATTGGATAGGAGGTTAAGGGATGAAAGGTGAGGAGACTAAGTGAGTTTAGGTCAAGTCAAATGAATTGGCTGAATAATAATTAAAAATGCCTTTAGTTTCCAGAGCATTTTGGACTTTGGACCTGTCATATCTTTATAGATCAGAAAACCAGGCTGGATGCAGTGGCTCACACCTATAATCCCAGCACTTTGGGAGGCCGAGGTTGGCAGATCACGAGGTCAGGAGATCGAGACCAGGCTGGCCAACATGGTGAAACCCCCTCTCTACTAAAAATACAAAAATTAGCCAGGCATGGTGGTGTGTGCCTGTAATCCCAGCTACTCGGGAGGCTGAGGCAGGAGAATCACTTGAATCAACGAGTCGGAGGTTGCAGTGAGCTGAGATTGCACCACAGCACTCCAGACTGGCGACAGAGTGAGAGTCCATCTGAAAAAAAAAAAAAAAGAAAGAAAACCAAATACTGGGAATTTGAAGTAACTTTCAGGAGACGAGGTCTGCTAGCATCTCTGAAAAGGGATACATAATTTAGACAGTAGTTACGGAAGGCAAGGAAACATTCAGAATATTATTGACCAGTCAAAGCCTACTGTAAAAAATAAGTTGCTTTAGCTAATTGCTTCAGTCTCTCTTCTGGTAACTTTTTTAATAGGGTAGTATTGTATTATAATGAAGATTACAGGTTCGCCAGGCGTGTTGGCTCACACCTGTAATCCCAGCACTTTGGGAGGCTGAGGTGGGTGGATCACTTGAGGTCAGCAGTTCGAGACCAGCCTGGCCAACATGGTGAAACCCTGGCTCTAATAAAAATAAAAAATTAGCCGGGCATGGTGGTGCACCCCTGTAATCGTAGCTACTGGGTGTCATGCGCGTCTGTGTCAGGAGACCACCAAATAGGCTTTGTGTGAGCAATAAGGCTGTGTGTTTCACCTGGGTGCAGGCGGGCTGAGCCCGAAAAGAGAGTCTGCAAAGGATGGTGGGATTATCATTAGTTCTTCCAGGTTTTGGGATAGGCGGTGGAGTTAGGAGCAATGTTTTGCGGGCAGGCAGTGGATCTCACAAAGTACTTTCTCAAGGGTGGGGAGAATTACAAAGAACCTTCTTAAGGATGGGGAAGATTACAAAGAACCTTCTTGGCCGGGCGTGGTGGCTCACGCCTGTAATCCCAGCACTTTGGGAGGCCGAGGCAGGTGGATCACGAGGTCAGGAGATCGAGACTATCCTGGCTAACATGGTGAAACCCCGTCTCTACTAAAAATATAAAAATTAGCCGGTTGTGGTGGTGGGCGCTTGTAGTCCCAGTTACTCTGGAGGCTGAGGCAGGAGAATGCCTTGAACCCAGGAGGCAGAGCTTGCAGTGAGCTGAGATCGTGCCACTGCACTCCAGCCTTGGCGACAGAGCGAGACTCCGTCTCAAAAAAAAAAAAAAAACGAACCTTCTTAAGGATGGGGGAGTTTACAAAGTACATTGATCAGTTAGCGTGGGGCAGAAACAAATCACAATGGTGGAATGTCATCAGTTAAGGCTATTTTCACTTCTTTTTGTGGATCTTCAGTTGCTTCAGGCCATCTGATGTATACGTGCAGTTCACAGGGGATATGATGGCTTAGGTTGGGCTCAGAGGCCTGACACTCGGGAGGGTGAGGCAGGAGAATCGCTTGAACCCGGGAGGCGGAGGTTTCAGTGAGCGGAGATCGTGCCACTGCACTCCAGCCTGGGCGACAGAGTGAGACTCCGTTTCAAAAAAAAGAGTACAGGTTCTGCTACTGGACTGCCTAGGGTTGAGTCCCAGTTCTACCATTTACTAGCTCTGTGATCTCAAGCAAGTTACTTGTCTCTCAGTTTCTAAGGTTTTGTAAAATGGGAATAATATTGGCACCAACCTCAGCATTGTCACGCCACTGCACTGTGGCCTGGGTGACAGAGGGAGACTCCATCTCAAAAAAAACAAATTACATTTTTCTGTTATGCTCATACTTCACCCTCATTGACCCATAGGCAGCCATTTTAATGTCTTTTTATTGCGGAATGTGTAATATTGTTTTGCAAGTGTCTATTTTACTTTACTTTAAAGGTTATTTTAAAAATTTCATTTATTCCTTTTTTTTCTAAGCGCCAAATATTTAGGAATCTTCATGTTGTTAAAGTATATTTTTTAAAGTACACGTGTTCTAATCTTAATAGGGTTGGTGTAAGGGTTAAATGAGGTAATACATTAAAGTATTTAAAAGAGTGTTCGGCACTAAACTAAGTACTTAACTACAGTTAATACATATTCATTAGTGTCTTATTACTGAAATTATTAGTGGAATTCCCCCTCTGATTGAAGCTACCAACATAAAGAAAAAGGCATGTTGCTGAATTTCACTTTGCCTACCTTCTGATGCCTTTTGAGAAGAACCTAATGTATATGTTACGGTTTTAAATTCAAGTAAAGGCTAAAGAATGGAGGTAAAATTCTTCATATTGGAAAAAGAAGTTTGTAGAAACTTGGTTTTTTATTTAAAGAAACTTTTAAAGGATGTTTTTCTCCTTCATGCATTTTACCAATTCAAAATATTTTGCTATTGAGGAAACTGTTAAATATTAGTGTCTTTTGAAAGGAGATAACCGAAAGTGTGAGGTCACTCACAAGAAATTCAATTTTAATTGAGACTAGAAGGTGGAGCTCCTGGCTTGCCGTCTGCTTGTGTTCAACTGAAGCCTTCACAAATAGTCAAATATCAGTGCTTGGAAACAGTGGGCTGTAATGGGGTTATAGAATTGCGTGAATATGGCTATCTCGGGTCTATGTTTTTTTAAGTCCTTTCCCTTTCACACTCCTTGAAGGTGAATAACCAGTAAACAAATTGACTGTTGGTGACCTTGTGAAAGAGGTTAAATACAAATTGTTCAATTTTTCTCAGGTTCCGAATGGGAGAGAGTAAGGGATGCAGGGCCGTTTTTCTTTTCCAGTCTCATTAGGATGTCTTCTGGGGGTTGGAAATTAAAGTACCCTTTTGTTAATTTTGTAAAGCATCCTGGTGTGAAAACCTAGGGCCATAGTTCACTTTTTAATATTTTTTTCACCCCAAAGCGCTAATATTCTTTTAGCATTTTAGTTTAGCTTCAGCCCTCTCTGTCTCTTGTGACAGTACCTCAAGCCTTACAGCTGTGACTACATTAATAAAAGAGAAGGCCAAGAAAAGGAAGGCACATGCCAGTCAACCGACATTGAACTCACTTGTCAAAGTTACATCAGATAAATGAAACAGAGTCTTTGGCTATTTCCCAGCATTCTGCCATTGGACCTGTGGTTTTATTATTGTATTAAATCAGATTCAATCCCTGAGACATCATAGAGTTAAAATATTGTGATAAATAGGAATAATTGAGTGGTTAATATATTTTCTCTTAGAAATGTAGTTATTTTGGTTCAATATTTATGTTGGCTAATTTAAAAATTTAAATGTAGGTTTTAAAAATCTAAATGTGCTAAGAAATTACATTTTTTGGCTGGGCGCGGTGGCTTATGTCTGTAATCCCAGCTCTTTGGGAGGCCGAGGCAGGTGGATCACTTGAGGCTAGGAGTTCAAGACCAGCCTGGCCAACTTGGTGAAACCCTGTCTCTACTAAAAATACCGAAAAAATTAGCTGGGAGTGGTGGCGGGCACCTGTAATCTCAGCTACTCGGGAGACTGAGGCAGAAGAATCGCTTGAACCCGGGAGGCAGAAGTTGCAGTGAGCCAAGATCATGCCACTGCACTCCAGCCTGGGCAACAGAGCAAGACTCTGTCTCAAAAAACAAACAAAAAAGAAGAAATTATTTTTCTTTTATGCACATATTTCACCCTCATTGCCCCATAGGCAGCCATTTTAATGTCTTTTTATTGCAGAATGTGTATTGTTGTTTTGAAAGTGTCTATTTAATTTACTTTAGAGGTTATTTTAAAAATTTCATTTTTTTTCTAAGCACCAAATATATAGGAATCTTCATATTGTTAATGTATATTTTTTAAAGTACACATGTTCTAATCCTGATTAAAGTGAGACTCATGTGATGTGTAAATTTAAGACTTCTAGAAAAGCTTTTCTGCCTGAAAAATTCTTTCTCATTGATCCCAAAATATAGACTATATTTCAAATTATATGTTGAAACATTAATAAAGTGAGTTACAGAAATATTTGTAACTAGACCAAAGTTTCATTCTGTGTTTCTGGGTTTTGAACTAGATGCCTGCCTTATACAATTGGTCTTGCTATGCCTTTGAAGATTATTATTAAATCAATGCAAAGGACAGGGTTAATTATACTCCTTAGTTCAAGGTACACCACTGGCCAACACAATGTCCCTGTTTGTTTTCTTTATTGTTTTGTTTAATTTTTCTTCTTTTTTTTTCTCCCTAGTCCTTACTCCCAATCTTCTTTCTGCCCATAGGTAAACATTTAATGGGTTGAAGTCTACCCTTCATTTCTATGTGCTCTTGAAATATATGTATTGTGTGTGCATGAATTTTTAGTAAACAGAAATACTAGTAGTATTGTACTATAAATCTCATTCTCTTTATTTTCCAGCACCATAATTTTTTTTGTTTGTTTGTTTGAGACAGAGTCTCGCTCTGTAGCCCAGGCTGGAGTGCAGTGGCACAATCTCAGCTCACTGCAAGCTCCGCCTCCCAGATTCACACCATTCTCCTGCCTCAGCCCCCCGAGTAGCTGGAACTACAGGCGCCCGCCACCATGCCCAGCTAATTTTTTGTATTTTTAGTAGAAACGGGGTTTCACTGTGTTAGCCAGGATGGTCTCGATTTCCTGACCTTGTGATCCACCTGCCTCAGCCTCCCAAAGTGCTGGGATTACAGGCGTGAGCCACCAGGCCCGGCCAGCACCATAATTTTTATACTGTGTATACACCTATCCTATAGTTTCAAACTGCTGCATAGTAATCCATAGTATGCATTCATCACATTTTAGTTACTCATTTCCCTGGTGATGAAACATAGATTATTTCCAGCTCCCTGCTACCTCAAAGAGTATTGTGATAAACATCCTTGTACACGTCCTCTTACAGATTTTGAGAAAAATTTTCAGGAATATATATCCAGGAATGAGAGGTCTGGATCAAATTATTTAGATTCACTTAATTTATCTAAGCACTTCCAGATTGCTTTCCAGAATATCTGTTCCTATCTCTACTCTATCTTACCATATGCCCTCAAATACTTGGAATTATCTAGCTGTGGCAGATTCCATTTTTCCAAAGATAGCTGCAATCTTCCATCCCACTTGTTCTTCTAAGAAACTTGCCATTCACCATCAAAAAGTGGAGTCCAATTCTCCTTCTCTTGAATGTGGGCAGCCTTTTGTGACTGTTTCAGCCAAAGGAACATGGCAAAGTAACACTGTGTGAGTTCCGAAGCCAGATCCTAAGAGATGATACAGATTTCACCTTGCCTGCTGGAACACTTGCCCTGGGGTCCTGAGCTACCATGTAAGAGGACTGACTTTCTTGAGTCAACCATGCTTATGAGGAATCCCAGAGTAGCCTATGTGATGGACCCCAAGGAGAAGGCTACGTGAGGGGAGATGCCTGGTCAACTCCAGCCTTTCTAGTTCCACACATCTGATGTTGGGCCAGAACTTCCCAGCCAAGCCCTTAATGAATCTCTATTCCATAGAGACTGTGAGAAATAATAAGATGATTGTTGCTCTTTTAAATAACTAAGTTTTGTGATAGTTTGTTTTGTAGCAATAGTAACAGGAATTCCAGTTTTCCAATTTTTGCTAATCTGATACATTAAAAGTGTGATACATTAAAGTGGTACATTTCTCTAATTACTAGTGAGTTTGAGCATCTCTTAATATGCGAGGGTTTCTTCTTGACTTAATTGACTGTTCATTTCCTTGGCTTATTTTGTCACGGGTCCCTGTTATGTAGGTGTTCCTTTTATATTCCAAATATTAGTTCCCTGTCAGGTTTAGGCTTTTCAAATTACTTGTCCTGTTCTGTCATCTGTTTGATTTAGTCATTGAACAAAATCCTTCATTTTGCTATAATAATACTCATTTGTGTTTTACCTTATAGATCATGATTTTTGGGTTTTAAATCTTTGCCTATCTCAGGGTTATGAAACTATTCTCTTACATTATTTTTTATTACTTTTTAATTTTACTTTTTATATTTAGGTCTTTAATCCACTTGGAGTCCAACTTTTGTGAGATGTTATATAGAAATTCAGTTTAATTTTTGTCAAAAAGGATTTTCCCACACTGTACACTAAATGATTCATTTTTTGATTTGTGTATGGTGCCATCTTTATTGTATATTAGGGACATAGTTCTACATAGTTCTATTATGATTCATCCTTCTGCTCCAGTGGTGTTCTTGTTCATTCTTACACCAAGACCATTCTGTCTTTTTTATTATGACTTTTAATATGTTTTAATACCTGATAAAGCAATTTCTTACTTTTTGATCTTCTTTTTCAAAGTCAACTTAGCTATTTGTAGAGCTTTAGACTTCTAGGCAAATTTTAGAAGAAGTTTATCAAGTTCATCAAAATAAATCCCGCTGGAATATTTATTAGAATTGCATTGAATTTATAGATCAATTTGGGGAAAATCAACATATTTAAAATATTAAGTCATCCTTTCAAAAGTATGAAATTCTCATTTATTGATTTTCTTTTGTGTTCTTTCATTGAATTAAAAATTTTCTATAGCAGTCTCGTGTATTTTGAATGGAGTTAATTTCTAGATATTTTATAGAATTTGATGCTCTCGTTAATGGTATATGTTTATATTTTCTAGTTGGTTGTTCTTGATACAGAAGAATGCTGTTTGTTTTAAAAGTTGATGTATCTAGTAACCTCGCTGAACTTTCTTATTAGTTCTGGATTTGTCTGTGATTTTGGTAGATTTTTTGGTGTGGTTGATCATGTCATCTGCGAATAATGACAGTTTTAACTATTCCTTTTATAAGAAGGTGAGGTCAAATTAATTTCATGTTTTAAACTCCATGTATTTGAAATACACTTCATGAAGAACGCTCCGTGCTACAAGGCATGATGATATTTACGCAAGGGTTTTCCTAAATTAAAACAACTACACAAAGAAGGAAGTATTTTCCATCTATTTTTCAGGAACCCAAGATGAAGTTAAATATTTTGAGGTTTTCTTCAATTGTGGTTCATGAAAACTTAAAATGGCCTTGAGAACTTCCACAGTATTCTATTTAATTTCAGCAAATGCTAAGAGAACACTGCTGTGTGTTAGAGGACACAAAAAGGAAAAAGAATGAAATTCCCTTTGCTAAAATTCTTTCCGGAGTTGGGGGAGTGGTTGGAGAAATAAACAACTAATTACCTAACATTGTGAAAAATGCTGTAGAATATCATCTGAGCAGGGAAAGACCAGTGCTGAGCTTTCTGGCTATTTGGGAATGTTTTTGAGAACATATTTATAAAGTGTTCGGGTTTTAGTAATCCTCATTCTTTATCGCACTTTCCTTTGGTTTGACCATGAAGGTGATAGGGAATCAGGTAATAAATCTTCGTAATTACTTTTTTGTTAATTTTCTAGATGACATTTATTAAAATTCTGAACAGCCCTTTCATGACTACAAGCATACTATTGATTAATAACCTCTCATTAGGGACACAGAAAACTTGGCTAAAGTTCATCTGAAGTTTTGGAGATTCTGCCAAACAGTTCAGATAGTTAAAGTTTAATGATGCTTAACTTCCGGAGAGGAGCAGACATAGAAGTTAGAAAGCAACAATAGCTACCCAGAGAGATGGTTGTGCTTGAGTTAGGTGTGAATGAAAGAGATTCATCGAATCTGAGTTTTCTCTGCATTCTTACGGCAAGTGTGCTGTGATGGGAAATGGTTACTCTCCAAAATACGCACACAGAGAAGGTGAACCAGATTGGCAGAATCTCTCAGTTACATCTAACAATACAGGTTGAAATCCTATACAAATAGAAAATAGTGTTGGAAAGGGCACTCTTTGAATGCAAAATACACAGAAAATAAATAGCTCTCAAGAGTAGTTTTCTTCAAAGTGAGCCCCAAAGTGTGTAAGATGTGATGCATGGAGTATATTTAACCCTATATTTAAAAAGGAAAGGGAAGGAAGGAAGGGAGGGAGGGAGGAAGGGAGGAAGGAAAGAAGGAAGGAAGGAAGGAGAAAAAAGAAGGAAGAATGAAAAAAGAAAGAAAAAATACTGATATTCAACATAAGGATTGACTTTGAAGTTCTGTCCTCTTCTGCTTGCTGAATGGTCATGTGCTACATTACTTAGGAGAACTTCCTTTGGGGAACCGTGAGTATTCTACTGCATGAAGACTTTGACAATGGTCTCATCACTCTTTCCATCCCCCAACGTACTGTTAGTTGGTATATTTATGTGCCTTAAATTTTAGTGATGATAGTTTGTTGGTTAAAACCGTGTAAGTATGTCATATGTTTCTTTTTTCTTTTTTTTTTTTTTTGAGACAGAGTCTCACTCTGTTGCCCAGTGGCGTGATCTGAGCTCACTGCAAGCTCTGCCTCCCGGGTTCACACCGTTCTCCTGCCTCAGCCTCCCGAGTAGCTGGGACTACAGGCGCCTGACACCATGTCTGGCTAATTTTTTTGTATTTTTAGTAGAGACGGGGTTTCACCGTGTTAGCCAGGACGGTCTTGATCTCCTGAACTCGTGATCCGCCCGCCTCAGCCTAACTCTCATTAACATACTTTATCAACTTGGAAACATCTCTAAAAATCTTTCAAATGGTTTCAATGAATTTTTATTCATTTATTCAGTAAGTCGACAAATGTTTATTTACCTTCCAATTAGTTGTCAGTAACAACCCATTTACAATGAGGAAGATGTAAATGTACAAGCCAAAAATTTAATGAAACTCTTTGCATAATTGGCAATTGAGATTTAAAAATGATAATCATGTTTTAATAAGCACAGCCAAAAATTCAATTCTTCCATTTGGAGCTATATATTTTTGTGAGGTGAATTTTCTACCATGACAGCCACCAGAACCAAATATCAAAAATAACTGGTATAGATTTGAATTATAAGCTGTTAAACCACAATTTAAAAAATATTGACACTTATTGAAAGTTATAAAGCATTATTCAATCACATTGTTCTCACTAAAATATAAAGATAGTTATAATTTTAGTGAAAAAAGTGAATAAAGTATTAAAAATATTTAAAATATTTTTATCTTATTGCTTGTAATTTATAATATTGGGTACATTTAATGATGTATAAAACACAATGTACTTACATGCTATTAATGTGGATATATCTTAAAAATAAATTCATATACATATTTTGGAGATAAATGCTAATTTTTTTACAGATTTTTTTTTTTAGGATATAACTTCCATGAGGAAAGGGATTTTTGTCTGTTTTGTTCACTGAATATCTTAAGGGTGAAGACCAAAGGTTGTCAGACTACTACCCACAGTTCAAATCTGGGCTGACTCATTTTTTCACACATAACATTTTGTTGGAATATAGCCACACTTATTCATTTGTGTATTGTCTGTAGCTGTGTCCACATTATAAAGGCACAATTGAGGAGGTGTGGAAGGGAGCATATGGCCTGAAAAAGTGAAAATATTTACTCTCTGGCCCCTTACAGAAAAAGTTTACTGATCCATAGTCTAGAAGCATGCCTAGCACATAGTAAATATTCAATAAATACCTACTATTCAATAAGTGAATGAATAAATAGCATGTCTGATCACAAAAGGTTGGACACTATAGTTTAAGAGCATGGATTCAGTACTTTCCACAATTTAGGGCCAGCTTGCAAGATGTTTTTCCCAACTTTATTGAGATATAGTTGAGAATTAAAAATTACATATATTTGAGGTGTAAATTTGATTGATTTGATATATACATACATTGTGAAATATTCACCACCACCAAACTAATTAACGTGTATATCACCTCACAGTTACCATGTTTTTCAAGTGTAGTGAAAACACTGAAGTTCTACTACCATCTTAGCAAATTTCAAGTATGAAATACTGTATTGTGACCAGGCACGGTGGCTCACACCTGTAATCCCAGCACTTTGGGAGGCCGAGGCTGGTGGATCACCTGAATCATAAGCTGTTATTTTTTTTACAAAATACAAAAATTAGCTGGGCATGATGGCGGGTCCTGTAGACCCAGCTACTCGGGAGGCTGAGGCAGGAGAATCATTTGAACCCAGGAGGCGGAGGTTGCAGTAAGTCACGATTGCGCCATTGCACTCCAGCCTGGGTGACAGAGTGAGACTCTATCTCAAAAAAAAAAAAAAAAAAAAAAAAATGAGACAGATACTGTTTTGTTAACTATAGTCTCATCATTGCACATTAGATCTCCAGAACTTACTTTTTTTTCTTGTATAGTTGAAACTTTGTACCTCCTTGCCAACATTTCCCCGTATCTCCCTCCTTTCAACCCCTGGTAATGACCATTGGGCTCCTGTTTCTATGAATGTGGTATTTTTAGATTCTATATATAAACGAGACCATATCTGCATCTGGTTTAATGTCCTCTAGGTTCATCCATGTTGTTGTAAATGGTAGCATTTCCTTATCTTTTAAGGCTGAATAATATTTCATTGTGGGAATGTGTGTGTGTGTGTGTGCATCTCTCATTTTTTTAAAATCGATTTAGTCTGTTTCTGTATCTTGGCTATTGTGAATATTGCTGAAATGAATATGGGAGTACAAATGTCTTTTTGAGATGATGTTTTCATTTTTACCTAGTAGTGGAATTGTTGGATCATGAGGTATGTCTATTTTTAATTTTTTAAGGGGAACCTCTGTACCAATTTATGTTTCAAACCAACAATATTCTCTTTCCTCCACATTCTCCCCAACACTTGTTATGTTTTATCTTTCTGGTGATAGATGCTAACCAGTGTGAGGTGAGATCTCACTGTGGTTTTGATTTGCATTTTTTTCATATACCCGTTAGCCATTTGTATGTCTTCTTCTGAGAGTTGTCTACTGAGGTCCTTTGCCTATTTTTTTTCAAAGCTTAATTTATTTACTGTTATGACTGAGAGTACACCACTTTGCCTATTTTTTAATTGAGCTATTTGTGGGTTTGCTAGTGAGTTGCATGAATTCCTATATTTTTTGGATATTAACCCTTCATCAGATATATGGTTTACAAATATTTGCTCCCATTCTGTAGGTAGATTTTCACTCTGTTGATTATTTTGTTTGCTGTGGAGAAGCTTTTTAGTTTGATGTAGTCCCATTTGTCTGTTTTTGCCTTTGTTGCCTGTGCTTTTGGTATCATAACCAAAAAATTATTGTGCAGACCTATGTCAAGAACGTTTTCCCCTATGTTTTCTCCTGTATTACATGTATTTTAAACTTATTTTTTCACTCATATTTTCTGAACATTGTCCAACAAGCATAGCATATTTATACAAACTGAACAAAAGACTGCTTTAATTTAAGACGTGAAGGACTTAGAGAACCCCCACAACGTTAACCACCCTAAAACCAAATGGACAAAATGACTAACGACATACAGATAAAAAATGATGCATAAACCAGTCTGTCATGTATCTATGTTACGAAATACAAACAACCTTTTCAATAACCCAGCTCTTACTTGTAATAGCGTGGTCATGAATAACTAGATGGGAAAATATTGAATTATTGTTATTCTAAAGCTACTTGTTAGGAGGAAAAGGTTGTTAGATGAGGTGAGGTTGGAAGGAACTAATTTAAACTAGAAATTTTTTTTATTTGAAAATTCAGAGGAAACATGTTTTTATACCTTTGGAAGATGATCAACTACAGCCAATACCTTTGAGTTTTGCATATTTGATTTTGACATGCTCATGTTTTCCACTTTAAAATATGGAAACCAGATCTACTTAAAGTAAGAAATTACCAATGAACTTCTGAATCTGTCAAACCCTCTTTGCCACTGGGTATACTAAGCTTAAACCTAACCAAACAGATATCTTCCATCCTATAAAAGATTTTTAGGGAACTAATGGCTATTACTTTATTTTCTCTAATGGCGCTTCAATGTCTCTGGCAATTCTTATTCAATTAATATTTTCTTTACAGATTTTAAGATAAGTTTTATGAAAATTTATTTAATCTTTCTGAATGCTTGCGTAGAGTATGCATGTCACAATAGTAGTTTGGGGTTCAGGGAAGAAGTAAGCTGAGATTGAAGTTCATCAGGATCTGTGAGTAATAATTGGCATGAAAGAGCTAATGACTTCTAAACAGGGGTAGAGTACCAGTCACTACATCCCAGGGGCTGGAGTGAATACTTGTTTGATCTGATATAGCGCTGATATTTGAGAGGTTGGATGAAAAAAGATGGAGCATGACGCTAATATGGAAAACTCTTGTTTTCACGAGGGCATCTAAGTTGTGTATTGGGAACATGGGTTTGGGCCACTGTCGTGAAAGACACAGTCTCAAGTGCCATAATCCTGAATGTTGAAATCTCAAAAGATCTAAATCCCAAAAACATAATTCTGGAAAAAATAATTTTAAAAAATTATTTAAAAGACATTTATTTACATTTTAAAAAGGAGATTGAGGAACATAAAAACACAACAGGGTACTTCGTAGGCTACTTTATATAGCAAAATAGGCAATAATTGCCTACATATTTCTGCAAGTATGAACACTCAGGTATATTAATAACAGTTGCATGAGTATAGCCATTATGAGCAGATGAACTATATTCATAACAGGTTAAAAAGCAAAATGTATAAATAAATATCATTGTGATTGGTAATTGTATGCACCAGGCTTTATAACCAGTCATCAGAAATACCATGATTAACAACCTGTGTCTTTTGAAAGGATTGTTGAAAACCCATAATGAGCTATCACTGCATATGCAGTCACTCAAAGAGCTGAGATCTTGAGATGTTTTACTTTTCACAAATGCAGGTGTATACAAAGGACATCTCTTTAATGAGAAAATTTCAACATGCACAGTGCTTACACAGAAAGTCAACATTGTGATATTGTACTTCTGCAGAGTCAAATTTGCAAAAACAAAAAAAAGCATACAATTCATTAGAGTTATCTAAAATATTTACAAAATGCGGGCCTCCAAGTGTCAGAAATGATGCAAAGATGAAATACATAGCATAGTGAATCAATGCCAAGTGTAAAGGGGCAGAAGTCATACATGATCAAATAATTTGGGACGGGAGAGTTCTTGTTTTTCACCTGAATTTCCACTTCATCTATGATCGTCAAAACACTTGTGGCACTTGTATCTGGAGAGTGGTTGTGGTCTACAAATTTTGTAACTTAATGCTCTTCATTTGAAAGTCTGGTCATTGCTTGGCCTTTACAATTAAGTGACTTTCTGCTTTTGCAACAGCAATAATAATTAGCTTTTAAACTTTTATCTTTCACCATTAAGTAGCGTCATACACTTATTGCAGCATTTTCTTCAGGGAACAATTTCACAGATCTCTTCCAGTGTGTTTCAAGAAACACAGTAAGAAGAAATGATATTCAGCTTCCCCAATACCAAATTTGTATTAGGGTTCTCCAGAGAGACAGAACCAATAGGACATATTCATATATATACATATATGTATGAATTCATATATATGTATATGTATGTATGAATTCATATATATGTATATGTATGTATGAATTCATATATATATGTATATGTATGTATGAATTCATATATATATGTATGTATGAATTCATATATATATGTATATGTATGTATGAGAGAGGAGATTTATTAGGGCCGTTTGTTCATGTGATTATGGAGGCTGAGAAGTTCCACGACAGGTCATGTGAAAGCTGGAGACCCTGGGATGTTGGTAGCATGGCTGTGTTTAAGTCCAAAGGCCTCACAAGCAGGGATGCCAATGGTATAACTCATAGTCCAAGGCCAAAAGCCTCAGGACCCAGAGAGACTGCTGGTGTAAGTCCTGAAGTCCAAAAGCCAGCAAGCCTGTAGTTCTGATGTCCAAGGCAGCAAAAGAAAAATCTGTTCCAGCTCTCAGAGAAATCAGTTTACTTTCAGTATTTGTTCTCTCTGGGCCCCCAGCTGATTGGATGGTACCTGCTCACACTGAGGGCAGATTTTCCCTACCTAGTCCACTTAGACTCACACATTAATCTCCTCTGTAAACACCTTGACACCCAAGCCTAAAATAATGCTTTGCCACATTTCTAGGTATTCCTTAATCCAGTCAAGTTGACACCTAAAATTGTGAACTTGACACCTAAAATTGTCCACTTGGCACCCATACACATTTTCCTAAACCATACTTAATTTACGAATGAAGATAATAACAAGGTTATCACCTTAACCATGTTCCATTTAACATGATGCAACTAACATGATGCAGATATCCTATGTACAACTGAAAATGCACGAATCCCTTCTCCAGAATTTTACTTTCAGGATTTCAACATTTGGAAATTTAATCTTTTAGGATTGTGATTGTGGGGATTTTATACTTTAGGAATTTTGATCTTCGGGGATTTTGATGTTTGGGATTGTGTCTTTTGGGATTACAATTGGCACCACAGAAATGTTATTCCAAACATTATGGACGTGGGTAAAAGGGAAACAAATGTATTTGACATTGATTGATGTGGGAGAAAGGAAGTGTGAGTAAAGAAGGAAGAAAAATGGAGTGGAGTAGAGAGGGATTCTTCTTGCCATGGGGTCTCAGCTGAGAACTGCTTCTAGCCCTTAGACATTGAGTTGATCTCTCTGTGTTTCCAGAGATATTGCAGAGTGTTCTGTTGTAAATTCTACGCTAGATCCATATTTTGGCACTTACCCTCTCTATTTCTCCTGGAAATAGGTTTCCAGGAGTTTAGCACGTTATTAGTCTTGAAGGAAGGTGGTGTTACTTTCTGGCAAACTAATTCCTGTGCACTATCATTTTTTATTCTGCCTTGTAATTCTGTCTTATTGTGCTTCTCCTCTCATCTTTTCTTAGGACCAACAAAAACCCAAGTGTATTCTAAAAGAATCCCACCTCAAATTATTCTGAACAGCATTATAATTAAATAAAAGGATACGTTTAGTAAAATGTATCCGTTTAACTAGTTCCTTCTCTGTGCTCCAACTCTTGCCCCATTATTAAACAGAATAAAGTACGCGATATCTGTTTTTGGAGTTACTGGAAATGAATTATCTTAAAAAAGTAAACTCTTGATTTCCATGTTCATTTGAACTCTTAGTTCTCATGTGTTATTTATAGTTTAGCCTTTGTCTCCTATTAAAGAGTTTCAAATATTAAAGAGAGTATGAAGGGATATTTGGAGGGGCAAAAGGTCTTTGTTTTACCTATTCAACATTCAAAATATATTGAACACCTATTATTTACCAGGGCCTATGCTGGGTGATGGAAAATATATCATTCCTGAAAATATATCATAAAGCTAAACCCAGAGGAGGAGGGAAATAAGGCAAGAGTTTCAGTATTTGGTTCTCTCCTTTGCCTATTGCTTCTTGCTCAAACCAAGTACAAGCTTGAGGAGGTCTCCTCCTCTGTATTGGCTAGTTGCTAATACCCTGAGGACTACAGGTAGGTCTAGAAATTAAAAGATTTTTGCAGCAGAAATTTTCTTCTTTTTGGGATAGATGTAGGAGGGAGATTCTGGCACTGTGTAGGAGACTGGATTATAAGATCCAAAGATCCTTCCAGATTGAGGATGTAGTGATGCTGGTCCTCCAAGGGGGCAGGCAGCTAATTTCTTTTATACTGTGGTAGGATTGAATAGCACTTCATCACTTAGACATAACTCTTGCCAACATTTGAGGAGAAGAAGCACAACGATCACTGATCACCCCCTTTTTTTTTTTTTTGCTGATGGAGTTTGGCTCGTGTTGCCCAGGCTGGAGTGCAATGGCACAATCTTGGCTCACCACATCCTCTGCCTCTTGGGTTCAAGCAATTCTCCTGCCTCAGCCTCCCGAGTAGCTGGGATTACAGGCATGCACCACCATGCCCGGCTAATTTTGTATTTTTAGTAGAAACGGGGTTTCTGCATGTTGATCAGGCTGGTCTCGAACTCCTGACCTCAGATGATCTATCTGCCAACCTTGGCCTCCCAAAGTGCTGGGATTACGGGTGTGAGCCACCGTGCCCCGCCGATCACCGCTTCTTACAATTAAGGAAAGGCGGGACTACCATGTGCTCATTAACCATAGGGCATAACCATCACTAATATGCTTTTAATTCCCAGATGCTATTAATATTTTCTCTTAACTCTGCTGCCATAGCCCAGATAAGAAATTCAAAAGTACCAGGTCTTATGTATGTTAAAATTCCACAGGAAGCTGGAAAAACAGGAGTAATAATGCAAAATGTTTATATGACTTTTTGATAAAAATAAGACATCTTTTATGGGCAAATTCTTAGTCCTAGAAGTCTTGGGTATAGCTGAGCAATTGCATGCAACTGAAAGAGATTTTAATGATTCTGATTCCATCTCAGAAAACATTCTGACCAATACCTGTGACCCAACAGAAAGCAAGGATTCATTTAGTAATTATCATACCTTCTAGGAGATTCAGTGCTCAATAAATGATTCTTGCAATTACCTGTTTATGTAGAAGTACTGTTTTTATCACTGCTGTTAAATAGATAAATGGACCAGACTTCACTAGTGAAATCTCTCAAACTCTACCTCTAATTGGATTTGGTTGAAATCCATTAACATTTTCAAAAGATATATTTTATTGATCATTGTTTTGTTTAAAAATGGAAGAATGGGCCAGAAACCAATCTTAAGATATATTTTATTAAGCAAATATGTTAGCATTAAGGAAAATGCCAGCTGGCTCTTAAATTAATCATGGATGAAGTAGATGCCAAAGGTTGAGTGATGGAGTTAAAACAGAGATCTTAGTTCAGTAAATAAATTTTATCAAAAGAAATTCAGTTAGGTTAGATATATCCACTAAAATAGCTGCAGCAGCATATTTTACAAAGAAAGTCACAGTGACAGATTGAAAGGTTTGATAGAGTTGTTTTGTACCTTTGAAATTGATGTTCTTGTTGTTAACCTCTGGTAAGTAACAATAGTACTGTGTTCATAATACTACAGAGAACTTTAGAGAAGTAAAGATTTATTCTTTTCATGTGCTAATTTATCAGGTCTTTATTTGAATGTGCTGCAGTGGATTTAATGTGGTGGGTAATATTTTTAGGGAGTAACAATATTGGAATTGCCTTTTAATTTGGTTTTAGTAGTGCCAATTACAATTATATTTTGGATCAGATTCTGAATTTTATCTTTACAGATTAATTTTAGTAATCTACTCCTCTTAAGAAGACAAATCTATTGGGTAAAAATTCCTTAAGAAAATACAGTCTGTTTCCAGATCTATACCCTTTTGTTAGCAAAGTTAATCCAAACTCTACATTGGAAAGAAATCTAGATGAATCACTATTCACTTTTTTAAAATCTGTAATTTGTTGAAACTGTGCCTAGATTTTACTGCTCAGCTGAGAATACTCTGATGAAAAGCAAAACCTATCAAAACCTATAATTAGCTATTTATATTGCTCTTCTCCTTTGCAATAATGTCCTTTAAGTTTTTTTCCTGGGTTGAAACTGGCAAAAGTACCCAGAATAATGGGTAGGATTTAGGATGTCAGAGTTAAGAACAGTGAAAAAAATTGAGGCACAATCATTCAGGACTGTTTTGTATTCAGATTTAGTATCTATTATATAACAAGAATTGTGAGTAGTACAATGCCCTCATGCCTTCTTCCTTAGAGACATTGAGGCCTCTATATTTAGGAGAGCAAATAGCTCCTTGACTGAATGAGCAGTCAGTGGGGTGTAGTGGACATGGCATGGGCTCTGAGTAGGCAGTTTGGGTTCACATTTAACTTACTGCCATTGAGTAGTTGAATGACCTTTTATACTGTCTTAGTTTGGGGTTCTTCCCAAAGCAGACCCTAAGATGAGAATTTGGGTATGTTCTGATTATCTATGGCTAAGTAATGAACCACTTCAACATCTAATGTCTTAAAACAATGACAGCATTTATTTTCATCACAAATCTGCAATTTAGGCATGGCCCAATGGGAACATCTTGTCTCTGCTCTGCTTATAGCTGGGACAAGAATCATTTGAAGACTTAATCACATGTTTAACATTGATCCTGGAAGCCAGCTGGGATCTTAGCTGGGGTTGTGGTCTGGAGCACCTACATCTGGCCTTTCTGTGTAGCTGTTTGGCTTCCTCATAGCAGAGTAGCTGGGTTCCAAGAGTGAGCCTCTCAAAAAAGCCAGATGGGAGCTGTACTGCCTGTTTATGATCTAGCTTTATCAATAACGTATGTTTCTTCTGCCACAATCACAGGCCCACGCAGATTGAAACGGAAAAAATAAACACTCTACCTCTCTATGAAAAAGTACCAATGTCACATTGTAAGAAGAGCACATGGAATGGGATATATTGGTGTAGCTGTCTTTGAAAAACACACTTCGTTGGAGGGTACCAGTAGTTTACATGGGAGATGATCTCAGGAAGTTCGGCAAGGGTTTGGGGAAGTAAAACAAAGAAGGGAGAAGAGCCACTAAAAGGTATGTTAGTGAGCAGGTTACCGCTGTGTGTAACTGGGGCTCAATCTCACCAGGAACCTTTTAAAATCTGTTTGGAACACACACTGGAATTGCCTCACTGGAGAATAGGAAGGTAAGGTATTTATTCACTACCTCCTCTCGCACATTGATTAAGGGTTGCTCTTGGAGTGTTAACCCCTTGGTCTTTCAGGCCTGCCTCACAAAGTGTTGAGCATACCATGGGGCCAGAAAGAAGGATTTGGACTGAGTAACATAGCTGCTTGCTGTAGGAAGCTTTTTGCATACACAGAAACTATCCACAAGGCTATAAGTGACTTCTGAGGTAGGCTGAGGAGTGATAGTTGAGACATCAACAGCTTCTGCCACGGACACTTTTCCTAGGCCGCTGTAAAATAGCATCTCATTACAGAGCTTATTTTGTGATATGCATTATAGAATTTAGAGACAATCAATGGTTGCCTTTCCTACTGATGTTTTTCCCATCTTGGAAAATTAACACTATAGTTGTCAGAGGGCCTAGTTCTTGTATGTAGTGTGGCTTTGTTATGTTCATAAAATTATATAAAGTTGCTACAACTGGTTTTCCTTTTTCTGTGAGTAATATGAATCTTTTGCAGTTATGAGGAACAAATCTCTAGCTAGAACTTGGCTGCAGTTTGGGAATATTAAAAAGACCGTGAATGTAAATTCTGTGGTGTAAATGTGCCCCCCCCCCCAAATTCATGTATTAAAACTTAATTACCAATGTGATTTAATTACATTGGCTTTAGGAGGTGATTAAGTTATAAGGGCAGAGCTCTCATGAATGAGATTAGCACCCTTATGAAAGAGGTATGAGGGAGCTACTTCCCTTCCTTTTGCTTTTTTTGCCCTTCTACAATGGGAAGACACATCCCCTCTGGAGGATGCAGCAAGAAGGAGCTATCTTGGAAGTAGAGACCAAGTACCCACCAGGCACCAAACCTGCTGGGCACCTTGATCTTAGAATTTTAGCCTCTAGAACTGTGAGAAATAAATTTCTGTTCTTATAAATTACCCAGTCTCAAATCTTTTATTATAGCAGCACAAATGGACAAAGACAATGAAAAAGAGCCATGTTCCTTATTGCTGCTTGAAGATATTTGTGTAGTCTTGTCTAAGTCATTGACTCTCTTGGAGCTTGTGTTTCCTTATCTGGCAAATGGGTAAAATGATGCCTAACTCCCGGGGCTATTGTGAGCAATATATCAGATAAGAGTGACATTGCCCAGTCAGGCAACATGAAAATGCACACTCATTCAATAAATATCAGATGAATAAATGATGAGGTAATTTACCTAGAAAGTTGCATTTATAAAATGTTCGTGGTTTGTTGTGTTAATGTTCAACTTGATGGCCAATGTACTTGATTTTCGTACTTAAGTGGGCCAGATTTATCTTTAATATATATGACATCTTACAGTGCAGTTTTTAAGAGCTTTGGCAAATGACAGATCTAAAGGCTTAGTGACTTAACATTCTGATAGAATGTGTGATAGCTCTAACAGTAGAAGCAGGCCTTATCGAATGATCCTGCCTCTCTTGCTACCATCGTTATTGCTTTTCTTGCCCCGCCAATGTGTGTACATGTGCTACAGAGTATTAGAGGTAGAGAAGATGAGATAAGAAGGTCAAGCAGACAAAAGGGAAAAAATCTTAGAGTAGGGGTGAGATTTGTGCTGTGGGGTTGTGCAGAGTTAGGACTTACATTAAATATGTTAAATTCTCCATCCATAATTGGAAGGTTATGGGGGCTTAGGCATGAGACAGGCAAATAGGTTCATGAGCCTTGAGGCAACAGCTACAGCTCCTACCCAGAGAAATATGGACATATTTTCATTTTGAGAAATTTAGCACAGTGTAGATGTGGTTAATATTAACCTATATGCACCAATTTATATATTTTTTGGTGTAATTTAAACCACCCATATGGTTTTCCTTTGAAAACACAAACATGTGACCCTCTCAAAATTTTCACCCATGCTCGTTGCTTGTGCTTTGGACTCTTGCAAACTCACCTATGAACTAACTTTCCTGACTCTTGGGCTTTTGAATGCTCTTAACTTTTAAGACAAGAGCATATAATTTATTAATACAGTTTATCAGTTCTACTTTTGTTATTAAAAAAACACAAGATTTGAAAAAGTTGGTTTAGAAAACAGGGAGAAGCCTCCTTTTCTTTCTTTTCTCTTTTTTTTTCTTTTCTTGTGGCAAAACATTTTTCTACTATTCTGGGGATTCCTTTTCCATGATCAAGGTGCATCGTGGAGAATGGGAGGCAGTGCCTCTTTTTTCATGATTTTGTGGGTCAGGAATTCAGGCAGGCTTTAACTAGGTGATTCTTCTTCTCCTTGTGTTGTTGATTGAGGTCGCTCAATGATATTCAGCTGGTAGCTAGTTTGGTCTGGAGGGTTCAAGACAACTTCACTCATGTCTAGCCCCTTGGCAGGGATGGTTGCAGACATGGGCTCAGGTAGATCACTTTCCCTTTTTACTCAGTGCAACTCTAAATGTTCTCTCCATCACAGTAATCAAACTTTCTCCATGGTGACTCAGGGTACCAAGGACCCAAGTCTCCTAAAGGCTGCGCACAGTGTCATTTCCACTATTTTAGCTATTTGGGAAAACAGGCAGAGGCCTGCCCGGATTCAAGGGATGGGGAAATAGGTCCCATCTCTCAATGGGAGGAATAGAAAATAATTTTTATCCCTTTTAATTAATCACAGTTGAAGATATCAAAACTCACTTATAGAAGCTTTGTCTTTCTTAAGTGTGTAGTGTAAGTCTCAAAAGAAAGAGCACAGAAATATCTATAATTACAGAAACGAGCTATATCGTGCCTTAGAACACAGAGTCTGAAGTCAACATGCTAGGACTGAAATCCTTGTTTTGCCACTTTCTAGCTGTGTGACTTTCAGCAAGTTGCATAAACTTTTCATGCCTGAATTTCTTCATCTGGAAAAGGGAATGATGGTATCTACCTTACAGAGTTGAGAGGATTACGTGAAGTAACACATGTAAAGAATTTAAGAGTTATACTTGGGACATGATGAATGTTCTGGGAACAAAGGAGTTCAGCAGCTGGTCTGCATTTCATTTGTCTCTCATTACTGGGGAAACATTCATGGGAAAACAAAAAGACAGGTGACCTGGCCTGATCTTCTTATAAACATGCTAATAAATGATCTCCTGGTGAACAAACTGATGGTGTTTACGAGAGGAATTCATTTCTATGGACTGCTTTTGGCAGGATATCTCTGGTTGAGAATTGCTTGTGGTAAACACATCTAGGGTCCGTGGATTTAAGGAGCATGGCTCCCGGAAAATGTCATGTAAGCTATGTACCCATCTGGCTGCAAATGGAGATGTTTCATAACCTAAAATACTCCCTGCTATATGAAGTGACTGCATACCTGAGTTGAAGACCTCATCTTTGACCACAAGCCAGTGAGTGCATCTCTAATGTGGGGTGGAAGGGGCTGGGAAGCAAAGCCTATTTGCTGTGTCCTGAACATCTCCCTGCTTCACCTAGGCCTTTTGAGTGCTTATATCCTTGAAATTATTAGTAAAGCATGTTGTTGGGAAGACTCTGTGGCTCATGTGAGTCTGATTTGGTAATCTGATCCTTCCTATTAACTCATGCTCAATAAATGCTAATTAAAACAGTTATGGCCAGGCGCAGTGGCTTACGCCTGTAATCCCAGCACTTTGGGAGGTCAAGGCGGGCGGATCACTTGAGGTCAGGAGTTTGAGACCAGCCTGGTCAACACGGTGAAACCCCGTCTCTACTAAAAATACAAAAATTAGCCGAGTGTGGTGGTGGGCACCTGTAATCCCAGCTATTTGGGAGGCTGAAGTAGGGGAATCACTTGAACCCGGGAGGCAGAGGTTGCAGTGAGCCAAGATCGTGCCACTGCACTCCAGTCTGGGTGACAGAGTGACACTCCATCTCAAAATAAATAAATAAATAAATAAATAAATAAATAAATAAAGCAGTTATTAAGATAATATACAATTTTAATCTTCGGTTTTATCCCATGGAAAAATGAGGAAGGAGAAGCAGCCTTAAATATTTTTCTGCCTTTCCTAATTTTATTTTAGTTAAATTACTGGAGGCCTGACAGGATTGTATTTACTTGAGAGCAGGGTTATGCTATTCTTTGATGGGTATCCATACTATCTTGGACCGTATACTTATTATATTGCTGATGTGCATTAGTTAGATCTTGAGGTAGTTGACATTTATCAAATAGTTCAGGAAGACCAGTTCTTCTATTAAATGATTCATTTCCATGGTTTTTTCAATCATATAATTATCTATTACTTTAAGCCAAAATTCTGAAGTAAGGCTTTGATTTAGAACATGTGTAGGTACAATTTTCATGTTTTCTACGTTGTTGATAATTCCAAATGGTTTCTAATCCAAATACAAGTTCTTTTAGGTTTTGAAATTTGCATTCACATTTGCATATGGGTATGCCAGAGGTCTGAAACTCTCCACTCTTCAAACAAAGACGTACTGATTAAATCCAGCCCAGGAAGAAATCTCTCCAGCTGCTCTAGCTATGCAGTTTATAGGGTACTTTTACATCCATTTACAAAATAATCATGTGAGGGAGGCAGGGAACCCACCCAAGTCCCCTACCCCATTTCTCTTCCTTCTTGCTAATGACCTTGGATTACTGAATGCTAAGGGCCTCTGCAGAAGATGTATGAGATGGCTCTACTTTCTCTCTGACCTTGTTTCATATCTGAAATAAGTAATTCTATAAAGAGGAAGCCTCAAATCATTCTTCTGCTAGAAGGACACCACTAGAGAAGTGACCAAATTTAGCATGCATGGAATGGAAACAGTGAGAATGCTGTAAGGTAGTACTTGGAGGATATGACTTCACAAACAAAGCAAAGATTCACTGGGGATAAATAAAGGAAAAAATTAATATTGTCACAAAGAACCTGAAAACAAAAAATATTTTGGATATGCCGCACTGCAGAGACACACATAACAAAGAATAATAATATGTTACAAAGGTATTTTAGAGATTTACCTCATTTGACCCACCCAGTGACACCAAGAGATGGGCTGGACAAAGAATGTTATTGCATTTTTATTAATGAGAAACCAAGGCTTAGAGAGATTGATATACCCCACCTCCTGAGGTAATGAGAGGTGCAACTGGGGTTCTTTGTACCTTTAAACCATGTCTGTCTCTCGAATACAAAAGTCATCACATGAATATGCTGAATGATCGAGTGAATTCAACTGAACCAAATTTTACTGAAGCAGTGTTAGGTACTTTTGGGGATGAACAATATGATTGAGATGCTCTTTCTGTCTTTAAAAATCTTTTAAGTTTGAAGATAAAACAAGTGGCATTCATTCAAATCACCTCAAACAAAGGCAGAATGGTGAAGTATTATACAAGTGACCCGATTTATCTAATTTTTAAGTGATATAAATTAGAAACCCTCTATCATAACGATATCCCTTTGGATGTAGGAAAAATGGAATAATGTATACGCTATTTGCACTGATGCCAACTTATCACAATAAGAATTATGCTCTTATGTCTGCAAATGAGTGGGACTGTGGCTTAGTTCACTGGTGCATATAAACTAATTCTAGTCCAGGTTGATGAGTAGCTTCCCATTGAAATCTGGCATAAATATTTAGAGAGGTAGTTGGACTAGCTGCTACTAGATATTGTTATCACTGTATGAAGATTGGGTGCTTGAACTAAGTGTGGCTTTGAAATGCAAGTTTGTCCTTATTATGTAAATTGGGCCTCATAGTTCTCAGCTGTTTTCCCTGAGTACACACAAAGCTTCACTGCAAGGTCCAATGAGCTCTCATAGTCTTCTCCAGCTGTCTTGGCAGCATTAATTCCTATGCAAGCCAATAGAATATGTTCTGGCTTTGCCTGTAATATTAAAAAAAAGAAAAGCAAAATGAAACTTATGGATGTTAATTAAGATAATGGGACAGGGAATTTCATGTGAAATAATCTTGGATGTAATGATGTGATATCTTATTTGACCCAAGTTTAGCTTTATAAAATAGGAACTTATCAAGGAGTTTTAAATCTTGATTATATAATAACATCTGAATAGTATATTATCATGATAGTAACAGTGAAATTGGAAATAAAAACATCTGTAATACATTATTCTGTGTAATAAATGGATGGAGTATTAATAAGAAAGAATAGAAACATGTAAAACCAAATCGTGGTGACTTAAATGAAATAAAAGTTTATTTTTCTCTCGTGTAAAAAAAGTTTAGGGTTGGTGGTCCAGGGCAGATATGCTGGTTTCGCCTACTCTGCTCTTTTGATCATTCTCCTTACCACGTTAGTTCCTGGCTGCCATATGTGAAAGATGGCTGCTGCAACTTCAATCTTCACAGCCATGTTCTGGGCAGCCGGAAGAGGGAAAGATACATGATGTCACTTGAATCAGTCCCCTTTAATGAGTTCCTAGATGCCCCACCTAGAGACGTTGCTTCTATCTCATTGGCTATCACTATCTATAGTATGCTGAGAATTACGGGCTTCCTCACTGTTTTCCTTCTTCCTCCCTCTGTCTCTTTAAATTGTCCCCTCTTTCTTCCTTCATATATTGGTGTCATTAGTAATTCAAGGTTTCTGTTATGAGGAAGAAGAGTGAATGAGCAGTAGGCAACTAATAGTCTCTGCTACTGGTAGACTTTTATTTAATAAGTTATTGCTTCTTCTAAACATTAGTGAATACGAAAGTTTACAAGGGATAAGAGAAAATGATTTCTATTAAGGCGTAGTATTGACTCCTTTGGGACTAAAGATGTGCTCACCAAATATCTTGGGATTGGAATGATGAGTAACCTTGTTCTTTTTTCTGGTTTTCTCTTGCTTTTTTTTTTCCTACCAGTATGGTCGCAATTTATTTTATTTTATTTTATTTTATTTTATTTATTTATTTTTTTGAGACTGACTTTTGCTCTTGTTGCCCAGGCTGGAGTGCAATGGTGCGATCTCGGCTCACTGCAACCTCTGCCTCCTGGGTTCAAGCGATTCTCCTGCCTCAGCCTCTCGAGTAGCTGGGATTACAGGCACGCACCACCACACTCAGCTAATTTCTTGTATTTTTAGTAGAGATGGGGTTTCACTGTGTTGGTTAGGCTGGTCTCGAACTCCTGACCTCAGGTGATCCGCCCACCTCGGCCTCCCAAAGTGCTGGGATTACAGGTGTCACCCACCATGCCCAGCCGGTCACATTTTATTATTATTATTATACTTCAAGGATTTTTTTTTACAGTCCTATGACCGCTCTCTCTCATAAAATGAATTTCTTTGTTTTGTATAGTTCATTGTTGTTCAGAAAATACATTTGCATCTACTGTTTAATTTTTGCCCACTCACCAACCCTACTATGCTGGAGCTGACAGGACAGGAATTATTATCTCAATTTTACAGCTGAGGAAACTGAGTCTCAGAGTTTTAGTGACTAACTCAAGGTCATCCAGGTAGTAAGTAGTGGGCTTGAGATTTGAAACAAATTATTCTATTTCTGAAACCACTTTTCTCTCCTTTACACCAAGTTACATTTCATTTTCTATTTTTTTTTTTTGAGACGGAGTCTTGCTCTTGTTGCCCAGGCTGGAGCACAGTGGTATGATGTCAGCTTACTGCAGCCTCTGCTTCCCAGGTTCAAGCAATTCTCCTGCCTCAGCCTCCCGAGTAGCTGGGATTACAGTCGCCCGCCACCACGCCCTGCTAATTCTCGTATTTTTAGTAGAGACAGGGTTTCGCTATGTTGGCCAGGCTGGTCTTGAACTGCTGACCTTGTGATCCGCCTGTCTTGGCCTCCTAAAGTGCTGGGATTACAGGTGTGAGCCACCATGCCCGGCACATTTCCTTTTCAATAGGTCTCCCTAGTGGCTTGTCCCAGTTGCTTTCCTTGAGCCTGTTTAATTGTAATTATTCATTACTGAGCTCCCTCTGCTTCCCTGGAGTCTACATTGTTGTCTCTTACACTATTTCATATCCTTTTGTGTCCCAAGTGAAGACTGTGGTCAGTTAACCCTGAACATAGATTTTTGGGGTAGACTTGGAGGATTGGTTGTTCCCTCAAGAACTTTGAAACCTCAGCTATTTATATATTTTTAGAAGTTAATAGAAACAGGACCAAATAAAGACATGGCATGCCTAAAAATGATACTTGTGCAAAATGCCTGAAGTTAGACTTGGTCAGGGAAATTGTTAGATGAACAGATGACCTGTGTCACTTCCCCTTGTCCATGGAGGGGACCACGTTTCAAAGGATTTCACTAGGTTAGTGGATTATGTTTGCTTTCCCAGAACAGAAAACTACTGGATTGATATCCTACCAAAAGATAGAAATGAAATCAATTTTCTCAAGCTTACTTAAAACTAACTTTCAGCTCTCTGACTCTTGTGTTTAGAATACTGGCTTTAAATACCACTTCAGAAATCAGGAAAAAGCATGCAAATTGAACAGTGTTTTGCATCTGTGCTCATGCTCCTGCCACTGGTAATCAGAACTTGACTGTTACAAGAGGACAAGGACTGAGAGATTATGAAACACTTTTACTACTTAGGGAAACGAGGAATCAGTGAAAAATCATCTTTCCCAAATTCACCTTCAATATGTGTATTGTGTATTTTGCATTCATTTCCTAGAAGTTTCTGGGACATACTTGTTTGTTTTCCTGGATTATGAAATGCTGTTTGTGAAGGGTATCTTCCTTCCAGGCCTGAAGTGGATTATGGCTATAAATGTTGTCTGTTTTTTAATGAAATTGTCATAGATCCAGTGTCTTTACTAATACTAGAGATAAGCCAGGCATGCCATTGAGTCACATGCTTCTTTCCAACCTACCTTGTATAGTATGGTAGCTGGAGGGTGGGATGATGAAGACAGAGGTTTCAAGTAAGAGATTTTCATTTAAATAGCAGCAAGTTATAGTGATAATATTTGATAGAATGAAAATACCCCTTGATGGTGCATTTCAGGCATATGGATACAAATAATGAAATGGTCAGGCATTCTGCTAGAGTATACTTCCACATTTGCATCCAAATCACCTCTATGAAGTTAAGCAACTTCCAGGAGTGCAAAAATCCATGACTCCAAAGGTTGCCCATTCACATACTAGACTATGAATATTGTACCCTAGATTTGTATAATGAACAACTTAGACAACTTTATGTAGTGACTCTCTCATATTCTACAAGTCCCGTCAAATGCAAAGTAACTTTCGGGATAGGAAATCCGTACATTGTTGTCATTCCAATGATTACCTATGCTTTCTGACAGGAAACATTGCAACAAAAATGAGTGTCCAGAAATTATAATGATTTTAGTTCTTTTTCCCCTTGAATTTCTATAATATATAACAAATAATAGGAATAGAAACAAAAAAATAAGAAAAGGAAATATTACAATGTGAAGTCTTTTTATTTTCTCTCTGTAATTTATCCATTTTTCCTAATGTTTTTGCAGACAAGAATTAAAAATACAAACCATTTAAGTAATAGCCAGAGGGTTGGGTGAGGTGCATTGAAAAGTAGGTAACACCACTTTTTTTTTTTGAGACAGAGTTTCATTCTTGTTGCCCAGGCTGGAGTGCAATGGCGCGATCTTGGCTCACTGCAACCTCCGCCTCCCAGGTCCAAGCGATTCTCCTGCCTCAGCCTCCCAAGTAGCTGGGATTACAGGCATGTACCACCACACCCGACTAATTTTGTATTTTTAGTAGAGACAGGGTTTCTCCATGTTGGTCAGGCTGATCTCGAACTCCCGACCTCAGGTGATCTGCCCACCTCCGCCTCCCAAAGTGCTGGGATTACAGGCGTGAGTCACTGCGCCCGGCCAACACCACATGTACACTCCTCTTTTGGAATTGATGAGTATTGAAGACGTGGTGCATGGGGGCACAAGGAGTTGTTGCCTCCCTACAGCAAAACATTGCTAGCACCGCAGTGCGTTTTACGGTTTCTCTTCAATGTGTTCCTGTATTTTTTATCAGCAATTGTTCAGTGATCTCATTCAGAATACAAATATACTCATTTTTATAACTCCCCGGTACCTAGCACAATGTTTTCCAAGAATAAACACTCAAATTGTTTATATTTTTATTCAAGCAGTAAATGGAAATGTATATATAAATCCACATAGCAGGATTCTCTAGGCCGTGTCAAATTGCCAGAGATTCAGTAAGTTGAATGGTACATTATCCCTCCCTCTTATAGTATGTTTTTCTGGTACCTTGATATGTTACTGATAATAGCTTGATTGTGTGAATTCTTAAAAAAAAATATTCCACCTGGAAATTTTATTTGCGATAACATTCTTTCAATTGCCCATCCATCACTTTCACTGAATAAATTATACGATATCTGAACCAAAAAGGATTTTAATCCATAATGCTCATTATACTATTAATGGGACTAGAAATCAGGGCCTTGGTTATCATGTTTTATCTCTAAATGACTTCATTGAGTGTTTCTCTTAAAGCAAAAAAGATCCCTTCGTTCATTAGATTGCATGCCCTAGAATCAGAAATTCCCTTTGTTCTATTAATACAGGGAGGAAAAAAATATGCATTGAACAAGAAGTCACCTCTACAGTTTTCAGATCCAGGGAACGAGGGGAAGGTCAAGTGGAGCAAACACACTGGTTATGGTTTGGTAGGTTGCAGGAAACCTGTGTTGATGAAAAGAATCAAACTCTGTAAAATATTTGAAGAGATTTATTCTGAGCCAAATATGAGTGACCGTGGCCTGTGACACAGCCCTCAGGAGGTCCTGAGGACACGTGCCCAAGGTGGTTGGGGTGCAGCTTGGTTTTATACATTTTAGGGAGGCATGGGACATCTATCAAATACATTTAAGAAATACTTTGGTTTGGTCCAGAAAGGCAGGACAAATCAAAGTTAGGGGGTGGGGCTCCAGGCTCCAGGTAAATTTACACATTTTCTGGTTGACAATTGGATGAGTTTGTCTAAAGACCTAGGATGATAGAAAGGAAATGTTCAGGTTAAGACAAAAGATTGTGGAGACCAAGGTGCTTTTGAAGTCTTACAGTGGCTGCCCTTAGAATAGATGACAAATGTTTCCTACTCAGACCTTTAAAAGGTGCTAGACTCTTAGTTAATCACTTCAGGGCTGGGAGGGCCTGGAAGAAAAAGATCTGGCTATGTTAATAGAGATTCTTTACAGATGCAGATTTTCCCCCACAAAAGACAGCTTTGCAGGGCTGTTTCAAAATATGGCAAAGACCGGGCAGGGCGCGGTGGCTCACGCCTGTAATCCCAGCACTTTGGGAGGCTGAGGCAGGCAGATCACCTGAGGTCAGGAGTTCGAGACCAGCCTGACCAACATGGTGAAACCCCGTCTCTACTAAAAATAGAAAAACAAACATTAGTCGGGTGTGGTGGCGGGCGCCTGTAATCCCAGCTACTTGAGAGGCTGAAGCAGGAGAACTGCTTGAACCCGGTACACGGAGGTTGCAGTGAGCCGAGATTGCATCATTGCACTCCAGCCTGGGAGAGAAGAGCAAAACTCCAACTCAAAAAAAAAAAAAAAAAAAAAAAAAAAAGGCAAAGAGGCCACGGCAGCTTGCTCCTGTAATCCCAGCACTTGGGAGGCCGAGGCGGCTGGATCATGAGGTCAGGAGTTTGAGACCAGCCTGGCCAACATGGTGAAACCCCATCTCTACTAAAAATACAAAAAATTAGCCGGGCGTGGTGGTGGGCACCTGTAATACCAGCTACTTGGGAGGCTGAGGCAGGAGAATTGCTTGAACCCTGGAGGCGGAGGTTGCAGTGAGCTGAAATTGCGCCATTGCACTCCAGCCTGGGCGACAAGAGTGAAACTCCGTCTCAAAAAGAAAAACAAACAAACAACAACAAATATATATATACACAACAACAAATATATATTTATTTATATTTATATATATATGGCAAAGAAACATGTTTTGGGATAAAATACTTTGACGTTCTTCTTTGTCACGTAATGTTATGCCAGAGTCAGACTGGAAAGTAACTAATGATATATAGGTTTAAATAAAAGCCATCTGATGAGAATTTATGGTTGGTAGGGCATGTGTCCCCAGATCCCTTAGATAGGAATTTCGGCAAGATAAAAGAAATCAGAGCTTAGTTCTCACCTGCACGTTATCCAGGGGATTTTTTTCCTCTTCTCTGGAGCTCTTTCCCACTATTTTGCTCAGTGCGAGATAATTGCTTATTGCTGTTTGCCATAAACTCTATGGATCCCTGCCAATAGCACTACAGATGGAGCAGGATGGCCTCTATCAAAGCAGGCGAGAGAAACTCCCATGAGGGAGGCCAAGGTGTCATTTCCTGGGACTGAAAGGTCAGTATTCCCCTTATTTACCATTCCCCAGCAGGCTGCTCTGCAGGTCACCTGGCAAATGCACTTTTCCTCCTTAGATCCAGTCTGAATGTACGCACAAATGGCACTCTAAAAATGGCATGCCACACATAATTGCCTGTGTCAGTTGCCAATCGATTTTGTGGGTGACCAGTCAGCTTCTTTGATTAGGGTGCAGAGTAAATGCTACCAAGGTTACTGGTTGATTTCTCCTTTATGGTTACATATTGGATCACCATCAGGCCTGAGTTGTTAGACCCAAGGACAAGTGCCAGTAGAAGATGCAATACCACACGGCAGGAAAACACAGTGTCTAGGTGTTTTGACAAGTGGGCAGAACATCACGATAAATAATCTGGGAAGAGAGATGAAGTCAAGCAGGCTACATATTTCCACCTACTTTGCTGAATTCTATATCAGGAATAACCAAAGCCAGTGGAGCAGGAGCTGGTAGCACCGTCTCCTGGAGGTTCTGAGACATTAGTGTGATTATGAAAACAGGGTTGAAGGCAGATGTTCGGTTATCAGAAATGGGATATTAATATGGGAATTGAAACAAGGTGAGTCAAAGGCTCCAGACTGGGTCCCAATGTCACAGCTGAGACTGTGCTGCTATATTTTTTTTGCACCTAGGACTTGAGGGAGGGCTTGGCCTTCATGTGGAAATCAGTGGTTCTTAGATGACGGAAGAGGAATGCAACTTTTGGGAATCAGGCTGGACTCAAGAGACCCTGCCTAATGGAGGTGCAAATAGGTGTCCTCAGCCATAGGGAGATGGATAAGCATGCGTGTAGTTAGAGATTCTCAAATGTGAGCATGCAACAAATCACGTCTTGTTGGACACAGAACACTGGGCTCTACCCCAAGACTTTCTCACTCAGGGGGGCTGAAAAAATTGCATTTCTAATGCATTTACAGCTGATGCCGATGCCCATGTTCCAGTGCCCACACATTGTTTGTCACTGATGTAGACTAATGCATTTCTTCATTACTGGAAGAGTAACAGAAGAATCTATCCTGGCTTCTAGTTCCAGAAGGCAGACTAGACCTAGGTGTTTTTTTTGTTTTTTTTTGTTTTTGTTTTTGTTTTTTGTTTTTTGTTTTTGCCCTCCGTGCTGAGAGGGCAATAAAATAATAGTAAAGGAATAAGCCCCAAATATGGAAGAGAATCTCAAATTTTAGAAGAAAGAAATGTATGCCATCCAAGAAAGAGGATGTATGTGTGTTGACAGACAAAACAAAGTGGAAAACAGCAGGCTAGGAAATGCAGCAGGAGTCTGTAAGAAGAGGGAAAGTTGATTTTCCCAGATGATTCTTGGAGAGTTCTACACTCATAGTTAGCAGGAATAATGGAAGTTGGCAGTTGGAAAGGTAACGTTAAAACAGAGTGGATGTGGGGGAATTATTATACAAAACATTAGCTACAGAATGGATTGTACCAGTTGACTCACCATAATCCAATATCTCACCCTCACACTGTTCATTCAGGCAGAGGGTAAGTCATTCAGCTTTTTACTCTTAGATAAAATAAAAAACATATGAAATGGCATGGTAGCTCATACCTGTAATTCCAGTGATTTAGGAGGCCAAGGCAGGGGAATTGCTTGAGGTCAGGAGTTCAAGAACAGCCTGGGCAACATAAAAAGACCCTGTCTCTACAGAGAAATGGAAAAAAATAGGCCAGGCGTGGTGGCTCACGCCTGTAATCCCAGCACTTTGAGAGGCCGAGGCACCTGAGGTCAGGAGTTCAATTTTGAGGCGGATCACCTGAGGTCAGGAGTTCAAGATCAGCCTGGCCAACATGGTGAAACCCTGTCTCTACAAAAATACAAAATTAGCCAGGCATGATGGCAGGTGCCTGTAATCCCAGCTACTCGGGAGGCTGAGGTGGGAGAATCGCTTGAACCCAGGAGGTGGAGGTTGCAGTGAGCCAAGATCGCGCTATTGCACTCCAGCCTGGGGGACAGAGCGAGACTCTGTCTCAAAAAAAAAAAAAAAGGAAAAAGTTAGCTGGGCACGGTGGCCTGTACCTGTAGTCCTAGCTACTCGGGAGTCTGAGGTGAGAGGATCACTTGAACCCAGCAGTTCGGATTGATAGTGAGCTACAATCCCGCCACTGCACTCTAGCTTGTGTGACAGAGCGAGATCCTGTCTCAAAAACAAAATGAAACAAAAAAACATATGAACAAACTTGACAAACTGGAAATACTTTTATTTAATAAAAATGAAAAAATTTCCTGGGAAGAAATAAGACTACTGTGGTGTATGCTGGTATCCCTATCCTCAAAATTGGAGGCCTTCTAAAATGCAGTCTCCCAGTTAACAATCCCCATCTATGTGCAAAGAATCTTTATCCAGTAAAAAGTCTAGCAGGGTAAGATCTACATGTAGGCCACCAACTGACTTTAATTATGAAAGCATAACCAAAGACCAGCAGACATGTGACAAAAACAGCAACAGATTAAGAGATAACAGAGATCAGAGACCAGTTGATCCTGGAAAAGACAGGTGGTTCTGGAAACAGATTAACACATGAAAAGTCTATAGTTAGTATCCTCAGAGTGATGAGGAGATATTGACTATAACACAAAAGCAAATAAGTATGGAAAAGAAAATTAAAGAGTAAGAAAGAGCTCTTAGGAATTAAACATGATTGCCAATGTATAATTTCAAATAGGAGTTTTAGAAGATGAAGCCAATGATGTCTCAGAATAGAGAGAAAATCTATAGCAAATATGAGAAAAGATAAACAACACGTAAGATATATGTGGGAGAACTAACCTCTAGCTAATAGCAGTTCTAGAGAGAATGGAAAATAAAGGGGAAGAAATAAAGACGTATTGGAAATTCATTTCCTAAAGCTGCAAAAAAGATACATGCATTATATTGAAAGGATCCAATGAATATGGAGAAATGAATGGAAAAAGACATTATAAATTTTTAATTTATACACATTATAATTTAATCAAATGTAATTTACACACATTATACAATTTTAGGACACAGTAGATAAAAGAAGATCCTAAAAGGTTTGAGGGCAGGGGCAGGAATTTACCTGCAAAAAATGTATGAAATCACATTTCTCTTTAGCGCTCTGGAAGATCAGAGACAATGGAAAGACTAATACAAGGAAAGACAATTTTGAATTTAGAAAGTTAAACCCTTCCAAGAAGACTAGAATTAATACTACCCCAAATTGGAAGGAGGATAGAGTGAGATAAATTTTATAAAGAGTTGTGAAGAGAATTACTAGAAAAAAATAAAAATTAAACCTATTATTAATACTTTGCTTCTGGAGAGTGGGACTGATGTATGTCTGTGCATGGCAGAGGGTAGGAGTCATTTTTCATTATAAATCCTTCAGATTATTTTATTTTTTACTCAGGGCATGCGTCACTTGTCCAAATTTTAAAAGAATAAACAAAATCCAAATGTTCTTTGCCACTGAAAGGGGACTGCAGTTTTAAGATAACATGCATGATGAACACACAATTTTTATTATGAATTCTTCCATGAAAGAAGCATTGGCTGAAATAGCTGCCTGTTCTAAAAAAAAAAATCTAAAGATTACAGTGCAGACCTAGCTGTTTATATAAGCAACAACAGTCCCTTTTCCAGCTCTGTTAAGCTCATCTGCTTAGCTGTATAAGAAGTCAGGAGTCAAATTAAAGAGAGGCACTTTATTTTCATCCTATGATAAGTGGGCTCAAAGCTTAGTATACTTTTGCAAACTCATAAAAGATGCAAACACAAATGTGAAAACATTGCAATATTGATTGCCAGTACTTAAAATGAAACTGTACATCACTAAATTAGCTTTTTACAAAATATATGGCAAATAAGAGAATGATTTATCATAAGATCAAATTGCACATACCCTGAGTTATGGAGCATATTGGTCAGTAACAAGTGTGGCTTCAGAAAAGCAAGCATTCTCAAATCTAATTTCCTTCTATGACAGAGAGACAGGCTTGGTAAATGAAAGAGAGGTGATAACAGTAATCTCAAATGACTGGAAGAAAACTCATATAGACGGAAGGGAACACTGTGCATGCTAGATGGCTATGAACTGCTACCCATTTTCCTGAGGAATATAATTCAGATTGGGGTGTATTCATGCACTGCTATCCCCTAGATAGATTGTTAAGTGGGATCCTTTAATGGTTAGTTTGGGAATAAGTTCTTTGATATTCTCATGGGTGATAGAGTACAGGATGTTCCTTAAAAGAACAATGAAAAATAAGCTGAACAGAGGATGAGAGTGAACAGAAACCTTTGACAAGGTCTATAGGTAACTCTGTTCGTTGGCCAGTTCTGTTCCTATTTCTGACCAGTTTGACACAATTGAGTAATTTACATGTTAAATGGATGACTATAATAATGGTTGCACTGGCACATGTAGACATAAGTATCAGAATTTAAAGTGAAGCTGGTACACTGGAGAAGTCACTGGCGGAAAGAATGACCAGGGCAGGAATAAAATAGGCCCAGAGAGAAAGAGCAGGGAACATCTGTTTAGATATAAGGAAATCAGGAAATGATACCTGGATTCTAACAAGTAACAAACTGACCACAATACTGGGAGACAGACTTACATGCTTAATTGAGTGCTGTGTGATTCGTTACTTATAAAACGTAAAGGATAGGGGAGGACATTGCTAGGGTTCATGTGAAAACAAAGAAATAAAGTTAAGACCTGTGAGGAGAGGACGAAGAAAGTGAAATGCTTCAGAATAAAGGAGAGAACACCTGAGGAGGATTTAAATATGGTCTTCAGAAATATGATGAAATTTTTCACGGAGCATGGATATTCTTTTCTACTGAGGACAACACAGTAGGACATAGTTAAAATTTAGGAAGAAACTCCTGCTATTATTGCCAACGTATAATAGAGATCATTTGAGCCTCTTCTGATATTTGAATAATATGGCAGATGGCATTCCCAACATTAACAATTCAGGATTGCTTGTCATATATATATGACAAAGATATAAGAAATTGGTGCCCGGCGCAGTGGCTCACCCCTGTAATTCTAGCAGTTTGGGAGGCCAAGTCGGGAGGATCACCTGAGGTCAGGAGTTTGAGACCAGCCTGGGCAACACGGTGAAACCCCGTCTCTACTAAAAAATACAAAAAAATTAGCCGGGCATGGCGTCGTGTGCCTGTAGTCCCAGCTCTTCAGGAGGCTGAGGCAGGAGAATGGCTTGAACCCAGGAGGCAGAGGTTGCAGTGAGCCGAGATGACACTACTGCACTTCAGCCTGGGCGACAGAGCGAGACTCCGTCTCCAAAACAAAAGAAAAAAGAAATTGGATCACACAGTTATGAAAGCTGACATGTCCCAAGATTTGAATTTAGCAAGCTGAAGGCCCAGGAGAGTCAATGGGGTAATTCAGTTCAAATGCTGGCCGGCCTGAGACCCAGAAAGAGCTGATGTTTCAGTTTGAGTCTGAAGAGAGGAAAGAACCAATGACCCAACTCAAAGCAGTCAGGCAGCAGGAGTTTCCTCTTATTCAGCCTTTTCATTCTATGTAGGTCTTTAATTAATTGGATGAGGCCCACCCACATTAGTAATATTCTCTGGTTGCTCAGATGCAAGATTAAGACAGGGCAAGTATTGGGAATAGCAATTGTTATTTCTATTAGGAAATATTGGAGGCAATTGGATTAATATGCACACAATAATGCTTTATAAAAATACTGTATGACACTTAAAGTTTCAGACATGTTAGTGGCATATAATGATGTTAGAGAAGTAGATCAAATTATTTTCTGGCTCAGTGTAAGCATTTTGAAGTCATCTAGAGAAACATGAATACAAAGAGCAAGTCAATAGCATCAAAAAATGAACACAGAGTGACAGAGAATGATATAAAATCAATCATAACATTAAATGCAAATAAGAAAGGTCAACAGCTATATTAAAATACAAAATCACAACAAGACATATAAGATGAATGTGGATTTATACACAAAAAATAATTGGATCACTAAGGTCTGTTCGTTAATGTAGAATATGAGGCTAAGAGTTGTTATTTCGGTACTGGAGAAAGTAAATTTTACAAGCAAATTGATTATCACAGTAAAAGATAAACAACCCAAACCAAAATGTTGAATTCACGTGTAACAACTATAGTACCACAAACATTTAAAAAAATAAAAAAAAAAAAACCTGGACAGATTTCTGAGTGTCATTAGAGATGTTTACTCTGCTCGCATGTCACTTTCCTCTTTGACATTCATATTTTGTATCGACTTTCCCGTCACTTGATATTACACCCACAAATCTACCTCAGTATAGTGTTATTCCTCTAATGCTGGTTCCCAGGAACCCTTCCCCATAATTGGGATCTATGTTTATTCTCAGAAAAAAATAAAGAAAACAAAGACTTGAAGTAGAAATTACATTATTTAACCATGCAAAAAGAAAAAGAAAATTTTATTTTAGAGTAGAATAATATATTTTATTGTTAAGTCTGCATAAATTTTTTAAATAGAGAATAATCACAGTGGCCGGGCACGGTGGCTCACACCTGTAATCCCAGCACTTTGGGAGGCCGAGGCTGGTGGATCGCCTGAGGTCAGGAGTTTAAGACCAGCCTGGCCAACATAGTGAAACCCCGTCTCTACTAAAAATACAAAAAATTAGGTGGGCACGGTGGCGGGTGCCTGTAATCCTACCTACTCAGGAGGCTGAGGCGGGAGAATCGCTCGAACCCTGGAGGCGGAGGTTGCAGTGAGCCGAGATTGCGCCATTGCACTCCAGCCTGGGCAACAAGAGCGAAACTCCATCTCAAACAAAAAAAAAAAAAAAAGAAGAAAAAAAAGAAAATAATCACATATGTGGACACAGAGACACTAAGATAACAAAAGCAATTGTGGTTTTTGTCATTACTTTCAATGGCAAAAACTGCAATTATTTTTGCACTAAACCAATACTACATTTTAAGATCAGTAGAAATGTTAAAAGTTGTAACACAGGACATCCACATGGAAATGGAGCGCTCTCTAAATAATTTCTGGATCAAGAAGGAAATCCAGTACAATAATAGCAATAAAAAACATAAATGTAACATCAAAATTAATGTGTATCAGTAAGTACGGTTAAATTCCTTTCTCTCTGAATATGCATAGTAATAAGATAAGAAATATAAAAAAAGAATAAGAAATACAAAAACAATGAATTCAGAACACAGAAAACACAGAAAAATAACATAAAATACAGAAAAAATAAAAATAAAAGAATAAGGAAAGGGACAAACTACACTGAAATACATACATAAAATAGAAAACTATGAAGAGATTGAGAACTAGTAGATAATTCATGACCAAAATTGACAAAATGTATACATCAGTGGCTCAATTAATTAAAAAATAAATAAATCACAAATAAAAATATAAAAATCGCATACTATGTAATGCAGTACAACTACTATCCATAGGAAAAAAAATGAAGAATTTGTCAAAGATCTGTCCCTAAACTAGCCACCAGATCCATATAGTTTGCATGAAATTTCTACCAAATCATTAAGGAATACATAATTTGCGTGTTATAGAAACTTTCAGCATAAATCAGTGAGATAAAAACAATGAAAATACCATTCACTGAAGTATGAAGTCAAACAAAAGAGCGGACAGCTTAGGGAGGAGGAGATGATGAATTTGGTGGTTAATATGCTGAGGTTGAAAAGCTTGTTGGACACCGTGTTTGGAGATTTTAGTGGGATATTGGCTATTCATTCATTTATATGTGGACTATTTTTTGAAAGCCTCTGTATCAGGCACTGAATACAAAATGGTCTGCATTCTTAAAAGACTATTATGTAATGAAGGAGACAAACAATGGACAGGTATAAACAATACATTGCTGAAAATGTTATGTTGTATAGGGCTGCAGCTTATTGTGGTGAATAAGTGAGAGAAACTTACATAGTGGTATCAGGGCTGTAAGACGTCATCTGGCTTTCGAAATGGTCTGATCTGTTAAACGTTAGTCTAATGTGCAGTGCCTAAAGAAGCTGCAGCAAATGAGTCTATTAGAGACACCCAAATTAGCCACTCTGTCGAGAACAAGGGGAATATTATGGTTGGTTTGTTTCTCTCGACTTTAACAGATCTTTGGATATTGGCTAAGGGGATTGGGGTGGGACCTAATCCTGGGGAGAAGTGACTGCACACAGGCAAGAAAATTGCAAAAATTCCTATTGTCTTACTTTGGATTCTCCCAAATTAGACCCAGAGATAAGGATACATGTGCAGATTATTTATTTGCAAGGTGATCTGAAGAACTATGGTGAGAGACTGGGGAAATAAGAGAGGGAAAAAGAGGAAAGTCAATAAAATAGAAAGCCTGTGGTCCATTGGGCTCAGACCCGGAGTTGGGGGGTCCCCTCACAGCGGGCCCAGCAGGCGTCTACAACCAAAGAATGCCTGCAGGCAGGAAACATGGGAGGCAGTTTATGTAGGAACTCACCTAGGAGAACTCCCGGGGAAGCCCTGGGGCTAGAGTTGGGCACTGGTAGCTTCTGTAAAATATCTCCAGCAAGACTCCTGTTTCATTAAGGAAAAGGGTTAAACAAACAGAAATTATGCCAGAACCTCTGTTATATGAATGGTGAAGACGTTGATGGTGGTGGGATTTGGATTTTGAGGGAAACTGCAGTTTGGTGAGTGTGTTGACCACAAGCATTCATTTTAGGCACACCTCATACCTAACTCATAACCGCAAGACAAATTTCATTCTCCAGCATTCAAGGGTCTGAGTCTGTTGACTCAGTGGTCTATAATTGAATGGAGGCCAGAAACATAATTGATTTGTCTTTGTATTCTCAGTGCCTGATGTATGTATTCTCAGATACTTAATATGTGTTTGTTGAATTGAATTGTTATCGTCCTCTTGGTTAGAAAGCATACGGGGCTGTATCTACTGACAGGAGTTGGGAAAAACCCGGGATGACACGTTTTAGTTATGACTACATACAGAGATGAATTGTCAATCAGATTTATACAAGACAGAGATCTTACCCAGAACTATGATTTGCCAATGATTAGCAAAGGATACCCAAAAGAAGCCGCAGTGAACAGCACATTGATATTGAAGTGCTCCAGGTCCATGAGCTGCAGCTTCCTAATCCCCTTTCCATGTCAGTGTATGTTGGTGTGGAATAACAAGGACAACTGTGAGTGGTAAAAGTTAGCCCAAGAAATTCACTTAGTTTTGGGGCCTCTTGTTTTTGTATTTTGCTAGCCATATAGCCAGAAGGCCTAGGTTGCATTCTTCAGTCAGCTCATTAATACATAAACTAGTTATTTAGAAGAAACAATCCAAACAGATCAAGTATACTGTGAGAAAAGAACTCTTTAGATAAGATCTGGAGGAGTTTATCTTCTAGCTAGTAAATTCTATCAGTGTTTTAATAAAGAGGTCTGGTTGGGATCAAAACCAATTAAAATATCCCTAAGGTGAAAGGAGTCAAATTACAGATCCACTGTTAACCCTTTTATTCCCTACCGTGGATCCAGAATTCTTAAATACAATTTTAGCATACATAATGTTATTACATTAGAATCATTTTCCATTTTGACTGTAATTCCAGTGAAAATTGAGCTTGATAAGAGCAAAGACTTCATCTGCTTGCTTCACCAGTGCATCTCCAGCAGTGCTGACAGCAGAGCTCAGCAAAAGTTTGTTGAATGAATACATTAATGAACCCAGGCATTATTTATGGTTTACCTTTGCAGTTTATCACACACTAAAATGTAAAATATTACGTAACTATTTTAGTATATGCCAAAAACCATACAAAACATCTCATTAATTTAAACTGAAAATCAAATATTCACAGATTGCATTGTTTTTTGTTTTTTTTTTGAGACGGGGTTTCACTCTTGTTACCCAGGCTGGAGTGCAGTGGTGCAATCTCAGCTCACTGCAACCTCCGCCTCCCAGGTTCAAGTGATTCTCCTGCCTCAGCCTCCCGAGTAGCTGGGATTACAGGTATGTGCCCTCATGCCCGGCTGATTTTGTATTTTTAGTAGAGACGGGATTTCTCCATGTTGGTCAGGCTGGTCTTAAACTCCTGACCTCATGTGATCCACCAGCCTCGGCCTCCCAAAGTGCTGGGATTACAGGCATGGGCCACTGCACCCGGCCTGCACAGACTGCATTTAAAACCTAGAAATGACATGAAAAACAATGGAGTTAACTGTTTTAAAAAGAGAGATCTTTGGGATTGCCATTTGAAACAACTCTCATTACACATAACATTGGAAGTGTAGGCAATAGCCCCATGCAAAGAAAAGAAACATTAAAGGTAGATCTATAAAAGGGAAAACAAATCATTTTTTACAAATTTTAAGAAAACTTGTCTGCTTAGACTCTTCCAGTATATTGACCAAATAAGTTATGAGAATTCACAAATATTCACACTGATATATTAATGAAGGATGACTTGAAGATACAATAAATAAAAAATCAATTCACAATACCTTTAAAATAATTTTGATGTAATACAATTTAGTGCACATGGAATTTATTACACAATAAAATAAAACACTATGAAAGAATGAAGGAAAACATGGACAAATAAGGTTGTATATCATAACGACAGTAGAGATGGAAATTTTTCCAAGCTATTTTACAGATAACATAATCTAATTGGTATCTTCATAGGATAATTCATAAATTTTAAATGAAACAATACTGATTTTCACCTGCAAGAATACATGGCTAATACTAATACATATTTTAAAAAAGTGTAATGATGGTGGATGGTCCCAACAGACTTAACAAATATATTCAAACTTTAAAGTATATTCTAAATAGACAGAACTGACTGGTATTGAGTTATATATAAATCAACTGAATGGCAGAGTATAGTAGAGCTTACTAAAATATTCAAATTACTATGTTTATCAGGGTGAGGAAATGAAAAGACTTTGAATTGGGACAAGAATCATGACTCTGGCATAACTTTGGGTATTTTATTTAATCTTTCTGAATCGTTTGTTTCTTCATTTGGAAAAAAGAGTATTTCTGCCTTACACAAAGAGCTATTGATATTATATGAGATTATGTGACATGCTTAATAAACCATATGTAAACCATATTATTTAGGTACATTTACAACTTATAAGAATTATATATGTGAAAAACCAGAAGCTAGTGAATTATGGGAGAAGGAACACAAATATAACATATCTGGTTGGGAAAACTGGAAGGCAATTTGGAGACTCATTAATGTAAACTCAAGCCAAACCTCAAACTGTATACTGCAATGAATTTCGGTTGTAATGAAGAGTTAATATAAAGGAACATAAAATGGTTTGGAATGCCATATTTTATTTCCATGCTACTCAGAGTGGAGATGCATTTCTGATTATTGAAGAAATGGAGATTTTGATTACAGATCGAATTAAATGTATAAAATTAAATACCTTTTGCCATTCAAAATGTAATACAACAAACAGAAAAAGGAGAGAAGCAGAACAGGATAGAGGGTGCTCAATATGTACCCAACATACCTGTTGGATAAAAACACCCACTAGTTTGAGAAGGACAAAATAATCTATGGTACATCAACACAAAGAATGATATGCAAACATTAAAATGACAAGCATGTAGATAGTGTCGATTCATGGAAATGTGTTAGTTATTCAAACTGAAAAAGAATATCAAAAATTATGAAAACATTACATTAGTTAAAACTAGTAAAAGTGTTTTATATATAATGTGAGAGGTAACTTTGAAATTGGAGAAATAAAATATATATATATAATGTTCATAAGATTTTTTAAAGTCCGTTGAGTTCATAAAAATGCATTTTTACAAGCTAGCTCTAGGGAAACAAGGCTATTTCTTTTAATATAGCCACAGAGATTTTTTTTTTTAACCTGGAAAAAAGCATTACTTAAATCTTCTGGTATTCCTCTGGAGGCCAACTATTCAATTTAGAAACTAATATAGAGCAAATCTGAAAACTTTAAACATGTCGCAAAATGCTGTGTTTCCAATAACCCAACTTAAATCTGTATTTTCCTTTGCTTCAGATTTGGAAGAAATCTGAACTACTGATTTGATTAAATAATTAAAGTTGAGTATTTTTTTTCTCCCCAGTGTAGCTAGGACTAAAAGCCCTGTTTATGTCTCTAAACTCTATTTTTTTTTTTTTTTTTTTTGAGACGTAGTTTCGCTCTTGTTGCCCGGGCTGGAGTGCAATGGCGCGGTCTCGGCTCACCGCAACCTCCGCCTTCCAGGTTCAAGCGATTCTTCTGCCTCAGCCTCCCTAGTAACTGGGATTACAGGCATGTGCCACCACGCACAGCTGATTTTGTATTTTTTTTTTTTTTTTTTTTTTTTTTAAGACGAGTCTCGCTCTGTCGCCCGGGCTGGGGTGCAGTGGCACGATCTCGGCTCACTTCAAGCTCCGCCTCCCAGGTTCGCGCCATTCTCCTGCCTCAGCCTCCCGAGTAGCTGGGACTACAGGCGCCCGCCACCACGCCCGGCTAATTTTTTATATTTTTAGTAGAGACAGGGTTTCACCGTGTTAGCCAGGACGGTTTCGATCTCCTGACCTCGTGATCCGCCCGCCTCGGCCTCCCAAAGTGCTGGGATTAGAGGCGTGAGCCACCGCGCCCGGCCAATTTTGTATTTTTAGTAGAGATGGGGTTTCTCTATATTGGTCAGGCTGGTCTCGAACTTCCGACCTCAGGTGATCCGCCTGCCTCGGCCTCCCAAAGTGCTGGGATTACAGGCGTGAGGCACCGCACCCGGCCTAAACTCTAGTTTTGAATATAAGGCAAATGGCAGAATTTTCCTTTTGGGAGGACAGTTTTGATACCATGATAACTACTTGAGAGTCCTAATGAGTTCTCCAGAATCATCCCCGGTGATCATCTCCATATATGAAGTACCACGTCTGAAAGGTAATTTAGCTGGAGCAACTATGACAAATTCTGATAACAAATGCACTGATTACTAAAATCATACTGTATAATTCTTTAGAACCTATTATTGAACTGTGTCTATTATCTGCAGGTAAGTTCATAACATAAATTGTCTACATTAAGTACATAGTTCTCAGAAGTTCGATTTAAAAAATAATAGTGTGATTAGAGCAAGAGAATCATAATGGATGAAATTATGATATTATTGTCAACAATACTGATTTGCTTCCAAGGCATATATACAGACATCTCGGTAAGAAAATCTGGGAATACTCAGTACACTTTAGAAGGCACGTAAGTTGAGCTATTTAGCGGAATCAGTTCTCTTTGAATTGAAGAATGTGCTGGCATTGTAGCACTATCTTAGCGCCAGGGTTGGACCATCCTGAAGGATATTTTTGTGTTTACTTGGTGCCTTGTACTGCTGTGATTGACGGGGGAGGGGAATGTCTGGCTGGCTGCAAATATTTGTCTTTCATTCTTTCGTCCATCTCTTCATGCCAATAGCATTTACTGGGCCTCTGCTCTTTCTACGCACTGAGATAAATGCTGGAGATAAATATGAGCATGATCTAGACTCGGTCCTTGCCTTTGGGGAGCTCACGGTCAAGTGGGAGGGGTAAACGGATGATGTCAGTGTAGTGCAATAAGGCAAGTTAATGGAGGCAAAAATCAAGTGTAGGGCATCCACAGAGGAGGGAACAAATATGGACTGTCTCTAACAGGATGTTCTTGTACAAAAACAAGGACAGCACCATTTTCTGTACAAATCAACCAGTTTGGTCTCATGAGACTTCATTGTCCTCTTGAAATATTGTCCTCATTTTGCTATGTCTACTTAGACCCATACTTCAAAGTCCAGGTTAGATTATATCTCTTTCTAAAGCTTCCTGTGTGGGTAAACCTTGCCTGAAGCTTGTTCTGTTTTCTTGCCCCTGTCAGATAGTAGACTCTTGAAGGCAGGAATTCTCTCAGATTTGTGTTTGTTTTTCCTATAGCACTTAATGCTCACATGACAAATATTAATATTCTTTGATGGTTCAAGTAATGTTTGGCCCAGATACCCACTCCTGTCAGAAATAAAGAACTTCTGTTTCCAGTTGTAGGTATTATATATTGTATGTGGATTGTGAATACAGTCACTGACTTTTCTCATTCAAAAACAAAGAAATATTTGACTGTCTGTCACTGAGCCAGAATATCAAAAATTTGGTTTGCTTTATAAAATGTAGTTTTTGCCTGGGATTCATGCATAAGAATTTTGCAGTGCTCATTTTTTTTTCTCAGTAAATTGATTCAACAACTGAAAGCAATGGTTCATATGTCACTTCTGATGAAATATTTTCCAGTTCCTAATTGCTTAATGAGTATTTTGCAGAATGAGTGAATGAAAGTTTTATACCATGTGAGAGGAAGTAATGAAGAGATTGTAAAGAATGTATATACACTGAGAGATGTAGAGACAGAGAAATATATATATATATATATATATAATTTGCTTTCTAGTAAATATATTATCTTAGTTATACACATTCATGCATTATACATTGATTTTGGGAAGTTAGTATAGCATTTATTCTCTCCTGGGTGCATGGACCTGTTGGCTTGTCTGAAGGGCAAATTACCCATGTTGAGACCCCTTCCTTGGTGCAGAGTTCCACTTCACTCCTTTGATGCCAGCACAAGAAAAACTTTCTCTTGCTCTGGCATTGTCTAATGATGGAGTCTCAGGCAATTTCTACCGTGGGAAAGATTGTGATTGTGACAACTCTGTAATGGGAGATGCCTCTGCCTTTGGTCCTCTGCAAATAATGATGATAACTGTAGTGTATTAGTTAAGAGGATGCCAGCTGCTGGAAGAGAAAGCTCCAACTTTCAGTTTCTTAACCCAGTGAAAATGTGTTTCTCACTCACAATGCTCCCCAGCAGCAGGCAGTTTTACTGTTTGTGATGATTGGGATGCCTGGGCTCCTTTCATCTGTGGCTCCATCATCTTCCATGCTCAGCTTTCAACACCACACAGCAAAGGGAACAGGACATGGAGGATCACATGTGGGAGGGCTTTTATGGGCCAAGCTTGGAAGTGGCATGTATCTCTTCTGCTCATATTTTATTGGATAAAAGTCAGCCTATGGCCACATCTACCTGCAAGGACAGCTGAGAAATATAATTTAGCTGGGCATCTAGGATGAAACAATGGATATGGCTGTCAGCTAGCAGTTTCTGTTGGACATGGCAGTACGTCTTTCCGATTTAAACCCAGGCGAATCATAAACTCCTTAGCCTTTGTGAAGAGAACCTAAATTTACATCTGGAATTCTGTCTCAGCCAGATTACTCCCTCATATTCAAAAATCATGTGATTGCACGGAAAGGGTTAACATTTGTCACCTTCTGGAAAGTGGCATGAGAGACAATCAGAACTATTTTGAAAGTCAGGCTTTCAGGAAATAGAGATTGGTTGAAAGATGCAATAGGATTTTCCTATTTCGTGACAAGTACCTGAGAAGCAAGTTTTTCCAGCTTGGATCAAAAGGGTAGTCATCTATTAATTTATATTGAGTCAGGGCATATTTTTATACAGTGGTTATTTTTAGCTTATTCCTTCACTATTTTTGAATTATCTTATTGCCCTCTGGCACCCTTTTAAATGTTAACATATTGTGGTTAAGATTCTTTTAAGTGACTGTTATCAATTTTTTTCTCTTTATTGTCTTGTAAACATGGTTGCTTAGTTCCGTGCTTTACGTATATGGAAAAAAGTATCATCACAGCATACCTTAGAGATAAAAGGAAACCACCAGTAGGTTTTTTTCTAAGGCTCTGAAGTAGATACAAATGCATTTTAAAGTTGGATGATGTTAAATGAGGGGGAAATTGCTTCATAGGCCATTGGCCAGGGCTTTCCAATTTGATTAATACCTCACATTATTATTGTGAAACAATCATTACATATAGGCCTGATATAATGGGATTTCACTTTCTGGAAGAATGGCCATGTAATTCCCATGTTCAACTCTAAGTTTTATGAAACCTGGATCATTGTGTAATGCCCGATGTCAAAACCCTTTTGTGTATTTTTATTTTCAGTGTTTCGAACTTGTTTTTCCTTCTCAGTACACATATTAAAATAATTCTTCTATGACATAAAATAAACTCAAAGCAGAAGCTACATGGGAATTGCAATGTTTTGGGTTTTTTTTTGTTTTTTGTTTTTTTTTTAAAAAAACAAAACATAGCAAAGATTACATTCTTAAATGTAATTGCAAGAGCCCCACCTTGGTTCTTGAACTCTGAGGAATACATAACTAGTAAGAAATGGTAGGGAAGATGGGAGAGAGGGATGGAGAAAGTGATAGAAATAGATAAGGAGAAAAAGAGAGAGAGAGAGAACCTAAGACCAGCTATGGCTCCATTTCTACTTCCATAGGACGAATAAGAAGTGGCTATTTCTTCAGAAACAGCCAAGAAAGAATGGGGAAATATTGTCGTCCTAAGCGTTGTTCTTACTGAGAATATTTACTCAGGGTAAGTAAGAAGTTTTAGAAAATCTCCTGCTCAAAAATATCCCAAGAAGTCCTTTGATTCAAAGATCTGCTTGGATTAAGCAGGCTGGTTCATAACACCTTCTCTGACTCAAGTAAATCTTTGTATTTAGAGTTCCTAAATCATGTGATCTCTAAAAATTTTGGTGACATGTTGGCTTGATTCTTTTTTTTTTTTTTTTTGAGATGGAGTTTTGCTCTTGTTGCCCAGGCTGGAGTGCAATGGCGCGATCTCGGCTCACCGCAACCTCCGCCTCCCAGGTTCAAGCAATTCTCCTACCTCAGCCTCCCGAGTAGCTGGGATTGCAGGCGCCCACCACCACGTCTGGCTAATTTTGTATTTTTAGTAGAGATGGGGTTTCTCCATGTTGAGGCTGGTCTCGAACTCCTGACCTCAGGTGATCCGCCCACCTTGGCCTCCCAAAGTGCTGGGATTACAGGCGTGAGCCACCGCGTCCGGCCTGGCTTGATTCTTTTAAATTAGAAATATATATATCTATATAAAAGCCCCAGTCAGGAGGGAGGAAAACGCAGTAAAGAGTAAGGATAAAGGGAAGAATGCAAAACCCAGTCTCTGTGAAAAATATGTTACCATCTGTCCTGGTAATTTTTTTTTTCTTAGTAGGTGGGGAAGCCATGGGGGGAGCTACTGTGCTGGACTTAATTTTACCTATTGATGGTTATTGAAGGTATAGGGAATTTGAGAGAACAAGAATTGCCATGGCATTTGAAAATTCATTGACATGATTAGACAAGGAAAGATTTCCAAAAATCAAAGAAAAAAAACACGTATAACTTATATAGAAAGCCGAAAAGGGAATATGGATAGAAGGGGATGGGAGACTCTGGAAATGAATTTCCAATTTCATGATTGTGCATAATTCTTTGTGGGAGGGAAAGGGGGAGGGGGCATTTTAAGAAGCTAATGTGGATATCCTTAAATTTTGTCTGATTAGTGGAATTTAAAAATTGTATTCATTAAGACATTTTAATTTCAAAACGATCACAAAATTTCAGAAAAGTTGCAAGTTCAGTGCAAAGAATATTTTCTGTGAATATTTTGAGTAAATTGCTAACACAATGCCCCATCATCCCTGAACATGTAAGTGTGTATTTCCTAAAAACAAAGATATTATTCTACATACAGACTATAAAAACATCAAAATGATGAAATTAACACTAACACATTACTATCATTTAATTCTCAGATCCCATTCATATTTCATCAATTGTCCCGATGATTTCTCTACAGCAAAAGTATCCAGTTCAGAATCATGCGATTAATTTAATTGTCATGTGTCTTTCTTTAGTCTGCTGAGTTCACATTTTAAAAGATATTTTCTAAAAGGTAAAAATAAGAATACAAGAACAAGGTCAAATTCATAAGGGTGATCTTGTCCCAAAAGGATAGTGTTAATGAAGATAAAATCTAGAAATGTAAGTAATGGAATGTTTTTAGTTAATCTTCTATGCTACACGAATGAGGAAGGAGTACAGGAATGTGACAGGATGGTAACCCATGATGTGGAGAAAAGAGAGCTACGTAGCTTTGCAAATTGGAAAGGGTAAAATAGACTCCATTGACAAGAGCAACTGAAACCTCAGCTATAAGAGAAGATAATTCCAGAGTACTTTCTGATTTTAGAAACTGTCAGATCCTGCATATGGGTGTATACCATCGCTGTTTGTGTATTTTGAATAACTATAAAAAAAGCAGAGGCCGGGCATGGTGGGGCTCACACCCGTAATCCTAGCACTTTGGGAGGCCGAGGCAGGCAGATCACGAGGTCAGGAGCTCGAGACCAGCCTGGTCAATATGGCGAAACCCTGTCTCTACTAAAAATACAAAAATTAGCCAGGTGTGGTGGTGGGTGCCTGAAATCCCAGCTACTCAGGAGGCTGAGGCAGGAGAATCGCTGGAAACTGGAAGGCGGAGGTTGCAGTGAGCTGAGATCATGTCACTGCACTCCAGTCTGGGCGAAGGAACAAAACTCCATCTCAAAAAACAAGCAAACAACAAGAACAAGAACAAAAAACAAACAAACAAAAAACCAGCAGAAAACTAAAAAAAAAAAAAATCCCAATTCTGGAATAAACATCGATCTGGAGGAAGTTCCTAGTGGAATGCATCAGAGCTCTGTCCATAGTATTAAACTATTCAATATGCTGCTTAATTATTTGTTGGAGAACATACCTATTAAATTATTGTTGACTCTGGGATGGAAGATATACTGACTGACAAAATGAAGACACAACACTATTTTGACAGGATGGAAGGATGGGTCAAAATTAACAAGATACAATAGAAGATACAGTCAACTGAATTTTGACAAAGGTGCAAAGGCAATTAATGGAAGTAAGGATAGTGTTTTCAATGAATGGTGCTGGAACAATTGAACATCAATATGCAAAAAATAAAAATGAACCCAGTCTCAAATCTTCCACTTCACACAAAAATTAACTCAAAATGTATCACAGACTTAAATGTAAAACGCAAAACTATAATGTTTCTAAAAGAAAACATAGGAGAAAATCTATGTGAACTTTTGTTCAGTGAAACATTTCTAGATACACCAAAAGCACGGTTCATGAAAGAAAAAAATCGACAATTTAGGCTTTATTAAAATTAAAAACTTTTGCTCTACCAAAAACACTGTTAAGAGAATGAAAAGACAAATCACCAACTGGGAGAAAATATTTGCAAATTACATACCAGATAAATTTAGGACATATATCTAAAAAATATAAAGAACTCTTAAAATGCAATAATAAGTAAACAAACAGCCCCAATTAAAAAATGAGGAAACGATCTGAGCAGGCACTTCATCAAAGAAGATAGCAAATCAGATGGTGGCAAGGCCGGGCGCGGTGGCTGACGCCTGTAATCCCACCACTTTGGGAGGCCGAGGCAGGCGGATCACGAGGTCAGGAGATCGAGACCATCCTGGCTAACATGGTGAAACCCCGTCTCTACTAAAAATACAAAAAATAAGCCGGGCGCGGTGGCGGATGCCTGTAGTCCCAGCTACTTAGGAGGCTGAGGCAGGAGAATGGCGTGAACCTGGGAGGCGGAGCTTGCAGTGAGCCGAGATCATGCCACTGAACTCCAGCCTGAGCTACAGAGTGAGACTCTGTCTCAAAAAAAAAAAAGAAAAGAAAAAAATAAAAGCAGGTGGCAAATAGGCATATGAAAATATGTTTGACATCATTTGCATTATGGAATGCAAAATAAGCCCTGTTTAGTGCTTATTTAGAAAATCATTTAGGAGGTCCAGATACCCAGGATGGAATGCAGGCCATGACAAAAGAATCCAACTATATCACAAATATAGGAAATAGCTTCACTGATGGGAATATGGGAAAACGTGTGTACCTAAATAACTTTAGAAATGACTGGAGACTGTGAAACAAAGGGCAGAAGAAACTGCACATAAGCATTGTACTTTAGTTGAGAAAGTTGTTTGCCATGGGGGGTACAGATAATCAATTTTGATGCTGCTATATATGTATACTGGAATTGAATTATTAAGTAAATGAATGGCAGATGCTGGGAGCCAGGTTTCTTACTGTTGGAGTGGGAGGTTACACACAAGCAAGGGGTGAAAGCTAAAATTATGTATGTGTTAAAGGATTAGATTTGGAGAAATCAGTATGAACTCACACAGAGATATAGTTTGATATATTTAGAAATATTTATAGATATGTGTATATGCACAGGTTACTATAAAAACATTTCCTTTCTCTGTTAGATGAGAGGGTCTAGAAGATATAACACCTTGGTGGAAATGAACACAGCTAATGGCCAGCTCTTGGTTTCAAATACTATTCTCTATTGAAAGAAACCAGGGCTCCTTGGAGAAGTGGCTGGTTCTAGGGCTGGATCAGGGAATATATAGAATGAGCCTGTATCATTTCATAGTGCCAGGAACAAGGAGTGCTTTAAAAAAATCCTGTAACATGCAAACAAATGACAACAATAACAACATCAACAATGATAGAAATATGTCAAAAGGACACAGGGGCCAACTAAAAGAGCTCCCTATGGCTAAAGCTGAAGTAATTTGAGCAAAATAGTAAAGAACATAATATTGGATTGTAACTAAAAATATAAAATAAATACCCATGAGCTCAAACGGATATAAACACATGATTGAATAAATAAATAAATGAAGAAGAGACAGATCTCTCATGTAGAAGAATTTCAAATAATTTATATAGATACTTCCTGGGCAAGGAAGTAGGGCATAAATCCCCACCCCTTAAGTGCGGGTTGCACATTGTGACTTGCTTCCAGTGAATGAAGTGGGAAGAGCAGGGAAAAGAGTAACTTTACAGTGGAAAAGCCTGCCAGATACTATCTCATCCCCAGTGATAAGTCATATTGATGACATGTACTCTTGATGTGATAGAATGAAAATAGCATTTTACTTCTGTGGTCTTCCTCCCAAAAACCCATTGCTCCAATTTAATTATGAGTAAAACATCAAATAAACTTTTAATGTGGGATTCCTACCAAAGTCCTGACCAGTACTCCTCAAAACAATCAAGGGGATTAAAAACAGGGCAATTCTGAGAAACTGTCACAATCTAGAGTGGACTAAGGAAACAGGACAACTAAATATAATATGGTATCCTGGATGCGATCCTGGAATGGAAAAGAAAAAGATACTAGGGAAAAACTAAAGAAATCTGAATAAAGTATGGACTTCAATTAGTATTTGCGTATCAATTTTGTTTCATTAGTTGTGACAGATTTACCATAGTAATGTAAAAAATGTTCACAACAGGGAAAACTAAGTGTGGAGTATACGGGATCTCTCTGTACTATCTTTGCAACTTTTCTCTATATCTAAAAACCCATTCTAAAAATTTTTAAAAGCTTAATAATATAATAGGGATTGATACAAAACCTCTATCCTTGGGTTAATACTAAGCCAAATACTCATTCTCTATCACTAGGTCTATTACAAAAGCTTTCTATTCAGTCTTCCTGCTTCTACTCTTGTTTCCTCTTCACAGAGTAGCCAGAGAAACTTTTTTGAAAATGTAAATCAGATAGCATCACTCTCCTGCTCAAAACCCTACGATGGCTTTCCGTAATACCTGGAATAAAATCCTAATCCTATACTGTGGTATACAAAGCCCTACATGATCTGGTCATTCCTTTCCTACCACTCATCTTCTATCACCCTCCCTGTATTCTCTCTTTGCTTGCCACAGTGGCCTCTTGTTCCTCAGATATTCCAGTTGTAGGGCGCACCATATGTAATTATTTTGCCTAGAAGCTCTCTCTCTCTTATAGATTTGCATTGCTTGTTTCTTTTATATCTATCAGGTATTTGTTCAAATGTCATCTCCTAAGAGAGATCTTCCTTTATACCTCAATTTATTGTGGCCTCTTCCTCATCCCTTTTTAAACTCCTTACCTTACTTATTTTTTAATATCACTTATTACTGAGCATCATAATATTTATGCATTTACTTATTTATTCACTGTCAGTTTTGTCTATTAATACATTTTTATTTTAAAACAATCTCAAACTTTAAAAAAGGTTGCATGTTCAGGGTAGGCCTTTGGCTTGTCTTGTTCATTCTGTACTTGCATTGTCTACAATAGTCTGGGCAATAAGTTAGTGAATGAATAAATAAGCTAAAATGTGGTTATTTTAATTAAGCACAAGTTCTATTTAAGCCAATAGTGGGGTTATCAGACATGCTGACACATACTTAGATTCCATTACTAGAAATACAATACCTTAAATAAAGAAAAGAAAGAATAGTCCCATTTTGGCACTGTCTTGTCAACCCATTTCTAAAGCTATTTGTTCGGGCCTGATTATCACATTTTCAGATGGTCATGTACAAATTGAGTTTGTACAAATGAATGCAGTCAATTATAATATGTTTAGAAAGCATCACTTGAAGATGATTAAGGGAATTGGGCATGATTGTCCTAAAAAAGACCTAAGGAGGTCTTGATATATAGGTGTCTTTAAATATTTTATTCATTCAAATTATTTAATAACTTTGATAGCCTATTATGTGCAGGCACTGTGCTGAGTCCTGGAAATGAAATGAGTTAACATATAAAGGAGAGAAAAATTGCTTGGACTAGACTTCTTGCCTCTAAGAGTGTTATTGGCTCCAACTGGTGGATGTTTTGGTTGTGCAGATTTTGATTCAGCACATGGAAACACATTTTTAGTAATAAATACGCTGTTAATGGAATATTTAAAACTCATATGAGGTTCTGTCAGACACTAGAAATACCTAAGCAGTGACTACTTATTTATCTTTCCAAGATCTTAGAAGAAAGAATATTAGAAAAAATAAATACTGGACCAGTTGCTTCTGTATTTCTAAATATAAGTCTAAAATTCTAAGATTCCTGGGGATTGCAGGTTTCACGCAGATAATAACATAAGCCATTAAATAGAATAATCCTAAAACACTACTTAGAAAAATGCCGCATTTTTTTCTACTGCTGGGAGTAGAATTCTTTTTTTTTAAATTGTTTCTTCTTTTCTTTTTTTTTTTTAACATTTTATTTTTATTTTTATTATACTTTAAGTTCTGGGATACATGTGCAGACTGTGCAGGTTTGTTACATAGGTATACACGTGCCATGGTGGTTTGCTGCACCCATCAACCCATCATCTACATTAGGTATTTCTCCTAATGCTCTCCCTCCCTTTGCCCCCGACCCCCGACAGGCCTTGGTGTGTGATGTTCCCCTCCCTGTGTCCATGTGTTCTCATTGTTCAACTCCCACTTATGAGTGAGAGCATGTGGTGTTTGGTTTTCTGTACCTGTGTTAGTTTGCTGAGAATGATGGTTTCCAGCTTCATCCATGTCCCTGCAAAGGACATTAACTCATTCTTTTTTATGGCTGCATAGTATTCCATGGTGTATATGTGCCACATTTTCTTTATCCAGTCTATCATTGATTGGCAGAGGTAGAATTCTTAACCAGTGTTTTCTCTGTGTGGCACTCTGACAGCCTCAGGTGCATGCCATATTTCAGCAGAGATTAGATTAACTATTGTTAAAATTCTTTACAAGGAAGTAGAGGAAGTCCAAGACTTGATTTACAATCTGTTCTCCTTTTCATAAAAATAATGAGTGACAGAGAAAAATAGAAATACCTTAAAATACTCTATTCCTGCTCTGATTAGAGCTGCAGTTCTGTCTTCAAATGGGAAAAATAACTGCAAAAGATAATAAATTGAATTAGTGTCCAATCCCTTTAACATCCACTCTTACACAAGATGGCAAAAAGTATAGGAGAAAATTCCAAGCATTTATACGGTTATGTTGTAAAGAATTTGGGGGCAGTAGGGAAGGGAAATAGGACATATGACTGAAAAGTATGAATGGAAAGAGTGTGTATTTTGATGCTCATTCTTTTTATGTTGATAAGGAGCTCAGCAGGAAACAGGAAGCAGGTAGCACACTCCAAGGAGTAATTGAAGAGTTTTTTTTTTTTTTTTTTTTAATGAAACATTATTTATACAGGATAGGCAGGGTTAAGGGAATCAGAGGATGGTAAAGTACGCAGTGTTGGTAACAGTAAGAAGCTATCGCCACCCCTAGGCTGAAAGAGAAAGGGGAGGAAACTATGACTAGAACCAGGGAAGAACTGTCACTATGTCTGAGATCCTTCCTAAGAGGGCCTATGATCCTAGATAGATGAAGTCAGCGACTACTAAACTGCAGCCAAGCAGAGAGGAAGCAGGAGAATAAACACTCCAAACTCTCTCTATTCTGTGATCTCCTGCTCATTCTTCCCACTAGCCAAACTTAACTGGAAGCCCGATGGTAAGGAGGTCTGGTTGATATAATCCCTAAAGATCAGCATCTCGGGACACGAAGCTTCTTTGAGCCTTACTCCCCTGCCTATCTCTGCAATGGCTTCCCATTTCAGAGTAACAGGCAAAAGTTTGGTCAATGTATAGTTATATGGTATAAATATATACCATAAAATGTGGTATAAATTGTCACAATAATGTCTGACTTGTGGGGTTAAAATCTATATAGAATCATAATATTGGACAATATTAGCAAAATTTTAAAAGTAAGTGGTTGGAGTTGAAGTATTTTAGAATCTTTGCATTGTTCAGGCGGAAGGTAAAAATATCGTTTAATTTTAGACATTGGAAAATTTAGTATGTTTGCTAAATTATTCAAAATGACCACTGAACAAATAGACTTTAATTTCCAAAAAAGTAGAAAGACAAAAAAATGGATTGAGTAATAAGAGCACCTTAATCAACTTTTAACAAAAAATGGCAAAGGGGAGAAGGGGAGGAATTAGAGAAGCAGGAAAACATAAAATTGTGAAATTAAGATGGACTAAGTTTTCAGTTACAAGAAATATAGATCAAAATTGAATTTAAAAATTCAGCTAAATGATGTTATGAGAGTCCTATCTAACTCAAAAATACAGAGTATTGAAAGTGAAAGGATGGAAAAACATATGCCATGCAAATACCAACCACAGGAAAGCTGATATAGCTCTATAAATATTGGCCAAAATAGATTTTAAAGTAAAAAGTATTATTAGAGATGAATAGATCTGGTACATAAAATATAATATTCAAAACTGAAGAATGTACATTGCTTTTGTAGACATTGCTAAATCAATAGTTAGATGGACATGTATAACCTTAAATATGTATAGTAGAAGAGAAAAAGATGTTGAAATGAGTTAAGCCTCTAACTTAAGATGTTAGTAAAAGAACAGATTAAACTCAAAGAATGAAGGAAATTAATATAGATATATATATATGCAGAATTGATTAAATAGAAAACAGAGATAGTAGTCAAAAGCCATATAGCTTATTTTTGATAAGAATAAGAAAATTTACAAACTTCTGCCAGGATTAATGAAGAAAGAAAAAGGAGGTACAGATAAGCAATAAATAGGAGACATAATTACAGATGCCAGCAAGTTTGAAATGGACAAATTGCTTGAAAAATATTACCAAAACTAAGTCAAGAAACACAACAGTGGTCCTGTAACCACTGTAAATGTTGAATCATTCAATGTAAAAATTCTTCCTGCAAAGAATATGCAAGGCCCAGATGATTTACCAAACACTGCAGTAGCTGATAAATCTAATCTTTCACAAATTGTCCCCAGATTCTCCACCTTATTTTATGTGGCAAGTATGACCTGAATACCCATACTAAATAAGGACAGAAGAAGAAAGGAAAATCACAGGGCAACCTCACTCATGAATATGGATGTAAAAATCATAAACACATTGTTAGCAAATGAAACCAACAGTGCACAATATTCCTATGTCATGACTAAGTTTGGCGATTTTAGGATTGTAAGGTTGTTTCGACATTGGAAACATCTAATAATGTAATTCACCACATTAACATGTAAAAGATGAAAAAACATAATCGTGTCAGCAGATGAGGAAAATAGATTTAATAAAATTCAACAATTTATGATAAAAAAACTCTTAGCAAAATAGATATCAAAGTGAATTTCCTAACCTGATAAAGGGTATTACAAAATAGCAAGGCCTTACTTAGGAAACATTATCCAGACAAGACTGCCCATTTTTATGACTTCTATTTGGTGTTGTCATAGGAAACTCAGCCAGAGCCTAAGTCTGGCTTTAGCTGCCTAGACAGCTATAGCAAAAGAAGCTGTAGGGATTATGGTCAGTTGCAGTGGCTTACGCCTGTGATCGCAGCACTTTGGGAGGCTGAGGCGGGTGGATCACCTGATTTGAGGAGTTCGAGATCAGCCTGGCCAACATGATGATGTCTCTACTAAAAATACAAAAAAATTAGCTGGGCGTGGTGGTGCAGGTCTGTAATCCCAGCTACTTGGGAGGCTGAGGCAGGAGGATCGTGTGAACCTGGGAGGCAGAGGTTGCAGTGAGCTGAGATCATGCCACTGCGCTCCAGCCTGGGCAACAAGAGTGAAACTCTGTCTCGAAACAAACAAGCAAACAAAAAACAAACAACAACAACAACAACAACAACAAAAACAGCTGTAGGGATTATAATCAAAGAAGCAAAAGTACCATTCTCAGATGATACAATTTTCTACATGGAAAGAACCCAAAATAATCTACAGACATATTACTGAAATAAACAAGAATGTTCATCAGGGTGACAATTGTTTTTAAATAAACTGCAACAAACAGTAAGAAAATACAATAATATGAAAGAAAAGATAGCAAGTCCTCAATTTTCGAACTTAGCGAAGGAGCACAGGTGGCTGGCTCCCTCGCCCAAGATCAGCCCTATAGAAACCACATAAAAGGAAGCAAGCATAGATTAGAGTAAGTAACATACATTCTGAGGAATACTCCTGGCAAAACCAAAGGCTGTTAGTTGGGTAATGGTAGGCTGAACCACAGTCAGCGGGTGCAGTGGTGGGTTTATATTTTTTAGGGAAAGCTTTTAAATTCACTTCTTGCCTCTCTCTCATATTGCTTGAGAGGACTGTTGCTCGCTCCATTTCCCCTGAGACAAAAATCAGCAGTGGCTAGTCATGCTTGGCCTTCATGAGGAGGTATCGTTGCAGTACCACAGCACTGCTGGGGCATAAAGAGCTGATGAAAACAATTGCAGCTCTCCCAGAATCTCTTGGGGGAACTTCTCCACTGCTACCCTGCCAAGCCATAGCACTGATTCTTCAAAGTGGTTCTAGGAGTGACTATAGGAGAGCCTGGTGAAGAGGCAATAGTGGTGGTTGGTGAAGAAAATGAGAGTGGTGGGGAATCACCTAATCTTTCCCTTGTTCTTTCCTTATGGAATTGCCTCTGGATACATGTTGGACCTTCTAGCTTTATATTCTGTGCCTTTTACCCTTTCATATTTTCTATCCCTTTGTATCTCCACATTGCCTTTGTGACTTGGTTAAATCTTTATCTAACTTCCCATACACGATTTTGTCTTTAGTATTTATTCTAAACAAATGCTGTTTACTCCTCCTTTGACTAATTTCAAAAACTATTTTTCATTTCTGGAAGTCCCAATTAGTTCTTTTTCAAAATGTGCATTTTTGTCATAATATTTTGTTTTGTCTTATGGCTTTGATTTTTTTCTTTCATGACTTCATCATCTTATTTTATTTTATTTTTTCAACTTATTTTGGAACCAGTGGGTTCCCGTGCATGTTTGTTACAAAGGTATATGGCATGGTGCTGAGGTTTGGGGTACAACTGAACCTGTTACCCAGGTAGTGAGCATAGTACCCAATAGGTAGTTTTTCAGCCCTTACTCCCCTCCCTCCCTTCACCTTCTAGTAGTCCCCAGCATCTGTTATTCCCCTACTTATGTTCATGTGTACTCAATGTTTAGGCCCACTTATAAATTAGAACATGAGGTATTTGGTTTTCTGTTCCTGCATTAGTTTGCTCAGGATGCTGGCCTCTAGTCACATCCATGTTGCGGCAGAGGACATGATTTCATTCCTTTTTATGGCTACATAGTATTCCATGGTGTATATGTACCACATTTCTTTATGCAGTCTACCATTGATGGGCATTTAGGTTGATTCTCTGTCTTTGCTATTGCGAATGGTGCTGCAATGAACATATATATGCATGTATCTTTATGATAGCATGGTTTCTATTCCTTTGGGTATATGCCCAATAATGGCATTGCTGGGTCGAATGGTAGTTCTGTTTTAAGTTCTTTGAGAAATCTCCAAACTGCTTTTTTCAGAGGCTGAAGTAATTTACACTCCCACCAGCAGTATATAAGTATTCCCTTTTCTCTTCAACCTTGCCAGCATCTGTTATTTTTTTGATTTTTTAATGATAACCATTCTGACTAGTGTGAGATAGTATCTCATTGTGGTTTTAATTTGAATTTCTCTAACGATTAGTGAGGTTGAGTATTTTTTTCATATGCTTGTTGGCTGTGTGTATGTCTTGAAAAGTGTCTGTCCATGTCCTTTATCCATTTTTTAATGGAGTTGTGTTTTGCTTGTTGATTTAAGTTCCTTATAGATTCTGAATATTAGACCTTTGTTGGTTGCATAGTTTGCAAATATTTTCTCCCATTCTGTAGGTTGTCTAGTCCCTTGGTTAATAGTTTTCTTTGCTATGCAGAAGCTCTTTAGTATAAATAGGTCTCACTTGTCAGTTTTCATTTTTGTCACAATTGCTTTTGGAGACTTCATCATGAAATCTTTGCCAAGGCCTATGTCCAGAATGGTATTTCTTGTTTTCTTCTAGGGTTTTTATAGTTTTAGGTCTTCCATTTAAGTTTTTAATCCATCTTGAGTTTATTTTTGTATATGGTGAAAGGAAGGGGTCCAGTTTCACTCTTCTGCATATGGCTAGCCAGTTATCCCAGCACCATTTATTAAATAGGAAGTTCTTTCCCCATTGCTTGTTATTATCAACTTTTTTGAAGATCAGATGGTTGTAGGTGAAGATTAAATGGTCGTAGGCTTTATTTCTGAGCACTTTATTCTGACCCATTGGTCTATTTGTCTGCTTGTGTACCAGTACCATGCTGTTTTGGTTACTGTAGCCTTGTAGTGTAGTTTGAAGTTGGATAATGTGATGCCTCCACCTTTGTTCTTTTTGCTTAGGATTGCTTGGGCTATTCAGGCTCTTTTAGTTCCACATGAATTTTAGAAAAGTTTTATCTAATTCTGTGAAAAGTGATGTTGGTAGTTTGATAGGAATAGCATTGCATCTAGATTGCTTTGGGCAGTATGGCCATTTTAATTATATTTATTCATCCTATTCATGAACATGGAATGTGTTTCCACTTGTTTGTGTGATTTCTGATTTCTTTTAGCGATGTTTTGTAATTCTCATTACAGAGATCTTTCACCTCCTTGGTTAGATGTATTCCTAAATATTTTATTTTTCTTGTAACTCTAGTAAATGGGATTGCATTTTTGATTTGGCTCTCAGCTTGAGTGTTATTGGTGTATAGAAATGCTATTAATTTTTGTACGTTGATTTTTTATTCTGAATCTTTACTGAAGTTACTTATCAATTTTAGGAGCCTTTTGGTGGAGTCTTTAGGGCTTTCTAAGTATAGCATCATATAGTAAGCAAGGAGAGATAATTTAACTTCTTCTTTTCCTGTTTGGATACCTTTTATTTCTTTCTCTAGCCTGATTGCTCTGTTTTGGACTTCCAGTACTATGTTGAATAGGAGTGGTGAGAGTGGGCATCCTTGTATTGTTCTAATTCTCAGGGGGAATGCTTCCAGCTTTTGCCCATTCAGTACAGTGTTTGTCATGGATGGCTCTCATTATTTTGAAGAATGTTCATTCAATGCCTAGTTTGTTGAGCATTTTTCTCATGAGATGTTGGATTTCATTAAAAGGTTTTACTGTGTCTGTTGAGATGATCACATGGTTTTTGTTTTTAATTCTGTTTATGTGATGAATTACATTTATTGATTTGCATATGTTAAACCAACCTTGCATCCCATAAATAAATCCTACTTGATCATAGTGAATTAACTTTTTGATGTTCTGCTAGATTGGGTTTACAAGTATTTTTTTGAGAATTTTTGTGTCTATGTTCATTAGGGATATTGGCCTGTGTAGTTTTCTTTTTCTATTGTGTCTTTGCCAGATTTTGGTATCAGTAAGATGCTGGCTTTGTAGAATTAATTAGGGAGGAGTCCTTCCTCCTCGATTTTTTGGAATAATTTCAATCGGATTGGTACCAAGTCTTCTTTGTACATGTGGTAGAATTAACCTGTGAATACATCTGGTACAGGACCTTTTTTGTTTCGTAGGATTTTTATTACTGATTCAATTATGGAACTTGTTATTAGTCTGTTCAGGGTTTCAGTTTCTTCCTGATTCAATCTTGGGAGGTTGTATGTTTCCAGGAATTTATCTATATCCTCTAGATTTTCTTTTTTTCTTTTTTTTTTGAGACGGAGTGTCGCTCTTGTCGCCCAGGCTGGAGTGCAATGGTGCGATCTCGGCTCACAACCTCTGCCTCCCGGGTTCAAGCAATTCTCCTGCCTTAGCCTCCTGAGTAGCTGGGATTACAGGCATCCACCACCACACCTGGCTAATTTTTGTACTTTCAGTAGAGACGGGGTTTCACTGTGTTGGCCAGGCTGGTCCCGAACTCCTCACCTCAGGTAATCCGCCCGCCTTGGCCTCCCAAAGTGTTGGGATTACAGGTGTGAACCACCGTGCCTGGTCTACCTCTACATTTTCTAGTTTGTGTACATAGAGGTGTTCATAATCTCTGAGGATCTTTTGTATTTCTCTGGGATTGGTTGTAATGTCACCTTTGTCTTTTCTGATTGTGTTTATTTGAGTCTTCTCTCTTTTCTTTGTTATTCTAGTTATTGGTGTATTGATTTTGTTTATCCTTTAAAAAAACAAATTTTTCATTTCATTGATCCTTTGTATGGATTTTTGCATCTCAATTTCGTTCAGTGCTAGTCTCATTTTAATTTCTTTCTTCTGGTAGATTTAGAGGTAGTTCTTGTTTTTCTAGTTCCTCTAGGTGTAATGTTTGGTTGCTAATTTGATATCTTTCTAACTTACTGATTTAGTGTTTAGCACTATAAACTTTACTCAACACTGCTTTTACTGCTTCACAAAACCTTTGGTATGTTGTGCATCTGTTATCATTCATTTCAAATAATGTTTTGACTTTTGCCTTAATTTCATTTTTTACCAAAATGTCATTCAGGAGCAAGTTCTTTAGTGTTTTTTTTGTTTGTTTTTTGTTTTTTTGTTTTGAGATGGAGTCTTGCTGTGTTGCCCAGGGTGGAGTCCAGTGGTGCGATCTCGGCTCACTGCAACCTCTGCCTCCCAGGTTCAAATAATTCTCCTGCCTCAGCCTCCCATGTAGCTGGGACTACAGGCGCCTGCCAGCATGCCTGGCTAATTTTTTTGTATTTTTAGTAGAGACAGGGTTTCATCATGTTCGTCAGGCTGGTCTCGAAGTCCCAACCTCAGGTGATCTGCCCACCTCAGCCTCCCAAAGTGCTGAGATTACAGGCGTAAGCCACCACGCCTGGCTAAGTTGTTTAGTTTTTATGTAATAGTGTAGTTTTGAGAGCACTTCTTGATATTGATTTCTAGTTTCAGTCCACTGTGGTCCAAGAGTATGTGTAGTGTGATTTCAGTTTTTTGAGTTTATTAAGACTTGCTTTATGGTTGAACATGTGGTCAGTCTTGGAGTATGTTTCATGTCAATAGAAGAATGTATGTTCTGTATTTGTGGGGTGAAGTATTCTCTACATGTCTGTTAGGTCCAATGGTCAAGTGTTGAATTTAAGTCCAGATTATTTCTTTGTTAGTTTTTGGCGTCAATGATCTGAGCTGGTGTGGTACTTATGGTCCAGTGTTTTTTACCCCAGCACGTGGTTGTGGGGTCTGCTAAACTCACACTCCCCCAACTGAATCCCATCTGTTACCTGCCTCAGGAGCAGGCCTGCCCAGCTCGATTTGTTCTAAGGCTTCTGTACCCAGATCACTGGGCTGTTATAGGTTTGTGGGGCTGCAGGCCTCCCCTGGGCAGAAGCTGTGGCTGGATAACAGGCTGCTCCCTTCCCAGGCCAGTCTTGTGGAGGGAGGGATGCCCAGCTCCCATGCTGGCACATAACCCAGCTCCCATGCTGGCACACATCTAAGCATTCTTTTCTTCCATCTATGTTTTAACATTTATTTTTTGTAAGTCTATACTTTATACAAGTATTCTATTGATAAATATTCATTTCAAGTCATCTAAATCTAGAACTTGGAGTATTAAACAATATATTCCAGTTATACTACATGGAAAAAGTAGTTCATATCCACTTAAAATGGCATTATTTGTGAAAATTTATTTTATGTACTTTATTTTTTTTTCTATTTGTAAACTTGACTTCTCTGCAAACAACACTGATAAAACATACATGCGTATTCGTGGCATTCATTATTTCTAAGGTATTTATGCCTCTAGGAAAGCAGCCATGCTCAAATAATGTAGCTTGAGGCTAAGGTGAGCTATGAGTTAACTAAGGCCGGGATTGCTGCCAATATGTAGATTTTTATAAAATTTATATCCTCCTTTCTGTTTGTCTCTCACGTGACTATGTATTAGGTTAGTAAGCAGGCTTTGGATGGCTACATTTGTGATTCTGAATCCTATCAATAAAGCCTTTCCTGAACTGGTTGGGATTAGCAAACAATTCTAGAGTAAAAATATCACTATGTAGCTGGCATGGTTTAGATATCTGTGTTTCATTAGTATGTAGGAAAGTGAAAAAGCCCTAGAAACCAGAAAGAATATATGAAATGGCCTGTTTTGTTCTTGTTGTTGGAGAAGGTAATCCTCATTGGCTAAAAATAGCTTATTTGGTGGATCAGTGGTATGATGATTTCAAGGGCTTGTGTGTTTGCAATGTCTGAATAGAATGGCTTATTGATGTAGTTATTTTAGCAATTGCTATTTCTTCATGGGCTTTTCTTATAAGTTCTGGCGTAAGTGAGAAGAGATCTCTAAATTGACACCAGCCCTAATGGCAGCTGTTAACTTTCATCCTAACGGGAAATGATTTGGGGGGTGTGGTTCCATTAAAAATTTTTAATAAGCCAGCATACTTTACCTTCCAAATTAGACCAACACGTATTATTCTACTATTTTTTTAAAAAAGCGTAAAAAATGACTGTCTTAATAATAGCTAGGACTTGCTCCTCTGTGAATCAAGGGTTTTCTGTTGGTTGTTGGCTGTTCATTGGATAAAAGAGCGTTGCGATCAGTTAGTAATTATTTACTGGGATCCTGGGTCCATTCCTTGTTCTTTTACTAAATGAAGCCACTGATCCTCATGAGTAAAGAATAATGCCTTTGAAGTACTTAAGTCTTACATTTTGGGGAAGGAGCCCAGAATTATTGAGCATTTTCAACTACTGATGCCTATAAACGTAATTTATTTAACGCAGTTTATGTCATTGACCTGTGATATTTTGACTGTTTTATACATGTTAGCATTTGTAACTTTTGTAGATTATCTCTCATCTCATATTGTCTATCATCTTTCAAAGAAAATTTGAAATTCTTAAGAGTTAACTAGACAAGTTAGAAGATAGATGAGGGTAAAAAAATCAGAAAAATTTTAAGTAATCATGTAGAATAACAAGTAAAAGTCACTGTGATCCTTGTGTGCAGTAGGCTGCCTTTAGGGCAATACAGTTTTTGTAAAATTTTACAAAAATTGGACTCCCCCCATTGAAACACTGTACTTTGAAAGAAACTTCAAATTCAGCATATTTTTAAAAAATCTGGATGATGACTCATTTTCTTTCTTTCAAACCTTTTAATTTCGACAACATTTAGCTTAAGGCAAATTTTATCTTTGTTATAGCTATTTCAGAACAGCTTTTGAAATGCAGTTTAAACAATGGCATTTAGCAAGCAATTGCCTCTTCAACCTTAACCATAGAGCCTCTTCCATGGATTCCATTATATTTTAGTAACATAAGTTAAAATAGGAGTGTTCTGGGTTTCACAAGGATTAAAGTTCCTATCTAATGTGCACGTAACTAAACACACATTTACCTACATAATAGCTATTGGTCACAGTTTGTATGATGGTCTTTCAGCCAGAAAACAGGGCTGCAGTTCTTACAGTAGTCCTTGAATAACGACATTACATTCAATGTCTTTTCATTATTGCGTTAATGAGAAAAAAATTTGATTCCAGGTGGGTGCCACTGTCTGTGTGGAATTTGCACATTCTCCTCAAGTCTGTTTGGGTTTTCTCTGGATACTACAGTTTTCTCCCACATCCCAAACACACGCATCGCATGTTAGGTTTATCGGCTTGTTTAAATGGTCCTACTTTTGAGCAAGTGCGCTGTGTGTGTGTGTCTGTGTGTGTGTGTGTGTGTGTGTTAGTGCACCCTGCGATGGGATGGCATCCTGGCCAGGGTTGGTTCCTCCTTTGTGCCCTGAGCTTCTGAGATGGGCTCTGGCAACCCGTAACCCTGAACTGGAATAAGCAAGTAAATAATTATTTTGCTTTGTTTATTTTTCTTAAATGTATGTATAGCTCACATGCTTACCTGTACTTCATTGTTTGATATTAGAAGTGTTTTTGCCTTTATTTAGAAGTTCGGTGATATTTCTGTAACTAGAAATAAGCCATAAGAACTTAACTCTTGTTTATTATATCAATTAGCCTATGGTAAAATTGATTTCATTATACTACATAATTTCTCTTAAAGTCACAGTTTCCAAGAACCTATCGAGGATGTTAGGTAAGGACTTACTGTATACTAGTTCAAATACCACTGGGCTGGTATTAAGACTACCCCCTCACTCAGCAGTGTGGGGCTATTCAGGTGCAGCTGTCAGCAAGCCTTGCTGATTGGTTCCTTCAATTGGCTGCTTCAGATTCCATGCAATTGACAAGTTTGTCTTCAGAGAGGAAGGCCTTTTAACTGAAAACTGCAATCAAAATTGTTCCTTACGTTGCACAAAAACTGCATTTTAAGAGTGCAATAGTCATTCAAATTGAGGACTACATCCTGTAACCTTTTCCAGGTGGACTGAATTAAATATGTAACATCCCCAGGAGCAATTTTTGAGAACAGCACTCGGCTTTACCTTGACTACTGAATCATTAAAACAGATGTGGAAACATTCCACATTCCTTCTATCTGACCCTTTGGCGATAAATGGCCACCTCCTGGCAACTTATATTGAAGTCTATTTCTAAAAAAATAATGTACGCCCACTTGGTCAGCCCTTAGGCATTTTGCTGTGAGCTTGAAAACATTGTCATGTGTTCCTGGATTTATAGAATATCCACATTCTCCTTTGAGTCTGCTGATACCAATTTCTTATTCTTTCATCTGCGTAATAGCTTAATGTTAATAACTTGAAAACTTCAGTTCTGTGGATTTAAAGAGGGCAATATAAGTTGATTGCCCTTTAATTATTGAACTTTTAAATATTCGTCTTTTGTCTGTTTCCTAAATGAGCAGAGAATCAAAATGGCATAGTTTTCAATAGTCCTGGCTTAGAGGAAAACTAATTGCAGACATTCTTTTCTTTCTGGAAACCTTCTTTATTACTTAGAGTGTAGAATTCCATATTTAATATGTATTTCTAAACATATACTCCTCAAAATGAACAAAGCAGTCATGTAAATACTAGACTTGGATCAATAAAATGCTATGAATGTAGTATATATGGATTTCAGCCTAGTTTTTGATAAAGTCTCTGATGATATTTCTGTTGTAAGAAGGTGAAATATGGCCTATCAGTAAGGACAGCAAAATGCACTGGACCTCTTGGTGGTGGTGAACAACCTCCTATTCCTTGTCTAGGTTATTGTCAGGTTGATTCTGTAATAATCTCTGGTCTCCTGCTCTCCCACCGACTCCTTATTTTCAGACTCTTATTGTCTTATTTCAAACAATTTCTTACTTAAAGTATTACAAATAAAAAACAAAAAGAAGTGCAACATGTAAAAATACAAAAGAGTATTATTGAACCGTAGGACAGCTCAGGATAAAGTGTATACAGTGAAACACAGAGAGGAAAAAATGGAATATAAAGATAAAAGTGTAAGAGGCACATAGGATATGGTGAAAAGTGCCAACATAGATATAACTGGGGTCAGACAAGGAATAATTGATTAATTATTTTGATATGCCATTTATATTTTTAGTGTTTTGTAATTTAATTTGGTATAAGATATGAGATGAGTGATTGGCTTTTAAAAAAAAGTCATTCGTTTTTCTAACGTTGATTATATAAATATTTTCTCATGATTTAAAATGCTATCTTTATCATATATTAATTATTATATATTTTTGTGTTTTAGAGTTTCTCTTCAGTTTCATTGCCCCACGTGTATAATCCAGCAATAGTTGGATTTTTAATTAAAGTGGTTTTAGGTTTTAATATTCAACAGAACAAGTCCATTCTTTTTTTTTTTTTTTTGAGACGGAGTCTCGCTCTTTCACCCATGCCAGAGTGCAGTGGCGCTATCTTGGCTCACTGCAAGCTCCGCCTCCCAGGTTCTTTCCATTCTCCTGCCTCAGCCTCCCCAGTAGCTGGGACTACAGGCGCCCGCCACCACACCCGGCTAATATTTTGTATTTTTAGTAGAGACGGGGTTTCACCGTGTTAGCCAGGATGGTCTCAATCTCCTGACCTTGTGATCCACCCGCCTTGGCCTCCCAAAGTGCTGGGATTACAGGCGTGAGCCACCGCACCTGGCCAGAACAAGTCCATTCTTAATATTCTTCCCTGTCAAGAGATTCTTAGCTTTTATTGTATATTTGTTCCCTGAAACGATCTTTAAAGTCGTTTTGTCAATAATCAAATATACTGTTGGAATTTTTATTGTAATTATATTAACCTTACAGACTCATTTGAGAAAAATTATAATTTTGAAACTATGAGTATTCCTTTAAAGGGACATGATATAACTTTCTATTTAGTATTCATGTGTACCCTTAAGTAAAGTGTTATATTCCCTTTTATATACATTCTATATATTTTTGTTAAGTCTCTAAGTGTTGTATATATTTTATTGCTATGTAAAATGTGATGTTATTTCCATAATATTTTCTAACTAGTCATTTCTTGTATATTGGAAAGATACTAGTTTTTAAATGAGTTGTAACTTGCCACCTTATTGAATCTCGTAAGTTTTGTTTTTAGATGACTGTCTTGTAATGTGTAGAAAAATAATCATATAATTTGCAACTAATTGCAATTTTGTCTTTGCAATATTTAAATCTCTGGGGCTTTTATTTATCGTGGCATTTTCTAGAACTTCTGAGACAATATTAAATAAAAGTAATAATTGTTAGCTCTGTATTCTTCATAAATTCCCTCATTTGCTATTCAAAAGATTTATTAAGTGCCTGCTATATTCCAGTCTATAAGGTTAATGCAATTCCAATAAAAATTTCAACAATTTTTGTATATTGACAGAAGGGCTTTAAAGGTCATTTCAAAGAATAAATGCACGAGACCATGGAGAAACTTCAGTGATTAAAATGCACAAAATCCTTGCAGTCACACATGCATTACCTTCAAATGAACATACTCCAGCAGATGGAGACCATCAACAAATATATAAACAAATAAATACAGTTTTGCGTAGTAATAAGTGATAAGATTATGAAGAAAATATAGTTGAGAAATGCAATAGAAAAGGACTATGGACTGGGGATGCCACTATAAAATTGAAAAATACCTTTCAGAGGAGGAGACTTTTGAGATGAAATTTACAAGGGGAAAAGGGCATCATACAAATCTGGTGGGAGACCATTGCCAGAAAAAGAGCAGTAGGTGCAAGTACTCTGTGATAGAACAAGGACATCATGTTCAAGGGACAAGAAGGTGACTGTGGCTGGAGTGTGGTTGGTGGGCGTGAAAAAGATAGACTTTGAGGTATAAAAGGTAGAATGCAGGTGCTCTATGATGACTGTGAGTCATCAGCATACAGATGATCTTTAAGCCATGGTACTGGATGAAGTTACCTGGGAAGTGAGTACAAAGAGCAGAAAGAAGTATTCAAAGACAACCTTTAGAAGTTGCGAAGATGAAGAGAAGGCCAGCAAAAGAGAATGAGAAAGAGAAGCTAGTGAGAAAGAAGAAAAATTAGGAGCATCTGGCACTGTGCTAGGCACTAGAGATGCGGTGGTGAGCACAACCCAACTTGGGGCTCCTACTCTCATAAGTGCTTTATAGTCTAAATGTATTTTAAATAATTATGGTAATGTCTCTAATATTTCACCAGTAAGTATAATGATGTGGGTAGATGTCTTTTTAAAAAAAAATGTTAAGCATGTACCCTCCTATGTCTAATTTGCAAGGAGATTTTATTATTTTAAAATCATGAATCCTTACTGAATTTTATCAGATTCCCTGTCAACTTCTATCAGGCTGATAATACATTAATGAGCATCCAAAAGTTAAACCAATTTTGCATTTCTAAAAGAAACCATTTTTGGTCATGGTCAATTACTTTAAAATCCTCTCATAGATTGGCTTCACTATTAGTTTATTTAAGATGTTTTGCTTCTGGGCTTGTATGTGATTTGGCCTCAGTTTATGTTACTATCCTTTTAAGGATTTGGAATTATGGTTTTGCAGGCTTCATGAAATAAATTAGAGGACTCATTTCTTTATGTTTTGGAGTGGCTTAAATTACACAGGAATTATTTTTTCTTTAATATTTTAATAGATCATCCCCCATTCTCTCATAAAACATTTAGGTCCCAAACTTTTTCTTCGATGGGTATTGTTTTATTTATTTTTTTTTACCTTTTCTTGGTCATTTTTGCTCATTCATATTTTCCTTTTAAAAATCATCCATTTAATTAAGATTTTCAAATTTATTAGAATAAATATAGTATTCATATATTTTTAAAATCTCCATTGTTTGGCTTCTCTTTTTGCTTTCAGATTTCCCAGAGGTTGGCAAGTTTACTGGTCCTTTAGAAGTATTAGCTCTTGGTTTTATTTGTCACTTCTAGTCCTCGTTACTTTATTTTGCTTTCTAGTTAAAAAAAAATCCTTTCTCTTACTTTATTTTACTTTATTTTTCTGTGATATTTCTCAGTTTTTGAGTTGACTATGTAGTTTATTTCTTTTTTACATTTTTATATAGAAAAAAGGAATTTAAGGCTATAAATAGTCATCGGAACAAGCTTTTTGATATTCTTTTATTTCATATATAGGCTTACTAGTACCATTAATTTGCAAAAAGTTTGCTCATGTGGTTTTGGTTCTATTTTAATTGCAGTTACTCCAAATTAAAGTTTTACATTTTTAAGTGGCTACAATCTTTTACTCTTTGTTATTAGTGTTCAGTTCTATAGAAGTTCTATGGCAGATTTATTAAGGTCCTATTTAATCATTATTTTTGGTAAATACCCCATACATTTTGGAAGAAAAAAAAGAATATTCCTTGTTTGTAGGGTGGGTTGTGGAATTTTTCACACTGACACTTTAAGCTAACCTCATTATTTATAGTATTTAAGGTCACTGCTATACTTACCATTTTTCTCCTTATTTTATATGACATTTTCTCTCTTGCTTTTCTTTTCTTTTCTTTTTGAGACAGGGTCTTACTGTCTTGCCCAGGCTGGAGTGCAGTGGTACAGTCACGGCTCACTGAAGCCTTGACCTCCCAGGCTCAGGTCATCCTCCCACCTTGGCCTCCCAATTAGCTGGGACTACAGGTGCACCCCACCCTGCCGGGCTAATTTTTTTTTTTTTTTTTTTTTTTTTTCTGAGATGGAGTTTTGCTCTTGTTGCCCAGGCTAGAGTGCAATGGCGTGATCTCGGCTCCCCGCAACCTCTGCCTCCCGGGTTCAAGCGATTCTCCAGTAGCTGGGATTACAGGCATGTACCACCACACCTGGCTAACTTTGTTTTTTTTTAGTAGAGACGGGATTTCTCCATGTTGGTCCGGCTGGTCTCAAACTCCCGACCTCAGGTGATCTGCCCACCTTGGCCTCCCAAAGTGCTGGGATTATAGGCGTGAGCCACTGCGCCCAGCTGATCTTCCAGTTTCTTAAGGGGGTATATTTAATTCTTCCATCATAACTGTATTTTATTTTTAAAATATTCATTGTATTTGTAACATTTTTGCTTTATATATCTTGAAATATTCAACCCTAATTTTTCAGTGGTTGACTACAAAAGGAAAACTGTGTTTAGTTTTGGTTTTTACTTTCAAGAAAAACAATGATAAACTGGATTGTGGCTAAAGAAGAGTGATCAGAGTGGTCAGAGGACTTAAAGCTATGTCACCCGGTGACTAGTAAAGAGAACTGGGAACATTTGATCTGGATGTTGAATGGTTATAGCTGTTTTCCACATGCTATTTTGAAGAGAGATTAAAATTGTTCTGAATAACTTAAAGAGCAGAACTAAAAAATGGAGAAATAATAAGCACGCTGATTTTGGCTTAGTATAAGGAGAATACTCAATTAAAATAGCTCCAAAATTGAACTGAAAGCTGCTAGAGGTAGTGAAATTCCCATCACTGAGCTGGTCCAGGAAAGGCTAAATGACAACTTGCCAGGCCATGTGGAATAATTCAAGCATCAGCTCAAAGGTAGTATTAGATGCTTATCACCCTGCCTCTGAGGAGACCTGTACTTTGTCATCGTTTCTCATTCACACTTTTTTGTATGTAAATAGTTAGATATTTTAAAAGCCTAAACGTAGCTAGAGTCGCTGGTCAAAGCTCTGTTACCTCATGTCTGCAACCCTTTGGGACAACACACAAGGGCAAAACTTACACAGAACGTCTCCATTTATTTAGCATGATTGGGAGAATCTGAAAACGGTGGTCACTCTTAGAATCAAAGGATGGCAACATTAAATTGGATTTCAAAGACCCTCCAAATTCCCCTCCTAATCAGGCAGCTCACAGACCTCAAAGCTATGTTTTTCATTATAGAAGTCATATTCAGTTTACTTTCAAATATGCCTTTTATTTTTTCATAGAATATTGCTCTTTCCTTATAATGTCTAATATGTATTTTAATACTCAAAAATATTTTTCTATTAACTCAAAGATTTTATGGTCTATTCCTACTTTTGTGTGTCATATGAAGCTTTTCAAGATAGATCATTTCTTCGTTCTTTTTTTTAATTATCTCAACTTTTTTTTTTTTTTTTTGAGACAGAGTTTTGCTCTTGTTGCCAAGGCTGCTGGAGTGCAATGGCTCCTGCCTCAGCCTCCCAAGTAGCTGAGATTACAGGCATGTGCTGCCATGCCTGGCTAATTTTTTGTATTTAGTAGAGACAGGGTTTCACTATGTTGGTCAGACTGGTCTCGAACTCCTGAGCTCAGGTGACCCACCCACCTCAGCCTCCCAAAGTGCTGGGATTACAGGCGTGCACCACCACGCCCGGCCTAATTATGTCAACATCTTTAGTGGGGATTTCTTTATGGGGGAAATAATAATAGGCCTGGGCTATTGAAACATATAAATAGTGGTTTTCTGGTTGCTTCTGCCAGTCACCCTAAGGATATTACCAGCTCGGAGCTAATTCTGTTACTATTTCAACTTGAAAAATCCACCATCACTAGGGAGGGCACATTTGGATTCAAAATCCATGTGTTACACTATCTTGAGGTTGCATTTTCTCAGGAGACTTTTTTTTTTTTTTTAATTTAGAGACAAAAAGCTGAGGCAATTTTTTTTTTGTTGCCATTTTCCAGAGATGGTGGTGAGGGTTTTAACTAGAGATACAGCCTTTCTCAAAGGTTCTGGTTTTATGAAGAATGTCTCAACACCAAATTCTTGACTTGCACTTATACAAACCTTCATTTTATATCTTTTTTACAGATTAAAACCAGAGTTCCACATCAAGAATATTTAAGAAAATATTGCAAATCAATAATAAAACCTAAACAGCCCAATGTAAAAAATAGACAAAATATTTGAACAGACACTTTACAAAAGGAGATACATAAATGGCCTACGAAAAGATGCTCAACAGCATTCATTACTCATTAGGGAAATGCAAATTAAAGTCACACCTACTTCAGAATGGCTAAAATTCAAAAGGCTGACAGTATCAAAGGTTGATAAAGATATGAAACAACTGGAAGTCTCACTCATTGCTACTACAATATGAAATGATATAACTGCTTTAGAAAACAGTCTAGCCGTTTCTTAAAAAGGTAAATGTATGCTTATCATACAACTCAGCAATCCCATTCCTTGGTACTCTTTCTAAGATAAATAAAAACAACTAGCTTTATAAAAAAAACTTTATGTGTAATAGACAAAAAATGGGAACAACCCAAATGTTCATCAACTGGTGAATGATAAACAAAGTATTGTGTATTCCTACAATGGAATATTACTCAGCAATAAAAAGAATGGACTACTGATGCATTCTTGATTAATGAATTTAAAAACACATGCTGAGTGAAAGAAGCCAGACAGAAAAGCAAAATAAGCCAGATATGCTGTATGACTCCATTTATGTAATTCTAGAAATGGCAAAGCTAGGTTGTAGTGATATAAAGTAGATCGGTGGTTGTCGGGGCTAGGGATGGGAAGAGGAATTGATCGGGTAGGGGCAGATGGGCACTTTTTGGGAATTTGGAAATGTTCTGTGTCTTGAATGTGATGGAGGCTAGTGTGTACATTTACCAAAATACATTGGATGGCACACCAAAGTTTATATATAAATAATGGTGTACCATAATTTATATATAATTTATCATATAATTATAATTATATAATATCTCAATTATAAATTATATAATAATAATATATTATATATTATATAATTATAATTATATGGTAAATTGTATATTTATATATAATAAATCATGTATAATTATAATTATATTTAAATTATATCTCAATAAACTTGATTATAAATATAAAACAAAACAATATATACTTTTATTTTTAATATCAACCCCTGGGGTGGCTGCAATATTAACTAGTGAGAATTTTGCTTTGAGAATTTGTGAGATTTCTAGTTTACTTACAATACTTTGACTTTGAAATCCACATTTCTGGTATATAAAAATTTATTTTTTTCTTGTGAACTGACTACATAGTTTTAAGTGTTTAATCTTTGTTGAGCAGTGCTAGATGTTATTGCAAGAGCAATTTCACATTAGCCATGTTGTAGTTCTAGAAATTGCAGAGTTCTGTGCTTTTTGTCTTTGTTTTTCTAAATGGTGAATTTATTATGGAATTAACTTCTACTCCTGAAAAATATCCTAACTCATGAATATTTGATGTTTGAAGAATACAAAGAAGACATTAATATATTTATTTTGTGCTTATTGTATGTTGGGCACTGTTCTAGATGCCTTCATATCTGTTGGCTAGTTCAATTCTCATACTAACATTTAGACTGAGTATTTTTATCCACATTTTATGTGTGAGGAAACTGACATTAATAGATTAACTTGCTTTGGTTCCTACTGGCAACAAATTGCAATCTGGAATGCAAACCAAGCCTTCCAATTCCAGTCCAGTTGCTTTTATTTAAGGTTGCAAAAGTATCATGCCCTTAACCTTTATCTATGGTTTTAAAAATGTAAATACAAACATAATATACAACAGATCGCTAGAACTTATTCATCCTGCATAATTAGAATTTAAACCCATGGAACAACAACTCCCTTTTTCCTACTCCCCACAGTCCCTGGAAACCACCGTTCTATTCTCTGCTACTGTGAGTTTGACTATTTTTGATAGTTTGTTTAAATGGAATCATGTGTATCTGTACATCTATGGCTGGCTGATTTCACTTAGCATAACGTCCTGCAGGTTCATCCGTGTTGTGGTTAAATTTCCTTCTTTTTAAAGGCTGAATAATATTCCATTGTATGTATGTATATACTACATTTTATTTATCCATTTATCTGACAAACATTTAGATTGTTTCCATATCTTGACTATTGTAAATAATGCTGCAATAAACTTGGGAGTGCAGGTATTGCTTCAAAATCCTGATTTTGATTCTTTTGGATATATGTCCAGAAGTTGGATTGCAGGATCATATGTTCTAGTTTTTATTTTTTAGAAACTTCCATACTTTTTTTCCATAGTGGCTACACCATTTTACATTCCCACCAACAGTGAAGAAAAGTTTCTATTTCTCTACATTCTGGCCAACGCGTATCTTTTGTTTTTCTGATAATAGCTGTGATAAGAGGTGTGAGGTGATATCTCATTGTGGTTTTTATTTTGGCTTTTCTGATGATTAGTGATGTTTGATGCCTTTTCATTCACCTGGTGGCCATTTATATGATTTTTAATGAAAAAATGTCTACTCCAGTCCTTTGTCCATTTTAAAATTGGGCTTTTGTAGACTGTTAAATTATAGGAGTTCATTATATATTTTGGATATTAACTTTCTATCAGATAAATGGTTTGCAAATGTTTTCTTGCATTCCATATTCACCTTTTCACTATGTTGATTATTTCCTTCGCTTTGCTTTTTAGTTTGCTGTAGTCCTAATTGTCTATTTTTGATTTGTTGCCTATGCATATTTAACAATATGGTATTGTGAACTTAAAAAGTTGTTGAGGGGTAGATCTCATATTAAGTGTTTTTATCACACACATACACACACATGCACACACACACACAACCACAGGGGCACAAGTAAACTTTTAGAAGTGATGGAAATGTTTATTGCCTTGATTGTAGTGATGGTATCACATATGTGTATGCATAGGCCCAAACTCACCAATAAAATATGCAAATTTTTGAACATCAATTATACCTCAACAAAGCTATTTTTTAAAAAGAAAATATACAAACAATGTATTTATTGTTGAAAAATCCTTCTAAAGATATTGTACATAATGTTATTTGATTTTCCTTATATCATGGCTCAGGTAAGAAAGTCATCCAAAATTGAATACCAGAAATACCTTCATCTCTTTAAAAATTTGATCATAAAATGGTAATTGTCTGATTTGCCCTCCTTTTTGGTGCTATGGTTTGAATGTGGCCCCCACAATTTATGTGTGGGAAACTTAATATCCAATGCAACAGTTTTGAGAGATGGGGCCTAATAGGAGGTGTTTAGATTATGGGGGCTCTGGCCTCATTTATGGATTAATGCTACTATTAAAAAAGACTTACAGGAATTGGTTCTCCCCCTTCTGCTCTTCTGCTATGTGAAGGCATAGAGTTCACTCCTGTCTTACCCTTATCCCTTTTGCCATGTGAGCATGCAGCAAGAAAGCCTACATCAGATGGTGGCACCTTGATCTTGGACTTCACTGCCTCCAGAACTGTGAGAAATAAATTTCTATTCTTAATAAATGACCCACTCCCAGGTATTCTTTCATAGCAGTGCAAAACAGACTAAGGTATTCTGGATGGGTTCTCATGGCTCCTGCCTTTGACAAAGTTCCTGGCTGGGGCTAGGTGTGATAAGGGACAGGACTGATTGATGACTTCAGTGTTCAAGAAAAGGAGCAACTGTTGTCTGTATGCCAGATAAAGGATATCAGGAAATTAAGGGACAGTCTTGAACATAACAATTCAGGTTTTTAACAGAGGATTACCATCCTTGCACTAGCTTATGGGCTAGAGCATGGAAACAACCCAGGATACATCATACTTAGAGAGAGGGCCCTTTTATGGCCTTTTAGCCTGCTGTTAAATCCAGAGTAGCAAATGAAAATTTTAAAGCACCAGACTTTTAAAGATAAAGATTATGTAACCCTCATGCCCTTTATGAGTTGATTGACAGGAATTTTAGCACTAAATTTATTGCTCAAATTACAGTAACTATACTAGGCCAGTATATTTGCAAGAAGGTAAGCAGATACCAGATCATGGATGAGCTCATGGTACTAGACTAAGTAGTTAGGAATTTGTCTCAAAGTTGTTGGATAACCACTCTATTATTTAAGTGAGGAACAGTATGGTAGTTTGTACTTTAAGAATTGCTCTGTGTCATTTTGGAGGTGAAGTTGGGGCAGGAAGACCCAGAAGTCAATGATATCAGTGAAAAAGTTATTGCAATTATCTTTTGTAAAGGATACAGACCTACACTGTGGCATTGGCAGAGAATCGTAGAGATTGTCAATGGTGGGTAATAGAGAGAGGAGTCTAGATTTTTGGCTTAAAGAGTTTAGTGGATCTGGGTGCTATTTAAGAGGATTAGGGATTGCAGGCAATGGATATGGGCACCCACCCAAATATAAGCACCTAGGAATGCATTTTAAAAGTCTTCATTATGGCGACACAAGCTCTAAAGAAGAAGGAAAAGTGTTTCTTAAGCTTTAATGTGCATACGTAAGAACTGGAGGTCTTGCTTCTGTGGCTTGTAATTCAGTAGGTCTGTATTTCTAATACTCTCTCAAGTGATGCTGGTACTACTGGTCCTTAGAACTCACTTTGTGTAGCTAGGCCGTTTCCATCTCCCGTACTCTCAATGTTTAATCTTTACTTTTACCTCTCTGGTTCTCTTATGTTTGCTTGGTTCCATATTTTGGTTTTCACTTCTCTCTTCTTGGTCCCATTAATCAACAGCTCATTTTAGATGGCACTTTATAGTTTCACAGTAGAACCTGACTTTCAATATTAAACTTTTGCTGAAGGTATAGAGTTGGGAGTTGTGCACATATGTTGTAACAGATTCTGTAATTGTCCTACCTATGTGTGTATGGGCTTTATCTGCATAGGGCAGACTTGCAATTGCATTTTTGTGACTAAATATTTTTCGTAGTGTCACAGCCTTCTCTACCCATGTACTCATGTACCTGGAGGAGGCAGGCCGGTAGCCATTGACCAATGGCTGACTGAAATTGGTGTATTAATACATAAACTCCCTCACCTATCAAGTTGGATAACTCTGAGGCATGTCTTCTGCAGAGTTTACCAGACTTCCCCAGTGAGTTTTAGCTCTCTTTACCCCCAGTGGTAACTTGCTTGGAAATTCACCCTTTATAGGCTACTTTCCCTTCCCTATATTACTTTTCGACTCCTCTTTTGGTGTTTCCCAGGATCATCTCCCAAATACAGTGGTTTTGTGAGGAACCCAAACATTGCTGGTCATTAACACTGAGTGTGTACGTGAAATCCATGGGGAAGAGTGTGTAGAGTGAAAGAGAATATGTATGAGGATGGAATAATTAGAAATAAGGTCTATATCTGTGTGTCAAATAAAACAAGTTCAAAGAAGCAGTGGCCAGAGAGGTAGAATAAAAACCAGAGTAGACCTACCTTCCAAACTAGTTCTTTCTCCTGAGCTCTGGACCTATATATCCAACTGCCTTCTGGGCAACTTAGCTTGAACATGAGGGTCTCTATGAAGAAAGCTGAGGCTCATCCTTTACTTTTTTCCTCTCTGTTACTACTCACATTCAGGAGACCACTAAACACCTCCAAAATCTCTTGCTTCTGCATCCTGAATAGCTGTGAAATCTAGCCATCTACTTCTCTTTGTGCTTTACTGACAACCATTCTAGTTTAAGCTGCCATCATCTCATGCCTACAATGGCCTCCCCATATTTTCCTCTACCTCTGATTTTGACCCCTTTAATCAGTACTCCACGAGGCAGTCACACTGATCACATGTCTCTGTGCTGAAAGTGGTACAAGATACTCCATTCTTCTCCAAATGAGTTCCAAACTCTTTAGCATGATAAATTTATTCAGACCGCTGTCCTCTTCTCTCACTGCTTTGCCCCAATGCTTTTGACTACTCTGATCACTCTTCTTTAGCCACAATCCAGTTTATCATTGTTTTTCTTGAGACAGAGTCTCACTCTGTCACCCAGGCTGGAGTACGGTGGTGCGATCTTGGCTCACTGCAAGCTCCGCCTCCCGGATTCACGCCATTCTCCTGCCTCAGCCTCCCGAGTAGCTGGGACTACAGGCGCCCACCACCACGCCCGGCTAATTTTTTGTATTTTTAGTAGAGACAGGGTTTCACCATGTTAGCCAGGATGGTCTCGATCTCCTGACCTCGTGAGCCACCCTCCTCTGCCTCCCAAAGTGCTGGGATTACAGGTGTGAGCCACCGCGCCCGGCCCTGACTCTTAAGCTCTCGCCATCCTGAGCTACTTGAAGTTCTCCAAATTCTCTATTCTTTCTTGCCTCTGGGATTATGTATATACAAATTTATCTCTGGAACTCCATTTCCCTAAATCCTTCCCCTGGATGACTTGACTAATTCTTCCAGACTCAACTGGAATGCAATCTCCTATGGGAGCTTTTCCTAACCCCTGAAGTCTGGGGCTGGAGCCTCTATTATTGCCATATTTTCTCACTGTTTTATGACATTACCACTCTGAATTATAATTATCTGGTAATTACTCTGTTTTGCCACTAGATTGTAAACTCCTTTGAGCTTTGAGACTGTTTTAAAAATTATTATTAATTATTGTATTCCCACTGCCTGGAATAACGTAAGTGCACAATATTTTTTTTTTAGTTAATGAAAGGAATGACTCAGCAGCTTCAAGTGCTTGAGTAAGTATTCCAACAAGATGGAAAATAACAAGATGATTTTTGCAGTGAGGAAGTTATCAATGTCTTCGGCAAGATCAGCTATACTTCAATATGTGGTATACATAGTATTTGTGTTGCTTTGGAGGTCAGCTTTCAATCGTAAGTTGAGATAACAGAAAACATGGAATTTTAGGAAAAAACATTAGGGATGTGGGAGATGTTTAAGAAATACTCCAAGTATTCATTATATTCCAATTAAAGTTCAATTTGGGGTGGATGATAATGTTAAGCTTTTGTGCACTGACGGTTTATTTTGCAAACGTGTATTATTATTCTTTAGCAGATGATCAAAAACTAGGAATAAGTTAAGCCAGACAATTCTCCTCTCTTGGGCACTACTAGTAAGGTAACTGGGGGATATACCTTCGTACTTAATACAGTGTGAGAACTCATAGTCGGTGTCACAGTATCACCAAAAGGCAAAAAGGTTTTGCTTGAGGGGCCATTAGCGGATTTTAACTTTTGAAAATGTCATGTGTGGGAAGGGAGCAACCCTAGCCCAATGATTTTAGGAACGTGGCACATAGGGAATTTACCCTTCCTGGCTATGGAGGTTTTCCAGCTTGCTGATACACAAGATGAAAAAGGCCTCTGGAGTATGAATTATTATAAGTGTGAAGTGTCAAAAATGTACTCTATTTCAAGTATGCCTGAGGTATTCTTCTTACAAATTTTACAGGCACTGATACATTTTATTCATGAAGTGCTTCTCACCAAAATGCTTGGAGCATATCACATGAGTGATAAAAATGTTGGGAATATAATGAAAAGGTTGTAAATTATATACAGAAAGGAACAATGTCTTTTGAAGAGTTCTCAATCTGCATGCCTCTCCCTGTTTTTAAAAGAACTAAAATGAATTAGAAAGAAAGATGCACATTGAGCAATTGTATCTCTCATTTAGATAATCTTGATAATGAGTTTTATAAAGAACAACTTCTGCTGCTCTAGAGCAAGTTTGAGTAGAAATATATTTCTTAAGGACATTATTACATTGAAATGAGACACAATTATAAATAGACTCAAAGTAGTAATACTTTTAAAGGCCAATTACAAAGACTTTTGAATAGATATCAAATGAAAGATCACTAGGAATTTAACTATATGCAATTTATGATGCATTATATGTAATGTAACGCTACGATGTTTAGTGTATCTCCTTAGTATACATGATGATATCTCTTTACAAGTGAAAAACAATTTGTTAATTTATTCATTCAACAAGTATTAATTGAGTATGTATTATATGTAGGCACAGTTCTGGCTATGAGGTTTATAATGGAAAACAAGACAAACTCCTTGTCCTCAAGGAATTTATATTGGAAGCAAAAGGATATAAACAAATGGATATAGTATATAATGTAATGTCAGATTATGATAGGTATTATGGAGAAAAATAAAGCTTAAGAAGAAGATAGAGAATAACAAGGGAAGGTTGTGGATACTGTGTGGTTAAAAAGGCCAGGGAATCACTTTATGCCCCAAATAAGTCAAAACATCCACAATTCCAAGTGATGAGTCAAACAAAGGAAGTATATTTAGTGGAAACCAGAAATTACTATTTTGGTAGGACTTATAATTGGCAGTATTTTCAGATTTGGTAGTTTTTTCTATTTCCTTTTTCTTTTCTTATTTTTTCTTTTTCTTTTTCTTTTTTTTTGAGACAGAGTCTTGCTCTGTCTCCCATGCTGGAGTGCAGTGGCGCGATCTGGGGTCACTGCAACCTCTGCCTCCCAGGTTCAAGCTATTCTCCTGCCTCAGCCTCTCGAGTAGCTGGGATTACAGGCACCTGCCACCACGCCAGGCTCATTTTTGTATTTTTAGTAGATACGGGGTTTCACCATGTTGGCCAGGCTGGTCTCGAGCTCCTGACCTCAGGCAGTCTGCCCGACTCAGTCTCCCAAAGTGTTGGGATTACAGGCATGAGTCACCGAGCCTGGCTACTTTTTTTTTTTCAACTTTTGTTTTAGGTTCAGAAGATACAAATGCAGGTTTGTTACATGGGTAAATTACATGTCACTAGGGTTTGGTTTACAAATAATTTTATCACCAGGTAGTGAGCATAGTACCCAATAGGTAGTTTTTCAACCTTCACCCTCCTCCCACTGTTTACCCTCAAGTAGGCCCCAGTAGTGTCTATTGTCTTCATCTTTGTATCCATGTGTATTCAGTTTTTAGCTCTTACTTATAAGTAAGAATATGCAGTATTTGGTTTTCTCTTCCTGTGTTAATTAGGATGATGGCCTCCAGCTGCATGTATGTTGCTGCAAAGGCTATTATTTCGTTCTTTTTCTGGTTGTGTAGTATTCCATGGTGTATATGTACCACATTTTCCTTATCCAGCTGACCGTTTATGGGCATCTAGGTGGATTCCATGTCTTTGCTATTGTGAATAGTGCCATGATGAACATAGGAATGCATGTGTCTTTTTGGTAAAATGATTTATATTCCTTTGGGTCTATGCCCAGTAATGGGATTACTAAGTTGAATGGTAGTTCTTTTTAAAATTCTTTCAGAAATTACCAAACTGCTTTCCACAGTGGCTGAACTAATTTACATTCCCACCAGCAGTATATAAGCATTCCCATTTCTCTGCAACCTTGCCAGCATCTGTTACTTTTTTAAAACTTTTTAGTGATAGTCGTTCTGCCTGGTGTGAGATGGTATCTCATTGTGGTTTTCATTTGTATTTCTCTAATGATTAGTGATGTTGAGCATTTTTTCATATGCTTGTTAAACATGTATATGTCTTCATTTGAGAAGTATCCGTTCATGTCCCTTGCCCATTTTTTAATGGGGTTGTTGGTTTTTTGGTTGTTAATTGGTTTGAGTTTTTATAGATGCTGTATATTAGACCTTTGTCAGATGCATAGTTTGCAAATATTTTCCCTCATTCTGTAGATTGTCTGTTTATTCCGTTGATAGTTTCTTTTGCTGTGCAGAAGCTCTTTAATTAGGTCCCACTCGTCAACTTTTGTTTTTGTTGCAATTGTTTTTGGAGACTTTGTCATGAAATCTTTGCCAGGGTGTACGTCCAGAATGGTATTTCCTAGATTTTCTTCTAGAGATTTTTAGTCTGAGGTCTTACATTTAAGTCTTTAATCCATCTTGAGTTGATTTTTGTATGTGGTGAAAGGTCCAGTTTCAATCTTTTGCATACAGGTAGCCAGTTATCCCAGCACCTTTTATTGAATAGGAAGTCCTTTCCCCATTGTTTTTGTTGACTCTGTCAAAGGTCAGATGGTTGTAGGTGTGAAGCTTTATTTCTGGGTTCTCTAACCTGTTCCATTGGTCTATGTGTCTTTTGTTGTACAAGTATCATGCCGTTTTGGTTATTGTAGCCTTACAGTTTGAAGTCAGGTAATGTGAAGCCTCCAGCTTTGTTCTTTTTGCATAGGATTGATTTGGCTATTCAGGCTCTTTTTTGGTTCCATATGAATTTTAGAAAAGTTATTTCTAATTCTGTGAAAAATGATGTTGGTAGTTTGAAAAGAATAGCATTGAATCTGTAAATTGCTTTGGGCAGTATGTCCATTGTAACAAAATCGATTTTTCCAATCCTTGAGCATGGAATGTATTTCCATTTGTTTGTGTCATCTATGATTTCTTTCAGCAGTATTTTGTAATTCTCATTGTAGTAGAGATCCTTCACCTCTCTGGTTAAATGTACTTCTAATTCTTTTGTGGCTTTTGTGAATGGGATTGCATTCTTGATTTGGCTCTCAGCTTGGATGTTATTGCTATGTAGAAATGCTACTGGGGCCGGGCATGGTGGTTCACGCCTGTAATCCCAGCACTTTGGGAGGCCAAAGTGGGAGGATCACTTGAGCTCAGGAGTTCGAGACCAGCCTGGACAACATTGTGAGTCCTCATCTCTATGAATAAATAAATAAATAAATAAATAAATAGAAATGTTACTGATTTTTGTAAATTGATTTTTATGTTGAAACTTTACTGAAGTTGTTTATCAGTTCTAGGAGCCTTTGGGCAGAGAAAAAGGGGTTTTCTAGGTATGGAATCATATCATCTGCAAACAGTGATAGATTGACTTCCTCTCTCCTATTTCGATGAGTTTTCCTTTTATTTCCTGATTGCTGTGGCTAGTTCTTCCAGTACTATCTTGAATAGGAGTGGTGAGAGTGGACCTCCTTGTCTTGTTATGGTTCTCAGGGGGAATGCTTCCAGCTTTTGCCCATTCATTGTGATGTTGGCTGTGAGTTTGTCATAGGTGGCTCATCATTTTGCAGTATGTTCCATTGATGCCTAGTTTGTTGAGGGTTTTTAACATGAAGGGATGTTGAATTTTATTGAAGTCTTTCCTGCATCTATTGAGATGAGCATGTGGGGTTTTTTTTGTTGTTGTTGTTGTTCTATTTATGTGATGGATCACATTTATTGATTTTTATGTGTTGAGCCAACCTTGCCTCCCTGGAATAAAGCCTACTTGATCATGGTGAATTAGTTTTCTGATGTGCTGCTAGGTTGGTTTTGCTAGTATTTTGTTGAGGATTTTCGCATCTGTGCTCATCAAGGATGTTGACCTGAAGTTTTCTTTTTTTGTTGTGTATCTTCCAGGTTTTGGTATCAGAATGATGCTGTCCTCATAGAATGAGTTAGGAAGGAGTCCTTCTTCCTCTATTTTTTGGAATAGTTTCAATAGGATTAGTACCAGGTCCTCTTTGTACATGTGGTAGAATTCAGCTGTAAATATATATCATGGAGGACTTTTTTTGGTTGGTAGGTTTTTTATTACTGATTCAATTATGGAACTCATTATTGGTCTGTTCAGGGTTTAAATTTCCTGCTGGTTCTATCTTTGGAGGTTGTGTGTTTTTATGAATTTATCTACTTCCAGGTTTTCTAGTTTGTGTGCATAGAGGTAATCATAATAGTCTCTGAGGGTTTTTTTTGTATTTCTGTGGGATCAGTGATAATGTCCTTTTTTTCATTTCTGATTGGATTTTTTGGCTCTTCTCTCTTTTCTTCTTTATTAATCTAGGTATTGGTCTGTCAATCTTATCTTTTCTTTCAACTAACCAACTTTTGGTTTAGTTGATCTTTTGTATGGATTTTCTTGTCTCAATTTCATTCAGTTCAGCTCTGATTTTGGTTATTTCTTTCCTTCTGTTAACTTTGAGGTTGGTTTGCACTTGTTTTTCTTGTTCCCCTAGGTGTGATGCTAGGTTGTTAATTTAAAATCTTTCTGAATTTTTAATGTAGGTATTTAACATCATAAACTTTCCTCTTAATACGGGTTTTGCTGTGCCCCAGAGGTTCTGGAAAATTGTGTCTTTGTTTTCAGTAGGTTCAATGAATTTTGAAAAATTTCTGCCTTGATTTCATTCTTTATCTAAAAGTCATTTATTTATTTTTATTTTTATTTTTATTTTTCTTGAGACAGAGTCTCACTCTGTCACCCAGGCTGGAATGCAGTGGTGCTATCTCGGCTTACTGCAAGCTCTGGCTCCTGGGTTCACGCCATTCTCCTGCCTCAGCCTCCTGAGTAGCTGGGACTACAGGCGCCCGCCACCATGTCTGGCTAATTTTTTGTATTTTTAGTAGAGACAGTGTTTCACCGTGTTAGCCAGGATGGTCTCGATCTCCTGACCTTGTGATCCACCCACCTCGGCCTCCCAAAGTGCTGGGATTACAGGCGTGAGCCACCGCACCTGGCCCCAAAAATCATTTATTATATTTTACTTTCAAATTGAAAATCAGGCTCTTCAGCCTCAAAGAGTGTGTTTATATAAAATTAAATGAGCATTGACAGCAAGCTGCACTTTTTTTTCTAAATGGGAAAAGGTTAAGGATGCTGAATTTTGCTTAATTTTCATGTAATTATGTGATTTTGAGAGTTCTTCTTGGAATTGAGTTCTATTTTAATTGTGCTGTGGTCCAGTAGTATGGTTGATGTGATTTCAGTGTTGTGAAATTGTTGAGAATTGCTTTATGGCTGAGCATATGGTCAATCATAGAGTCTGTGCCATGTGCAGATGAGAAGAATGTATATTCTGTTGTTGTTGGGTGGAGTGTTCTGTAGATGTCTGTTAGGTCAGTTTGGTCAAATGTTGAGTCTAGGTCCCGAATATCTTTGTTAGTTTTCTGCCTGGATAATCTGTCTAACACTGTCAGCGGGATATTGTAGTGTTCCACTATTATTGTGTTGTCATCTAAGTCTCTTTGTGGGTCTCTAAGAACTTGTTTTATGAATCTGGATGCTCCAGTGTTGGGTGCATATATCTTTAGGATAGTTAAGTCTTCTTGTTGAATTGAACACTTTATCATCATGTAATGCCTTTTTTGTCCTTTTTGATTGTTGTTGGTTTAAAGTGTGTTTTTTTCTGAAATAAGAATAGCAACCCCTGATCTTTTTTGTTTTCCATTTCGTTGATACATCTTTCTCCATCCCTTTACTTTGAGCCTATGGGTGTCATTGGATGTGACATGGATCTCTTGAAGACAATTGTGATGGTTAATATTAGGTGTCAACTTGATTGGATTGAAGGATGCCTAGATGGCTTGTAAAGTATTGTTTCTGCATGTGTTTGTGACGGTATAGCTAGAGGAGACTGACATTTGATTCAGTGGACTAGGAGAGGAAAACCCACCCTCAATGTGGGTGGGCACCATCCATTCAGCTGCCAGGGCAGCTTGAACAAAGCAGGTAGAAGAAGGTGGGATAAGTTTACTTACTGAGTCTTCTGGCTCTCTTTCCTCTTCCCATGCTGGATGCTTGATTCCATTCTTCCTCCTCCTGCCCTTGGACATCAGAATGTAAGTTCTTCAGCGTTTAGACTCTGGGACTTGTACCAGCAGCTTCCCAGGTACTTTTGGGCTTTTGGGCATAGGCCAAAGGCTACACTGTCGGCTTCCCTGGTTTTTAGGCTTTCGAACCTGAATTAGCCACTGATGGCTTCTTTCTTTTCCCCTATCACAGGACTTTGCCTTGTAATCGTGTGAGCCAATTCTCCTTAATAAACTCCCTTTTATATATACATATATCCTATTGGTTCTGTCCCTCTGAAGAACTCTGACTAATAAAACCTATAGTTGAGTCTTGCTTTTTTATCCTACTTGCCACTCTGTATCTTTTAAGTGAGGGTGTTTGGCCCATTTACATTCAAGGTTAATATTGATATGTGAGTATTTGATCCTGTCATCATGTTGTTAGCTGTCTGTTATGTAGAGTTGATTGTATAGTTGCTTTATAATGTCAGTGAGCTATGTACTTAAGTGTGTTTTTATGGTGGGAGGTACCAGTCTTTCATTTCCATGTTTAGCACTATCTTAAGAACCTCTTGTAAGACAGGTCTGGTGGAAACAAATTCCCTTAGCATTTGCTTGTGTGAAAAGGATTTTTATTTCTCCTTCACTTATGAAGCTTAGTTTGGCTGGATATAAAATTCTTGGTTGGAATTTCTTTTCTTTAACCCTTTTCCCATATACCCCAGGAATACTTGCTGGCAGCTGCAGCATTTACTCTGAGATAAATTTACCACAAAATATCTCATTTTTATTATTATTTTTGCATGGCTCTAGTATATCAACTTAGAAACAAAAGACATTATTATATTTATAGCATTCTGTTTATAGTAGTGGTATTTCCATTTACAAAATATAGTAATTCTTGATCACTGAGAATGTCACATTTTAGAAAATGTAGGAATCCTATGCATGATGTTAACATTGTTCTCAAATAGTTATTGGCCAAAGATTAATTTGATGAATCTGATTTTCCTGAAATAGATGATTCTAAAGATTCAAACAATTCTGGTGTTAGTTCTGTTTAGAAATAACTCCAAGAACAGTTTTTATATTTTATTTTCACATTGAAAATCAGTCAGATTTTCTTCAGCCTCAAAGAGTGTGTTTATATAAAATTAAATGAGCATTGGCAGTGAGCTGCACTTTTTTTTTTTCTAAATGGTAAAAAGGTTAAGGATGCTGAATATAGGCCCCCAATCTCTTCTGGATTATAAGGTTTCTGCTGAAAGGTCAGCTGTTAATGACATTCTCTTTTTATGTGACCTGTCCGTTCTCTCTGGCTGCTTTTAAGTTTTTTTTTCCTTCATGTTGACTTTTGAGAATCTGCTGACTATGTGTCTGGGGATGGTCATCTTGTATAGTATCTTGCAAGGGTTCTCAATTTTCTGAATTTGCATGTTGACTTCTCTAGCAAGGTTAGGAAAATTTTTGTGGACAATATCCTCAAATAAGTTTTCCAAATGTCTTTCTATCTCTCCATCTCTTTTAGGAATGCCAGTGACTTGTAGGTTTGATCTCTTTAAATAATACCATATTTCTTGGAAGTTTTGTTCATCTGTGTGGGCTGATGTTCCTTTAGTCTTGGAAGTTGCTGTCTTTTGGATGAACCTTTTTGCTTTTATATTCCTTGAGGTCCTTGAGGGTTTGATTGCAATGTAAGTTGGGCTTAGTCAATTAGCTTCATTTCTGGATGGTTTCAGGAGGCCAAGACTCAACTCAGCACTGCTGGGCTACATGCTATAAACTCGGGAGGCTGGTACCAAACCCACAGCTTTATTCTCTGGCCTTTTGAGGTTAAGCACCTGATATGCTGGAGAGGTTAGAGTGTTCCAAGTCTGCTAGCAACAACACTCTGATGGGGCTTCTGGGAAAAGCACTCTGGTGGTGCAGTGGTGGGCTCCCGTGCACATCTGTGCTGGCAAGGTGGTGGCAGGTCTGCACACACGTGTATGCTGGCAGGGCAGCGGGGGGAGGTTGCAGGTGATTGCACACTGGTTGGGGAAGGCTGTGGATTGGTGTCTGCTGGTGGATGTCCATTTGCAGAAGCACTCCAATGATTAGGTGGGGTATGCTGGTGAAAGAGCTATGGCAGTGGTTGTGCTGCAAGTGGCTTCAGCCAGGCAGGAATCCTGGGAGAGGCCAGAAGACAGGGGGTTTTCATATCAGGCTGTTTCTTTCTCAAGGGCAAGACAGCCTTGTTCTGTCCAGGTCTGGCAGCTATTAATAACAAAGCCTAAAGTCACCTAGAGGAGTATGGCGAGTCTTGGGGGATGGATGCCCATGGCCATGCTCCACTGCAGCCAGTCTCATGCCAAACCCTCTGGGCTCCACACAGGCTGAAGTTCTGTCTCTGCCAACTTGCTAGGCAGTTCTTGCTGCCAGCTCAAATGTGCCTGGGAATTGTGGGGTCTCTCATAGCTAGGATCATGGAGGTCCATGGTGAAAGTGGGCCACTCCACACCCATTTCATTCACCCTTTTCCTAGGAGCTTCTCAGGGCCAGGAACAAGTCCTGGTGCTTGGCAACCCCCTACAGGGTCCCCAGCCTCCTCGCCTATCATCCAGGATTTGCATTTGTTGTATGTCTTGTTTCTAAAATGCCTTCTTTCTAAAAATCTGTTCAGAATATCCTGGTCTACTTGATGGTCTGGTCTCTCTTGTTGGTCAAAGCTTTTCCTGGTTGCATCTAGTTGGCCATCTTGGCTCCAGTTGATTGCTTTTTTTTTTTTCTTGATGCTAGATTAGGACTGGATCACGAACACTGGAGAAAATGCATAACAGCATTGAAGTTGAAAATGAATGAGGAGAAAGATAAACTGTTCTTATATTTTTACTACACAAATAGAATCTGTGTAGTAAAATAGCTAAAAGTTAAATATAAATTGTTTTAGAATAGTGACTTAAAGGATAGTTTCTGCTCAAAGATGTTTGGGTTTACTTTTACTTTCCATATTTACAACTTTCTAGCAAGGTAAATTTCTTCACTTTCATGTCTTGGTTTCATTATTTGTAAAATAGGTTACTATAGTAATAGTGTTCATTTTATAGGCTTGTTTTTAGGATTATATAAACTAATACATATAAAATGTGAATTAAAGAGCGTGATATTATTTTTTCATGTTTTGATTTGGAATTGATAATTATGTTTTTTCACTTCAATTCTCCTATTCATTTTTTCATGACTTAAATAGTCATGGACATATATTTTCACATTACTATGCAAACGAATTTTAAGTAAATCTTTGTATTTTCTTAGCATACTTCTCAGTTTCTGTCTGCTCTCTAAGCACACTATGAAGCCATATCCTCTTTATTTTTTTTTCTAGTTAGGAGATTGATGAAATGAGTAAGATAAATTTTTCCTATCATAGATTTTAAGAGGCACTATACAAAGTGGAGGAGAAAATTCACATTGTTGATGTGCTGTAGTGTTGGCATGTTGAAGCAACAGAACTTAATTAAGAATTCTAAAGTATAATTTTCAAATTGTCCTGGGAAAATGTCATTATTAGAAACTGTTCATCAACGTCTTGACAAAGAAAGTCAGTCTTAGGAAAAAAGATTTATAATTTTCATCTATTATATAGCAAGGAGTTTCCATTATTTAAAACTTCCAGTATTTCATTAAGGGTAATGCCAACTTTCAAGAAGAATTTCAAGTCATAATAATCTAAATATGGTACAAAGATTAATCAATGTTAGAAATTGTAGAAATTTTCAAAGATGCATCTAGGTTCTTTATTCATGTTTTAGTGGACAAAAGAATAAGATGAATCATTTACTTCAACGCTAACATTTGGTTTAATCATGCTTTATGAAATAATTAGAAAGCAAACATTTCCCTTTGCAACTGAATATATTAAAAACAATCATGTAAAGAAAGACAAGAATTGCATGCTGTAATTTGTGAACTCTCATACCTCAGAAGTGAAAGAAATATCCTATATTATTTATCTTTAAAATTTTGAAATTTATCTTCATATTTTAAATTTAATTTAAAATTTTCATTAAATTTTGAATGCAGAAAAATATGTCCGCTTATTATTTCTGTACAAATTATACAGAAAACTACAATGATCATTTAGCTATATCTTTGAGTATTTATCTCTATTTCCCTAAATAACATGCTTTTATTTCTACTTCTTGATTTTCTGGGTATAAATATTATTGATTGACATTCCAGAAAGAAAAATGAAAATTCCGTTCTCTTTTTTCCTCTATCCTCACATATTCAGACTTCCTCTTGTAAGTTAGTGAAATCTTCAATCTTCAATATTTACATTAGTGTAACTGTGTAAACACTATAACTGAGCTGCATCGTATATTGTGATTCTTTGTTTTTGTTGTTTTTTTGTTTTTTGAGACGGAGTCTCGCTCTGTCACCCAGGCTGGAGTGCAATGGCGCGATCTCGGCTCACTGCAAGCTCCACCTCGCGGGTTCACGCCATTCTCCTGCCTCAGCCTCCCGAGTAGCTGGGACTACAGGTGCCCGCCACCACGCCCGGCTAATTTTTTTTTGTATGTTTAGTAGAGCTGGGGTTTCACCGTGTTAGCCAGGATGGTCTCGATCTCCTGACCTCGTGATCCACCCGCCTCAGCCTCCCAAAGTGCTGGGATTACAGGCGTGAGCCACCACGCCCAGCGAGAATTTTTTTAAATGAACAAAACTTCTAAGAAATATGGTATTATTTAAAGAGCTCCAACCTGGGATTACAGGCGTGAGCCACCATGCCCGGCCGCTGTTTTTTGCAAAATATTTTTTTCTGATACTAATAATTGCCTTATGTTATAGTTACCTAGTTTTATACATACTTATCACTAACTCAACTTCTCTCCCTAATTAATTATCTAAATTCTCCCTAATGTATCAGGCATTTTATTTTTTTCTGAAGAAATCTCTCTGAATTGGACTGGTTATTTTCTCTGCATGGTGCATATGGGCCATTCTGGGATATCTTTGTCTCTGAGTTTTCTGTTTTCTGTATTCTACTTCCTCCTCTATTCTGGTTTACACCCTTCATTTTGATATAACACATTTTTCAGTAACCAAATGAGAAAGAGATGCTAGGAGATAAAATTTTGAGTTTTTGCATATCTGAAAAAGTCTTCTAATTGGTAACTTGGCTAAGTGTAGAATTATAGGTTGGGTATTGTGTTCCTTCAAAAGTTTGGTGGTATTGCTCCATTGCCTACAGGCTTCTTACTTTGCTGTTAAAAAGTCAAAAATAGTCTCATTTCTGATCCTTTGTATATGACCTGTTTTCTCTCCCTCTCTGGAAGCTCACAGTATCTTCATTTTGTCTCCGTGCTCTTAAATTCTATGGTAAAGTTCCCTTGGTGAGGGCCTGATTTAATCTATTGTGCTGGATAGTTGGCAAGTCTTTCCAATCTGGAAATCCATCTGGAAAGTTTTGCTGAATTTTATTTTTTGATGATTTCTTCTCCTTCATTATCACCCTTCATGTTCTGGGACTCTATAACTGTTTATTTATGTTGGAACTGTTGGCTTCCTCCTCACTTTTCTTATCCTCTAATTTTTCATTTCTTTGTCTTTCTGCTTTACGTTAAGTATTTTTTTCTCAATTTTGTCTTCCAATATTTAATCTAGTTTTTCATTTCTTTTTCATCCCCTAGAGATGAACCATCCGATCTCCTGCCTGGAGTATTGAAGCCTGGCTACTGTGACTGTGGGGAAGGGATTAATGGTCTCAGCGTTCAGTAAGTGAATGTTCCCTCAACTCTCCTATTTCCTATATGTTACGTATACCTGCCACTGTGCCCAGTGCTCTTTTTACAGCCTTACAAGTTCTATCTCCATGCTTCTCTACCCTGCTCTCCTGCTCTGTGCTTTAGGAGTCTGACCTCTATTGACATTGTCAATTTAGGGTTCAGTTTGACCAGTGGAAGGGAAGTGGCTGTATTCCTGTATCCAAGGGCACAGGGTGTCTTTTTCCTATAACCACAGATCTTCCTGGGTTCTAGATAATGGATCTCTCCATTATTTTTCTGCCCTACTACTAGTAGCCATCTACTGCTCTTGATAGCCCCAGATCCTTCACCAATCTCATGGGTGTTAGTTTCCCTTTGTTGAATTAAACAAAATGAAAGTATTTAAAGTGATGTGTTAAGTGAAAGTGCAGAGATATTCTGCTTTAAAATGATGAGACAAGAGCTTGAAAAATTTGTTAACCGATATTTGGGGAATGATTGTTTACAAAGAATAATTTATTTCTTTATATAGAATTCATCACAAAAAGTAATTTTTGTTAAGTGCACTTAAAATATACTTTTTCTCATAAGATTTACTTCATCCACAACTTTTATACAGCGTATGAACTGCTTAAGGTAGGGAGGAAACTGAGAAAAAAAGGGGATTAGTGAGAAGGGGAAAATGAGAGGGAAAACTTTCAATCTGAGTGTGAGGGCCTGCAGATTTTCAATACTGCCATGGCATAATGTATGCTGTGTAGGAGCTGTAGTTCTTCTATCATTAAGTTTAAAATTTCAACTCTTGAATGCTCAGCCAAAATAAGTAATGTTAGTGGCATGGAGAATGGATTGATGAGGAAGCAGTTTTATAACTCTAGGGCATGGCTAAAATCTAAAATGGCAAGCGTTGGAAAACACGGCTTCTTTTACTTTTAAGGTGCTTCAATTTGTCATTACTGATTAAGGGCTCTCTGGATTGGCTCTCCTGGTCAGTTAAATTATTCCAAGAGCTAACTCATTACTGGGAAATGCTCACGTGAGATGAGAATCCCTTTTATTCCCATGTTGAGCCATAGAAAAAGGACTTTTTGAAGAAAAAAATATAGCTTAAATCTAACTTACCTCATCTGCCAAGGACGTCATCATTTCTTAATCATCACATAAGCCACATTTTGCATAGTGGTTAAATTCGGACTAACTAAAAGCTTCAGTGTTTCAAGGCTGCTTATTAAAGCTGTTATTCTCTCAAGTAAAAGGTGTTAAGTGGAAAATTTTCATAACCACTGACATAGGGGAAATACAGTGGTAGATTACCTTAAAAAATTTCACTGATAGTGAATTTTTAAAAATCACCATGTCTATGATAACTTTGTTACTCAATGTGTGCTTTGCAGATCAGCAGCTTGGGTATCACCTGGGAAATTGTTGGAAATGTTAAAAGGTCAGAAATAGTCTCATTTCCGATGCTTTGTACGTGACCTGGATCCACTGAATCATACCCACTGAATCAGAATCTGCATTTCCGCAAGACTCTCAGGGGTACATGTCGACATTTGTGATGCATGACTGAAGCGCAGTAGGGTAGTCATTGAAGCCCTGACCTCTTACCTAACCCAGGAGAATCATGTTTTCCAATGGTAGCAGTGCCTTAAAAAGTATCTGCAGTAGCACAGAATTTTCATTTGCATATAATCCAAGGGTTACTTGGGCTAATTTTAAACTTAAATATCAAGGAAGATTACCAAGAAGGGATTATATGATATCAAGATAGGTGATGTTATTATTTGAAAGTATGTAATTAAAATTCTTATAGGAACAACTTTCCAAATGAGAACATTTCCTCCCTCTCTGGTCTTCCTTCTCAGACACACACCTATATTCTATATGTAATGCTGGATTTTTCTCTAAATAAAACTTAAGCTCTCTCCTTCTCCAGAAGGCACAGGTCATTCAAGAGCTGAGAGGTTCAAATAAACTGCTGCTGCTTTCACGTATCTCTAATGTGAAGTGTTTGGAATAATTAGCCTAATTTATATTGCACTTACAAACAACTGGTAACACCTTTTAAACATGTTATAGAAAAGTAAACTGGAGATTTTTGGAAAGAATGGTTTTTCTTTATTTTGTTTCTCCTTTATTTGAAATTCCTTCATATCTAAAATATGCTAGAGCAATGTAGCTGTTTAAGGGGTAATTTCCCCTATAGTGTGGATCTCCTTCTACTCCCTCCTTTATTTTTCTTTCTTTCTTTCTTTATTTTTTTGAGACGGAGTTTCATTCTTGTTGCCCAGGCTGGAGTGCAATGGCACGATCTCGGCTCACTGCAACCTCTGACTCCGGGGTTCAAGCGATTCTCCTGCCTCTGCCTCCTGAGTAGCTGGGATTACAGGCATGTGCCCCCATGCTCGGCTAATTTTTTTGTATTTTTAATAGAGACCGGCTTTCTTCATGTTGGTCAGGCTGGTCTTGAAATCCTGGCCTCAGGTGATCCGCCCGCCTCGGCCTCCCAAAGTGCTGGGAATACAGGCATGAACCACCGCACCCGGCTCTCCCTCCTTTATTTTAATAAACATGTATTGGCTATCTACTGTGTGCCATGAATGAGAATACAAAGACTAAATCTCTACCCTACAGTTGCTCACCATCTCTTGTAGAAGGTCAAAGACACCATTATAATGCCATATTATAAATGCTATCACAGAGTTGGCAACATATGATGGAAAATAGGAGAAGGGGCTAATTCAGTCTTGGGAATCAATGACTGATTCATAAAAGAGGTGACTGCTTTTGGCACTTGTTAGCATGTGATTTATGATACAGATATACACAAATGTTGGCTTGTGCTTTCAGAGAAGGTGGTTGAATGAATCTTTAAGTAGAGCCAAGCTGATATTGGCAGGTTCGATCAGACTGAGCTCTGTCCAAAATATAACTTGATGGACAGGATTAGAATAAAATAACCTCTGCTCGTATGATAAAACAAAAGTAAATGGTCTTTTGAATGCATCTGAATGATTAGCTTTATAATATTCACCCATCACCCTGAACAGTAGTAATACTTGCTGCAGTGGAGACAGGGTGTATTAGTAGGATAATCATAATGATAACAGCTGATACGTGCCTTTTACATAGTGCTTTCATACTCATTACCTTATTTAATTTTCACAGCAACCCCGTAAGGTAGGTGTTATTTGCATTTCCTAGTTGAAAAAATGGTCAAAGTAGGCGGCAGAGCCTAAAAAAGAAATCAGGTCTTTAAAACTCTAAGATGAATATTCTTTCTACTCGAACCAGAACCAGAACTTTCAAAAGTCTCCCTTCATTCCAGAGATTATAAAGAACCTTCTCCCCTGACCTGAGGCTGCTTCATTGGCAAGGGTTGCTGAATGTCTAGGGGTGAAAAGTGGGCCTTTTCTCTAAAACAGAAACTGTTATTTCCCTTGCCAAGCCAGTCCTTCTCTGTGTGTTCCATGGTGATCAGAACAATATGGTGATTTAAAGTTGGTGATAAAGGCAGAGTGGAATTGAAAATTCCTCCAGGGTTTTTAATTTAACCGTGGGTAGATGGTGCGGCCATTAAGGAAGACAAATAATACACGTAGGGTTGGATTTTGAGAACTAGGCTAGCTTTAAGGGTAGGCCTAGCGTTGAGAAGCTACAGTGATGAGCAGACCAAGCCTCAATGCTATGGCTTAGGGGAAACCGGGCCAGTTTAGATAGTGTCTATCATCAATAAAAGGTTGGGCAAACCAGAGAGTAACTCTCCTGGAGCTAAAAGTCTTGCATTATGATTGATATTGTCCATCTCAATTGGAGGAAGACGTGACCACTGCCTGTAATATAAATGCAGTTGGGGGGATTGGTAAGGGTTAGGGAAGATGACAGCTTTGCCTCTAAAATTCTAGTCAATGTTAGGGGACTGAAAGGCAAATCACAAAACCAAGGCAGAGGCCCAGTCAAGTGGCCTGAGCTAACATGGCAAGGGCAGGGGCAGCACTTCAGTTCAATGACATGTAGGAATCCTATTTTTAGGCAGGAGCTAAGAATGCACAGTTTGTGTTCAAAATGGAGAATTCCTTCAAGATATGCCAGGCTTATGATAAAAAGACTTATTTTTAATGTTTTTAATTTTAGGTAAGAGTCTTTGAAAACTGCTGGCATTATTTAGGACTGGCTTGAACATTAGCAATTCTCAGATCTACAGGTTTGAGCAAAGCTTGGAAAAGTGTAATTTATTCTGAGATTAATGGATTATCACACACATTAATTTATAATTTTATTTATAATTAAATAATTTATTATTTATATCATGTTGACTCACTAGAATTATGATCCATTGGCAAAGATCAAATTCATCAGATTTAATATAAAATTCTATGATGGCATTTGTGGTAGACAGAATAATGTCCCCCAAAAGATGCCCATGTTCTACTCTCTGGCGCTTGTGAATGTGTTACCTTACATGACGAAACAGACTTTTCAAATGTGACTAACGTTATCTCGAGATGGGGAGATTATACTGGATTATCCAAGTCAGCCCAATTTAAGGACCCAATCACATGGGTCCTCAAAATTGGAGAACATTTCCCGGTTGTAGTCAGAAAGAAAGATGGAAGCAGGAGAATGATTCAACACCCAGTTGCTAGTTCTGAGACACTGGGAGTATCTGAGATACTGGGAGTGTTTAGAGAATGAATTCTGCCAAGAACCATAATGAGTGAGGAAACAAATCTTCCGCTAGATCCTCCAAAAAGGAATGCAGCCCTGCTAATGCCTTCATTTTCGCCTGGTGAGACTGATGTTGGACTTCTTGCCTACAGAACAGTAAGATAACAGAATTGTGTTGTTTTAAGCCACTATGTTTGTGGGAATTTGTTATGGCAGCAATACGAAACCCGTATAATTATGCTATATGAGTTGGAGATTTATAAATTGTAAGCTCCTCAAAGGCAAGGATTTCTGTTTTGTTCAGTAACATGTATCAAGTGATTATAACAGTGCCTAGGACAAGTGATTACAACAGTGCCTAGGACATAGTTGATGCCCAATAAGTGTTAGTTGAATTAATTTATTTATTGGTCATTCCATCAACAAATATTTATTGAGTGCCTATGCATACGTGGTTGGTGTGCTAGATGTTGATGGGGATGTAAAGATATAAAAAACATGTTTTCATGAAATCTGAGTCAAGAAGCTTAGATCAGTCTTGAGCAAGAATAGGAGTCAGAAAATTATGGCTTGCAGGCCAAATCTTACCCACTGCTTATTTTTATAAATAAGGTTTTGTTGAAACACAGTCATGCTCATTAGTTTACATATTGTCTTTGGCCACTTTCATGCTATAGTGGCAGAGTAGAGTACTTGTGTAGTTGTGACAGAGACCAAGTGACCCACAAAGCCAATATTGTTTACTCTCTGGTCCTTTATAGAAAACAATAACAACAAACCTGTCAACTCCTGAGTTAGAACCCCATCTTCATGGGTTGCTAGCTGTGTACTTTAGGAAAAGTGTACAACCTCTTTAGGCTTCTCTCTTCTATAAAATTGAGGTGGTGGTATTTTTCTCATAGGGTGGTTGTGATAATTAAATATTGAGTGAGAATTAAATGATGGCTTCCAGTCCTTAGTATAGAGGAATAATTCAGTAAATGGTAGTTAAGATTTTTTTAAAGACAATTTTGAGAGCAGTTTTAGGTTCACAACAAAATGGAAAGGAAGATACAGAGATATCCCATAAACTTTGTACCCTATAAATGCATAGTCTCCCCGGTTATAAACATCCACTACCAGAGTGGTACACTGGTTACAACTGATGAACTTCACTGAGACATCATTATTACTGAGAGTCCATAGTTTACATGGGCGTTGTGCATTCTATGCATTTGAACAAATGTATTAATGGCATGTATCCACCATTATACTATCATACAGAGTATTTTCACTGCCCTAGAATTCCTCTGTACTCTACCTATTCATACCTCCCCTTCCCCTAACACCTGGAAACCCACTGATCTTTTTACTGCCTCCATAATTTTGCCTTTTCTAGAATGTGATATAGTTGGAATAATATAGTCTGTAGCCTTTCAATATTGGCTTCTTTCGCTTAGTAATATGAACTTAAGTTTCCTCAGTGTCTTTCCATAGCTTGATAGCTCATTTCTTTTTAGCATATGAATAATATTCCATTGTCTTAATGTCTCACAGTTTATTCATTCACATACTAAAGGATGTCTTGGCAGCTTCCAAGTTTTGGCAATTAGTAAAGCCGCTCTAAACATCTGTGTACAAATTTATGTATAGATACAGGTTTTCAACTCCTTTGGGTAAATAACAAGGAGGTGATTGCTGGATTGTATAGTAAAGTATGTTTAGTTTTGGAAGAAATCACCAAACTGTCTTCCAAAGTGGCTGTGCCATTTTACATTTCTACCAGCAAAGAATGAGAATTCCTGTGCTCCACATCATTGCGAGCATTTATTATTTTCACTGCTCTGGGTTATGGCCATCGTAATAGATGTATAGTGGTATCACATTGTTGTTTTAATTTGCCTTTCCCTAATGACACATGATGTGGAGCATATTTTCAATATCATACTGGAAGTCTTAGCTAGCAAAAAGATAAGAAAAGGAAATAAGAGATACACAGATTGAAAAGAAAGAAATAAAACTGTTCTTATTTGTAGATGACATATTTGTCAATGTTGAAAATCTGAAAGAATTGACAAAATCCTCCTGGAACTAATAAGCTATTATAGCAAGGTTGCAGGATATAAAGTTAATATCCAAAAATTAATTGCTGTCCTATATACCAACAATGGACATGTAAGATTTGAAATTTAAAAACACAATATTATTTGCTTTAGCACCCCCCAAAATGAAATACTTAGGTATAAATCTAATGAAACATGTACAAAATCTGTATGAGGAAAGCTACAAAACTGATTAAAGAAAGCATCTTTTCATATGCATATTGACTTCTCACCTCTAGCTATGAAAGTTCTAGATAACATCTTCTTCTACTATAAGGCTGTTTCATCTAAATTGAAAGTCTGTTGTTTAATGTAGCCACTTTCATCAGTGATTTTAGCTAGATCCTCCTGATAACTTGCCGCAGCTTTTATACCAGAACTTGCTGCTTTACCTTGTACTTTTGTATTATAGAGATGGCTTCTGTTTTCATTTCTTTTTTTTCTCTTCTCTTCTCTTCTTTTCTTTTCTTTTTCTGAGACAGAGTCTCGCTCTGTCACCCAGGCTGGAGTGCAGTGGTGCGATCTTGGCTCACTGCAACCTCTGCCTCCTGGGTTCAAGCGCTGCTACTGCCTCAGCCTCCTGAGTAGCTGGGAGCACAGGCGCATGCCACCACATCCAGCTAATTTTTGTATTTTTAGTAGAGATGGGGTTTCGCCATGTTGGCCACGCTGGTCTCGAACTCCTGACCTCAGGTGATCCACCCATCTCGGCCTCCCAAAGTAGTGGGATTACAGGTGTGAGCCACTGCGCCTGGCCTCTTTCCTTAAACCTCATGAACCAACCTCTGCTAGCTTCACACTTTTCTTCTCAGCTTCCTCACTTCTCTCAGCCTTCATAGAATTGAAGAGAGTTGGGCCCTTCTTATGGATTAGGCCTTTGCTTAAGGGAATGTTATGGCTAGTTTGATCTTCTATCCAGACCACTCAAACTTTCTCCGTATCAGCAAAAAGGCTGTTTTGCTTTCTTATCATTCACATGTTCATTGGAGTAGCACTTTTAATGTCATTCAAGAACTTTTCCTTTGCATTCACAACTTGGCCAATGTTTGGCACAAGCATCCTATCTTTTGGCTTCTCTTGGCTTTTGACATGCCTTCCTCACTAAGTGTAATCATTTCTAGCTTTGAATTTAAAGCGAGAGACATATGACTCTTCCTTTCACTTGAACACTTAAGAGGCCATTGTAGGGTTATTAGTTGTCCTAATTTCAATATTTTTGTTTCTTAGGGAATAGGGAGGCCCAAGGAAAGAGAAAGAGATGGGTGAATGGCCGTTGGTGAAGCAGTCAGAACATATACAACATTTATCTATTGTTTGCCATCTTATATGGGCATGGTTCATGGCACCCCAAAACAATTACAGTAGTAACATAAAAGGTCACTGATGACAGATCATCATAGCAGATATAATAATAATGAAAAATCTTGAAATACTATGAGAATTACCAAAATGTGACTCAAAGACAGAAAGTGAGCACATGCTGTTGAAAAAATGGCACTGATGGACTTGCTTAATACAGGGTTACCACAGACCTTCAATTTATAAAAAGATGCAATTTTTTTTACAAATGGAATGCAATTTGTAATAAAATGGAATGCAATAAAATGAGCTATGCCTTTATATAAGCCCAGACACACATACCCCACACACTATATATATATATATACACACACACACATATATGAATACATACACATACAAGTATGTATAATGAAATACATTATTGCTAGTATGATTTTGATCTGTTAGATGTTAGATCAATTAAGAATAACAAAAGTAACAGTTTTTATTTTACTGGCATTCATTCTTTTTTCAATGCCCTTTCTTTAGGTAGATATGAGTTTCTGACCTGTATTGCTTTTCTTCTCTCTAAATAACTTAATATTTCTTGCAAAGCAGGTCTATAGGTAACAAATTACTTCAGTTTTTGTTTGTTTAAGAAAAACTTGATTACTGCCTTTTTTTCGAAGGATAATTTTGTAGACTATAGAATTTTAGATTGGTGGGCCTTTTTTCTCTCAATACTAAGTATTTCATTCTACTGTCTTCTTGCTTGCATGGTTTCTGAAGAGAAGTCAGATGTATTTCTTATCTTTGTTTCTCTTTATGTAAATTATTTTTCCTCTCTGGCTTCTCTTAGAATTTTTTTTTTTTTTTTTTTTTTTTTTGAGACGGAGTCTTGCTCTGTAGCTCTGTAGCCCAGGCTGGAGTGCAGTGGCGCCATCTCAGCTCACTGCAGGCTCCACCTCCCGGGTTCTCACCATTCTCCTGCCTCAGCCTCCCCAGTAGCTGGGACTACAGGTACCTGCCACCACGCCCGGCTAATTTTTGTATTTTTAGTAGAGACGGGGTTTCACCGTGTTAGTCAGGATGGTCTCGATGTGCTGACCTTGTGATCCGCCTGCCTCGGCCTCCCAAAGTGCTGGGATTACAGGCGTGAGCCACCGCACCCAGCCAGGAATTTTTTAAAAAAAGTCTTTGACTTCCTGTAGTTTGAAAATGATATGCCTAGGTGTAGTTTTTTTTTTTTTTTTACATTTATTCTGCTTGGTGTTTTCTGAACTTCATGTATGTGTGGTTAGGTTCTGATATTAATTTGGAAAAATTCTCAGTCATTATTTTTTCAAATACTTTTTTCTGTTCCTTTCTTTGTCTTCTTTTTCTAGTATTCCCAATATATGTATGTTACACCTTTTATAGTTGTCCCACAGTTCTTGAATATTGTGTTCTGATTTTTTAATTCAGTCTTATCTTTTTCTTAAATTCTTTTTACCTTTTTTATTTTGTTTTTATGTTTCGTCTTTGTTATCTTTGCTTTTCACTTTTAAAAATTTCTATTGGTATATTCCCAAGCTTGGCGATTCTTTGCACAGCTGTTTTCAGTCTACTAATAAGCCCATCAAAGGCATTCTTCATTTCTGTTACAGTGTTGCTGATTTTAGCATTTCTTTTTGGTTCTTTCTTAGGATTTGTATTTCTCTATGCTTACACTGCCCATCTGTTTTTGCATGCTGTCTACTTTAACCAATAGAGCCTCTAGCATATTTGATTTTATGATTAATGTTTTAAATTCCTTGTTTGATAATTCCTATATCCCTACTATATCTGGTTCTGATGTTTGCTCTGTTTCTTCAAACTGTGTTTTTGTTTTGTTTTGTTTTGTTTTTTGCCTTTTAGTATGCCTTGTTTTTTTTTTTTTATTGATAGCCAGATATTGAGAAATTGGTAAAAGGAACTGCTGTAAATAGGACTTTAGTAATGTGGTGGTAAAGTGTGTGGTGAGGAAGCATTCTATAATCCTATGATTATATCTCAGTCTTTGAATGAGCCTATGCCTCTGGACTGTGAACTTCACAAATGTTTCTCAGTTTTGTTTTCTCCTCTTAGATTGGTCAGGTTGGCTAGAGTGGACCGGAGTTGAGTATTTCCCTTCTCCCAGGTCAGTTAGGTACTGACAAAACCCCTGCTTCCCTTTACTGGGTCCCCTTGGAGGTTTTGTTTTGTTTTGTTTTGTTTTGTTTTGTTTTGTTTTGTTTTGAGATGGAGTCTTGCTCTGTCACCCAGGCTGGAGGGCAATGGCACGGTCTTGGCTCACTGCAACCTCCGCCTCCTGGGTTCAGGTGATTCTCCTGCCTCAGCGTCCCGAGTAGCTGAGACTACAGGCACGTGCCACCACACCCAGCTAATTTTTGTATTTTTATTAGAGATGATGTTTCACCATGTTGGCCATGCCAGTCTCGAACTCCTGACCTTGTGATCCACCCATCTCGGCCTCCCAAAGCGCTGGGATTACAGGCGTCAGCCATCATGCCCTGCCCACCTTGGAGCTTTTAACTCCAAGGTGTCCATGCCCTGCCTACAGCAATTTGTCAATTTCAGTCCAGATTTTCCTGCATCAACTTTGGTTCCCAAAGAGGTTTCTGCTCTGCTATGTTGTGATTCTCTGTATCCACATATCTGTCTCTTCAATTTTTGGGGCAGCAGTTTGCCTTGTGACCACACTTCTCTTATGGATCTAAGAAGAATTATTGATTTTTCAGTTTGTTCAGCTTTCTGTCGTTAGGACAAAGTGATGACTTCCAAATTCCTTACATGCAGAATTGGAAACTGGAAATCCCCATAAAAATGTATGATTTAAAAAAATGGATTCTACTGTTATCCTCCTGCTGCTATCACCACTGCTACCATCATTAAGATGAATAAGAAAGACATGACCATGAAGGGTGTTTTGGAAAATTATATATATGTATATGTATAATATTTTCTAGAAAATTATATATAAATATTTAATATATGTATTTATTTATTAAAACTCAGATCCACTTTGCTTCCTTGGAATTATTATGGTCCAGCACCTACTGTTTAGCTGACAACATTGCAGCTGGTTTTATCTGTATCTATTATGCCATTCCGATGAAGAGTAGTAAAGATCTTTACCTTCTCAGTCTGGGCTAATTTTTGATTTCTTATTATGCTTTAAGAAGATTTTTAAATGTTTTAATTTATATAATTTTGTACAATATTTTCATCATATTTACTGCTAATCCCTGAAGTCCCCACGTAGTGGTTAATGGCTAGACTTCTGTGTGTGTGGCACATCGTGTCTTCAAAGATGGCAATAACTATATTTCCATCCCACATACTCTTTTGCAATGTGATCTTGTCACTCCTTTATGAAAAGGTGGAGTCTACCTTTTTTCCCTGTTGAATCTGGCCCATTCCTCTGACTTGTTTGGAATGGAATGCATCTCAAGTGATACTGCGTAACATCAAAGGGTGAGCCTTAAGAGATCTGTAGCTTACTCATTCACCTTTTTGAATGGTCATTCTTTGAACCCATCTACCCTATTGTGAAGAAACCCAAGTAGCTATGTGGAGAGTCCCACCTGCAGGCGAACTGAAGCCTCCAGTTGAGCTCAGTAACCATCCGGTAGCCAGCCATGTGAGTGGAGCCATTCTGAACTTTGTAGATATCCCTGTATCTTAGCCAACACCATGTGAGGCAGAAGAAACACCTGGTTAATAAACAGAATCATGAAAGATAATAAATTGATTTTAGAAGCCACTAAATTTTTGGATGCATGTTACACAGTAATAGGTAACTGGAATACTACATTTATGTGACAACTTTTTTTTCTTCAAGATCTCTAACTGTTCATGGGAGTCTATGACATAGAGTTTTTAAAAGTCATATGAGGACTAGCAATACAGGTGTTAAGCCATCATTTAGAGTCATTTTCAAAAATTTCAAGTTTTTTTCTGAAGAGAAGTGAAGGCTGAAGAGGGTTGAGGAACAATAAGGAAGTTTCCAATCAGAAATCTGTTACTGGAGGAGGCATCATCTGGAAAATACTCTGAATAAAAGTAAAATTTCCTTATCTTAGTGTTAAGTCGCCACGATTTAGCAGTGTATTACTTTTTCATCTTGTCATCTTTACTACTCACCTTTTGCTTTCTTTTCACAATTCCATCACTCATGTGGTTTCTCCTGTTTGGAAGAACTTTCTACTTTTGAATTACTTGATGAATACGTACTTATTTTATGAAGGCCAGCTCAAATACCACCTCTCCCAGAAAGACATTCCTGATACTCTTAGCCAAAAATTCTGTATATCCCTGGATATGAGATGTTATCCAAGTTTATGCATGGAGAGAATAAAAATATTGGCTGACTCACATGTATTTCGAAGATATTCGAATATATTTGAATATATTTCAAATATACTTTTGAAGATAATTCTCAACGATGGCTTCACATCTGTATTGCTAGTACTCAATACATTTGACCAATGTATATTCCTACTATATTAGTCTACTGACAATATCAAATGTATCAATAGAGTTACACATGCATATTTAAAATCACATTTATAAAACCTCAGTGATTTTAGAAATAGTGCTTTGTTCTATTTTCACTTTTTTTGAACAATGTTATTCAAACTTGGCACCTGTACCTTCAGTATCATTGTCTTTATGATCATTAGAGGTCACTCCTTTTGGTCCTCCAACGTGGTTTTACAGAAGATACCATCTTTGCTTTTACTTATGTTGTTTGATATATACCACTTCCTATAATGTTGCTACTAGAAGCTTTAACCCAAGCTGCAAAAATCCGTACCTGTGTGATTAGAAGAGTGTTTTGTTTCTTATTTTCCATTCTTTAGGCATATATTAGTGATTTCCACAAATTAACCATGTATCATCATTTGCACATGTAAAGCCACATGCCCCAGGATTATTTACTGAGTTTAGGCCAAATGTGTTTTCCTCTTTAAAAAACTGATTATTATTTTTTGCTTGGTGACTTGTAATATAGAAAAAAAAACCCTGATTATTTTAGCTGAAATTGGTTGATATTGATTTAAAACAGTTGCTTTCAACCCTGGCTGTAGCCTAGAATTACCTGAAGGGCATTAAAAACTACAAGCAGGGCACACTGAGGTCCTCTCTCCAGTATTCTAATTTAATTGATCTGGGACGGAGCCTTGGAATGTTAGTTTGTGAAATCTCCACAGATGATTCTAATGTGCAACAGGAGTTTAGAACCACTGATCTAAAACCAATATTAGTAGAGCAGTGGTTTTCAAAATGAGGTCCTCAGACCAGCAGCATAAGCATTACTTGGCTATTTGTTAGAACTATTCCTGTTTCAGCCCCACCCTAGACCTCAGAAAGTTTTAGGATGGGGCTCAGCTATCTGTGTTTTAACAAACCCTCCAGTTGGTTCTGATGTACACTGAAGTAAGAGACCCACTGGTTTAGGCTAATATATTTTTCTGGAATACTAGTTTGTTGTTCAAAGTATATTTACTGATAGAACATGTATTCTGAAAAAATGTATAAGGAATGCAATATAAGGGAGAGGTCATTTGTAGAAAAAAGACTTGCCTTGTATTCAAGCATATATAGTAACCTCTCCTCTGAATTCCTATATATAATGCTTTAACTGTACATCTTTTAGATATTGACCACATTTCACATTGCAATGTAGTTAATTGCTTAAGCTTTTTCTCTAAAGCTAGGCTAAGTATTCTGAGAAGGATCCAAGATCAAGCAAGAGTATAAAGAATAGGGATCATGAACAGATGTGCAAACTACAAGGTGACAGATTAAGTGGCATTGATCAGAGGATACCTCAAAACAGTTATTCTCTCAGCTTTCCTCTGTTCTGAAGTCTAGCTTTTATTTTATGCTTCCTCTAGCCTCCTATTTTGCCCTAATTTCTAGAAACATAATGGAGAAAGAGATGGCAGTGTGCTAATTATTTCATGGTTGGTTCCAAGCAATGGGAAGTGGGTTGGCCAAATAATTCCTCTACAAGGCATGGCTAGCTCTGTGCATTTTCAAAGGACAAGCGAGTGGAGGAGGCACCCATTAACTCCGGGGCCATATAGATAGATGCATATAAAATACAAGAATTTGGCCTTATTGGCTGTACAACACAGTGCTTATAGTTAACAATAAGGTATTGTGTACCTAAAATTTGTTAGCAGGGTAAATTTCATAGTAAGTGTTCTTACTTACCCCAAGCACAAAACCACAGAGGCACACAAGAAAACTTTTGGAGGTGACGAATATATTTATAACCTGGATTGTGAAGGTAACATGAGTTTATACATATGTACAAAATCACCAAATTGTATATATTATTTTTGTGCAGTTTCTGTATAACAATTATAACTAGAAAATTATTCCTTAACAATTATAACTGGTAAAAATAGATTTTAAGAGGGTGCCGTTGACCATGATATCTTAGGGCTCAAACAGAGGCAAGTGAGACTCCTAAAGCATAAATCTTCTTTTCAGTGGTAATTTTAGGAGTTAGCCACACAAGTGGCTGATAAATATACAATGTCCAGTTGTACAGATAAATATACAATGTTCTAATGTTACCTCAAGGCCTGAATTTAGGAATTGAAAGTCTTTGGTTTTTCACAGTGGTGAAGAAATCAGTAGTAACTTTAAAATACCCTTGAGTTTCCCTCTGCTCATTTATCTCCCAAATCTGTAGTTCATGTTTTCTTTCTGTGATATCCACTTCCTTGTAATAATTGGCTTCTGAGATTAATAAATTCTTGAAAGCATAGGAAAAAATGAAAATTTGTCTCTTTGAGAGCAGGGACAAGTTTTTTTTTTTTTTTTTGAGACGGAGTCTTGCTCTGTCGCCCAGGCTGGAGTGCAGTGGTGCAATCTCGGCTCACTGCAAGCTCCGCCTCCTGGGTTCACGCCATTCTCCTGTCTCAGCCTCCCGAGTAGCTGGGACTACAGGCACTCGCCACCATGCCCAGCTAATTTTGTTTTGTATTTTTAGTAGAGACGGGGTTTCACCGTGTTAGCCAGGATGGTCTCGATCTCCTGACATCGTGATCCGCCCGCCTCGGCCTCCCAAAGTGCTGGGATTACAGGCGTGAGCCACCGCGCCCGGCCGGGACAAGTTTTTTGAAGAGAGAAAAATGAAAAGATGCAGTTATTGTTTTTAAAGCCAGAGGCAGATTGTGCTGGCAATAAAGGAGAATTTGTGAGATGCTTTGTGGAATTGAAAGTTCTGCTTTGCTTTCTCTGCCACACTTAGAGAGCCTATTCATCTGTCCTTTCAACACCACCAGTATTTTTGTAAACATGAAAAACACAACCAAATAACCTCAAGCTCTTAATTGCTGTGGAAACAAGCTGTAGGAAAAATACAAGACTGATGACGTATACCCTGAGCATTCATTGCTCTGTAACAATATTAGAAGAGAACAAACACCTTGAGATGGTTCTAGTTTTGAACATCTTTCCTTGGGGAATGCATTCAGGAATAATCTCATGAGTTTGCAGAAGATGTGAATTGAATTTCTTTAACAGGATGGGAATCTAGAAAGTAGTTCCCTGCCAGGTATCACCAGGCAGACAAGCTCAACACCATTCTTTTCTGCTTCTAGGTGCTTTCCAGTGCCCCAGAGACAGAGATGTTAAATGCTGCATTGCCCAGATTCCCTTGTAGCTGGTGTTCTTCATGTCTGCCAAGGGGATATATTAACACTGGATATTGGGAAGGCAGAAGCAAGCACCATATAGCATGGCCCAGCAGCTCTTTCGAAAGGCAAGGTGGTGGATGCATTTGGTTCTTCTGAGGCACGTGTGGAGAAGTGGTGTCCACTCCTAGCTTTATGGGTGTCAAGTAGAGGGCACCTGTAAAAATAGCAACTAGGGATTTCGTGGAACACTCCTATACAGTGATTGGAATTTCTCATGGCTGCATGGCTGCTGGCTATGTATCATCTAAGCTCATTTTTTGGTCCTTCCCAAACTTCTGAAGACCTCTGGTCTCTAAAGGTATGTGACCTTTGGCTAGCTACCATTTCTCTCCGAGTCCACATTGCAAAACTATACCTTTCCTGTTCATATCTATATACATTCATGTTTCTATTAAATTGATCAGTTAAAATAAATAGGTATCTTAATTTATTTGAGTTGCCCTACTTGGCCATCGAAACAAAACTAACATTACCGTCTCACACATGGACACACACACACACACACACACATACACAACTACCAGCTATGTCAGGTTCCTTGGTTCTCTCTTGAGGCTAGCAAAAATCGTGTTTGGAACCTCCATCTCACAAGCAATTACAAGTAGGGTTAACCCCAGTTCCTTCATCATCTCATCACTGGGTTTCAGAAGGGGCCAGTGTCACCTAAGGAATTCATGTTTAGCATGCAGGCTGTTAAAAAGGGACCTATGAAGACATGGTAAGACTAGTGGAGAACCAAGGGACTTGATGGAGTCAGGGTGTGTGTGTGTCTTTATGTATGTGCACACATGTGTGTAGGAGGCAGCTGAGTTTGTTTTATTTTGATGGAAAATCAGGGCATCTCAAATAAATTAAGATTCCAACTTGTTTTAACTGGTTCATTGTGTATGAATTGTGCAAAAATGTGAGTGGGGAAGGTGTAGTTTTATAATGTCACAATAGGAGAATACACTTTTCTTTAAATAAAGATCACTATTTATTCCAAAAATGTTGACAAAAAAGAAAAGAAAGGTTTTATTTCATTACCAATGGTTTTAAAACAGAGTTGAAATATAAGTGAGAAGAGATGGGGATGTACAACATGTTGCTGGAGGGGCAGCCACATACAAAAACTATTGTGGCTGCAAAGGGAAAACTCCCATCAGTATGGATTTTTGCAGGGTCTTCTCAAAAGAAAGCTAGATTACAGAAGAAACAATCGTCGGAATTACCCAATTATTACGTTAGATTTATCTTTTATTTTGAGGAAAATGGGACTGAAAACAGAGAGAGCAGAATAAAAATAATCAAGAGGGAAGTAAATGCTGAGATACGTAAGGAATAAGGCATGCCTACCTGTTTTAAAAGAATCCATCTTCAGAACTATATGAATTACCTACAAGGGTAAGGTAAAGGTGTTTGCATATGGTAAACATGTATAAAACATTCTTGAGAATTTGGGGAAAATGTGTCTAACAGTCTCTAGTCACAGAATGCGTATGCTACTAATGACTATAACATGAATTCTTGTTTGTTGAAATTACAAAATAGGTTGTTAACAAATTGTGATTGAATGCTTAGAAAAGAAAATGGTGATTACTAGGAGATAGCTTAGGTTCACCGAGGATACCGTATGCAAAACTAATCTTGTTTCACTTTTTATTTTGAGTTTTAGATGGAAAGATAAAATTCCATAGGCATAATGTGTTTTGATTTAACCAATGTCACAGGACTATTTTATGGAATCTATAGAGGGATAAATGGAGAAATGTAGACTGGATAATATTCAGTTAAATAGATTGGTAGTTTGTCAAACAATCTCAGCTTCTCCCCCTACCCCATGAATAGTCTTTCCTTCAAAACAAATAAAATGTAGAATATCTCAGCCATTGGTCTTGTCCTACTCAACATTTTAATGATATGTATAATGACATAGAAGGCTTACTTATCAAATTTGCAGATGACATAAAGCTTGGAGCAATGGCTAATACATCGAGTAGCTGAATCTTAATTCAAAACAATCTTGACAGGCTGGAATGCTGGCCAAAGCTAACAAGATGAAATTTAATAGTTATAAATGTTAAATCCTGTATTTAGGTTCAGAAAAAAAAATCAAATGTACAAATGCTAGATGAGAGGAAATTTTGCCTAGAAGCCATTTCTATGAAAAAATGTCAGTTTTTTTCTGACTATACGTTCAATATGAACTGCCAACTTCCATTGATAGAAGGCCATTCATTGAGATAATATTTATTACATTCCTACTGTGTGCCAACACATTAATTATCTTATTTAACTCTTAAAAAATCTCTCTCCAAGATAGTTCTATTTATCTCTACTTTATAGATAAGAAAACCAATTAAGTTGTTCACCTGTATGCTGTCATTAAATGGTAAGGCTTCAATTCAAACTAGATTATCTTTTTTCCCGGTTCAGCATTCCAGTAGAGCTTTGCTACTCAAAATAATGCCTGTAGACCAGCATCTTACTAGAAATAGTTGAATCTTGGGCTTCTCTCCAAACCAACTGAATCAGAATTTTCATTTTAAGAAAGGTTTGATCTCATTGCCAGTCATTTTACAGAAGGGTTGAAATATATCTGAGAAGGAAGGGACAAGGATCTTAAGGGGAAGTGTCTAAATAGTAAAATTTGAGCAGCACTGCATTGTATCACACCTGCCTCAGATTACTACTATAGCGACAGGGTAGTCCCACATCTGCCTCAGTTTACCACTGTAGAAACAAGGTAGTATTTCAGGAGGGTGGCTGGTTGACTAGTGGCTTGAGCAGGCCTCACAGGATGAAGTTATTTTGATTATGTCTGTCAGTAACCATGTCTGCACTGGTTATATCACATCGGAAAACTCTGACTTGGTTCTTTATGCCAGATTTTAAGATGAAATGTTAATAAACTGAGAGGTCCAAGACACATAAAGAAGTGTTCAGATATGTTGAAAACAGGTCTAAGAAGAACTGAAGAGATTATGAATGTATATCTCTGAGAAGAGTTGCAAATAAGGCAGGATAATTTTCTTCAAATATTTGGAGGGATACCACTTAGAAAGGGGCTGTTTGATTGATTGGATTCATCTTTTCCATTTATTTTTTCTCATTTATCAGATATTTGTGGAGAATCTAATGTGTATCTGTCATTGAAATATACATATCTTCAAAGTATACGTATCTGTCAAAGTATTACCTTTTATTTGTTTTGGGGGGAAAGACTGCATGGTGTTGGAGAAGGAGATAAACATTAAGATTATTGTTGAGAATAAGAAAGACAAGGTGACTGTTCTCAAGGAGATAATAACCCAGGGGTTATATGGCCCACAGCACATTATGTGTACAGGTAATATACATGTAAATAAACACATGCCAATATTATTTCAGAAAATGGTAAGTGCCCTCCAGGTGATAGAGACTTGGAAGGAACTAGTTTAGTTCTTGGGGTCAGGCGGTCAAGAAAGGCTTCTCTGAGATGACATTTGAGCTAAATCCTGAGTGACAAGATGGAATCAGCTATGTAAAGGACAGAGGGAGAGCAATCCAGATAGGAAGAAGAGTAAATGCAAAGGCTCTGGGGAAGAATTAAGCCTGGCATGGTCTAGGAGAGTCCTAAATGGGGCAATAAAAGGATGAAATGGCCAAATGTAGCCCTCCCTCCCAGGTTATCTGCAGATTGAATGTGTGTGATGATGGGTATATTTTTCCTCTGTGCTATTCTCAGCTATGGCGGCAGGCTGAAACAGTAACTGATCGGTTACCATGGTTTCCAATGGAGGCAATGTAGCATGTAATTATTATATACAGCTATCATTACTAAATTCAGTATGGCATTTGATGTAATTCAATAAATAATTTGAGTCATAACTCTAGAAGGAGGGTGTGATTGCTTACAGGGTAACATTTTTAGGAAAATTACTTAAAATATTTTTTTTCATACAGCTTGCCTATCGGGGCACTGATGAATAAAATTTGATAGTTGGTTCTAATTGCTTTTCTCATATCAGAAGAAAAATTGGTAAAAGGAGGTTTCAGGTCTGCCTTGATAGGTAAAGTGGTGTTGATTCAGGTAGTAAATGAAGCAAAACCTTTCATTTAGTTTTTAGCATGGTATTTAGTGAATCTCATTTCGTTGGGTTTGTACATCTTTAACAATGAAATAAAAACACATGCTTTGTGAAACATATAATAGAGAAGAGAGAGAGACTTTTAAATAATCTACCATCTCCTCCTTCTCTACAGATTCCAGAGCAAGTTTCCCCAATTTGTCACTGAGCACTAACTAATTAAGGAATTGTCACTTTCCTGGCCTTTCCTCAATGTTATGCACACTGCAGGATATAAATGTGGGTATGAGGGTAATCCTTCATTATATATTCAAGGGAACTGCCAAGTGTTTCCATTTGTATTGTTATCATTTGAAGATAAATAATTTCCATTTATTTTAATAAAAGGCAACCAGACATGTATCTGTGTTAGGCTTCTTCATGCCATTGATAAACCCCTCTCTTAATCAATTTTCCCAGTCACTTGCTTTCGGCATTACTGTGTGAGAAAGTGAACGTCTTAACTAAGTCACAAATTGGCACCACCATATGGAAACAGAGAAAGACTGTTGCCAAACTGTTCTTAATATTTTTATAAACTATGTATCCATTTGCTAAATTTTGAGTTCCTCAGGAATAATCCTCTGGAATACTTGTAGGAATCTACTCATTGATACCCCTATATGATAGCCTCTTTTCCTTGTTTTTCTCAAACATATGTATGATATTATATGCTTTTTGTCATTCGAGATGACGTGGGATAGGAATAGAAAAGTACGAGGAAGGGATATTATACACAATTCCTTTTCTCAAGAGGTGTATGGTCTACTTGAGGGAAATGAGAAGCATGCACAGTATAGGCATCAGTAGAAAGAACACACAGACATTGCAGTATATCTGAACTGGGTTTATCACCTTCTCCCATTTTGCTTGTGGTGCCAATTCACCTCCCTGAATTTCTGCTCTCTTTTATATCAAATGGACATACTCAAAACTGGATAATAGTGTACATGCAAAGATTCAATGATAAAAAATATGAAGTTGATAAATACTGTACTTGGCACATAGTGAATGATCAGTAGAAATACAACAAAAAATAAGGATGAAAGTCAAATATTTTACAGAGACATTGAGCACTGTGCAGTTGGGTAGGAAACACGATTGGAATATTTGGGGAAGCCTTCATGGATGAATTAGGATTTAGACTTAGAATTGAAGGGTAGGCATGCTTTAGACATGTGGAAGCAAGGGGACTGTTTCAGGTGAAGGGAATGGCATATGCATATGTGTGGATAGCTTTACCATTGCATTTTCTATTAATTTAACTTTCTTCAAAACTCAATTATGTTAGTATGGAACTGTGTTTTATTTTTTAAACTATGTTTTCATTCCTCTGGGGTCATATTAAGTTGATATTTTGTTCATTATTTGAAGAATTAGTGAAGACAGTCTGTATTTTCCATCAAGAGCTGAATGAAAATATCCTATGGCACTTCTCCAAAGATTGCTAAGAAAACAATACATGAAGAGGCAAATGGAGGCAAAATTTGGAAAGTGGAAGTTTTCCACAACTGTCTTTCTTTGGCTCATTCTGCTCCTCTGTACCCCCTTCCCCACTCCATCCAGTTATTCTTTTATCCAGTAGCTTCTTTTTGTGCCTTGACTGTGTTCTCCCATCCTGGTGAAACAATTGGATACGTGAAGGCCACTGAGCCTAAATGATGTCCGGCTATAAATTTAGTACCACTTAGGGAATATTGGTATTTTCAGAGTCAAGCCAGAAAGAAAAAGCAAACCCTTCATGGTAAGTCCCTGTTTTAGGTGATATCACTTTACTCCTTAAAGTACAGTGCATTGGTGAAAGTCGGCCCCAGCTTTGAGTAAGGCAGGTAAGCTAGACATCTATACTTAAAGTGAGGGGCAGTGGTTGGGCTGAATAAGAATGGATGCCAAATGCATCCATGTAGGCTATCAAAAAGATGATTGTAGGATTACATGGACTCTTCCCTTGGGAATGGATCTTCATAGATTTCATATGTTGCAGCTATGAAATCTGCGATAGATAAGTAGCAGCTATGCCTTCAGAGTCATGGAAGTATGTCTTTCCCTTTCATCCTCTCCACTGATTGTACTGAGAGATGCTCTGAACAGGATTATGTTGCAAAAGTGAATGGTATTGAGGCCGATCAATATTCAGAATATCTAGTTTGGTGATCTGCAGTAGACACTAATGTACTGACCAGATCTCCCTTCGTTAAAGGATGTGTTGTCTGCGCTGCTAGGAGGGATGCTGGCAAACAGTCTTCAATTTTCAGCCCCTTCAAAGATTGCCACAGTTGTGGAGGGCGGTCTTGTCCAAGGTCACTCTCTTTCCTGAGGTGGCTCACATCCGTTGACTGATTGATGTAGGAGAATAGAGGCATGGCCATCTTCGCCCATCTCAGTACCATTTTGTGGGGCCATTCTAGCTCCAGAGCTCCACTTGGGTTTGGCTGAGGCTGTCAGTGGGCCTGCATCGTAGCTCAACATCTCCCTCTGCTTACTGATGTTTCCTTCTCCCCCTCCTGTAAGTGTTGCTCCCACAGACACTCCTCAATAAATGTGCTGCAGTCTAGCTTTCATCTCAGAGGGTGTTTCCTAGGGAACCAAACTTGCAACAAGGTGTTTTCCTTTAGGTTAAGTTTTCCTTCCAACCAATGTAATGGGGGACACTGGTGTGCAATAAATGAGATTAAGTTGTGTTGAGATGTTCATTCTTTCAGCATTCATAATGGCTGGGCCTAGCCTAGAGTGATGTAAGCCCAGCTGGTCATCTGGAGTCACTAGATGCCTTGACTACTCATCCCAGGTGCTGTGCAAATAGTTATGCCATGCTATTTAAAGGTTGGGTGAAGGCACTGTGTTTTTAGGAATGCTCCAAAGACAAACACACTGTTATTCCTAGGAGATGTCAGTTTTTTTGTTTGTTTGTTTGTTTGGTTAGACACCATACCTTTAAGGTTGACACATTTATCAGTTAACAGTTGCAAACTTGAAAGGGAGAGCCTAGAATTCTGAGGCAATGAAGATAGGATAGTTAAGTTTTAATTAGGATATAAAAGAAGATGGGAGTCTATATTGAACTTGGAAAAATGTCCAGTTGAGAGGATTATACAAATTATTTACAAATAAATCAAAATATCTAAATGTTCTCTTTTAGACTATTCTCTGCTATTACTTTCTTTTTCTCTACCACGCACTCAGATTTCTTCATCTCCAAGAGCTGCACATAGCATTTTTCCTAATACATTATATTAATTTCACAGCAGCACTTTAAATAGTGGCACAGCTGCAGTTGTCATTGAACAGAGTATGAAATAACCTTGGAGTATTAACTGTTATTGATTCGTATGGTGGCTCGTGTTTAATTGTATGTAGGCTTTGCCTTAACTTATAAAAGGTATTTGTATAATCCTCGTTAATAACTGTAATTCCAGAAGTTAAAAGTTATAAGAGTTTACATTTTGATAATTAATGCTGTTCATACTAGTACCTGAAGTACTTTGTAAAAAATAAATTCTAAAGGGCAAAACTGCTATTATTTGGGCTTAAAATATTTGCAGGCTTTGGATAGAAGAAATTATTCCAAACTCACTTGGGGACAGAAAAGTGTTTCTCTTTCTTTACTTTAGCTTCCAACAACGTTGCTTCCTTCAAATCAGGAAAGAATTGAATGGCTGTGTGGGCCAGATAGGGCTAATCTTGTGTATGTTTAAACTATTCTTGAAGTTCTTGCAATATTATATTTTAAGCACACAGTAGTGTGCTGGAACTGGTTCCCATCACCTTGTGAGAACTGACTGTAGCACATATATTTCCATCTCCATATCCAGTGACATTATATTGGTAACTTGAAATTAGCTACGGTGAGAGTATTTATACCACTGCAGAAGTTAACAATCAATTAGGGTTTTCCCCTCTTTAACTCCAAGGGGGCTGGTTTTTGAACATTTGCCAATATACCACTGCCGTCGACTCATATCATTCCCAGCATAAATTACAGTTGTATATGAAATTTAAAAATACATAATGTAAAAAACTTAGAAGGATGGGCCTTCACATCCTTTCCAAAGTTCAGATGTATCCAGAACCTGGAATTTTGGTGGAGGCTGAATGAATTCACAAGTTTTGGATAACTTAGGAAATCATGCATCTTGATTCTGTACCTCAGATCTAACATTTTCCAACATTAATGGCTCTTTGTAGGTGTTTTCTGTGGCCAGGTTTAAACTCACTCTAATAAATAAAACAAAGGATTTTCCTCAGGGGGTTGAAGTTACTTTTCTTTGTTTTTGGATTTGAAGGTATTGTACCTGAAATATATAGGAGTGATTTGATTGATTGCTCATGTATGATTAAGCTCACTTGAATTTTAGTGCAAATAGTTTACTTAGCTGTAAGAGTATGGGTTTAGAGTGGAGCTAGAAAGTGATGGTTGTCTAGCAGTTGGGGTGGGGGCTGGAGGAGATCATGATCTCCCCCATTCAGATAGGTGGCCAGAAGCCTGGAAATCCGACTTCTGACGTATGAAGCCACTGTCTTTTCCTCCTCAGGATGTGTGAAGTCCAGCATTGTAATAAAAGATACATCTGAACACATTCAGCTTTGCAGGTGGTATAGCTGCAGTTTTAACACAAAACATGAAACTTTCCATGTATTTTTACTTTCAACTATTGCACCTGGGAGGTCCATAGTCAGGGTATGCCCTCCACATTGCTCCTCACTGAGCCCCCAATAGTTACCTCGTTAGATATGATTACCTCCATATAGACAGTCCCAAAGTATTATAACAGTGTATTTGATTGTAATATCTAAATATTTTATTACACAAAACAAACGGGAGCTTAGAGTAATAGAAATAAAATAAAATAATGATACACATTGAAGACTGTGAAATAATAGTTAAAGGGGGCAAAATCACAGGAAATGCCTTTCTCGGAGCCTAATTAACTAAATAGAAAACTGGTTTATTTTTTACAACTAAAAAAATAAATAAGTAGAAAGCAGAAAAGGAAAATGAGACAAGCTTATGCTGTAAAATTGAAAAGTGACAGAAAAAAACCAAAAATTCTGCATAGTCTAGTGTAGCAGAAAATAACTCAGCAAAGATAGAAATTGAATAAAATCCTAAGAAGTCCCCTAAATACCACTCAATTTTTGGGAAAACATACCAAGGGGATAAATAAGCAATACTGGGAAAAATCAAGAAACATATCTTTCTAATTGCTCTTTTACATTCAATGGCAAAAGAAGCACAATGCTTATTCTTTTCTGAGAAATAGGGCTGAGTTCAGAGAGCAAGCTGGGTGGACTGGGAGTTGGTACAGGATTTCAGAAGAGAAAGCAGAGCTCAAATTTCCCGATGACTGTTTAAAAGAGTTCTAATGAAATGTTGACTACTCGGAATCCATTTCCATAAACTCAGGAAGGATTGAAAACACTCAAATTGAAGCTCAGACAAGCAGGAAAAACAACAACAACAAAACAAACAAACAAAAAAAACGAAACCCTGAAATAAAGTATGAATGGTGTCAAGGGGAATTCACTCAGAAATGTATCTGGACAAAAAGAAAGTATAAAATATGTTAAATATGAGACAGATGAAAAGAAGTAAAATAGAAGCTATAATAGAATGGAACAAAAATAGAAAACAAAAATCAGTAAAAGAAAGAGGGAAAAAATGAGTGAAAAGAGCCAGGAAGAGCAAAACCAGAAGAATCTAATCCTGAATAAAATGCAAACTAGGATACAGAAGAAAGTATTCCAAAGTTGTTCATGCTACAGAAGAATTCACAAATAATATTAATCAAGTTAAAGTAGAACTACAAAGATGAGAAGATACAAAAGAGTAAGATGTAAAAGGAGATTGAACAATAAGTAAGCAAATTGATAACTAAGCACAAGTTATTAGCTTATACATAAATGAGAAAGACACAGCTGAAAATAAAACTTCCATACAAAATCTGGAGCAAGAAAAGATTTGGAGATACAGTAGAGGAAAATTTTTTAGAAACAAAGAAAAATAATCCCTTGAAACTTAAGGAAACACACTTCATAGCAGGAAAAATTATTTGCAATTAATGACACTGAGACATATTTTGATTCACTCATTGTGCTTAAGAATAAAGAAATAATTTTTAAGTAATCACAGGTCTTCAGATATCCAGAGGAAAAATTAGTTGATTCAGAGGGAGAAAAAAAAATCAGGGTAGTCACTATTATTCATGAAGTAGTGAATTTCCTCATCCAAATAAAAAGATTGGTATTGTTACTTTTAATTTCAAGATTAAAAAAATGGTCTAGGGAAAGTAAATGGCATACTTGGAGTTACAGATCAATAGCAGAGTTTATACTAGAACCCAGATGTTCTGATTTGTGGTCAAGCATTTGGAATATCAAATATGTAGCTTCTTTCACCCACATGCAATGTGCCATAAAACTTTTCTTTTTTCTGTATCTTAATTTGCTTTTGATTACCTTGGCCCTCCTCATTCAGGAAAGCCATTATAGGCATTAAAATCAGATATACAGTGAAATATCATGATTTTCTGGAAAGATAGTACTTTCTAGACACTATGAGTTTATAACTGTTACTAGGTAAGAGTACTTCAGAGTAGAGGCCAGAGAAAGGCAAGTGCAGTTCAGTGTCAGGGGCATGGACAGTAGAATTTGACCTAGAAGAAAGCCCATGATCAACCTTCTAAGGGGCTCAGGAGAAGAAAACTATGGAAACGACAGTTTTTAAATTCAATGGAAAAAAGATATCATACGGAAAAGGCAGCATTTATTTTTTATTAATCTCTCTAGGCTCTGTTCAGATAATGATCCAATTATATCAGTCACCTTGGATAGAGAACATAAGAGCATAACACTACAGAGCAGCCTGAAATTATAGTTACTGGTAGCCGTGTCCTGCCCCCCTAGACCCCATTTATGCACTGACATTAGATCATCTTTGTTATTTGTAAGTTGTTGTAATACTTTTTGTTGTGAGATTTTTACGTTTGAAATGAAGAAAAAAAATAAAGCACTAACCTTTACTAACCTACCATGAGCTGTGTTTTAGGAATTGCCTTTTGGAGTAAAGTGTACATTCTCTATTCATGCTCTGTTTTTTTTCTGTCTCTGTGACTGAGGGAGAAAAAAACTTCATAAAGGAAAGACAGTGTCCTTTAGGAATTACTATCATGACCTTCTGTGTGAAATATATATAGGCTTTGTAACAGCCTATGGATCTATTACATTTCTTTGCTGATAGCAGCAGTATTTAAAAAATACTTCAATTGCACTATTCCTTTCTTGCTACAGCTAAAGACTGAAGAAGCTGAAGTCATCGTGCATAATGGCTGTCACACACAGGTCACATGATAAGGAGCTCAAATCTAGCTACTAACTAATTGGAATGTCTGTTTAACCCAAAAGACAGGCAGATTCCTGCCAAAGTGTATGTCTAAGTTTGTGATGGTGTGAGCATGTTCCTGTATACTAGGAAAGAAAAGCATTTGCCACTAAGAGGACAGATTAAGTTTTAGGTATTCGAATAGCTTTTGTAAGGTCTACTAGTATTATTTTTCCCTGCTTAGCTGAAATGTTGTTGGTTATTATACTTTTGAATATAAATTATATTGTAGTTAAAAGTGTCACTTTTTTTTTCCATAGGAGCTGGAACAGATGAAATTACACTTTACTATAATTGAATATTTCTGTAAGAAATGTAAAAATATTTTTTTGTGTAACTGCAAGTACACATATGAATTAAATATGAGTCTTAATAAGGTATTACATCTATCTAGTTAAGTAAAAGTAAAAATTATGAATTACTACTTAAAATGAATCAATAGCTTTAGAATTTGAAAAACTAATAGCCCAACATTAATCATTTATTCATTAATCAATCAATCAATCAATTATTCACCAAAAATTGTATTAAGCACCTACTATGTGCCAGGCTAGAATTGTACTAGTAAAAAAGACAATCCATGATCTCACAGGCTTTCCAGTCTAATGCGTTAAAAAGTAAGTCCTAAACAAAGAGCCAAAGAGTATAAAATGTCTAGGGATCTCTGGTACTGGATAAGAGTAAACAACTTCACTCTGTGTCTCCCAGTGAATATGGCTGTAAAAGTTGGAATGAATTCACGGAGCAGGTATTTGAGGGGTCCGAAATATAAACAGTAGCAGGCGAAAGCGGAAAGAAGACAAGAATTAAAAGTAGCACTGAGCTGGCAGTGAGTTTATCCCGTTTTTCCTTCAGTATCTGCCAGCATGAAGACAAGGCAACCTGGAACCTGGAAGCAGGCTTGGGGTAAAGAGAGAGAGCTCCAGAAGAAGACCTCTATTTCTGGCTCTAGAAGCAGGAAAATGGTCTTCTAATGCTCAGAGTTGGGGAATCTCCTACTTTTTTTTTCTTTTCTCTTTTCTCTCACACCTCAGCCCAAGCAATCCAATGACAGCAGGGTGGGTAGATGTAATAGAGAAAAAAACCGACAGTAGCCTAAAACACTGAGAGTGGAGAACCTTTCTCTGTGATGGGAGAAGCTGAGATCCCAAGAAGGTGTGGCAAACTCCTACTGAAATTTTTCTTTCTCTGTCTTCTGGTCACTTGTCCCTAAACACAGCACAGGTGGCAGGAAATGTGCACCAAGGTAAGGTAAATAAAACTTCAGATTTCTGGCTAGAGGACCAGAAACAAGGGCCCCAGGGAACCAGAATGTCCTGGGGAGATGGTGGAGAGGGAATAGTTTGGGAAAATAAACCTCTTAAAGTTCTTGATGAACTCTCAAACTCACCGATGACTGTGCATGCTCACATAGGACCTATACAGCCGAATAGACCACTGCCTAGATCACAGACTGGCCACTTGGCGGTGCAGATGAGGGACAGATCCAATCAGCACTGAAAAGGCTTTGAAATTGGAACCCACATTGAAAGCACAACCTACAGAAGGCTGGCAAGAACTTGTGGCCTCAACCTAACTGGGTCAATTACCTGCTAAAACAATAATATCAACATTCTCCATATGATTTAAACAAGATCCAGAAGCCCATAATATGATATTCAAAATGTCCAAGATATAATGCAAAATTACTCAGTATACTAGGATCAGTTTACGTGCATGAGAAAACATAATCAACACATACTAGCACTGATATTATATAATTGTTGGAATGTTCTGACAAAGACGTTAAAGCAGCTATTGTGAAAATGCTTCAAGTAAGTAAGGATGAACGCTGTTGAAAAAATGGAAAGAAAACCTCAGCAAAGAAATAGAAAATATACAGAAGAACCAAGTGTATACTTTTAGAATTGAAATATAAAATAACCAAAGTTAAAGAAAAGAAAAACTCACCAGAATAATTTAACAGCAGAATGAAGGCGAGAGAGAAAAGGAATCAGTGAATTTGAAAATAGGTCAGAAGATACATCAGTAAAAATGATCCAATTTGAACATTTGAGTAAAAAAGACTTTTAAAGAATGAAAAGAGCCTCAGGGACCTGTGGGATAATAACAAAAAGTCTAACATTTGGGTCATTGGAATTCAAGAAAGGAGAAAGAGTAATATGCAGAAAAAATATTTGAGGAAGCAATGAATAGAAACTTCCCAGATTTGGTGAAAGACAAACCTACTATAGATTCAATACTATAGATTTAAGAAGTTTAGTACATCCCAAATAAGATAAATGCAAAGAAATCCATACCCAGACACATCATAATGAAACTGCTGGAAAATAAAGTCAAATAAAGAATCTTGAAAAAAATCAGGGAAAAAATGGCACATTACTTTTTTTTTTTTTTGAGATGGAGTCTCGTTCTGACGCTTAGGCTGGAGTGCAGTGGCATGATCTCAGCTCACTGCAGCCTCCACCTCCCAGGCTCAAGAGATCCTCCTGCCTCAGCCTCCTTAGTAGCTGGGATGACAGGCATTTGCCACCATACCTGGCTAAGTTTTGGATTTTTAGTAGAGACCAGGTTTCGCCATGTTGGCCAGTCTGGTCTTCAACTCGTGACTTCAGGTAATTTGCCCACCTAGGCCTCCCACAGTGCTGGGATTACAGGTGTGAGCCATTGCACCTGGCCGGGCACATAGCTTTTTAGAGAATAATGATTCAACCAAGAGCTGATTTCTCATTAGAAATCATGGATGGCAAAAGGAATTGGAACAACATTTTCAAAGTTGTGAAAGAAGAGAATTATCAACCCAGAATTTTACATCAAGCAAAAATAATCCTTCAGAAATAATGGCAATCTCAGATGAAGTATAAAGAGAATTTTTTGCCAGCAGAACTACCTCTGGAAGAATTGCTAAGGGAAGATGTTCAGAAAGAAGGAAAATAATACCAGAAAGAAACTTGCAACATTAGGAGCGAAAAGAAAGAGAAATTGCAAATATCCAAGTCAGTATCATTGGCTCTCATTATTTTATTGCATTATTTAAATATTTTTGATAAGTGAAAGCAAAAACTATAATGCTTGATGGGTTTTTAATGTTTGTCAGTGTTATACATAAGAGAGTTACAACATAAAGGAAACAGAGTAAAGGGACTTATATGGTGAAAAGCTTTCTACAGACCACTTGTAGCGGTAAAACATTGATTCTATGTAGATAATAAGAAGTTTAGTATAAATGTTATAATTCCTATAGCAACCACTCAAAAATTATATAAGAATATACGGGCTGGGAGCAGTGGCTCACGCTTGTAATCCCAGCACTTTGGGAAGCCGAGGCAGGTGGGTCACCTGAGGTCAGGAGTTCAAGACCAGCCTGACCAACATGGTGAAACCCTGTCTCTACTAAAAATACAAGAAATTAGCAGGTTGTGGTGGCAGATGCCTGTAATCCCAGCTACTCGGGAGGCTGAGGCAGGAGAATCGCTTGAACCTGGGAGGTGGAGGTTGTAGTGAGGTGAGATCGCACCACTGCTCTCCAGCCTGGGCAACAAGGTGAGACTCCGGCTAAAAAAAAAAAAAAAAAAAGAATACACAGTAAAAAGTGGAGAAATTAAAATGGAACACTAAAAAGTTAAAACAACCTAAAAGAAGACAGAAAAGAAGGAGCAGAGGAATAAAAAAATAGAAGGAAAAAATTGAAAGCAAACCACAATTACAGTTGGAGACTTCAATAATTTTCTCTCAATAATTGATAGAACTCAGATAGAAAATCAACAAAGTCATAGGAGAATGCGAAACATCATAAATTAATAGTGTATAAGTGACATTTATAGAGCACTCCTCTAATCAACAGGAGAATGCACGTTCTTCCCAAATGTACATGGATCATTTATCAAGATAGAATGTATCATAGGACATAAAACAAAACTTAACAAAATTTTAGGCCTGAAATCATAAAAGGTATGTCAATTTATTCTCTAACAATAAAAGAATTAAGTTAGACATAAATAACAGAAAGGCAAGAGTAAAAATCTCCAATCATGTGGAATTTAAAGAGCATACTCCTAAATACTTCATGAGTCAAAGAGGAAGTCTCAACAGAAGTTAGAAAATATTTTGAACTCAACAAAGATGAAAATACAACCGATCTAATTTGTGATATTCAGGTAAAGTAGTACTCACAGGGAAATTTGCAGCATTAAATGCTTATATTAGAGAAGAGGGAAGTTCCAAAAATCAGTAACCTAAGCTTCCGTCTTATGAAACTAGAAAAGAAAGAGCAAAATAAACCCAAAACAACTAGATGGAAAGAAGAACAAAGATAAGAGGAAGAATCAATAAAATTGAAAGCAAAAAATAAAGAAAATTAATGAAATACTTGATATTGTGAAAAGATGACTAAAATTGATTGAAACTACAGTAAGACTTAATAAGAAATAAAGACACATATCACCAATATCCAGGAATGAAAGAAGAGATTTCACTGCATACTCTACATACATTAAAGGGGTAATAAGGGAATACTATGAACAATTACACAAACATAATTTACATGAAATGGAGAATTTCTCAAAACTTACAAGTTGCATATTAATGTTTGCTGAAGATGAAATAAATAACCTGATAGTCCCATAATCATTAAAGAGATTGAAGTCATAGTTAAATTTTTCCAAAAAGAAAATCTATAGGGCAAGATGGTTTCACTGGTAAACTTTACCAAACATTTAAGGAAGAAATAGCACCAATTGTATATAGTGCCTCTCAGAAAATTGCAGAGAAGAGAATACTTCCTTTTAAAATAGATTTTGTGAGGCTAGCATTACCTTAATATTAAAACCATACAAAGACAGTACAAATGAAAAAATAAAAGTACATATTAATACCCCCATGACCAGAGATCCAAAAATCCTCCAAAAAAATTAACAAATAAAATCCAACAATGTATAAAGGGAATAATACACCACAACCAAAAGGGCTGTGTCTCAGGAATGCAAGACTTAACATTTGAAAATTAATCAATGAATTCCATCATATTAACAATCTAAAAATCTAAAAAGCACAGTTATATCAATTGACATAGAAAAAGCATTTGACAAAATTCAACATCCATTCATGCGAATAACACTCAGCAAACTAGAAATAGAAGGGAGTGCACTCAATCTGATATAGGATCAGGAATAAGACAAATATGTCCACTCTCACTACTCCTATTCAATATTGTACTGGAAATATTGGGTAGTGTATAAGGAAATAAAAAGAAATAAAAGGTATATAAATCTAAAGGGAAGAAATACAACTGTCTCTATTCCAAAATGACGTCACTGTTTATGGAGAATAGTCCAGGGAATCTATAAAAACTTCCTAGAACTAATATATGAGCTTGATGTGGTCATAGGCTACTAGGTCAAAACACAAAAAAGTCAATCATATTTTTATATCCTGCTTAGCAATAAATAATTGGAAACCGAAATTTGTGAAAAATATCATTTTTAATAGCTCCAAAAAATGAAATATGTATGTATAAATCTCACAAATCATTTAAAAGATATGTATGCTGAAAACAAAATGCTGATCAATGAAATCAAAGAAGATCTAAATAAATGAAGAGACTCTGTGTTCATGGATTTGAAGGCTCAACATAGTAAAGATGTCAATTTTCCCCAAGTTGATCTATATATTTAACACAATTTCAATCAAAATCTTAGCAGGAATTTTTGTAGATATGTTAGTTTTTTACTGCTGTATATCCAATTACCCCAAAATGTTGTGACTTAACACAATATGCATTTATTATCTCACAATTTCTGTGAGTCAGGAATCTGGACATGGATTCCTATCATACATTTCTGACAGGCTGCAATCAAGATGTAGGCTGGGCTAATCTTAACTCTTGACTGGAAAAGGATCCACTCCCAAGCTCATGTACTTATTAACAAGATTCAGTTATATGTGGGCTGTTTGACTAAGGGCCTCAATTCCTATCTGGTTGTTGCCTAGAGGCCTTTCTCATTTCTCTAACATGTGGGACTCTCCAACATGCCAATTCGTGTCATCAAAGCTAGCAAGAGAGAGAGTCTGTTGTCAAGACAGCAGACACATTCTTTTTAAACTTAATAATAGAAGTGACATTCCCTCAACATTGCTGAATTCTGTTTTGAGGAGCAAGTTACCTGGGGAGAAATTACACAAGGCTGTGAACACCAGGAGGCAGGGACACCGGGTGGCATCTTAGAAGCTGCCAATCAGAGTAGATATAGACAAACGCATTTTAAAATTTTTATGGAAAGGCAAAGTTACTATAATATCTAAAATAAATCTGAAGGAAAGTAAAAAGTTGAAGCAAATATACTACCCATTTTTTAGATATATGAAAAAACGACAGTAATTGGGGCAATGTCATTTAGCCTCAAAAACAGATGAATAGATCAATGCAATAGAATAGAGAGTCCAGGAATGGACCCATACAAATATGGCCAATTGATTTTTGACAAAGGTGCAAAAATAGTTCAATGAAGAAAACATCCTTTTTAACAAATGGTATTGAAACTATTGGACATCCATATGCAGAAAAATAAACCTTGAAATAAATCTCACATCTAATAAAATTAACTTAAAATGGAGCATAGCCTGCCAGGCCTGGTGGCTCGTGCCTCTAATCCCAGCACTTTGGGAGGCCAAGGTGGGCAAATCACCTGAGGTCGGGAGTTCGAGACCAGCCTGACCAACATGGGGAAACCCTGTCTCTATTAAATACAAAATTAGCCGGACGTGGTGGTGCATGCCTGTAATCCTAGCTACTTGGCTAGGGCAGGAGAATCACTTGAACCCGGGAGGTGGAGGTTGCAATGAGCCGAGATCACACCATTGCACTCCAGCCTGGAGGGGAACGAGAGCGAAACTCAAACTCCGTCTAAAAAAAAAAAAAAAACAAAAACCATAGACTTAAACGTAAAATGGAAAATTACAAAACTTTTAGAAGAAAATATAGGAGAAACATTTTCATAACCTGGGATTAGGCAAAGAGTTCATAGACAAAACACCAAAAGTATGAACAATTAAAGAAAAAAATTAACAGAGTGGACTTCATCAAAATTAAAGACTGTTGCTCTGTGAAAGACATTGTTAAGAGAATGAAAGGGCAAGCTAAAGTCTGGAAAAATATTTACAAATCACACACCTAACAAATTATTTCTATTCAGAATAATTAAATAATTATAATAACTCAACATTAAGAAAACAATTTTAAAATTTGCAAAACTCTTAGAAGGCAAGCCCAGTGAGGTTGCCAGATATAAGATCAACAAGCAAAAATTAATTACATTTCTGTATGCTAGAAACAAACCTATGGAAGGAAAAATTTTAAATGCATATAATTTATGATAGCCCCAAAAATATGAAATACTTAGGTATTAATCTAACCAAACATGCAGACTGAGCACTGAAAATTATAAGATTTACCTGTGTAACAAACCTGCACTTCCTGCACATGTATCCTGAACTTAAAATAAAATTTAAAAAAAATTCATGAATGAAATCAAAGAAGATCTAAATAAATGAACAACCATAGAGAGTTCATGGATTCAGAAGATCCAAGATAATAAATATATCAATTCCTTCCAAATCTAGATTGAACACAATTACTAGCAAACTCCCAGAAAAAGTTTTTTTGTAGATAGATCATCTTATTTTAAAATTAATATCGAAAGGCGAAGGAGCCAGACTAGCTAAATCAGTTTTGAAAAAGAAGAAATTAAATCTTATTATATAGCTACAGTAAGCAAGACAGTATGGTATTAGTGGAAGGATGTACACATAGATCAGTGGAATTGAATATAGAATCTATAAATAGATCCACAGTTGTACAGCCAACTGTACTTTTGTACAAAAGTGCAAAAATCCTTTTCAGTGGAGGAGAGACAGTCTTTTTAACAAATGGTGCTGAAGCAATTGGATAGCTATAGGTTAAGAAAATATAAGCCTTGATGTAAACTTCACAACTTATACAAAAATAAATTTAAAATGTTTCAGGGGTTTAAATGCGAAACTATAAAACTCTTAAAAGAAAACATAGGAGAACATCTTCAGGACTTAGGGCTAAGTGAAGAGATTTTAGAGACAACAACTGTATAATTCATAAAAGAAAAAGTTGATAAATTGGACTTAATCAAATTTAAAAAACATTTTTATTGTTAGGGATCCTGTTAAGAGGACGAGAAGACAAGCCACTGACCGGGAGGTTGCGTTTGAAAGTCATATGCACAATAAAGAACTGGCAGCTAAAACATATTAAGAATACTCAAAATTCAACTCTAAAAAATAGTTCAATTGGAATATATGCAAAATACATGAACAGGTATTTCAGAAGAAAAGGGGATACAGATGGCCAAAAAAGTATGTGAAAAGATATTCAACATCATTCACCATTAGAGAAATGCAAATTAAAACTACCACAATATATACATCTATTAAAATGGCTAAAATAAAAAAAGTGATAAAACCAAATGATAGCAAGGGTACAGAGAAATGGGACCTCTCTTACATTGCAATGGGAAATCGAAAATAGTTCAGGCACTCTGGAAAGCATTTTGGCAGTTTCTTGTAAAACAAAACACACATTTACCACGCAAATCAGCAGTTGCTCTCCTCGGCATTTCTCCCAGAGAGATGACAACTTATGTTCACACAAAAACCAGTACATGAATGTTCATAGCAGCTTCATTTGTAATATCCCCGAACTGTAAACAATCCAAATGTTTTTCAATGGGTGATTGGTGAAACAAACTCTGGCACATCCATACCATGGAATACTACTCAGCAATAAAAAGAAACAAAGTATTGATACATGTAACAACTTCGATGAATCTCAAAGGCAATATTTTTAGGAAAAAAAAGACAGTCTCAAAGGTTGCATAATGTATGTTTCCATTTATATTACATTCTGAAAATGACAAAATATTAAGTTGAAGAACAGATTAGTGGTTACCAGAGGACAAGAACAGAGGGTGGGGGATTGGTGAGATTAGAAAGCAGTAGCATGAGGGAGTTTCATCTGGGAGATGGACCAGTCTGTATCTTGATTTGTCAACAGTGACACGAACCTATACATGGGATCAAACTGCCTAAAACTACGCATACACACAAATGATTGCTCATAAAAACTGGTGAAATCTGAATAAGGTCGATAGTTTAGCTAACAGTATTCTACTAGTGTTAATTTCCTGGTTTTGATATTGTACTATAGTTATTTAAGATGTCACCAATAAGGCAAGCTGGTCAAAGCATTTATAGAACTCTATGTCCCATTTTTGCAACTTTTTCTAAGTTTTTAAATATTTCATAAAAGGCTAAAAAATATTGAGCTAAAGAAGCCACACACAAATTAATGGGCAAAGTCTTGAATAGATACTTCATCAGTGACGATATATGGATAACAAAAATTCACGTGAGAAGGTGGCCAAAATCATCCATTGAGAAATACAGGTTCAAACCATGGTGAGATACCACTACACACCCATTAGAATGGCCATAATAAAAAATGGTGACCATACTGAGTGCTGGCCAGGATCCAAAGGTGAGAAGTCCTATTCATTGCTGGTGGAATGCAAAAAAAAAAAAAAGAAAGAAAAGAAAAATGGTACCACCGCCACCACTTGGGAAAACATACACTTACATATGACTTAGCAATCTCACTTTTAGGTACTTACTCTAGATAAATGAACATTTATGTTCACAATAAAAGCTGTTTAGGATTATTCTTAGCGGCTGTTTGTGATAGCAAAAACTAGAAACAATCCAGATTTTTTTCACGAGATGAGTGGCTACAAAATCCTTAGAACATTCATACAATGGAATACTACTCAGTTTTAGGTATTATCTACTAAAATTATGTATACCTAAATTAGGTATTACCTAAAATTACCTACTGATTTTAGGTAGTGATTATGTGCTAAGGAAGAGAGATAAATCAGGGAAATGTAATGGAAGCTGTTGAGAGGGTGGCCAGGGAAGGCTTCACTGAGAGGGTGATTTTAGAGCAGATGTCTGAGGGAGGAGAGGGAATGACCCAGTTATCTTCCTGCAGGAAGATATTTTCAGGCAGCGGGAACAGCAATTGCAAAGCTCTGAAGCAGAAATATGTCAAGAGGTTGAAGACAGAACAAGGTCAGTAAGACAGGAGTCAGAGTAAGCAATGGAAAGGGAGGGAGGAGATGAGTAGCAAGAGGTAACAACAGGTAGCCGGGCAGATTTGCTGGATGAATGTGTCAATGAATCAATAGAAAAAATTTTGTCATTTTTCTACAGTACATGTTAAGGTTTTATCATCTTTATTTTGGAGGGAAAATCCCTTTTATGTCCACCTTGATTCATTAGTACGCAGTTGAATACTGCTACTTTAGCTTGATCCACATTTCAAATGGAGTCACTATTCCTTACTTGATTATCATCATATTCAGCAATTGAAGTTGATTATTAAATTATTCCTAAGTTTTCAAATTGTTTCTCTGCAAAGATATTATTTTGCAACCCTATTTTCACTTTGTCATTCTTGTTTCTGAATTCTTCGATGACTCTTTCCCAATCCCTCTTCTGTGATGCAATCCTGGAAGGACTTGAAATTTTATTAGGAATCTGACCTAAGTTGCACACAGAGACCAGTATATACTCTACTCCAAGTTTAAGGAACACAAAATTAAAGCCCATAGCCCAGACTTTTCTGAGAATATGAATGCTTATGAGTTTTAGAGACAGTTACTTTTTTTATGAATACTCAGCTCTTGATACTGCTGCTTGGTGTGGAAACTGAGCACCATTTCTCTAATTTGGACTTTTGAGGGACACTTTGCTCTCCTTGCAGCCTAAATGCTGAATATTTATGAATTTTTAATACATGGAACTCCTAAACATAGCTGAAGAAAAATCAAAATGATAAGGGATCATCCAAATTGCAAATCTTTTTCAGATGTTTCAGAAAAGATCTAGTTTCAGTATATGAATAATGATGTGTAATATAGAAACCATTTATTTCACTAAGAGTTAAAACAACATATATCAAGAGGATAAAATGCCACTTTCCCAACTTCTGTAGCTGGAGCAAAGTCTTGAATGAACTGCTGGGCATTTCTTTTAGTGTCAAGGAAGAAGGGGGACCATTTTCACGGCAGCAATAGGTATGAAACCAAAAAATTAAGTACCACCACACTGAAGGAGAAGAAGGGAGCTCCTTACAGATTCATTTAGTGTGTTTATCGCCCTGTCTTCAGGGTGGTCCATGCTGAGGATATGCTAGGCAGATAAAAGTCTACCTTATTTTTAAAAGCAGATTTCTTTTTCCAGGAAGAAATTCTCTGTGGGAGGAGCATTGCCCATGGATCAGTAAATAAGCACAACAGGAATGGCTGCTTTAGGGGGATTGTTTTCTCTTTGGGGATTCTGTGAGGTAAACTCAGTAGACTGGTTTTTATTAAGTGCCAAAAGAAAAGGTAAGGTTGTACATATAAATTCTTGCTACTATCTTTTATGTAGAAGTATATACACACACACGTATGTGTGCATGTGTCTGTGTATACACAAATACTATGTAGAACCCACAGGCCTCACCTTACCTCTAGGAGTAGGAGGACATATTCTGGGATGTGGTTTTGGGGATCTCAGGAAGAATTTCTTAACCTAGAAACACCTTCACAACTCCAGAGTTGATGTTTGAAATTTCAACACTAGCACTTTGTTTCTTTAAAGTCTTTTTTTTTCACTTGAATGCTGCCTCCTCTATTATCACTGAAAACTTTTCTATATTACCATCTAATTGTGAAAGAATTTCATATTATGTCCAGATTTTAATAAGGAAAAGAAAAAAATGTCCAAAAGACAGACTTGGAACAAAGTTTCAGAATGAGGAGATTGGGCCCTAAATATTATCTATGTCTTGAAATGACTCTGCTTGGAGTAATATATTAATAATGTATATTTATTGAGAACATCACTGCATGCTAAGTAGACTACAGCAATTCTGTGAGATACATTAGTTTCCTGGGAAAACTTTCTGACAAATGATCATTTTATATTTGTATGAGAGATATAATTTTACCTTTTAAAATTATCCTTCACAGTTTTTTATTAGGGTTCTCCAGAGAAGCAGAACCAACAGGATATGGGTGCGTTTGTGTGTGTGTGTGTGTTTGTGTGTGTGTGTGTAGAGATGGGGGGCGCAGAGACAGAGAGAGAGTAAGCAAGAGCAAGATTTATTTTGATGAGTTGGCTCACATGATTGTGGGTGCTTGGTGAATCCAGAATCTGATGAGGTAAGCAGGCAGGCTGGAGACTTAGGGAGGAGTTGCAGTTTGAATCCCCAGGAAGTGTCCTGGCTGAATTCCTTCTTGCTTGAGGGAGGTCAGTCTTTGTTCTCGTAAAGTCTTCAACAAGTTGGATGAGACCCACATACATTATGGAGGGTAATCTGTTTTACTCAAAATTCACCAATTCAAACGTTAATCTCTGATATGATTAGGCTTTGTGTCCCCACCCAAATCTCAGCTTGAATTACAATCTCTATGATCCCCACATGTCAAGGGAGAGATCAAGTGGAGGTAATTGGATCACGGGGGCAGTTTCTTCCATGCTGTTCTTGTGATAGTGAGTTCTCACGAGATCAGATGGTCTTTAAGGGACTCTTTTCCCTTCACTCAGTACTTCTCCTTCCTGCCGCCTTGTGAAGAAGGTGTCTTGCTTCCCCTTCACCTTCTGCCATGATTGTAAGTTTCCTGAGGCCTCCCCAGCCATGCTGAACTGTGAGTCAATTAAACCTCTTTCCTTTGTAAATTACCCAGTCTTGGGCAGTTCTTTATAGCAGTATGAAAATGGACTAATACTATCTCAAAAAAAAAATGTTACTCTCTTCCAAGAAAATGCCTTCACAGAAACATCCAGAATAATGTTTGATCAAATATCTGAGCACCATGGCTCAGCCAAATTGACATATAAAGTTGGCCATTGCAAATTTAGTAGCAATTTTGCTTATTGTTTATTAATATTCTTCATGTTCTTACAAAAGCAGTTAATTTACTCCCTTCGTTAGGATATTTAATAGGTCAATGCTCAGGATATTAAATTCTTTTTAATGAGTATATATATAGCAGATAAAAATGTTAAAAACTCATAATGTAAGGTTGTAAAAGTTAGGACATCAAATGTAACTTTTCAAAAAAGTCTAGATAAAAATGCAGTGTAGGGATATTTGTGATTTATGAGGTGCATTTGATGTTAAGATATTACAGATTCTAATTCTAAATGATGACATGAAACTATTTCTAGCTATTTCCAAGACCACTTCCAGCACTAAATGTGGTGACGGAAACTCAGGGGAACTCTCTCACTTAGAAATTTATTAGAATTTACCAATTACTTGTGATGAGTAATTTATTTTTGGTGGAGCCCAGGACTGAAGTAGGCCCATGCATGGACCTGCTGACATTTTCCCATGGAAGTCTTAAGAAAACCAGCCTGGAGTTTTTCCATAGTTAGATTCTCATCTCCTAGTGACGTTTTATCATAAAAGTAACCCAGGCATGGTTAGTGGCCCTCAAGAGGGTAAAGTTCGCCAGTAATACTTGCATATAAATAGTCAATTATACAGAAGAAATGGTTCAAATGGATTCTTCCCAGGAGGAATAAACTTTGAAATGAGAAAAGAACAATGCCTAGATATTCTTTGTATAAGAAATTGAGCGACTGTTGTGGGGTGGGGGGAGAGGGGAGGGATAGCATCGGGAGATATACCTAATGCTAGATGACGAGTTAGTGGGTGCAGCGCACCAGCATGGCACATGTATACATATGTAACTAACCTGCACAATGTGCACATGTACCCTAAAACTTAAAGTATTAAAAAAAAAAAAAGAAACAATTACTAGTCTCTAAAAAAAAAAAAAAAAAAAAACAGTGGCCCTCAAAGCAATATCAAACTGGCCTCCTGAGAGTTTACTACTTGCTATAAATTGCCTAAATTTTTAAATGTTAATGTCTGTGTCACATTTTGGGATTCCTTCTTTATGCAATGAATAGCTAACAGCTACATTAGTGAAGAAAGAGGATATATTGTAAATTGTGGGGAAACCTATACTAATCTTCCCGCTTATGCCAGATTTGTATTTATTATTTCATTTATATGTGCCAAACACTATGCAGATAGAATTTATGGGGGTTGTTGGGCTTTTTAAACATCAGTCTTATACAGTCAATTTAAGAAAATCTTATGAATGGTTTTATGTATGTATGTATGTATTTATTTATTTAGAGACGGAGTCTCACTCTGTCACCTAGGCTGGAGTGCAGTGGTATGATCTTGGCTTGCTGCAACCTCCGCCTCCCGGGTTCAAGTGATTCTCCTGCCTCAGCCTCCTGAGTAGCTGGGATTATAGGTGCCCGCCACCACGCCTGGCTAAGTTTTTGTATTTTTAGTAGAGACATGGTTTCACCATGTTAGCCAGGACGGTCTCGATCTCCTGACCTCGTGATCCACCCGCCTTGGTCTCCCAAGGTGTTGGGATTACAGGCGTGAGCCACTGTGCCCAGCGGAATGTGTTTTATTTAGTAATGAAAATAAAGCAACTGGTCTTATAGAGCAGTGGTTCTCAAAATTCAGAATGATTTGATGGGTTTGTTCAGATGCAGATATCTGGGTGCTACAAACAGTATTTCTGATTCAGTAGGTCTTAGGTGGGGACTGAAATTTGGAATTTTAACAAGTTTCCAGGTGATTCTAATGCTGCTGGTTCTGGGAGTAGACCTTGAGAACCAGTGCTGAGGATTGAACACTTTCAGCGTTGTGAGCTATTGGCCTCAAAGAAATCCCTCCAAAGACAAATGCAAGATTCTCCCTTTTCTAAAAAGATCTTAAATGATAGGGGAAATAACTATTTAGGCTATTAATGCAAGATTGTAAATTATTATTATGTATACCATAGTTAGATAAATTTTCAAATTTTCAACTTGAAAGTTTAGGCTTGATCTCTCCTTGTCACCAAATAATGATGCTCAGAGAAAAACCATGACTTAAAACAGAACTACCATTTGACCCGGCAGTCCCATTATTGGGCCTATACCCAAAGGAAAATCTTCCTACCAAAAAGACACATGCACTTATGTTCATCACAGCACTGTTCATAATAGCAAAGACATGGAATCAATCTAAGTGCTTATCAACAGTGGATTGGACAAAGAAAATGTGGCTCATATCCACCATGGAATACCATATACTCATAAAAAAGAGTGAAATCATGTTCATTGCAGCAACATGGATGCAGCTGGAGGCCATTATCCTAGGCTAATTAAGGCAGACACAGAAAACCAAATACCACATGTTCTCACTTATAAGTGGGAGATAAGCATTGTATGCACTTAGACGTAAAGATAGGAACAATAGACACTGAGCACTACAAGAGAGGAGGGAGGGAGCTGGAAAGGGCTAAAATACTACCTATGGACAAACTCTTTATGTATTTTTGACTTAACGATATTTTCAACTTATGATAGGCTTTTTGGTAGATAAACTCATCATAAGTCGAGGAGCACCTGTATATATTTTACTAATGTTTAAAGCTGTAGTTGCCTTCAGCTGAGGACCTTGCTACATAAGTGTGACCCTCAGATCACCAACATCAGCATCATCTGGGAAACGCGTAATCCTGTACCCTATCCCAGATCCAGAGTTCAAATCTGCATTTTAACAAGATCTCCAGGTGATTCATTTTCAATCAATATTTGGGAAGACCTGCTTTAGGAATAATTTCTTAAGAAATAATACTGGTGATTTCAATGCAGAAGCAGAAACTTTTAAAACACAATGTGAAGTACCTGTGGATTGGTAGGCTGGCTGGGGAAATCAGTCTTAATAAGGTGTTACAGCTGGAAGGCAGGGAAGAGCTTAGCTGTTGACCATTCTGACTTTGGTCATGCTGAGTTTTTCTATTTGTGTAAAAGAAACCCATTAATTAAATAGCCTTAGATTCTAAACAGCAGGGAGAAAAATCAATTAGAACACCTTGGAGAGTGAGAAAGAATTGGGAAAAATTCATGATCAGATAGCCAGCATTTCTTGAGAGGGATGGTTAGGTATGACCTCTCCATGTCACTAGGTAATGATACCCACCCCCGTCCTCCCCCCCAAAAAAAATCATGGGGAAATCACTGCTTGTACCCAAGTCATTTGACACTTAAAAAAAATCTACAGGCAGTAACCATTTAAAATACGCCTTGATTTCTTTAAGTCAAAGAAAAATGCACAAAGTAGCCAGTGCAAATGAGAGGTAAACAAGTTCAGCACAATTGTTTTGTCATTTGTTTTTGCCAGTATTTCTTATGTTTTTCCAGGTTCTGAATTAAATATGGATTGTCCGATAAGAGTAAATAGAAATAATGCCAGTTGCTGCAGTTGAGATTTCAGTTCAGAGTTGCTTATATTTGAGTCCTGGGGGAAATGACCAGAATGAATGGCTTTAGAATCTTCCATGCAAGAAAGGCAGCTTTCCATGGTCAGCATACTCACTCTCCTACACTTCTGCAGCCTTTTATCCATCTTGTAGTTGGATGGATCCTTTTAAAACATAAATTATAACATGCTACTCCTCTGCTCAGGGCCCTCCAGGGATATTCCATTGCACTTAGAATAAAATCTAGAATCCTTATCGTGCACTCCAAGGTCATTATCTTGTCCCTGGATCCCTGTCCTGCACCCTCTTGCTATTCCCTTCCGCTACACTGTCCTCCTTCTCCTTGACTGACAAGTATGCCAGGGTCTCAGGGCCTCTGCCTATACTTCCTTCACATGATCCTTTCCTCAGTTCTTCTGGGTTTCTACTTCAGTTGCCTCCATGATGGGATTTTTCGGACCATCTGATATGAAATTGTACCCCTCAATCATTTTGTAATCACCACATAACTTTTAACTTTCTTCATCCTGATGTTGTAGCAAATAATACTTTGTTTCTTGTTGTCTCCCTCTTTCCCACTTCAACAAGCATTTATCTGTTTTGCATCGCACTCTATTTCTATGCTTGGTACATAGGAAGGGTTCAATAAATATTAATGTTTATTGAGTGACTAATATAATCCAGTTGATTAATCCTTCTGTTCAAGCATCCATAGGATGTCTTTTTTGACATACCATAGCTCAGTGAATATATTTGCATAGTAGTGTGCCCCTGTTTCCCCTTCTGTTTGAGGGTAGAGCCGCAAGAAGAAAACTTCTACTTATTTATTGCATATTGCTCATTCCTGTACATTTATTATGTCATTATTTTTATTCACAACAATATTGTAAGTAAGGCACTATTGGTTTTATTTTATAAATGAATAAATTAAGATGTTGAGAGTTGAAATGGTTTATCCAAATTCATAGAGCTAACAAATGGTGGCGTTCTTTAGATCGAGAGGCACAACAAAGAAAGTGGAAGATAGTCCAAAAATCGGAAAAAGATGTTAGCAATCCATATAACTGACAAAGGACTAATATGGAGAAGAAATACAGAACACTTAGAAATCAACTTGAAAAAGGTAGACAGCCCTATAGAAAATGGAGTAAAGGCTATGGATAGGCAATTTACAAGATAATAGTTCTGAATGGCTGATAAACAGCTGATGTTTCACCTGACTGGTAATTAGGAAACTGCAAATTAAAACTACAAAATATGGGCCAGGTGCAGTGGCTCATGCCTGTAATCCCAGCACTTTGGGAGGCTGAGGTGGGTGGATCATGAGGTCAGGAGTTTGAGATCAGCCAGTTTGAGGCCAGCCTGGCCAACATGGCGAAACTCCGTCTCCACTAAAAATACAAAAATTAGCGGGGTGTGGTGGTTCGCGCCTGTAATCCCAGCTATTCAAGAGGCTGAGGCAGGAGAATTGCTTGAACTCGGGAGGCGGAGGTTGCAGTGAGCCTAGATCATGCCACTGCACTCAAGCCTGGGCGACAGAGCAAGACTCCATCTTGGGAGAAAAAAAAAACAAAAAAATCCTACAAAATACCATTTCACACTCATCAGACCAGTGAAAGTTAGCCTAACAATTCCACTTGTAGGGAAATAGGAATGTACATATTAAACTACTGCTCGGAGTGTAAATTAGTTGAACCACTTTAAAGAACTACAGGCAATATATCTAGTAAAGATGAAAATGTGCATTCTATATGACCCAGCAGTGATGCTTCTAGGTATGTATCAGGGGGTGATATTCAAAATATTTAACAACTGCTCTCGGGTACCAATCAATTAGAACAAACATATACTGTAAATGACCGTGTTGGTCATACTGGTCTATTTCACTTGAAAATCAATCCTTTATATGCCTTTGAGAGATTCCTACACACATGCACGAGGGAACTTATCTAACAATGTTCACTACGGCATTATTGTAAGAGTCCCAAACTACAAATAATCTACATGTCTATGTATAGAGTAATGGATAAATACTCAAATAGCCATAGAATGGCATGCTATTCAAATTTAAATGGATGAACTAGATCTACATATTAATAAATCAGCTTTGATAAATTTCACTACCTATTGAGCAAAGAAGATTTTCAAAAAGATTCATATGGCATGACACCATTTATATAAAATTGAGAACATGAATAACAATACTACATAGTAAAAATAAAAATACACATGGGAAGGATGCATACCAACTTCAGGAGAGTAGTTACCTCTGGAGTACAAAGGAGGGAAATAGGATAACATAGAATTTTAAATCTCTATAGTCTTTAATTTCTTAACAAAATAAACTCTAAAACAAATATGACAAAGTATGAACATTCTGTAAATTTAGATATATACATATATATATATATACATATACACACCTGTTATTTGTTAAACGTTTTATGTATGTTTTATTATTTAAAAAGAAAAAAATATAAATAACATGATGGAACTTCTATAGAACCCAGATCTTTCTGCTTTCAAAGCTGGAAAGCTTTTCAGTACCTCAGTTGCAGAAAAGAGACCTAGCCCTGCTTTATAGTATTTCTCTTATCAATAGTGTCAGGAACATGGTTAGACACCAGTGTCACAATGGTTAGTTATTTGTTGGTCACATCCCAGGAGTCCCCTGATCTACTGAGGTACAAGGTGGTCAAATGGTGGGATTCCTGGCAAAATAACGAATGCTTTCTTTGCACACTCCAGAGTCAGATGAATTGGGAGATAGGTGCCAGACTGGGATGTGTATAATTGCCAGAGACCCCTTACTTCAGAGGTTTTGTCACCACTCTAAACACAGGGCTTTGTGCATGCACCTTTTCTCATTTTGCTACTGCTATGTAAGGCAACTTATATGATGAAGAACTTTTGGCTAGTCTGTGAAGCCCAGCTAGTTGCTGTGTCTTTGCTACTAGGTTTTTCTTTCTTTCTTTTTTTTTTTTGAGATGGAGTCTTGCTCTATCACACAGGCTGGAGTGCAGTGGCACGATCTCAGATCACTGCAACCTCTGCCTCCTAGGTACAAGTGATTCTCCTGCGTCAGCCTCCTGAGTAGCTGGGACTGCAGGTGTGTGCCACCGTACCCGGCTAATTTTGTATTTTTAGTAGAGACAGGGTTTCACCATGTTGGCCAGGATTGTCTCGAACTCCTGACCTCGTGATCCGCCCACCTCTGCCTCCCAAAGTGCTGGGATTACAGGCGTGAGCCACAGCGCCCGGCCCTTTGCTACTAGGTTTTTCACAAGAGCACAAATTTCTCATGTAGGTCTAACTGAGGGCTCAAGAAGCATCTTGGTTTGCCATGACAGCCTACAGAATTAGGTTTCTGAATAAATAATGAGCCTTGACTCCAGTAAGTAGAGATCATTGGCCCTGGCCAAAACCCAGTGGTCTGAGCCATGTCTTCTTTTCTCTTCACAAAACTACGGTTGAATTAGGAAACTTTAGGGTTTAGTGTTGGGGTTGACAGATCTATATAAACCTTTCAACTCCTAGCCCTACCATGACGCCTGGTATGATCGAATATCTCTCAAAAAATAGGAGCCATCTAGATGAGAGCAAAAAACATATCTGGCAAAAAAATTCCATGAAACATTTCCTCTGAACCAGCAAATTTTGTCTTTGAAACATCCTTCCCCCAATTGTTTAGTACAAATTTAACTGCATAATAATAGTTTATTTTCCTTCTCTTCTAAGTTCTTTGACCCTCAAGTAATACTTTGCACAATATTAATATTTATATTTTCTGGCATATTCAATATTGTATTCTAAGATATTTTCTGAAGCAGCCAATATGATTAATATTTATTTAGTTTTCTATATGACCTACTTAAATCTCAACATAGAAAACTGATATATTAAGATACCATGTCAATGATAAATGAAATGATAATGAATTAGACATGCAGTAAATAAGAAAAAAAACACTTTGTCATATTTGAGAGAGTTATCCTAAATCAATTTCTTTGTGGTTTAGGATGATATGAAAAATAAATAGTGCCAAGAAATATCTTCATCTTATCTAAATCATAAGTGTAAAAGTCAACATGTATTTTTATTGCTAAAATGTAAATATCTAAATATGATCACGATGATAGTGAAACTGAGTTTCATGTAAAAGTGTTTTGGGGGCAAATAAATTTAAGTGGTATAATTTGTCTTATTTTAGACATGAAAGTTTATTAATTGAACAGCTTCAGATTTTATAAAGAATAGGCTTGGTAGATAATGATGATATAAATAGTATTCTGAGTGCTATCCTTCTTGGAAAATGGTTATTAAAATTCATTAGAAGTAGCTATTGCTTGTCAGATGATTGTATAAAAGTTTCCAAAAAGAATGGGGTAGATAAAATGTGCGATAAAATAAATAATAATGTATATACCAATGAATTGATTGTCCAGATAGCATGAAAATTCTCATATTTCAAAGAAATGCTAAAAAAGAACTTTAACAGTCTCTGCATGACAACTAGAAGTGATAACTGGATTCATAAAATAATAAATATATATGAGCTTTCTTCATAAGAAAACCAATGTAATACTATAGCTTCTACAGTCCCCTTTTTCTGAAGATTACCTTCCCTCAAGCATAGGGTTGAGGTCCTAGCAGCTATGGTTGTGCTAGAGGGCTCTGTCACCACTAGCCCTCTCACCCATAACACTTGATTGGACCATGAGTAGATACCTGATCCAAAGTGGAGCAATCATTTCCTCTCATAAAGAAATATAAACCTGGAGCCAGACATTCTACCTCAATCTATATTGATAGCATTGACAGAAGTAATGTAGATCAGGGAGCTATGGAATCAGCCATATTCCATCACGTGCATGGAGAAACAGCAAAAGGCACTTTGTAGAGGGAGGAGAATGAAGCAGACAGGCAGAGAAAAGCAGAGGTGGAAAACATACATCTTCCACATACATCTTCCACAGATGGACCAAATAAGTGGAAAACATACATCTTCCACAGATGGACCAAATAAGTGTCCTCCCCATGGGAACAACTCCGAAAACAAAAGGATCATGTTTTTGGAATTCTTTTATTTATGAGACATTAACATTTATAATTTGTGAGTGACAACTAGGTGGAATTGGCCTTTACCATTATCTTACAATCTTTTGTTTTAAAAAACCTATTGAGTATAATACTTTTTATACTGGTTGCTTTATATGTATATCATCAAGTCTTCATGAAGCACAGGTTAAAATCACCATCCATATTTTAGAGCTGAGTAAACCAAGACTTAGGGCCTTTATTTTTATTTTTTTTGAGACAGAGTCTCGCTCTCTCGCCCAGGCTGGAGTGCAGTGGTGCGATCTCGGCTCACTGCAAGCTCCGCCTCTCCAGTTCACGCCATTCTCCTGCCTCAGCCTCCCGAGTAGCTGGGACTACAGGCGCCCGCCACCACGCCCGGCTAATTTTCTGTATTTTTTAGTAGAGACGGGGTTTCACCATGTTAGCCAGGATGGTCTCGATCTACTAACCTCGTGATCCGCCCGCCTCTGCCTCCCAAAGTGCTGGGATTACAGGCGTGAGCCACTGTGCCCGGCCTAAAATCACCGTCCTTATTTTAGAGCTGAGTAAACCAAGACTTAGGACCTTTATATAACTTGCCCAAACTCACGTAACTGATTGCAGCTGGCCAAACCGAGACTCAGGCTCAGGTCTTTCTGGCTCCGGAGACTATGCCCTTAACTATTATCTTATGCTTGAATCTGGAGGCAGCAACTGGTATCTTCTGAAAAGGAAAGGGGGAGATCTTTTTCCCTTATCTACATGAACAGTAAGTTCAGCTTACTCTGCATACTGTGCATGCTGTTCCCTGCTCTGAATGACAGAATGAGGTTTGGGGGAGGTAAAAGGCAGGCTATGTGTTTTCAGCTAAACTGGACACACAGTGTATGCATGTGTAATATATGTGTATGTGTTGCACACTTGTGTATGTGTTGTAGAAGGGTGGGTAAGGAGGAGACCCTTTTCCAGAAGTAGAAAACACTTATCCCCTTTAGTTACCATCATTTAACATTCTCTTATCTGTGAGACAGCAGAGTTAAATTAGAATGAAATGTCATATGGTACTTGATGGGAAGGCACTATAAAATATCGTGTGTGTTACAGGTAGGGCCTACAAAGAGAACAAAAACAGAAATGCCTGGGAAGGGATATGACAAAGCCACATTTATTGATTGCAGAGAAAATTAAAACATTTATGTAAAATGGCATATAGGTTCTCACAGGGCATAAGCCTAAAGTGAGTTAGTTTGGACTTCAAAGGGATTTTGCTGAATATGAGAAATGGGTTCCAATTGAAATTTTAATTAGGACCCCAAAACACATTGGTATACTTACTGCCAAAAGTTCGCCACATATTGCAAGCTTAGGAAGATTGGATAGACTTTATTTAAGCTGGGTAAACATCATTGCAGACATTTTACCCCATTGGAAGAGCTAGAAGAAAACAGAAACAGAATTTTGCAGTGGGAGAGGGTATCTGAAGAGGGGACTGACATTTACATGAAATGTGAAAACAATGATGGGCTTTTGGTATTGTCTATGTGCTGTGTGAGGAGCACACAGACTTGAAGATTGTGGTAGTTTTGTGAATTTGAATGGCACTGAACAGCTTTAGCAGCAATTGGAAAGTGAAATGGAGGAGTTAGCATAAGGAGAGAAGACCAGTCCTCCTTTCATCTTTTCATTATAGATTTTTATCCAGTCAATACACCAAGAAATTCTGAATTACTTTTTTTTTTTTTTAAAGGGAAGGACACTTGGGTTACAGGAAAGGAGGAGGGAGGGAGAGAAATGTTTTTGCTGACTTTCACAATATTCTTGTAGAAATACTTGCTCTTTTATTTTTTTAATTGGATTTTCAGGCTTAGGTGGGAAAACAAACATGGCCCATCAATTCTTGTCTCCATATTCCTCTTCTATAGGAAAAGGTTTTTTAAAAAATTTTCCTTGTGTTCATGAGAAGATTCCTATTGCTTTGGGCTATATATCTCCATTAGGTAGAATTGTTCACCCTGAGCCCCTCTAGGCTGTTGATTGCAAGAATTTCTCCGGTTGGCTACATTTCAAATCTGTCAGAGCCAGTGATGTATTCCAGGTGCAGCCAAGTGTGAATGTTGTTAACGCTATTGGATCAGATGACCTTGATATTGGGTCTCTTCATGACTGCGGCTCAAGTTTTCTACTCTGCTTGTTTCTCACTTCTTCCTCTAATTGCTGCTGACTGTTCAAAAGCTGGGCTTGTTTGATATGCTTCCAATTTTTATAAAATTATAGTAATTCCCTATAGAATCCTGTGTTTTCAGTGTCCCCATTAAATAAACATCCAAGAGAAGAGTTTAATTTGCTTATTATAGTCAACTCTCATCCAAATAAAGTATACCTCATTGGACCCTCTTCTCAATGATGGAAAATTCACAGCCTCCACACAAGGTATTTTATGGCTATTTTTCCAATTTATCAGTTAGGATATTTTGGGCTGCCAGTAATATAATAACTAATAATGACTTAAACAATAAAGATATCTGTTGTTTTATATAATACAAAGTTCATAGGTAGGGGATTCCTGGGTATATTGCTTGGGTCCAATATTTACTGGGGGTAACACCTATGAAAGATAAAGAGGAAAAGTATCACGAGGTCAGGGAAATCCTTCTGACTGCAGCTCAGATCTGATACCTGTGGAAGTAGAAGGTAAAGAGAGGAGGACTGGGTAGGAAGAGCCTAAAACTGCATTGAGGCTCTGAGAAATCAGGGTGAGCCTAACGGGGAGCTCTGCTGCAAATATGGCCCATAGAAGAGTCCAGTGTTGGGCAGAAATGACTGGGCCCCAGTGTCTCACTGTGCTCAGCTATTGGTTGAGACTTCCTGGAAAAGGCTAGCCTTGGCTCAGATGCTGCCAAGGATTGTCTGCAGTTGGGGGCTGTCAGCTAACTGCACTCCACACAGCTGATCAGCAAGCTTTTTCTTGAGTGGAGATGAGCTGCACAGCTCCATAGCTGCCACATAGAGTTTAATTCAGCAGCACAGTTATGTGATCCAGCTGCTTTCCAAATCTCCATGTGGTCATACTTAGCATGCTAGTATTCTTCTTCAGATTTATTTCTACATTGTCTAAAAATGACTGTCACAGCCTCATATCTTCACACAACTGTACAAAAGCAGGAAGGACCTCACATGTCTCTGTTTGTAAGGGAGAGAGATCTTTCTCTAAAACTGCCAAGCAGACTTTCCTGTCAGTGCCGTAGGCCACCTTCCTGTCAGTGCCGTAGGCCACCTTCCTGTCACATACCCATGCTTTATCTGTAAGGCAGGCTAGGAAAGTGAATGTCTGGCTTTTGTAACCTCTATAACAGGAAGTGGGTTATGCCAGCAAGTAGGAAGGGACATAAGAGGGAAGTGGTGGGGGTAGCTGTTGGGTAGGTAAACCACCAGTGTCTGCCACCCTAAATATGGCTAATGTGGCACTTCATAATTTTATTCCCAGAAAAATTCAGATTTTAGAAGTTATAAATTGAGCCTGGATTTATGACTTGTTACACTGGCAGGTTCTTTTGCTTATCTTGCATGCCCCAAATATTCCTGTCCCTTCCCCCAGCCAGCAGTATGAAGCTTTACTGCAGTCTTTCTTCGGATCATTTCTTACTTTTCTTTTATTGTTGTCATGGTTCTGTAGTTTACTAAATGCCACGTGAGCAGATATCCAACCAAACCATTTAGACTAATATTTTATTTTATTATTTTATTTTTTTTTTTGAGACGGAGTCTCACTCTGTCGTCTGGCTGGAGTGTAGTGGCACGATCTCAGCTTACTGCAACCTCCGCCCTCCGAGTTCAATCGATTCTCCTGCCTCAGCCTCCCGAGTAGCTGGGATTACGGGCGCCTGCCACTGCATCTGGTTAATTTGTTGTATTTTTAGTAGATACCGGGTTTCACCTTCTTGGCCAGGCTGGTCTTGAACTCCTGACCTCGTGATCCACCCGCCTCGGCCTCCCAAAGTGCTGGGATTACAGGCGTGAGCCACTGCGCCCGGCTAGACTAATATTTTAAAAAGGACTTGTGAAAAGTCTGATAACTCAGTGATTGTAATTCTCTCATTTTAAGCTTTCAGTTTACCATGCGGGTTTCTCTAGTGCTAGAAAGCTGCAGAGATGCTTAAGGCCCGAGAAGAAGAGTGGTAAAAATATTGCATAGTGTGAAAAATACCTTTACAGGGTTCTTATTTTGCTGTAAACTGAGATGTCTGTGTGCTTTGCCTAATAATGTCTTTCTCATCTCTCCTATATTTCTGTGTACTCTAGGTCGCTTCTTCATTGAATCTATAATTTTCAGCACAGAGATAGCAAGCTCTACTTACTCACTTTTTGAATGTGGGAAAGTTATGAAACCTCTCTGAGCATTAGTCTCCTAATCTGTAAAATGAGATAAAAGTGTCCCTTTTATGTGGGTGCCTTGTGTAAAAGACACAAACAACATATATTATTTCTTATTATAAGGTGAGGTGTAGGCCAACAATTGTCAACAGACAAAACAAGTAACAGAAATAGAAAAGTTTACTTTTGCTCAATGAAAATAAAATAATGTACTTATCTTCCTTCAGCTATTTACTGTGCTCCTACTATGTTCGAGGCATTGTTTTTAGCACTTAAGATGCAGTGTTAGCGTGGACACATAGAGGGGAACAACACATACTGGGGCTTTTTGGAGGGTGGCGTGTGGGAGGAGGGAGAGGATCAAGACAAATAACTAATAGGTACTAGGCCTAATACCTGGGTGATGAAATAATCTGTACAACAAACCCCCATGACACAAGTTTACCCATGTAACAAACCTGGCACTTGTAACCCTGAACTTAAAAGTTAAAAAAAAGATGCAGTGTTAGAAAAAAGATATCTCCTACCAGTGGCATTTACATTTAAGTGGGGGGAAAGACAAGAGATGCTTGTATTTTAAATACCCTCAGATACAATGCCTGTTGAATTTCTGCAGTCATTTAATTATTCATTAAGTTACTTTTGAAGCAGTTATTCGAAAGTTATGCTTGACATTTTTATTATAATAAAAGTAACATTGTTTTATAGAAATTTTAGAAAATAAGGTAAAGATTAAAACCATGTAGTGGCCAGGCACGGTGGCTAACGCCCGTAATTCCAGCACTTTGGGAGGCCGAGGTGGGTGGATCACTTGAGGTCAGGAGTTTGAGGTCAGCCTGGCCAACATGGTGAAACCCCGTCTCTACTAAAAATACAAACATTTGCCTGGTGTGGTGGTGTGCACCTGTAATCCCAGCCCCTGGAGAGGCTGAGGTAGGAGAATTGCTTGAACCTGGGAGGTGGAGGTTGCAGTGAGCTGAGATCACGCCACTGCACTCCAGCCTGGGCGACAGAGTGAGACTCCATCTCAAAAACAAAACAAAACAAAACAAAAAAACAAAACCATCTATAATCCCATAATGTAGAAAACCATGGTTAGTGTGTGTGTCTATGTGTGTCCATTTTATTTGCTTTTGTTTATATAGATATATGGACCAATGTAGTTTTCTAAAAACAATCGAGATCATTTTATAAACTGCTTTTCCTTATATTTTAAAATATTTGTTAAGAACATGATTTCTGCTATTCCAAATCAAGAATAGATATGCTACAATTTAACTAGTATCATATCATTGGACCTTGAGGATTAAAAAAAAATTATGTTAATTAACACTAAGATAAATAGCCTTGTTTATAAATATTGGTATGTATATCTGATTATCTCTTTGGCGTAAATGTCTGGAAGTAATATTACTGAGCCAAAGTCTGTTAAACATATACAGATTATATGTATAATCTCAACTGTCCCTTCACAGAATAGAATTAAATCGAATTTTAATTTATCAGTGTTTATTTCCCTGCATCCTTTATAGCATTAGGCCCTTAAAAAGAACCTTAACCCAATTTGTTAGAGAAAAGTTACATAATTGGTTTAATTTTAATTCCTTTGATTATAAAGAAGTCAAGCACTTTTTAATACATATGTTGTTCACTTGTCTAGTGAGTTGCCTTTTACATTTCAGCCCATATTTATTCAATTCATCTTTTACTTTTTCTTTGTAAAAAGCTCCATATATAAAATATAAATAACTATGATCATATTATATATTTTAAATTATTTTTCTGGTGTTTCCTTTGCCTTTGATGATATTTTCAATATTAAGAAGATTTTCATTTTTACTTTATCAAACCTATTTGTATTTACTTTTAATTTTCTGTGGTTGCTTTTCTGTTTTAAAATTATTTTCCACATTGATATCAGAAATTATTTCCCTCTATAAACTTGATATTCTTTTGTTTTTTATAAAAGCAATAATCTTGTGGGAATTATTTTCTAATAGTAAGAGTTTTTTGGTTGATCAATTGTCCTGCTATATATTATGTATTTTTCATTTATTTATTTTACTTATTTGGTTTGGAATAGATTTTTCTTTCTTCACTGATTTAAAACGGTCTACCTTTATTGCCTACTAGATTCCTATGCAGATAGTATAAATGTCAACATTATTCTTTGATAACAAGAACTGTAACTGCAGAAGTTTTGAAATGAAGGAGAGTAGATAGGAACTTAGGGAAGATATGGCACTTTGGCTGGACCCAGAATGATAAAGGTGATTTGTCTTGGCAGAGAGGAAAGAGAAAGGGCATTCCAAATGGGGGAAAACAGCTTGAGCAACACCCAGAATAGTTAACAAGTATTATATATAGTAGGTGATGGGAGAGGGAAGGTGGAAGGGACCTAATATTTGTTGAATGCCTACTGAATGTGAGTCACCATGCTAAGAATCTTATGCACAACTCTGAGGTCAGCTGAATCCTCGTACTTTGAGTCCTGTGTATATTCAGTGCTTTGCTTCCCATCTGTCCCAATTTGTATGTAGAACTAAGTATTTCTTTGAATTTCTGAAACACAGTTTACTTACACAAAAACTTTACTGGTCAATCAATGCAATCAGTTTCTTGACCTCAACACCGTATGTTCTGGACTGAAAAATCCATTGTTTTAAGTTACTGTGCTGTGCATTTTAAGTTGTTTATCCTTGACTTCTACCCACTAGATGCCAGTAGCAATGCTGCCCCCTAGTAGGGACAACTAAAATTGTCTCCAGACATTGCCAAATGTCCCTTAGGGAGCAAAATCAACTCCAGCTGAGAAATACAGATTATACCAAAGAAAGGAAAGTTAGTGGAGGGTTTTTTTTTTTTTTTTTAAACAGAGTCTTGCTCTGCCACCCAGGCTGGAGTGCAGTGGCGCCATCTCAGCTCACTGCAACCTCCGCCTCCTGGCTTCAATCGATTCTCCTGCCTCAGCCTCCTGAGTAGCTGGGATTACAGGCACCCGCCACCACGCCTGGCTAATTTTTTGTATTTTTAGTAGAGATGGGGTTTTACCATGTTAGTCAGGCTGGTCTCGAACTCCTGACCTCAGGTGATTCACCCGCCTCTACCTCCCAAAGTGCTGGGATTACAGGCGTGCATCACCATGCCCAGCCAGTGGAGGGTTTTGTATTGTGCAGTGCACAACAAATGAATATCCTCTTTTTGTTTTCCTTCGTAAAGTCCCTTCTTGGCTTCTCTACACCTAGGTTTGCGCTTTTATTTTTGCTTAATCCATTGCAAGGTTTCTCAACTGTGGCACTACTGACATTCAGGCCAGATAATTCTTTGTTTTAGGGAGCTCTCCTATGAATTGTGGGATGTTTAGTGGCATCCTCCGACTCTACCCAGGAGATACCAGTACCACCACCATCACCCTCAGTTATGACGACTGATATGGTTTGGTTGTGTCCCCATCCAAATGTCGTCTTGAATTGTAGCTCCCATAATTCCCATATGTCGGGGAAGGGACCGGTGAGAGGTAATTGGATCATGGGGCGGGTCATTCCTGTGCTGTTCTTGTGATAATGAATAAGTCTCATGAGATCTGATGGTTTTATAAAGGGGAGTTTCCCTGTACAAGCTCTCTTGCCTGCTCACCACATAAGACTTGCCTTTGCTCCTCCTTCACCCTCTGCTATGATTGTGAGGCCTCCTCAGCCATGTGGAACTGTGAATACATTAAACCTCGTTTTCTTTATAAATTACCCAGTCTTGGGTGTTTCTTCATAGCAGTATGAAAATGGACTAATACAGTAAATTGGTACCAGTAGAGTGAGGTGCTGCTGTAAAGATACCCAAAATATGGAAATGACTTTGGAACTGGGTAACAGGCAGAGGTTGGAACAGTTTGGAGGGCTCAGAAGAAGACAGGAAGATGTGGGAAAGGTTTGGAACTTCCTAGAGTCTTGTTGAATGGCTTTGACCGAAATGCTGATAGTGATATGGACAATAAAGTCCAGGCTGATGTGGTCACAGATGGAGATGAGGAACTTGTTGGGAACTGGAGCACAGGTGACTCTTGCTATGTTTTAGCAAAGGGACTGATGGCATTTTGTCCCTACCCTAGAGATCCGTAGAACTTTGAACTTGAGAGATATAATTTAGGGCATCTGGCAGAAGAAATTTCTAAGCAGCAATACATTCAAGAGGTGACTTGGGTGCTGTTAAAAACATTTAGTTTTATTCATTCAGAAAGATATGGTTTGGAATTGGAACTTACATTTAAAGAGGAAGCAGAGCATAAAAGTTCAGAAAAATTGTATACTGATGATGTGATAGAAAAACAAAACCCACTCTCTGAGGAGAAATTCAAGCCAGCTGCAGAAATTTGTATAAGTAATGAGGAGCCAACTGTTAATTCCCAAGACAATGGGGAAAATGACTCCAGAGAATGTCAGAGGTCTTCATGGCAGCTTCTCCCATCAGAGATCTGGAGCCTAGGAGGACAAAATGGTTTCATGGGCTGGGTCTAGTGTTCCCCTGCTGTGTACAACCTAGGGATTTGGTGCCCTTCGTCCCAGCCATGCCACATGTGGCTGAAAGGGACCGACATAGAGCTTGGGCTGCAGCTTCAGAGGTTGCAAGCCTCAAGCCTTGGCAGCTTCCACGTGGTGTTGAGCCTGTGGGTGCACAGAAGTCAAGAATTGAGGTTTGGGAACCTTTGCCTAGGTTTCAGAGGATGTATGGAAACACCTGGATGCCCAGGCCGAGATGTGCTGCAGGGGCAGGGCCCTCAAGGAGAACCTCTGCTAGGGCAGTGCATAAGGGAAATGTAGGGTGGGAGCCCCCACACAGAGTCCCCACTAGAGCACTGCTTAGTGGAGCTGTGAAAAGAGGACCAACATCCTCCATACCCCACGATGGTAGATCCACCAACAGCTTACACCGTGCACCTGGAAAAGCCACAGAGACTCATTGCGAGCCCATGAAAGCAGCCGGGAAAGGGGGTATACTCTGCAAAGCCACAGGGACAGACCTGCCCAAGACCATGGGAACCCACCTCTTGCATCAGCGTGACCTGGATGTGAGACCTGGAGTCAAAGGAGATCATTTTGGAGCTTTGAGATTTGACTGCCCAGCTGGATTTCACGCTTGCATGGGCCTGTAGCTCCTTTGTTTTAAGCAATTTCTCTCATTTGGAATGGGCATATTTACCCAAGGCCTGTACCTCCATTATGTCTGGGAAGTAACTAAATTGCTTTTGATTTTATAGGCTCATAGGTGGAAGGGACTTGCCTTGTCTCAGATGAAACTTTGAACTATGGACTTTTGAGTTAATGCTGAAATGAGTTAAGACTTTGAGAGACAGTTGGGAAGCCATGATTGGTTTTGAAATGTGAGGACATGAGATTTGGGAGGGGCCAGGGACAGAATCATATGGTTTGGCTGCATCCCCACCCAAATCTCATCTCGAATTGCAGCTCTCATAATTCCCACATGTCATAGGAGGGACCTGGTGGGAGGTAATTGAATCATGGGGGCGGGTCTTTCCCACACTGTTCTCGTGATAGTCTCATGAGATCTGATGGTTTATAAATGAGAGTTCCCCTACACAAACTCTCTTGCCTGCTCACCATGTAAGATGCACCTTTTGTCCTCCTTCACCTTCCACCATAATTGTGAGGCCTCCCCAACCATGTGGAACTGTGAGTCCATTAAACCTCTTTTTCTTTATAAATTACCTAGTCTTGGGTATTTCTTCATAGCAGTATGAAAATGGACTAACACAACAACCCACCAAATCTGTCTCCAGACATTGACAAAATTGGGCCTGGTAGAGAACCACTGATGTAGACTACACCAAAGACAGGAAGTTTGTAGGGATACTTTTTCTCTGCAAAACCCACAAGATATAACTTAGAAACCCTCTATTTTTTTTTTTCTTTGACGTGCCTTTTTAGTTACTAAGCAGTTGGTTTTGGTTGTTTTTCTTATGCTGTCTCAGGGGTTCCCCATCTCAGCACTATTGTTTTGTGCCAGATAATTCTTTGTTGTGAGGGGCTGTCCTGTAGATTGTAGGGTGTTCAGCCTCTACCCACTAGATGCTAGGAGCACCTCACCCCCTACCCATAGCTGTAACAACCAATACTGTCCACAGATATTGTCAAAGTTCCGCTGGGGAGCAAAATCACCCTTGGTTAACAGTCATTGCACTATTTCTACTTATCTTTCTCTATACACTGGTTCTTCTGTCCAGCATTATGTTGTAGAAGAAATGCATACATCTCTCATTTCCTTACTCATAGACATTGAGTGATAATTTTTCTTGTAAGTGTTACTTACACATGATTATGGAAATATACCATCTCAAGTGGTTGAGTTGTTGCATTCTTTTCTAACAAATATAGCATTGCTCCTAAGAATAATTCTGGAAAATAACATATACTCTAACTTGCTAAACATTTATCATTTCTCCTCTTGAGTGAACAGCACTAAGCCATTTGAGCTTCTATTACAGTTCTGCTATAGATTGCCTTTGCATTAAATTTGCACACACTTCTCTATTTCACTAAATCTGAACTTGTCGAGAACCTCAAGACAAGCATATTGCATTTAAACATAATAACTATACTAAAATTAAAAAATATAAATATTGGAATCAGGCACTTCCGGGTCAAAATATCCCTTAAGTCCTCTAAATATCACTTAATTTCTCTTTAATCAGGTTTAGGGCCCTTAGGCAAGTTAGCTCCTCTGACTTTGCTTCATCCCCTGCAAAATAGGGGTAAGATTTCCTTCCGAGTGGCGTTCTTATAAATATTAGAGATTAGGAGATAAAGCGCCAGGTATGTATCACTCAAAAATGTTAACCATTGTTATTAATTTTATCCAGAGATATTAAGGTCTACATTTTAAAAAGCCTTTAAAGTCTATACTTTAAGCCTTAAATACCTATACCTAGAGCATTTACTTCTTTCTTTCCCTTATTTTCTGACTTATTTGTAGTCACAGGTAAGGCATGCTGGGGAAAAAAGTTTGTTGCCTTAATTTTTCTCTTGATTTTACCAGAAATGTTAACTAATTCTAATGTTTTCATGAACACTGAATTTTAAAGTTTACTTAACATCTTTGTAGGGATTTCTTTTTGCAGGTGTGAGAAGCACCTTGCTTCTAAATAAGGCATAAGAGGTAGAATTATAGATAAAAGTAGGAAGAGTTTTACTAAAATTGGTTCTTACGGCAAAAATGTCGGGGTTTTTTTGTTGTTGTTGTTGTTTTGTTTTGTTTTTGTTTTTTTTGAGACAGAGTTTTGCTCTTGTTCCCCAGGCTGGAGTGCAGTGGCACGATTTCAGCTCACTGCAACCTCTCCCTCCCGGGTTGAACTGATTCTCCTGCCTCAGCCTCCCGAGTAGCTGGGACTACAGGCATGTGCCACCACACCCAGCCAATTTTGTATTTTTAGTAGGGACAGGGTTTCTCCATGTTGGTCAGGCTGGTCTTGAACTCCTGACCTCGGGTGATCCGCCCGCCTCGGCCTCCCAAAGTGCTGGGATTACAGGCGTGAGCCACCTCCCCCAGCCCTTATTTGATTGGTTTTAATGTTTTTCGCAGTAGATAAATTTTTCTTTCACTTTAATTTTTTCCCCGATATATGTATCTATATATATATGGTTTTGACCTTCAAATTGAATTAAAATAAAGCATGATGAATAGAAAAGCAAAGAATAAAATGAAAACCTACCAGTTAAATTGCAAAATCAATAAAAATGCAGAATGCACTATTCTTGTCACTGAAAAGGATTGTTTTATTCAATTATACAAGGATGCACTTTCCCCTAGATTAGACAAAAAAGTGTTAATACAAGGCTGGGGTACACAGTTTTAGTTATAATATCACCACATTTTAGAGGTAAAAGAGACCTCTAAATTAATAAAACTGTCCCATTTTATGAGTAGAGAAGTTGAGGCCTAGAGAAGGCAAGTGATTTCCTCAGAGTTTTAACCAAGGGTTAGTGACAAAATGCATCCAAGGACCTGAATCCCAGCGAGTCAGACATCCTGCTCTGTTGGTGACATCCTGATAAAAATAGAATTGTGGAATCTTCTAAAAAATTTAGCACTTATTTTCTAATGAACTAAAACAAGTAGAGAATGATAGTGGAAATACCTTTAAGAACTGTTGTGGCACCAACTGCTGGGGGGAAAAGAGAATACTTTGACTGGATAAGCTTGAAGCTATGCTTCAATTTAGTACAACTATTTTAAAGCCAGAAAAGCACCATTGTTGTCTTCTACCAAGTGTTTTAGAGAAGACAAATGGACATGGTAGACTATAAAATTAACACAAGAACAGAAACTCAAATACCACATGTTCTCACTTGTAAGTGGGAAGTAAACGATGAGAACTTATGAATGCAAAGAAGGAAACAGCAGACACTGGGGTCTAGCTGATGGGGGAGGGTGGAAGGAAGCAGAACAGCAGAAAAGATAATTACTGGGCACTGGTCTCAATACCTGGGTGACGAAATAATATGTACAGTAAACCCCCATGACACGTGTTTCTTTAACAAACCTTCGCATATACCCCCAAACCTAAAATAAAAGTATTTTTAAGAGAAATTAAACTTTAACCAACACATAACATTTACCTTCTCTTCACATAGTCTCTCACTCTCTCATTTTTGAGACTTTTTTTTAAAATTAAGGAACATACACAATATTGAAAGCTGATAAACCCTCATGACACGTGTTTCTTTAACAAACCTTCACATATACCCCCAAACCTAAAATAAAAGTATTTTTAAGAGAAATTAAACTTTAACCAACACATAACATTTACCTTCTCTTCACATAGTCTCTCACTCTCTCATTTTTGAGACTTTTTTAAAATTAAGGAACATACACAATATTGAAAGTTGATAAACCCCCATGACACGTGTTTCTTTAACAAACCTTCACATATACCCCCAAACCTAAAATAAAAGTATTTTTAAGAGAAATTAAACTTTAACCAACACGTAACATTTACTTTCTCTTCACACAGTCTCTCACTCTCTCATTTTTGAGACTTTTTTTAAAATTAAGGAACATACACAATATTGAAAGCTGATAAACCCCCATGACACGTGTTTCTTTAACAAACCTTCACATATACCCCCAAACCTAAAATAAAACTATTTTTAAGAGAAATTAAACTTTAACCAACACATAACATTTACCTTCTCTTCACATAGTCTCTCACTCTCTCATTTTTGAGACTTTTTTTTAAAATTAAGGAACATACACAATACTGAAAGTTGATAAACCCCTATGACATGTGTTTCCTTAACAAACCTTCGCATATGCCCCCAAACCTAAAATAAAAGTATTTTTAAGAGAAATTAAACTTTAACCAACACATAACATTTACCTTCTCTTCACATAGTCTCTCACTCTCTCATTTTTGAGACTTTTTTTAAAATTAAGGAATATACACAATATTGAAAGCTGATAAACCCCCATGACACGTGTTTCTTTAACAAACCTTCACATATACCCCCAAACCTAAAATAAAAGTATTTTTAAGAGAAATTAAACTTTAACCAAGACGTAACATTTACCTTCTCTTCACATAGTCTCTCATGCTCTCATTTTTGAGACTTTTTTTAAAATTAAGGAACATACACAATATTGAAAGTTGATAAACCCCTATGACATGTGTTTCCTTAACAAACCTTCGCATATACCCCCAAACCTAAAATAAAAGTATTTTTAAGAGAAATTAAACTTTAACCAACACATAACATTTACCTTCTCTTCACATAGTCTCTCACTCTCTCATTTTTGAGACTTTTTTTTAAAATTAAGGAACATACACAATATTGAAAGCTGATAAACCCCCATGACACGTGTTTCTTTAACAAACCTTCACATATACCCCCAAACCTAAAATAAAAGTATTTTTAAGAGAAATTAAACTTTAACCAACACATAACATTTACCTTCTCTTCACATAGTCTCTCTCTCATTTTTGAGACCTTTTTAAAATTAAGGAACATACACAATATTGAAAGTTGATAAACCCCCATGACACATGTTTCTTTAACAAACCTTCACATATACCCCCAAACCTAAAATAAAAGTATTTTTAAGAGAAATTAAACTTTAACCAACACGTAACATTTACTTTCTCTTCACACAGTCTCTCACTCTCTCATTTTTGAGACTTTTTTTAAAATTAAGGAACATACACAATATTGAAAGCTGATAAACCCCCATGACACGTGTTTCTTTAACAAACCTTCACATATACCCCCAAACCTAAAATAAAACTATTTTTAAGAGAAATTAAACTTTAACCAACACATAACATTTACCTTCTCTTCACATAGTCTCTCACTCTCTCATTTTTGAGACTTTTTTAAAATTAAGGAACATACACAATATTGAAAGTTGATAAACCCCTATGACATGTGTTTCCTTAACAAACCTTCGCATATACCCCCAAACCTAAAATAAAAGTATTTTTAAGAGAAATTAAACTTTAACCAACACATAACATTTACCTTCTCTTCACATAGTCTCTCACTCTCTCATTTTTGAGCCTTTTTTTAAAATTAAGGAACATACACAATATTGAAAGCTGATAAACCCCCATGACACGTGTTTCTTTAACAAACCTTCACATATACCCCCAAACCTAAAATAAAAGTATTTTTAAGAGAAATTAAACTTTAACCAAGACGTAACATTTACCTTCTCTTCACGTAGTCTCTCACTCTCTCATTTTTGAGACCTTTTTAAAATTAAGGAACATACACAATATTGAAAGTTGATAAACCCCTATGACATGTGTTTCCTTAACAAACCTTCGCATATACCCCCAAACCTAAAATAAAAGTATTTTTAAGAGAAATTAAACTTTAACCAACACATAACATTTACCTTCTCTTCACATAGTCTCTCACTCTCTCATTTTTGAGACTTTTTTTAAAATTAAGGAACATACACAATATTGAAAGCTGATAAACCCCCATGACACGTGTTTCTTTAACAAACCTTCACATATACCCCCAAACCTAAAATAAAAGTATTTTTAAGAGAAATTAAACTTTAACCAACACGTAACATTTACCTTCTCTTCACATAGTCTCTCATGCTCTCATTTTTGAGACTTTTTTTAAAATTAAGGAACATACACAATATTGAAAGTTGATAAACCCCCATGACACGTGTTTCTTTAACAAACCTTCACATATACCCCCAAACCTAAAATAAAAGTATTTTTAAGAGAAATTAAACTTTAACCAACACATAACATTTACCTTCTCTTCACATAGTCTCTCACTCTCTCATTTTTGAGACTTTTTTTAAAATTAAGGAACATACACAATATTGAAAGCTGATAAACCCCCATGACATGTGTTTCTTTAACAAACCTTCACATATACCCCCAAACCTAAAATAAAAGTATTTTTAAGAGAAATTAAACTTTAACCAACACGTAACATTTACTTTCTCTTCACACAGTCTCTCACTCTCTCATTTTTGAGACTTTTTTAAAATTAAGGAGCATACACAATATTGAAAGTTTAGCAGTATTATTTAAGAATTAGTTATGTCTTCAAATGGCTAGTATGTTTCCAATACTTCCTTACATATATTCAATACTGCATATCTTTAACATGCCTGGAATCTTCCAGTAGCCTGGTACAACTTTTCAACTTAAAAATAAAACTTCTTGCGTCTTTGTCCAGGTTTTCTTGATCGTGTTTCTCTGTGCCTCTTTTGTTGATTTAACTTGTATTGCTCAGCCATTACTACAAGATCTTCTGGAACACTCTGATTTGCTCTGTCCAGAATTTTAATCAATTCACCGGCCATTTTCGAATCTCTCTGAGTGATGAGGGTAACTGATGTGCCAGTCTTTCCTGTCCGTCCAATGTACCCTACTCTGTGTACATATACGTCAATATTCCTTGGGAAATCGTAATTATATACATGTGTGACACCATTAAGATCAAGACCTCGGGATACTATATCATTTGTAATCAGTATCTTTATGTTTCCACTTTTAAAGTCCTCTACTGCTCGCTCTTGATCACTCTGTTCACTGTTGCCATGTAATGATTCTGCAGATATGCCTTGGATATTGAAGTCGCTTGACAAGTCATCAGCAATATGTTTTTGGCTGACAAACATGATGACTTTGTCGTTGGGTGACATGTTCTCTACGAATTCTTGGGTGAGAGCTCGTTTTTCTTTTTCTGTGGTAACAATTATATTTTGCTTCACTGTATTTACAGCCACTAGATTCAGATTACCAACATAAACAATCATAGGATCTTTCAAATAAGAAAGTGCTAGTTGACGTACAGTATCTGGCCAAGTTGCACTTGTCATAACAGTCTGTCGGTCTGGGCGCACATCTAATAAAATCTTCATTATCTGGGGTTCAAATTCCATATCCAGCATTTTATCTGCCTCATCTATAACCAAGTAGGTTATGCTTCTTAGGTTGACAGAGTTATTCATTTGTAGGTCATTCAGCCTCCCAGGAGTAGCAATAATGATATCTACACCTTTGCTAATGTCTTCTATTTGTCCATTTCTGTTTCTACCACCATATATGCAAATGCTTTTGAGACCTTTATATGAATACTTTGAACATTCAGCTTCCACGTGAAGAGCCAACTCTCTAGTGGGTGTAAGGACTAGCATCCCAGGCCCATTCCTTTGCTCTCTAGATATTGGTTGAGAATCAAGATGAATAAACCCAGGCATTAGATAGGACAATGTTTTCCCTGTTCCGGTTTGTGCAACTTCTATAAGATCTATTCCTTGTAGAATAATTGGCCATGCCTGTGACTGAATTGGTGTTGGCTTTACAATCCCTACCCTTATTATGCTTTTCAGAAGATCAGGGTATTGCTGAAAAGCGTCTTTAAACCTACAAGTTGGTTTTGGAATGAGACGCTTTTCACCACTTTTCAAGTCATCACACATTATGTTGAAATTTTCCTTTCTCCAGTTAATCACCTGCATTTCAGACATGCAGCTTGTTGCTTTGGATTCTATGTAAAAGTTTTTCTTAACTGGTGGTAGATCTGCCCATTTTCTCTTTTCGCACTCCACGACTGCTGCCCTAATGCGACCCCAAGTTGACAATGGCTCAGCTTCTCCAACAATGTCATTTCTGCCTAGATTTCTTCCAATAGGGGTTTGGGATGCAGCATTATCCACACTGGATTCTGAGTTGTAGCTTTCTTGTTTTCTAATAAGTGTTTCTATAGCCGCTTTGGCCTTTGCTTTCATTTCCCTATTGCCAAAAATTCTGACTTTTGCTTCAGATTCCCCGTTTATGATCTGTATTTTAGTGTTTGTCGAATGTTGTAGATCTTTTATTTTTGATCCACTGTAACCAATGACCGCACCAACCATATTGTTCTTTATTTTAAAGCAGAGTGGTGGTTCACGGGAGCCTGCTGCTCTCGGTCCCTGATGGCCGAAGGGTCCACTCCAGCCACTGCCTCTGCTGCCCCTGACATCCCAGCTGGCCCCAAGGTCTCTTGGATTAGCCTCAGCCCTCTTCCACTCTGGGGCCCAGTGGGACATTGTGGGATAGTGGGAGTATCGGCACCGGCTTCTCGCCTACATACGGTTGGAAGTTCAGGTCTGCGCCCTGTTTCCCGTCACCTTCTGCACCAAAAGATGGCGGTGGCAATTATTTCCGGGTGCTAGTCACATAGCTACGCAGAAGTTGCCCCAGAAACCAGTGTTGGCGTCGAAGTCCAGGTCGTGTAGGGGCGAGGCTTTGATGGCCTGACCAATCACAGGGCTTGGACTGGGGTGAGGTAAGCAGGCGTCTGTGACGCAAATTTAAAGAGGCACTCACTCTCACGGGCTGACCCTGCCAGCACTTACAGGACCCTAAGAGTAACTGCCTCCTTAACTTCTGCGTCCCGGGTGCGCCTTTCACTCTTCTCGTGATAGTTCTGGCTCAGCTTGAGAGCAACCTTGAAGCACGCCTTAAACATACACACCATATACACATTGTCCTTTATATAAGCCAGTTATTTCCCTAAGAGAAAAAAATAATGCATTTAAAGAAAAACTATTTATTTATATATTCGTGTGTTTATTTATTTTGGTAAATTTCTTTTGAAGTGAATACAGTACTTTGTCAGGATAAATTCATCATTCCCTGTCCTCTAGTGTAACTTAAATTCTACTAATCAGAAATCTCTTAGGTGCACACTCTAGGACAGCGTTTTGCCTTAATTCATCAACTAAATGTCAACACTTGTTTAGGCAGTTTCCCGATATTATTACAGGGATGATGGTTAGAAGAGAGGTAAAGCAGTGCCTAAGGTACTTTAGGGGCTGTTTTTAGTGGTTTGTCACTTTTCTCAGTGCCTCTTCATTTTTTTTCCTTCCCTGTGGTTTGATAGCTTCTGAGACCTTAGCACTGGAAGGTTGTGTAGAACTCATTTATTAGGTACACGTAGAAGACATTCTAGCTGCAGTCTGGACAGAGGGATATCCAGCTTCCATTTAGACACTCCCAGAGGCAGGGAGCTCACTTCATTTCAAAAATATCCGTTCCATTATGAGGCTGTTTAATGGTTACAAAAGTTTTTTGAACCAAAACGTGCGGTTTCCTGTGTCCTTAAGTCCTTCTGAGTTCTGAAGTTATACAGAATAGGCTTGATTCTCCTGTATCCTTGTGTACTAAAGGATCTGTCAAAGTTTTCTTTTTTTTCTTTTTCTTTTCTTTCTTTTTTTTTTTTTTTTTTTTGAGATGGAGTTTCACTCTTGTTGGCCAGGCTGGAGTGCAATAGCATGATCTTGGCTCGCTGCAACCTTGTCCTCCCGGGTTCAAGTGATTCTCCTGCCTCAGCCTCCCGAGTATCTGGGATTACAGGTGCCTGCCACCAAGCCTGGCTAATTTTTTGTATTTTTAGTAGAGACAGGGTTTCACCATGTTGGCCAGGCTGGTCTTGAACTCCTGACCTCAGGTGATCCACCTGCCTTGGCCTCCCAAAGTGCTGGGATTACAGGTGTGAGCCACCACGCCCAGCCTCTGTCAAAGTTTTCTGTGCATCAGGGCAACATTTCCAGTTTCTTCAACGTTTCTTGCTATGACATGGTTTCCAAGACACACATCATCCTATTGCCTCTCCTTTGGAAATGGTTCATTGAGGACCATTTACAATGTAGCACGCAGAACTAAAAAACAGGAAAAGACAAGCAAACAATCTGCAGAAATGGCATTACTCCTACTATTAGGGCATCTTTACTGAGCATGACAATTCTACTAATTTGACCTAAGAACTCCTGAGACACAAAGCTGCTCACAGTAACATGACATGCATTTAAGTTCTTGCTTCTTTTACTTACTCAGCTGATTTTTTTTTTTAATTTGCTTACCTAAATGAAGACTATATATGTATCCTTTTATAGTCATCTTATTACGTTTGATCAATTGATGTAGCCTATGAAATATAATTTTAATGATTATTCTCTCATCCATCATATTAGTCTCTAGTTTCAAGTCTTCTGCCAATTTAATGTTCATAGCATCTTTGTCTCTTCAGTCAGTCACTGATTAAAATTTCATCATGGGCTAGTATAGGACAGAAGTCTGACACCTTGGGAGAAAACTTCTCTGTGTCAGTACTTTTTGTAAAAGATGCTATTTGAAGAAATAAAAAGGTTTCTGGTCAAATATGTTTGGGAAACACAGCACCCTGTATTCTCTCTGTTAAAATCACAATGCTTATTGGATATTTTAGGAGCTATGATATTTACAGACATTGAGAAAAATCAGTTGTTTAATCCAAAGTTCCTCAAACGAATTTGCTAATGGATATCTTCATCAATTATTTAAATAAGCTTTTTATTTGGAATAATTTCAGGTTTACAGAACAGTTACGGAAGTAGTGCAGAGAGGTTCCTGTATAGCCTCAGCCAGTTTCAGTTTCCTCTAATCTTATCATATCTCATTATCATGATACATTTGTCAAATATAGGAAAACACTATTGGTGTGTTACCATTAGCTAAATTCCAATCTTTATGCTACCAGTTTTCCATTAATGTATTTTTTTCGGTTTCAAGATCCACTCCAGGACACCATACTGCATTTAGTTATGTACAGTTTGTGAGAGTTTCTCAGTTTTTTCTTATTTTTCATAATCTTTCCAGTTTTGAGGAGTAATGATCAGGAATTTTGTAGAATGTCCTTCAAAAAGGTATGCTTGATGTAACTTCTCATGATTAGACTGGGGTTATGGGCTTTTGGAAGAAAATATCACAGAGATGAAGAGCCTGTCTCATCACATCATACTGGGGAGATAGGTACCTGATGTCAACGTGACCCATCATTGGTAAGGTCAACCTCGGTCCCTTGGATAATTTGTGTTATTCAAGTTTTCTACACTGTAAAATTATTATTTCTCCCTTTCCATACTCTATTTTATGGAATGAGTCACCAAGTCCAGACAACCCTCAAGGGCTCAGTTTGCATTTAAATGCAATCTTTATTATTATTTTTTACAATTAGTAGTGTTCTTTGGAATGTATTTTGGAAACCACTGGTATGGATAAATACAAATTACCTAACCAATTTTTTTTTTCATCTGGTTGTTCAACCGGATATATTCTGATCAAGTCACATTACAACTCCTCCATACTTCTCCATGAATTGTATTAGGAATTTTAAGGCATTCTCAATGTCTTCTAGTTTATTAATTATTTTAAAAGGAAATTTGTTTAGTTACACGTGGCTTTTACCTCTTGAAGGATGTATTATGTTTCTCTGTCTTTATGCCTTCATCTTTACTTTGAATAATAGTTAATATTACAGAACTGTAGAATTCTACAGGTGTTGGGTACATCAGAGGTCATTTTGTTCTCCCTTATTACAGAGAGTGAAATTGAGGTTCCAAAATCTTTCTGGAATTGACTGAAGGTACTCAGCAAATTATTGAGAGTAAAAATTTAGAACCATTTGTTGACTTGTGGCCAGTCGGGAAAATAGTACAGGACATTACTCCTTTACTACGAAGTGACTTGCTTCTATTCTTATTTTTTGTGGGTGATACAGAAAAATAGAAGAGGCCATGAAAGTGAAGTGAAGAAAAGTCATATTGTTGGGAGAGGGGTAGTTGTAAAATCTGGGTAGAGAGCAGTGCACTTTAAGGTGGAACTCATTGTGGTGAATTACTGTGATGACACAGAACTGGTAGAAGACTTGTGGGTATTGAAGATACTGAGAGGGATTGTGCTTTCAGGATGATTCATTACCATTTACAATTGCCCTTATCAGTTGGAAAAAATATTTGTCAGCTCAATTAAGGGCCACCAGTGTGATGTTCTTTGCTCTAAATATCTCTACAACGGCCTTATTCACTGTATCTGAAATATTCTCACTAAATATGTATCTCTATGGCTTATGGCTTGGTATGTTATTAGCATGGTCCTGGAAAAACAAAACACAAAAATGTGAATTTGTCGGTTAGATGCTTTCCAGTGGAGCAGCTGGCTAAAAGATTCTTTTAGGGCAGAGAGTGGGAAAGATGGGAAGAATGTGTAAAGTTTCCCCCAAGGTAAGATAAAAAGGGTTATGTAAGGAAAGACAAGAGTATGTTTAAGACGGTTTCTACCATTTTGCTTAGGGCAGTGCCTATAATCTTAGAGGCAACAGTAAGAGAGTGACATATTGCAGGCAGTGAATTGGGCTAATTTGCCATCACTCCGATTTCTTCAAAACTCTCTTAAAGATGAGTTAATGTTGCTGGCCTAAAATAGTCTCATATATGGGACTCCCTTAGAAATGATAGTGATAGTGTTTTATTTAATAAATCTGCTGTGATGGTCTAAGGCAAACTTGACTTATGGAATTCCAGTTAGCATTGTTGATGATAATAATTACAGTTGGTTTTGCATCTGTACAGCACTTTACAATTTATAAATACTCTTTATAGAAGTGGTTTCCTTGGGATGATATATATCTGGCCATTGTTCTGTTCAATAGGTGTGCTATATTACGGCAAACGTTGCAATTATCATTGTACATATTGGTATGTTTATTTTGTATATAGAATCATACTCATACCACAGAGTCTAAAGAAGTAGCAGCAGTGTGGTGTAGTTAGCAATCAAGAACACTGGACCTTAAATAACTGGGTCCAAATATCACTTTCACCATTTATTCACTGTGAGTCATGAGAAAATTATGTCTTAGTTTTGCTGTCTGTAGAATGGCATACTAGTACCTGTCTCATACACACACACAGGCACACACAAAGTTTTACTAGTTGGTTCATAGTAGGAACTCTCCAAGTATCAATTATCCCTGTTACAGAAACAGTAGGTATAGAGAGACAATCATGGAGATTCCCTGTCCAAGGATTTTCCTGATAGCTTCCTCTGGTCCATATCAAAATGAAAAAAAAAAAAAAAAAAAAAAGAAACAAACAAACAAAAAACAAGGATAACAGAACTTTTTTACCCAAATCTAAATTTATTCAATGTAAACTTTTTTATTCTAACATTATGCCCTACTATCTTTTGTAAAATATACTTTTAAAATGAAATAAGGATTTCAAATTATTTTTAAAGGTCTCTCCTAGGGCAAGAAAGAATGTAAATCTAATGGCCAGTAGCCTAATTAGGCTTTGAAATGTTATTGGTGTATGAAACCCAAGTGCTTGTAAGCACTGATGTGGAACATCGAATGTGGTTTGAATGTTTTTGTTCCCCCGAAGTTCCTATGTTGAAATCCTAACCCCAAAGGTGATGATGTTAGGAGATGGGGCCTTTGGGAGGTGACTCGGTCATGAGAGTACAGCTCTCATGAATGGGATTAGCTTGCCCTTATAAAACAGGCCTGAGAGAAACCCCATGCCTTTTTTGTGATGTGAGGTTACAATGAAAAGGTGGCCATCTGTGAACCGGGAAGCGGGCCCTTACCAGACACCAAGTCTGCTGGTAACTTGATTTTGGACTTCCCAGACTCCAGAGCTGTGAGAAATAAATTCCTGTTGTTTATAGGCCATCCAGTTTATGGTGTTTTGTTATAGCAGCCTGACCAGACTAAGACAATTAGCCCAACAAACACAAATTAGAATGCTATTAGGTGTTAATAATGGTTGCAGGCAAGAAGGGCTGAAGGGAGGTTGGAGAGGCTGGAGAGTTGAGGCAAAGACCTATAAGGGGAGTGGGTTTGATCTGATACTATAGGAGGTAAGAAATTAGAGATAGAAGGATGTTAAAGTTTCAGGGCAAAAAAACAAGTGTGGCCTTTGGGAAGAAATCAGGGCAGCCTGGAGGACTAGGACAAAAAATTCAGGTTAAGGAGAAAGGGGAAATGGAGAAGGATGGTTTGCGTCAGGGGAAAGGAAAAGGGAACTTTTAGGAACCTTAAGGACAGTCAATGAACTATCAAGTTAATATGGTGAAACAGTGGCAAACTTAGAATGGAGGAGTCATATGACATTAATGAAGGAAGTGGGTGCCTTTGGAGAAAGTAGAATGCAGGGAAGTGGGGTTGAAAAATGGGGGCTTTGTTTTTGATATTTCAAGTACATGGGACTGAGGGACTTGAACAGAGTGTGGTAGTTTAGCAGTGGGAACTCGGAGAATGGAACAGATAGAAAAGTCACGTCTGAGAAGCAACTAACATTTTTGAGTTCTACTATATGCCAAACATTTTAAGTGTATTATCTCATTAAATTACCACAGCAACTTCATGGTATGTATTTTCCTTCTTTTTCATGTGAAAACATTGAAGCTCAGAGATGTTATATAATATATCCAAGTTCATGCAAAGTTATGGTAAATAACTTTAAACATGAATAAATTTAAACATGGATATGGTTAGCTTCAAGGTCTTTTCCCTTCCACCTAATCCTAGTTTCTAGGGGAAAAATGTGCTTGATTTGGTGCCTGGTTCTCAGATAAAAAGAGTCTTTAATTAAAGATGACTCAGTCTTCCAGGTTAGAGACTTATTGAAGCAGAGAATCTTGAAGCCATTCGACAGGAAAGGCGGAGGGGAAGCAGAGGAGTTTGGTTTCAGTCATGTCCAGTTTGTGGTGTTGTGAGGGGCACACAAGTAAAAATGCTAACTGAACCTGGAGATTTGGGACTGTAGTTCAGATGAGAAGACGAAGAGAGATTTGAGAATAGTCAGCATAGAAGTTATAGTTGAAACTGTAATTGAATACTTGAACAAATAGACAGTAGTGAAAGACAGGTTTAAGAACATTTTAAGGAACCATAGAATTCGTATGATTAGATAATGAGAAGAGAAAAACAGGAAGGTAGGTGAAGAGAGAGTCTACATAGTAGGAAATATGGCAGGAGAACTTGTCGAGGAGTTTTGGTAAACAATATAAAATTCTTCAAGAGGACAGGAGGGAGGTAGACTACTCAATTTTGGAGATGAAAATCATCAATGACCTTCAAGAATGCCCTTTTTGGCCCAGTGCGGTGGCTCACGCCTATAATCCCAGCACTTTGGGAGGCCAAGGCAAGCAGATTGCTTGGGGCCAGGAGTTCGAGACCAGCCTGGCCAACATGGCAAAACCCCATCTCTACTAAAAATACAAAAATTAGTCGGGCATGGTGGCATACATCTATCATCCCAGCTTCTCGGGAGGCTGAAGCAGGAGAATAACTTCAACCCGGGAGATGGAGGTTGCAGTGAGCTGAGATTGTGCCACTGCACTCCCACCTGGGCAACAGAGTGAATGACTCCGTCTTAAAAAAAAAAAAATGCCCTTTTTGTGGAATGATGGAGAAACACGTATTTTAAGGGAAACAATTTCAATGAGAGATGACTAGACCACTGGGGAACTTTGTAGTGATGGAGTGAGAACTTTATGTATCTTGTACCTGAAGCTCAAAGGCAATGTCTTAATTTTAAACAATGCTTCTAGAAAACAAGACTTTCGGGGACAGGTTATTGCAATTGTTCTGGTAAGGATCCAATGGACTTCAGGAAAATTACTTATGAATATTGGAAGAAAATGAACTTTAATAGTCTTTGGAAATATGTGGGAGGATATACAATGAGGGAGGGAATCACAAGGATACAAGAACCATTCATTAGCAGTTTCAGAAAAGGAAAGTCTGTTTAAAAGGAGGGAGGAGAGTGCTGAGAGTTCTTTCAAGGAGATTACAGTGCTATCTTTAGCTACGCATTAAACTTCTCTCTATCAAATTTAGTTTATTCTCCACAGAATAGGGGTATGCATTATTTAGGTATGTGAAGAAGTGAGGTTACTGAAGTAATTAATTCTTTTTTCAGCACAGACAGTAAAAAATAGTGTGAGCTGATTAGCACCTGCAATAAGCTCCTTCAGAGAAATCCTTGCTTACCAACTACTTCCTATAGAAATGTTAACATATTGGTATTCATTTTAAAAATAATAATAACCTTGCCTCTATTTTGAGGCATTTGAAGGGCTTTCCGGAACTATTTCATTTCTGATAACTATGATGTAGGTAAGTAGAAAGATAAACAAGATTATCTATATCATTTTGCATTGCATAAAGAAGTCAAACAACAATTCTTAAAATCATGGGGTTGTAGAGGTGTAAAGGATTGACTTTGGAGAGCATCTCTTGTAAAGCTTTGATTTGCAAGTGCAAAGGCTAAGATCTACACATGGCTCTGTCCAATAGATAATTTTTAATTTGTATTTTTAAAAGTCTCTCAAAATATATCCTCTCTCCTAGGTGCTTTTAAACATTTAAAGAGGAATTAACACATATTCTACAATGTTTTTATTACAGAAGATAGAAAAGGAGGAGGGAACACTTCCCAACTTATTTTATTAGGCTAATAGTACCCTGAGACTGGAAAAAGACAAATCCAGTACAAACAAAGAGAAAACTACAGACCAATATCCCTTATGAACACAGATGAAATAAAACCTCAAAAAAAGTTAGCAAATGGAATCTAGCAATATATAAATGTACATCCATACATATGTATATACACACATATATACACACATACACCAACTGGAGTTTATTTCAGGAAAGCAAGGCTGTTTGAATATTCAAAAATTTGTCACTTTAATAAAACACTGCATTAACAGGTTAAAGTAGAAAAATTGCATGATTTCATCAATTTATGCAGAAAAAGCATTTGACATAATTAAACACCCATTTATGATAAAAACTCTAGCCAAACTAGGAATAGAGGATAACTTCCTCAATATAATAAAGGACATTTACAAAAAGACCACAGCTAACCACATGATTAATAGTAAAAGTCTGAATACTTTACACTTAAGTTTGTAAACAATGCAAGTGCAGGCACTTTCACCACTTTTATTCAACACACTACTGAAAATCCCAGCTAGAGTAATAAGGCAAGAAAAAGAAAGAAAAGCATGTTGATTAGGAAAGAAACAATAAAATTGTTCCTATTTTCCGATGACACAATCTACATATAAAATTTCAAGGAATCTACAAAAATACCTCCTAGAACTAACAGGTAGGTTCAGCAAAGTTGCAGAGACAAAATCAACATACAAAAATCAATTGTATTTTTCAGACTAGCAATGAACATGTTGGAGCCATAATTAAAAACACAATACCAGCTGGGTGTGGTGGCTCACGCCTGTAATCCCAGCACTTTGGGAGGCCGAGGTGGGCAGATCATGACGTCAAGAGATCGAGACCATCCTGCCCAACATGGTGAAACTCTCTCTCTACTAAAAATACAAAAATTAGCTGGGTGTGGTGCTGTGTGCCTGTAGTCCCAGCAACTCCAGAGGCTGAGGCAGGAGAATTGCTTGAACCCGGGAGACAGAGATTGTAGTGAGCCGAGATTGCGTCACTGCATTCCAGCCTGGCGACAGAGCAAGATTCTGTCTCAAAAACAAATAAACAAACAAAAAAACCCCAACACAATACCACTTACAATAACTCAACAGTAATGACATGCTTAAGTATAAATCTAACAAAACATGACAAGACTTGTATACTGAAAATTGCTAAATGCTGATGAAAGAAACCCGAGATCTGAATAAAGAGAGAAAAACATACCATACTCAAGGAGTGGAAGACTCAATATAGTAAAAATATAATTTCTCCCCCAATTTAATGCAGTTCCTGTCAAAATTTCAGCAACATTATTTGTGAATATATGCAAGCTTATTCTAAAGTTTATATGAAAAGGCAAATGAACTACAATAGCTAAAACAAATTCGAAAGGGAAGAATAAAGAGAAAACAGTCTACCTGATTTCAAGGCTTATTATAAATCTTTATTAACCAAGACTGGTATTAGTGAAGGGATGAATGTTATAGATCAATGGAACAGAATGTAGAACCTAGAAATAGACCTAAACAACCATGTCCCTTTGACAAAGATGCAAAAGCAATTCAACAAACGTTGCTGGAGCAATTGGACACCCATAGACAAACACGGGAACTTGACCTAAACCTCTCAACTTAAAAAATTTAACTCAAAACGGATCAGTGGATCAAAATGTAAAGCTATAAATATTTTAGAAGAAAAAAAAATACTTGGGATCTAGGAATTCACAAAAGAAAACAGTTGATACATTGGACTTCATTGAAATTAAAAATTTGCTCTGCAAAAGACTCTGCTATGAAGATGGAAAGACAGCCTACAACCTGGGAGAAAATATCTGTAAATCTCTTATCTGACAAAGGACTTGTATGTAAAATATGCAAAAATATTTCAAAACCCAACAGTAAAAAAACCAGAAGAAACAAATAAAAAACAATCCAATTAGAAAATCAGCAAGAGAAATGAACATTTTACAAGAGGATATATGGATGGCGAATAAGCACATGAAAATGTATTGAATATTATTAGCTATTAGAGAGATACAAATGAAAACCACAGTGATATATCAGTATACACCTATGTTCTTAAACAACTAGTTTCCTAAAAATACTAAGCATGTATTTAACATATGACCAAGCAGTCACACTTACTGGCATTCATTTCATAATTGGCATTCATTTCATAAAGATGAAAACTTACATTCACACAAATCCTATAGATGAATGTTCATATCGGATTATTTTTAATAGCCTCAAACTGGAAACAGCCCAAATCGCCAGCACTGGGTTGTTAAACAAACTGTGGTAATCTATCCCATGAATATGACTAAGCAATAAAAAGAACAACTATTGATACATGCAACAACTAGGATGAATCTCAAGGACATTATGATGAGTGGAAAAAAACCTATTTCAAAAGGATACATGATATGATTCTTTTATATAACATTCCTTAAATGAAGAAATTATAGAGGTGGAGAATTTGTGATTCGCTAGGGTTTGCTGACGAGGTGTTAGGGTAAGGATGGGTTTATGGAGGAGTAGCACAAGGGAGATCTTTGCGGTGATGGAATGGTTGTGCATCTCGATTTTAGTGGTGATCTTATGCAGCTACACATGGAATAAAATTGTATGGAACTCATGCACACACACACACACAACAAAATGTATGCATGTCAAACTGGTGAAATCTGAATAAGGCGTGTGTATTATATAAATGTCAATTTTAAAATTTTGATATTGTATTGTAGTTATGTAAGATGTTATCAGAGGGGAAACTGGTTAAAGGCACTCAGAACCTCTCTGTAATATTTTTGAATTGTTTTGGGACTCTATAATTATTTGAAAATAAAAAAATGTAAAAAGATGCAGGTGTGATAATTTAAATAGTTATTTAACCTAATATACCCAAAACATTATTATTTTAGTATACAATCAATATGTACGCTGTTATTTGTGAGGTTTTTTTTGGTATTAAGTATTCAAAATTTGATGTGTATTTTAGACATAAAATCTGATGTGTATTTTACACATGTAGCCACATTTCAGGTGCTTACTGGCCACATGTAGCTAGTCGATATTGTATTGGATAGCTCAGGTCTAGAGAGACTAAAAGTGGTTTGCTCAAAGTCTCACAATTAACTTAGCATTCACTCATCACTCATGCCTGCAACCCCTTAATCAATTAAAAAATGGGTCTATTTTTTCTATGAGGAATGTATGAATAATAAAATGTGTTTTTCACAGACCAAAGACAGACATATAATCAAACGATTAAAATTCAGCCAAAAATGCAAACATTGAGATATGTACAAAAGTAAGTGGCTGAACAAAACAGAAAGGTATCTCTGAGTATACAGGTCAACAATGACTCAGGAATAAGCTGGATTATTTATAAATTTATCCACTTAGATATGCTTGCCACCAGAAAATTTAAATCATAGTTTTCAAAAGTCACTAATTTTGTGTGCTTAAATGACATAGTCATTTTGAGAATCCTCAACTCTAAAAAAGAATTCTCTGCAAACATCGCTGAAGAAAAAGGCTACTCTATAACCCCATGTACATTACTTCCCACCTCAACCCCCAGACAGCTTCTCTCAGACTATTCTCCAAAGCCAAATGTTTTCATAGGGATAAATATCCATGATCCATGTATAAACAATTTATGCTTATTCCCATGATAAATTTTGAAGTTAAATGCAGCTGTATGTCAGGAGTATCTGCCTCAGAAGGTACATTTTACCAGGGTATTTTTGAATGCTTTTTAAAAAATTTGTTGTAAGAGTAATCCAGTGTGCTACTTTCAAGAAATAAGAATTGGAAATTGTGAAGACTTTCAGATGTTCCATTTGTAATGCAAGGAGAAAATAGTTCTGCTTTACATTCGAATTTAGCAGACTACTAGTAGAGTGAAGTAGAATATATTTAGGAAGCAGTCATTGCTATTTATTTAACAGTATACATACTGAGATAAAGCAAGAGAAGAGTGATTTACTCCATTATAGGCAAACTAAAGAGATAGTGACCTGCACTGCATTTTCATTGCATTCTTTCAACAGACATGTATTTAGTCCAGCACTAGTCAGGAGAGGCTAGGTTATGATGTGGTAACAGAGTCTCTAAACTGAAGTGGCTTAACACACATTTTTTTGTTTTACTCATAGTACATGTCTACTGTGGTATGGCATGGTACTATGCTGATTGCGGTCCTTCACTGACTCAGTTTCATCTTAATTATGCTTTCGTGATCACTATAGTAAGAAAACACAGCTTGGCAAATAGCACATTGGCCTTTAAAGGGTCCTCATTTTAATGATATGTCATTTCTGTTCATATTTCATTAGCCAAAATGGCCACACAGCCATCCCTAACTTTAAAGGGCTAGGCAAATGCAAGCTAACTGTCTGCCTGAAAGGAAAAGGAAACTGGAATATTTTTAAAGAGCGTTGATAGTTTCTGCAAGCCCCTACTATGTGCCAGAAGTAAATCTCGCAACATCCTAGTTTAGGAGAATTGTACCAGTCTTGTGGGAAAATGCCCACGTAGGGGAATGACATATTATGCTATGATATGTGAAGTGCTTTTTGAGAGAGATGAACAAAAGAATGCCGTGGGAATAACAAGAACAGAGTATCTAACTTCGCCGAGGAAGCCAAGAAAGGTGTTATCTCAAGTATATTCCTTGAGGTATATCCAAGCATGAACATTAGAGATGGTGGATTTACCTAGTGAACAGAAATACTATGAGTACATATATATATGGAGGGAGAGGCATGGGGGCTATGGTTGGAGAAAAGGCAGGCAGGGAGGGATCATTCTAGACAGCGGAAAGAGTGAAAAGACTCTTGAAGGAGGGGCATAAGGTCCATTGGGTGCAGGTGGGCAGGGGAAAAGGCAGGGAATAATGGTAAAGAGAAGGGTCGGGCCAGATTACAGAAGATGAATGCCATAATGAAGTGTTTAGATATTTTCCTAAGGGCAAGAAGGAATCAATATAATTTTGGCAGTCAATCAGTATTTACCAACACACCTGTGGCAGATTCAGACTGCCTGAACTTTGCAAAAGCAGGATGAGGTGTATGCTTGAAAGGACACTCTCAGGAAACAGAAAAGATAACCCACAGAATGAGAGAAAATATTTGCAAATAATTTATCTGATGAGGTACTTGTATCCAGAATGTATAAAGAACTTTTACCACTCAATAATAAAGACAAATAACTCAGTTAAAAATGGGCAGAAGATCTGACTAGACATTTCTTCAAAGAAAGTGTACCAATGGCCAAGAACACATGAAAAGATGTTCAAAATCATTGGTCATTAGGGTAATGGAAATCAAACCCACAATGAGATACTGCTTTCCACCAACTAGGATGGCTATAATCAAAAAAGACAACAAGAAGTTTTGGGCAGGGATGTGAAGGAGAAATTTGAACCTTCATACATTGCTGGTAGGAATGTAAAATAGTGTGGTAACTTTGGAAAATATATTGGCAGTTTTTCAAAATGTTGAACATAAAGTTACCATATGCCCCAGCAATGCCACTCTTGGGTATCTATGGAAGGGATATGAAAACATATTCACGCAACAACTTGTGCATGGATGTAAATAGCATCATTATTCGTAGTAGCCGAAAAGTAAATAGAATCCAAATGTTCGCCAACTGATGAATGCATAAAGAAAATGTGGCATGGATGGAGCTGGAGGCCCTTATTCTTAGCAAACTAATGCAGGAGCAGAAAACCAAATACCACATGTTCTCACTCATAAGTGGGAGCTAAATGATGAGAACACATGGACATATAGAGGGGAACAGCACTCACTGGGGCCTATTGGAGGGTGGAGGTTGCGAGGAGGGAGAAGAGCAGGCAAAATAACTAATGGGTACTAAGCTTAATACCTGGGTGATGAAATAATCTATACAAAAAAACCCCATGACACAAATTTACCTGTACAACAAACCTGCTCATGTACCCCTGAACTTAAAGGTTAAAAAAAAAAAGAAAATATGGCATGTTCACACAATGGAATAATATTCAGCAATAAAAAGAATGAGGTATTGATAAATGCTTTAGCATAGATGACCCTTGCAAACATTATATTATGTGAAAGAAGCCAGTAACAAAAGACCACATATTTTATTATTCCATTTATATGAAATGTTAATAAAGGTCAACTATATATAGAAAGTAGATAAGTGGTTTCCTAGTGCTGGGGGATGGGGACAGGAGGTGAGGTGAGCTTGGAAGTGAGGTGGGAGGAATAATGGGTAGTGACTTCTTTCTGGGTGATTAAATGTTCTAAAAGTAGATTGTGGTGATCCTTGCAATACTCTGAAAATGTACTAAAAACCATTGAATAGTACACTTAAATGGGTGACTTGCAAGGTGAATTATATCTCAATAAATTGTTAAAGTAAATAATATATGGAACTGTAAGAATCTTAGATTTCCAAGCACTTTGCCTTCCACAGGGGCTTCAGAACTGCTTCTAGTTGATGAAACTATTCAAACTGAGGATTTGGGGCAAAGGCTTATGCTCAATTCTTTTCAATGCACATTACTACAGAGGGAGATAGCAGGTGACTTAAGTCTTTAGTAAGAATCATTTGAGGGGAAGAGAAACACAAAATGACAATGGTAACTGCCAGAGCTTCTCTTTGGGAGTTTATTGATATTCCTAAATGATAGGAGAAGAAAACTGATGGAAGAAAATGCAACAGCCTTTAAGGGGCATTAATTTGGCATCTTGTTTTTCAGCTAGTCTCATTACAGCACTTGACAGGAAAATAGATGCATTTGATGGCATTTACTCTTTTCAACATAGCCATTACTTCAGAAATATTATCACTTTTGATTTTTCAATTTTTGCTGAAATGGTGTTTGATATAGTTTTGTTCTCATTATGGAGTCTCTGTCTCAATTTGCTGAAAAAGATTGCAACCCCAGTGAAGTATGGCAGAAAATTAATTAATGTGTGTGGCTATTTAAAGATCATTCAGAGAGAACATTAAGTGGTATTTTCTAGACTGTCTGACTTTGATCTGAACATTCTCTTCATAGAGTGACACAGATTTCATGACTGGCAAACACTGATTAAAACATAGATGGTTTTATTATTAGTATTAGTATTATGGTAAGAAAACAACATGCAATCTACTCTCAATAAATTGTTACGTTTACAATACATTTCAACATATTATATGTTGACTGTGGGTACAATGTGATATAGCAGATCTCTGAAGCTTATTCATCTTGCTTGACTGAAACTTTATGCTTGTTAATTACTCTTACATATTCTCATCCCTCCCAACCCCTGGAAACCTTCATTTCACTCTTTGATTCTATGAGTTTGACTATTTTAGATATCTCATATGAGTAGAATCATGCAGTATTTGTCTTACTGTGACTGGCTGATTTCACTTAGCATAATGTCCTCAAGGTTTATCCATGTAGCATATTGCAGAATTTTCTTCTTTTGAAAAGCTAAATTGTATTCTATTCTGTATATGTATATACCACATTTTCTTTATCCATTCATCTACCAGTGGACATTTTGGACGTTTCCACAGTGCTGCAATGAACATAGGAATGCTAATATCCCTTTGAGAGTCAGATTTCAGTTATTTTCATAAATAGAAGTGGGATTGCTGGATCATATGGTAGTTCTATTTGTAATTTTTTGAGAAACCCATACTGTTTTCCATAATGGCTACATTATTTTGCATTCCAATCAACAGGGTGCAAGGATTCCAACTTCTCTATATCCTCCTCAACACTTGTCTTTTGTTTTTTTTGATAATAGTCAATAGTCAATGACTATTGACAGTCTATTAGTCTATTGACAATAGACTAATGACAGGTGTGAGGTATTGTCTCATTATGGTTTTGATTTGCATTTCCCTGATAATTAGTGACATTGAGCTTTTTTTTTCATATACCTGTTGGCTGTTGATATGCCTTCTTTGAAAAAATGTCTGTTTAGGTCCTCAGCTCATTTTTTAATTGGGTTAGTAGTTTTTTCTTAAAAATATTGAGTTGTAGGAGTTATTTGTGTATCTTGAGGTTTCACTGCTTATCAGATATATGGTTTTATGGTTTGCAAATATTTTCTCCCTTTCCATAGGTTGCCTTTTCATTCTGTTGTTACCTTTGCTATGCAGAAGCACTTTATTTTGATGTAGTCCCAGATAGATAGATAGATAGATAGATAGATAGATAGATAGATAGATAGATAGATAGATAGATAGATTACATATATGTGTATCCCTATAGTTTCAGGTATTATGTTTAAGTCTGCCCCATTTTGAGTTGATTTTTGTGTATGGTGTTAGATAAGGGTCTAATTTCCTTATTTCACACGTGGATATCCAGTTTTCCCAACACTGTTTGTTGAAGAGACTATCCTTTTTCCATTGTATATTCTTGGCACCCTTGTAGAAGATCAGTTGACCATATATGCATGGATTTATTTAGCAGTATACAAAATCAACACACAAAAATGAGTTGCATGTCTGTGTACTAACAATAAACTATCTGAAAAGGAAATTAGGAAAACAGTCTCATTTATGATAGCACCAAAAAGAATAAAATACCTAGGAATAAACTTGATTAAGGAGGTGAAGACTTGTATACTGAAAATGAGAAAACATTGATGAAATAAATGAAAGAAGACACAAACGGAAGGACATCCTGTATTCATGGATTGGAGGACTTAATATTATTCAAATGTCAATACTTCCCAGAAGGATCTACAGATTCAAATAAATTCTTATTAAAATCCCAGTGGCATTTTTTACAGAAATATTAAAAACAATTCTAAAGTTTTTAATATGGAACCACAATAGAACATGAATAGCCAAATTGATCTTGAGAAAGAAGAATAAAGGTGAAAACATCATGCTTCCTGATTTCAAAGTATATTACAAAGCTACAATAATCATAATAATATAGTATTGGCTTAAAGATAGACATATAGGCCAATGGAACACAGGCGACGTGCCATTCAGAGAGCCACTGGGATTATGAAACTCTCAGAAACAAGTAATTGGTGAGGTGTCAGGGTCCCACTCAAGCAGGCTATGGTTCAGGTTGATATTTTGTTGTCAATAAAACATTGGAATATTTGGTAGAAGGAAACAGGATAGAAGGTTGTTTTATAGACTGCTTCAACCCAGGCTAGGGCTTATGCGAGTGAGACAGAACCCATGTGGTACACTTGGTGCTATGTCTGTGAGAGCAAGACTGATTCTAACTCCATTGGAAGGTGGGCCAAGATTGCTAATAAAATTCGTGCAATCATCAAGCCTGATGGAGGAGGCTGGTTTTTGCGAGTCCAGATAAGAGTGGCTGGAAAGACAGAGGCTGACCTCACTTAAAGATGAGGCTAACACTTGTCTTTGTTATGTAACCAGACACATGCAATAAGATGCAGCAGAGTGTAGTGATTATGAGCAGGGGCCATATCAGATAGACTGAAGTTAGATTTTCATCTCCTCCATTGGTGTGACATTGGGTAAGTTGCTTACCTGCTCTGTGACTAACTGTTCTCTTTTGTAAAATGATGTTAAAATGATATTTATCTCTAGGGTGGTTGTCAGTATAAAATGAGACAATTCACATCAAGCGCACATAATAACATGTCAATGTTAGCTATTCTTAATGCTGCTATTATTAAATTAGTCCTTCCAACTCTGATCCCTGATTCTGTCATTCAGGCTTTGATTTAGGTAGAAAGATGGAACATTTTTCCAATTAAATCAGTTCAACAAGGCACAGTATAGATATGATGCCTTGTTACTCAGTATAGTCTGCAAACCAACAGCATCACCTGGGAACTTGTTAAAAATGAATAATCTTAGGCTCCATCCTAGATGTTCTGAATCAGAATCTGCATTTTAATAAGGTCCACAGATAATTCATATGCACATTAAGGCTTGAGAAGACCTGTATAATGAATTACCTTAAGATATGTATCCTGCTTTCACCAGTTGTTGCCTGTATTACCTTGCGAAATTTACTAAACTTCTCTGACTATATTTTCCCATCTATAAAAATCGAGTAAGTAAGATGTGTTATGGTTATTACAAATATATATAATAACACTTATTAAAGTGCTTACCACAGGAGCAGGTAGTACAAACTGCCTGCTAGGAAATGATCATGATATAATTGTCAAAGCTTCAGATGTGGTCAGCTATTGCTAAGCCATTCGCTTTGTATGTCCCTCACCATCATCCTAAAACAGATAGCAATAGTAGAATATATATCCAAAAGTGATAATAAATATGTGTTCACAAACTTTTTCTTTTCTTTTCTTTCTGCTGCTTCTTGTTTTTTCTTTGAGACAGGGTCTCACTCTGTTACATAGGCTGGAGGGCAGTAGTACCTCCATAGCTCACTACAGCCTCAAACTCCTGGGCTTAAGTGACCCTCCTGCTTCAGCCTCCCAAGCATCTAGGACTACAAGTGTGCACCACCATGCTCAGCTAATTGTTTTTTTTTTTATTTTTTATTTTTTTGTAGAAATGAGGTCTCACTATGTTGCCCAGGCTGGTCTTGAACTCTGGGGCTCAAGTGATCTTCTTGTCTTGGTCTCCGAAAGCACTGAGATTACAGGGATTACAGGAGTAAACCACACAGCCCAGCCCACAATTTTTTTTTCTCTGAAGGGCCTGATAGTGATTATTTTTGGCTTTGTGGGCCATACGGCCTCTGTCATGACTATTCAACTCTGCCCTTTTAATGGGAATGTAGCCATAGACAATATGTAAGTGAATGAGCCTGGCTGTGTTCAAAAATAAAAATCAAAACAAGTGTCATGATGTATCAGATTGCAAGGAAACGAAAGGGAAATTGGAGGCAGATATTGGAATTCATTCCTTTTCCTTCAGATCTTTGGGAACCTGGGAGGGAAACAGAGATGATCATATCATTAACTATCTCTTGGAGCTGGGAAGTGTGGGATGGGGACACATCTTTTGATTGAGGTGGGTTTTGCTTCTTGTTTACCATCAAGTTTGTACTTGAGAATGGGTCTACTCCTGGTGTAATCTCTCCTCATTCAATGCTCGCTTATGCCTAGAACCTTCCTGGCCCAAGTGTACTCTGTTAAAAACTTGCTAGAGTCACATCATATTCCCAGGAAAACAATCTTTACATAACGTGGATTATACATGGAAGATTTTTCCATGGCCACACATTGCAGATTCCGGTGGTTCCAAATATGAGCCTGTGTTGAAAGGGAATTGAGTGAAGAACTGTATTTGTCGTAAACTGTGTGGTCTTAGTTGGTAGACTCACTTGACCAACTCTGTCTTTGAGCAGGGAAGAACAGAGGCTTAAGCTGAAACCTGGAGACTCTACAAGCATTGACTGAGCTATATAGTCAGTGTTTTAGGTTTTAGTAAATTTATCTTAAGAGTTGGGTGTGTCATTGTCATCCAGATGATTTAAGCAGTGGCTGAGATCTTGGCAGCAGGAATTTCTGGGTTGCAAGTTTTTCCGGGGAAGTTGATCTGGTGGAGGCAGAGCCTGACCAGGTAGAAACACCAGGCTCCAGCTTTTCAGGAAAGGAAGCTGGCAGGGGCTTTTTGTACACCAAACCCAAAAGTCAGATGGAGTAAACCCAGTAGTGAAGCCTAAACACAGGAATAGAGAACAGGCCTGCCAGTAGGAGCCAGGGGATAGCCGCATTTCCAGGAGGCTCCTAGTACAACCGTCAAGCATATTCTTTTTTACTGAGATGGGGTTTCACTCTTTTTGCCCAGGCTGGAGTGCAATGGCGCGATCTTGGCTCACCGCAACCTCCGCCTCCTGGGTTCAAGAGATTCTTGTGCCTCAGCCTCCCGAGTAGCTGGGATTACAGGCTTGCACCACCACACCCAGCTAATTTTGTATTTTTAGTAGAGGTGGGGTTTCTCCATCTCGGTCAGGCTGGTCTCCAACTCCTGAGTTCAGGTGATCCACCCACCTCAGCCTCCCAAAGTGCTGGGATTACCGTCGTGAGCCACCGTGCCTGGCCAAGCATATTCTTATTAAAGACAGGTTGTAAGGCTTCTTTGTCCACTGTGAGCCACAGAAGTGTCAAGTAGGGACTCACTGTCATGAAGTCCCAGATTTGTATACATAGTTTTGAGTTTTTGTACATCACTGGATGCTATATGTTACTGTACATATTTTAAATATCATGACTTTGTGTACTCATTCAAAGATTGCTGAGGATGTTGCATTTGGACAGGGAAGGGGAAAATTCACCTGTGTGAGTACTCAGTGGGCTTTTATAGCAATCTGACTGTTCAGAGGGTTTCCAAAAACCTGTTGCATTGGAAAGGCTGAGTAACTTGGGATTTTGTATCACTCAATTTCCAGTGAGGAGGCAGAAATCTCTTCAGTTATTTTAACAGGAAAAATATGTACCTCAGTAAAAAGAATTGTTAACAAGGTATAGCACTGTTAACTAAGAAACTAAAAAGACTGAAAGAACACACTAAGGAATCAGGGAGGGAAAAACTACAGAAAGCAACTTCACCCCTGAGGCCTAGGAAAACAAAAAGAAGAGGTTGGAATTCTTAATACTCTTGAAACTTAGATGGTCAGAGGAGTCTCCATGGAATTGAAGCCCAGACCTCTGAGGATGGTTGGTTCTGGAGTTTATGAATAAAGCTGATCCCACAAGGCTTAGAAAAACTGTAAACTGCATTCAGCTGCTGTCACGGGGGACACTGCCACTGCAGTAGTGAAGTGTTGGTGGAGAAATCCTCAGAGGGAGCAGACAGGAAGAAGCAACTCGCTCTTGCTTCCTCCAGCTCTGCAGCCCCCTTAGAGCCTAATAGGGCTCCAGCTAGAAAAGTAGAAATGTGGATTGAAGAGGCCCTGCCTCCACATCACAAACCAGCCCATGGAAGAGTGAGTTAGGAGCTGAATGAGAATGAATTAATAAATCACTCACAGTACTTGTGTATTTTTCTGGGACAAGCTTTGTGGGTTTGTTGGGCCTGTCTGTCCATTGAGATGAGAGTTTACTCAGGAAAACTTTCCTGATTTCTCCATCATCATCACCCTCTCCCAACACCTACTTCAGTAATCCATAAAGAATCCATAGTGGGTGCTCAGTGAGTACTATGGGTTGAGTGACTAACAAGATGAATGAAGAACTCTCGTACTTTCTGATCCTGGAGATTGGAATGAATGCAGTGACAGAATTTTCTGCCTTTATCTTCCAGAAAAATAGAATTCTGGCTACTCTAGCCCACACATGATCCAGTATAAAATGACTACATGGCAACAGCGTAGCCAGAGAAAATGTTTCTGTGACAAGAAAATCAGAGGCAATGTCTTCTGGTAGGCAGTTCTTTTGAATAACACCCATTCTAGAATGTGTTCTACCTCTTTGAGAATTAAGGGAAGTCGGAGTGACAACTCCATCTCCTACACTGCTGCTCAGAGAGGGGAACCATTCTAAGATAACTGTGAAGTTATTTGCAGCCCATATTTGCAAGGAATACATTGGAAGACAGAAATCCTACTATATTCAACACAGCACAGAACAGAATTGGAGCTAATTGGTAATGGCAAGAGCTAGAAGATGTTAGACAATTGGTGACAGTCTGACACTTTTGTAGAGTTGGTTAATTACCCCTGTTACAAAGATGACACCACTCCAAATTGGCATGTAAATAACAAAGGACAAGAGGAGAAGTAGTGAATTGTAGACTCAGGTACTACGAGAGGAAAACCTGGCTAACGTTTTCACCTTTTCTTTTTAAGGAACAATTAGAGTTGATGCCAGACTTACCATGTGTATTTATTATTAGTGTGTATGTATTTGGTTACATCAATTTTTTATAAATCAGACGTTTTTAATTGCATAGTTTATTATTCTTACCCTAATTTCTTTACCAGTCAATACATCTAGTTTATCCACCAAAAAGTGGGCCTACAAGTTCATAAAAAGTACTTTCAAGTATCAACTGTAGGTTATGAATCCAGATTTACTTTTTTATCTTGCTACCTTGTAATCATGGCTCGCTCTTTTCTTTTCTTTTCTTTTTCCTCTCCTCTCCACTCCTCTTCTTTTCTTTTCTTTTTCCTTCCCTTCCTTCCTGCCTGCCTGCCTTTCTTTCTGCCTTTCTTGCCTTTCTTTTCTTTCTTTTTGTGGGACAGGGTCTCGCTCTGTCACCCAGGCTGGAGTGCAGTGGTGCCATCTCAGCCCACTGCAATCTCTGCTTCCTGGGTTCAAAGATTCTCCTGCCTCAGCCTCCCGAGCAGCTTGGATTACAGGTTCATGCCCCCACACCCCACTAATTTTTGTATTTTCAGTAGAGATGGGGTTTCACCATGTTGGCCAGGCTGGTCTTGAACTCCTGAGCTCAAGTGATCCTCCACCTTGGCCTCACAAAGTGCTGGGATTATAGGCGTGAGCTGCTGCGCCTGGCCCATGGTTCTTCTTGATATGCACTGACTTCTTCCATTCTAGTTGGCTTCACATCATGATTTTTCTGACCACCATTATTAATGACCACTTCTGGCTCTATTATCTAACTGATGATTTTCAGAAAGTAGCCCTTTCTGATCGTATCCTTTGATCTGTGACAAGAGGGAAGGCTTATACACCCATCCCAGGGGATCCCTGCCCCAACAGAAGTCAGAGGTGTGGCATCAGGCATTTCTTTTTTTTTTTTTTCTTTTTTTTAAAGCAAACCTACTCTTTTTTTTTTCCCCCTTCCAACTTTGTTTTAGGTTCAGGGGGTACATGTCTAGGTTTATTACATGGGTAAATTGCATGTCCTGGGGGTTTGGTGTACGGATTATTTTGTCACCCAGGTAACGAACATGGTACCCAATAGGTAGTTTTTTGATCCTCACCCTCCTCCCACCCTCCTCCCTCAAGTAGGTTCCTGTGTCTATTGTTCCATTCTTTGTGTTCATGTGTATTCAATGTTTCAGCTCCTACTTATAAATAAGAATGTGTGGTATTTGGTTTTCTGTTCTTGCGTTAATTAGCTTAGGATAGCAGCCTCCAGCTGCATCCATGTTGCTGTAAAGGACATGATTTTGTTCTTTTTTATAGCTGGGTAGTATTCCATGGGGTATATGTGCCACATTGTTTTTATCCAGTCTACTGTTGATTGGTATCTAGTAGGATTCCATGTCTTTGCTATTGTGAATAGTGCCTGTGATGAACACGTGTGTGTGCGTGTGTGTGTGTGTGTGTGTGTGTGTGTCTTTATGGCATCATGATTTATATTCCTTTGGGTATATACCCAGTAATGGGATTGCTGGGTCCAGTGGTAGTTCTAAGTTCTTTGAGAAATCTCCAAACTGCTTTCCACAGTGACTGAACTAATTTACATTCCTGACAGCAGTATATAAGTGTTCTCTCTTCTCCACAACCTCGCCAGCATCTGTTATTTTTTGACTTTTTAATAATAGCCATTCTGACTGGTGTGAGATGGTATCTCATTGTGGTTTTGATTTGCATTTCTCTAATGATTAATGATGTTGAGCACTTTTTCATATGCTTGTTGGCCACATGCGTGTATTCTTTTGGGAAGTGTCTGTTCCTGTCCTTTCCCCATTTTTTAATGGGATTGTTTGTTTTTTGCTTGTTAATTCATTTGTGTGCTTTAAACATTCTGGATATTAGACCTTTGTTGGGTGCATAGTTTGCAAATATTTTCTCCCATTCTGTAGGTTCTCTGTTTACTCTGTTGGTAGTTACTTTTGCTGTGCACAAGCTCTTTAGTTAACTTAGGTCCCACTTGTCAATTTTTGTTTTTGTTGCAATTGCTTTTTGTGTCTTAAATCATCCCTTTGTAATTACAGTAAAAGCTCAAGGAAGAGTAGCCCCATGCCTTGTTCTGGCACCAATGGCAATTGCAGTTAAGATTCTAATGTCCTGAATGATTAAAACAAGTAATAGTTGCCCCCTACAAAGCAGTATATAAATTATGTAGAGTGTGTTCAATATTGATCCTCCACTATAACACTACCTCGTGATGTCTGTGGTTGCAGGCAAAGTTGGGTGAAGAACAAAAGCCTCAAATTCCTTAGATGTTAGTAAATTTATATTCATATTGCGTTGCTGTGTTCCGCTAAAGCTTGGGTCCATTTTTTCAGAACCACATGAGAAGATTCTCACTGGAATTGTTAAGAGAACAAATGATGTCAGAAATGGAAAATGCAATTTCCAAGGAAAGCAGCAATATACAGGCCAGTGTAATAATTGTAAGTTTGGCCTGCAATGGCAAGTGTCTCTCCTGAAATGAAAAACAAAAGGTTACACACCATCAATTGGTTGGCTGGGCTGTTAGGACTGCCTGAAAAGATTAGGAATTACTGGTTAAAATCATGCCCACGGGAGAAAAATGGAAAGTACAGAATGATATACAGATTAGAGGCAATAAACACTTCTGGTTTGATGACATGGTATTGCAAAGAAAATCTTTTAGATAGAAATAAGGGGAATAAGGTGTCCAGAAGAATATAATTTTCTTTGCATATGTGCTTGCCTCTTAACAATATTAGCTGATAGATAGCGGTGAGAATTAAGGCGGAGAGGATCTCTGAAACGTGCTAAGCGAGCAGAGATTTCCTTTAAAAACATCCTGACAGGCTGCTTGAAGTCTCCAGGTCAAGACTGCTAAGAATTATGAGATGATGTGAATCCATGTTGGAAATACAAGTGCGTATCATTCAAGGAACAGGGGACCAAATTAGGTTTCCTTTCTTTATGGGGGGACACAGCTAAAATCAAAGAGATATTGTCATTTTTAGCCATACTCTAGGACAGGTTAAATCTCATTTATTTGTTTTATGGAGGGGTAGCGTGCTTTGCCCCATGAATTTCAAGGTGAATTGTTCATTTCAATGACTTATTCACTAAAAATCATTATTTATGTTGACTGTGTGCTTACGCTTGTGCTAGAGGCAAGTCATGCTCTTTGTTCAAGAGTAACCTTCCCCATAGAAAAAGTGGGACTGTAGCTACTTTCTACATTTTGTGGTTGATGAGCCATCCATGAAGCTGAGTACGTTGCCCATGACTTTTGCGAATCTTGGCTCACAGGTTTTCAACTGGATAAAACAGTTGAGGGCCCTATGTACCTATTACTTTGACTTATGAATTGAGCACATGTGGCTTAGAATTGGGTATAAGTTTGCTGATGGAAAACGTATCGAGGTAGTGCATCACACTGCCAAAGTTGGTTAGGAATCTGCTGATATCATCTCAGTGCCTACTTTGATCAATTAGTCTTGGCTGCCTTCAGGGTTGAGTTGAAAAAGATTAATTATGAGGACTCTGATTGATCAGTCTCTCATATGCTGGTGAGGGGAGGCAGCATGCTAATGCCATGCATTTGCCATCCCTGTCCTAAAGAAAAGTATCTAACTGAATAGTTTGATAAAAGTCCAGCTGTTGAAGGGTTGTATTAGATTAACTTGATAAGCCTTCTTCCAACTGCCCTTCTGTGTTGTTCTCTGGATATTATGAGGCATGAAGGAACCATCAATATTTTGAACATGAAAATTTATATACTATTCATTGAACGATTCTACTTAGTGCTGTAACAGCCCAATAATTGTAACCTTGTTGCAAAGGAGATAATAAAAAGTTAATGACCAAAATATTTGAAAGGAATCAGGAAATGTGTTGCTCTTGGAATAAGTTTGTACGTGACAGTGAAAAGTCAAGCCACAAAAATCTCTCATGAGCGTTTACTATTTTCAAAGCTTTTCATTGAGACCCACAGTTCATTGAAAAACGAAAAACTAAAAGAACATTACATGATGAGCTCTGTCTAATATTCTGGTCTGTATAACAGTGAAATATGTCAATGGAAATGAGAAGAGCATCTAACAAAAGGGAGAGCAGAGCTTTTTCCTCCTAGGCTTATCTCAGCAATGATCTCTCTTGGTGGAGTTTCATTAATTGGAATACATATCCTGATGAAAAATAGGCCAATATCCAGCCTTGTCTTTCCTTAAGAAGGGAGCCTTCTTTTCTTGTTGAATGAAAGACATTGATTCTGTTTATGTCTCCTTTTCCAGTGTGTCTGTTGTGTGTCAGAAAATCATCCAGCATAAGAAATAGGAAGACATTAGAAGTCTTTTTTAAAAAACCCTAATGAAAACAAAATTTGGCACAATAAACCTTATTGTTCCTCTGCATTTATTCACTGAGAAGTAACTCAGATCCTAAAGTATCACTGGGAAGTATCTGTAAAACCAAAAGTGCTCTGGAAATGAGACAGTACAGATTTTTCTGCTGAAATTTTCCTGCAAGAAAGAAGCAGGCCCCAAGAGAAGTGTTTTCCTGAACTTGAGGACATTTTCCTGGTGAATGGGATTAGATAGTAAATTATAGCAAATGAGTACTAATTCCACTTTATTGGAAGGAAGCATAGTAATAGCCTGCATAATTCTGAGCTATAAATTATTTTGGAAAAAAAAGGCATTTTAAAAAACAACAGTTTTGTCATTTTGGGGTATTAAAACTCTCCATATAGTAAGGGGTTTTGGGGGCCTGCTTAATTAATAGCTACCTTGTATTTACTTCATAACATTTAAACACAGGCAACCAACATGGGCTGGATGAGATAATTCAGTATTGTTTGCTTGTCCTGGTGGCCCTTTTGGTCAGGGGCAAGGGTGGAAGTATAAGGATATGTTTATTACATGATGGGTTGTTAGTGGACAAATCATCCAGTTTCTCACTGCTCAGCTGGCATAACTCTGAGGTATGTTCTGCACAGTCTCCTAGAATTCTGTAAAGGAATTGGACTTTATTTGCCCACAGTGGAAACTTGGTTGGTAATGCTTTATTGTATACTTGTCCTTCACTGCCTCAATTCCTCATTCCATTACAGAGGTTTACTTGGATCACCTCCTACAGGAACCACTCATACTTGCAGCTTTGTCAAATAATCTGCTTCTCAGGAAACCCAAACCAAGACACAATTAGATAAAAAACAAATTGCATGAGACTGAGAGGGAGAACGGCAAATATAGTTTAGGATGAAAGACCTGGAGGTTTTATTTTACTGTAGACGTAATGAGTCAATGACTGTGATGTGGGAGAGGAAATTATTTCTGTTTCAGATTCCAAAAATGAAAACAAACCTAGTTGTCCAGATCAAGGGAAGTTTTACAATCATTATCATTCAAGCTATGTGTGTAAGACCAGTCCCTTCACTGTAAGAAAGGCATTATTGAGTGAGATTTAAAGATAGGGACATCATATCATTGAGAAAGCATTACAGGAACTGGTGACATTCAGGCTATAAAAGAAAAGAAAATGTAAGGGAGACATCAGAGTTGTTCTCCAATTGTGAAAGAAGTGGAGGTGGGAGTATTTTTTTTGTCTTTTTAATTTTTTTTATTTTTGTGGGTACATAGGCATATATATTTATGTGGCACATAAGATATTTTGATATAGGCATGTAATGTTTAATAATCATATCAGGGTAAATGGGGTATCCATCACCTCAAGCATTTATCCTTTGTGTTACAGATAATCCAATTATATTATTTTAGTTACTTTAAAATGTACAATTAAATTATTTTTTACTATAGTCCCCTGTTGTGTTAGCAAATATTAGGTCTTATTCATGCATTCTAACCATTTTTTTTTTTTGTATCCATTAACCATTACCCCACCCCAGCCCCACACTGTCCTTCCCAGCCTCTGGTAACCATCTTTCTACTCTCTATGTCCATGAATTCAATTGTTTTAATTTTTAGCTCCCACAAATAAATGAGAACATGCCAAGTTTGTCTTTCTGTGCCTGGCTTATTTCACTTAATGTAATGGCCTCCAGTTCCATCCATGTTTTTACAAATGACAGGATCTCATTCTTTTTTATGCCTGAATAGTACTCCACTGTGTATACGTACCACATTTTCTTTATCCATTCATCTGTTGATGGATACTTAGATTGCTTCCAGATCTTAGCTATTGTGAGTAGTGCTGCAATAAACACGAGAATCCAGATATCTCTTTGATATACTGATTTCCTTTTTTGGGGGTTATATATCTAGGAGTGGGATTGTTGTGTTGTATGGTAGCTCTATTTTTAATTTTTCAAGAAACCTCCAAACTGTTCTCCATAGTGGCTGTACTAATTTACGCTTGAGTTGGGCTTATTTTGAATTATTCAGCCAAAGAAAGACTGATTGGGGGATACAGAGAAGGGAATTTAGTGTTTATGGTGTAATTGGAATGAGACAAACTTGACTTGAAATCTCGTGTATGGAATTTACTTTGTAAACTTTCTGAGGGTTTTCTCATCTGGAAAAATGGAATAATATCACTAGCTCTGGGATCAGACATGTAGAGAACCTCATCCCCTTTCCCAAATTCTGTAACAGCTGAAGGTAATAAACAATGGCATTGGGAGCTTTGCAAAGGGAAAACCATGACAATCAAGTGTTTAAATAACTAAATCAGTAGTGTATATTGCTTATTGGATTCCTTTGATCAAGAATATCCAGTTCTAGCTCAAGATTCTTTTACTGTAAGAATTTGGGTATACTGAAAGCACCTATATATTCAGATTAGGAAAGGTGATCATTTTGTGGCATCTTCATTCCCTGTCTGACGAGGAAGATGCTGCTTCACCTTTCTTTTAGAGTTAAGGCTCTCCATGGAATCACCCCAACCCCTACACCCTTGCCAGATAATTTTAGCTTAGACTCTGGAGAACAGTGGAAACTATTTTGAGCATCACTCCTCCTCCAGTTTCTCCCATATCAGGTAAGAGCAACCCCCACTCACTGTTCCCTCCACTCAGAGGCTCTTCTTGCAGATACCTCCATGAATGAAGTGGAGCCAACAGGGAGTATAAATGCTCCAAGGCAACAATATGCATTGCTGGTTAGAAGAGAAGGCCAGTGTGACTGGAGTGAAGTGAACTACAGGAAGAGAGGTGGGAGATGGAGAGGACAGGTAGCTAGAAGCCAGTGCAAATGTCAGGTCCACAGAGAGGCCTTCCCAACTGCTGTTTGAAACAGTGCCCTCAACCTCTGTCACTTGCTGACACCCTTACCCCATTTTTCTTTCTTTCTCAAGACTTATCACCGTCTAGCATATTATATATTTATTTTATTATTTGCTTAGATGTTTCTTCATATCTGAATGCAAACTCCATGAGAGTAGATACTTTGACTCTTTTTATCATTTATTTATACCCTGAACCTAGAACAGTGGCAGGCCACAGTAAGCAATTAATAAATATTTGTAAAGCATGAAATGCATGTTGAGCCTGAAGGCCTATCAGGGTCTTGAGAAAATAAGCAGTTGCTGCATGACAAACCTACTCCAAAGATTAGTAACCTGAAACTACCACCATCTTCCAGGAAATTCATCTGGTCTGGGTCTCACTCAGCACCTTTCTTGGGCCTTAGGCATATGTCTTCCTTGTCTGGTAGTTTGCCGGCAGTTTGATGAGATGGGGACAAAGGGGAAGTATGTTAGTCCATTTTCATGCTGCTGATAAAGACATACCCAAGACTGGGCGATTTACAAAAGAAAGACATTTAACTTTCTTAAGAAAGTTAAGTTTCTTAAGTTTCTTAAGAAAGAGGTTGGGCTTTTAGTTTCATGTGGCTGGGGAAGCCTCACAATCATGGTGGAAGGCAAGGAGGAGCAAGTCATGTCTTACATGAGTGGCAGCAGGCAAAGAGAGAGCTTGTACAGGGAGACTCCCATTTTTCAAAACCATCAGATCTCATGAGACTTATTCACTATCACGAGAACAGCACAAGAAAGACCTGCCCCTATGATTCAGTTACCTCCCACCAGGTCCCTCCCACAACATGTGGGAATTCAAGATGAGATTTGGGTGGGGACACAGCCAAACCGTATCAGGAAGGAACCTGGGTTCTGCATTGTTCATCAGCCTGCAGGATTCTGCTTGTGTTAAGTAAACTTCTATTCCTTTAGCCAAGTCAGGAGAACCAACCCAGATTCTAGTGGTGGAAACTGGGTGGGGCCCACTCACTGATGGGTGGAGTTACAAAGGCACATTGATCATGAGGGTATGGTGATGGGGAAAGGAAGATTCGTGGCTATTTTTGCAGTTTACCACAAGCTCTTTGTTCTTTGTCTAGTTGGCTGGTCTCTATCTTGTTGAGCTACATGCCTATTTTTAGAGCAGTCAGGGAACTATCTTGTTTATCTGAACATTATCTGGTGCAAACTTTCTATTCTAGTCTTTGCAAGTTCATGTCTTTTCATGAAATTGCTGGGCATCCCCAGTTGTTCTGATATTGTTTTATCTTGCCTTTTTTTGTAGATTAATTTGGAAGAATGTAAGCTATTTAAAATCCAGATAACTGTCATTTTGTGGTGATTCTGGCATGTGGCTTTCTTCATAATTTTCGTGGTTGGGAGGAGCTAATGTTATTTCTGTCTACTGCAGAAGCATTTTATCATTGTGGCATTTCTAAGCCAACATCTGATGTCCATGATCTACAGTTGAGTCGTTCTGTTTTTCTTTTCAATAGGTTTTTCCCTTGCCGTTTGGAGGATCTTTTTCATTTCACTGTTGGCCTACCCTTTTGTCTGTGGCCTAATGTTTTGTCTATGTGTCTATAAATGTGGCACAGTGTCTTGTGCCACATTTATAGAAGCAATTTTGCTCACATAGTTATATGAAAACATACCTGCTAGTACATACTAAAACATACATGGAAGCAAATGTATGCTGTAGCACGTCGCTTGTGTCCCTCACCATTTTCATCCAACTTGCCTGTACCCAAATGTATTGTTCTGAGGCTTCTCTCTGGCCTCCAGGGTCTTATTTGCCGACCTGCAGCAAGTCATAAACAGTGCCACGGAATTACCCATTTCCCACCCCATCCCTCAACCAATTACTAAAAAGAGTTGGGGGTACAAATCCCGACCTCCTTTGCCTTTGGGTTAGAAGTGATAATTTTGAGATGTGCTCAGATTTTCTCAGAGGGTTCAAGCTCCAATTTCTTACCAGGTAAACCTGCTCATCACTCGTGTACTCTTTATTGCCTGTCTTCCCTTCCCCTGTCATTTGCATTTCCTTCCCAAATAAACTACCCGCTTGGCTGGCAATTCCTTGTCTCAGGTTCTGCCTCTAGGGGACCCCAAACTAAGATATATGCACATATCTTTCTCATTTGCGCTGTAACATTTCCTCAAACCTAAACACTCTTTTACTAACTATTACATTACATTTTGTTTCTGTTGCTCCTGGGAATCCAAATCTTAGAAAGGTCAGATTCTGTCAGATAAATTGTGGCTTTTCTAACAATTCCTGCCCCTGCCTCTAAGTCTGTGTGTGTGGCGGGTGGGGGGGGTGGGGAAGGAGAGGAAGGTAGGTAGGAATGTAGGTGAGCTTGTGTGTAAAATTTAAAAATAATTTTAAAAAATTAAAATGTTATATATTGTGTTCACTGTTGCTGTTAACAATTTCAAGAGTGGAAGGGTGATGTTAGGACTGCATTTAATGACTGTAACGTGCTTGGTGTTAAGGGCAATTAGTAGTAAAAAGGGAAGTACAATAGCAAGATATCTTGTTTGTATTACTAAATTATAAATTGAAGCATCTGTAAGAATGAGGTTGAGGCTCTACCCAATAATCTCACTGAGTGTTGTCAGTGCAGCTAGGTAAGGAGAAAAAATAGCTTTGTTCTTGCTGCCCGATATGGTTTGGCTCTGTCCCCACCCAAATCTCATCTTGAATTGTAGCTCCCATAATTCCCACGTGTCATGGGAGGGACCTGGTGGGAGGTAACTGAATCATGGGGGTGGGTCTTTTCCATCCTGCTGTCATGGTAGTGAATAAGTCTCACGAGATCTGATGGTTTTTATAAATGGGAGTTCCCCTGCACACCCTTTCTTGCCTGCTGCCATGTAAGACAAGCCTTTGCTCCTCATTTGCCTTCTGCCGTGATAGTGAGGCCTCCCCAGCCATGTGGAACTGTCAGTCCATTAAACCTCTTTCCTTTATAAATTACCCAGTTTTGTGTATGTCTTTATTAGCAGCGTGAGAACAGACTAACACACTACACTTCTGTGGGAAGGTAGGATTATGCCCTAAAATCTGCTCAGACAGCTGTTTGTAGAGCATGTGTGTATGTGTGTGTGTGTGTGTGTGTGTGTGTGTGTGTGTGTGATGGGGGATGTGAGTGGATGTGCGTGCATATGTATGTAGCAAGGGGTGGTATGTATCTACCAAAAAGCCAAGTCATCTTTCTCTCATGCTCAAATGCTTTCTCAGGCCCCAAATCTAATGATGGCTTACTTTGTGTGTTGCTGTTTTCCCCTAGTGTCCTGGAAAGGATGAGTTACTTTCATTTTCTTAGATACTCCTACCGAGGACTAGAAGACGTGTGGAACATGGAAGTAGTAGCAGAATATGATCATACAGAGTTGTTGCATATACTGGGATATCATCACCCCAGAATGAATAATCAGTAGTAATTATATAAATTATCTTTTCAAGAATCAGTTGTATTTAGAGCTTTAAGTACCAATAATAAGATTTTAGTAAACATATACTACCTGTTTTTTTTCCAGTAGAAACAATGGTTACAATTTAAGAATATTGCAAACATCAGTGGAAGAGAAGCCTCAAATTAATTCTTGTCTGATGATTTTGTTCACTGTCCTGGGAAGTACACAAGCTCTTCACTCAACTGTTAGATGGAGTTTCCATTTATACATCATTCTTTTTAATGAACAATGGTGCTAAATCTGATTTGTTAGTGAAATATAGAGATGGGAAACTAAGATGGGTCAACTGAGATGGAGGAGATTGTATAGCAGTGGGTAATTCCAAGAACAGCAAATCCTGCCAAGGCCTTACCACCAGGCCTCAAAGCCATGCACCCAGCTGGTCCATAGAGGACTGTCTTGGGTGTATAGTGTTGTGGCTCAGTAGCTAAAATTTCAAAATAATAACATGGTGTTATTGTCAAAGTAATAACTTGTCATCAGCTGCCAGAACTTCCTAGATGCTACCAAATCTCCATCACTTCAACTAGAACGTGGTTGAAGGGGAGGAAGTGGCAGAAATGATTCCAGCATGAATTGTGATCTTGGCACTTGTTCTCGCCAATGAGTTATGCTGCCTGTACATATGTTGTGGCTTAAATTCAAAACATTTCCAGGGTCAATATTGGATGTTGGGTTAAAATTACTAATATTATATTATCAGAAAATTGAAAACTCAGCACCTCTGGTTATTATTTCAAATATGTGGGTGACAGCCTGCAGTCAAGTTTATGAGACTATGTTTCGACTTTCTTCTTCTAGAGACTTAGCTCTTTATTGAGATTCAACTGCAGCAGCTATGTGCTTTTCCCTTACTATACTTAAATGCATTAATTTCTCATGTATTAGTAGGCCCTTATATTTTAATTTCCTGACAGCACTTCCAATCTAGTTGGGAAGACATTATTTGGAAACTAAGCCCAATATCATATATGAGTGGAGCTCTTCTGTGAGTTTTTTTGGGGGTTTCAGGAGTACATAGACTTCTGGAAGGAAGCAGAAAGCAGGGGCCCTGTGGGAGGGACCCTGACTGTTAGATGGGGGCACAGGAACAGGGACACAGACAATGTTTGGTACTCAGAGTCATCCAAGTATGGGACAAGATGATTAATCAGAACAGGATCCAGGAAGCTTGCAAGAGATTGTGGGAGATAGACGGTGAGACACATGGCAAGAGGATCTATCTGCCTTGGTAAGAAGGATGTACTTATATGTCTGGAAATAGTTAAAGTGCTCGTCATGTGGGCTGAGATTTAGGGAAATGTGCAATGGCAATATGATACTAAGGCAAAAACTCAATCCTACAAGATAAACAGCAAGTGTGAAGGCAAGATATGGGGTACCCAGGGCTCACCTCATGCATGCCTGCTATGGAGTCTACAACAGGACTAACTTCAGGTCCAAATGTTGAGACTGATGTCTTTGTCACAGTTGAAGTCTGTTTGGACCTGGTAGGGAAAGTGGTTTCCAAGAGAAAAATATTAAGGATGACCGGGGAAAGCAAGGGCTTAATTTCTGTCCAAGTTTTAGGGTCATTCCTATACTTTAATTGATTTTGCTGTGGTCTAACTATACATAAGCTCTTTTTTTTTTTTTGGACACTGAGACTTGTCTTTTCCTACTCCTCAGCTGGATTTCCATTTTCCAAACCCTTGGCTTGATATGGCAACAGTGGGTACTCCAATTCCTAATTTTCCACTTTGTATTCAGTTTGTATTCAGATTTCGTGTCTATTACACTGTGAGCTCCTTGAGGGCAGGAAAACATCTTCCTGATCTTTGAATCTTGAGCCTATACTCAGTGCCAGGAATGATAGATTTTCAGCAAATAAAGGAATGTCTAAATCTTCTCACAGGGCCTGGCCCAATAAATCTTAACCCTGTTTTTCCTTATGTCTTAATATGGCTCTCTGTATGGTTATAGATATGAAAAGACATCATGCTAAAGCTTTGTTATAACCAGATAGGAATCCAGAGTTAAAATAAAGCACAAACAATGAAGTCTTATGCATCAGAATGTGGCAAGTTTCTGAAATAAGGTGCCAGTAGCCTTTTTGATTTATTCAGTAGTGACTAATTTTAGCTTATTAGGAAGGGGAAATAAATTCAACTTTTTTTGACAAACTCATCTGACAGTCCCTAAATCTCTTATGTCCTAAGTGGTTTTTTTTTCCATTATCTAACTGCCTAAGTAGGCAAAAGCCAACATAAGTCAGTCCCATCACCGTCTGTGCTCTAGAGACCTCCTTAGTTCTCACTCTTATTTTCTCCTGGATGTGTCAAGTTCTTACTAAAAAAGAGATCACAAAGTGTCTAGAATGCCTTTTGAAAACTCAGGGAATAAAAAAAATGGTCTTATTTGTTAAAACATACAAATTATCCACCCAGTAGTAGCATTAAAAAAGAAATAGTCTCAATATTAATGTTGTTGGTGCCACATCATGTCCCCTCAGCACTCTCTGTGACAGGAGACTCACACAAACAGTTGCGTCTCTTTGCCTGAAGACTTTCTGTGGTTACAGGAGCAGGCCAATAGTGCTAGGGAGTTAGATGCTCCTGGGAGCAGTGCTTCACCAATGATGGATGTGGAGGTGATCATTAAATATCTGAGGTATTGCCTAGAGGTCCCCAGCAGTTCCATGTTGAGCCAGTTGCTCACAGTACACACTGTAGTTGCTTCTTTCCCTTCCCTGCCTTATTCCACCACTCATCTCCCAAATAAACTATTAGTATTCAAAGCTTTGGCTGTGTGTCTGCTTTTGAGAACCCAAACAAAGACATTGGTTGGAAACAGACATGGACGGTCAATGTAATTTCCTACTGGATATTAAGATGAGCCCATGTAGGTAAAACCAGTATACCTAGGTCTTAGTATTCATGTGAACCCATTTGCGTAGCAGCTGGCTGATAAACTGGGGCAGTGTAGAGAGAGTCAGTGGGGTCGCCAACACTGGTTCACATTTCTACCATTTAAATGAATGTCCTTTTCTCTGGTTATGTCTCTTATAAAATGATGTTCACGGTAGATGGAATTTTCTTTTTCTTGCCTTTTTTAAAATAAAATTACTCAGCAAAATGATAGGTTGGCAAGTATACTCAGCAATCAGCGGTTTTGTGTTTATAATTGTACCTGTCTGTAAAAATCCCAAAGTCCTAAACACATAGTTGTCATGGAAGATGCAAGGATATGGAAAATATATGGACATAGAAAATGTATAGTACCATATCGGCATTGCACATTTTCCTATACAGGACATAGAAATCCCGATCTGTGTTCCAAATCTCAGCATCATGCAATATTTCCATGTAATAAATCTGCACATGTACCTCCATATTTAAAGGCTGAAATTTAAAAAAAGATATCTGAAGTGAAGACATAAAGGAAATGCACCTGCAGTTTTGTAGGTGAGCAGGTAACAGTGCTGTCTACATATTTGGGAGGAAATCCATTAAACTCTCTGGTCCTCTGTATCCTTTCGAGTGAAACAGGAGGCTGTCGGTGATCTCTGAGGCTTCTTCTAAGGTCTAGCAATCTTGAACTGCTCTGGCTGTAGGGCCTCTCAGACTGTAAAAATGAGCATGTTCCCTTTGGTGGCCTCTCATCTCTTTTTTTTTTTTTTCACATCTTTCTGCTTCCCCAAAGCCTGCCTTAAAGCCCATTATGCTGTTTTTCCTAATAAACATGCATTCTGAGGACATGAAGCATCTCTTAATCATCGTTTAATCTGTGGTATGGGGGGTATTTATTTAAAATATTATGGAATAAGTGGCTTCTTTAAATCATGTGTGAGTCATTTTGTAGAGACTGGCTGAGTTGGCTAAGAACTGGGGGTGACATAGGGCCTGAGGAGAGCTGGTGCTGAGAAGTTGCCTCCAGAAGAAAAGAAAACTTGAGGCAGAGAAAATTTGAGCAGAAGCCTATTTGGTCTAGGAGATAAGAAGTAGACAGACTATGTGAATTCAGGAAAGGCAGCAAACTAGGGGTGTTATAAAGCCTGACCACTCCTCCCCACGTAGTAAACTGAGCCTCAGAAATCTAAAGTGTTCCCATCACCCAGGCAGTTAGCATAATACCTGATCTGTATTCCAAATCTCCGCATCATGCGATATTCCCATGTAACAAATATGCACATGTACCTCCATACTTAAAAGTTGAAATCTAAAAAAAAGATATCTGAAGTGAAGAAATAAAGGAAATGTATCTGCAGTTTTATAGGAGTGCAGGTAACAGTGCCTTGGGTTTCTACCAGAGTGCTAAACCATTGCTTCCAACGTGGGAGGAGGAAAATGCCAGCGGTGACTTGCTTGCTCTTTAGAATGAAAGGGAAAGGGATGTGCAGATGGAGACTGGCCTCAGGCCCTACAGAGGGGAGAAAAGAGAGAGCACGTGTCAATATTAGCAGAGAGGAGGCACAAGATGTTGCTCTGTCGCCCAGGCTGGAGTGCAGTGGCTCGATCTCGGCTCACTGCAAGCTCTGCCTCCCGGGTTCATGCCATTCTCCTGCCTCAGCCTCCCGAGTAGCTGGGACTGCAGGCACCCACCACTACGCCCGGCTAATTTTTTTTTTTTTTGTATTTTTAGTAGAGACAGGGTTTCACCGTGTTAGCCAGGATGGTCTTGATCTCCTGACCTCCTGATCCACCCACCTTGGCCTCCCAAAGTGCTGGGATTACAGGTGTGAGCCACCGCGCCCAGCCTTTTGTTGATGTTTCTATGAGTCCTTCGAATTTTTGTGCTTTCTAAATTGTTTCACTAGTTTTAAAAGTAATACATATTAATTATTACAAATTTGGAAGCTATGAAAAAGGAAGAACAAGTTAATAAATCACCAATAATTTCTATACTTTTTAAATTAATCATTTTTACTACTTCCTCCCTTTGATACTTGCATATGCTTTTTGTTGGTTTTAAAGCAGTGGTGTGTGTCTATGTGTGTGTATGTGTATATAGTTACAGTTTTTTACCCTGGTTTGTTTTAGTTAGTTTTATGTTGTGAATATTTTCCTAAATTATTAGTTTTCCAAAGCGTAATTTTTAAAATGATAAAATATTTCACTTAGCCAATTCTTGTTATGCGTCTGGCACTTTGCTAGATACTGAAGTTACAGATATAAGTAGGACAGGACGAATTCCAGCTTTCTTGACAATTAAGACTTTAGAGCACAATCTCATGAACATTATTGGAATTAGAGTTTGTTCCCAGTAATGTCTCATTGAGAATGGCTTCAGGCTTGAGGTAAGCGGTGTGTGTGTATGTGTGTGTGTGTGTGTGTGTGTGTGTGTGTGTGTGTGTGTGTGTGTGTGTGTGTTTTGTATAAACGTTAGCGGTACAGAGAGTTACATCAGAGATGTTCTCAGTTTTGTCCTGGCCTGTCCTTCTTAAACTCCTGTGTAAACTGGAATAACCCAAAGATAGGCCACATGAACTTTCTGATGACAACTAGGCAGAAAAAATCTCAGTATAAAGGAATAACTGATTTCTTCTCTAAACAAATCTTAAAACTGTGATGGGAATAGAGTACCTCCTTGCAGGATTATTGCTAGCCTAAAAGAAAGGACCCTTTGACTCAAGGCTTCCTCAGTTCATAAGATAGCATATAGGTTCGGGGCAGGGAGGGAGTCCTTACATGGGTCCTTCCTATCGTTGTGTCAGAGGGATCTACTCGTGGGCTCTATGGTCGTGTAGATATATCATGGTAAATGGAATGTCTTGCTATTTCAGGCATATCCATTTCTACCACATCAAAAGTAGCATATCTACTAACTTGTATGTTTTGGGATTTTAAAATTGATTGGATTGATTGCATTTTTTCTAAAGTAGCAAGAGCCTTCTCAGATAAGTCCAAAGTGCACAAACCATAGGTATACAGATGAATTTTCACAAATTGAACATACCATGTAACGAGCACCTAGGTCAGTAAACAGGGAGCATTATCAGCACCCAGAAGCCCCCATTGTGCCCCCTTGCAGCCACTGTTCCCCTCATCCAGGTAACTAACCCTTTAAGCAGCCTGGATAACTTTTATCTTTTTAAAACTTTGTAGAGTTTGCTCTCTTTGTGTTTGGATTGTTTTCCTTAATATTATACTTATGAGACTCAAACATATTGTTGAGTGCAATGTTGTTGGTGTTTTTCTTAAAATTCTCATTGCTGTGTATATTTCATTGTAATAAATGTACCACAATTTATTTTTCATTGTACTGTTGATGAATATTGAGGTTTGTTCTAGTTTTGAGTTTTTAAGAATATTGCTGCAATAAAAATGCCTATAGAAGTCTTTCGATATGTATTATGCATACATTTCTGTTGAGGACATACTAAAAGCAGAATTATTAAATCATAGGGAATACCTATATTAAGCTTTGATAGATGTTGACCAGCTGTTTTTCAAAGTGGTTTTACCGACTTACACTCTTACCAGCAGTGCATGAGGGTTCTGGTTATTCATGCCCTTGTCAACATTTGGTATGTAGATATATTTATATAGTTTTTGCCTTTTAACCACAGTATTTATAAGAAATAACCAAGATTCAAAATTTTGGGCAGTATGTTCAGAGAGCCTTTAATCATCTTTGTATCAATAATGTTTAATCAGAAGATATAAAACCAGATGCTTAGTAATATTCCATTCTTATTAAGAATGCAAAGATGTTATTTCAGAAGATAATAGTGTTTATATTAGTTTGTCTTTTTTCCTTTCCCCTGAACAGAACTCAGACACAAATATTAGTTTTTCTCTAATATTCACTTGACAAATAGCTAATAGTAGCAAATAAACAGCTGCAGTCCCTTTTCACTCTGGCAAAATGGTTTACCTGAGCTCCGCTAGGAAAGCACAATGACATTCCATTCACCATAATTTAGCTACACAACCATAGACAATTGAGAAATGAACTTTAACAAATAAAGTTTTATTGGAACATAGCCACACCCATTTGTTTACATATTGTCCGAGACAAAGTTTAGTAGTTGCAGCAGAGAATACATGGCCTGCAAAGCCTCAAATATTTACTATCTGGCTCTTTACAGAAAATGTTTGATGACCCCTCCCCTAGCAGTATCTATTTTAATTACTAGCAAAATCTGAGAAGCGGGGTTAACATGCCGTTTAGTGAAAATTCCAAAGTCTCAGTCCTCATAGGTCTTCAATTAAAATAGATACCTCTATGGGTAGGGTTCATCAATTGTTTTCTGCAAATACTTGAGGAGATAAAGCTTTATTTGCGGATACTGGATTTGAACTTCATCTATTTTTCATGTTTTATGAATTATTACTCTTCTCTTGATTTTTCCCCAGCCATTTAACAATGTAAAATCCATTCTTAGTTCATGAGAGGTACAAAAACAGACGTTGTGCTAAAATGTGCCTGCATGCCATAGCTTACTTATCCCTTCTCTAGGGTATTAATTGCTGATAAGCCCTATGAAGTCAGAGACCTTGTCTGTTTTGTTTCATTGCTGGAGCTCCAACCCTGGTATTACACCTCACGCAGAGTCTATGCTCCAAAATATTTGTGGAATGAAATACTACTGCCATGTTAAATTATGAAGCATGGCACAAATCCTATGTTGAAATTAAGCGGGTTTTATTTATTTTACTCTGCATATATGTATCATATGCCTACTATGTGTTCTCCTTTGTGCGAAAAAAGATATTATTTACAGGACCTGATGCCAGCTACTTGGAAGAAAAACTCATTAATGTGTCATTCATCTTATACTGCAAATGTCCTACATTCAGGACACTGGATATTAGTATAGTAAATTCATGTGTCTATGAATAGCCACAGTTATTATCTGTCAGGCATTTTGATGAGAAAATCAGGAGCATAACTTAACAATGAAGTGGGAGATATTTTTTCCCTGTTCCCATGGGCAAACAAGAGAACAGCTAACATTTCTTTAGATAATGTCTAATAAATTATGCATAAGTGCAAATTTATAAACAAGTCAAATCTCAGCCTGCAACATGGGTTGATATAGTACAAGCTGGTAACACTTGAGTTTTCTTTTATCGTACTCATTATTAAAATAACTAGTCCTCATATAAAATTTTTAGACATTTACAGAAGAATAAGGAAGAAAATAAATACCTAGTAAAATTATCACCAAGGTTACCAGAGTTGACATTTTGTTGCATCTTCCCTCACTTTATCATCTGTCTCTTCAGTCAGGACATGAGAAAACTACAAACTTCGAGTTAAACCTACTGGTATTCATGGTGGCTCATGCCTGTAATCCCAGCACTTTGGGAGGCTGAGGTGGATGGATCACCCAAGGTCCGAAGTTCAAGACCAGCCTGGCCAACATGGTGAAACCCTGTCTCTACAAAAAAAAACCACAAAAAACTAAAAACCAAAAACACAAACATTAGCTGAGCATTGTGGTGTGCACCTGTAATCCCAGCTACTTAGGAGGCTGAGGCAGGAGAATCACTTGAACCCAGGAGGTGGAGGTTGCAGTGAGCCAAGATTGCACCACTGCACTCCAGCCTGGGCAACAGAGCGAGCATCTGTCTCAAAACAAACAAACAAACAAACAAACAAACAAAAAACTACTGGTATTATATCCTCTTTTTGTTATTGATAACTGTGTGACTTTGGGCAATTACTTAATATCTCCATGCCACAGTTTTCTTACCTGTAAAAATAGGATAATAACAGTATGTACCAATAGGGTATTATAAAGATTAAATGTGATAATACTGCAAATTACTTACCGTAAGTGCACGATAAAGGTTGGTTGTTATTAATATTTAAATTTATAAAACAGGCATCACACTAATTTGGTATTTTTTGTCTCCTCCTCCCCTTCCCTATTTTCCCCCTCCCTTTCCCTATTTCAGTTCTTCCCCTTCCCTTCCCTCTCCCTGATCTTCAATGGCGTCACAATGTTCCCTTTTATGGGTATGCTCTCATTTACTGTAGAACAGTTAGGATTATTTTTCACTTTTCACTACTCTAGTTTTGTAGTAAATACCCTCGTGTATCCATGTATGTTAATTTCTCATTGAATCTCCCATTATTTCCACAGTATATTTTTGTAAAACGTAATTCCTGGGTTAAAATGTAAGCCTATTTTTAAACTTAAAAAAAATTAAAATTTGCCTTTAAAAAAGCTTATACCATATAATAGTCATAAAAGCAGTCTGTGAGACCGGCAGTTTTACTGCCATGTATCTTTTACTACTGGCCGTTACCTGATTCATGCCAGATAACACTGAGTTCGTACTGGGGACTACCATTTCTTGGCTAATGGCTGTTCTTCATCCTTACTTAGTAATAAAATCTCCAGTTTTTAGCTAAGGATGTAGGCGCAGGGAACAAATACAGCATTTCTCATATTCCCATGCAGTTGAGTGTGGTCATATGATGCCGGAAAATATGATATTTGCAAATTCTAGCGAGAATAGGGAGAATTATAGGGAGAAAGGAGAATATTCCCCTTTCAAGAGGGAAACGAGATCTTTTGCCCATTCCTCATTCTTACTGGCTAAAATGAAAGCATAATGGCTGCAGCTCTAACTATTGTGCACCATGGTGTGACCTTGGGAAAGGTCAATAGTGGAGCAGAAAAATAGAAGCAGCCTGCATTCCTGACGCTGTAAAGCCCCCAAAGCAACTCAGGGCTTCTATCTTTTTAAGCTATTATTTGTGAGACTTTGGCTACTTCTTGATTCTGATTAAGAGTTTTCTTAATAACTTGCAAAAACTCTTTATAAATTAAGAAAATCCATTTCTGACAAATATTTCAAATATTTCTTAGGCTGATTTTTCATTTCATCCATGGTCTTTGTTAGATATAGATGTTTATTATTTTCATATATATTTAGAATAATGTCTACAGTACTTCTTCTGTGCTAAGCATTTTTCTAAACACTTTAAAATATTAACTCAATCTTCACGACAAATCTATAAAGTGGAAACTCATTAAATCCCAACGAGAAGGAAATTTAGGCATAGAGAATTAATTTACTTAAGGCCACACATCTAGCATGTGGCCGAGCTGGGATATGGGAGGTCTGATCTGGAACCCATGTCCTTACCTACCGTGCTATCTACTTCAGTTGTATCTCCTCCAAGTCAGTCTGCATTTGTGAGTACTGTGATCATTTGGGGCTTATGAGCCTTCTAGATTTTAAAATAAATATATATTTTTTTACTGTTTTGTTGATTGTTTTTGCTTTGTTTTTATATTTAACACTTTATGTAGAATTTCTTTTGATGGATGGTATAAGATAAAGTTCTTATTTGAAATTTTAAAAATATGAAAACTTTCCACTCACTTTTGAGCATGTATCCCTTTTTCACTGCTTTTTTAAAAAAAGAAACTACATTCTCATACATTCTAGGTTACATTTCAAGACTACTTAGTCATATCTATCTATCTATCTATCTATCTATCTATCTATCTATCTATCTATATCTATATCTATATCTGTTGCCCAGGCTGGCGTACATTGGTCCCATCTCAGCTCACTGCAACCTCTGCCTCCCGGGTTCAAGTGATTCTCCTGCCTCAGCCTCCCAAGTAGCTGGGACGACAGGTGTGTGCTACCACTCCCAGCTAATTTTTGTATTTTTAGGATAGATGGGATTTCACCATGTTGACCAGGCTGGTCTTGAACTCCTGACCTCAGTCCACCTGCCTTGGCCTCTCAAAGCTCTGGGATTACAGGCATGAGCCACTGTGCTCTGCCTTGATCTATATATTGTTTCATGCTGTATTTGTTAAACAAATGTCTACATAATGCCTATTATGAGCTGGACATGCCATTTAAATTGTTGCAGTTTTATAATATGTTAGTCAGTTGAAGAATTAGGAGGTTCATAAATTTGGAAAGGAGAGCTTTATTTCTTATAAAGAGTTGTAGCCTACAGGGTGGCCATTTTGACAGGCTGGGAAGCCAGAAACAGGCAGTTCAAGAGAGGGGGAAAAGGGAACAGAAATTTATCCTGAGTAGGTTAGCTAAGTATACACATTCAACAGGTTATAGGAGGAGCTATGAATATTCACGAAGGGGAGGCACAGGCACGCATAGTAGGCCAACATGTATGCAACATGAGTTCTGATATTCACTTTGGGGTAGAGACTTAACATTTAAATGTATTACAATTAGACCCTGTACCTCAAAAGGTGAAGCAGTGGACACAAAGTCCCTCTGTGTGCAGCCTCTATGGATTGGCTAGAACCACTCCATGGTCAGTGGTCTCTTACCAGGAAGGAATGCTGGTCAGTTGCTCTGTCAAAACTGCAAAAAGAGAGGGACAGCAGTGAATGAGTTGGTTGAAAACGGTGGTGGAGCAAGTCTTTTGAAAGGGCTAGTTTCTATTTAGCACTTAGGGAAGAAAGCCTAATGGCAGTTAGGGAGTAATGAGGTATAATGAGGCATGCCCGACCTCCCATCCCATCATGGCCAAGAACTCAGTTTTAAAGGTTTCTCTGGGATCTCCTTGGCCAATACGGTGTCTGTTCAGTCAGTTGAGGAGCTTAGAATTTTATTTTTATTTCTCATGTTTAACAGAGAGCAAGTTCTCACTCCTTGAAAACCATTATTCTTTTTTTTTTTTTTGAAACAGAGTCTCGCTCTGTCGCCCAGGCTGGAGAGCAGTGGCCCGATCTGGGCTCACTGCAAGCTCCGCCTCCCGGGTTCACGCCATTCTCTTGCCTCAGCCTCCGGAGTAGCTGGGACTACAGGCGCCCGCCACCATGCCTGGCTAATTTTTTGTATTTTTAGTAGAGACGGGGTTTCACCGTGTTAGCCAGGATGGTCTCGATCTCCTGACCTCATGATCCACCCGCCTCGGCCTCCCAAAGTGCTGGGATTACAGGCATGAGCCACCGCGCCCGGCCGAAAACTATTATCCTTTTACAAAAAAAGTTAAAAGAATATTCTTCCATTTGAGATTTGTTCTATTAATAATAGAATCTGTTTTGTGTATTACTTAAGCTCATAAATTAACTTGAAGTGATTGACTTATTTTAATGATTCACTCTTTACAGGTGGATCGTAGTATGTATCTCCATTTATGCAAGTATTTTTTCCTGGCTCTCTAGAGTACATATACTCAAGATTATTATCTGAGGTATTTGTACATATTTTGTTGTTATTCATTATCATATAGCTTTTTTTTGATAAATAGAACACTTTATACTTTCTATTTTTTTTATTTTGTGAGTTTACTAAATCTTGATTGATTTTAAGAATTTTTCAGTGGATTATCTTGAGTTTTATAAGAAAATTTTTGGCCGGGCATGGTGGCTCACGCCTGTAATCCCAGCACTTTGGGAGGCTGAGGCGGGTGGATCACGAGGTCAGGAGTTCAAGACCAGCCTGACCAACATGGTGAAACCCCGTCTCTACTAAAAAATACTAAAATTAGCCGGGCGTGGTGGCATGTGCCTGTAATATCCCAGCTACTCAGGAGGCTGAGGCAGGAGAATCGTTTGAACTTGGGAGGCAGAGGTTGCAGTGAGCCAAGATCATGCCACTGCACTCCAGCCTGGGCGACAGAGTGAGACTCCGTCTCAAAAAAAAAAAAAAAGAAAATTTTTGTGTCCTCTTTTCTAAATGATATTAATATTGCTTCTTGTTTTATTGCCTCGCCCAACAGTTCCAGATCACTGAAAAAGTAAGAATATAGTTAAAAGAGGCATTTTTGTTCTACTTAGGAATTAATGTTTTTGTGTGTGTTTATTGATAATTAACATTTTTCATTTCAACCAAAGTGAAGTCACAGTCTTCTCATTTATACTTGACAAAAAATATCTTAGAAATAGCTACTGAATTTTATTAAATGCATCTTTGACACAGATAGTTTATGCTTCTTTGATTTTTGATATGATATATATTTAATATTTGTCTTAAGTCATATGCACATTCTAGTGAAAACTCTACTTGTCATATTGTGGAAGGTTGAAATAGTTAATGAAATTTTTTGCTAGTACTTGATGTGGAATTTTTGTTCTAATTTTCATAAATAGGATTGGGTTCTAAATTTCCTTTTTGTGCCACCTTTGTCAGGTATGACAGTTATTTAGCTTCCCAATATGAACTAGGTAGTTACCTATTTTTTTCTGTCATTTGAAACAGTTTATAGATCTTGGGGATTATCTGTTTTAAAAATATTTTAAAGAGTTCACCAATGAAATTGGACTGGACTCTCTTTAAATAAATTAAAAAATGCCATCAGAGTTTATGAAAAAAATTCTTAAAAGTACCAAAGATGTGACAAATAGTAAGAAATTGTCATGCAAACATTTAGTGAAGATGGCAACACAGAGATGTAGGTAAAATAGTGAAGCCAATTTTTAATTTTATTTTTAAAATTGACCTATATTTTACAATTTAAATTGTATACATTTAAGGTGCACAATTTGATGATTTGATATACATGTACAATGTGAAATAATCACCACAAGCACACGAATTGACATATCCATATGTCTCCTCAGCTCTGAGTCTAACTGGAGATCAGAAACCCCCTTTGCAATGAGAGGATCGGCTCATTCTGGCACACTGGTTTTGAGTTTTTAAGGTGTCATATTTGTGGATGGGGACAGAAAACAAAAACAGGAAGTAAAACAGGGGAAGCCTCTAAGTTCAGACACCAAAATGTTCCAATTAAAACATTTCCCACCACCCCACATCCATGGGGCTGCAAGGAACTTTACCTGCTACCGGGTGCTATTTTAAGTGCTTTTCATACATTAACTTATGTGATTTTCCTAGCAGCCCTATGTGGTAAAAAGCTCCTATACTCCCTTGTTACATCCATTCTTAAACACTTTTTTTTTTTATCTAATTTTTACATCTCAAAGGGATCGATCAATAGCATTTTACACTTTTGGTTGTTAATGGGTTTTTTTCCTTTCTTTGAGGCAACTATAGTGTTGGTGGGTGGAATTGAGGCAATAACATTGTTTTGTCCTCATTTACAGATGAGAAACCTGAGATAGAGACATATTAGTTGGTAGAATATTAGACCTGGTAGTTGGTAGAATAAGGGTTTGAACCTAGGAGGTCTGGCTCCAGAGTTTTGGTTCACTCCCAGATTCCCATACTGCTGTAAGCTTTCCACAAGCTCCTTTACTGTATCCCTTCCTCTTAGGCTTCTTATGCTTACTGGATTGTGGTGCATTTGGCCGCTCTAAGCTTTATGACTTGCTTAGATTACCACACCTGCTTGGACTTTCTGAACCTCATATCCTTGATGCCTGCCTACCACCCTGGTCTGCTCTGTTGCCCCAGGGTCTTGAAATCTAAGGTCAAGCCTCATGCCTGTCATATGCCCACCTCTTGCATCTAATTCCTCATCAGCTTATCTCTTAGCCTCATCTTGGCCTTCTGTGCCTGATTTCTGTTTCCCTTGTGTAATTCACTGGTTATCTCAATGTCATTAGTGCCGATAATGATAACAGGAAGGAGATATGAGAATGGGGGTTCCTGAAAACGTGCTTCCAAAAGGTTTTGACTAGCATACCAATCAGTTATGAATATAGAATCCGGAGATAAATTCAAGCATTCACACATTTGTTCACTTATATACAAACATGATAGTGCTATGCCTTTATAACTAGTTATTTGATATAAATTATCTCCCACAAATACTTAAATATATTCAAAATGTTAAACAAATAATTTAGGGGCTGGGTTCAGGGACCTTGTCTTGTAGTCTCTGTCTTCCCTGGAATTTACTACAGATTTTTAGAGGCAGTGAGTGCTCGGTGTGTTTGGATGGGATTCATTGCCTTGAAATGCATTTGGGTCCAAGAAATGACATTATATCCTGTTTGCATTTATTGTTCAGCATTTCTAAAGTATCATTTCCTGCCTAGGTGGGAAACCTTTCTGTAAACAGAACACTTTCTTTCTGATCTGAGCCTGTTCTATACAGTTAAGAGAGAAAACAATTTCTCAGTGTGGCCTCAAGGGCAACTCTCTGGATAAGGACGATGACTCATCCTCCCAGGGTCTTCCTGCTGAAATGCTGCAAATAAATATATTCTGCAGAGGACGCAGAGTACTGTGGTACGAATAACAGAAACCCCAACCCTTCTGGACAAGGATGATTTGCAGTCACAAAACTGTCAGCCACAGCTGAGAAACCCCTTCCAAAGGAAGAATCAGCGGATTAAATGGTGCTCCTGCATGTTTTGCCACTTTAAAATGGTGAAAGCTTATTTACTTAAAATTTTAAAGAATTTGCTTAATTGCAGAGCCTGGAAGGCAACACTGAAATGCAGAGATAATAAGAAAACATCAGGGCTAGAAAACTAAGGATCTTGGTGAAACATATTAACAGTGCTGAACCAAAAGAGGTGTTTAGCTATATTTATGCGAATAGCTTGTTTTTTGATAATACTTGTAATTATATAATTACTGGGAAATACAAGAAAACAGGTTTGTTTGTTTTTTTTAATCTCTCAACCTAGATGGTAAACTCCTTATTGAATATTTTCTCCAAGGATGAGAACATAAGGGACAATAGGTCATGTAAAATATATTCCTTTAACAAAGCTTTATTAACTTGGTCGTATTTGTCATGGCCATGCCAGGTGTGGGAGTAGGATGAGGGCTTGTGTATATAGCTGGAGAAGAGCCCAGAGTTACCCACAATCCATTGCGGAGCAGCCTTGTAAGCACTGGGAGACATAAGAACACATAAGAGCCCCATACTTGGGGGAGGGGATGGTAGTGATCAGGAAAAAGATAGATACGGAGCTGTGTTTGGAAAGACAGGCTTGAGTTCCCTGGATGAAGAAAGGTGGAATTAAGGTTGATTATTCCAGATAAAATGAGCAGCTTATGCAAAGAAACAAAGTGTGAGACCCCATTTTCCCTTTGGAGAACTATAAGTAACGTCCTGTTATAGCTAGAGCTTAAAGGGAGAAGGGAAGCATGACAAGGCTGAAGTGGAGAACAGGTAGACGTTGAAAGGCCATGTCTTAAGTTGGGTTTCTCCAGAAACAGGCCCTGAGATAAAAACTTTAAGGTCAGTGGTTCATTTGGGAGGTGATTACAGGAAGCACTGTTAGAAGAGGGGAAGTGAAAGCAGATTACAACTGTGGGCAACTGGGCATCTATCCACTGGGGACCTCTGGAGAGACTGTGTATCTCTGAGTTATCTCACTTGACAAATGGGAACTGGGATCTATATCCACCCAACTCCCATCTATTTTTGGGTGAGAGCTGCTCCCAGGAGAGTAACTCCCTGACACTGGGGGCTTTCCCCTGAGGCTAGAAAAAGCCCTGAGGCAGAGACGTACATGTGCTTGTGGTAACAAGCTGGTGGCATGTATAAGAAAGATGAGTGCTAAGAGGATAAGGATGGGACACTAATAGTATCTAGTCTAGTGTAGGCCATGTATGCCACGCTAAGAATTTAGGCTTTTAACCTAAGGGAAATGAAGAACCACTGAATTATTTTAATATGGAGGGTGGTGATATGATGAGATTCGCATTTTAGAAACATTTTTTTTTCTGGTACCAATAAGAAGAATGGATTACAGTGGTCCAAGAAAAGTGGTAGAAATAGGCAATTAGGATGCTTTGCAGTAATTTAGAGGCAAAATCATGAGAGCCGGAAGCATTGGTGTGCTGGTGAATGTTTAACAGTTGACTCACACACATACACAGAAATCCTGATTTGTATGGTCTGGTGATACTTCCAGCATGGCCAAGTTCCAGCTCCCAGTGTGCTGTCACTGAATGCTGAGTCAGGAGGAACTAGATGTGCACTGTCATCTCTCACTCCACCACACCACTGGGCCGACTGTGATTGTATGAAGAATAGGGAAACTTTGAAGAGAAATTGAGTAGAATCATAACTGACGGGGGATGGGTAAGATGTTATGAGGCAAAAAGAATGACACTCAGATTTTTGGCTTCTATAACTAATTAGGTGATGGATCCTTCATTGAGATGGGAAATTTAGAATAGTGATAATATCAATGATAGTAGTGGCAATAGCAAATAGAATGCTTGCTATGTGCCAGGCACTACTTTAAGCCTTTTAAACACATTGACTTAGGTAATTTTCACAAAAATCTTATAAGCAAGTTATCATTGTTATAACCATTTTACCGATGAAGAAACCGAATTGCAGAGAGGTGAATTCATACACCCAAGTTGTTATGTGGCTGAGTCAAATATCATCAAATATCCAGTTAGTGTTCAGATTTGCCTGATTGTTTTATAAGTACTTTCACAGTTGCTCACTCAAATCCATCATTCTTTTTCATTTGTTAGCTGAAATTTTTCTTATAAATGAGATTTTTTTTCATGAATTATTTGGTAACTTTGATGTATAGTTTTGTGACAGAAAAGCAGGGCAAATGCTTGATTCTTTCCCTTTAGCTGCCAGTTTCAGAATAGTGAGTAGGTTCACTAACACCTCCACAGATGACCACTGAGTTTTAGAAATTCATCAAAAAGTGGGTGAAGGTTATGAACAGGCACTTCTCAAAAGACGACATTTATGCAGCCAACAAATATATGAAAAAATGCTCATCATCACTGGTCATTAGAGAAATGCAGATCAAAACCACAATGAGATACCATCTCAAACCAGTTAGAATGGTGATCATTAAGAAGTCAGGAAACAACAGATGCTGGAGAGGATGTGGAGAGATAGGAATGCTTTTACACTGTTGGTGGGAGTGTAAATTGTTCAACCATTGTGGAAGACAGTGTGGCGATTCCTCAAGGATCTAGAACCCGAAATACCATTTGACCCAGCAATCCCATTATTGGGTATATACCCAAAGGATTATAAATCATTCTACTGTAAAGACACATGCACATGTATGTTTATTGCGGCACTGTTCACAATAGCAAAGACTTGGAACCAACCCAAATGCCCGTCAATGATAGACTGGATAAAGAAAATGTGGCACATATTCGCTATGGAATACTATGCAGCCATAAAAAAGGATGAGTTCACGTCCTTTGTAGGGACATGGGTGATGCTGGAAACCATCATTCTCAGCAAACTAACACAAGAACAGAAAGCCAAACGCCATATGTTCTCACTCATAAGTGGGAGTTGAACAATGAGAACACATGGACACAGGGAGGGGAACATCACACACTGGGGCCTGTTGGGGGGTGGGGAGCTGGGGGAGGGATAGCATTAGGAGAAATACCTAACGTAGATGATGGGTTGATGGGTGCAGCAAACCACCATGGCACATGTATACCTGTGTAACAAACCTGCACATCCTGCACATGTACCCCAGAACTTAAAGTGTAATAATAATAAAAAAATTACCATATGAATACCTGGCTTGTTTTTAACAGCTTTACTGAAATCTAATTTGTATACCATAAAATTAACCCCTTTAAAATGTACACTTCAATGGTTTTTAGTATATTTACAGAGTTGTGGCACCATCACCACAGTTTAATTTTAGAATATTTCCATCATCTCCAAAAGAAACTTCATGAATACATAGAATTTTTTAGAAGATGTTTGATGTGTTTCAATGCATTTTAGTATTATTCTCTTGAGGTTCAAATTGTGCCATATTTGGTCAGTGGGAGCCTCTTTGAGATAGGTTTCTATACCAAGTTACAGTGAAAATAAAATGAGAGAATCATTTTTAAGAAGCCTAATATTTAGGGGATGCTAAGATTGTGGTCATCAACCTTGGATGCACGTTAGAATCACCGCAAGAACTTTAAGACATCTTGATACGTAGTTCATTCCCCATACCAATTACAGCAGAAGCTCTGCAGGTGATATCCAAGCATCAATACTTTTAAAATCCACCATGTGGATTCCAATGTCGAGTCATGGTTGAGAACCACTGAACTTTGAGGATGTTAATTAATTTCCTTTCCTTCTCCCTCTCTCTTTTCCTACTCCCTGCCCAGCCTTTTCTCTCTCAATCCTTGCTTCCAATCCCGGTCAACTATGTCACTTTTTGGCCCAGTCACTCAAGCAAGCGACCGTAATCATTGGATACTTTTTTTCTCCAGCATTCTTTAAATCCAAAGGGTTTTATGAAGATGAATGGCCAGATCATATTTTTACTATAAAAAGGATACTTCTGTCAACAATGTGAAGAAGATATTGATGAATCAAGGGAAACTACTCACTATTTAAGTGCTTGTCCGGGACTTACTGTAATAACCTTTACATTCCTTAGCATGATATTGTAGGCTACCCATGACCCAATCTCAACCTCTGTTATCAACCTTATTACACACTCTAAATCTCTGTGCCCTTCAGTATGGTCATATTTGTATACATCTTCTCTAACACCTTGCCACAGAAAGGGTGGCCTGTCATGGACCTGTAGCATTGGCATTCCCTGGGATCTTGCTAGAAATACAGGATTTCAGGCCCCACACATAGGCCCAACTGAATCCAGTTTGCATTTTAACAATATTCCCCAGTTGATTCGTAGGCACATTAAAATGTGAGAACTTTTCTCTAACATACCATGCACTTTCCAGCCTTTTCTTTCCTCCTTATGCCCTGTTCTTTCTATACATGTCATTTCTTCCCCTTTTCTCTTTTGATTCATCCTTGAAGCCTCAGTTCAAATGCTGTTGCCCTGAATTCTTCATTGATTTCCCACGTTCCCACCTCTGAATAGAAGGGCTCTTTTCTGCCTCACAGCTTTGATGGTATGTTTGTCATATTATTCTCATAAAACCTTAATTTGGGTTTTTTAGTGACTCAGGTACATGAGAGATAACTATATTCAAAGCTCTTGAGTGCAATAATCATGCCTTATTCATTTCTTTATCCACCTAGCACTGTACTTTGCAGATATTAGAATTTATATTTAAAAAGTAAAAAGGGGAATACATGAATGAATAAACCTGGTTAGAGAATGTCAGCATCTGCTTTCCCTGACCCTTTCTGTAGAAGTCACTGATGTCTTCAACTGGCACACTCAGCCAGTTTATTTTTCTATCCAGTCTTGACCAAGGAAAGCAGCTTATATTAACATCACACCCACTAGATATTGATGTCTGGAATTACTGGGAACATGAACTCTACCGTGTCTGGTGTGAGCTCTGGGCACTGCACGCTCACTGATCTGCTTCCTTTTCCCTATTCCCAACCCCCTTCCAATCTCACTGTGTGCACCCAGCATGTCAAACTAAATTTATTTCTATGCTTGGTTTGAAATCTCATTCTTCTTCTGTCTTCTACCAGACTCAGTTCACCCTCCCTGGATATATATATGTTACATGAAATCACCAACATAGTACTTTTGAACGCTGTGCTTTAGACTGCTGGTCAATGCTGTCCACCAACCCACACACATGCACACACCACATGGACAGGTTGCTTCCTTTAAACCAGTCTTAAAATTATCCTGCTTTTTTCCTGTGGCTCCTGCTTGAGCTTATTATGGAGAAATGTAGTCTTTGAGACTTTGACTTGGGCTTTGGGACATAGGGACTGAAGGTTGGACAACTGTGGCTTTACCAGGTACTACGAAAGCTGGTCTATTTTGTTAGGAAGTATTTTTTTATGAAGAGCCTTAGCACTATGCTGAGGTATTTGTGCTGTGTTTGCATTGTGCTGGCAATTCCACCTATGCTATGCCTTCTTGTAACTACTGTCTTAGTCTAAGTTAGGTTGCTGTAAGTACCTAAGTACATAAGTACTATGGAATGGTTGCTTTATAAACAACAGAAATTTATCTCACAGTTCTGGAGGCTGAGAAGTCCAAGATCAAGGCACTGGCAGATTCAGTGTCTGGTGAGGGCCCAATTCCTCATAGATGTCTTCCCAGAGTAACCTTACACATGATGGAAGAGGAGAGGGATCTCTCTGGGGCCCCTTTTATAAGAACACTAATCCCCTTCTTAAGGACTTTAACCTCATGACCTAATCACTCCCCCAAAGTCTCCATCTTCTAATACTATTACATTCAGGGTTAGGATTTTAACATGAATTTTGGGAGGACATAAACATTCAGTCCATTGCAGCTACTTAGGGCTTAATAAATTGATTCATATCTCATTAATGTTTCTAACTTATTTCTATAGACCCACAAGTATTATTACTGCCAATATATCTCCTAATTTAGTGTTGTCCTTTATCTCTAAATTGTCCAAAAACTAATGGCTTACCTCACTTATAGGGGCAGGAACTCAGTCCTCCATCCGTTCTAGATGGGAGGAGAAATGGTCTCTCCACTCCTGTTACCTTTTGCTGCCATATAGTATTATATGAAGCACTGTCCTGTGGCATCCTGTTTACTCCAGGGTAATATGTCTGCTGACCCAGGTTCTCATATAGGCTGCAATGGTGTGCCAGATTTGGTCTCCAAAGCAACAGCTCTCTTGGATTCATACTCACATGCATATCTCTTATCTGCAGATATCACTAATGCTAGTGTATCTGGGTCTGAAGAGCCTTCTAAACATAAGTCGTATGCTGATTTTTTTTTTTTTTTAACTACTCATTTTTTTTTTCTTTTTCCAGACGGAGTTTTGCTCTGTCGCCCAGGCTGGAGTGCAGTGGCGTGATCTCGGCTCACCGCAACCTCCACCTCCCGGGTTCAAACAATTCTCCTGCCTCAGCCTCCCGAGTAGCTGGGACTACAGGTGCCTGCCACCACACCTGGCTAATTTTTGTAGTTTTTAGTAGAGATGGGGTTTCACCGTGCTGGCCAGGCTGGTCTTGAACTCCTGACTTCAAGTGATCTACTCGTGTCGGCCTCCCAAAGTGCTGGGATTACAGGCGTGAGCCATCGTTCCCAGCCTTAACTACTCATTTTATACGTCTAGCCATGTCTGTGTTCTTGGACTAGATTTACTGATTTTTCTTTGCCTATATAATAAATTCCACTCCCTAAATTTGACCTATGACCTTTATCTCCCAACACCAGTTGTTGTTCTTAACTCAGCAGGTTGTTGTAATTCTCAACACTGGGAGATCATGACATTTGCATATTTCTGGATACATGTCAAAATTGCTTTAAGAATTGTTTTAAGAATAGGTAGTGGGTTCACATTTTATTGCACAATAGGAAATAATTAAAATACTGTTAAACCAAATATAAGTTGGCCATGGATAGGTCAATCATGTGAATATGCCATGAAGTAAAGGTTATAATGAATCCAATTCTGTGTACCTGGGTTGTAAAGAAATCATTTTTCAGTTTTGGTCATACAACTATTTTTTCCCTTCATAATCCAAGTGACACCAAGTAGAAAAGCAGTTCACAATTTTATCTTAGACAATTTCATATCCATCTTAGAACACATTAGCCTCATTAGTAAGAAATCTGAACTTCATCAATCCATCTCCCCTTTTGGGGTAAGAATCAAACTGTAGGCTCTCTGGGGTGTGGAGAAGAGAGAACTTTTCCTTGAAACCCCTGCTTGTAAAACAAAGGGAGTCAAATGCCTGCCACCATGTGCAACTTTGGGTCCAAATTACTGGAGATTTCTTTAGAGAGTTAGTCTGTTCAATATTTAGCTAAGTATGTGTGAAATATTATGGGTGATCTTCAAGGCTAGCACCTTGCAAACACTAGTTCTAGAAGACTTTTAAAAATATTGGTAGTAGAGAATAATGTTACCTCTTTATTGAGACATGCATGCAGCACGCATACTGCATGCATGCCTCTCGGTTAGGCTCCAGGTCAGTTCCTTGTTGCCATACTTTTTAAGTTTTATTAGCATCTGCAGACTATGGAAACTCTTCTGCATGGAGGAGTTGGTGTTGCCAAGTCTCATCCAAACTTCATCTAATTTGAGCTCTTCTATTTGTTGAATTCCTGAACTCCACACCCATGACCCAATTCTCTGGGAGAACAGTATACTCTGCCAAATGTTGCCCTCGTTGGAGGTGACTGGCCATGGAAATGAGTAAGAATTGGCTACCGAATGGTTATTCTCTACTTGGTTTCTTCGTGGAAGAAGGAACAAGAACATGGCTGCTGTTGGGATATTGGTATATCCAAGGAGTATGACTACATTTACTCCCATTTAATTATTTTCCCCAAAGGCCAACAATAATACCTGCTCACTATAAGCATTCAGAAAACAGAAAAGTTTCAAGAAGCAGGAAGAAAAGACTCACCTATGATCCCAACACCCAGAGGTAATAATTTACCATTTTTGGTGTATCTTCTTTGTCTTTTCCTATGTGTTGCCTTACGTAGATATGTAACAGGTTGTGGTTTAAACCGAAGCTATACCCATTGTTTGGAGTCAGGCAGGTGCGATAAATTTGTAGGTGGCTCACCAGAAATCTATTTGCATGATGAACCTACATTAAGCAGAAAATATAACTATTGGGTACTGGGTTTAATACCTGGGTGATGAAATAATCTATATAACAAACCCCGTGACATGAGTTTACCTATGTAACCAACCTTCACATATACCCCTGAACCTAAAATAAAGGTTAAGAAAAAGGGAAGCCTTATAAGACCTAAAAAATAAGCAAATGAAAAGATGCTGAAAATTGTTAATCACGAGGAAAATGCAAATTAAAATTACAATGAGATATCATGACACAACCATTAGAATGGCCCAAAGTGAAAAGTCTACCATTAGTAAGGATATAGGGCAACAGGAACTCATACACTGCTGGTGGAAACATAGAACAATATAACTACTTTGGAAAACACTGGTGGCATCTTAAAAAGTTAAACATGTACCTACAATATAATCCAGACATTTCACTTCTAGGTGTTTATCTAGTGAAATAAAAACATATAACACACATAGACTTATACATGAATTTTCATAACAGTATTCAACATAGTAGCCAAAATCTGAAAATAACCCAGTTGTCCATCGACAGGTGCACAGATAAACAAACTTTGGTATATCTATACAATGGAATACACACAACTTATATGAATCTCATAATACTTGTGCTGAGTGAAAGAAGGCAGAGGAAAATAAGAGTTCATAGTTTATGATTTCATTTATATAAAATTCCAGAAAATGAAAACTGATCTCTAGTGAAAAAATTGCAGATTATTGGTGCTTGGGGATAGGGGTTACAGAGGGGCAGAATGGAAGGATTACAAAGGGACGTAAGGAAAGAGATAGAGGTGATGGGTATGTTCAATACCCTCCTTTGTAGTGACAGCTTCACGAATATATACGTATGCCAAAATTTGTCAGATACTCACTTTAAATATGTGCAGTTTATTGCATGTCAAGGACAGGTCGTGAAAGTTATAAAAACATATTATTTCCTGGACGAGACACCGTATTAGTCAGGGATCATTGGTTATAAATTACAGAAAGTGACTTGGTCTCAATTAAATTAAAAGGAATTTATTAAATGGATAAGGGGAATTTATAGGACTGTTAGGAAGGCTGAAGACCAAGACCTGGAATGGAGCAGAATAAAAGACAATTTCAAAGACCCAGAAAACAGGAAGGAGAGGACTACCTCATACCTGGTACCATTTGGTTAGAGTGCCTGTGATGCTTGATGACTACCTCCTGCCATTTTCAGGCTAGAGTAATGGGATAATGGACTTACAGCATTATCATTCGGTTAAAGAGTAAAATTCCAGTGAGGGAGTATTCTCCTTGGCTGGGAGAAAGGGGCTATGGCTAATTTCTTAGGGAAATCACAGTGCTATTAGGAAGGGAGAGGAGATGCTGGGTACCATTTTAAAATAAAAACAAAATAACAAAAAACAGGCTGGGTACGGTGGCTCATGCCTGTAATCCCAGCACTTTGGGAGGCTGAGGCAGGGAGATCGCTTGAGCCCAGGAGTTCCAGACCATCCTGGGCAACATGGTGAAACCCCGTCTCTGTAAAAAATACAAAAATTAGCCAGGCATGGTTGTGTGCACCTGTAGTCCTGGCTACTCGGGGGGCTGAGGCATGCTTGAGCCGGGGGAGGTCAAGGCTGCAGTGAGCCAAGATTGCGCCACTGCTCTCCAGCCTAGGCGACAGAGTGAGACCCTGCCTCAAAACAAAAACAAAAAGACCCCAAATGCCTACACCTTGAGAACATTCGCATTCTGTTCCAGTTATTATTGATCCATAACAAATCACTGTTAATGATATCCATTTTTCTGAAGACTTTTTCATCCATATCCTTTTTTTTTTTAATTTCTTTAAGTTGTTTTTCTCCTTTCTTTGGTACCTCCTTGAGTAGCTTACTAATCAACCATCTGAATTCTTTATCTGGCAATTCAGAGATTTCTTCTTGGTTTGGATCCATTGCTGGGGATCTCTTTTGAGAGTGTTGTAGAACCTCATTTTGTCCTATTATCAGAATTACTTTTCTGGTTCTTTCTCATTTGGGTAGACTGTTCCAGTGGAAAGGCCTGGAACTCAGGGGCTGCTGTTCAGATTCTTTTGTCCCACGGGGTGATCCCTTGATGTGGTGCTCTCCCGCTTCCCCTAGAGATGGGGCTTCCTGAGAGCCGAATTGCAGTGATTGTTATTGCCCTACTGGGTCTGGTCACCCAGCAGGGCTACCGGGCTCTGGACTGATGCTGAGGAATGTCCACAGAGTCCTGTGATGTGATCTGTCTTCGGGTCTTCTAGCCATGGATACTGCCTGGGTGATGGGTTCACCAGAATCTCAGAAATCATCACTGAAGAATGTGTCCAAGTAACCAAACACCACCTGTTCACCCCAAAACAATTGAAATCATAATAATAAATCACTCCTAAACTTAATAGCTTAACATAACAAAAATAATTTTATTATTTCTCATGTGGGTCAGGAAATTGAGGAAGGACTTGGTTGGGTGGTTTTGGCCCCAGCTCTCTCTATATTTGCAGTGACATGGAGCTGGAATAGTAAGGGGCTGGAGCATCTTGGGCCTTCCCGGGAACCTTTCTCTTCTTGTAGCCTCAGTTTTCTTTATGTGGTTTCTATTCATGAGCTAGTCTGGGCTTCCTTACAGCACAGCAGCCTCATGGTGGTTGAAGTAGTCAAGAGAGAACATTCCAGTTGATGAGACAGAAATTACATTGCCTTCTGTGACCCACACTCAGTGTCACTTCCACCTCATTCTGTTGGTCACAAACAAGTCACAAGCCTACCCACATTCAAAAGGACAGGAGAGATACCCTATCTCTGGAAAGGAATAATGTTAAGGTCACATTTTGAAGAAGCACCTGTGATGGGAGATATTGTTGCGGCCATCTGTGGAATATACTGCTACGCTTGCTCTGAATAGTTAGGACATTTCAACTCTTCTGGTCTCAAAGTGCGTAACTTAGCATGCTGAATTACACAATTCTTGTGGGATGGTGTATCTAAACATGAAATCAGTCTTCTGCTTTCATAGAGGCAGTATAACTTTCTATATGATTCTTAAAGATCTGTTGAAAGCTCGACTCCAAATTTTCCCTTGGCAATGCCTAAAGAAGACATGTCATGGTAAAGAGCACTAGAATGATATTTATAAACTCTAGGGTCCTATCCTGTCTTTGTTATAATCCTTGGCAACTGAATCTCAGTTTAACTCTCTGTAAAATGGAAATTCTATTTCTCCTATGCACTCCACGGCTTTATGGTGAGGAGCAAATAAGGTTGTTAGTGTGAAAACACTAAAAATGGAAAAAAGTCACATAAAAATGAGATACTGCTATTGTCCTTTTAAGTAATTTTAATGTTTCACAGCCCACTGAGGCAGGAAGCTTTTCCTAATATCTGACTTAAATATATTTAGCTGCCATAGTTCTCTGTAACCAACCAACTTGAAGTTGGTTGTGCTTAATTCTCTGTGTTGAAATGGTGACAGAGTCACATGCTCTGTTGTTTTCACTGTATTGCCACCATATAATTTGATTTGTATTCTGTGCATCACATAAGCCTATTGCTCAGCTAGCAAACAATTCTGATCTTCTGGCTTCTAGCATTATCATTCAAAAATCCCCAAATCATTTTCCTGATCACTGCATTGCATTGCTATGGCTTAATACAGACTTTCTGTTTTGGTTCATTGTCTCTAGACTTATTATCTTACATTTGTCTACATTAAACTGCATTCTCTGTTTATTGGCCCAGTCACCATAAGGTGCCAATCCATCTGAATCATGCCGTTGTATTTTTTTCCTACATAGTGTGTATATACCATATAAAACTAATAAAAATCTATGTACCTTAGAGGAGGTCATGAATATTTTATTGGTTAAACTTCAGGGTCAGACTAACACCTCAAAACAGGTCAAGTCAATGTTCAGGATACCAGGCCACTGAGCAGAGCAGAGCTTCCAGGAGGAAAGCAAGCCAGTATTTTCCAAGGGAAAGCTTTGATAAAACCTGGTTCACTCTATAAATTTGTACTATATTCTCTGGTGGCCTAGGGCTCATAATTTTAGAACTCTCATTTTATCTCTGTTTAAATACCCATGTTATAGTACCTTTAAAATATACTTTCCTGAAAAGGAATATGATCCATTCGAAATGAGACTGCCTATGTCAGAAAACCAATTAGCTCGGACCACTGTTAAAAAAGTTGCTTAAGAATTAAACACATTTAATGAAAATTAAACTCAAATGACGGCTGTCTTCATTCATGCAAAACATGTTTGGGGTCTGCTATGTGTCGGGCAGTTAGTTGGAGTAAAAAGTACACTGCAGAGATCTGCTTTCAAGAAATTATACGTTAACAAAGGAAAAACTCAGTGATAAATCATTACAGTTCAGCTCTATGTGAAATATCTTGGGATATTTCCATAGAGAACTGCAGGTGTACAGAGCATGGGGTGACTAATTCTGCCTGGGAAGATTAGGATGTTTGAAAAGAACAAGATATTGAGTTTAAGCGACAGTATTGAATATTGAGAGTATTGATCATTTTCTTCCTTGGCTTTGAGACATTGTGGAGTATGAAGAAATCACATATTCATAGGGAAAATATAGCCTGTTATCTCCCTGGTCCTCCCTCACCTACCCCAGCTTCTGGAAGTGATAGGAACTCCTACAAGATTCCTGGTAAATTAAAGGGATGATCAAGAATATGTATATATATATATATATATGTAATTTCATAATTTCTGAAGCTTACTGAGGATAGTGATATGAAATTATGTAATTTCATAATTTCTGAAGCTTACTGAGGATAGTGAGATGTTATAATTGGAGGATCAGGTAGAAGAAATTTGCAAGGGAACTTGAGGTCACAATTCTAAAGAGCGATGTATTAGTTAAGTAGACAAAAGCAGCCAGTTGCTGGTTTTTTTTTTTTTTTTAAGATGCATAGGCCTGCAAGGGGTGTGTGAGTGTGTAATGCACACACATGTGTATGTGTCTGGATTTGTGTAGGGAATCAGAAAAATATCATCTCTGGTGGTACTTTGAGAGGATTAAGAAAACTCTTTAATACAATATTAATGCTATATTTTATTCATTTATTTTGATGAAATCTTAACATCATTGACTAGAAGAGAATATTGTGATTTTTGAAGGATTCTTTTCCAAAACCCAAGTGACAGCATAAGTCAGTTTCCTTCAACTGATAATTAATTATCCATGATAAGGAAGTATGAGAGCAACAAAAATATCCCTTTCCCTAAAGGGCTGGTCATGACATGGGAGACAGTCAGTCATAAAAACAAGGAGGAATTCCAAGAGGAGTCACGAGGCAGTAAGTGATCAATCTGAGCTCATTTGGTTGTTTATCTTTCCTATATTTTGAATGGCTATAGCATTTATTGTCTCTTCTGCCTAATTTAGCACTTAATAACATAGTTTCTCTTTGTCCTTTAATTGTTTGACATATGAAGGTCTTGTTTCTCCAACTAGACTGTATTATCTCTGTGGCAGGAATTTTGTTCTTGTCTTGTCTCCTCTCCCCTCACCTGCCAGTGCCTAGTGGAGTGCTTAACAGCCATCTATTAGATGTCCAGTGAATATATATTTGTTGATGGTCTAAGAGGCCATGCAATCAGGCTCAATTATTCTACTTCTTCAGCCCCAGCTTCCATTTTTGGAAAACAAAGTTAAACTTGATGATTTTCTAAGGCCTTTTCCCGTCCTGTAAATCTGTAACTAAGATTTTAATCTGCTTATATTTTACTATCTGGAATAAACCTACCATTAACATCGGTAATCATATGTTAATATTATACAGATACCTGCTATTTTTCTTAATTGTGAAGTCACCATATTTTACTTATGTATCCATGAAATTATACCAACAGATGCATAGGTTGCACATACTGTGTGCTAGATATTTTAGGAGATACTGGAGAGTCACTGGTGAGCAAAGTAGTTCTCACCCTCCATTGGGAAAGGAAGGAAGGAAGGAAACAGATCATTTGACAATAACCACAAAGTGAGATGAAGGGTATGCTGGGAAGAGATAACCAGATATGGAGGAACATGTCTGAGCACCCAACCCTGACCCTTGGGCTTCTGAAAGTCTTGCTTGGTGGGGATATTTTGTCTGAGATGACTTGAAGGATGAGGATGGGTCAATTGATTAAAGTCGGGGAGCAGAAGTGCAACATGTGTAAAGGTCCTGAAGCAGGAGAGAGCATGACTTACTGAAAGAATTTCAGTTAGGCCTGGGGTGAGATTTTGAAGGAGAGATAAGGTAAGACATGAGATGCAGAGATGGGCCCAAATTCAAACCTTTGGAGACATTAAAACATCTATTAAGAAGTGTGGAAGCCACTGGGGCAGGGAAACGGAGGAGCAAGGAGATGACATGACAGACTTGTATTTCAAAAAATCCCAGAATGTTCCAACAGTTATGTTTTATGTTCCAGCCATTGAAATCCAACACACATTTTCTGACATAATCTAAAATCATCCGTATCTGACTTAGACATAAAATGTTTTAACTTTGTTATAAGTAGCAGATGCTCCTAATTGATTCTCTGACACATTTCAATGTTTTTCAACAGAGATGAACCATAACTGTCTTAAGTAACATTAATGCAAATTTAAAATAGTGCCACTGATTATTTTTGTAATTAACTTGGTGATACTCTTAATAATTTGTTTTCTTTTAATATAGTTGTTGATCTGTAAAAATGTTCAGTCCGGAGTTAGTTATTAAAATACAGTCAAATACATTGGTGGAAAGAGCATAGACTTTGGATTTGGAAGCATACTGGCTCCTTAATTGTTTATAATGCAGACTTGAGTCATTCATGTGACCTCTCTCAGTTTCAGTCTCCCTTTTGCAAAAGAAGGATTATAAATCAGGGTTTTGGTAAGGATTCAAATGACTTTTTGTAACATATCTAGCGAATGATATGACCCACAGTAAGAGCTCAATAAATATTAACTCACTTTCTCCTCCCCAAAGGCTCTTTTCAGTGGGAAATGGAAACTGGGGTTTCTCTTTATTTTATACCAAAAGCTTAATAAGAACTATTGCATGACAAACATCACGCTAGGTCTTAAGAATGGGAATACGATTTAGTACCTGATGATGTAAAACTTAGCCTGGTGGGGTAGAAAGATGTATTACAAAAAATGAGATAACCGCTTTCCGTTCTAATCCATAACTTTCCTTCACAGGACAAAGAGTTGTTTCACTTTTTGGCTCAAAGTCTTTATAAGGAAATTTTGATCACGTCTCAGATTAATCAGAGAAGTAGTCAATTTAAAATAAAAGGAGCCACAGACGTGTCCTGTGAGAATGGCTTTTATAGTTCCAGGCTTTTATTTAGGTCAAGCTTATGGAAGCCACAGTTTAATCCAAATAAAGTTATCTCTGCCAATTTACATTAGACACTTTAGGGCCAGTATGTAATTCTAAATAAAAATTAATAATTACAAATAACTAATACCATTAAAAATTGAAAAGCATAAATCAACAAATATTTATTGAAAACCTACTATATTAGTAATAATAACATTATGGATAATATTTGTGTTTAGAAACAAACCTCTATACTACCCTGACTCTATGTGTGATACTTGATGATACTTTTCATTTTGTACATGATGAAACTGAGCTATAGAGAGGTAAAGACATTTGTCCAAAGATACGTGACTCATAAATATAGTTGCCGGAATTCTGACTCAGGCAATTCGGTCCTGGAGCTCACATTCATTACCTCTATGCTACCCTGACTCTATCTGCAATACTTGGTGCTATGTGCAGCTCAATGAGTCAGATGCTATCTGCCAGGTATTCTGTGCACTAGGAATACAAAGAGAAAACATGTTAGCCATGACCTCCAAGAATACATGATCTAATTGAGAGACAAATCCACTGACAAGCAATTATGGTACTGCCTAATAATTGTTATTATAGTGTTTATTTCCCCAGCTCCCAGGAGTAAGGGGTGGGAGATAGACAGGGTGAAAGATGTAAACAAAGGAATGCACTCATTATTTATTTATTCTTCATTATCTAAGGCAGAGTCTGAAAATTGGCAGCCCCAGTTTTGTTTGACCTTCAGGATTTTTTTTTTTTTTTAAATTGTATTACTTGCCAGCATTTAAAAGTCAGGAGATTTTACATAAAATTCCAGATTTATGGTTTCTACTGAAATATCAGAATATTTGGTAATACTGGGCCCATAGTACATCATGACAAAAAGCACCCTGAGCTTAGCAGCTGGCAGTCGCTTTCAACAAAAAATATGCCCCTTTATTAGCTACAAGCTCCCACAGACCTACTTCAGGCATTCACGTGACCTGTTGGTTCCTGTAGATAGATCAGTTTGCAGCCTGCTGTTTCTAAGGTTCTCCAGAGGTTCATAACTTATCAGGGTATATAGTACCCTCACTGATACCGAAATAACTGAAGTAGCTCAGTCCTGATTGCTCAGAGTCAGAGATAGGCTTACCATCGTGCTCGTTTCTTTCTTTCATTTTTTTTTTTTTTCCCGAGGTGGAGTCTTGCTCTGTCACCCAGGCTGGAGTGCAGTGGCACGATCTTGGCTCACTGGCAACCTCTGCCTGCCAGGTTTAAGCAATTCTCCTGCCTCAGCCTCCCGAGTAGCTGGGACTACAGGCACCCACCACCACAGCATCGGCTAATTTTTGTATTTTTAGCAGATACAGGGTTTCACCATGTTGGCCAGGCTGGTCTCGAACTCCTGACTTTGTCGTGATCCACCCGCCTCAGCCTCCCAAAGTGCTGGGATTACAGGCGTGAGCTACCATGCCCGGCCTGTGCTCATTTCTTGTGTGAGCCTCAAGGCCCTGGGAAAAGTTCTAGCAACAGTTTGACATAAATCATATGTTTTTGAAACATTTGCAAAAGTCAGATATTTTAGGTACAGCTGGTTAATGCTGCTGTCTCTTTCCATTCTGAGTTCATTCCCCACATGTCCCTTCCTGTTAGGGGTGCTGGAGTGGCTGTGGGTATTTAAAATAAATATTCTCTTCTCAATGAATTCACTTCTAGATAACTATTTATTTTTTATTTTTAAATATATTTTTTATTTTTTAAACATTTTAAAATATGTTTTTTAAATATATATATATTAATTTTAAAAAATCTATTTAAGCATCATATTTTTTCTTAAAGAAGGCCCTACATTATATAAGCTTCAATCTTCCTCTGTCCAGGATGCTTCATTCTTACCTCCAAAAGCATTGGTGTGCTGGGGTCAGCTTGTACCAGCTTTTGAGAGACACTGCTACATTATCAGGAATTTTGGGAGCAGGCTTTTAAGCACAGCCAACAATAATGAAATTATATAGACATAATTAATACATTATTTTATAAAAGTGGAATTAATACTCACAACTCATTAAGTCCTAGTTATCTGACTTCATTTTACTATTATCCATGATCTTGAGGTTATTTACATCTGTTTTCTGTGTATGGTAGAAATACTACATAAGGGGTGCTATTGCACGTCTCTTCCCAACTCCATATTCAGTGATATAATGCTGGTAACTTGAAATTGGCCAGGGTCAGAACATTTACACCACAGAAATTGGCAGTCTACAAATTCGGACTTTTTTTTTTTCCTGGAGAGTTGACTATTATTACATGTTCATCAACACATTGCTATCTGATGGTGTTGCTGCATATTGAGACTGAGTGGTGCTGGTACCATCTTTCCTAGAGCAAGCAGCCTGAGTTCTGGGGACACACATAGATCAAGATAATGGAATGGTTCATAGATACTTTATTATGCAGTTGGATGTTTTTTAAAATAGGTTTTTTCTCTCTTTCCCTTGTCATCCATAAGGGGAGAATCCAAGGATCATTTCCCATCTGCTGCTGTTCAGAAAATAGCGGTATATTTCACATCCTGCGAGGGAATAGGAAAAGGTATACCTAACTTAGCCTAAGAGGGAGGTGGTGTTCAGGGAAATACTCTGAAAAAGAAGGTAAACCCCCAGAATTTATAAATGAGATCCAAAAGTTCTAAAATGCAATCAGAAACTAATGAAATAAATGAGGTCAACAACAGTGGTAGATGACAACTTACTTTTATTGAACTTTGAGTGCACCAGGCATTTTGCTAAGCATGTTACACATATTTAATCTCATTTGATCCTCAGAATAAATAATCTCTGGGGTTTGATATTATTATGCTCAATTTACCAAAAGGAACCTCAGGCATAGAGAGGTTCAGAAACTTGCTAAGATCACTAGCTAGTAAAACGTTCAGGCCAGGATTAGAACCTAGTTTAGTCTGACTGTAGCACCCCAGCCAGCTCTCAAATATAATGCTTTGCAGCCTGTACATTACATATGGTGGAGATGAAACAAGATTTTTCAAAGAAATAGAATAATGTGTGACTCATAGAATGTAGACTCAGATGCATGTTCAAGATCTTGTAGAAATTTGTGTGGTGTGAAGTTAGGTAGTAGGCAGATTTTAACACAATAATTCTGTGATCTTGAGCAAATTGATTCATATCTCTTTGCTTTAGTCTTATGATCTTTGAAGTAATACCTTTAGCATTGCTGTGAGGAACAAATTTATAGTAAAGTAACTTACATGGGATCTGTTACATTGTGAGTATATAACAGTATAGCTAATCGATATTGAATGTTTTCTAGATGGCAGACACTATCCTAATACCTTTCTATATGTTAGTTAATTCAATTATATCAGGCAGGTAGTATTATTATCATCTCCATTTTACAGATGAGAAAAATGAATAACAGACTAGACAAGATGCCCAAGAAGATAACACTTTGTAAGGGTCAGAGCTGGGATTCAGTCTCTGCTTGTCTGGCTTTTAACCACATGTCACAGTAAACACTTATTATTTTATTGTTATTAGTATCAAAGAACAATAAATTTTGGTTTAGAAGACTTCATCCAGCAATTGGTTATTAAGCACTTACTAAGTATCATCATGCTTGGGGTCATAAAGATAAAATTAATATTGTTACTGCCCTCAGGCTGATAGGCTAGTGGGTAAATTAGATTTGCAAATGAACAATTATAATACTACGATATATGTTATAATAGATGAGAAAACACCTAACATTGTTTGGAGATGTTCAGTATGATCTTCACAGGAGATGGCACAAGCTAATTTTGATAAAGAGAAGGCTCCTGTCTCACAGAAAAGTGAGGGAAAGGGTAGTAAAGGAAAAATAGACAAGAGAAAAGGCATAGAAGTGTTCATTTATTGCTTCAAAAATATTTGTGGAGCTGTTGCTATATACCAGGCAAACTTCAGTGTGGGGAATATAATGGTAAACAAGAGAAAAGCTTTCCCTGAGCTCCTTTAGCAGGAAATAGGATATTAGAGGAAGGACATGTGGTTCAAGCTAATTGGGCCAGGGAGCATTTGAGAGGGAGTGATGGTGGGAGGCAATTCTAGAAAGGTAGAGCAGAATTCTGGTCATGAAGAGCAGGTAGGTAGAAAGACCCCTTGACTCTGGGTAGAATCTGAATCTCCCTTCCCACACATCTGCTGCCCAGAAGCTCAAGGATTGTATTAATCAGAAATGAGGATGCCATTCTATAGAGTGGCTGCACTTTTGTAGGCTGGTGTGAATGCCTTTCACTGCTCCCCATTCCTGTTAGTACTTTTCTTCCTATATCTCTTTATAATCCTATAACTCCAAGAGAATAATTGAATAGCAAGGGGGGCGGTGGCCGTGACAAACACATCTGTGGAAATACAGTCTAAACGGACAAAGATAGGTCTGAAATAAGAGTTCTCCAGTGACAGCATATGTTAAAATTTTTAGTTTATTATTATCAATTCATTATTATTTATTCCTTCTTCTTAAAGATGCAAGGGAGTGAGGACAATAGAGAGTGTGTTTCAATAACCACAAAAGGACTGCAAAAGGGTTTCTAGATGAAGGACTGTGGATATCACCAATTTACCATTTCATCTATAGATATAAGATAGAAATTTGACTAGTACCCGAGTAGACAGATTGATGGCCAAAGAAAAACTACAGATCCTCTAAATAAAAGAGAAAGATAAATAAAACAGCTGGGACTTATAGAAAAGAAGTTGCCAAAACAAATGTGAAAGACAATATCCTCCTGAAGACATAGAGAAAGAGTGGACCTCTGACAATTATTTATTACGGAAATTAGAAAACTATGAAAAATATATTTGGGAGCCTTTAGAGAAATTGTTATCAAACTCTGTTCTATGGAATTCTAGGATTTTGCAGACATCCTTTACTGTTTAAGCCAAGATAACCAAATCATGATGAAAATACATGTATAAAATCATTCAAAGAAACTTATGGCATCAAATATGAGAGAAATTGAGATTATCTGTAAAAAGCTTATTAACATCTGTGATATTGCTAATGTCATTGAGGAAACTGTGTGTAAGACAAGCAATCTGACACAAAAGTAGAAATAGAACTAGTGTCTGGTAATGGGGTCCAGAGAAGAATATTCACAAAATCTACTTGAATTAGTTTGAATGCTGAGATTATATGAAATGTTTGCAATTTAATGAAAAGTATGATTGCTGTGGATCCGTACAATTTGCTTGTTTTGTGGAGGCTATCATCACCACAAGAAATGTTATTTTTAGAAACATTTGATATATACTCAGTATAACAAAAAATGTAAGATGTTTCTATGTACTTTTAACTGTCATCAAATAGGTGGAATATGTTCAGTGATGGCTGTACTGCTAGGGGAAAAAGAATGGCAAGAAAAATAGTAGGAAGAGAGGATTTTATAAAGGTAGTTTTAAAATATTCAAATATTCAAATATTTGAGGTATATTATGAAGAAAAATACAAAAATTCCAGCATCTTTTAAAGTAGTATTGATTACTGTCATAAATATTGTTATTTTATCCCAGCGTGCATGAATATGTTTGTGTTCTCCCCACCCGCTTCTTTCTTTCTCTCTCCCTTTCAAACCAGAAATATGCTTGCTCTCTGAGTATATGAGTAACACATGCCTATTATAAAAAAAAAAAAAAGATAAAAATAAAAAAACAGGGGAAACATAAGCGAGAAAACCAAACTATCACCCAGATAGTACGTCTGCTGAAGTTTTGGTATTTATAATTCTAGACTTTTTCTAAGCATATGTAATACAAACACTGAAAAACAAACTAGTATAGGCCTTTTCACCGTATTTTGCCGATATATATGATGAGATGATCATGTTCAGTGACTGCATAATATTCCATTGATTAACTCTACCACAGTTTAATCAATTCTCTATTGATGTTTTTGGATCATAAAGAGAATTGCCACAAATGTGCTTGTGCACATCCTTGAAGAGTTATCTTACTATTATTTATGACAAATTGCTAAGTTAAATTGCCAGTCAAGAGGGTATTTATGGATTTTTTATATTAATAACTATTTCAATATTTAATTGAATATATGCATAATCTTTTTTGAGACGAGGCCTCATTGTATTGTCCAGGCTGCTCTCAAATGCCTGGCCTCAAGTGATCCTCCTACCTCAGCCTCCCAAGTAGCTGGGATTATTGTTGTGAGCCACTGTATCTGACCATAATCATTTTAAGATAAGAAAAACTAGAAATAACAAACTAACTAAAATCCTAATACTCAGGGCAAAAATTCTCACCCCTAATATTTTTCTATCTACATAGATTAGATATATAGATGGCAATACAGATAGAGAGACAGAAACATGAAGGAAGGAAAGAAGAAAGGGAGCCAGGGAGGGAGGAAAGGACTGAATCACATTGGGATTAATTGTACACGTAGTTTTACATTAAAAGTAATTTAATTTACCTGAATTTTTAAAAAAGATAAGTCCACCTGATTGAAATCTTAACCTCGGATTAAAAACAAACAAGTAAACTTTCCTCATCACAAGAGATGTTATATCTTCTAAGAGCACTGTAAGTTTCTTCAGGTTCAAGATGGTGACCTAAGCACATACATATGCATCCTCTTTCTCCTGAGACAACCCTACAACAATACAAAATCAATCAGTCACGAAAATAATAATGACATGGTGGCAAGGAGAGTCCCAGTAAAGGATGAGAAATTTCAGCAAATCTCTGGGAATTAGAAAGCAGATGGGAGCAGGTCTACTTATAAATACTACCTACATGCTCTACAGGGGCTCCAGAGGATTAGCAGACAGAGTAGAGGGCAGAAGTGAAAAGTGGGGATGAAATTGGAAGATTAATTGAAGAACAACTGAAGCTTCTTTACCCATCTGTCCTCCTGGATACACACACACACACACACACACACACACACACACACACACACACACACACACACACACGATGAAGGACAAGACAAATAGGGGACCATTTTAGTTTACCTCAGTACATATGTATTTAGGGGGTGGGGGCTTAACGCATTTTGGGAGCAGGGGCTTGTATTTGTTGTAATGAAAGGTAGTTGCTGGAAAAAGGAGGAGTTAGAATTCAAACATCGGAAGTCTTGTCTCTAATGCTGTAGACCAAAATATCTGGGGCTTCCAGGGTGCCTATTGCTGACCCATAAGTAAAATCTTCCCCAACTCTAGCACATGGAGGTTCGTAAGACTGACATTGATTTCTCTTTTATATACTTGTCTTTCTTATACAGTAAAGGTGGCCAGTTTATATGTTCTATGCAGACACATACAGAGCTCTGAGTCACAGTTTCCAGTGAAGGTTCGTGATATTTATAACATTATAAACTGTAAACTTTTCCATTCTAAAATGTTTTTTTCTTATTACATATGTTTTGCTTTGGATACTATTTTGTGTAAAAATTAAGTTGTAAATTATTTTAAGTATAATTTTTCTACTAGTTAACTTTATTTCAAAATCATCCCTTAACACTTCTTCTATGTATCCGTCATGGTGAAATTAAATTTTTGGCATTTCATTCCTCTGTCTTTGAGACAAGACTTAACATGTTTCACTTTCCCTATTTATTTACCTCTTTCCTTCTTGGTCTTGTTAAATGTATTTTCAGTGTTATATTATTGTTATAATATATTTTGACAATTAAGATATTTTCCTTGAAGAGTTACTTTTAACGTTTGAGTTCTAATTTATAATTCTATTATAAACAATTATTTATACATTTCTCTATTAACTGGCTTTGATGTTCATTTTCAAATGCTTTATTCCATGTTCTCTTCCTTCTTGATCTTTTATTTTTCATTTAATTTCAGTAAGTTTGAAAAAAGCAAAAATATTTTATTCAGAAACAACACATGAATATTACATGTTGTCTGCCTTTCAACACTTGCAAACATTTTTTGATGCCCTTACCCATAAGTCAACATTTACTTGGCTATAAAATTTGAAATCATATTTTTCATAAAGCTTACTAGAAATTGCTTGTCTTTTACTGTTTGTAGAAACGTCTGATGTTAGCCTGATTTTTTTTATTATATGTAACCATTTAAAATATATTATTATATAAAAATATATATAATAAAATTATATTAGTAAGAAATATGTAATTGTTAAGCTGATGGCCCTCCTGGCTGACACCATTGGCCTTTTTTGCTATTTCATCACCTTTCTGAGGGAGCAGCCTTCTTGATAATTGCCTTCCAGGGTAGCACAAATTGGTTTCATCAACTAATAATGATTTTAAAATAGACTTAATCAAGTCTGTTTCTTTGTTTCTCATATAGCATCTACAGTACGGTAATGCTGCTATCTTTGGAATAGTTCATGAGGCCATTATAATACCTTGACTTACTGAATAATAACAAAACATTTTTATTTGGTTCAAACTATTGAAATGTCCTCTGTATCTGACTAAAGCAGGTTCAGGAAGGAAATAACTCTGAAATGTAGTCTCTCGGCCTAAAGATTTGTAATGGATGATCTCGTGGAGTTCATGCAATACCTTTTATATCAGAACATTGAAAATAGTTCATTAAAAATTAATACTTTAATTACAACTCCCAATTCCTTTAAAATGATGGGCTTATGTTTGTTGTAAAAAGAGATAATGCATTTGAAAGTGCTTTCTAAACAGGGGTAGTGGGTGATATAGTGGGACATAGATGGGTTTGCTATCAAGAGGGTTTGGATTCATAACAAAGGAATAGAAAATGGCTACTTGTGAGCTGATAACTTTGTTTTGCTTTTATGTATAGGGACAATGAAAGTACTTAGTTAATTGCATTTTATAACTATATTTGAATGTATATGATGCATGTAGCACAGTACCAGGCACAAAGTAGCTTTTTGATAAAAGTTCCCTCTCGTAAGAGGAGAGGCTCCTGTTAGCTGCTATTGTGCTAGAAAGATGAATAAATAGATGGAGAAGAATAACATTTATCATTGAAACTGATCTCCATCCAGACATTCCTCTTATAAAAGCGATGATTATTAGGTGATGAAACCAATTTGTCTACACTGGAAGACAATGATAAAAACACCTGCTCTCTCAGAAAGTTAGTGAAATAGCAGAAAAAGGCTTGTGGTGTCAGCCAGGAGGACTGTCAGTTTAACTAGGTGCTTCCATCTGAATAGTGACAGTGTTCTGAACTCTAGACCCTTGTTGATGTCTTCCAACTTCTCATTAGCCAAACTGGGCTCAGTGAAGCTCTGATGCCTGGTAGGAGGTGGCCAGAAGATGCCAGGGATTCACGTAGTAGCCAGGTAGGAGGGGGGGCACCTCTGCCCTATGAGATGTGGGAGTGGAGACATTGATTTCAGGACAATATCAGAGGCTAGGTGGATTTCTAAATAGATTTCAAAGAAAGAGGGACAGACAAATCAATTTCTTCTTATCCCTTTTTCTAGTGGGAAGAAGAGAACTTGACTTCTCAATTGTTAGTTAGGTGACCATGTGAATTTATGCTCTCAGCCCAAGCTGCAGATTGTTTATTGATGGTCCCATGTCTTATGCTAAGCAGGTTATTAAAGGCTTCTGAAATGTCTGAGATACAAAAAAAATATTATTGGCTCTAAAATATAAAAATAAAAACTGCAAAGTCAAAAGTTCCATTTCAGTGAATATCTCCAAGATGTGCTATCAAGTTAAGTTTATTAACTGTTAACTTTTGGCAGTCTTCGAAAACTTAACTACATTTGAAAACTACTGAAATTTGATTTGATACAGTTCTCCAATATGCAGCATGATTGATGAGATATTGCAACCAATAATAAATTAATGATACAAGTGTGAATAATATCAAAACTAAAATTATAAAACTCCTCTAAATATTATATAGCAAAACATTTATAATAACTGTGGGATATGAGTATAGTATAATACATTTGGTATGACGTGGGATGGAAACTCTGCATTAGAAAGATGGCTTAGAGTCTACATAGATTTTAAAATTACTCTAGTACCAAGTGATTTTTATATCTTTTTCTAATTGAAAACTCTAAAAGCTTAAAATGTTCTTTTGTGTGTGTGCAGAAAAACTCCACAAGCCAGGAGTCTGTGGAGTTGACTTGTTGAGTTGAGGAGTTGACTTGTTTCTCTGAATGCGTATATTAAGGAAAATTTGAGTATATTCCCTAAGCTCTCAGGGACCCATGTTCAGTAACATTTGCAGCATCTAAAAATAGTTGGCATTTCCTGAAATCTGAGAGGATGCAAATAATTAAATCCCTGAAATGAAATAATAGCAAGGGAGTCATCCGTTAACATAGCCACCAGAGTCTTTTGTTATAGGAATAAGCCTAACTTTTGGCAGTGACTTAGGCTGTTAAGCTCAACATTTGCCTAATTTATCATCTTGTTTGTGATCGCATTTATTTGAAAGGGGTCTGACATCTTGTCTAGGTTTTTGGAATATTTATGATGATCCATTTTTTATAACTTGAAAAGTTCCACTAATCATATTGCAGAATCTGTCTATTTGTGTCTGTTTTGTCTTGGCAACAAGGAAGAGGTTCAACAGAGTTTGCTCAGCTGTTCTATTACCAGTCCCATGTTTCTGAATCTCAGTATTTAATCCAATTGTCAAAATTCAGCTCTGACTATAAGTCACTGCTGTCAAGACTCTTTTAAAAAGCACTGGTGGATACTGTTATTTACCTTTCTTGTTCTTGATTATGCATGCCTCTTAGATCGTTGGCTCAGGCTTGGTCAGGAAAACAGCAGCTTCTGTAGGTATTTCCAGCAGGAAGAAGTTTAATATTGGAAATTAGAGGCTCACACAATTGTTGAAGGCTGAGGGAATAAAAGTCAGGGGGACGGATTTCAGGAAATTTACCATCTGCTGATGCCCATGTTCCTCAATGCAGTTGCCAGAGAAAAATTATGCTCTCCTTGTCTAGTGCAATGTGAATCTCTTGCAGCTGCCTCTCATTGGTAGGTTCTAGCTAAAAACCCTGCTGGCAATGGAATCTGGGAAATGTAGTTTCCAGACTTTATCCCCAAGTGGTATAGGAAAGAATTATAGAGGGGTGGGAATACTGCCTAGAATCAACAAATGATATCTGGTTCATAAGTATATCTGTAATATTTTTGTCCAATCATTCAAAATAAACTGGTCAAGAGTAGACCTGGAACATTCACATGATGAAGAATAGAGTGTGGGCATGCTAAATCATTCAACAAACTTTTATTGAGACCTATTGGAAAACCAAGTTGAGCTGTGGTCAAAACATGGGAAGTATTGAATGTAAGATTTTTAATAGTTCATATTTATGTAGACGGCTTTTGCACATGGACAGAGGTTTCATTTGTTTTGAAGAGAAGGAAGATGAAAAAAGTTGATATTCCAAATAAAGCAATAATAAAGACAAGCACATTGCTTCTAATCATTTCCCAACTGTATCTTTTCTCATTATTAGTGGCTTATCTTTTTTTAAAAAATTCTCAGTCCCACAGTGGAGGGTGGAAGGGATGCTATTAGTTCTGCACTGTATATTAAATGATATCAGAATATAAGAGAAGAAAGTTAGCATTGATGCAATTGATAAAGTGGCCTTATAAAAATGAACTTGGAGTTGTCTACCCTCTGAATCATTAACCCATTACTACAGTTAATTAACTAAATCTTGATCCTTTATTAGAAAATTCTAACATTTCAGAGAAATGTGTGACTACATGTTATCTGATCTCCTTGGAATTATTGTCCCTACATATATCCCATAACATATTTTTGGAATGGAATGACATTGGCAAAGGGGTCTCAGTCATGTGAATATCGAACTCATTCATCTGTGAAGTGCTCTTTTACAGGAAAAATAATAGAGACTGAGTTTTCCGGGAAATTGCTTCAGTGTTCTCTATTTATATAGAGACTATCAGAATTTGGCTGTTGCATCATGATGCCATTTTGAAGAATGGAGTTTAAATTAAATAGCAAGAGTTATAGAATCTTAAGCTTGGAGGTGAGCCTATAGGTTATCTAGTAGAACCAGTCAACTGATGCTTGACTTCCTTCTACAATATTCCTAATAAGAAACTCTGGGCCTAGTTTGAGACCCTTAAAGTAGTTCATTCTAACTTCGAATTTACAGACCTACTGTAGAAATTGTAATGGTTTATAAACAGAACATCTTTATTGTATTTAGCTGAATTCTGCCTCTTTGTAATGTTGACCTATTTTTGCAAACACACTCTCTGAAGCCATAAAGAACAAACTTAATTCCTCTTCCATATGCCAGCCTTTCACATATTTAAAAATAGTTAGGGTGTTGTCCCTGATTCTTGATTCTTCCTGTATCTGTACCAAATAGTCTCTAGTTTCTTTTAATTTCTTTAATTGTTCCCGATAAATATCATGGTTTTATTACCTTTTGCTGTGTTAATAACGCACATTACTTTTGCTTACATCCACAGCTAGCCACAAGAAAGACTAGTACATATCTTTATTCAGGGCTGGAATGTGTGTAGCTAAAATTACATTGCTTTTAATTATGGAAGAAGTAGAGAGCACACGTCTGAAGATAACTAACAGTCTTTTATGTGAACATTTCACCCACACTTACAAATTCTACTTTACTTCTCGTTATACTGCTTTCTCCCTTATACTCATTTTTATCCAATACTAGTTTAGATTTGCCAGCTTTCTTTTGAATGTTTTTTTCTTCGTATCTTTATCCAATCGTTTATTTTAAGGCTTTCCCTATGTAAAATGATAATCTTTATCTTGTGTCTGTAAACTTTAATGAATTGATGTTGATTAAGGTTACTGCTATATTTGGATTTTTTCTACTATAGTATTTTATATGTTCTATTTATCCTTTTTCTGGTTCTTTTTCCTTTTCCATTTCTTACTTCCTTTTGGATTGTTAGTTTCTCTTCCTTTTCATCATTCCCCATTTTTCTCTCTACTAGATTGGAAATAAAGTCTATTTTTAGTTTGTAATGATTATCCTAATAATCTTAAAGTGCTGTCAGTGTCCTCCAACCAAAGATCTCTAGGGATATACCTGTAGTCAAACAAAGTTTGGTTTCTTGTGGCAATGAAGGGGACAGCATATCCCGAGGAATGGTGAGGTGTCTCAGTTATTAGAGCGTTAGGTAGGGCTTGTTATGGGATTTTGGTTTGTTTTAGGTAATTTTGAGGATGGGCTTTGTCTGGATTGGATGCTCTCAGAAAGTAGGGCCAATTCGCTGATTGGGAAACAATGATGTTTTAACCAGAAGGCAGAAGGAAAGGAGCTGGGCTAAAACTGTCATTGGTAAAGAGGCAGCAGCCATATATATTAGCCAGGATGGAGAATGTTTGGTCATGTTTGTGGTTTGGACAAGGTTCATGTGTTTCCTGTGCTCAGATATGATTACGAAGTGGTCCTGCTTTTGTATTGCTCAATCATAATCACAGAGTGGCCTTGCCTGGTGTTGTTGTTATGTGAGATTGTTCAGTTTTAACAAAAGAACACCATGGCCTTGCTGTGTTAGCCAGACCTCCTCCGAGCTAACAGCAGTCAGGGACTGCTTTTTTCTTTCTCATTATTGTAATGATTATCAAAGTTTAAAATTGATTTATCATTTTTCCCATTTTCAGAAAAACAGGGACTTTAGAAAATATTAACTCCTATCATGTCTCTTGTTCCTTAAATGATGTTTGTATTTAGGACTTCAGTTTTATCATGGTTGTTTTTAACTTCTCCTAATCCAGGTTACTACTGTTATTGTTGTTGTTTTACACACTAAATATTTACATAGTATACCAGCATGTTTACCTTTTTATTTATTCTTCAGTCCTTTCTTATACTTCAGGCCATCGTTCTGGGACTACTTTACTTCTACTTGAATTTTATCATTGAGAAGTACCATTGTGGGATATGGTACTGTAAGTGATAACTCTGAGGATTTGTCTCTTTTAAAATTATTGGAATACCAATGGAGCTGGAGGCCATTATCCTTAGCAAACTAATGACAGGAACAGAAAACCAAATACAGCATGTTCTCACTTATAAGTGGGAACTAAAAGATGAGAACACACGGACACATGGAAGGGAACAACACGCATTGGTGCTTATTGGAGGGTGGAAGGTGGGAGGAGGAGAGGATCAGGAAAAATAACTAATGGATACTAGGCTTAATATCTGGGTGATGAAACAATCTGTACAACAAACCCCCCGTGACACAGGTTTACCTGTGTAACAAACCTGCACATCCTGCACATATACCCCTGAACTTAAAAGTTAAAAAAAATCAGTAAATTTTAACAAATAAAATTATTGGAATATTCTTATCCGTTATCTTTTCAAATATTGCCTCACCACAATTTTAATTTCTCAAAGTTTTAACAGACTGATTCATACCTGTCTGCTGGTTTTCATAATCTCTTTTTCTTTTGTTATGCTTTAAGTCTTATATATATATCAAGCAAATTTATATTGTAAGTCTGATAATAACCAAATCTCCAATCTTTGTGGGCCTGATTTTGTACTTTGTTGTTTCTCTTAGTTCTTCCTCATAGTTTTCCTGATGTATTTACTGATTTCTTCTTTATGTGAGCTCATGTTTCTTGGAACTTTTGTGCCCATAACATAATAAGAATTTGTATTGCTTCTTCAGGAACCCGGGGACACTATCACTCCAGCATCAAATAACCTCATGTTTCATTTTGGGTTTTTTGGGCCATATGGATAATGTGAATTTAGACCCCACGCCCACATGAGTGCAGACAAGTGGTTAGGCATTGTAGAGTTTTGTTTGTCTGCCTGTTCTATGCAAAGTCGTGACCAAGACAGATAGAAATCTTTACCACTTTTTACTAGTTTACCTATTGAAAGTGTGTCCCTTTAGGAACTGTATCTATATGTTGGATCTTTGATCTGATTTCCCATGCTTCTTGGATCTCAGGGTTTATTTACTGTCCCCACACATAATGCATTAAAACTCAAGCATTAAATCACTATCCCAGAGAACTCACTGTGATATACTTAAGAGTCTGTTTTTGAAGTGAAGGTGATATTTTTTCTTTTTAATACAGATTTCATTCTACCACTGGATTTTTACTTTATTATATTTTCTTATATAACCTAGCTCTGTTTTAATTTCATTAAGACATAGCTTCATGTATCTGAGCCAATATTCCTTTGTCTGAGAGGCCTTTCCTGATTCCATAATAGAAAATAAGATGCCCCTTCTTTCTCTCTTACTTTTTACATGTGAATTTCCTCTATTGTATTTATGTAAACCATCCCTATCCCATTTAGAATTTTGGTTTGTTTGTTTTATTGCCCGCATTTCCCAGCCTACAAAGTAAGATGTACTAGTGCAGGGACACTGTGTGCCTTGTTTACCCTTGTAGTCGTAGTACCCACACTTACAGTGATTTCACAGTAAGTGCTCAGATCCCCTGGGATCCCTTCTACCCTTTGTGTGTGCCTATCCCTCGCTACTCTGCACTTTCCTTCTAATACCTAAATAGTGTCTCTGCCTCTGTTCAGAGAATTACCCTTTGGCTACTGGAACTGATTGGCTTGCTCATGCACAGAGAGAGTTGGAACCACCTGGGAGTTTACATAGCCACTCTGGGTGGGCTTTAGCCAAAGACTGACTGGTGTGAGAATACTGGAGGTGCAATTTACACTTCAGGCTGAAGCTGGGAGCTTACATCTCCCACTCCCTCACTGGTCTTTTCTTGGAGTGCTTCCTTTAAAAAAAAAAAAAAAAAAAAAAACACTTGCATAGGAATCCTCATTTCAGAGTCGGCCTCTTAGGTCTGCCAACCTAAGACTGCTCAATAAATATTTATTGAATGAATAACTAAATATATCTTCGCCATCAAACTTTTCTTGTCAGACTGTTGTGCTACCTCATATTTTATCTCATTTCAAAGACTATTTTTTCTTGGATTTTTATTCAAGTCACAATATAATTCACTGTATCATATACTTTATATAACAAATATTTTTTTCTGCTTATCAATGTTATGCTTCAGTATAGAATATTCTTGTGTCATATGCTGCAAAGTTTTGTTAGCTTGTTTACTGTCATTGAATGAGAAACAGTTGATCTGGGAAATCAGTTGCCATTTAATGGAGTTGAACAATTATTGTTGGTTGCTCTCGGTGTTCACCTGGTTACCATTCAAATCCTCCTTTCTGGACTAAACTGGCAGGCATTTGTATGTTTGAAGCTCTTACCTAATTCCTCAGTGCTACTAGTTATTATTTGATGTTGGTACTAAAACCAGGAAGGACGTTTTGCCACCTGGGTAGTGTTGTATGTTGTGTTTGTGTGTAGGAGAGGGAGGGCTAATTTATTTCTTGATAATTTGATGGAATATATGCGTCATCATTTACTTCATGTCATACTGTTTTATCTCTGTGAAGAGGACGCAATTTTGATTCATTATCACAGTTTAGTGTTCAAGTTATTGTAAACACATTGCATTGCCCTTGGTTTCTCTCTATTCCAAACATCCATCCTCAGTGTTTGCAGAATTATGTTCTTTAAATAAAATCCTATTACTTCATCCCTTTACATCCCTTGTTAGATCCAGATTTCTTTTGAGGAGAAAGTCCATATTTCTTGTCTTAGTTTCCAAGGCTCTTTTCAAATCCCTTCCCAATCCCTTTTTCCAGACTTAGTTTTTTCCCCTTAACATTTATTCTAATTTCTATTTGGATTCATTTTCACCTTTCTCTGATTATGTTTTGCTCTTTCACCTCCATTCCTTTATCCATGCTCTTCCTGGGCCTGAAAATGGATTCCCTAGCTTTGTTACTTAAAATAATCAACACCATAGTCCATGCTTCAGTTTAAACACCTCTTCAATTACATTTTACCCAGCCTGTACTTTCTAGCTGCGTCACACAGAGTTAGTTGACTCCCTTCAGCTAAGCCCTGCTGCACTGTGTTTATACCACTTGTTGCTGGGCTTGTTGCTCAGATTCCACTTTAGGATCTATTCCCCCAGTTGCCGAAAATGCATTTCCCTTGTTTGTGAAGAGCTGCCTTACCCAAAGTCATACCTCCTTCTCAGGTGTGGACTGCATTCCAGTCACTCGTTGGTATAGGTGATATGATGACCTGACCTCTTGTACCAGTTTAGGACAATTCTGAACGGCGATCTTGGCTTCAGAGCTCCCCGTGAGATTTGTTGAGGACATTGTTGAAACTATATGGCAAACTAGCCTTTCCCTGTGCCAAACCTCTCTTCCTTCTCTTCCTCCATGGATGTTGATCCATAGAGCACCCCCTAATAAATTTCCTGCATAATTAAGCTTCTCACAATCTGCATTCCATGGAAACTGAGGTGCAACACCATGATTATGGCTTATTAAATTTGATTTTCATTCCCTCCCATTGCCTTCCCCACTTAACTGTGAACTTCTTTAGGATGGTACCATGATGTTAATTTTTGTTTTCTAAACACTTAGCATCGACCTGGACATAGTAGATGATCAATAAATATTTCTCAAATAAATGGATGGATGGATATTCTTTTATTCCGACTAGTTTGACAAGACAGTAAATCTTGTCTATTTTATTACTTATCCTATTGGCTTATATGCTATCAGTAACTTGCAAAATTTTCTTATCCCAAATATTAGTTTATTACAATGTCTACAATATATTACACTGATTCTGCTTTCCCCTTAAATATAATTAACTGAATAAATTGAATTTAATCATCCAAGATTAATATAAATGGTTCACATAGGACTACAATTTCAAATTCCATATGTACAAAGAAGTCCATTTTTTTTCCTCTAAAATAAATCTGCAAGTGATTAAGTGATTTCTTTCTGAAGTTAGGCTTATTTTTGGAAGAAGAGAAGCTATTTTTTTTGTATAAACTAATAATGTGGATGACTTGAATTACTTAGCAAGGCTTACTCTTTCTGTAAGTCAAAAATTTCCATTAGAACTTTCTTAGGGGCTACATGCATATTTATTCTACAATTGAAAGGACGTCTCTGTTTATATATACTCAGTATACTCGAGACTGTGTATTCTCTATAATGACAGAGATACATTTTAGAGAGGGAGTGTCATAGAAAGTATGTTGAATTAGGACTCAGATAAGCCCACTTTGTTCAGGTCCTGATAATTTCTTGGAACTTTGAATTATTATTATTATTTTCATTCTGTCTTTTAACATTCATAATGAAAGCATTACCAAAATTAGTTAATATAATAGTGAGAAAAGCCTATAAGTATGCTATTTTCATCTTTATCATACAAAATCATGGAGGCATTGGAAGTATTGGAAGTCCAAGCAACTTACTTAAAGATCACAAAAGTAGAGGAGCTGGCATTTAAGACTGAGTCAAAGTTACACTTAGCATGAAATTTCCTTTAGGGGAAAAATATGAAATGGGTGATATTTGTCTCTGAATCCCACCCTTGTTTCCTATCACCAATCCTGCTAATAATCTTAAAGGTTATCAAATCCCTGAGAAGTGCCTAAAGTATGGCCCCAGGCAGGGTTGTAAACTTTTTTTTTTTTAAATGAGTAATTTTAAAAGACCATCCTTTAGGTTTTGGCTCTTTTCCAGGTTGTCTTCCGTACTACGTAGCTGGACAACTGGAATGAAATGCCCAAGATAATACTCAGACTGTCTTCTTTCTTTACTCCTCCTCTATCCTTTTCCCCTTCTTGCTACAAGAAGCGGTGAACAAAAGGAGTCTTACTATAATACTTTGGTTTTCCAAAACCTTGTTTAGGATGTATTTTTACTATAATTAAATGACAAAACACTAATATCATGCTGAGTATGACTGATTGGAATTCCTCATTCACTCCCTCCTTTTTCTGTGTACTGTCCTATTCCGCAAAGGCTGGAAATTGAAAACTACATTTCCTAGACCCCCTTGCAGCTAAGATTCTACATATGAAGTAGTTCCTTTTAATTAAATTTCCTCATTAGAAGTAAAGGAGGAGTTCCGCTTAGAAGGTGGACTTCAGGCAGAGACTAAATTCCAGAGGCTGTTTCTGCTGGCCTATAGAGATTATAAATCCAAGAATGTCTAGGAAGACCTATGGCAATCAAAATCAAGGTTTCCGAAGGAAGCAACCAGCTTAGTTGATGTCCACAGGCAGCTTCCTAATCCTTGGATCACATCTGTGTGGGCAGCATAGTTTTAAACCTAAGAATTTCAGTGATGGCTCCTGATTGCTGCTCCTCCGGGGCTTCCACTGGTTTTATAACACCTAAGTTCCTGATTTAAATCTTCCTTTTTCTTCATATAACTAGAATGATTTGTGTTCCCTGCTAGGTGTTCTGACTTAAACAAACACAAATTATAAATACTTCATAGTAGCAGTTGTTTTTTCTTTGTTGCCTTTGAAGTTTAGGGGGCAAATCTTACACCAGTGGATTATTTACACTGAATAACTACAACCACCTAGGTATAAATTGTCAGTATTACTAAAGATGGTATTAAATACAGACTTTCTGTAAATCATGGGCTAAAAAGTGCTTTTGCCATCTAGCTTTCAGTGCTATAGCCTATTCTAAGAAGAGTTCTCTCTGATTGTTTTAAATCTTCATTTCCTCTTTTGACATCACTTTTTGCCAACATTAAACTAAAGTGAGTGGGGAAGCAGGTTAAGGGTCAAAGAACAGAGGTCAGAAGACTGGTTCAAAATCTGTAGCTCAGCTCTTAACCACTTGTGTGAGTGACCTCAGGCCAGTTCATTCCTTATCCTGAGGCTGTGTTTGTATCTAAAAAAATGAGGACACTGATAATCTCTGAACATGTGGCACAGAATCATATATAAAACTAACAGTGTGGTCACTGGTTGGGCTGGCATGTGAATCCTGGCCACCTAGAGTCCTTGGAGAATTTGCGCTGATTGACTGTCAGTCTATTTTACGTGGCCAGAGATATTTGGGTAAAGCATTATTTCCATCTGACCTTGTAAAGCACTAGATTTGGGTCCCACTCCTCTATGATTTGCTTATAAGACAGATCAAAGAGTGCTTCACAACTTCTACTAATTCAACCTATAAAACCGCATTTTAATAGGTTTTCCTATTATTCAAATGCCAGTTTTAAATATTAGCAGTATTCAGAAGCTCCACTGTGTTTACAAAAAGGAAACATCAGATAATTAAACTTAATTATTGAAAAGATCATGTCTTTTGTGAACATTGTCTGGATAGATATGTTTTAACTTGCCATAAAACAAGAATCATCAGTATGCAGTGAGGAGGTATTGAAGAAAATTGCCTTAGAACCAGAATTGCCCCTCTAGAGTCAGCGCTTGAATAGGCTGAATAATGTATTGGTTAAGAACATAGACTCTAAAATCAAGTTGCCTGGGTCGAAACTTCGCTACCGCAATTTATTAACTGTTTGACCTTGGGCCAGTAGCATCACTTCTTTTTAATTCAGTTTATTCACATGTAAAATGAGAATAAACATGGTACCCATTTCATAGGGTGGCTTTGAGGATTTATCATATGAGAATTTTTCAAAAATTTATAAAGTGCTTGGCACACAGTTAAGTATGAATATGTTAATTACAATACTGTTTTGTTAAGAAACATTTGCCTTCTATCTTTCTGTGCCACAGATTCTCCAGTGGCTCAGAGTGAGTCCTCTATACTCTACTTTATTAACACTTTCCTTGACCTTGCTAACATTTTTTCAGGTAGAAATCTTTCTCTGCTTAATGAATTCTATGCATTTGTTCTCTACATATATATATTTTTTTCTTTGCTGGTCGCTAGGTCAGTTGTATAAATTATCTGTAAAATATCTGCTAATTTAAGGTAATATTTCTAGTATTGTTTAATTTGACGAATAATGAAATATTTTAATAATTTTATAAATATATACTTTACTTATAAAATAATCCTATGGGTCAATTTCCTTTTTATTGTAGGTTCCAGTTCAGTTGAAGAAATTGATCTTCCTGTGATCTGTAGGCTTCTTCCCCTTGACCTCATATTAAGGGCAGTCTAGACAGAAAACATTAAGCAATTCCCCCAAATTCCTGGTAGGAGGGCAATAGAGAAGGCTTATAATAGTCCTCAGCAACCTGGGGGTGGCGGTAAGAGGATGGAGATACGGACTGAAATGACTAGCAAGCAATTGATCCTAGTGATTTTCAACACCTTGATGACACTTTTGGAATCTAGTAATCCCGTGGATTTGCCTCTGAGACACTAACGGCTTACCTACCTATCTTTTGGGTCTCAGGTTTCTAGAGCATGAGAGGGGCAAAGCCCTCTATCCTGACTTATTGATTGGTGCCTGATTTTCTGCCTTTAAATAACTAGCTTTATTTCCCAGAACTGAGTTCTTGGTTCCACATTTTCCTGCCTTATCTTGGATAAACTTATCTAGATACAACTCTGCTTCTCAAGATATGCTACTGTCATATCCAAGTTTATGTCGTTAATCAATTGTCCCAGATTATGCCACTTGTTTGATTTCAGCATCTGTGCAAAATTACACTAGATTCTGAACCTAGTGAGTAGTATTGAATATTGGGTCTTACATTTTGTTTTAGAATTACGTTTCATTAAGACCGTTTATATTTTGGTTCAGATTATAGCTATCCATTACTTTCTGGGCTACTGTTTTGGGCAAGGACTACCTAAAGTCCTCCTGTAAAACTTTCACAGACACTATCTTCTTAGTATCTCCATATAGCTCTTGGATTTCTTTGTGGAAATGTGTGAATTGGACAAAACATTCGGGGGATTGGATTTTCTAAAGCTTAGCTCAATGGCCTCCAGAGAACTGAAGGACCTGAATGTTTGCACAATTTCTGTTTATTCACTCTTTTAAAGTCAGACTTTCCTATTGGAATGGGTGGGATGAAAATAGAAATGAATTCTTATAATTTTTTTATATAGCATCTTGTCTTGTTTCTAAAGGATCACTTTAGGATTTAGTTGTTATAGTAACCTGGAAATTTGAATCATTTCTGTCTATTAAGATGTATTGTTATGGAGTATTTGATATTTTTGAAGTACTTTATAATTTCTTCGAATAGTTATTCCTTACAATGGACCTATGATATAGAGCATTAGTATCATATCATCTTTCCTCTGTTTTCTTTTAGGAGAAGTGAACAACAGGCCATTTATAACTTGTCAAATATTACCAAGTGAGTCAGTGGCAAAATGGGATTTGAAATCCCCGTGCCTCTGTCCCTGATCAGCTATTATTTCTATTCTACCAATATAACTGTACCATTTCCCTATTTATTGTTTAGTCTTTCACTTCTTACTTCAATAAAATCCAATTAAATTCTTCAATGTTACATCTCCCTTCTCCCACACTAATTATTTCTTTTTTTTTACTTAATCATAAGCATTAGATGAAGACTTGTCTAATAGTAGAAGGATGGATTAAATTATTTCTTTACACCTTTCTAACATTTTTTACCCTTTGATTTTACGTAGTAAAACTAGATTTCAGAATATCTAATCTTTGATGGTTAAGTTAAATGATCAAGTTAAGTTAATCAAGTTAAATGATTAAGTCAACTCATATACATTTAATTTTGTAAATATCCAGAAACATATATGATGGTGTAATTTGTCTGTAAATTTATTGAAGCCTGGGATCATGGCTTCTAATCAGGAAGGGAGCGTGGTACAAGCGGTAAAGGACCCTTAGATTAAACTTCTGCCTCTTTTCCACACCAAATATGTGACTTTGGGCAGCAATTTATCCTCTTCACCCTGATGTTCCTCTTCTAAAAAATGGCAGTCATATTACCTCATAGAATTCCATGAAGTTAAACTGCTTGTCATTTAGTGTACCAGCTAGAATCCAGCTAGTTAAACAGAAACCACACTAGGTATTTAGCAGAAAAAAATTAATATAGAGAATTGGATATATAAATGTTGGAGAGCTAAAATAGTAAAAAGGAAAGTAACCCAAAGATAGCTGCAGGAAGTATCTACCATCTCTAAGTCTGGGAATATAAAAGAGAAGAGGTTGAAGTAACCAGAGAGTAGGAGCTTGGAAGAGGGCCTGGCTGAATTGGTACCAGATGCTTCTGGTAACTTAGGATCTCAGAAGAGAGACCCTAGATAGCTAGAACTCAGACCTCTGAAGAGACAAAAACACCTGAATACTTCTGGTACCTTTGAGTAGGCACAATGAGGCTGGTTCTGGGAATTTCAAGAAGAAATTAAACTGAAAGGAACTGGGGCATGAAACAAAAACAGCTCCCTCTCTTCCCCCTTGCTTTCCAATCTCTCTTTAGTGTCTTCTATTGGTTGAAGCTAATGGGAAGACAACTGGCAAAGTGTCTAGAAAATATAGTTTTCAGAGTTCCAGCCTTAGCATTGTAGAATACACAAGGGTATATTTGAAGCTGAGAGATAAAAGACTAAATAACTGGTACAAATAAGTACAACTAAAAAACAAAACCATAAAAATTCCTTTTGGTTTTAGATAACATTTTTGAAGTCTAGCCAAATTCATCAATATATCATGATTAAGTTGTATTCCTTTTATGAATTGTGGCTTTAAATAATGACAAGAAATGGATTGTTACATAATTCATACACGGACCCCCAGAAAACCACATCCATTTCCAGTGACCACTTTTCTCTTCTCCTTCCTCAAGTATGCTCAAGTATTACTCTGCACCTGAATGAGCAGATTGTTTTTTCTTTGTGAGGCATGTGTTTCATAAAGCCCAGTAAAAAGTAGAACAGCTGCAGATGGGTGTCTTGAAACTCCCAGAGAGACTGTCAAACAAGCAAGCCTCCATGTGAGTAGAAAAGTTCTTAGATTGCTAGGACTCTCATTTATGTACTGAATCAGAATGATGTTGAGGCATTTTTTTTTGAGGTGGAGTCTCACTCTGTCGCCCAGATGCTGAAGCATTTAAATACTTTCTTTGAGAAGTCTGTGATAGAATCTTATGCTGTTTACCTGATACCTACTGCATGGATTAATCTAGTGTTTGTTTGGGTAGCTAGACTGGATGAAATATAAAATTATGTCTAGTATGCGAACAAGACTAGTAATACTTTCAATAATGTGCTCATTTCAGAGAATGTATATTTAGATGTCAATAAAAGCTGATCTTCAATTTTTTTCCTGTTTTTCTAAGTTAACAAAACAAAGATTGAAGCGAAACAAGGAAGTTTTAGAAAAAGGAATCTGACCTGAAGTAGGTGTAGTATGATTGGCCAATATAATTTAGTTGATATTTTAGCAACTGTGTATATATTTGGAGAAGTTCATGAGGTTATTCTTGTTGTTTCTGTAAGGGAAAGGCAGGATTCTTAATCACTTTGTTTTGGTGGAGAAGAGGATACTAAAGGAACTGGATAACTGTACACTTAAGTGGATTTGTAGGTGTCTGAATGGCTATATCCAAAATGCATTGGATAATGGACCATATAAATATTTGTGTAATGGGAGAAGATGTATACATCACATAGTATTACTACCTTCCATTCTAGCCTGTTAAATTTGAAAATATTCAGAGGCAGGCATAGGAGATACGATGCTCAATTTTCAGATGTTAAAAACCTGGACTGAATTGCTAACACCAGATGTCAAACGACTACAGGGACCACAAGAACAAAATGATCCAATGATGGATGAGTCTGCTAATAAAGTCAATTCTTCTTAGACTACATTGTACTGGTGTCCAAATCAAGGGAGAAAAAAGTTTCGTAACTCTTCATGTGTGAGGTAAGTGGTGAGAAATAATCTTTCTGGTGAACATCCTTACTCTAATAAATCCATTTATAATTGATTTCTGCTGTACCTCCCAAAGATGTTATTCTGAGGTATTTTGACAGTCATAGATAATTATCTAACTGTTGGTCAGTGAATGTTTCTGATTCCCCACATCTCCAATAGAAGAGGGGGCTTGAGAGGGTAAGCCTTCTGAGGGAGCATTTATTCTATGACATTTAATGCTACAAAAAGTGCTGAGGTCCAGTGACTAAGGAACATATTAGTTGGTTTTGTTTTTCCCTTCCTCCACCAACAGTCTTGTTCCTGGGTTTCAGGGAAAACTAGAGTGTATAAGAAGGCTGCCAGACATGAGTGCCACACCCCATTATGACATCTCTAAGCATGTTTTTAAATGCCTGATGCCTCATATTTATGAGAATGTATGCAGTGAAGTCACACCTGGTTTTCTTCCTCTCCATCAAAAATGGCAGCAGCAATAATGGTCACTTTCTGAGTGTTGATTATATACTGAAAACTACACTAAGTACTTTACCTGCATTATCTCATTCAATTACCATAATAATTCATTATGAAGATGAGTAAGCCAAGGCTCAGAGACATGAGCAATTTGCCTAAGCTCACCTAGCTAGTCAGTGGTGAAGCCAGAGCTTAAATCCAGGCTATCTCACTATACAGAAGTATCTCTGCCTGTAGTTTGAAAAGAGCCATGCACCAGATTTAGGAAGACTTAGGTCCTAGGACAGGTCTGCCTAACCTAATATTGTGATGAAACACTTCACTTGCCTAGGCCTTCACTTTCTCATTTGTAAATTGAGTTGGCTGTGTGGAATGATCATTATGGTATCTTGCAGGTCTAATCTTCTAAATCTAAAGTTCATTGAGAATTTGGATTTCTTTTATTTTTAAGTCAGTGTAAATGAAGGATCGACTAGAACCTGTCTCTTTGAGAATAATTACTTCTGGGGGAAAATTTGAGTGCTGATTTCCCCAGTTTTCAAGGCAAGAGGTAATAAGAACAGATGAAATCAACTCTCTGATATGATTTTGGAAAAATACATCAAACATTAAATGTAAAAATTACAGTTATTTCTCCTTTGGGTGGGTCTCAAAATTATTTTAAGAGGTTTGGTCTTTTATAGACATGTCAGAGGATATCGAATAGGATTGTTTTTATTTCTCAGAATTTTGGCTAGAGCTGAAAAACTGAAAAAAAAAATAGATGATAAATGCCTACACATTCTATAGAGAGCTGATAGCTAAAAAGTCGGAAAACTTATATATGGTGTTAAAAGTCAGTTACTGGAAGGAAGTGCAAGGGGAGCTTTAGTGGAGCTGCTAGTGCTTTGGGTGCTGGTTATATGAATATGTTAACTCTGCACAAATTCAATGAGCTATACATTTGTGAGTTGAACATTTTATGTGTTTAAGTTGTATGTCAATTTGTTTTTTTTTTTTTTTTTTTTTTTTTTGAGACGGAGTCTTGCTCTGTCGCCCAGGCTGGAGTGCAGTGGTGTGATCTTGGCTTACTGCAAACTCCACCTCCCAGGTTCACGCCATTCTCCTGCCTCAGCCTCCCGAGTAGCTGGGACTACAGGCGCCCGTCACCACACCCAGGTAATTTTTTTGTATTTTTTTAGTGGATACAGGGTTTCGCCCTGTTAGCCAGGATGGTCTTGATCTCCTGACCTCGTGATTGCCCGCTTTGGCCTCCCAAAGTGCTGGGATTACAGCCGTAAGCCACCACGCCCAGCCATATGTCAATACATTTTTACCGAAAAACATATCAGAAAGGTTCAGCTACCAACAACTCCAATCAATCGCCTCCAGGATATATGAGAGGATTAAGTATTTCAAAATATTACTGAATAAATCATTACGGTAGAGAGTTGTCAACTAAATAGAAGGTACACCTTTCCTGACCCTCCCCTCCAGTATATTAGAAACTTCCATCCTCTTTATCCTGTATATATTTTTACTGCACTAATCAAGAGACTGAAAAATTGTGCCAAGATCATTTCATTATGAAGTTTTTGCCAGAAAAACCCAATTAGAAAAGTGAAATGGCAAAACTAATTCACACTAATATATTCTAGACTCTGGAAAGCCTCTCCCTAGAGAATCTGCATTCTCAAATAAGACCATTGGAAAAAGTAGTGCAGAAAAATAGAAAGAAATCTTAAGTGGTGGACTATGAGGGATCAGGAAGGGAGATATTTGAGGTTCAGGATCTTTTTCAGATAAAGGTTTATTCTGCTTTGCCACAGATTAACCTTTTCTATGCTTGTTAGATTTTTAAGTATAGGCCAGAAACCCATATTCTTGTAAATACTAATGTATAAATTAATATGTGTGTATAAATAGTCAAATAAATAAAATACAATAAATTATGACCATTGTCAAAACTATGTTCAAGAGAATGTACAGTAACTCATTTATTCTTTCAAAAATATTCCTACTGAGGACTTATAATGTCCCAGTCAGTCGGGGCAATTCCATGAACAAACTGAGAGATATATTCTCTTCCTTCATGAAATCTTAGATTTGGCAAAGGAGGAAGACATTTAAAAATTGTTACTCAAATAATTATTTCATTATAAGCTTGATCTACAGTGCTGTAAAGCAAAATAGAGCTACTCAATTTTCTTGAAATAGTGTTTTAAAAGGTACCAAAAGTATATTTACTTTGGACATTGGGTATTATAACCCTAGCGTCAGATTTTTAAAATAAAATTACAAAGAAAAATGCCACACAACTAAGCTTTTCTTACTGTTACACTCAGTGTTCTTTATTCCTTTTTGTGTGTGTCAGAGAGGTGTGTTAATCCTATCTAATACCACAGCATATCTATTACTATGCATCTGATGTTTTGAAGAAAATTTCTTCTTTTGAAAACACATTTCTGTTTATCTTTATAGTCTTTTGAAAATTGTGTTGCCATAGCTGCAAGATATTTATTTTGATCCTTTTTCCTTAATTGACAGGGAGGTTGTGATTCAGTAAGGAACAATGGTTTTGTGAATTACTTGACTTAATTTTTAAATGAGTCAGTGGTAAAGTGAGTTTTGAATAATGACCTTCTTTCTTGGCTTCATGTTTATTTTCTATTTAAATGTAATGCATGACTTTAAAATGCTTAGACACAAATGAAGATGTTTTATATTGCTCTGCTTTCAATGTCAGGGAAAACAAAAATCTAAAAGAAATATATTTTAATCACTGTATTTTCCAGATAGTCCAAAAACCCTTTGCATAGGACATTTATCTAAAACATTTATAAACTTCTCAGCAATAGAGTTAAGGGATTAATAAGTGATGAATATGGCCCCAATACCCAAATGGCAAACCCAAAATTATATTGTCTCTACATTATTTATTCTGGGTTTATTCATTGAAAACATAAGATTGTTGATGAAAATTTACATTCACTAAGCATGTTTTTTTTTTTGTCTGAATGTCATGATTCTTACTTTAAAAACAATGTGTAGAACAAAACTGGAGGAATCACATTACGTGACTTCAAATTATATTATAGAGATATAGTAACCAAAACAGCATGGTACTGCATAAAAACAGACATATAGACCCGTGGAACAAAATAGAGAACCCAGAAACAAATTCACACACTGACAGTGAACTCATTTTCAACAAGAACTGAGGGAACAACAACACTGGGGAAAGGACAGTCTCTTCAATAAATGGTGCTGCAAAAACTGGATATCCATATGCAGAAGAATGAAACTAGACCCCTACCTCTCACTATATACAAAAATCAAACCAAAATGGATTAAAGACTTAAATATAAGACCTCCAACTATGAAGGTACTGAAGGAAAACATTGGGGAAACTCTCCAGGGCATTGGACTGGGCAAAGACTTCTTGAGTAATATTCTGTAGGCACAGGCAACCAAAGCAAAAATGGACAAACAGGATCACATCAAGTTAAAAAGCTTCCACACAGCCAAGGAAACAATCAACAAAGTGAAGAGACAACTCAAAGAATGGGAGAAAATATTTGTGAACTACCCATCTGACAAGGGATTAATCACCAGACTATATAAGGAGCCCAAACAACTCTATAGGAAAAAATCTGATAGTCCAATAAAAACATGGGCAAAATATTTGAGTAGACATTTCTCAAAAGAAGACATGCAAATGGCAAACAGGCCATTTGTGTTCAACATCATTGATCATCAGAGAAATGCAAATCAAAACCACAATGTGATATCACCTCACCACAGTTAAAATGGCTTTTATCCAAAAGACAGGCAATAAGAAATGCTGGTGAGGATGTGGAGAAAAAGGAGCTCTCATACAATGTTGGTGGGAATGTAAATTAGTACAAACACTATGGAGAACAGTTTCCAGGTTCCTCAAAAACTAAAACTAGAGCTACCACACAATCCAGCAACCCCACTCCTAGGTATATATGCAAAAGAAAGGAAATCAGTGTATCAAAGAGATATCTGCATTACCATGTTTATTGCAGTACTAGTCACAACAGCCAAGATTTGGAAGCAACCTAAGTGTCCATCAACAGATGAATGGATAAAGAAAATGTGGTACATATACTCAATGGAGTACTATTCAGCCATAAAAAAGAATGCAACCCTTTCGTTTACAACAACATGGATAGAACTGGAGGTCATTATGTTAAGTGAAGTAGGCCAGGCACAGAAAGGCAAACATTACATATTCTCACTTATTTGTAGGAGCTAAAAATTAAAACAACTGAACTCATGGAGATAGAGAGTAATAGGATGGTTACCGGAGGCTGGGAAGGGTATGAGGTGAGGGGGGTATTGTTAATGAGTACAGAAAAATACTTAGAAATAATAAATAAGATCTAGTATTTGCTAACACAACAGGGTGACTATAGTAAAAAATAATGTAAATGTTCATTTTAAGGCAACTGAAAAAGTATAATTGTTTGAAACAAAAAGATAAAAGCTTGAGGTAATTTACCCCACTTACCCTGATGTGATTATTATTCATTGCAGGCCTATATCAAAATATCTCATATAACCCATAAACATATACACCTACTATGTACCCACAAAAATTAAAAATTAAAATAAAACAACATGTGAATTTCAAGCAATACAATATTGTCCAACAATCACAAACAAGTTTACGAGGGGGTATTTAATTAGCCATTCATCCTCATTTTATTCTACTTACTGTATCAGATCCTTTTCTGTGCAGCATTTGACACCTTTGCAATTCACAAGATATTCTATGTGGTTAAATTTGTCTCATTTTAAATAGTACATAATGATCTGTTATTCTCGGTGACCCTTTTCATTTTTTTCTTCATTTATCAACATGACAAAATTATTTTGGCAAATTGGTATTTATTTCTGTTATTTTAGGTCATGAGATTTCTTTGCAAAGTAAAGTAAGCAAACACAAAATATTTCCTTATATTCAGCTGGTTTCCAGATTCTTCTCCTAACACAGTCAGAATTGAGATTCCTTAAATCTACGAGTTTGTGGCTGTAGGTGAAATAAGTAACCAATTAACTGTCTATGGCTTCTATGAGTGATAATGTAGCATCTTAAGCCACAAGTCATCCCCTTCATCTCACAGCCTCATTTTCTTGCCAAGATATTTTCGGGAAGTCCTCAGGACTTCAGTGGCAACTCAGGAACTATATATTTGGGAGTATGTCTTTGTTTCCCCTCATCTTTCCATGACTACCTTCTTTCCTAATATTAGAGGTTGTCTGTAAAGTTACTTGAAGGCGGCATCTCATCACTGTCATTGTTTTCAGTGCTTTCTACAAGAATTTTAATATCTGGGCCAAGAGTGTTTTCACTCAGGATTCACCACAAGGAACCCTTAAGGTGTGAAGAAGGTTTCATGTTCCTGAGAGTCCTCTGGAAACTGAGATGAGGAGAATGGGGATTACCCATTCTGTTTCACATTTTGTTACCTGGGTACCAAAGCAGTTTTTTTTATGGCACCAATATCACTCAAAATCCCTCACAAAAACATGTTAAACCCCTTCATGCATCTCTGTCTCACTGCCATAGTATCTGATATTTCACTATGAGTCTTAGCTTGGAAATTAATATTTTAGACAAACTACTATCTGGCCTTCTTCATTTCAGTTCTTTCGCCAACCCCTGGGATGAATACTCTGTCACACAACACACTCCAGAACTTAAGTTAAAATGTACAGGCCCTCACCTGTAATCCCAACACTTTGGGAGGCCAAAGTGGGTGGATCACTTGAGGTCAGGAGTTCCAGGCCAGCATGGCAAGCATGGTGAAACCTTGTCTCTACTAAAAATACAAGAATTAGCCAGGCGTGGTGGCAGGCGCCTGTAGTCCCAGCTATTCGGAAGACTGAGGCAGGAGAATTGCTTGAACCCGGGAGGCGGAGGTTGCAGTGAGGCAAGATCCAGTCTGCACTCAACTGTACTCCAGTCTGGACGACAGAGTGAGACTCCATCTCAGAAAAAAAAAAAAAAAAAAAAGTGCCATACAAATAAACTCATTTAATTCATTTTTGGTAGCTCCACCAACTGCTTTACAAGACATATTTCAGACTTACTTTGATAATAGTAAAATGTTTTTCTTTACTATCATGCTCTCCTCTTGTGCTCAATTCATGCTTAAAAACACTTTGTGATTTGCCTTTTTTCCTCAAAGCCAACTTTGTCAGTCTAGAACTCTACTATATTGGTATATGGCCTTCATTTAAAACATTATTGAAACTTTATACGTACAACATGGCCAAGGTGATAATAAAAGAGCTAAAAATATAGTAAGTCCAGAGACCAGAAAGGCTTGTAGGTTCTTAGAAGACTTATTGAACCCTGGTCCATACCAGAATCATGGGAGTAGGTAAGGATTTTTCAAAGGAGTCAATTCTTATGAAAGTTCATAGAGGGTAAACTTTATATTAAAATATTTTCTCCAATCCCTTCCAAATTCAGCACCCTCAAATTCATGCCCTCCCTCACAACACCCTAGCTTTTATCATGCTTTTGTTCCAGATGCATATCAAGAAAAAAGGAAGAATGGACCTGTAAGAATGACCCTCTTTCACGAAACAGGTGGTACAGATGTCCTCTTAAAAGCACAGTATCAATAGACAAGGTGAGCACTAGAGTTAAGAGAAAGGTAAAGAATTCCAGCTAAGTTATAAAATCTTAATGACAAGAGGAGATAACTGAACATTCCAAGAAAAAAGGGGATGTAGGATGTAGGATTATGAGTGCGTGGTGTTTGGGGTTTATAATACTACTTGATAGGAACGAAAAGGCTAGAACTAATAGACCAAAGTAGATTTGAAACGATTACTGGCCACAGCTGAATGACTAGTACAGTATATATTATTTCCAAATGAGTAATATCCTCTATAAACCTACACAAAGAGACAGATACTAATGTAGAAATTTAGGATGAGATAGTAGGAACCATAGTATAGCAATTATTCTCAAGACACAAAGGTTTAAAGCAATGGTTCTCAGAGTATGGTTCTGGACCCAGCAGCATTAGCATCATTTTGGAATTTGTTAGATACAAAAATTATCAGGCTCTTCCCAAGATCTACTGAATTAGAATCCCCAGGGTAGGGCCCAGCAATCCATGTTTCATCTGCATTAATCACCGTTTATGTAATTCTGATGCACATTCAAGTTTGAGAGCCACTTATTTTGGGACAACTTATAAATTAATTTGTACATATGAACAAACATTGTTTAATTGTCTAGGTTCAAGATTCCACAGGGCCAAAAGAGTTATACAACAAAACCCATGCCCTCCAGGGTCATAATACGTGGTTAAGACACAAAGCACAATGTACAGATATTTTCAAAATTCAAGGCAACAATAAAAAAGATGGCATAGAGCAGTCAGGTTAAGATTAACTGCCAATTTAATAGAATTGAATATTCCCAGTGCAGTTCCTTTGAAAGAAAATATTACTTACTACTGGTGGAGTAAGGGAAGATAGCTAGAAGGAAGTAATAGTTAGAATTGTTAGAAGGGTCAGATGGAAAGAGAGAGGGGCATTCTTGAAAAGCTCGGGGCAAGATGACTTCAAGGGTGAATTCTACCAAACAGTCAAAGAGGAAATAATACTAATTCTTCTCCAACTCTTCCAAAAAATAGAAGGGGAAACACTTCCAAATTCATTCTGTGAGACCAGCATTACTCTGATACCAAAACCAAAGACAAGACAGAAAAGAAAATCATAGGCCGACAGCCCTAATGAAATAGATGCAAAATCCTCAATAAAATACTAGCAAAATGAATTCAACAGCACATTAAAAGGAATATACACCATGACCAAGTGAGATTTACCCCTGGGATGCAAGGATGGTTCAACATATGCGAATTAATCAATGTGATACACCACATTAACAGAACAAAAATCAGAACAAAACAAAAAATCCTCAAGAGATGCAGAAAAACCATTTGACGAATTTCAACATTCTTTCATGATAAAAACCCTAAACAAAAGAAGTATACAAGGAATTTATGTCAATACAATAAAGACCATTTATGAAAAGCCCTCAGCTAACATCATATTCCATGAGGAAAAACTAAAAGTTTTTCCCCTAAAATTCAGTATAAGGTAAGGATACCCACTCTCACCACTTCTATTCAACATAGCACTAGAAGTTGTAGCCAGATAAATTAAACGAGAAAAAGAAATAAAAGACATCAAAATCAGAAAGGCAGAAGTAAAATTGTCTCTGTTTTCAGACAACATGATCTTATATATAGAAAACTCTAAAAACACCATAAAAATCTGTTAGAACTAATAAATGAATTCAGTAAAGTTATAGGTTATAAAAATCAACATACAAAAATCAGCAGCAAAATCTTTACATCATAACAAATTATCCGAAAGAAATTAACAAAAGAATCCAATTTACCATAGCATAAAAAAATACTGAGGAATAAATTTAACCAAGGAGATGAAAAATCTTTACACTGAAAACTGTAAAATATTGATGAAAGAAATTGAAGAAGACACAAATAAGTGGAAAGGTATCCCACGTTCATTGATTGAAAGAATTAATATTGCTAAAATGTCTGTACCACCCAAAGCAATATACATAACATAGTCCCTATCAAAACTCCCATTCCATTTTTCACAGAAATAGAAAAAACAATCTTAAAATTTGAATGAAACCATGAAAGACCCTAAATAGGCAAAGCAATCTTGAGAAAAAAAGGGCAAAGTTAGAGGCCTCACACTTCCTGATTTTAAATTATACTACAAAGCTATAGTAATCAAAACATGGTACTGCCATAAAAACACATAGGGAACATGTTCCTTAACATTGGTCTTAGTAATCTTGGTAATGATTTTTTGGATATGATCCCCCAAACATAGGCAAAAATAGCAAAAATAAATAAGCAGTACTGTATCTAAAAAGCTTCTGCACAGCAAAGGAAACAATCAATAAAATGGAAAGGCAGTCTACAGAATGGGAGAAAATATTTGCAAACCATATATCTGTTAAGGGATCTATATCCAAAATATATAAGGAATTCATACAATTAAATAGCAAAAAAATAAAAAATAAAAGTGGGCAAAAGACTCGAGTAGACATTTTCTCAAAGGCGACATAGGGGTAGCCAATAGGAATATGAAGAGGTACTCAAAATAACCAATCATCGGGAAAATGCAAATGAAAACCGCAGTGAGGCAAACGTGATAGCTGCTACACTGTAGAAAGATCTGTACACTTAGAATTACAAAACTTTGATGAAAGAAACAGATGTCAAAGAAGACACAAATATATGGGAAGATATTATATGTTCATGGATTAGAAGAGTTAATTTTGTTAGAATGTCCAGACTCCCCAAAGTGGTCTATAGATTCAGTGCAATTCCTATCAAAATTCCAATGTCATTTTTCACAGAAATAGAAAAAAATCCAAAATTCCTGTGGAGCCACGTACATGATGCACATGTGCACGTGCACACACACACACACACACACCCCACCAAATAGCCAAGGCAATCTTGGGCAAAAAGAAAACTGCTGAAGCCATGACACTACCTGACTTCAAACTATATTACAAAGATGTAGTAATTAACCCATTTAGGCCTGAGGTTGTAACTTTTGGAATTTTTGCAGTCAGATCTTGGCGATGACCTTAACAGTAGGATATAAATAACTCCCACATGCTTAGCGTTCCATTAATGGAACACCAGGGATAGATGGGCTAAAAGAGCATGGTACAGGCATAAAAACAGACACATCAACCGATAGAACTGAATAGAGAGCCTAAAAAGAAACCCATGCATTTACAGTGAATTGATTTTTGACAAAGATGCCAAGAACAAACAATGGAAAAGGACAGTCTCATCAGTAAAGGGTTTTGGGAAAACTGGATATCCACATGCAGAAGAATGAAGTTAGACCCTATCTCACAGCATATACAAAATCAACTCAAAATGGACTAAAGACTTTAGCATAAACCTGAAACTATAAAAGTACTAGGAAAAAAACATAGGAGAAGTGCTGTATGACACTGGTCTGGGCAATGATTTCTTGGATATGACTCCAGAAGTACAGGCATCAAAAGCTAAAATAGACAAATGGGATTGCGTCAAACGGAAAAACTTCTCGCAGCAAAGGTAACAACAGAGTAAAGAAACAAACTATGAAATGATAGAATATATTTTCAAGCCGTACATCTGATAAGAGATTAATATCCAAAATATTTAAGTAACTCAGAGAAATCAATATCAAGAAAATAATCAGATTAAAAAATGGTCAAAGTACCTGAACAGTCATTTCTCAAAAGAATACATACAAATGGCAGCACATAAATTAAAAAATGCTCAACATCACTAATGATCAGGGAAATGCAAATTAAAACCACAATGAAATATCATTTCATGTTTGTCCGAATACCCATTATCAAAAAGATGAAAGATAACAAGTGTTGGTGAAGGATATGGAAGAGAGAACCCTTGCATACTGTTGGTGAGAATGTGAATTAGTAAAGCCACAGTAGAAAACAGTATGGAGGTTTCTCAGATATCTAAAAAGAGAATTGACATATAATCCAGAAATTTCACTTCTGGGTATATATCCAAAGGATTTGAAATCAGCATGTTGAAGACATATTTGCACCCACATGATTATTGCAGCACTATTCATGATAGCCAAGTTGTGGAGTCAACATAAGTGTCCATCAACCTATAAATGGATAAAGATAAATGTGAGATATATGTGTATATATATATATATATATATATATATATATGCACAGTGGAATACTATTCAGCCTTAAAAAAGAGAAAAACTGTCATTTGCAACAACATGGATGAATCTAGGGGACATTATTCTAAATAAGCCATGCACAGAAAGACAGATAGATGTTCAGATAGCACATGTTCTCACTTATATGTGAAAGCTAAGAAAAATCAAATGCACAGGAGCAGAAAGTAGGATGGTGGTTATCACAGTCTGTGGAGATACGGGAATGAGGAGAACTTAGTCAAAGGGTATAGTGTTTCATTAGACAGGAGGAATAAATGATAAATACTTGAAGTGACGGTTATGTTATTTAGCTTGATTCAGTCATTCCACATTATATACATGTATCATAGCATCGATTTTTATTCCATAAATATATACAATTAAAATTTGTCAATAACAACAAATAAATAAATAAAAATGAAAAGAATTCTATGTAAAAAACAGTGAGATATCACCTCGCGCCTGTTAGAACGGCTATTATAATAAAAACAAAAGATAAATCTTGTCGAGGATGTGGATAAAAGTGAATCCTTGTACACTGTTGGTGGAAATGTAAATTGATGCAGCCATTATGGAAAACAGTGTGGAAGTTCCTCAAAAAGTTTAAAATAGAGCTACCTTCTTATCCAGCAGTCCTGCTTTTGGATATCTATCCAAAATAAATTAAATCACTATCTCAAAAAGCTATCTGCACTTCCATGTTCACTGCAGCATTATTTACAGTAGCCAAGATATGGACAGAACCTAAATGTCCATCAATAGGTGAGTGAATAAAGAAATTTGGAGGAATATATATATTTTATATATATACTATGTATATTTATTTATAAAAACATACATTATATATAAATATACAGTATATATTTATATACTGTATATTTATATAGTATATATTGTATATTTTGTATATATTGTATACTGTATTTATATACTGTATATTTATATAGTATATATTGTATATTTTGTATATATTGTATAGTATATATTGTATAGTATATATTGTATATTTATATATAATATGTATTATATCTAGTATATTTATATAATATGTATTATATCTAGTATATTTATATAATATATATTATATCTAGTATATTTATATAATACATATTATATCTAGTATATTTATATAATATATATTATATCTAGTATATTTATATAATATATATTATATCTACTATATTTATATAATATATATTATATCTAGTATATTTATATAATATATATTATATCTAGTATATTTATATAATATATATTATATCTACTATATTTATATAATATATATTATATCTACTATATTTATATAATATATATTATATCTAGTACATTTATATAATATATATTATATCTAGTACATTTATATAATATATATTATATCTAGTACATTTATATATAATATATATTATATCTAGTACATTTATACATTATATATTATATCTAGTACATTGATACATTATATATTATATCTAGTACATTGATACATTATATATTATATCTAGTATATTGATACATTATATATTATATCTAGTATATTGATACATTATATATTATATCTAGTATATTGATACATTATATATTATATCTAGTATATTGATACATTATATATTATATCTAGTATATTGATACATTATATATTATATCTAGTATATTGATACATTATATATTATATATTGTATATTGATACATTATATATTATATATTGTAGATACATTATATATATTATATATTGTAGATACATTATATATATTATATATTGTATATACATTATATATATTATATATTGTATATACATTATATATATTATATATTGTATATACATTATATATATTATATATTGTATATTTATGCATTATATATTATATATTGTATATTTATGCATTATATATTATATATTGTATATTTATGCATTATATATTATATATTGTATATTTATACATAATATATAGTATACATATTGTATATTTATACATAATATATAATATATTATATATATCATATATTTATATAATATATTATATAAAAATATATTTATATTATATTATAAATATATTTATATATAGTTTTATATATGTCTATATACTTATATATAGTATATATTATATATAAATATATAATATAAAAAATATATTTATATATAATATATAGTATATCATATATAAATATATAATATATATAAAATATATTATATATAATATATATAAAATATATTATATATAATATATATTTATATAATATATATTATATATATAATATAAATATATATTATATATAATATAAAAATATATATAATATATAAATATAATATATAACATAAAAATATATATAATATAAAAATATATATTATATATAATATAAAAATATATAAATATATATTATGTACAACATAAAAATATATATAATATATAAATATATATTATATACAATATAAATATATATATAATATATGAATATATATTATATGCAATATAAAAATATATATAATATATGAATATATATTATATGCAATATAAAAATATATATATGAATATATATTATATACAATATAAAAATATATATAATATAAAAATATATATTATATATAATATAAAAATATATAATATATAAATATATAATATCTATAAAAATATATATAATATATAATATATAATATATAATATCTACAAAGTATATATAATATATAAATATATAATATCTATAAAGTATATATAATATATAAATATATAATATCGATAAAGTATATATAATATATAAATATATAATATCGATAAAATATGTAATATATAAATATATAATATCGATAAAATATGTAATATATAAATATATAATATCGATAAAGTATATATAATATATAAATATATAATATCGATAAAATATGTAATATATAAATATATAATATCGATAAAATTATATAATATGTATAATATATATAATTATATACAAACATATAATTATATATTATATATAAATATATAATGTATTTATATATATATAGCAAGGTAGTAGTTGTATAGTAAATATCAACACTAACTACAAATAAAGCAATATTTTGTTTGGTTTTGCTTGCTTTGATTTTGTTTGTTTTGATATATATATAGACTACAACTACTACCTTATGTTATATATATAATATATATTATATATATTCCTCCAAATATGTATATATTCCTCCAAATATATATATAATACATAAACTTTCTTGTATGAAATAAAAAGAATAAAAAGATTAAAAAATTTTTATGAAAATACTGTGATTAATATTGGCACCATTTCCTTCTGGAGTCACAGCCAAAAGTAAAAGCACTTTATTGAATAAATTTGATAATTAAGAACTGAACATAAGTAGATTTTTATCTTTGTTTCTAATTAGATATTCCCTGGATGAGGAAAAATATCACTTGACCCAGAAAGAATTTTAACAAAACCATAATTCATGTGTAGTCAAAAATGTCTTAGCTTATACAGGTTTATAAAGATAGCACTGAAAGCACTTCAAAGTGTAATTACCTGAATTTTTAAATAAGTGGATAGAAATTTATTCTATGTGCAATGAAAGTTTTCAGATAAATTTTGCTGCAAAATAACTTTTCATGTTTTTATTTGATAGTATTGTTTGTTTCTTGGATCTTCACTGCAAAACACAAATATTTAGTCACTAAATTAAGGCTAATAATTTTAATTCCGCTTAACTTAATGAATACAAATATTTTTAGTTTTCTCTTTTAAAAAGGTAATGTCTTGAGCCACTTTGGTATTGCCAGTGGTAAATGAGCCAAAAATAGGTGCAAATGTGAATGGAAACTTGATGTATGACAGAGAATAACTGTAAATCAGCGGGGTATGGATGACCTATTCATTAAATGGCAAGGGAAGTGATGGTTATCTATGTGGAAAAAATGTAACAGTAGCCAGACATCGATTTCATCCATATACAAAAATAAATTCCATATCGATCATGGTCGTACATGTGAAAGGCAATAAATTAAAGGATAAATCCTTATGACCTTTGGGTAGGGAGGAATTTATTAAATAAGACATAAAAGCACAAGCCATTAAAGAAAATATTGATAATTTCATATATAAAATTTAAGGACTTCTCTTTATTGAAAGGAACAATAAAGAGAGAAAAGACTAGGCATAGCGGAAAACGATATTTGTAACACTGATTACTGAAAAAACTGTCATATTCAGAGTATATAAATACTGTCAGAAATCAACATGAAAAAGACTACAGTGAGGGGGAAAGATGAGCAAATTACATGATTAGTATTTTCATAGAAGAGGAAATTCGAATGAAATGCCATTAAATATATGGAAATGTTTAGATAAAATTACACACTAACTAGAATGACTAAAAATAATGACAACACTAAGTAAAGATGCAGACAACAGGGAATCATTTTGGTTCAATTACTTTGTAAAATAATTTGGCATTACCTAGTAAATTTGAAAATGTGCATACTTGAGGACCCAGTAGTTCCATTCCTAGAAGTATAACCTACAAACTCTTGTACATATTCAAGAGGTACCCAAAAGAATGCTCATAAGATTGCTATTTGAAATGACAAAAAGACTGAAAACAATACACATATTAAAAATATAATAAGTAATTTGTAGTGTACTCATTCAATGGATATTATTCAGCAGTGAAAAAAGAATGGAATAAAGGTCGAGGCATCTGGATGGATTAATCTCAGTAATATACCAATATACCAGTGAGAAAAAAAAAGCTTACAGCCGAATACACTTGTGAGATTCCATAACTTAAATTTCAAAACAAGTAAAACAACAAAAAAATCAAAACAAGGAAAACCAAACAAAATATTGCTCAAACTATTTTTAGTTAGTGTTGATATTTAGTTTACAACTACCACCTTATGTTATAAAAGTATAAATAAAAGCAAGGAGACGTTTAACACCAAATTCAGGATATTGAATACCTCTGATGCAAAGATGGAGATTGGGATTGTCAAGAGACAACAGATTTGAAAAACTAGTGTCTGTTGCTTAAGCAGGATGGTGTAAGTACAAAGGTGTTTATTTTGCGAAATTATTTTCTGTTCATATTCGCTAAACTGTACATTTATTATCACACTATTTTGTATACAGGATGTTTTTAAAAATACAGATATGCTATTTGCAATGTAAAGAATGAAAATGAGTAGGACTGAGACCAGACTGCAGGCAAGAACATTGGCTGGGCTACAGGCTGCTGCTGCCAGGGGAGAGATCATCATAGCTGGAGTCAAATAAAGTCGGAATTGGGGAGGTTAGGGGGAGAGGAAAAGGGTTTAAAGGGACCATCTGGAGATTAACAGTAAAAAAAAAAAAAAAAGTATTTCACACAAACTTAATGTATAAGTAGTACTTGTCATGGTCTCTGTTTTCTTTTTAAATAAACTTATTAATTGAAGTATAACATACATAGAGAGCAGTGAAGCAAAAGTGTTCATCAGTAAGTTTTATAAAGTAAAAACACATGTGTAACCATACCACGCAGAACAAGAAACAGACCATGAACAACACTCCAGAAGCCCCCTTTGTTGCCCCTTCTGATCACCACCACCCCTTCCTGCCCAAAGATTACCATCCTGACTCCTAACATCATGGAATAGTTTCACTTTTTTGGGCTTTACATAAACGAAGTGGTCAGGTATGTATTCTTTTGTGTCTGGCTTCTCCAACAACATTATGTTGTGTATTTCATGTATTTTCTATGTATAGCAGTATATCATTAATTTTTATTTCTATATAACATTTCGTTGTTTGATCCTACCACAAATATTTATACATTTTACTGTGGCAGAACATTTATGTTGTTTCTTGTTTTGGGTTGTTATGAAGAAAGCTGCAATTAACACTCCTGTGCATGGATTTTTTTGTACATATTTCAGTTGAAAATATATATATGCTTGTGTTCCACTTGTGTAGGTGCTGACGAAAGTGTCAGTTTTACAAAGTAGTTGAGTCCATTTACAATCCTACCGAGAGTTTATGGAATTCCTACTTACTTCATATCCTCATAATATTTTAGATTTTCAGTCTTCTTAAAAATTTGTCATTCTATTCAGTATATAGTGATATTTTGTTGTGGTTTTAATTTGCATTTCTCTGATGATTAGCAACTCAGAACACCTTCACACGTATTCGTTGGGTATTTAAATACCCCTTTTCATGCTTGTTTGAATTCTTGGCTATTTTGCTATTGGGTGGTATGTCTTTTTCTGGCCGATTTAAAGACTAATAAAATTGGCAATACTTTTACTGGAATGTTGAAGAGTAAATTATTAAATTCAGCAAGACAGAAAATGGAGCAGAAGAGGTACAACTATGACTTAATTCTGGGACTTACTTTGGTCATCTTTGGAAGAGTGTTAATCTGCCAGTATAAAACAGAATTATTTCTGAAATCGAAAACCAAAATGATTTTCTAAACTCACCTGCTGCACCAGCATTGTATAAAATTATGGCACATTTTCTAAATCCTCTCTGGCAAATGCGAGAAACTTACCTTTAATTTGTCATTTGTGATTCCTCTTTTGTGTGGGTATTTACTGTCTGTGAGCTTTTGAAAAGTATAGAGAAAAAAGGCTGAGGATGGGAAGAAAAGAGAGGGGTCTCTTTTAGCACTCTTTTCTGTGCATGATTGCTGATTTGAGAAGTCATAGCAGCCACGGTCTGGGAGATTTTCAGCCTTAGTTCATGAAATTGTCTGTCTAAAATACAATTCTTCTGTATAGTGGGAAAATTCCTGTTTTAAAGAGAACGTGAAGGACCGTCTTTCCTCTTCCCTAGAGATATTAGTTTGTTCATGATATAAAAATGGACAAGAGTGTTTATTTCTCTCAGAATATCATCTGTTCTTCCAACAAGAAGCACTGTTTAATAATAGACATAATGTCAGTCTTCCCATTTTATAAAGATAATTTTTTTTCTTATCCTTTTACTTAACTAGATATCCTACATGGTTTTTGAGAAACTTGCTTGATTTTGCCACATTTTACAGAGGCCTTACAGAATTCCATAAATGTATTTCACAGTCAAAAGTTTCACCAGAACTGGAATTTAACATGGTTTCCATCTTTCATCAGAATTAGAGAGAGAGAGAGAGAGAGTGAGTGAGTATGTGTTTTAATTCTTGTTGTGTCATCTAATTGTACTTTTCCGGTTTTAAAAAAAGTTATAAGGTGTCAAAAATTATGAGGGAGGTGAGGTGCAAGAAAAGGAATAAATCAATCGGGGAATGAATGAAAAAATGCCATGAGTGATTTCATATTAATTCAAATGAAGTAATTTGATAACAAAGGCCTTTATTATGCAATGATAACAATGATAATACTGATGACAATATTGGTAGATATCTGCTAATGACAGGTATCTTTTCCACCGTGTTTTCTTTGGAGCTTCGTAGTTGCTTTGGAAGGATGTTATTTCGTATAGAATTCTAAAAGAATAACAAATTCTTTGGAAGTTTCATTGAGTGAAATGGACGTGTTGACTATTAATCATGATGATTTTTGACATAACCTTAGAGAAGAGAAAAGAATGTTTGAAGGGTGGGAAATGGTTTCATCTATTTCGGGAGATAGATAGGTTTGACTTGAGCTGTCATTTATATGAATATGTGCTATAAAGGGCCTGATTTTGATGCTAGTCGAAAGCACCTGACAAGAGTAATTACCCATCACCAGTCCTCTTGGACATTGCATGTACTTTAGTTCTAGTGAGTGGAGCAAATAGAGGGGAAACAGTATCTCTGCACTGAAAAGGTTATATTGTCCAGCATAGGAAAATAAAAATCTACAACCTAACATTGATGTAATTTCAGATTTTTTTTAGTTAGTATTCAGCAACTAAATTTTTGTAAATTTTGGAACTACTAAGTGCCAGGGAATTACACTAGGAATGGGCTCTACTCTCAAGAAGAAATAGAAATGGACATACAAAGAAGGACATTATAAACCAAGTGATATATGTATCAATAGTACTTCATATCTACAAGTTAATCACTGAAAATGTGATTAACTTTCCAGGACGAAGTTGATTAAAAGGAAAGTCATCTGTACTAGATTTTCAAGTGTCTTTAACGTTACCACGCGAAAAAGGGGGAGAAAAATATTCCAGACAAAGGAAACAGTATTTGCAGAGGTACCAAGATATGAAAAAGCTTGGCATGTTAGAACAACTACAAGCATTTAGTGTTCTTAGAGGGTGAAGCGTAAGTGAGGATAAATGGATACTTAAGTACAGTGTATAACCTCTTGCTGAGGCCTGAAAAATCCAGTCAAGGTTGGCTTGAAGAACATTAAGAGGAAGGGCTAGTAGCCAGCCATAGTAAGTCTTTTCTTCCCTTTCTACCCCATTTGCTTTTCCAATGCGGTTGTACTTATGAGTCAAGATTGAATGTTGTCCCCTAATGAAATGTAATGACAAACAATTTGAACGTGTTAATAGAGTATGGATAGGCATAATGCATTTGAGATCATGAGGAAATATCAGTAAAGAATATTCAGTGTTTTTTTTGTTGTTGTTGTTCAAAGTGTTTTCTGACATATTCAGAAAGACGAAGAGTAAAAATTATTTGAAAAGCAATTTGGAATAAAGAAAATTCTGCTCTGGGCCTGCTACAGTGAGAGATCCATCTATACAGATTCATCGTTCTTAAGGAGATAGAAGGATAGCAATGACTGGCATAAGCAAATTTTCCATGTTTAAGACTCTCAGAGGATGAGTCACACCAAGTGTCTATCGCACCATGTACCCCCTGGCCTTTTTTCAACCCTGCTGCTGGGTACCAGGGGAAGGGCAGGATGTGAAAGCTCATGGAATGAAGGCACACAAAGCAAGGTAGTATGCCTCTTGCAGGAACTTTTCTTCACTAAGGCCAACAGGATATGAAGCGATAAGGCCCTAAGTGGAGTAATAGGAGTAACCTAACTGGAGTAATAGGAGTAAGCATGTGATGAGAAACATTTGTCACTAAAAGCAGCAAACTTTCAAGACAATGCTGAAAGTTGCTTCAGATCAGCTAGCAGACACCAGTGTTTCTCTTCGTTGTGTAGAAGACAAAGTATGATTAAAACGTGCGCTTGACGGATAAGCTACTTCACTAGGTTTTTACAAAGATTGTATGAGATAATATATGTAAAATCCTTAACACAATGCCTGGCACAAGGGAAATGCTCTGCATAGATAGTAAATATCATCTTATTCTTCATCTCACCATTAATTTTTCTGTTTTTATTTTGAGAATTGAGGCTCAAATTAATACATACTATTAACAGGTACAGAGGTCTTTCTGTTTTGATAAATATTTTTATATTCTAATGATGTTAATACATAAAGTTTAAGTAGTAATTTAGTTAAGTAATCTATGCATTAATCTTGAAGTCATAGTTAATTGAAATATTTGTATATCCCATAAGTACAAAGTAAAGATGTAGTGGCAGTGGACAGTATCAAGATCAGTAACAGTAGTGGAGATGGCAATTCTATGAGGGAGGGAAATATTGATAAATCTAAAAACAGAACCTATAGAGATAACTCCCCACTATGTCTGTGGGAGTGCCAAAGAAGAGAATGTGATAGATGTCTTAGAGGCAGAATTGACAGGATTTGATGACAAAATTTAAATAAATTTTGGAAAAGGAGGCAATCAAGATGAATCCTAGCTTGCTGCTCTTTAGTGAACTGAGAGAACAAAGGATGAAGATCACCTGGAAGCCTCTTGTGAATGGAGGTCCTGGTAGAGGGCTTGGAATTGGGTGCAGATCTCAGAAACAAATGTCAGGACTGGACACACAGACTTGGGGTCATTTGCAAGAGATTATAGTCCTTGACACACTATGTTTTAGTGTTTTATTTTAAAGGACACAAAAATCTGAATAAAATGTGGATTTATACCTTTTTTTTTTAAAAAAAAATCACATTTACAATAAACTTTAATGGTGAATCAATGCAACCCAAAGCCAAGGTAGCCCTCTCCATTTGGTGATAAAATATTTGGATGAGAACAAAATAAAAATAACCATCATTTCTAGCATTGACCAAGTAAAATCAAATATAGTAGATGGTACTTCTTTTAAAAGAATTTAAAAATCTAGCAGAACATGACAGAGTATTTTGTGTAAGGTATTCTTCCCCTCAGTATTTATTTATTAAAATTATAATTTTCAACCTATCTTTCCTTGAGGAATATTTGATGTTAAGGAACAGAAACCTATTCAGAGAAACTCAGATTAAAACTGAGTATACTGCAAGGATACAGGGATTCTCTGGAAATCTGATTACTGGAGTATAGCATGTCTTCACAGATTAGAATCCAATTATGTAATATGTTTTAGCTTTAGGTTTCAATAAAGCCATATCCACCAAAGCCTTCTTGTTAAGGGATGCATTTTAAATTAAATAAATGTTAATATATGTGGTACTACAATGCCATGGGGACTATACCATTAGCAAACGTGAAATATCTCATCACCTGATTAAGAATGTACAGTGTTTTAGAAGTCATCCATAGCAGCCATCTTATTTAGTCAGATTGCCCATTAATGCTTTGTTAAGATTATAGTCATCTTGAATTCTCACAACACTTATGACCTTCCAAGGACAGACTATGTTTAGTCACTGGGTTGTATTAACTGATATTAACATCAGTGCTTATCTGAGATCTTCATCAGTTACAGCTGAAATGTGTGAGATGTACCTGCACACAGATGTGTTGGACTAATGGCCAGAAGGCAGCAAACCCTACCATTTTCCTTGTTATTTAAATGTTTTTAATTCTGTCTCTGATGGCTTCCCCTGTCACCTCATGAGTAAGTAGGGCTAATACTGGCTGCAGCAAAATCACACTCTCCATTTATCATACTAATTGCAGTTTAATGAGGACAGGCCCGAGGCTGGAAGACTTGTCTACGTAGAATACTATTGGAGTGGAGTTTATTATGGTTATTAGTACAGCCTGCGATAATTAAATTGCTTTACTAGATAGGTACTGTATTTATCATAAAGATTCACTATAGCAAAACTTTTGATGATATTCAAAGAGCAGTTTTGAAAGTCAAGTTCTCTGACGTTTTCTTTAGGAGAAATTCTAGTTTGGATCCCATTTTCCAGTATTTCTCCTCAGAGCAGGACTGGCTACGTCATCTGTGAAGCCCAGTTCAAAATGGAACTGCAGGGCCTCTTGTTGAACAAGCACAAAGAAAGTGTTAAAATATAAAGCTTTCTTCTTTCTTCTACGTATCCTCTTTGCTATTATGCATGCTTCATGGTCCCATTGGAGTTTACTTGTAAAACACAAGTTCAAAGATAAAATCATTAAACATTTCAAAATAATGACAGCATGCAGCTCATCTGAGTGTGGTATCCTGTGTGACTGCACAGACTGATTGCACTTCTGTGAAGCTGAAAGAAAGAAGTGTAAATGGCAAACCATTTTTACAGAGTTGAGACTGAGCTAATCTTTTGCTAGACCTTGTCATGCAATATAGTATGAAGGAAGCCCAGTGAAATTTGGGAAACAGACAACTGGAGCTGAGGTTGGGGATAACCTTGAGGGCAACCAGGACAATGAAAACGAACCGGCAATAAGGACTAGTAACTTCCGTCTCAGTCAGGAAGCTGCCTGTTTCCTGCAAAGGCAGGAAGTCATTCCAAGATGTAGTCACATTAAAGTTCTTAGGAGGGAAAAAAAGAGCTAAGATAAAAGAATGAGAAGTAGGGGGAGGAGCCAAGATGGCCGAATAGGAACAGCTCCGGTCTACAGCTCCCAGCGTGAGCGACGCAGAAGACGGGTGATTTCTGCATTTCCATCTGAGGTACCGGGTTCATCTCACTAGGGAGTGCCAGACAGTGGGCGCAGGCCGGTGGGTGCACGCACCGTGCGTGAGCCGAAGCAGGGCGAGGCATTGCCTCACCTGGGAAGCGCAAGGGGTCAGGGAGTTCCCTTTCCCAGTCAAAGAAAGGGGTGACGGACGCACCTGGAAAATCGGGTCACTCCCACCCGAATATTGCGCTTTTCAGACCGGCTTAAAAAACGGCGCACCACGAGACTATATCCCACACCTGGCTCGGAGGGTCCTACGCCCACGGAATCTCACTGATTGCTAGCACAGCAGTCTGAGATCAAACTGCAAGGCGGCAGCGAGGCTGGGGGAGGGGCGCCCGCCATTGCCCAGGCTTGCTTAGGTAAACAAAGCAGCCGGGAAGCTCGAACTGGGTGGAGCCCACCACAGCTCAAGGAGGCTTGCCTGCCTCTGTAGGCTCCACCTCTGGGGGCAGGGCACAGACAAACAAAAAGACAGCAGTAACCTCTGCAGACTTAAATGTCCCTGTCTGACAGCTTTGAAGAGAGCAGTGGTTCTCCCAGCACGCAGCTGGAGATCTGAGAACGGGCAGACTGCCTCCTCAAGTGGGTCCCTGACCCCTGACCCCCGAGCAGCCTAACTGGGAGGCACCCCCCAGCAGGGGCACACTGACACCTCACACGGCAGGGTATTCCAACAGACCTGCAGCTGAGGGTCCTGTCTGTTAGAAGGAAAACTAACAAACAGAAAGGACATCCACACCGAAAACCCATCTGTACATCACCATCATCAAAGACCAAAAGTAGATAAAACCACAAAGATGGGGAAAAAACAGAACAGAAAAACTGGAAACTCTAAAACGCAGAGCACCTCTCCTCCTCCAAAGGAATGCAGTTCCTCACCAGCAACGGAACAAAGCTGGATGGAGAATGATTTTGACGAGCTGAGAGAAGAAGGCTTCAGACGATCAAATTACTCTGAGCCACGGGAGGACATTCAAACCAAAGGCAAAGAAGTTGAAAACTTTGAAAAAAATTTAGACAAATGTATAACTAGAATAACCAATACAGAGAAGTGCTTAAAGGAGCTGATGGAGCTGAAAACCAAGGCTCGAGAACTACGTGAAGAATGCAGAAGCCTCAGGAGCCGATGCGATCAACTGGAAGAAAGGGTATCAGCAATGGAAGATGAAATGAATGAAATGAAGCGAGAAGGGAAGTCTAGAGAAAAAAGAATAAAAAGAAATGAGCAAAGCCTCCAAGAAATATGGGACTATGTGAAAAGACCAAATCTACGTCTGATTGGTGTACCTGAAAGTGATGCGGAGAATGGAACCAAGTTGGAAAACACTCTGCAGGATATTATCCAGGAGAACTTCCCCAATCTAGCAAGGCAGGCCAACATTCAGATTCAGGAAATACAGAGAACGCCACAAAGATAATCCTCGAGAAGAGCAACTCCAAGACACATAATTGTCAGATTCACCAAAGTTGAAATGAAGGAAAAAATGTTAAGGGCAGCCAGAGAGAAAGGTCGGGTTACCCTCAAAGGGAAGCCCATCAGACTAACAGCGGATTTCTCGGCAGAAACCCTACAAGCCAGAAGAGAGTGGGGGCCAATATTCAACAATCTTAAAGAAAAGAATTTTCAACCCAGAATTTCATATCCAGCCAAACTAAGCTTCATAAGTGAAGGAGGAATAAAATCCTTTACAGACAAGCAAATGCTGAGAGATTTTGTCACCACCAGGCCTGCCCTAAAAGAGCTCCTGAAGGAAGCACTAAACATGGAAAGGAACAACTGGTACCAGCCGCTGCAAAATCATGCCAAAATGTAAAGACCATCGAGACTAGGAAGAAACTGCATCAACTAACGAGCAAAATCACCAGCTAACATCATAATGACAGGATCAAATTCACACATAACAATATTGACTTTAAATGTAAATGGACTAAATTCTCCAATTAAAAGACACAGACTGGCAAGTTGGATAAAGAGTCAAGACCCATCAGTGTGCTGTATTCAGGAAACCCATCTCACGTGCAGAGACACACATAGGCTCAAAATAAAAGGATGGAGGAAGATCTACCAAGCAAATGGAAAACAAAAAAAGGCAGGGGTTGCAATCCTAGTCTCTGATAAAACAGACTTTAAACCAACAAAGATCAAAAGAGACAAAGAAGGCCATTATATAATGGTAAAGGGATCAATTCAACAAGGGGAGCTAACTATCCTAAATATATATGCACCCAATACAGGAGCACCCAGATTCATAAAGCAAGTCCTGAGTGACCTACAAAGAGACTTAGACTCCCACACATTAATAATGGGAGACTTTAACACCCCACTGTCAACATTAGACAGATCAATGAGACAGAAAGTCAACAAGGATACCCAGGAATTGAACTCAGCTCTGCACCAAGCGGACCTAATAGACATCTACAGAACTCTCCACCCCAAATCAACAGAATATACATTTTTTTCAGCACCACACCACACCTATTCCAAAATTGACCACATAGTTGGAAGTAAAGCTCTCCTCAGCAAATGTAAAAGAACAGAAATTATAACAAACTATCTCTCAGACCACAGTGCAATCAAACTAGAACTCAGGATTAAAAATCTCACTCAAAGCCGCTCAACTACATGGAAACTGAACAACCTGCTCCTGAATGACTACTGGGTACATAACGAAATGAAGGCAGAAATAAAGATGTTCTTTGAAACCAACGAGAACAAAGACACAACATACCAGAATCTCTGGGATGCATTCAAAGCAGTGTGTAGAGGGAAATTTATAGCACTAAATGCCCACAAGAGAAAGCAGGAAAGATCCAAAATTGACACCCTAACATCACAATTAAAAGAACTAGAAAAGCAAGAGCAAACACATTCAAAAGCTAGCAGAAGGCAAGAAATAACTAAAATCAGAGCAGAACTGAAGGAAATAGAGACACAAAAAACCCTTCAAAAAATCAATGAATCCAGGAGCTGGTTTTTTGAAAGGATCAACAAAATTGATAGACCGCTAGCAAGACTAATAAAGAAAAAAAGAGAGAAGAATCAAATAGACACAATAAAAAATGATAAAGGGGATATCACCACCGATCCCACAGAAATACAAACTACCATCAGAGAATACTACAAACACCTCTACGCAAATAAACTAGAAAATCTAGAAGAAATGGATACATTCCTCGACACATACACTCTCCCAAGACTAAACCAGGAAGAAGTTGAATCTCTGAATAGACCAATAACAGGAGCTGAAATTGTGGCAATAATCAATAGTTTACCAACCAAAAAGAGTCCAGGACCAGATGGATTCACAGCCGAATTCTACCAGAGGTACAAGGAGGAACTGGTACCATTGCTTCTGAAACTATTCCAATCAATAGAAAAAGAGGGAATCCTCCCTAACTCATTTTATGAGGCCAGCATCATTCTGATACCAAAGCCGGGCAGAGACACAACCAAAAAAGAGAATTTTAGACCAATATCGTTGATGAACATTGATGCAAAAATCCTCAATAAAATACTGGCAAACCGAATCCAGCAGCACATCAAAAAGCTTATCCACCATGATCAAGTGGGCTTCATCCCTGGGATGCAAGGCTGGTTCAATATACACAAATCAATAAATGTAATCCAGCATGTAAACAGAGCCAAAGACAAAAACCACATGATTATCTCAATAGATGCAGAAAAAGCCTTTGACAAAATTCAACAACCCTTCATGCTAAAAACTCTCAATAAATTAGGTATTGATGGGACGTATTTCAAAATAATAAGAGCTATCTATGACAAACCCACAGCCAATATCATACTGAATGGGCAAAAACTGGAAGCATTCCCATTGAAAACTGGCACAAGACAGGGATGCCCTCTCTCACCGCTCCTATTCAACATAGTGTTGGAAGTTCTGGCCAGGGCAATCAGGCAGGAGAAGGAAATAAAGGGTATTCAATTAGGAAAAGAGGAAGTCAAATTGTCCCTGTTTGCAGACGACATGATTGTTTATCTAGAAAACCCCATTGTCTCAGCCCAAAATCTCCTTAAGCTGATAAGCAACTTCAGCAAAGTCTCAGGATACAAAATCAATGTACAAAAATCACAAGCATTCTTATACACCAATAACAGACAAACAGAGAGCCAAATCATGAGTGAACTCCCATTCACAATTGCTTCAAAGAGAATAAAATACCTAGGAATCCAACTTACAAGGGATGTGAAGGACCTCTTCAAGGAGAACTACAAACCACTGCTCAAGGAAATAAAAGAGGATACAAACAAATGGAAGAACATTCCATGCTCATGGGTAGGAAGAATCAATATCGTGAAAATGGCCATACTACCCAAGGTCATTTACAGATTCAATGCCATCCCCATCAAGCTACCAATGACTTTCTTCACAGAATTGGAAAAAACTACTTTAAAGTTCATATGGAACCAAAAAAGAGCCCGCATTGCCAAGTCAATCCTAAGCCAAAAGAACAAAGCTGGAGGCATCACACTACCTGACTTCAAACTATACTACAAGGCTACAGTAACAAAAACAGCATGGTACTGGTACCAAAACAGAGATATAGATCAATGGAAGAGAACAGAGCCCTCAGAAATAATGCCGCATACCTACAACTATCTGATCTTTGACAAACCTGAGAAAAACAAGCAATGGGGAAAGGATTCCCTATTTAATAAATGGTGCTGGGAAAACTGGCTAGCCATATGTAGAAAGCTGAAACTGGATCCCTTCCTTACGCCTTATACAAAAATTAATTCAAGATGGATTAAAGATTTAAACGTTAGACCTAAAACCATAAAAACCCTAGAAGAAAACCTAGGCATTACCATTCAGGACATAGGCGTGGGCAAGGACTTCATGTCCAAAACACCAAAAGCAATGGCAACAAAAGACAAAATTGACAAATGGGATCTAATTAAACTAAAGAGCTTCTGCACAGCAAAAGAAACTACCATCAGAGTGAACAGGCAACCTACAAAATGGGAGAAAATTTTCGCAACCTACTCATCTGACAAAGGGCTAATATCCAGAATCTACAATGAACTCAAACAAATTTACAAGAAAAAAACAAACAACCCCATCAAAAAGTGGGCGAAGGATATGAACAGATACTTCTCAAAAGAAGACATTTATGCAGCCAAAAAACACATGAAAAAATGCTCATCATCACTGGCCATCAGAGAAATGCAAATCAAAACCACTATGAGATATCATCTCACACCAGTTAGAATGGCAATCATTAAAAAGTCAGGAAACAACAGGTGCTGGAGAGGATGTGGAGAAATAGGAACACTTTTACACTGTTGGTGGGACTGTAAACTAGTTCAACCATTGTGGAAGTCAGTGTGGCGATTCCTCAGGGATCTAGAACTAGAAATACCATTTGACCCAGCCATCCCATTACTGGGTATCTACCCAAAGGACTATAAATCATGCTGCTATAAAGACACATGCACACGTATGTTTATTGCGGCATTATTCACAATAGCAAAGACTTGGAACCAACCCAAATGTCCACCAATGATAGACTGGATTAAGAAAATGTGGCACATATACACCATGGAATACTATGCAGCCATAAAAAAGGATGAGTTCATGTCCTTTGTAGGGACATGGATGAAATTGGAAACCATCATTCTCAGTAAACTATTGCAAGAACAAAAAACCAAACACCGCATATTCTCACTCATAGGTGGGAATTGAACAATGAGATCACATGGACACAGGAAGGGGAATATCACACTCTGGGGACTGTTGTGGGGTGGGGGGAGGGGGGAGGGATAGCATTGGGAGATATACCTAATGCTAGATGACGAGTTAGTGGGTGCAGCGCACCAGCATGGCACATGTATACATATGTAACCTGCACAATGTGCACATGTACCCTAAAACTTAAAGTATAATAATAAAAAAAAAAGAATGAGAAGTAGTTTAAATTAACCAATAATTAAAGGTGGCTACTGTATTAACACAAACATGCTTGCATATTCCAACTGAATAATAAAATTTTCCAGATTTTCTATTTTTTCCCTTCATGCACATTATTTAAATATTGCAGAATGCACTTGAATAAAAATATTCTAAACTGTATTGAAGAAGGTGGAGTGGTTTGTGTTGTGGCTAAACTGGGTTTTTCTTTGTTTAGTTTGATGACTAATCTCTTTCCTAATCATTGGACAAACTCAATAGGACCTAGTACATTATCCCACACATAAATGAAGTCGGTAAATGTTTATGGAAATAATTATATATAATTTACTCTCTACAATGAGTGACTAGTAGGCCTCTTAGGAATATGTTCCCAGGTACTGAACACTCATTGAAATCAGAGCACTAAAAGTACTCTACTTCCACTATGAAGTGGAAGCCAGATATTGTCCAAATATGGAACACCAGTAATAAATAAGCAAACAATGGCTCAGCTGAGAGACTATTCTGCTCTAATTTCCTGATGTAAGTTGTTATTTCACTGGTGAGTAACATCTTCTTGTCACAACATCATTTATAATAATAATAATGATGATCACACAGAATCACCTGTGAATGTCCTCTTCCCCATAGTTTAATATAGAACATCACTGACATTTAAGTGAGGTCTTTGTTAACTTCTGTAAATTGAGCTTATAAAGACAAACACTATTTGGAATATTTTTTGATGGCTTGATGGAGAAAGACATCTATTTATTCACTCAACAGTTATTTATCAAGTGGCTGAACAGTACTAGACCCTAAGAATATAACAGCAAATAAGACAGGGATGGTCTCTCTCTTCATGGAGTTTATAGACTGGTGGACTTCTAGAATAATGCTCAATACTATTAATTTCCATCAGGTCCACATGCCTGTGCCTTACAAGAATAATCATGCATTTGAAGATAGAATTGTACTGAAACTAGGCTTACAGCAACTGGACATATTCTAAGCCAATTTCCAAAAGTTAATTAATTTAAGTGGCTTCCCCATTAGTTCAAAGAAAGAGAAGATAATAGGAGGGAAGAATACTGATAATTTTCTAAGTTGGACTAAGTTTGGTAAGTATAAAAAATGAAGTGTAGTTAATAGAGTGCAAAGCAGAAGATTTCCTCTTAACTCACAGTTATTATACGTCATCATTAGAGAGGGGACTTGCTGGCTCCCTGTGCTAGATTAATAGCCCAGGCATTCGTCTCTTTGACCCCAGCTGAAGTAAAAGCACCAGGCAACAGAAGCAGAACATGGAGTAAAATCTAGTATTTCATCTGGGCAGGGAAATTAAAAAGAGGAAGCACTTAAATTGTAGAGGAGAATGTTAAAGGGAGGGATGTTGCTCTTTTCTTTCCCTTGATAGTTCTACCCTTTGAGAACCAGCTGGCAGCTCCTGGGTCACTAAGCTTAGTCATTCCTCTTTTCAATTATAGGAACATCCTATTAACAGGGAAATGGAGTCGGGAGAGTTATTTTAGCGAGAGAGAAGAAAAAGAGAAGGGGATTATTTTTCACATGGAGAAAAAGACCTCCACCAGGAAACAGGGAGTCCAGTGCAAGGTAACACTTCCCTGCCCCGCTGTTTTCATTTTATACTTGATGAAAGGAAACATTTCAAGGGGTTTAAAAAATAATAGAGAGCAGGCTTTGGAATATATAACTGTTATCAGGAGAATTTATATTCTATTGCAGGAAATAGAAATAAATGGAGATATTTGAGATTATATGAGTAAATATTTGAGGTGTTTGTTTAAAGAATACACATGCCTTCGTACTGTTGTCAGAGAGAAAAAGTTGGATTGAATGTACCATGGGTTTTTTATGATTCTCTCAGCATCTCATCCATAATTTATGGTTTTAGTATATGTACAAGAAATGTAAATGCATCTGAAATTATTGTAACTCTCATATAGCCATGAGATATTGAACACTGTGATCCATAATTTGTCAGACCTCTCCACTTCTGTGGATCCATTATTTGATCAAAATACTCATTAAAAGAAATGTTGCTTCTGACTCTATTATCATCATATATCAAACTAAAAAAGGAAACAAAATTCTTAATTATGTTTTCAAAGTTAATCAGAGGGTGTGATATAATAAAAATCATATATTTGGTCTTTGTCCCTGATTCCTTGACAGGGGATTCCTAACTGCTTGGAATTTTCTGGGTGATAGGAGCATCTTTTGTTTCAGAGATGCCATTCTTGGTGGGCCATAGATAGCTTCAGGATGGGGGCTGGTTGCCAGAAAGGCCAAAGCATGATCAGAAGGTTGGAACTTTCAGCCTTAGCCTCCAACATTTGCCAATGGCCAGTCAATCACGCCTACATAATGAAACCTTTATAAAACCCCTAAAGAATGGGGTTCAGACAGCTTCTTGATTGGCAAACACATGGAGGTGCTGAGAAGGTAGTTCACCTGGAAAGGGCATGGAAGCTCCTCCACCCCTTATACTTTGCCATATACATATCTTTCATTTGGCTGTTCCTGAGTTGTATCTTTTATAATAAGCCAGTAACAGTAAGTAAAGTACCTTCCTGAGTTCTGTGAGTTGTTCTAGCAAATTATCAAATATTGGAGGGGATCATGGGAATCCCCAGTTTATAGCTGATGGGTCAGAAGTGCAGATGGCAACCTGGTACTTGTGACTTGCATCTGAAGTGGGGGCAGTCTTTTGGGACTGAGCCCTCAACCTGTAGGGCCTGTGCTAACTCTAGGTAGTTTGTGCCAAAATTGAGTTGAATTGTAGGACATGCAGTTGGTGTCTGAATTGTTGCATAACTGGTTGTTGGTATGAAAAAACCCCCACACATTTGGTATCAGAAGTGCTGTGAGTAAAAACCCTTCAGATGGCTATTCTTGAAGTTCTTCTCCCCGTGATAAAATATAAATCACTATCATAATAATAATAATCTTAATGTGTTAGTATAACTGATTTTAGTAATTTACCACATTTCTTACTATGGGTGAACCAGTTTTAAAAATTAATTGTGGTAACTTGTCCTGGACCACTGGATTCTCTATTCTCTTTTGAGAAATCTTTAAAGACAGAAAATTTTACAATATAGAAACTAGAGAAAGTTTTTAATGTCATGATAACATAAAGCTACTTGGATTTTCATTTCATACACTTCCAAAATAGTATCTTGAGAGATTCTCTTTTTTGATTGCACATCTAATATCAGAAATTCATTATTTTTATGCATATAGGTAATATGACGATTATTTAAATGTATCTTAGAATGGGTTTTAGGTTCCATGGATAAAGATCTCAGAAATGCTTTGTAATCTTGGTTTCGTCATGGTTCTATGAGTGTGAATTTTAGTTGGTTCATCTCTTTGAAATGTCCATCCCTCTTCTCAAAATAGCTAGTCATAAACCTGACTCATCTCATGGCTTTATTTTCTAAAGAAAAAGAAAAACTTACAAGCAGTTTGAAAATGTGATTTCAAATACTCAATAGGATTAAAGTTATTAATAAAGCAAACTATAATATCACTGTTTGTTTCTTCATGTAATAGAAGTATTCCCAAAGAACTGTCTTTATTTTTTAATTGAGTTACATTGTAATTGGACTAGAAAATTTTGAAATGTGATTCTTTTAATTGGATGACTTTTAATTTTAAATTCTTACGAGTCAGAAATTACTTAGCTCAGGTGTGGTGTGTGTGTATGTGTGCATCTGTGTGGGCCGGGTCAAAATAGGACTGGTAGAGACCCTATCCCTAAAAGTTTATGGCCCCCATATGCTGATAAATAACATCAAATAAAAACAATACCAAATGATAGAAAACTCTGATTTTTCTGTGATGATGAGTATTCTAATGCTTGCTTTGAAATATAATTCATAACTTTTAAATAAATATTTTCATAAGGTCTTGCTTTCCTGATGCCCTAAGCACATAGTATTTCATGCATGTAGGTATCCAAGGCTGTTCAATTTTAATAACATTAACCGGATATTGACAAACCTCTGCCTCAACTTTTTGAGCAAAGCTTCAGAGTACATCTTCCCAGCTACTTGCTTTTCTAAGTGTTTGTTTTTAACCTAATTTATTTTCTTAGTCTCAGTGGGAAGGAGAAAATTTCAGTGAAATATGTGCTGGGTTTCTTGTTTGGTCCCTAATGAAATTTGTACTTGAAAAAGCTTAGTCTTTTGGAAAATTTTGGAATTAAAAAGAAATATTTGACTCCAGTTATTTTTAAAACCAAAATAAAATATCTCTAGTGAGAAAGTCCAAATCATAGAGTTGAAGAACATTCCAATAATAATCTCCAAAGATAAATTAAAGTGCATTGTTTTCTCTGTAATTATTTTTTGGATAATTTCATAGAGCCTAGTATAGGGAGAAGATGATGAGTTTCTCCATTAAATCTGTTCTAGCTGCACGTTAATGCCTGGTGTGTTATAGGCTTGCAGTTCCTTTCTGGGGAGGTTTATGCACAGTTTCCAGCTGACATGGTAGTGAGCAGAGGCTAATGAAACTAAACTCTATGCACACTAACATGACTGCATTTGTTTGGTTTACTCTTCTGTTAGTTGTTTTCTCTCTTCCTTGCATTTTACCTTCTAAGGCAACTAAGGGCCAATTTTGAGAGTTGCTTGTGATGGTTCTTTAGCCTAGGGCTATTAAAAATATGCCCCCTGGACTGGAGCTGCTGTAGAAAAGAACAGGAGAAAAGATGATGTTGACAGCCAGAGATTAAAGCCAAAGACCAGAAATGAAACTATATTCAAGAACATTTGAGGGATTACAGCAAGTCAGGAATGCAAGTGGGAGCATAGACTAGGGAGGATTCTTGGAACGGACACAGAAACAATAATCCTATGAGGGCAGCAACAAAGTCAAGAAAGCCACAGGATCCATATATAATTGAAGGAGAAGAAGCAGGGAGACAAAGGGACTTTAAAAACACAGGTTAAAACCAAGATTTAAGATGAGCCTGTAAGAGTTCAGGCTGTGAGACAACAGAAGGAAGAGGAAAATAGGCAGCAGAGGTTGAGAGAGGGAGAGAGGGACAGACAGAGGGAGAGAGAGGTTGAAAGAAGAGAGAAAGAGAGGTCTAGTGGTATGTTATCTAAAGTAAAACTAGGAACAATTTGCACTGTGGCAATGTGACAGTTCTAGAAAATATTTATTCTTTTGTATTGCTATTTCTATGATTATGTTTCTAGAATAAGCTGAGTTCAGACACAAGAGATCAAGATGATAGTCAAGGGACTAGCACTTCTTTGCTTCATGATTATGGTGATACCTGGGTCTCAGTTTGTCTATTTGTATAATGGGTTTGAAGGAGGTTGAGACCCCGTGGCCTATGTGTGTGCTTGTGTGTGTGTGGTGGAGAGAGAGAGAAAGAGCACTGAAAGTTGTAAATACAATTTGCCCTTCATCTATGTCAAACATGAAGACTTCACAATATTAAAAAGGACACAGAGTTAAGAAAGTTTTACAGTATAAAAGCAGAGATATGAGACCATATAGAAAGAAAGATATTCATATACCAAAGAAAATGAGAAGCAGTACTTATTAAGGGGAACAGTAAATTTAGCTCTGAGCTTCCTGGTAGCATAAAAAAGAGCAAAACAAGATGAGTTAGAGTTTTCACTACCAGTTAAAAATAAATGTACAAGTTCCTTTCACTTCATTTGAATTTATTATACAGAGCAAGGATCAGCAACCTGGGGTCTAATGGGCCCATGGGCCAAACCCATCCCATACCTGGTTCTGTAAATAAAGTTGTGTTGGAACACAGCCATGTCCATTTGATTACTTCTTATCTATGGCCAACTTTTTGCTACAGTGGTGGAGTTGAGTAGTTGGGACAGAAACTGTATGGCCCACGAAGCCTAAAATATTATAGTTTGCCAGCCTCTGATATAGAAGATTCTAATCTTCTATATCAATGATTGTAACAGGCATTTCAATCTTCTCTCAAAAGATTTCTTTTATTAATATCATAGGTATAAAGATCCAAGGCAACAATTTAACTCATGATTTAGTGAAGGCATTGTGTCGGTGTGCGTGTGTGTGTTTGCATGTATGTGAGAGAGAGAGACAGAGAGAGAGAGAGAGAGAGAGAGAGAGAGAGAGAGAGAGAGAGACTGTTGTTGTGGAGGGGCTTAGGAACTGTAGAATACTCTAGAATATTTGCTCTGTGGTTGTAGAGAATATTTGCTATTCTGAGACACTGAGTGCCAACTTGTTCATATTGGTAAAAGTTGCCTAATTTATTCAGATATCTATTCCTCTCCTCCATGTGCTTCATGGGAAACCTCCCCATCCTTCCACCTGTACCCCCTCACCACACCAGTACTCCAAGGGGTAGGCACTCAAATCAGTCAGCATATTCTATCCTTCTGGTCATAATACTTGATCCAGGGTTAGGGCATAGGACCCAATTCAAGACAAGAAGTATGAGGAGAGATTTTTCTGGAAGCTACATGAGATATATTTATTTTATGCCAGACACAAACAAGAAAGCATGGAATTCCTAGAAGCCATAGGCTGACATTGTGTGTGGATAAGGAAAACTAACTTTAGGAGGAAGTAGATACAGGAGAAGGCAGAAAAAAGTAAAGTAATTGAATGTTTTAGATCAGGCCCCATCTGAAACTTACTCCATGTCTGATCTTATTGATATCATGAAGTTTAAAAGCTCTTATTGTGTAAGCCACTTTGAAAAGTTAATTCTGAATGAAAAAAATTTGATGATGCTAGTCATCTTTCAATACATACGGAGAAATGAGAATTTGAAGAAAGGCAAGTTGTGAAATATCAGAAACATCTTTTGAACTTTTAGTTAAGTCAAAGTCTACTCATAGTAGAAATCTCTGACAAGTGCTCAGAAGGTCACATATCATGGTCTGTACTCATGCACTATGCTTGCTTGGTAAATAGGTGGTAAAGGTGACATTCTCTTAGAAAAACTCAATGTATTCTCCCTAGAGAGCCGTTTCGCTTTGTAGAAAGAAGGGTTTCAAGGAGTATTGAAAACGACCAAAAAGAAAAGAACTTTATCAGAGCCTTCATTGAATAATAATGATTTGTTCTTGTTTAGTGCAAATGAGTTGCAGCAGGGAGCTCTGGGAAAATGTGGTTGTCATGGTAACTGATAACACTTTTTCCTACTGGAAGTCAAAATAGCCAAAGACACTACACAGGGCCATGTTTCCTTACAGATTTTTCCCAAGTAAAGGAAATAAGAAAATGGGAAATAAAAGGAAGATCTTGCATTTGGTTGACCTCTGTTCTTCCCACAAAGAAAGATAAACAGAATTAAAGGAAATGCTGTTTTGCATAATTGGAGCCAGATAGGCGAAAGTGGCATCTCTGTCTTATGATAGAATCATCCCAGTACAGGTGGACAGATGATTATTTTACAACCAAAGTTTGAGAAAGTACTGCCCAGAAAACATTTCAGAATAAGTTAATTAAGGACAACATTTAACATTTGACATGCTGAGGAATTGTTTTTCTAGTGGGTTTGCTGTGGGCTGAAACCTGAAAAACAATATTTAATTACTCTTTGAAAGGCATGCAAGCTTTCTGAATTCATTTTCTTACCTGTGAAATGAACAGTTTGGACGATATTTCTTGTTTTCAAATATTTCTCTCAGTAAAAGCCTGCAAGAAAACCAAACCTATAAACAGATAAAATTGCAGTCTCAGATGCAGTCTTAGCAGGAAGCTCAGAAACAGCTGCTGGGCTTCCCTTCTCTCTGAAATAGTCCTTAAGACATTTTATAGATAATAACTGGCAGACATATATGCTCTAAAGCTTCTGCCTTTTAAATAGGCGCACCTGAAATGTCTTAATTGCTCTAAACAGAGCAATTTTCCACCTGGTAGCAGCTTTCCAAATGGCTCAGCAAGGAGGAAGGAGATACCACCTAAATCAGAGTAACCTACCCTATGGTTGAATAGGTTAATGTTTGACATAGACAACACTGCCTTCTGGTTTCTGGAAGAAAATAACCAAATTATCGAGACTGTGCTTTACAGATTTGTCCCTATGAAGTAAAAATCCCATGAAAACCTATACATCTACACCACAATCTCATATGATTCTTGTGACGTTAACAAAGGCAAAATTAGATGCTAGATAAAAATGCTCTTTGAAAAGCTGAAGAGACATTCCAAATATACGCTGGTGTGTGTAATATAACATATTGGCTTATAAATAAGACTACAAATCTAGCCAGTGGGATTTATAACCAAACCTAAGATCCTGCTGCAAATTGTGTGAAATTAAATTACATTTGGAGAAATTTTAATATATTATTTAAATATGAATTCTAGTTAGTTCAAACTGAACTAACACTTTTGAAAATGAAATACAGAACTAAATATAAGTAACAGGCTTGGATTGATTTACAACAGGTATAAACAGGGACTCTTAAGCCAGCCATATGGTTACCCTAGTTAGAATACCTTTAATGATGGTAGATCAACTAACCTGAATCCTATACCAGCATGATATGACCCTAATTCCTTCTAAATATCCTCCTTTGGTCTTCAGTTTTAAAAGATAAATATTTTAGAATGTGGATACAAAGTATTTTTTTTTATACTTTATGTTCTGAGATACATGTGCAGAACATGCAGGTTTGTTACATAGGTATATACGTGCCATGGTGGTTTGCTGCACCCATCAACCCATCATCTACATTAGGTATTTCTCCTGATGCTATCCCTCCCCTTGCCCCCCACCCCCTGATAGGCCCCAGTGTGTGATGTTCCCCTCCCTATGTCCATGTGTTCTCATTGTTCAACTCCCACTTATGAATGAGAACAAAATATTCTTTAGTTATTTGAAAACATTTCCTAGATACTCATGGGATTCTGAGTATTTGTGAGCTATAGAATGAGTCATTTACCTTATGCCCAGTTGGTAGCTCACTAAATCTTACTCATCTAAAAGCAACTCACTGATCTATTATATCATGAATACATTGTCTGTCTGTCTTCAAGATGTTGATAATCTACTCTCCATTGTAGGTCTTGTCTTCAGTAAAATCTTAAATTTATAAAAGTTTTAATTCATACCTTTTCATGTATCTCTTAACTTCTCAAAAGTTTTCTTAATCTTGTGGTTATGTTTGGCTTAGAAAGCTAACTATAAGGGTAGATTTGTGTTCACTTCATTGATTCCATTGTCATCATTTTCTAGCATAAGTCTTTATGATAATAGAATAGTTTTAAAAGGACTCTCACTTTAAAATACCTTATGAAAACATTTCATACTGCTTTTGTAAAAAATTCACCTCTGTGTTCTCTCTCTCCACCAACCATCACCCCCACCAGTCTTAACAGATGAACAAATTGCCAATTATATAGTAATGTCAGATAACAAGGAGTCGTGGCAAACACTACATCAGCGGTTCTTCACTTTATCTGCATATTAGAATTCGGGTTGGGGGGGCTTTTAAAATTCTGATGTGCAGGCCACATTTCAGACCACTATATCAGAAGCCCTGTGGGTGGGGCCCAGTAATCAGTTCTTTTTCAAATGTCCAAGTGATTCCAATAAGCAAGCAAGGTTGAGAACCACTTCTCTAACTATTCCATAATACGAGCTAACCGTTAGGAAAAATATAGCTGTGTTAGAGGCACTGTTGTGAAAGGAGAGTGTGTATATATATGTGGGCATGTGTGTGTGTCTGTGTGTTTGGAGCATTTGACAGCAATAAGGAGTTTTGAGGGAAAAGAAGCTGTGTGATTAAAAAAAGGATAGCGTTAATGACACTTGCAACATCAAGATAGATACACCCAAGAAAATAAATTTATTATTGTAAAATATATTTTATCTAGAAAGAAAGTTTGAAAACCCTCAAGAAAATATTGAAAGGATTAAAGTCAGCCCCTAAAAACCATAATAACATTCTCGTGTGCTTCCTTTTAGTCTGATATCTAGACATTGGATATTTGTTCACATGGGCTATAATGTAGTTTAATTGCTTTTAGTTTACTGTCATTGAACTCTGGAGGAGATTTTACTATAGGAATACCTTCTGTCCATTTCCATAATGTAGTAGGATTATTGTGGCCCCATTTCACACTTTTCTATAGTTTTACCTTTTGGTAGTGCCTATCCACACTGACTTTAGGCTTGGCATATGACTTAATTTGTTTAATGGAACAGTAGCAAACTTGTCAGCTGACCAAAGACACAAAGATCAGTTGAGCCTGGATCAGATCAGCAGAACCACCCAGTCAACCCATAGATTCCCGAGAAATAATAAATTTTTTTCTCAAAGCCATTGTGCTGTTTTTAATTTATTTATTTTTATTGTATAGATTTAAGGTATATAACAAGATGTTTTGATATACATATGAGTCTTGAGATGATTTGTTATGTAGCATTAGTGTGGCAATAGATGACTGATAAAAAAAAAAAAGGTTATGCCTATAAGAGTGTGTAGTTTTAAGATGTGATTATGATTGAGTGACCAATACCTTTAACAGACTACATGTTTTCTTAGGTCTGGGTGGCAGAGGTATAGAATTTCCTCATGTCTCTTGCAATAAAGTTATAGTTGTGACTTCTGTGATAGTTATCAGTCCCGTGTACCTACCTGTTCCCAAACTAAGTCTTTCTAGGCTTGTGATGCTATTTTTATTTGCCTCTTGTGAACAGCCAGCGAAGGAGCTGTACAAGTTCTTACAAGCCACGTAAAGGACTTAAAAGTCCCTCAGTCTCTTCTATTCTAAGTATTCCTAATAGTTCCTTTGTAATCATCCTTCTACTCATCCCATAATATGTACTGGAAAAACATGCTCAAAATCCGATATCTCCAAGAGAAAAGGAAACATTTCCTAAGAGAACAGGAATATGGGGTATATACACATATTTTAGTGATCTCTTTCCTTTGGAATTTCTTTCTGAAATTTTCAAATAATTTATAGTTATCTTCTTAGTGTGGGAGTTCTATTTTAGTTTGGAATTAATCATGTTCTCTAGTCCCTGCTAAAGTTCCCTCTTCCCTAGTAGCCATGAATGTAAACTGACAGTATTCAAAGTCAATATGTTTCTCTTCTGCACTGCCTTCTGTGTCCTTAACACTTGTTATTAACTTTTTATAACTCACAGTCCCGTGGTTAAGTCTACCAGGGTTCCTGTACCAAAACATTCCCCTATGTGATGAGTTTATTTCGATAATTCCTTAAGAAGCTGGTTCATTCTTCAATTTTTTTTTGTTTTTAGAAGAGCATAGATCTTTTATTTTCTGAGTCTTGTTTTCTGTTGCCATTACACATTCATTCATTATTTTATTCATTTATTCAATGAATATTTATTGAGTTTTGGCTAAGTACCAGGCATTGTATTAGGTACAGTGGGAAAATATGAGCCCAGCCTAAATGTTGTCATTTTTGTAGTTAATCTCTGCTATCTAACATGGGTACTTATAAACCTATTTTCCTAATATTTAAAAATATTGTCAGCATGTGTCTAAAGTTGAGAGTCTTTTAATCATTTTTGCCTGGAGTATCATGAGCCCTTTGAATTGGCTTTGTGCAGTTTTACTCTTAATGATATTTTCTTAATCATGAATTTGATTATTGCTTGTATTCTAGTTCCCGGTTTTCCTGAAAGAAGACTTTCATTCTTAAATTTAACTCCTCATACTCTATTCTATATATTGTAAACTAGTTTAAATTCTTATTCTTTTTTCTCTGCCTTCTGTAAGAATTTCCCAAATGTGGCCTGCACTCCACTAATTTGATACTATTCAGAGTGAGTTTTGCTCTTTACTGCCTCCAATGGGATTTAATTCTGCATTGTTTTTACTTTCAATTGTAATCTTTTTTTTTTTTATCATTTTCCTTTATGTATAGTTCTACTGTCTTTTTTTGCCTGTACTCTTATTTCACTAAGAAGGTATCTTCTGATCTTTCAAGGATTTGAGCTTTGCCCTTCCTGAGTTTTTCAGATGCTATACCTTTCTCTGTTTTTCATAGATACCGTGCTGTTTTGTTTTTCTGTTTTGCTCGTCTTCACACAAGTCAAGGAATATCGTGAACTGATGTTTGCGATTGGTAAGATATGTGAGTGCCTTTGGCCTCACTCTTTAGCTAATCCCTTTCTCATAACAATAGCTGGAAGACTGGTTGGTGTCTACAAACCAATTCTCTGCAATTATCATACTATTTTGTAACACAGGATTCTTGAACTAATCTGAAATAGTCTCTTATCCTCATTATTTGGAGGAATTAAGGGATAATTTAAAAAATACTACAATTCCCTTTGTGCACTGCCTTTGGGCCTTTAATTTATCTCTTTCTGCCTGTGGTGTTTTATATGTGAGTAGCTTACATTTTAGAACTCAGTATACTGCAGGAAGCTTCCTATCCACTTTCTGAAAATTTCAGTCTCAAATTGGTGGACGTGGTAGGGGTAGAATGACGCCCCATCAAGTAGAAGGCTAAATGCCCAACTCTCTGGTTAGTATAAGCTTTGAGTTCCTGAAGAAAGGACTGAGAGGAACAGAGTCTTCCAACAGACTTGTAAGGGAGCTTAGCACGGTGGACCAGCAACAATGTTTTTAAATCTCTTTCCATCAGCCTTGTTTTAGTTGAAATTCCTCTCACATTGTGAAAACAGATTGACATTAAGGCTAGTTTTCAGTGCTTTGAGTTGTCTTTTTTCGTATCATCAAAGCTGTTTTCACTGCAGGTTAAGAGAAGTTTCAACAGAGGCTGCTAGCCAGACTCTATTTTAAACTAAAAGCCCTACTATGTTGAAGGTATGGAATAAGGTAAAGGGACAGAGATAGAAGCTAAACTTTTCAGAATATTTCTTAATTTACAGACTTGACTTTGTAACTATAGCAGTGTTTTATATAATCAGACCACAAATTAAACTTTTCAAATCTCTTCTTTTTCTGCCAATGTAGTCCTTCCACCTCCTTGTCCATGGTTGTGCATCCTTTGCTTATGCTCATCACACAGAAGTGCCCCTTGGTGTGCTCACTTCAAAGATATCCTAAGTCATTTCTCCCAATGCCCAGGCCTGTTGTCACTTAATATATGATCTCCTTCCTTTCTGGATTATTCCCCAGGCTGACACACCTTATCCTTTCTTCTCTATACCTCATCCATCCTCAGAGAGGATGGAAGGTAAGCGAGATGGCCGAGCAGAAGAGACAAAGGTGAAGAGCTATCTTAATGTTGCTTCTGTGTGTTAAGCTGTGATGAGTTTCATGGCCCCAGCTGAAGATGATAGAAGTTTTGGGGGTTTATATAACTTTGAAAAATGATGAATCATATATCTTTATGTTTTTAAAGGACATTTTTATGAAGAAGCATTTTTAACTCAAATGCTCTAAGTTTCAAATCAATGGTAAATCCATACTATACAGGCGTTCTTAAACTCTAATACGTTTGTTCTAAGCATGAAAATGAAGCAATATTTTTAAACCTGATTTATATTCTGCACGATACTGGGGTCTGTGACAAACACGGGAGAAGGGTTCCTGTTCTGTGCCCCTAAGGATAAGAAGCACTAGTTGAGAAGATAATGTTGTACTTCAAGCAACAAGATAGCATGATTAAGGCCTAAAATATATGGCAGAGACTCAGTGTATTATAAGAATAATGAGATCCATGAGGGTATTAAAACATTAGATCAATTAGATATTAAAAGTTCAGTATAATTTAGTGCAGCAGAGTGAATGAATGAATGCAGCAGAATGATCCTGAGAATAGAAGAAAGGAATCTACCTTTTATTTATTCCTTTGACAACCTCTCCAACCTGACTTTTCAAGTGCTGGCCACAATTATAAATAGGAAACCATGTCTGTTGAGACTTCTCAAGGGTTACATAAGAGTTTATTTCTTTGAGCAGCTTTAGGTTCACAAAAAACATGAGTGGAAAGTACAGAGTTCCCACACATCCACTCACCCTTTCCTCAACAGTTTTCCTTGTTATTATCATCTTGCATTAGTATGGTACTTTTGTTACAATTGATGAGCCAATAGTGATGCATTATTATTTACTAAAGTCCATAGTTTACATTAGGGTTCACTCTTTGTGCTCTACATTCTATCAGCTTTGAGAAATATATAATGACATGTGTCCTGTTACAGTTTCATACCGAATAGATTTTCTGCCCTATAATTCCCCCATACTCCACCTAGTCATCCCTCCTTCCCCACTCAATTGCCTGGCAAAGACTGATCTTTTTACTGTCTCTATCATTTTTCCTTTTCCAGAATTTCATGTAGTTGGAATAATATAGTACGTGGCCTTTTCAGAGTGGCTTCTTTCACTTAGCAACATGTATTTACATTTCCTCCATGCCTTTTTGTGGCTTCAAAGCTCATTTGTTAAATCGTTGAATAATATTCCATTGTATGGATCTACCACAGTTTGATTATTCATTCACCAATTGAAGGATATCTTGGTTGTTTCCAAATTTTGGCAATTATGAATAAAGCTGTAAACATTTGTGTGCAGGCTTTTGTGTGGACATAAGTTTTCACCTCATTTGGGTATATTCCAAGGAGGGCAGTTGCTGAATCGTATGTTAAGAGAATATTTAGTTTTGTAAGAAACTCCCAAGCTGTCTTCTAGAGTGGCTGTACTTTTTTGTGAAATGTCAATTCAAATATTTTGATCATTTCAAGTGGGCTGTTTATATTTTTATTGAATTTGAAGTGTTCTTCTTTATTCTGGATAAAGGTCCTATATCATATATATGATTTGAAAATATTTTCTCCCAATCTATGGTGAGGCTTGCCATTCTCTAAATAGAGATATCTTTTAAAGTACAAAAGGTTTTTATTTTGATGAAGTCTAATTTGTCAATTTGTTCTTTTATGAATAGTGCTTTGAAGTCATATCACAAACACTGCCTAAACCAAGGTCATGAATATTTTCTCCTGTGTTTTCTTCCAGAAGTTTTATAGTTTCAGCTTTTACATTTAGGTCTGTTATCTGTTTCATTACTTTTTAAATGTATGTGGTTGCTTAAGAGCCAAAGTTCCTCCTCCTCCTCTTCTTTTATTATTATTATTATTAAGTTTGTTGAAGAGACTATCCTTTTCCTGTTGATATATCTTAGCTGTTTTGTCAAAAATCGGTTGATCATAAATGCAGGGATTTATTTCTGGTTTTTAAATTCTTTTCCACTGATCTACATGTCTATCCTTGGGCCAATGCCGTACTGTCTGGATTATTGTGGCTTCATGAGTGTTTGAAATTGGGTAGTACGTGTTCTCTAACTTTATTATTTTTCAATGCTTTTGTGGTGTTCTAAATCATTTGCATTTCCATATAAATTTTCAAATTACACTTTCAGTTACTGTAGGAAAGCCTGTTGGAATTGTGATATGGACTATATTAAATCTTTAGATACATATGGGGTTTATTACCATCTTAACAATATTAAATCTTTTGATTTATGAAAATGGGATGTCTTTCTACTTAATTAGATATTAATTTATTTATTGCTTATATTTTTCAGTGTACAAGTCTTGCACTTCTTTTGTTAAATTTACTCCCGAGTATTTTATTCTTCTTGATGCTATTAAAATGAAATCATTTTCTTAATTTCATTTTCAAATTATTTTTTGTTAGTATATAGGAATACAATTGATTTTTGTATATTCATCTTGTATCCAGAAACATTGCTGAATTTTTTCATTAGCTCTAATAGGTTTTTTTAAAAAAAATTCTTGGGATTTTTATATATAAAATCATGATATCTGCAAGTAGACATAAATTGTATTTCTTTTGCTTCCCCAATTGCTCCGCTAAAACTTCCAGTACTATGTTGAATAGAAATGACAAAAGTAGACATCCTTGTCCCTGATCTTAGGAAGAACAGGAAGTTCCCGTCCATTCCTTGATTTTTGAGTGTTCTTAACATGATTGAGTGTTGTATTTTGTTAAATTCCTGTATCATTTCAGATGAGTATGTGTTTTTGTCCTTTATTAATATGATATTATATTGACTTAATTTCTTATGTCAAATTACCCTTGCATTCTTTTAATAAATTTCAATTTTTTATGGTGTATAATCCTTTTCTACGTTGCTGGATTTGATTTGTTAATTTTTTTAAAGAATATTTTTTGTGTCTACGTTAATGAGGTATACTGGTCTGTAGGTTTCTTTATGATGTCTGTCTAGTTTTTATATTAGAGTAATACTAGCCTCATAGAAGGCTTTGGAAAATGTGTTCTCTCCTCCAATATTTACTGAAAAAGTTTGTAAAAATTTTTTATATTTTTAAAAAATTTGATAAAATTCACCAGTGTAACCATTTGAACCTGACTTTTTTTTTCTTTATTTCTTCTAAAAACAAAAACAAAAACGTGATACATGTGCAGAATGTGCAAGTTTGTTATATAGGTCTACTTGTGCCATAGTGGTTTGCTGCACCTATTGACTCGTCCTCTAGGTTCCTCCCCTCACCCCCACCCCACAACAGGCCCTGCTATGTGTTGTTCCCCTCTCTGTGTCCATGTGTTCTCAATGTTCAACTCCCACTTATGAGTGAGAACATGGGGTGTTTGGTTTTCTGCTCTTGTGTTAGTTTGCTGAGGATGATGGCTTCCAGCTTCATCCATGTCCCTGCAAAGGACATGATCTCATTCCTTTTTATGGCTGCATAGTATTCCATGGTGTATGTATGCCACATTTTCTTTATCCAGTCTATCATTGATGGGCATTTGATTTGGTTCCATGAACCTGACATTTTCTTTGTGGGACTTGATGTTTTTTTTAAACAGCTTTATTTTGCTACAATAAACAGTACATATTTAAGTCCAACAACTTAATGAGTTTTGTCACATGTATACACCAATAAAACCATCACCATAATAAAAAAAATAAACACTTACATTACTTCCAAACTTTTTCTAATGCCTCCCTTTTGCCCCTTCCTCACCTCAGGTCCCTCTGAAAACACTGATATACTCTGTCACTATAGATTAGTTTCTAATTTCTTGAATTTCATATACATTGAGTAATACATTATGTACTCTTTTTTTTATTATACTTGAAGTTCTTGGATACATGTGCAGAACATGCAGGTTTGTTATATAGGTATACACGTGCCCTGGTGGTTTGCTACACCCATCAACCCGTCATCTGCATTAGGTATTTCTCCTAATGCTATCCCTCCCCTAGCCCCCTACTGCCACAACAGGCCCAGTGCGTGATGTTCCCCTACCTGTGTCCATGTGTTCTCATAGGTCAACTCCCACTTGTGAGTGAGAACATGTGGTGTTTGGTTTTCTGTTCCTGTGTTAGTTTGCTGAGAATGATGGTTTCCAGCTTCATCCATGTCCCTGCAAAGGACATGAACTCATCCTTTTTTATGACTGCAGAGTATTCCATGGTGTATATGTGCCACATTTTCTTTATCCAGTCTATCATCAAAGGGCATTTGGGTTGGTTCCAAGTCTTTGCTATTGTGAACAGTGCTGCAATTAACATACATGTGCATGTGTCTTTATAGTAGAATGATTTATAATCTTTGGGGTATATACCCAGTAATTGGATTGCTAGATCAAATGGCATTTCGGGTTCTAGATCCTTGAGGAATCGCCACACTGTCTTCCGCAATGGTTGAACTAATTTACACTCCCACCAACAGTGTAAAAGCGTTCCTGTTTCTCCACATCCTCTCCAGCATCTGTTGTTTCCTGACTTTTTAATGATTTCCATTCTAACTGGTGTGAGATGGTATCTCATTGTGGTCTTGATTTGCATTTCTCTAATGACCAGTGATGATGAGCTTTTTTTCATATGTTTGTTGGCCACATAAATGTCTTCTTTTGAGAAGTGTCTGTTCATATCCTTTGCCCACTTTTTGATGGGGTTGTTTGTTTTTTTCTAGTAAATTTGTTTAAGTTCCTTGTTGATTCTGGATATTAGTTCTTTGTCAGATGGATAGATTTCAAAAATTTTCTCCCATTCTGTAGGTTGCCTGTTCACTCTGATGATAGTTTCTTTTGCTGCACTGAAGCTCTTTCGTTTAATTAGATCCCATTTGTCAATTTCGGCTTTTGTTGCCATTGCTTTTAGTGTTTTAGTCATGAAGTCTTTGCCCATGCCTGTGTCCTAGGTTTTACTAGGGATTTTATGTCCAATGGTATTACCTAGGTTTTCTTCTAGGGTTTTTATGGTTTTAGGTCTTAGGTTTAAGTCTTTAATCCATCTTGAGTTAATTTTTGTATAAGGTGTAAGGAAGGCATCTAGTTTCAGTTTTCTGCATATGGCTAGCCAGTTTTCCCAACACCATTTATTAAATAGGGAATCCTTTCCCCATTGCTTGTTTTTGTCAGGTTTGTCAAAGATCAGATGGTTGTAGATGTGTGGCATTACTTCTGAGGCCTCTGTTCTTTTCCATTGGTCAGTGTATCTGTTTTAGTACCAGTACCATGCTGTTTTGTTTACTGTAGCCTTGTAGTATAGTTTGAAGTCAGGCAGCATGATGCCTCCAGCTTGTTCTTCTTGCTTAAGATTGTCTTTGCTATGTGGGCCCTTTTTTGGTTCCATATGAACTTTAAAGTAGTTTTTTTCTAATTTTGTGAAGAAAGTCAGTGGTAGCTTGATGGGGATAGCATTGAATCTATGTGGCCATTTTCATGATAATGATTCTTCCTATCCATGAGCATGGAATGTTTTTCCATTTGTTTGTGTCCTCTCTTATTTCCTTGAGTAGTGGTTTGTAGTTCTCCTTGAAGAGGTCCTCCACATCCCTTGTAAGTTGGATTCCTAGGTATTTTATTCTCTTTGTAGCAATTGTGAATGAGAATTCACTCATGATTCAGCTCTCTGTTTGTCTGTTATTGGTGTATGGGAATGGTTGTGATTTTTGCACATTGATTTTGTGTCCTGAGACTTTGCTGAAGTTGCTTATATGTTTAAGGAGATTTTGGGCTGAGATGATGAGGTTTTCTAAATATACAATCATGTCACAGCAAACAGGGACAATTTGACTTCCTCTCTTCCTATTTGAATACCTTTATTTCTTTCTCTTGCCTGATTGCCCTGGCCAGAACTTCCAATACTATGTTGAATAGGAGTGGTGAGAGAGGGCATCCTTGTCTTGTGCTGATTTTCAAAGGGAATGTTTCCAGCTTTTGCCTATTCAGTATGATATTGGCTGTGGGTTTGTCATAAATAGCTCTTATTATTGTGAGATACTTTCCATCAATACCTAGTTTTTTGAGAGTTTTTAGCATGAAGAGGTGTTGAATTTTATTGAAGGCCTTTTCTGCATCTGTTGAGATAATCATGTGTTTTTTGTCATTGGTTCTGTTTATATGATGGATTACGTTTATTGAGTTGCATATGTTGAACCAGCCTTGCATCCCAGGGATGAAGCCGACTTGATCGTGGTGGATAAGCTTTTTGATGTGCTGTTGGATTCGGTTTGCCAGTATTTTATTGAGGATTTTCGCATCTATGTTCATCAGGGATATTGGCCTGAACATTTTTTGTTGTTGTTATGTCTCTGCCAGGTTTTGGTATCAGGATGATGCTGGCCTCATAAAATGAGTTAGGGCAGATTCTGTCTTTCTCTATTGATTGGAATAGTTTCAGAAGGAAGGGTACCAGCTCCTCTTTGTACCTCTGGTAGAATTCGGCTGTGAATCCGTCTGGTCCTGGGCTTTTTTTGGTTGGTAGTCTATTAATTGCTGCCTCAATTTCAGAACTTGTTAATGGTCTATTCAGGGATTCGACTTCTTCCTGGTTTAGTCTTGGGAGGGTGTATGTGTCCAGGAATTTATCCATTTCTTCTAGATTTTCTAGTTTATTTGCATAGAGGTGTTTATAGTATTGTCTGATGGTAGTTTGCATTTCTGTGGGATCAGTGGTAATAACCCCTTTATCATTTTCTGTTGTGTCTATTTGACTCTTCTCTCTTCTCTTCTTTATTAGTGTAGCTAGTGGTCTATCTATTTTGTTAACCTTTACAAGAAGCCAGCTCCTGGATTCATTGATTTTTTTGAAGGGTTTTTCGTGTCTCTATTTCTTTCAGTTCTGCTCTGATCTTAGTTATTTCTTGTCTTCGGTTAACTTTTGAATTTGTTTGCTCTTGCTTGTCTAGTTCTTTTAATTGTGACGTTAGGGTGCCGATTTTAGATCTTTCTCGCTTTCTCCTGTGGGCATTTAGTGCTATAAATTTCCCTCTAAACATTGCTTTAGCTGTGTCCCAGAGATTCTGGTACGTTGTGTCTTTGTTCTCATTGGTTTCAAAGAACTTCTTTATTTCTGCCTTAATTTTGTTTTTTACCTGGTAATCATTTAGGAGCAGGTTGTTTAGTTTCCATGTAGTTGTGTGGTTTTGAGTGAGTTTCTTAATCCTGAGTTCTAATTTGATTGCACTGTGGTCTGAGAGACTGTTAGGATTTCCATTCTTTTGCATTTGCTGAGGAATGTTTTACTTCCAATTATGTGGTTAATTTTGGAATAATTGCATTGTGGTGATGAGAAGAATGTATATTCTGTTGATTTGGGGTGGAGAGTTCTGTAGATGCCTATTAGGTCCTCTTAGTCCAGAGCTGAGTTGATGTCCTGAATATACTTGGTAATTTTCTGTCTTGTTGATGTAATATCGACAGTGGGATGTTAAAGTCTCCCACTATTATTGTGTGGGAGTCTAAGTCTCTTTGTAGGTCTCTAAGAACTTGCTGTATGAATCTGGGTGCTCCTGTATTGGGTGCATATATATTTAGGATAGTTAGCTCTTCTTGTTGCGTTGATCCCTTTACCATTATGTAATGCCCTTCTTTGTCTTTTTTGATCTTTGTTGGTTTAAAGCCTGTTTTATCAGAGACTAGGATTGCAACCCCTGTTTTTTTTTCTGTTTTTTTTTTGTGTGTGTGTGGTTTTTTTTTTTTTTTTTTGCTTTCCATTTGCTTGGTAAATATTCCTCCGTCCCTTTATTTTGAGCCCATGTGTGTCTTTGCACGTGAGATGGGTCTCCTGAATATAGTACACCTATAGGTCTTGACTCTTTATCCAATTTGCCAGTCTGTGTCTTTTAATTGGGGCATTTAGCCCATTTACATTTAAGGTTAATATTGTTATGTGTGAATTTGATCCTGTCATTATGATGTTAGCTGGTTATTTTGCTCGTTAGTTGATGCAGTTTCTTCCTAACCTCCATGTTCTTTACAATTTGGCATGTTTTTGCAGTGGCTGGTACTGGTCTTGGCCTCTGTAGAGGTACCCTATGTGTTTTAACATATTGTGTTTTAATTTACATTAAGTTATAAAGGCTTGTAATTTTACTTTTGTTTTACTTTTGTTTGACCTCTTAGATCTTTGGGTTTTTTAGAAATATGACAGTTTTCAGAGATTTGTGGATTTTACAGAGATCATTTTGTTATTGATTTCTAATTTAATTCCATTGTGGTCAGAGAATATATTTAATGTGACTTAAATCAGTTTACTGTTATTGAGACTTATCTTATGGCCTAAAATATGGTCTGTCTTTCTAAATGTTCCCTGTATGCTTGGAACAAATGTATATTCTACCACTGTGCAAACAGGCTGCAGAGAGTGACCATATCAGTGAAGCTCTCAGTCCTCGTGGCCTGCCCTGCTCTGGCAGAACCAACATGAGAATAGAGCTGGGAGGTGTTGGGAGCAGCCCCAGGCACCCCAGGCAAAAATGTCACAGATTCCTACTCTTCTTTTTAAAAATTCAGAATTTTTTAAGCATAAATATTTCTTACATTGTTGTATGTCTTTAATCCATACCATAGTGCTCAGATGGTTGTTTTTATCGGTTCTGTTCAGCTTCATAGTTTCTTTTTGGGAAGAGAATTTGCCAGCCTCCTCACTCAGCCATAGCTGGAACTCAGTTGTGGGCTATGATATTTTAAGCAATTTGTGGAAAAGTTTTGAGGCAGTACTCTCTTAAAAAATTATTTTCTTGGCCGGGCACAGTGGCTCACGCCTCTAATCCCAGCACTTTGGGAAGTCGAGGCAGGTGGATCGCCTGAGGTCAGGAGTTCAAGACCAGCCTGACCAACGTGGTGAAATCCCGTCTCTACTGAAAATACAAAAATTAGCCTGGTGTGGTGGCACCACCTGTAATCCCAGCTGCTCTAGAGGTTGAGGCAGGAGAATTGCTTGAACCCGGAAGGCAGAGGTTGCAGTGAGCTGAGATCGTGCCATTGCACTCCAGCCTGGGCAACAAGACCAAAACGCCGTCTGAAAAGATAAAATAAAATAAAATAAAATAAAATAAAATAATTATTTTCTTCCTCCAAAAGGCAGGGTAGGCTCTTCTAGTTTTGCCCCAACTGCTGAGAGAAAAAGTTATCTATCTATGCATAAAATGTAACTGCAATAGCCTGTTTTACAGTCTGTGTATTGGAAGAGATGTATCTCTTATACCAGAATTTTTATGTGTTTGCTAAGTAATAATTAGCATTTGAGCTACAGAGCTATTTAAAATACAAGGGGCATAGTTTCTGCTCTAAAGCCTTCCCTTTGAGTAGTTACTCACAGTACAACTGAGATGTCCATGGAGTTTTCTCTGAAGCAACTAAAGAGAACTGCTTTCTGTAGAATATCATGGATGGTAAACTAGGCTGTGATATAGCTAAGGATCAGTGGATAACAAAGGACCAGAACAAGAGTAGAAGCAAATCTGGATATAAGATTTCCTCCAATTACTTGTAGCTAAGCCATTTTCTTGCCCCCCAGCAAGTCTGGATTGGAGTTAATAGCATTTATACCACAGCAACATTTGGTAATTATTATATCTTATATATGTGTTTGTCTTACATACAAATATGCTATCAAGGCTATTTGTGAGGTTACATGTTAAATGGAAAATTTTTATCCAGTAGAGATGCAAATAAGTTATCCCACAGAAAAGATAACTCCGCAGCTTAGAGTTTATTGCCTTGTAGACAATTATCAGTTTTGTATTTAACCCAACAATCTTCTGCAGACATTCTTTATTGAATTTTCAACAAATAGCTATCTTCTCAAATGTTATTTGAATGAGTCTTAACATTTTGCTGGTACCTTCATTAATTCATTTTTGAATAAAATCTTTGACATACAAATTATAATTATAATTTTAAAAAATTATACCTTAGTAATGCTTATGTGTGTATAGGTAGAATAGAGAGAGTCAGGGGGAGAGAGAATGTTTAATGTTCGGTAAAATATGTATAATTATTTCCATATGGTAGGTTTCATTATGTTTTTCGTTATAAGGCTCTGGGTTAGAACAAATCTTTCAGATACAGTTAAGGAGAGCCATCTGAACTGAATGGTCACTGTGTACAATGACAGTTAAGATTATTGTTCAGTTTTGTGTCTAACTCCTTGGTACTCAGAGTTTGGTGCAAAGAGTAGAATGATTAGCATCACATGGAAGCTTGCTAAAATGTCAGAATCCTAGGCCCCACTCCATACCAATGGAATTGGAGTCTGCATTTTAACAGGAACCTTGGCTGATTTGTATACACATTAAAGTTTGCAAAACCCTAGTCTAGATGTCATGGAGTACGTGAACAGTTCCTCCTTATAAAACAAAAGAGGTTCACATTAGAATTTCCCAGGAGCAAGTTTAAAATGTAAATATTCACCTTCCCCCTTCCTCTTTTCCCTCCACTTCTGTTACGCTGTTAGGATTGGATATTGCTGCATGTGAGAGAAACCAAATTACATGACTTGCCTTAATAGTTTACCTATTTTTTCCTCGCTGATCCAGAAGTTAAGAGATAAGCAGCCCAAGCAAAGTGTAGCTGCTCAACAAAATAATTGTGGCTCAGGCTCCTATTTGCTTTCTAATCCTCCAATCTTAAGGTTTGGTTCCTCATGATGGAAAGACGTTGGCATTGCCTTTAGCCATGATTCCCCATTTCAGGCAGGAAGAAGGGGACAGTGGTAAAGAACAAACTAAATTTGTCTCTCTTTTTTTTTTTTTTTTTTTTTCAGGAAAACTGTAGATTTTCCAGAAATCTACAGTTTTCTTCTACTCTTGTTCTGGTCCTTTGTTATCCACAGATCCTTAGCTATATCACAGCCTAGTTTACCATCCATGATATTCTACAGAAATCTATGGCCATGCAGTAGATTTTCACTTTTATCTGGGGTCACAGAGTCCAGTTTAGTTGTCTGGAGAGGTGAGCACTAATGGACACAGAGTGCTCTTAATAAATCTGTGTTTTCATTAGGGGAGAATCTGTTCTGGATAGGCAACTGGTGATTACAACCACCAAAAGAATATTCAAATCTGAAGGATGGGGTATTTCTGTGTAGTTTGAAAATTTTCCCCAGTTGATTCCGGTAAGTTCCCGTGTTGCCAAATTGATTATTGCTTGAATAATGGTGTCTGAACAGAGCTTACTCTTACCTTATGATCTGCCTATTTTACAAGACCATTCAGTACTAATCATTACTTTTATAATTATAAATAGATATGTTGGTACCTTTCTAATACTACAATTGTACTTCTCTTTTTAAATTCAGATTTTCATTCTTTGTCTCTCCAAAATGGCATTTTGACTGAGTTGTTGTTTTTGACATTGCTTCCTAAATTGCAAAAGTTTAAACCAACAAACAAAAATCATAATTTCCTTGTCAAGCTAAGATTGGTCTTTCATTAAACTGTCAGTATTTCAAAGAACAAATTTAAACCTTGAGTTCAAAAATTCATTTGTAGAGTTTATTAAAGTTTGGTTACTAAGCTTCTATATAGTAGTTTTTCTCTTGTTTGTTCTCTCCCTCTTTTCATACAAACAGACTAGACATAAGCTCATAAGGGTAAGAATCCAGTTTGTTTGTTGTTTGTATTGGTATCACCAAGTCTAACACATATGTAGAGCTCAATAAATCTTTGAAGAATGAATGAATACCTAAAAATAGCCAGATTGCATTGGAGGGATCGTTTTGTATAGATATCATGTGGACATTATTGTCTGTCTAGCTATTGAGTAGATTTCTTCTTTGCTGAAATTTTGCAACTAACATCATTTACTCATTAGTTTTTCCTTTAAAATCAAATTTATATAGTTCTTATATAGTTTCCTGCTGGCTAGGAAAATTCCTTGAGGGCTAGACTCATAGTTTAGAACTGTAGAATGGCTATCTTTGCTTCAGAGATGAACACAGCAGGAGGATAGAGCTACAGACCTTGTTAAAGTAATACTTGTGAACAATTTTTGCCTTGTTATCTGATTGTGAGGTTTTTTATGTTTTCTTTTCTGGAAGAAAATATTGTTCTGCACTTGAGAAAGCCAGAAGGCTAAAAATAACCTTTCCAATCTGCGTTTATGACTATGATATGCAGTCTCAAATATCAGAATACCTCCTGAATGCAAATAGTACTCTGGGAAAAATGACTAATGCTTTCTCAAATTGAATATAAAGAGAATTAAGGAAATAATATTTATGGTTGTTGTTTATATCTTAATCTCCAGTGTTACTTTGTAATAAATAATATTTTCCACTCTAGGCTTTTTTTTGAGACGGAGTCTCACTCTGTCATCCAGGATGGAGTGTAGTGGCGTGATCTCGGCTCACTGCAACCTCCGCCTCCCAGGTTCAAGCGATTCTCTGCCTCAGCCTCCAAGTAGCTGGGATTACAGGTGTCCACCACCACGCCTGGCTTATTTTTTTGTATTTTTTTGTAGAGACGGGGTTTCACCACGTTGGCCAGGCTGGTCTTAAACACCTGACCTCGTGATCCACCTGCCTCGGCCTCCAAAAGTGCGGGGATTACAGATGTTAGCCACCTCACCCAGCCAGCTATTCTTTATTCATTGGAAAAGTTATCAAAAATTTGGAAATAGGTAAGAAAGATTACTAGCAGTTCTTTCAGTGCAGTTCTGTGCTTGACTTTCTATTGTCTGGGCTGTTTAACATATTTAACATTTCTGGAGGGGCAGAGTTTAATTTGTAAATTTTTGTCCAGAAGAAATGCAAATCATTTCTGTTCCATAGAACAGATAATCCCATTGTAGAGTTGCCAGACTTAGCAAGTAAAAAGTGCCTGCAGTATTTGGGACATACTTGTACTTAAAAAAGAAAACAACATTGTTCATCTGAAATTTACATTTAACTGAGTGTCCTATATTTTATCTGGCAACCCTACCCCAGAAGTTCCAGTTTATGGTCATGTAGGTCGTTGACCAGTTTTGTGTCTAATTCAGAAATCTCATTGTAACACTGCCTATTAATACCTAAATTCTCAAATGTTTTTGGACTTTTTTTATAATCTTAGTGTTTCCCTGATTAATTAATGAGTTATATGAAATATGTGACACATATTTATTTTATGTATGCATGAGAGCTCTGACTTGGTCTTTTGGAAAATTATACTTTTACAGTTTTGGAGGTCATCTACTTAAATATCCACATGGCCGCACCTGATGGAGCCAAGTAAATTGCAATGCCGGGGAAGTGCACCTCAGGGACAGTTTCAGCCCAGTTAGATGTTTGCTTGGCTCTCAGAATAAATCTGAAGCAACAATGTAACTTAAACCTTGTTTGTTTTCTATTTTTGTTTTTGTCTTATTTTTGTTTTTCCTATTGATTTTGTGTTTTTATTTCTGGTGAATGTATGGCCAAAAAGTTATTCTCCATTGGTGGCAGTAATAGTTGAGATTTTCTTTATACCACCTGACCCATGTGGCAATCGCTGTTGGAAGGATGGTACATATCTATTTTGTTGGATGAAAGACAACAGAAAATCTGAAGTGTTGGTCTTTATTGTTTGTTTGTCTGTTTGTCTACTTGTAAGCTCAAATCAGTTAAGAATTCCTTGCCATCTGGGAAGGAGAAAATCCCTTCCCAGAGATTTGCACCAGTGAGATTTTGTGATTCTGTGTTTATTTTTGACCTGCAGCTAAGGTTGTAGAACTATAGGTATAAGCTCTTCATGTATCTCTGTGTCTCTGTTCTTGAGAAAGGCCTTTACCTTTCATTATGTGAGTGTGAAATATTTTTCTACTTACAGAGGGTTTTAACGTATTACATTATTACATGTCTTAAAGAAGCTCTGTTCTGATTGGTTTTAAGGATATGTGCCTATATAAATAGGATATTCCCAAAATTCACAGGAAATAAAGAAATTGAAATTCTAGTATTTTAAAAACTACTAGCTTAGAAATGTTTTTGAAATCCAAGTTTATATGATAAAGATTAGTATTTTGACAAATTAGCCTAAATTAGTAATTTTGGCTTAAAATAAATGATAATTTATATCATTTCTTTGAATTTATCAGAAGGAGGCATAGGACAAGTGCACATTTTATATTTTTAATAAGATTTTGATTTACCATACCTCATGAACAGAATAGTTATTTTAAACTTTCTAAACTTCTAATATTGGTTTAATAATCAAATAAGCTCACGTTTTTCTATATATTTAAAATTATTAAAAATATAAATTTGCGATCAGCTAAATTGATTCACTGTTCTAACAAACTTTATACTAACAGTAATTATGTTATGTATTTTAGTAGCTTAAATAAAATTTTATACATCCTTAGTTAATTTAAAATCCTGGACTAATCTTAAATTGAGTTAATTTATGGGTAATTATTAAATACCAATATAATTCTTAAGAATGATTGGATACTGGAGCATTGATTACTAAGTTTATATACTTTTATTCAGATATGTTTCCTTCTAATATGTTGTAGAGTAGCCTTATCTATGAGTCATGGTAAAAAACGTGTTCCTTTTTGTCATTTTAACTAAGTGTAAAAGGGGTTTGAGTGGCTACAAAAAGTTGTGTTATTTGTATTTATGAGCTTTGCTACTCTGCCAGAATGCTTGTATATGACAGATAGTTTTCAAATATATGACCGCTTTTTAAATTTTCTTGTAAAAACACAAATTAGTCTCTTTCTTTATATGTGGTTCAGACTATACAAGGAGCAATACTGACAGAGAAATGCAACCCCTTATTTGCAATTGTAAATGAGTGAGGTTTTGTTCTGCAAGAAGAAAAGTGTTATTATCCTTAATTGATGTAGAATGTATATAGAAAGTTGAAAAAGTTTGTAAAAAGGGATTTTTAAATTGTCTTTGTTTATGATAGTTTCAAATGCTGAGTCTGAAAAGAAGCAACAAAATGTGTTTATATTTTGACAAAGTTGGCTCCGTTTTAATTGGTTTAATAATCAAATAACATATTAATTGAAACTAGAACTTGGATTTCTCTCTGTAAAAATGATAAATTTGTCTTAGAGCTTCTACAAGGGGTAAGAAGATGTATTCCTTTCCTTCCTGGTAATCTGCCCAGATAGCGGTTTCCATATCTCACCATAATTGAATTCTCTGCTTTTGTTGATTTGATTATATTTTCAATTTCTATTTTTTTTTGTGTGTGTGCAAAATAGCACTTCTAAGAGAAAGAGAAAGAAATGAATAAAGGGGAAAAAAGAGGGGGAAGGAGGGAGGGAGGAAGGAAGGAAGGAAGGAAGGAAGGAAGGAAGGAAGGAAGGAAGGAAAAAAGGAAAAGAAAAACAGACAGGCAGGAAGGCTGGCTGGCTGGCTTACAGTATAGTCCCCTATCGGTGAGAACTGGCTTACCCCATGTAATTTGCAAGACCATTCAAGGCACATTGCTGGAATCAGAGGAATGGTTTGTGACTATGGAAACAATTATGATTTTTCTAAACAGCAACAAAAAATGTTCCTCACTTGTGAAAGAGCTATGGTTCTTTATAATCATGCTACTTTTCTCTATGTCTATGTTATTTTCTTTTGACTCTTTCATTAATAGGCATTATTTCTCGAGCATTCATGATTCTATATTAATAAACTGACCAAATCTTTCTGAAATCTCTTTTAATTATGCCTTTCAAGAGCAAATCCTACATTAAAAAATAAATAAAAATTTTAGATTATCTTTAATATCTGAAACTGTCTTTGAGATTTCCCAAAGAGTCCCTAGAAAAGCAAAAAAAAAAAAAAAAAAAAAGCTATTTTACCATATCAGAAAGGGATGCCAGAAATAATTAAGGTGTTTTTTGACATATTTCTTAATTACTCAACACTATTGTAAAATTGTCATGGAAAGAATTATAAAATCAGAAGAGATTCTCAACCTTCTTAAGTTTGTATAGGTAAATTTTTATTGATATAAATATTTTAGAGATTGTAAACTTTACGGCAAGGCCCTGGAGGTTTGTCAGTGCTTTCACAGTTCATAATATATTATTATTTTTAAGGGACTCATTGATCAAACCCTTCAGAAATAGTTATTTCTCTATTTCCAATAGAGAAATCTTCCTTTCTATGTCTGTATACTACTGGCTACGGTGACTGCGATAAATTAACCACAACCGTCCAGTTGTATTATCAGTTTTATCCTTCCACTTGATGCTTGCTGAAGGCTCTGCTATAAGCTACAGGTTAAAATTTGTGAAGAAAACAGTCTCAGGGCCGGCTGTGGTGGCTCACGCCTGTAATCCCAGCATTTTGGGAGGCTGAAGTGGGTGGATCATTTGAGGTCAGGAGTTTGAGACGAGCCCGGCCAACATGGTGAAACCCTGTTTCTACCAAAAATACAAAAATTAGCCGGCGTGGTGACGCGTGTCTGTAATCCCAGCTATTTGGGAGGCTGAGGTAGGAGAATCGCTTGAACCCAGGAGGCAGAGGTTGCAGTGAGCGGAGATCATGCCATTGCACTCCAGCCTGGGTGACAGAGCAAGATTCTGTCTCAAAACAAACAAACAAACAACAAACAACAAAAAGAAACAAAAAAAGAAAATAGTCTCAGAATCTTGAGGGAATGACTTTCCAATGTACCATGTACCATGATACTTAGGAAATAGACTCTTAGCTAAGATCTGTAGCTGGTTAAGCTGTCAGGCTGTACTATGGCAGCTGGTTAAGCTGTCAGGCTGTACTATGGACTGTTAGGAATTTTAGGAATCTTTTCAGTCTGAAAGCAAACATGTTTCATGAAAGCAGATTGCTGGTCAACAGAACAATTAATTACCTGGGACTAAATAAACTGATGAAGAAAATATTATTGTGGTTATTTATTTGGAGTGGTGTTGATATAATTTTGAATTTTCTTTTTTACAGATAGCCCTTTCTTTTTTTCTTAAGCTATTCTTAACTCTCAATTTACTAGATGGTGATTTTGTAGACTGAAAACATTTTTAGTGGTATCTGACTCTCATTGAACCCTTTCCCAATTTAAATGAATTTTGAATACTATTAAGAGGTTGGAGCTGTGATTTTTCATTTAACTATGTGGTTAAATTTTAGGCAGGATTGATTGAATTTACAGCATGCAAAAACAAGATCATTTGCTCTATTACATTTCTTCCCACCTCACCCCTCCTTTCTAATTTGTTTTTAGTTAAATTTTTACTTTTTATATAGTTGGGGCTTATAATAACAATTCGATTTTGTTCTGTGCCATTAATTTTGGCATATACTCAGTGTTATTCTATACCTACCTGAATTTAATGCTCATCACCTGGGCTTTTGCCATGGCCATTACTGAGTACTTTGTTCTGATTAATCTCTTAATTATCTGGATTTTGTTGTCAACTAGTTCTTTCAAGAGGGGCTTATAATACTGTTTTCCCTAGATCTTTCCTATTTGAAAATTAAGGTTTGTTCCCTATATATTTTTAAAACATCATAACTTATTATAATGTTCTCGGGATATAATTTCATTCACTAGAAATATGTAGCTATTGTCCTCATTGTTTTTTTGGCATTAAAGACTGTTGTGGAGAAATCTGAGAATAGCTTGTTTTCTTCCCTGTAGATGACTTGCTTTTGATGGATATTTGGGGGGAATTCTTTATTTATAGTTGAAGTTCAATAATTTTACTAGGGTGCTATGGTTTGAATATGGTTTGTCCTCGCCACATCTCATATTGAGCTTGGTCTCCAATGTAACCATGTTGAGAACTGTTGAGACCTTTAAGAGGCATTTGGGTCATGAAAGGTCACTCTTGAGAATGAGTTCGTTCTCCCTCTCAGGGGAATGGATTCATTCCCATAAGGACGAGTTGTTATAAAGTGAAATTGCCTGTCATGTTTTGCCCTCTTTGTGTGCACACAGTTCTCCCTCTGTTTCTTTGCCATGTTTTGACATTGCAAGAGGCCCTCACCAGAAGTCAAGCAAATTCTGGCACAATGCTTCTTGGACTTCCCAGCCTCCAGAATCATGAGCCATATAAACCTATTTTCTTTATAAATTACCCAGTTTTAGGTATTCTGTTACAGCAACAGAAAATGGACTAAGATACAGGGTAAGATCATCTGGTATTTTCCTAGAGCATTTATTACACCTTCAATCTGCAGATTCAATTGTTTCTATAATTAAGAGAAATTTTATTATATTAACAAATAATCATATCTACCCCATTTGTTGAGTTTTATTCTATTTTTTAAAATAGATTCTATTTTAGGCTAGTTTTAGGTTAATGGCAAAATTGGGCAAAGAGTACAGAGAGTACCTGTAAACCCCTCTCCTCCCAATACATAGAGCCTCCCCCACTATCAACATCCCACATCAGAGTGGTATATATAACTGATGAACCCCACTTTGGCACATCATTATCTTTCAAAGTCCATTAGTGTTCACTCTTGGTGTTGTACATTATATTGATTTTGACAAATGTATAATGACATGTATGCATCACTGTAGTATTATACAGAATAATTTCACTGCCCTAAAAATCCTGTGCCCTGCTTATTCATCCCTCCCTCTTCCCTAACTCCTAGAAATCACTGATCTTTTTACTGTCTCCACAGTTTTGCCTTTCTGTGATGTCGTATAGCGGGAATCATACACTACACAGCCTTTTCGGATTGGCTTCTTTCACTCCATAATATGCATTTAAGTTTCCTCCATTTCTTTGCATGGCTTGATAGCTCATTTCTTTTTAGAGCTTAATAATATGCCATTATCTGGATTGTCATAGTTTAATTATCCTTTCACCTACTGAAGGTCATCTTGGTTGCTTCCAAGTTTTCCCATTCATTTTTAAAAGAGCTGTATAATTTCAATACTTAATTTTTTTCTCCATGATTATCTCAACATATCCCTTCGTGGTGGATGTTGGTAATTCAACTTTTATCCATCTTTCTTTAATTTTTTTTGGTATTTCTGATTTCTATTAATTATGAAATTATGTTCTCTTGGCTTTTAATTTAGTTCCTTAGATCTGCTATCTCTATTTTCATATAATTCTACTTTTTATGATCTTAAGTTTATGTTTTGGCTTTCATGAATCCAGGTCCTTATTAAGTTGTTTTATAATGTAAAATACTTGTGGGGATTTTCTTTCTCTTTTATTGTCTTATGTTTTCTTTAAGAGTGGATTTTTCATCTGTCTTTACTTTTTTTGGTCTTTCTTTTTTGGTATTGTTGTAATATGTTTACATATCTGGAATTTTTGTGTGTTTTTAATTTATCTTGCCCATATGTTAGCATGCAGTGAACACTTCTATTTTCTCTTTGCCTGACTATCCTCGACTTTTTTCATAACATCTGAGCATAAGTTTTGGGACTAGGTATTGAAAGTGTGTGGTATCCAGGATGGCAGGAAAATTCCACTGGGGCTTTTTGCAGGTTCTGTTAGAACATGTGGTTTGTTTCTGTTTCTTGAGAAAACCTTAAATTTCTTGAGTCAGGGTTAATTCTCTCCAGTCAGGATGTGTCCTGTTTCTATGGAGGGATATAGTCTGGCTTTAAATTATTTCCCCAATTGTGTAGATAGTAGAGCCTTTAGTTCTCTTAGAAAGAATTTTTCATTTTATTTTACATTTTCTGCATTTCACCACTTAATCCCAAGTCAGAAGAGGAATAAGATAGAAACATTGACTAAGCTTTTTTCTATCCTAGATTATGGATATTGTTAGAGTTCCTATGATTTTGCCAATTCATCAGTCTGGCTCATGATTAGGTCTATAGTCAGGATACTTTCAGTACCACTCTGACAGTTACTGCCTTTTTCCTTAGGGCATCAGTTTTTGAAGTTTAGTTCTTTGAGTCATGTTCTGTTATATGTTTGATTGCAAATAATAAGTATTATTTTCTGCTGCTGTTATTATTTTCATTAATTTTATTAATGTTAGAGGGAAATACTTTTGATTTAGTTTCATTCCACTCTCCTTATCCAGTTGAACTTCTTCAAACTAAATTTAAGTCATTGAGTATTATATAACAAATCTGATCCTCCTTTATTTATTAGCTGTGTTACTTTGGGCATCTCAACCTCTCTGGTCTAAATTTCTTCACCTTTGCATGATACGATATTTATCTCATGGACCTGTAGACAGGCTTAGTTCATATAATATATATAAACACCTAACTTCAATTAGGAGACTACTGGAATAGTCTAGGTAAGAGATGATGCTCGTTTTAATGAGATTAGTAGTATCATAGAAGAGAAGAAGTGGTCAGAGATAAGACATTTTTAGAGACAGACATGACAGGACTTGAGTCAGATTGTGAAATCTGACAAACTTAGGTGTAAATCCTGACTTTACAATTTATGACTATGTGCAGCTACATTAATAGCTCTAAGTCTCAAATTCATCAAAGATGGAAGGTAAAATTGTTATGGAGATTGAGAGAATGTGAAGCTCCTAGGATAGAGTCTGACAGAACATAAATACTTGGTGAATTTTAGCTACTATTAGCAATAATTGCATTAGCATTAATATTACAATTGGTATTAGTATTTATATTTAATTCAGAGAGGTGAAGAAAGGAAAGAGATCCTGATAGACTCTTAGGCTTTTTGACATTTGGGTGAATAGTGGTGTCATTCGTGGAAATTTGGATAACTCATAAAACATTTTTGAGGGGGAGGGAGTCAAATCATGAGTTACTCTAAGTTTTCCATGTATGACAATATCTAAAATCACCTTGACAATCTGGTTGCATTTTTCCTGAAAATTCCATTTTGCCGTTTTCCCATTTAAAGTGTGTTATTCAGAAGTGGAGATAATGTTGATACAGACACTATGTTTATTAATAGAATTTAAAGTATCATTATCTCTTTGGAAGCCATTTCACACTCTTGCTTTATACTGCCCCAGAAAGATCCTACATCCCTGATGAAAAATTCATGCTGAAGATTTCAATGGTCTTGACCCTTGCAATGTCTTATGATAAACAGAGGAAAATACACTTTCCAGGTCAAAGAGCATAATGGCATAAGTTTAGATTAGACATTGCAGTAACGTTCATATGACGTCTAAGAGTTGAATACTTGCATGTCCGTTATTTTAAGAAGATAAAAAATAATGAATTGCATTTAAATGAAGAATAAAATAATCTCTGTAACTCCCCCTAGGGCTGGTTGTAGTGAAACATGCATAAATAACAGATGTGGCATGATCAGCCAAGTATAAGGTTTATTAAAATACCATTCATTAACAGTTTCATTCATTAATTGAGAACTTATCTTTAGAACCTACCATGTGACAGACACTTGAGAAACATCAATGAACTAAAAGTTTACTGCTAAACTTGTATGTCCTCTTTGGACAATAGCATATTGAAGGCAACAATTAATGAAGGAATTTAGTTTGAATATCTGCCTTGAGCAACCCTTAGTCATATTCTTTTGGTGCAGGACCAGGTAAAGACAACAGAGAGGGTTAATTAAAAATGAGAATGTCCATAATAGGAAATGAGAATGAGACAGTCCATGAAACAGTGACTTAAATAGTGTGTGTATGTATGCATGTGTGTATGTCTAATGAATATAACCACATGATTATATTAAAATATAATACAAACCACAGACAGCATACCTTTTGGTTCTGGTATTCCCTTTAAATCAATCCCACCAAGCTCTTGGTAAAATCCTTAATGAAGTAGTTGAAGGGAAATGTCTTTGATCTAGTGCTGTACCGATTCTCTTCTCTTTGCCATTCTGGTATCCACACTGGTCTGCATCAGATTGCTACTTCCTTTTATCAGGTGTTTGTACTAACTGCAAAACTTCTCAATATCCAAATCTAATTTGTTCTCAAAGCTTACTGTTTAACATACATCTTCTACTGATTTTCTGTAGCTCCAGCGACTGCTGCTCTGAATTTCCTAATCCACGGATCCTTCATCCACTGCTGGATCTTCCATTGTGTCCTTGACAGTACATCTATTGTTTGTTACCCCAGGAAGGGCTCTTTCCTCTCTATATTTCTTGTCTGCTGCTTGTTCTCTTTTTCAGTTCTTTACATGTTCTCATCTGGGCTGTAGTAGGTGGGAAGGGTTATGGCCTGCCCTCAATTTGACAAAAATAAAGCATCCTGTAAGTTGAATAATATATTTTTAAAAAGTCTTCCCCTCCTATTTATTGCTCACTCTTTGTGCCAAATCTCCTCCACCAGACCACCTTCCGTGACTGACCAAGTTCCTTTTTCTGTTGTCCTACTTTCTTGCTGACATACATGAATATATATTAACTTGCCTCTCAATATAGTGATATTTCTTTTAAAGTTTTTAAAATCCATTTTGATCAGTCATACACTGTTCCTAGAACCTTTTTACAATTATCTTCATCTAATGCAGAGTTTATCTTCTATTAACTCCTGTAAATCACCTTCTTAATCTTTGTTCATGGCAGCTGGCAGCTTTGTACAGAAATTCCTTATGTTACAGTAAATGAAGAGGCTGAGAGGAAGTGGCAGGTCCTTTTAATGCCAAGGTTTTCTTAGTGTCTTATATACTTGGGCAGAATTTTTGTTTTCACAGTAAATACAGTAAACACAGATAATCTAGATAAAATACCTCTTATATTTGAGACCTTTTAAGTTTTTTCTAAAGGTATCTGTTATCTAACTTAAGAATTATATTAGACCAATATTTTGTATATTTATTTGACTTAAAAGAATTGATTCTTGCATTTCAAAAATGAGTTTGATGGTAACAGTTATTTAGAAATTATGCTCAAGTATATCACCTGGACCCAAATATATTCATTTGAGACAGGGGCTTTCAATTTTAGTAGTTTAATAGCAGAACACTGTATTTAAACAAATCTCATTTGCAAAACTCTTAAAATTCATTTCCCTGAATCAGATCTGCAAGCTCTCCAAATTTACTCTTCACAATTCTACCAGAAATGTATTCTAAACTGTGAATCTGAATAAACTTAATCCTGTTTACACCTTTTGATGTGTTTTCTCCATCTTCAGGGTAAAGATGAAAACCTTTAAATATGGACCTGAACGACTTCCATGATGTGGCCTCAGCCTACATCTTCCAGTATCAACTTTAGCCACATATCCCCAAACTCACACTCTAAAGTCCAGTCATATCATTATGCTATTTCTCCTCCTCTCCTTATCTCATCTGCTTGTCAAGCATCTTTCGTTATCAACAAACTAGAACTTGGTTAGTCATACTTTTTAAATAAATAATGAAATTGGTATGGGTTGGTAAATATTCTCAAACACTAAGATACTGAAGAAAATCTAGTGTATTGGTGGTCCTATGATTTTTCTTTTCATGATCAACAAATGCTCAGGCTTGAAAGCAAGTCTAACGTTATATTCCAAAGAGCAGGTACCATCATTATTCTTGGAAAGACTGGTGTGGAGATCAAAGTCAAGGCATGGATCCATATTCTCTTGCTAGTGTGAAGCTCAGTGACTGCTTAAAAATCTAGAATATCATGTTTTAAATTTTTCAAAAATTGAATGATTCTCACAGAATTAACATTTTGAAGTGAAACCATTCTGTGCCTCATCACTGCATACCCACACCTCCAGCTTGACAATACAGCTAATCAGTAGGATTGCCTGAGTATCTATAGCTTAGTTCATTACACTTATGTGAAGGTATTTTTTCTCTCTCTTAACCTAGTTTAGACAAATATTGTCAGGATTCAAACATTAAAATCCATAATTTCTTCAACAGTAAAATGGAAAATGATACACATGTGTTTCAATTCTGTTCATCTAGTATTCCACCTCTGACATTATATTTTCTTTTAAATTGGAATATCCTTTTCCTACCACGTCACCATTCTCTCCCACTAAGAAATGTAAGATTTTCCTCTTTGTGAATCTCTTCATGGATTTCTATTGCTAATTCTGCACTCATTCAATCAAAGTTCAAACAAAAAGTGTGTGATAGATGAACAGAGTAGAGATCAGAGAGAGAAATTCATGTCAAAGTTATGTTTTTTCAACTAGAGTAATAAAAATAGTTATAATTCATCCAGGAACACATCACTTGGGATCAGAAAGAAAGACTTCTTTCACATTTGATGCTGGAGAATATTTTTAGGTAGAACTGGTATATTTAAAATACCAAAGTACCCAGTGTTTCCCAGATTTTGTTTTTTTACCAGAAAAGACTCATAAATACTTCCTTTTCTTATAACAAGGCATATGATTTACCATTGATTTTTTAGTGTATGTTGGATGACCAGAAATAGTCTGTCTAATAATTCTGAGATCCTAAGAGCAAGTATGGGCTAGTGCTTGAGAGCCCAGACTCTAGCTTAATTCCAAGCTTTGCAATTTCCTAGCTCTGTGGGAAAATCACCTAAACTCTCCATACTTCAGTTTCATCAACTGTAAAATGGAAATAATAGTGACATATACTTCAAAGGTTGTAATAGGTTTAAACTAGTTAAAATACATCAAATGCGTAGAAGAGTAGCTGATACATAGCACCATGTAAATATTTGATATTATTATTGATGTCTTCTCTTTGATTGATTCCCCATCTTAGCTCCTTTGTTTCCCACTCACACAATAAAAGAGTTTAAAGTAGCCCTTTGTAGAGCAGAACTTTAAAAATAAAAAGATTTTTTCTTTCTTTTCAGTAGTTTAGGATAATGAAGTTCACAACCCAGATTAAACCTTTGGAAAGTAACTGTAGTATAATGCAGTCAGTGTAGAGACAGGATTTGTGTTATCCAATAGAGTATCTGCTAGCCAAATGTGGTTATTTAAGTTTAAACTCATCAAAATTAAAAGGTTAGTTCCTTGGTTGCATGAGTCCCACTAACCACATTTCAACTGCTCAATAGCCACATATGGCAAGTGGTTACCACATTGGGCAGTACAGATACAGAATATTTCCATCAACACAGAAAGTTATTTTTGACAGCACTAATGATCAAAATCTGATGGACTACTTTGGGTTCTTTCCTCTCATACAACAAACAGTGCCACTCATTTCTATCTACCTTATCACATCTAGTCAAGGAGCATCTTTAGTTGTTCTGACCTTCCTCCCCTGCAATTCTTCTTCATTTCAATTCACAACATATTAGTCATTTAGGAATTACTCACATGATAAAGACATCTGTTTGCTGAACATAAGCAAGATACCTTCTTTTTGAATTGGACTCTCTTAACCCCTCTTCCAAGCAAGGAAGGGGCCCTGATACTTCTTATAATATTGCCTAGATAGTCAAGGCGTTAGATTTTCTATTTTCTAAAAAATAGAGAATTATGATATAAATACTTGAATTCAATTTTTGCATTGAAAATAAAGGGCAATGTTTGTTCAGGTTTAGGCTAATTAGAATTATTTTTTAAATTATGCTATTTATTGTCTTTCAATTTTTTTTTCCTCTGAGACAGAGTCTTGCTCTGTCACCCAGGCTGGAGTGCAGTGGAGCTATCTCGGCTCACTGCAACCTCCACTTCCTGGGTTCAAGCAATTCTCCTGCCTCAGCCTCCTGAGTAGCTGGGATTACAGGTGCCCGCCACCACACCTGGCTGATTTTTGTATTTTTAGTAGAGCCGGGGTTTCGCCATGTTGGCCAGGCTGGTCTCGAACTCCTGACCTCATGATCCGCCCTCCTTGGCCTCCCAAAATGCTGGGATTACAGATGTGAGCCACCATGCCTGGCATATTGTCTTTAAAGCCTCTCCCATCTTCATTGCCACATAGTTCCCTAGAAATTTGCAATTAAGTCTTTATGTATATTCTACAGGTATTATCAATCCTATCTTAATCTTTTTCCAGTTTCAAAATAAGCCTGAAGTAAAAGGAAACAGGAGGTTATTCTAGTTTGGATTTCATGAAAAGCAGACTGTGAGACAGAGATTTGTATACAAGTAGTTTATTTGGAAAGTGATTGCAGGAGGTACTATGAGGGAATGAGAAACTGTGACAGGGAAGAGAATAAAGACAACACTGGGAATGCTAATGAGTAGTTTTCTATGGGGAACTGGGGCTCAGTCCTGCTGGGGAGCCATCAAGAGACTGTGGACTACAACTCGGAGTTGTCCCACAGAGAGGTGAGAAGTAGAAATCTAGGGTATTTATTAAATCCATCCTCCTGCCCCTTAATTGTTGAGAGTAATTCTTGGGGTATTACCCTCTATACATTTTTTGCCTTTCCCACCAGTGGATTAATCAGAATTCTGAGGCAGGAGAAAGCCCTGGGCAGAGAGATATAAGAAGCTGAGTATGGAAACTGTCTCTGGTGTAGGCCACAGGTTATGAGTGGGGTGCCAATACCATCTACTACAGCTGACTACTACACATAGTTTGAGTTGCAATCTAATATATATTGAAATGGCAACATAGGAATATCTTTCAAAATCTTTTCAACAGGTTATATCCTTTTCACCTTACAATTATATTTCTAGAAATTTATCTTAAGGAAGTAGAGATATGCAAAATGCTAGCTTGCAGTATTATTTATAATTGTAGAAAATAGAGAACAACCTAATTCCAAAAATATGTTATTGGTTAAATAAGTTTCATATATTGTTATAATGTAATATAATGCAGCCAATAGAAAACATAATTGTGAATAATTAAGAGCCTATGTAATATGTATAACATATGTAGAATATTCGTGATGTATTAATAAGCATAAAACAGTTGTCAAAGAGTATATTCAGTATACGCCCAATTAAACACACACACACACACAGAGGCAATGAAAAATGGCTGAAATATTATATAAAATAATTAACAGTACTTGTCACTAGGTTTTAGGATTAGAGGTAATTTAATTTTTTATTGATGCTTTTCTAAATGTTCTGCAATAAATGTTATTTTTATAACCGGAAAAATCATTAGGTACAATTTTAAAACAAAATTAACCTTTTTTAATATCGACATTTTCAAACCTGTAAACCCATTGCTTCTTTATGTGTAATTGCAAGTTAGATTCTAAATCTAGCAATTACACCAAGAGCATCTCACGTTTCTTTTCCTCAGACAGAGTAGAAATATGTATAATCTTTGGGAGGACTTGATTGCAAATATGTATGTGCTTGGAATGCAAGAAGACAGATTGTAGCTAAAGTTATTTTCTCTGCCTGACTGGAATGATGTTGTGATTTAGCCTGTAGGATTCCCCTGAAAATGGATTTTTGAAGGCAGATAAACTGTGTCCCGGCATAAGATAGGCTTCTGACATATATGAAAAACAAGTTGGTTATTGACCTGTTTGTATGCCGCATATGCTATTTCTTATGGTAACATCATCTCAGTACTGCAAACACTATAGACACTAATAAATTATTAAGAATGACTCTGAAGAAAGCTAGAGTGGTGAAGTTTGTGGAATCTGACATGAAGTATATAGAGAGACAGTTTCACAGTCACAGCCTAGCTCCCTAACTTCATAGTCCTATAATATACATATGAAAAGAGTGAACCAATCCAAGTCCATCACCTTACACATGCCCTTCCCATTGCTGACAGCAAAACAGCTAGAAGAAAATGGATTAGTCGTTTGTTATTATCATCATTGCTTTATAATTAAAAAGAAAATGAATTTTGAAATACTACTCTAGGTGCTAAATGAACTACCAGGTTTGTCATGTTAATTGGAGAAATATTGACATAATTGTGTTTGACATTTCATCTGTGTATGAAGTGTTTGAACATATAAACTCAGTTTTTAGATATGTACACAAACAGAGCCAATAGATTTAAGCTTCAATGACCTAGTAGTTAGTAACTCAACTTCTCAGAATCTGGTCTGAAGAAATGGCCAGAAATGTTAGCAAGAGACTTATGCACAAATATTTTATTCATATAAGTGTTCTTACCATTGTAAACTTCATAACAACCTAAATAATCAATAATCACAAAATACTTTAAATGACATCATATATGCTATATTATTCATTTTTTATTGTATATACTTTCAATAATTTTGTGCCTGAAACAAATTTTGAATGCATTTTGACTGTGACCCATCACGTGAGGTTAGGTGTGGAATTTTCCACTTGTGGCATCATATTGGCACTCAAAAAGTTTCAGATTTTGGAGCATTTTGGATTTTGGATTTTTGGAAAAGGAATGTTCAACCTGTATGAGATCTGGGTTTTGGCTGTTACACCCAGTGAAAATTGAGGTTACTTTTTTGCATCGTCTCTGCCTGTTGTGGTTGTGGCTAAGTCCTAAAGTTTCCTTTGATTTCCCTTAAAGGGTTCTTGAGTAAATTCAGCTTTTCCTGGCACCATGCCCACCAAGGAAAAAATTGCTCCAGTTGATCTTTATTGAAGGACTTTTGGCAGCAGTTTCCTGAGTGCACTAGGACCCTTTGGGCTACTACTTACAGAAATCCACTTGTGCTAGTTTGAACATAAAAGGAAGATTTTTGGTTTTTTGATAAAGGGATGTCTCATAAGACCCAAGAATAAGTGTGCATCTGGGCCTCAGACACCAATGGGATACAGGCTGTAAGTATTTTTCTCTCTTGCTGTAAAATGACTTTAGCTGCTTCCTAGTTTACAGGGCTGGGTTAACATTTCTTACGTATAAGAGATAGCCAAACTGAAATTGGAATTTCTTGGCCACAATTACAGATTTCCAATGGTAGCATCTGGAGCTAGATCAGCGAGCTCTGCCAGGGGCTGTGTGTTAGTTTTCTAAGACTGCCGTAACAAATGACCATACACTTGGTGGCTTAAGACAAGAAAAATTTATTGCTTCACATTTCTGGAGACCAGGAGTCCACAAAGTTGTCAGCAGGATTTGTTCCTTATGAAGGCTCTGTTGGACAATCTGTTCTGTGTGTCTCTAGTACCTTCTGCTGGCTGCTAGCAACCCTTAGAATTCCTTGACTTGTGGCTGTATAACAGCCAATTCTCCTTTTCTCCCTGGGCACCTTCTCTCTGTGTCTCTGTGTCTCAAATACAGTATCCCTGTACTTTCTCTGGTAAATATACTAATTGTTGGTGTTAAGATCCACCTAGGATGATCTCATCCCAAGATCCTTAATTATATCTTCAAAGAAGATTCTAATTCCAAGTAAGTTCATATTCACAAATATTGCAGGTTGGAACTTCCATGCATTTTTTTGAGGGGGACACAATTTCACATTCTATGAGCTGTGTCTTCATCGTGTGTACAGATGTGTACTGGGATCCCTTATACAGTAACAATATTAGTGGAGAAGGAGTGGTAATTCCCAAAACAGAGAGGAGACTGGGAAGCTATTCCCAAAGAGTTCTCTGCACTAGCACTGAATTTGGAGGAGACCCATGACCTTGGAAACAGGTATATCTCAGCCAGTTCAGCTCTAGCTTTGAAACATAATTGTGCTTCATATAAGTGACTGATATTAGATCTATGTTGCTCTGAAAGGGATAGAGGAAGGAGAGACTGAGTGGATGGAGAGTCAGTGTCAAAGATGGCATAATTGTTTTACTGTGATGGAGGGTTGCTGCCATGGCCTCTCCCAAGGAATGTGGGATATTTTCTTAGACTATAAATTATCTTTCCAAACAGCAATAGTAATAGAAACAACCACTGCCTTGGTTTCCAGGGAAAAGGGTGGTTAAAGAAGGAAAGTAGCCTTTTTGTGCGATGTGCCCAGCCTTGTGCCTTAGAGCTTTATCTAAAATTCCTCACTTAGTCCTCAGAACAACCTTGGGGAGTGAGAGGAGACTTTTTCCTAGGTGGAATTGTCTTCCCTCAGGAGGACATAATATCGTATTGTTTTCATTTTTGGTGGTGTTAGTAGCTGTTGATGCTCAGTGACTAGATTCATTAATTTTTTTTCGGGTTTTCAAAATGGAGATATTCTATCATTTTTTTTTTCACATACTACTTGAAATACTGCTATAAAGATAACTTTCTCCATATCTACTATTTGTTTACCTAGTCGTACAATTTGTATAGGAAAGGCAGGATATGTATATAATTATCTCCTTTATTTGCTAAATTCCAAAATAATGACTTGTTATTTATTTAACATCCTTTCACTAGTAACCAGTTGCATTTTATTTTTTAATAATATAAAAAGTTAATAGATGTAAATATACTTGATGTATCTCAGTCTTCTCCCTTTTTCAATTGATACAGAATATTTTGCATATTTATGAGATACATGTAATATTTTGTTACATGCATAGAATGTCTAATAATCAAGCCAGGGTATTTCAGGTGTCCATCACCTTGAGTACTTATTTATATGTGTTGGGAACATTTCAAGTTCTCTCTTCTAGCTACTTTGAAATATACAATACATTATTGCTAACTATAGTCACCGTACTCTGCTTTCAAAAATTAGATCTTAAACATTCTATCCAACTGCATCGTTGTACCCATTGACCTCTTTTCATCCCTCTTCCTGCCAACACACGTTTCCCAGCCTCTGGTAACTATCATGAGATTGACTTTTAGCTCCTACATGTGAGTGAGAACATACAAAGCTAGTCTTTCTGTGTCTGGCTTACTTCACTTAGCAGAATGACCTTTAGTTCCATCCGTGTTGTTGCAAATGACATTATTTTATTCTTTTTATGGCCTGATAGTATTCCATTGTGTATACATAACACATTTTCTTTATCCATTACTCTTTTCATGGACACTTGGGTTGATTCCATATCTTTGCTCTTGTGAATAGTGCTGCAATAAACATGTGAGTCCAGGGATCCCTTTTATATACTGATTACTTTTCCTTTGGATACATACCCAGTAGTGGGATTGCAAGAGTGTATGGTAGTTATATTTCTAGTTGTCTTTGAGAAGTCTCTATACTGTTTTTCATAATGGCTGTACTAATTTACTTTCCCACTAACATTGAGTTCTCTCTTCTCTGCATCTTGCCAACATCTGTTTTCTTTTTTTGTCTTTTTTATAATAACCATTCTGACTGGGGTAAGATGATATCACATTGTGGTTTTGATTTGCATTTTTCTGATAATTAGTGATGTTGACCATTTTTTTCATGTGCCTGTTGGCCATTGGTATGACTTCTTTAAAGAAGTATCTATTCATATCCATTGCCTGCTTTTCAATGAGATTTTTTTTTTCTTATTGAGTTGAGTTCATTGTATATTCTGGATATTAGCCCCCTATTGGATGAATAATTTGTACATATGTTCTCCCATTCAACAGGTTGTCTCTTCACTGTGTTGATGGTTTCTTTTGCTGTGTAGAAGCTTTTTAGTTTAATATAATCCCATTTGTCTCTTTTTGTTTTTGTTTTCCTTGATTTTCAGGTCTCGACATAAAATATTTGCCTAGACCAGTGTCCTGAAATATATTCCTTGTTTTCTTCTAGTGGTTTTACAGTTTCATGTCTTATGTTTAAATTTTTTATACACCTTGAGTTGATTTCTATATGTTGTGAGAGATAGGGATTCAGTTTCATTCTTCTCCATATGGATGTCCAATTTTCTCAGCATCATTTGTTGAAAAGCCTATCCTTTCCCCAAAGTATGTTCTTGGTTTCTTTGTCAAAATCAGTTGGCTGTAAATCTGTGGATTTCTTTCTGGATTCTCTTTTCTTTTCCATTGGTCTATGGTCTGTCTTTTTTTAAAACAATACCATGTTGTTTTGGTTACTATAGCCTTGTAATATATTTTGATGTCAAGGAGTGTGATGCCTCTAGCTCTGTTCTGTTTGCTCAGGAATGCTTTGGCTGTCTGGACTCTTTTTTGGTTTCATACACATTTTAGGATTGTTCTATTTTTCAAAAATGATGTTGGTATTTTGATAGGGATTACATTAAATTTGTAGATTGTTTTGGTCAATATGGCCATTTGAAAGATATTAATAATTCTGATCCATGAGCATGGGATGTCTTTCTGTTTGCGTCTTCTTCAATTTCTTTCATCAGTGTTTTGTTGTTTTCTTTGTAGAATTCTTTAACTTTCATGGTCAAACTTATTCCTGATTATTTTTTTGTTGCTATTGTAAATGGGGTTGCCTTCTTGATTTCTTTCTCAGCTAGTTTATTATTGGTGTATAGAAGCATGACTGATCTTTGTATGATGATTTTTTATTCTACAACTTTACTGAATCTATTCATCAGATTTAAGAGTTTTTTGTTGGAGTCTTTAGGTTTTCCTAGATATAAGATCATATCATCAGGAAGAAGGGACAATTTGCCTTCTTTTCCAATTTGGATGCCTTTGATTCCCTTCTCTAGACTAATTGCTCTGGCTAAGACTTTCAGTACTATGTTGAATAGGAGTAGTGGAAATGTGCATCCTTGTCTTGTTTCAGTTCTTAGGGGAAAGGCTTTCAGCTTTTTCTCATTAAATATGATGTTAAGTTGGGCTTGTCATATGTGACCTTTATTCCTTTATTATGTTAAAGTATGTTCCTTCTATGCCTAGTTTTTTGAGTTTTTACGATGAAGGAATGTTGAATTTTGTCAAATGCTTTTTATTAGTCTATTGAGATGATTATATGTTTTTTGTCCTCCTATATAAAAATACATGTGTGTTTATAAGTATAAAAAGAATAAAAGGAAATAAAATACAAGCTGCATTTATCCATGGATAGTGGGTTTATTTGCGATTTTTATTTTCTTCTTTTTTTCAGTTTGCATTGCTCATGTTATCTGTAATGAACGTTTTATTTTTTGCTAGTAGAAAATGATTAACTAAAGAAATAGACATCATACTTAGAATTTTACCTGAATTTCTCTTTAACCCTGTCTCACTGCATTCAGAATTGGCCATTTGTATCGTCAAGTAAGAACCAGGTGCTCAAATGTGAAAATAATTGGATTTCACACACTTTTCATGGGACAATTAATTCATGACTGCTTAAAAACATGACTTTGGAAAATTGTTCCAAAGAGTTCATACATCTATATATTAATATTAATCTTTCAAAAAGTATGTATTCATTGTCCAACATGTACCCTATACTGTGCTAGCTCTTGTAAAAAATATATAAACACATAAAACAGTTGCTACTTTCAAGGAATTTCAAATTCTAAGGAAGAAGGAAAAAAGCTGATAAGTAAAACAAGTGGTGGATAATACAAAAACTATGATTGTTCTGTGCTAAATAACATCCTGGATTCTTTGAATATTGAAGTTTAGAAAAGATAGCTGTGAAATTCTGGAAGTTAACTAAAATATGTACCGATATGGTTTGGATCTATGTCTCCACCTAAATCTCGTATTGAATTGTAATCCAATTGTAATCCCCAGTGATGGAGGTGGGACCTGGTGGGAAGTGATTGGATCATGGCAGGGGTCGGGGTGGATTTTCATGTATGGCTTAGTGCCGTTCCTTTGGTAATGTCCTCATCATAGTGAATGAGTTCTCATGAGATCTGGTTGTTTAAAAGTATGTGGCACCTCCCCACACTCTTTCTTGCTCTTGCTCTTGCCATGTGAGACACGTGCTCCCGCTTTGCCTTCTGCCATGATTGGAGGCTTCTTGAGGCCTCCTCAGAAGCCAGTGCTGCTATGCTTCCTTTACAGCCTGCAGAACCGTGAGCCCATTAAACCTCTTTTCTTTATAAATTATCCAGTCTCAGGTATTTCTTTATAGCAAGGTGAGAATGGACTAATACATGTACTATGCATTCTTAATGGTATATATTTTTAATCATTTCCCTTGCTACTTCTCCCTGCAGGAAATCTTCCAAATTCTATCTGGACTACAGGTTGATGGAGATATGGGTTAGAATATTTTTAGGTAAAGTCAATGCTATCCAAGTGTGAGCTAGATTGAGGAAGACGTATGGATGAAGTATTGTGCTATAGTCAATACTTTCCACAAAAGCATTAAACTAGGAGTCAAGAGACTAGGGTTTGTCCACCCAGCTCTGCATGGGACCTGACTGTCCGGGCCTGCCATTTAACCCCTATAAAACTGTTTCCTTATCTACCACCCAAAGAGACCAGATGATTGGCAGGGACCTTCTAGTTTTAGCACTTTCATTCAGCCATGAAATTACAAAAGGACTGGAATCGCCAGTATAGAAAGTAAAGTGAGAGGTGGTATCTTCAGATCAGAGCTCTCCTGTATTTATTATCTCTTCTTTCTTCTTGCCGTCATTGTCTAACTTCTTCAGAGAGTGATCTCCAACATATTTTCACTTTTTTATACCCTACTAAACCCTATCTACTTGAAATTGCAGTCCCATCCCCAGTACTCTCTCTAATTGCCCATCCCATGGGATGTCTCCTCAACAATCATGGGCCCCTGGACTAACATAGGAAGCTGCTTGGAGACTGTATTAGTCCATTTTCACGCTGCTGATAAAGACATACCCGAAACTGAGAGCTAATTGTGACGTTGCTTCTTGATAAACAGCAGCACTTAGTCACTAGTGACTATTCCGTCCTCTGCAAACTGGCAAAAGCATGAGATTTGGAGTCTCACAGTACTAAGTCGAAATCCTGACATTTGTCAGGATTTTCTTATGTGTGTTCTTGAACAGGACAGATTTCCTCTTTGACCATAGTTTCTACATCTAAAAAATATAGATAATGCAGCACATGAATCTACTGAGTTGTTCTAGAATTGAATTAACCTATAGGTGAAGTGCCTGGCACTTGGTGGATGCTCAAAAAGTAACAATCCTCCTATTCCTCTCTTGGTTTCTATGCTGAACATCCTTCTTCATATCTATGCTTACTTCATCACCATCCTTCTGGCTGATTCCTTTACTTCCTCTTTTTGCCTAAATATGGGTGTCAAGTCGGTACTGTTGGTGGCCCTCTACTTGAGCGTGTCCCTCTCACAGTTCATGTCCATTTTTATAGCATTCTTTCTCACTGTATACCTCTACAGAGCCAAGCCTGATACTCTGCCAACCCCACATGTCCAAATGCCTAGTGGAAGCTCCGTTTGGATGCCCCACCCCACTTTAAAATCAGTATATCCCAAGCTAACTATTCACCGATCTCCTTGTCACATTCCCCATACCATCCCAATTATTTCCTGGACTTTAATTTTTCCCTTGTTGTTACTACTAAAAAACTTTGAATATGATTTGATTTATCCCTCACCTTCCAATCCATATCCAATGGTCAGCCTCATGCTTTTTGATATTCTCATAAGATGGAGTATATTATAGGAATAAGCATAGATATCTTTTGTCTTAAAGCTCTGAGTCCAACACTTAGTTACATAGTTATATTGGCCTTAGGAAAAATAAATGACCTCTGAACATCACTTTTCTCATCTAGGAAAACAGAATAATCACACCTCTTTCACAAGTTTCTCGTTGGAGATGTGAATGTTCTTTCTAAACAAACAAATGGTTATAGATAGATAAATAACTAGGTAGGTAGGTAGGTAGATAAAGATTTTATAATGCTTCTTCTGTCCCCATTATAGTCCAGATTATATTAATCAATCTCCTTGACTCCACTCTTTCTTCATCTCTTATCTAAAATATCATATTCATTTTTTCAAGTTAAAATAACATTTTCAGTAACTCCTCATTGCTGATAGATTTACATCAAAACTCATTTTTCTACTTGACTTTAGGGAAAACCAATAAGGGAAGGAAAGTAATATTTAGTGAGCATCTATTGTATATGAGGCATTGTGCAGGGTGGGGTTGGAGCCAAACTTCAAATTCAGCTGCCTAACTCAAAACTTATATATATCATACCGCTTTTCAACAGTGGAAAGTCCCAATATTTTCAATATTATTTCCCATTATCAGGACATTCATTTGAATCAAACTTAAGAATTTGTGAGTATTAGAAATAATAGTAGTAGCCTTCAAGTGTTCTCCCCTCATATGGTTATTTGTTTCCAGAATGGAACAATCTCTGAAATTTCACAGTTCAGAGAATAACAGTATTTCAGCTTGACACGTGAAAGTGTCAATAACTTGAATAAATGGGAAGGTTTAGCTGTCAATCAGAAAACTAATTGTACTGGTCAGTATTAGGTGGCCTTTGCCTGTCTTTGTAAAATCGGTGATGCTTACTCACAAATCTGCATTATAAGACTCTAAACTAATTACATTTCAATTTGAAATAGTATATAAACATTATTACATAAAAATAAAAGTTAAATTATAGGGTTGTTTGAATTGCCTTTGTAAAATTTTTGGCAGTGTTGTGCTGGTCCTGCTGATTGCTGGTTCTGGGCAGAGGCTTCTGTGAAGTTTGCATATTGAAACAAGCCCCCAAATTGTATACATCATTGTATTTGTATTGAGCAGCTGCACAAACAAAATAATATACATGAAATATGCATCACAGATTTTGTAACCTAGGAAGGTGGCAAACAAAGCCCCTCTGTGACCAAGTATCCACCAATACAAGTCAGAGACATTTAGGTGCAAAACTGCTCAGATGTAAGGAAGAAGCTGGGAATAACTTAGCTGCAAGGCATGACCTGGTGGCAAGTGGTTTCTGAAAAGGTGACATTAGAAATGAAGGTGCATAGCCACTGTGAATGGTGTTGAAAAACTGAGAAAGAACCGTTGGGAAACTGTTTTTGAACATACATATGTTTTAATTTTTTTGAGGTTAATTATGAAGTTACTTGACCACTGGTATTTCAAAGGTAAAGTACTGTAATTTTTTATATTTATACATTGTTTAATAACTGCCATTTTTTACAGCTCCAACATACAGAGACTCTACACTCATATGGAAATTAGTGGATTGAAGTGGGGAAATTGGAGTTCATTTTGTTTCTTGAGAATTTATTTATTGTGAGATTATCTAGTTACCTTGCAGAGGATCTAGAGTGGCCTTGTGAATCAAACCTTTCTTATTCTATTTCATTCTATGTAAAATAAAATATATAAACATTTTGTTTATCATTATTTTCTGTATAGAAGTGGAATCATAGTTTATAAAACCAGAGCAAATCTTATCATCCAATGTGATAATTTTACATGCAAGTAAACTGAGAGGATAATTGGTTGATAGGGTCATGCTGCTACTTACAAATATAACCAGACTCAGGATACACACTTTAGATTCACAGTCCATGGGGCTTTTATTATAGTGTTACTTTGCCCCTTCAAACAAGGTCCCTGCTTAGAGTTAAGGCATTTTAGGGTTACCAAACAGACCCACATCACACTTTAGAATTATATCAGAGGCATGTACTTGCCAATTAAGTCAATAGTTGTCAAATGTAACTGAGTTTAAAAACAGGTCTGTACAATGCTTGTGCCCATTGTTTTAGTGTACATATAGTATACATTTCCTGGTTGAGGAACCCAAGATATGAGATCTGGCTTTTCATTTAGAGAGTTCTGAGGAAAAAATAGTTATTCACACTTTATATTTTTAAAATTCTAGTAAGGCATACCTCCGCAGCCACCTCCATGCTTCTGCTGAATTCAGCTCCTTCATTTACTCTCTAGAGTCATTGATTTCAAGTCTACTCTCTCCAGCCAAGTGGAGCCTTGGGTAAGGTTGAAATTGATGAATTCATGTTTGTGAGTTTCAGTCACTGCGGTCAATGGTATCTTCTACCACTGAGTAGTGCTTCTGGAGGCACAACTTGAAGTGGAGGGCCCTATGCTTCAAGGAGAGAGAGGAGGTCCCATGTTCAATTTCTAATCTGGGCTTGAGAGGAGGCTGTCTTCTTTGTCTTGCTCTCTCTCTACCCATTTGCCATTCCTCCTGTCTGTGTTTATGTGTGTAGGTGCATGCATAGGCTCACTATCCCTCTTTGTCCCTGTTACTCTCTTCGTGTTTCAACTGTGTTTCCTTTTATGTCCCTTGCTTTCTGTGTCTGTCTTCAGGATAGAAATAGTAATCCTCTCATTGACTGGGTTAGTCAAAGGGCATATCATTCGATCCCAGCACAGCCATAAACACTCAAGGAGTAGAAGTTTCTGAGAAAGGCAAAATTCCCTAGAATGTCCACGACAGTAGCTTCTTTTTTTTTGTTTTCAATTTTTTGGTATAATCTACCTCGTGTTCAGCTAAGCATTTAAAAGGCTGTCTGCAAGAATTGATGAAGCATCTAGGGCTGCAATGTGTAATATGGTAGCTACTAGTATATATGGTTACTAAGCACAGAAAATGTGGCTAGTGCCACATGTTAAAATAACATTTTGGATATTTTGGGTTAAATATATTGTTCAACTGCTAAAGTATATTATTAAAATTAATTTTACCTATTTGTTTTTAGTTTTCTAGTGTGGCTACTAGAAAACACAAAGTTATATATGTGACTTGCATTATATTTAGATTTGACAGTGCTGATTGAGGCGGTATATTTTATAAATAGACTCATAAATTTAAAAAGCTGTTTATGGTCAATTGTATAAAATATAGTTATTTCGTAACTGGAAAGTTTTCAAAATATTTATCATGCTGTATTTTCTGAATTGAGATCTAATCCTTCCTTCTGCTCTGTCTAATCCTCTGTTGAATCCATGCATTGAGCTCTTTTAAAGAATCTCAGTGACTGTATATTTTTACGACATTCTGCAGTATTTGGTTCTTGATTTACAAGACCCTGCTCAAATATAACCTTATTTGTGAGGCTTTTACTGATCACTTGATATAAAATAATACTTCCACAAACCATTGCACCACACACACATACACATACACATGCACAGACACACACACACACAGACATCATCTTTATGAGTTTTACCCTGCCTGATTTTTCTCTATAATAGTACATATCACCATCTAGCATAATATATATTTTCTAGTTAATTATCTGTTTCTCCATGTTCCCTCTTTCTCCTTTTGCACTCATGTTATTACTTAAGCCCAATGAAGGCAAGCACTTTGTTTATTTAGCGCACCAAAGTTTCCTGGTGTCTGGCATATAGTGGATACTTGATGAATCATGATTGAATGTATGGGTCATATTACCCATTTTATACTTATTTCATGACTTGCACTGTCCATTATGATAGCCAGTAGCCACTAGAGATCAAAGACTTAGTATGAAAGATGTTAAATAAAGCTAAAATCAAAAATAAAAATTAAGTTAAACTATATTGTTAAAATTAGTTTCACCTATTTCTTCCCCCCCCCCCCCCTTTTTTTTTTTTGGAGACAGAGTCTGGCTCTGTCCCCAAGGCTGGAGTGCAGTGGCACGATCTAGGCTTACTGCAACCCCCGCCTCCCGGGCTCAAGGGATCCTCCCACCTCAGCATCCTGAGTAGCTGGGACTCCAGGTGCAGGCCACCATACCCGGCTAATTTTTGCATTTTTTGTAGAGACAGGGTTTTGCTATGTTGTCCAGGCTGGTGTCGAACTCCTGGGCTCAAACGATCTGCCTGCCTCGGACTCCCAAAGTGCTGGGATTACAGGTGTGAGCCACCATGCCTGGCGCTTTTACTTTTTTAGTGTGAAATTTTAATTGAATTTCAAATTACAGAGGCAACTCATATTTGTGGCTCACTTGTATTATGTTTATATTGAATAGTGTGGTTGTAGAATCATAACAGAAAAATCTATAGGCCTTTCCTCAAGTTACTGGAATGCTAATTCATTTGTTTGTAGTGTCTGATGTCTTTGCCATGTTTGATGATTCCATCTATAATTTTTAACTTTTGTTGTTAGCTTATCTAAAGGGAGCTTGTTTTTTTTAGGAGGAATCTCTTGTAGCCTCGGTTATTTCTCCAGAGAGTTTGCAATTGTTCCTGTTGGGCTGTTTGGGTATCCAAGGCCCAGAACAAATGTTTATGCTCATTTATTGACTTGGTAGATCCTAGCCTCTGAGTTTAGAATACACAGACTCTACCTATGTGGGGGCCAGTCACAGTGATTTAATTTCCCTCTGAAGATTTATTGTGAACTCAATGGGTAGGTGCATGGAGCATTTTTATTTTCTCTTCACTGGGATCACAGTCTTTCAAGGTTCTTAGCTTTACTCCCAGGTCTTAGTTCCTATGTCCAATCTTGAGTGAATAAAGCTGTTGTCATCCATGCCTTTGTGTGCATTAAAATAATAACTCTCCTATTATTGGGCTAGTAACATGTTCAAGGCTACAACAATATCAGCATATACTTCTGGAATTCTAGCTCTCAGGGACCTCATCAATTCTGGTTCCTGAAGAGTTCCGTTTTTGAGGTGAACTATATATTAAAATGTATTATGTTTTAAATATGTTATATTAAATGTTTATTCAACATCACTACATTTTATAGGGAGAGAGTTTATGCATTAGCTGAGTAAGCCATTTTTGCTGGAATCTGAAATCTTTAATTTCCTGTTGTTAGACACTATATTATTTCTAGTTCAATGTGAAAAAGCTGCACTGAACATCCTTACATGTATATTTTTTCACATATGTCTAGGTCTTATGGAGAATTCTTATTTTTATCTCTTATGGATAAATTCCTGGAAATTATTGTGGAATCAAAAGATAGAAACAGGCCAGATGTGGTGGTTCATGTCTGTAATCCTATCATTTTGGGAGGCCGAGGCAGGAGGATGGCTTGAGGCCAGGAGTTCAAAACCAGCCTGGGCAACATAGTGAGACCTCTGTCTCTAAAAAAAGGGGGAAGAAAAAGGAAGATGGGAACACAAGACAACATCTTATAGAAAAATGAGTGAACACGTAGGTCAGTGGAACAGAATGAAGAGTCTAGAAAGTGACCCACCATAAGTACACCCAGCTTATTTTTGTCATTGGTGAAAAAGCAATTCAATGGAGGAAGAATGATATTTTCAGTAAATCATGTTGGAAAATTGGTTATCCATGGACCAAACATAATCCTAAATCTAAATCTCATACCTTATACAAAGATTAACTGAAATGGCAGAGATCTAAATGTAAACAGTAAATATATAAAACTTTTATAACAAAACACAGGAGAAAACCTTCATGATTTGAGTTAAGCAGAGTTTTTAGTCACAATACCAAAGCGTAATCCATAAAAGAAAATATGATAAATTTGTCTTTATTAAAAAATTTAAACTTTTACTCTGTGAGACTATTAAGAGGATGAGAAGACAAGCCACTGGCTATAAGAAAAATTTCTACAGATCACATATCCAACATGAAGCTTGTAACCAGAATATATGAATAACTCTCTAAACTCAAAGGTAAGATAGCAATCCCATTAGAAAATGGCAAGAAACTTGATCAGACACTTAAACAAAGAGGATATGCGGAGGACAAATAAATACATAAAATATGTTCAACATTATTAGCCATTAGATAAATGCAAATTAAAACCATGATAACAGTATACATCTACCAGAATAGCTAAAATAGAAGATAGTGGCAACACTAAATATTGACAGGATGTGGAACATCTGGATCTGCCATATGTTGCTGGTAGAAAAGTAAAATGGTACAATCCTCAGAGAACAATGTGGCAGTTTCTTACAAATTTATACCGTATACTTTCCATAGGAACCAGCAAACACAATCTTGGATGTTTATCCTACTGACTTGAAAACATGTATGCACACAAACACCTGGACACAAATGTTCATAGCAGGTTTGTTTGTAATGTCCCCTAAACTGCAAATATCCCAAATGTCCTTCAATGGGTGAAGTTTATCCAAAGAAACTTGTTCATTCATGTAATGGGAATACTTCTCAGTCATGAAGAGAAATGAGTTATTGATACCCACAAAAACTTAGATGGATCTCTAGAGTATTATGCTGAGTGAGGACACAAAGTCAATCGCATAAGGTTACATACTCTATTCCATTTATATAATACTTTCAAAGTGACAAAATTATGGTGATAGAGAACAGATCAGTGCTGGTCAGGGGTTACAGTTGGTAACATAAACTATAAAGGGGTATGATGACTGAGTTTTTTGTGGTGATGGAACGCTTCTGTATCCTGATTGTGATGGCCATTAAATGAATCTATAGATGTGATAAAATTTCATAGTAGTACACACCCAAAACACAGATGAGTCCATGTGAAAACTGTGAAATTGAAATAGGTATGTAGTTTATAGTAGTATAATAATATGATACCTATGTCAATTTCCTGGTTTCGGTATTTTACTATGACTATGTAAGATGTTATCATTAAGAAAAAGCAGGTAAAGCAATCATATTAATGTTCTACTATATTTGCAACTTCTTGTTTAATTAAAAAAATGGTTAATTTTATGTAGGAACACTTAACATGAGATCTACCTTCTTAACAGATTTTTAAGTGTGCAATACAGTATTGTTACCTATAGGCTCAATGTTGTACAGCAGATTTCTGGAACTTATTCATCTTGCATAATTGAAATTTTATACACATCAGTTAGTAACTCCTCCTTCTCCCTTCCCATTTCCCCTGGCATCCACTATTCTATTTTTTGTTTTTATGAGTTTGACTATTTTAGATAATTCATATAAATGGAATCATGCCATATTTGTCCATGACTGGCTTATTTCATTTAGCAACATGTCTCCAAAGTTCATTCATGTTGTCACATACTGCAGGAGTTTTTCCTTATTAAAGGCTGAATAATATTCCATTGTATGTATATACCACATTTTCTTTATTCATCCATTTATGGAAATTTAGGTTGTTTCCACATCTTGGCTAGTGCAAATAGTGCTGCCATGAACATGGGAATGTTAAGATCTCCTCAAGATCCTGATTTCAACTCTTTATAAATAAGTTCCCAGAAGTGGGATTACTGGCTTATATGGTAGTTCTATTTGTAATTTTTTTTGATAATCTTCCTTCCTGTTTTCTATAATGGCTGCACCAATTTACATTCCCACCAACAGTGTACAAGGGTTCCAATTTCTCCACATTTTTGCCAACACTTGTCTTTTGTTTTTCTGATAATAGCCATCTTTACAGGTGCAAGGTTATATCTCATTGTGATTTTGATTTGCATTTCCTTGATAGTGATTTTGAACACCTCTTCACATACCTGTTGGCCATTTGTATGCCTTCTTTGGAGAAAAGTTTATTCAAGAGTTCAGCCCATTTTAAAATTAAGTTATTCATTTTCTTTTTGAGTTGTAGTAGTTCCTTATATATTTTGGAAATTAACCCCTTATTAAATGTATATTTTGAAAATATTTTCTCCCATTCGGTAACTTGTCTTTTTACTTTGTTGATTGTTTTGGCTGTGCAGAAGCTTTTTACTTTGTTGTAGTCCCAAATGTCTAATTTTGCAATTTCTTGTGAGTCTAAAATTGTTTTAAGGTAAAATTTTTTTAAAGGTATGGACATTTGTAAAACTATTGATGCACACTGCCAGATTAGCCTTCAAAAAGATTGTGTTCATTTTCTCCCATTTAAATAGTTCTCTCAGTTGCTTTCTATCCATTTATCCCACTTTACATTCTTCGCATAAGTATCACCCTTTGAAACCGTACTGTTATTTATTTTGTCTGTATGTTCCTTTGTATTTTTTTCCTCAGCTTCATTGAGATATAACTGGTATACAAAAACTATGCATAATTAAAATACATAATTTGGAAAGTTTGGACATATATATACACTCATGTTACCATCAGCACAATCTAATTAACAAACATATCCAGCACGTACATAAGTTTTCCTGAGTTCCTTTTTTGGTTACTTTTTTTTTCTTTTTTGGATGGTGAGAGCGTATAACATGAACTACCTTCTTAGGGCATGTTTAAGTATAGAGTACTTTATTCTTAACTATAGGCACTATCTTACAGATCACTGGAACTAATTCATCTTGTATAACTAACTTTATATGTTCTGCTGCTTTTTGTTTGTTGTTTGTGTTGGTGGTGTTGCTTTTGATGTAGAGTCTCCGTCTGTCACCCAGGCAGGAATGCGGTGGTGCAGCCTCGGCCCACTGCAACCTCCCGGATTCAAGTGATTCTTCTGCCTCAGCCTCCCAAGTAGCTGGGATTACAGATATGTACCACCATGCCTGACTAATTTTTGTATTTTTAGTAGAGACGGGGTTTCACCATGTTGCCCAGGCTGGTCTTGAACTTCTGGCCTCAAGTGATCCACCCGCCTCGGCCTCCCAAAGTGCTGAAATTACAGATGTGAGCCACCATGCCTGGCCTGTTTTTTATTTATTTATTTTTAATTTGATTACTATCTCTTTCTTTTTCATGAGGGCAGGGATATGGTGGCATTTGGCTCCCTATTCTTAGTGACCCACAGCAATACCTGGCATAAAGTTGGTTATAAATAGTTGTATTTTGAATGAAATAATGAATGTAGGTAAAATATTTTTGCATTACTTTCAATGTTAGAGAGATTGAAACAACTTTGTATGTTTATTGACCATTTGTAGTTTTCCTTTGCCCACTAATGCCATTTGTCCCTTTTTTTCTGTTGGGGGTTTATTATTTTTTTAAGGAATTATTTATATATAAAACTATTTATCCTTTACATTTTTTCAGATATTCCTCTGGCTTCAATTTTGCTTTTTAGTTCTTTTAATTATTTCTTGTAACTTTTAAACATGAATATTGTAAAATGAAATTTATGTCTTTTAAAAAATAGTTTCTCTGTTTTTATGGTTAGAAAGATCCCCTAGACCTAAGATAATATTTTTTGTAGAAATTATAAGGCTCTGTTTAAAATGCAAATTATCCACTCATAGTTTATTTTGGGGTTAAGTGAAGGTTAACTTGTTTTTCTGTAATAGTTCTTCTTTAGCACGTCATTACAGTATCTTTTTTCTTTATTGTTTCAGTTTATATTAGTATAACCGATTCTTAAATATTTATTTCCCCTGGAATTGTTATGCTCTTTTTCTGGTTTGTATATTCCCCTAATATTACTACAGTATTTTAACTACTCTAGAGCACATTATGATATCTGGTTAGGCAAATCCTTCTTTTAAAATGTTTCTTTTCTTTCTTATTCCTACTTTTTATTGGTCAAAATGAACATCTTACAAAGTTTGAAGTAAAAGTCCCTGGCTTTTTGATGTTACATTTGATTTAGAGAATACTTTGGGTATAGCTGGCATCTTCAAAGTATTTAGTCTTTCTAACTGACAACGTAATTTGTCTTTTTTCAATTTCTTTAAGCGTTCTTTATGGCCTTTAGTCAAGTTTTATAGTTGTCTTCCTATGAACCCTGCACATTTTTTATCCAGTTTACTCTGGGGTACTTTATGCTTTATTGTTAAATCTGAAGACAATATATTTTTGATTTTACCTTCTCACTAGATTTTCTGCCCTTTGTATTTTATTTGTATATTTATTATGAAACTAACTTCCTTACTAATATTTTAATAATTCAAGTATTTTTCAATTTTTATTGTTACTGTTATAGGACAAGCAATTCTATCATTGTTAATCAATGATAATGTTGGAATACAGTAAGGAATACTTTTCTATATTTATAACCTATTCATTTCTCTGGTCTTCTATCTTGAGTAATGTTAAATAAAAGTAATGAGAATCATCATATTGCTCATATTCCTGACTCGAGTGGGAAAACATGTATTGCTTTACCAGTTAGCATTATGCCACCAATATGAGAAATATATAAACCGTCATGTTTAAAATCTGCTCGTGTATTTCTAATTTAACCAGCTTTTGGGATTTTTGTTAATTTTTGGAACATAAATGAACTTACATTTCATCAATTGCCTTTTAAACTGCCTATTGAATTATTATTTATTTTATCTGACATTGTGATGTGATCCATAGCCTTTCTAATATTGAAGCACATTACAAGACGGCAATGACATGTAACGGTATTTTTTTTAAAACATGTTGCTGGATTCAGTTTGTAAATATCTTTTAATAATTTCTTCAGCTGCGTTCACTAGGGATGTTCATTAACTCATTTTGTTCGTATTTGTTAGGTTTTCTATTAAGCTAATTTTTGTGCCTAAAAGGTTTGGCAAAACTTCCCCCAACCTCCCCTTAGCCATTAGTCATTGTGCAAATTTGGGTCCTTCCACCACCCTACTTGCTTTCCTCCAAATACATTCTAAATTGTCTGGTCCTTATACTCCATGGCAGCGGCTTGGAATTGAAATCTTGGATGTTATGGCAATCTGACCAAGAATAGGGCCATTGCTTCCAGGCTTCCAGGCTTTAAATTATATATATGTACACACACACACATACATACATATACTGATAATGGCTAAGATGACACAAGCTATATATATATATACACACACACACACATATATATACACACATATACATATATACACACACACACACACACACATATATATATGTATATATATACTGATAATGGGTAAGATGACACGTAGCTACATAATGGTGTTGACTTTTGTTGGTCTTGCAATCATCAAAAACCCCTAGTCTTTCTCAGAAACTTCTGCTTAGCCAGCTGAAAAGTTTTCTGGGTGGTTTGTTGAATCCACTGACAGTCCTTCATATCAGTTCCTCAAATTTCATCTCATTATATTCAGACCATTATCTTAGCCTATGTTCATTCTTTGTGAATCCTCACTGTCATCCAGTGAAGCTGCTGTCCTTAGTTTCATGCCATTCACAAACGGAACATTTACTTGCTATACCTTCCTCCTCACCACTGATAAAACTGTAGTTTTGAATAGGCATAAGTCAGGGCCTCTAGCTAGACACTAAAATCTCCATTCAGACAGGTGTATGTAATCATTAATCATTTGGTAAGATCATTCAAATCATTACGGGTTGGAGTTTATTCTTTCGTTAAATAATAATTGAACACTTGTGCTTAGCCAGGCACCATGGTAGCTATTAGGGATACAACAACTAATAAAATGTGTTCAGAGAAACCAGACAAGTAAAGAAGATGAATCTAATATGGTATTCATTATGATAGAGAAATGTAAAAAGCTTTAAAATCTCAAGAAAGAGCTAAGGCAGCAAGGAGTAAATAGTTATTTTTTAAAATTTCATTGATCCAGGTATATCTGGTCTGTGGTGGGTGCTGTGATTCTGGTTTAGAAATCAAAAACTAATACCCGCAGCAGCTGAGAGTGCTGCCTGCAGAAAGCCACAGCTGTCATCTCCTTACAAAGATGCCTCTGCTAAAGAGAGCTAGTTTGTCCAAGGTAGAGCCTCCTTTCCAGGCGGCCTACATCCAATGACCAACTGATGGGAAAATGTAAGGGCCTGGCCCCCTTGCCAGTTTGTAAAAATTCTGAAGGGTCATTCTAGTTTCAGAATTCCCAGTAAGGTCATCGAGGCCTTCCCTGGAGGCTGCCTTGCAGTCCAACTTCTCTTTGCCCATTGTTGCTTTCTTCCCTTCTATTTCCTTCCACAGATATTGATTCCCAAAGGCACTCTCTAGTAAACCCTTTGCATGCTAATCTCTGTCTTAGAATCTATTTTTTGGGGCACCCCACTTGTGACATGGTTATACGGATTATTTTGGTCTTCACAGACCTTACTCCTTCTTGTCTATTTCTGGTTTGATTTAGGATCACAGATGGGTATGTGATGGTGGTGTTATTTTGTTTGAATTTCTAAAATTCAACTCAAGACTTCTTATTGTTATAGACCTTGTAACTAAACCACTTAAAACGTTTTATACTTCCAACAATACATTAATAAATATGTTTTAGATTAATTATTGCAGCATTGTTTGCAACTGCACATATGGGAAATGACTGAATGCTCATTTATGGGAGATGGCTGAATGAGCTATGTGTAGCACATCTACACTATGGAGTACTATGAAGCTATAGAAAAGAATGAAGATTTTAAGTGTTCTCACCACAAATAAATAATGTCAGATAATACATATGTTAATTGGCTTGATTTAATTATGCCACAATGTATACATATTTCCAAACATCATGTTATATGCTGTAAATATATAGTTTTGTCAATTAAAAATCAAATACTAATATAAAAAATGTTTTTAATATAACAAAGAAGAATTATTAAAAAAATGAGAAATCATCAGACAGACATAAGTTGGGGATCATTTTACAAAACAACTGGTCTATACTGGGAGGAGCTCTTCCATACAGAGTGACTAAAGAGTTATGACCACTAAATGCAGTGATGATCCTAGACAACTTCTGGAACATAAAGAATGCTATTAGTACAGTCGATAATAATTGAATATGCATGATATATAGAGATAATATTTCATTAAATGGTCAGAATTTATTATAGTACTTTTAAGAGAATGTTCTTTTTCTTCGGATATACATGCTAAAGTATTTAGGAGTAAAGGGTTATGTTCCTTGCAAATAATTAAACTCAATAACTCAGCAAAACTAATAATAATACTATTCATGACATTATAAAATATTTAATACATATAGTACATTTATAATATTACAAAATATGGTATTTAAATATAGTATATTATTTATAATGTGAAATATGGTGTTTATTACTTTATTATATGATATATAGAGAGAGTGAGTGAGAGACAAGGGGGAACGAATGTAGCAAAATATTAATGACTAATAAATATAGATGAATTATATTTGAAAATTCATCGTCTTACTCTTGCAACATTTATGTAAATTTGAAGTTTTCAAAATAAAAATTAAAACGCTTCAGTAATACATATTTATATGTAATTTAATATTTAAAATGCTTTTTCCATAAATTTTTCCAGTGCTTTTTGAAGCACAACAGAACACTATGCCTGAGACTTAATATATTCTGCAATAATTGGCACATACTCCGTGTCTCTAAAGAACTAGAAAAATAATTTGCACTCAATATATACTAACTGACTAAATTTTGTGGCTCATGAATAACATTCTTGGAATATGTGCTCAACTAAGGGTTATTTCTCAAGCCTATGAGCATAACGTGTGTCAAACTTTAAAAAAATACACCTTTCTCCAAATTGGGGAACTTACTTTGATCAGTAATTTTACTTTTATTACATTTTTTAAATTAGTGATGAATGATTAGAGAAGCTTTTAGTTGGCGTTGACCATAATTATTTTTAAATTAAATTTACAGAATAAATTTCAGATAAATTTGAAAGATAACATAGATTTCTAAAAAATTAATTTTATCTTCATTAACCGAGATGCCTAAAAGACCTAGATTAATTAAATATGATTTCCTTACCATCTACAGAATCCTTTTCAAAATACTCTGAAGTGTACTTGCAGCAGGATAAGTGTCTTTTTATCCTGTTGATCAAAATTTTAAAATATACTTAGATACTGATGACTAATGGAAAAAACTGGAACTCCTTGTTGGGGAAAAATACTGCTGCATAGAATTTGACAGCAAAATCAGAAGAATAGATAATCATACATAAAGTATCTTAGATAGATTTTACAAATATGCTTTCTTGGGATTACAGTTCCAAGAATATGAAATAGATCTGCTTTTTCCTCTTCCTCCTATTAAATTCAACTAAAAACCCTAAATATGATCTATAAAACAAACATACCAAGAATCTAAAAGAATGAAAGGAGGATGATCTTCTGGGAATCTCACAACCTCAGGAATGGCATAGTAGTGAGTTCCTTTGCTTTTCTTTTTAACTTATATACCCCAGAGTTGGAGCTGAAAAAGCTGGCAACCCTGAAACACCAATGGATACAGACCAAAAAACATACCAGGTTGGATTATTCCCATAGCCTGACTCATAACTGATTTAGATGATTTATATGATGAAATATTGAACTTTTAAGCTGAGAAAACTTAGATGAAATTTTGAACTTGAGTTGATGCTATAATGAGTTGAGATTTTTAGAAACCTTGAACTAGGTAGGGTAAATGCATTTTGCATGCTGATGGACATGCATTTTTGTTGGCCAGAGGGTAGACTGTGGTAGATAAAATAATGACCCCACAAAGATATCCATGTTCTAATGCCCAGAACCTGTTAATATGTCACCTTACATGCAAAAGGGACTTGCAGAGGTGGTTAAATTAAGAAGTTTGAGATGAGAATGTTCTGGACTTTCTGGGTAGGCCCAATGTAATCACAATGGGTCCTGTAAGGGAATTAGAAGAAAACAATGAAATCATAAACAGAAAATCAGTAGATAAAATAAAGGAAACAAAATGCAAGTTTTTAAGAAATATAAAATTTACAAACATCTAACAAGACTAGCAAAGAAAAAAATAGAGAAGGCATAGATTACCAATATCAGGAGTGATACCAGGTAACACTATAGACTGAAAACATCAAAAGGATTGCAAAGGAATACTACAGATAAGTATACAAACATAAATTTGGCAAATTACACAGAATAGACCTCTTTCTCAAAAAACACAAACTGTCACAACTAATAAGGAAACAGAATTGGTAGTCAAATAACTTACCACAAAGAGAATCCAAGGACTATATGGCTTTAATGAAGAATTCTACCTTGCATTTAAAGAAGAATTAACAACAATTCTTTACAATCGATTTCCAAAAACAGAAAAGTAGGAAACACTTTACAATTAATTTTATGAAACTAATACTGCTCTGACAACAAAACAAGACAAGCACAGTACCAAAATATCACTACAGACCAATATCCCTCATTACTGTAGACATAAAAATTCTTAACAAAATATCAGTGAGTAGAATTCAAAGTGTATAAAGAGAATTATACCGTATAACCAAGTGGGAGATGCAACACTGGTCCAGTATTCAAAAATCAATAATGTCATTTAGGCTAAAGGAGAAAAATCGCATGATTATATCAATATAGATAGAACATTTGACAAAAGTCAACACTTGTTTATGATTTAAAACACTCTCAACAAACTAGGACTAGAGAACTTTCTCAACTTGTTAGTGAGCATCTACCAAAACCCTGCATCTAGCATTGTACTTGATGCCAAAGACTACAGGCTTTTCTCTTAAGATTGGTATAAAGGCAAGTTTGTTTATTATCACCCTTTTGTTCAACAGAGTGATGAAAGTTCTAGCCAGTGCAACAAGGCATGAATGGCAATAAAAGGCATAAAGATATGAAATGAATTAATAAATAAAATGATTTACGTTTGCAGATGACATGGTTGTCTATATAGAAAATCGCTGAAACTTACTAGAACCAATAAATGAGTTCAGCAATGTCACAGGATACAAGGTAAACATACAAATGTCAATTCCATTTCTATATACTAACAATGAACACTTGGACATTGAAATTAAAAATATAATACTATGTGTAAGTACCCCAAAGAGAAATACTTAAGTGAAAATGTAACAAAACATTTACAGGACTTGATGCTTAAAATTACACAATGCTGATTAAGGAAATAAAAGATCTAAATAAATGGAGAGACATGTCAATTCTCTCCAAATTAATATATAGATTGAATGCAATGTCTATGAAAATACAGGAAGCTTTATTGTAAAAATAGACAACATTATTCTAAAATGTATCTAGGAAGGCAAAGTACTATGATAGCTAAAACCATTTTGAAAAAGAATAATATTGTAAGAGGAATCAGTCTATGCTATTTAAAGACTATATTGCTATAATAATCAAGATTATGTGGTATAGATCACTTAGATCAATGGAACGTAAGAATTCAGAAATAGACCACCACATATATACCAAGCTGTTTTTAAAAAATTTATTTTATTTTATTAGATATTGAAAAATTATAGTTGTATATTCAATGGAGGAACGATAGCCTTTTAAACAAATGGTACTGGAGCAATTGGTTGTCCATAAGTTTCATACCTTATAGAAAAATTAACTCAAAATTGAGCACAGACTTAATTATAACACAAAAACAAAACAAAACTATCTAACCTATGGAAAATAATCATAGATAGTAATAATCAGGATCTGAGGCTAAGAAAAGTATTATTTGACTGGGTACCAAAAGGATAATTCATAAAAGGAAAAACGGGCAAATCATAATTTATACAAATTAAAGTTTTAGCTTTGTGCAATACTCTGTAAATATGATGAAAAGGTAAGTTACAGAGTGGGAGAAAACATTTGAGAATCACATATCTGTCAAAGGACTAGTATGTAGAATATATAAAGAACTCACAAAACTCAACAGTAAAGAAGCAAACAATCCAATGAGAGCATGAGGAAAACACACGACACTTTTCACCAGAGAAGGTATACACATGGCAAATAACCATATAAAAAGATGTTGAACATCTGCATCCATTAGGGAAATGTAAATTAAAACCACAATAAAATATTATTACACAGCTATGAGAATGGCTAAAATTTAAAAAATATATAGTCATAGCACCAAATGCTGGCAAAGATGTGGAGAAATTGGATCACTCACGCATTGATCGTGGGAATGTGAAATGCTATAACTACTCTAGAAAACGTTTAGAATTTTCTTGAAGAATTAAACTTGTAACTATCATATGGCCCAGCAGTCGCACTCCTGGCATTTATCCCAAAGAAATGAAGACTTAGTTTACACAAAAACCTGTAGCGGAATATTTATAGTGGCTTTATTTATAGTAGACAAGAATAACCTAGATGTTTTTGAATGGGTGAATGCTTAAATAAACAGGGGTACATTCATACCAAGGAATGATGTTCAGCAATAAAAAGGAACGAACTATTGATCTATGGAGGAATGTGCCTGTTTCCACAATTTGAAGAATTCTGCTGAGTGAAAAAAGACAATCCTGAAAGGTTATATACTGCACAATTATATGTATATAACATTGTTGAAATGACAAATTAGAGAGATGAAGAACAGATTAGTGATTTCCAGGGCTTAAGGAGGTGCTGGAGGTGGGAGGAAAGTGAGCATGGCTATACTACAGAAGGGCTACAGGAGGGATCCTTGTCGTGATGGAAATGTTCTGTATCTTGACTATATCAATGTCAATATCCTGGTTGTGATATTGTGTTGTAGTTTTGAAAGATGTTGCAATGGATAAAAGAGTTAATAATACACAAAGTATCTCCATGTTACTCTTTTAACTTTTAAGTTCAGGGTTACAAGTACAGCTTTGTTACACAGGTAAACTTGTGTCATGGGGGTTTGTTGTACAGATTATTTCATCACCCAGGCATTAAGCCTAGTACCCATTAGTTATTTTTCCTGAACACTTGCATGTGAATCTACAATGCTTTCAAAATGAAATATTTAATTAAAAATAATATTCTCTTTTTTTTGCTTTCTGTAGCTGGTATAAAAGATTCTGAAAAATCCTCCCAAAAGTTGGAGACAAGGTTTAAAAAAATGTAAGAAGAGCACACAAGAAAGTGTTATAAGACCCACTACCCTGTCATAAAAATTTGTAGAGGACTTGGAAATGGGGGAAAATAATTCAGTGAATGTCCTTTCTAGAGCACCCTACATGGTTATATCAGTCTTTCATTTACTTTGAGCTTTTTTTCAACATTATAAAGTGTAGAAAGCTAATAATAAGGCAAATAATGCATGTCCATAGAAATGCAAATTGTACATTGAGGAATGCAATTGATTACTGCTCTGTGATTATTGATCAATTATGTATCAATTAAGCAAATTCATTTCATCATTCTTGGTTGGTATATGCTGTGGTCCGAATGTTTGTGTCTCTTCCAAATTCATATATGGAAATCTTAACCCTCAAGGTGATGGTATTAGAAGGTGGGATCTTTGGGAGGTGATTAGGTCATGAGGGCAGAGCCCCCATAATGGCTGTTACCATCCTTATAAAGTTGGCCCACGGGTGTTCATGGGAGGATGCAGCAAGAAGTTACCGTTTTTGAACCAGGAAGAGTGCCGTCAGCAGACTCCAAATGTACTGGTACCTTGATTTTGAAATTCCCAGCCCCCAGATCTGTGAGAAATAAATATCTGTTGTTTATAAGCTACCTAATTTATGATATTTTGTTATGGCAGCCCAAATGAATGGAAACAGCATACATATTTGTCTTTTTTTGGATTTTGCTTTGAACCGGTTGTACTGTCTTACTGATTCCCTCATTAACTAAAGAGTTAAATACAATCTTTGACACATATTTACCCCATGTTTGTATGAGAATCATGATTATACCCTTCTTTAAAATTTATGTTTTATTAATGCTAGGAGTTTTTATCAATTTATCCATAAAAATATTGGGAAATACTCAAGTCCAAAATAAATGTCTAAAGACCATACTCAAGGTCTGGCCATGTCATAACAAATGTAACCAAACCAATTACAGTGAAACTGTACCAGCTTAAGGATATATATGAGTCACTGTGGCAGAATACATGCCCTGAATTCCAAGATATTGGATAGAAGCCACTTATATCTTGAGATTGTTCCTAAGAAGAAATCTATTTTTCACATTTTTGTTATTAATGGTGAGGAATGAAAGGGAACTTCTATATTTATACTGTGAAATATGCAAGGATATGGAATTGTCTGGTGGGAAGCCTTAGCATGGAGCTTGGTCATCAAAAGAGGTATTGTAGGACCTGCAGTGGCAAGTGGGCCTTGAAAAGGGAGCTTTACAGCATGAAACAAAAAGAACTAAAAGAATAAATGTAGCTGCTTTAGCTTCAATTGATAGGTCAAAGTTGTGGGTCGAGCCTTGATAAGAAATGAAGTTGCTATGTTGGAATCAAGGGGAAGAAATAAACAAGGGGGACTGGTGTTTTGTAGCAAAAAAGGAGAGGCGTTTATATGAGAATGGTAATGATCAACTTTAGGATGGCTGTAATTAGGTGTCCAGCTTCTGTAGTTAATTTTAATTATAACCTTCTGGCATCATGGTTTTGTCAAGGGGAAAATACTTTGAGGGAGTACAGTGCATTGAATCCTGTGAGTGTTACATGTCAGGATAGGCACGTGGCCCTCAAGAAAAGAAAATGGTTTTTTCAAAAGCAAGTAGCCTGTGTATCTGTCACTTCTAGGGAAAAAGTTGATTATAGAATCCTATCTGTCTTCTAGAGAAATGTATGCCTAGAGTGGAGAAAGGTAGCCCTGCACTCAAGTTAAATCATAGCTTCCCCTCCTTCCATTTGTCTTATTTCTAGTCAGACCAAGCAAACTGAAAGTTGTTTCTTGAATGGTACTTAGAGAGGGCACTGAGCAAGTAAATGCCCATTTTCAGTTATCTTTTCAACTATGATTTATTCATTGTAAATAAAAATGGGATATATGGCTCATAATCAGTTTTCTATAACTTAGGTTGGTCAACATTTTATATAATCAAGATTCTAGACTTAGAAATCTGAAGATAAGCTCCTGAATTTGTGTGCTTTCTTCAAGGCCCTGTGCCTGATCCCTGTCTAATGTCTATGGTGGGCTTTTTTTTCTTTAATATGCCTTTATAAAAACACCACACTTAACAACTTTTGCATTTATATGACTTACATAGCATAGCTTCATCTTTGCGTTAAAAGTCATTTCCCATTTCTGTATAATTTCTCCCCTAAAAGTATTCTTTTTGGAAGTGCCTAAATGTTTAATTGCATGTGACTTTTTTTTCATTGTGAAAATAAGCCTTCCCCCATATACTCTAAGAACCTAAAAGAAACTTGGGAGAAGTCCTTAAAATGTTTCTATTATAGTTTTCTACTCCTCTTCTTAAGAAATCTTTTTAAATGCATAGGGAAATGTTAGTGTTGCAGGCTTATTTTCATAGTAGTAGTAGGAAGAATGAGAAATGGGTCCATAAATACTATTGTCCAAGTTCTTGATGAAAAGAGATGGGAATGTTATTCAGATAATTCATACAGAATAGATGCAATCTATTTAAATCCCTTCTTTGCAAGTATTGAGGCTAGAAATCCTTCAGAGAATTGAGAACTCAAGGTAGAAACTGGTTGGGGACACGTGAAGCCAGAGAACAAGCTTTGCTTTCATACCTGGTAATGAAACTTCACCTAATGAAGTAACTTAGGTAAAAGTGGTGCTAAAGCATTTTCTTTTCAGTTTTTCACATTTTTAGAAAAACTAATGTCTTAGTTTAGGAAGTCAAATAATTTTTATTAGAAGCAAATGTTTGCGGCCCATCTATTCCTCTTCTGTTACAATGGAGTTTTTCTTCTTCTGCGAATAGCAATCCTTGCATGTGTACTCTAACCTTTTTCCCTTCTCAAAGTCATGATTCCATCAGCTCTCCATTTTCTGTCCTGCAACTTCAAACTCATGTTCTCTATTGGATCTTTCCACCACCAATCAAACATACTCTAGACTCTCCCATTATTGAAGAAAATGGGGTCATAAAGCAAATCGACCCAAATAATATGGTCAATTTATTAGATGTACATGTTGTCTTAGTGGGGTTTTATTTATTTTTCTCCTTACTCCAGTCAAGTTTCTGTCCACACACTTAACTACAATGACTTTTTTAAGGTCACAATACCCTGCACATGATTAGATCTGATAAACATGGTTTAATTCCCTCTTCATTTGACTTGTCAGGAGTATAGATCAATTGGCCTCCTCCTCCTTCATAAAAACATTATCTTCCCTTAACTTTTGTGACATCATAGTCTGTTTTTTCCCTACCTCTCTGGCTACCTCTTTATCTCTTTGTGGGCTACTGTCTTCTTCAAGCAAACTTGAAATACTGGCTGTTCTCAGGTCTCAGTCTTGACTCTCTCTCTAAGAATCAAGTCCCATATCTTTAAATATCTTCTATATTCTGATAGCTGTCAAACAAATTAATTTCTGAAGTCTAAGCCAATGTATCCAACTGACTACTTGACATCTTTATTTGGCTATCTCATAGGTATCTAAACATCCACAAAACTGCACTTCTCATTATCACTTCTAGCCAATCAATCTGCTTCTTCTCTACTCTCCCCCATATCTGTAAATTGTACTAGTGTCTCCTCATTTTTGGAGTCCAAAAATCCAAAAGCCATTCTTGAAGCAACTTGTTTTTCCCCTTTCCCCATTTAATTTATCCTCATGTTCTGTTGCTGCTACTTCCAAATTATGGCTCAAATTCAATCTCTCCACTCCCATCATATGTCTCTTGAACCAGTACAGTAGTGTCTTATTTTCTCTCCCCAAATCCAATTTTTTCCCCAAAGCTTGTCTTGTTCCTCTCAAATTAACTCCCCATAGAATGGCAATGATTTTATTAAATTGCAAATATGGTAGTTTCATTCTTCTGTTTAAATTCTTCAGTGTATATCCATTATCCTTAGAACAAAGAACATAATCCTCCAAATGACTTACAATGCATGACCTGTCTCTTTCATACTTCTCTATTTCATCCTTCATTATGCTGCAGCTACACTGATCTTCTAAGTTTCTTCCTGCCCTATAGGTCCTTTGCACATTCTGCTCTCTATCCGTAGCACACCCCTCACACCACTCTTTTCTTGAGTAACTCTTCACTGATCCTTCAGGTTCAAGCTTAAATGCCACTTTCTCAAGAAGGATTTCTTTTAGTCCTCATGCTAGATTAGTTTGCTCTGGTATACACTCTCATAAAACTCTCTGTATTAGCATTCAATGCTTAGTGTTGTTTATAAGGATGAACCCTAAAGAGAAAGTCCCTAAGTTCAGGAACCATGACTGTTGGTTCAGTACCATATCTGCTTCACCTTGCACAGTTCCTGGTAGGTACTCAAATATATTTTCTAAATGAAATCTTAGTTTTGAGTGTGGGTGGATCCAGAAACGAGAGATTAAATGTATTGCTCAGATCTAATAAAATATGTGTGAACAAACTGATGTCTCTAACACTGAGAAAAAAATCACTCAGGAATAATGGAATAATTAGATGAAGTCTATTTATTTAAATTTAATTTTCCTTTTAGGCAAGATGTATTTTTTTTCTGATCTGAAAAATAATGCCTAAAAGTCTCAAATCCAGCTAGTCATAAAATAATGAATGTTAAACTGTAGCTCTGACTCAACAAGACATGACTGTACATAATCAGTAATTAGCATGCTATTCATTACTGTAGAGTTTGTGATACATTGAGATGGGGTGGGCTGAAATGGCCCTGATCATTAAAAATAAATTATTTCTGTAAATAAGATTTCAACTGAAATGTTTGAAACACATAGAGTACCTACCCTGTTTTCAAATAAACACTATGTACTATATATACTATACAAAATGGCTGCCTTAGTTGCATATCATCATGCTTATTGTTAAAATGCATGCAAGTTTGGAAAAGAAACTAATGATCCATTCTTTAATCAAGAGAAAATTATTTACAGTTTGCTAAACTTCTTTTCAATTGCATGTATTGTGTGTGTGCACATGCAAATGTATATATGCGTGTATGTCTAAGAATCCAGTGTTCCTCAAACCTGCATGCACATTGGAATAACCTGGGCAGCTTTTAAAACTTACCAAAGGACAGAGCTCATTTCAGACCAATTTCATGTGAATTTCCATGGGTATCATCCCCAGAGCTTTATGCTTTTTAAGTTCTTAGGTTGATACTAATGCTACACTGGGCTGGACATTGCTTCTCGTTGTTTTGTTATTTGTTTTTTTTTAAAGTAGAATCACAGATTTATTCACTTAGGTGCACTACATTGTATTTAACTATATCTCTATTGTTTTTAAAATATTTTAATAATTATTTGAAAATTATGAGCATATATTATATGATAACATGACATGATTTCCTTAGGTCATGTTCCTAAAAGTGAAATTGTTTAGCATTAGGTACAAACCTGCACGTTGTGCATACGTACCCTAAAACTTAAAGTATAATAACAATAAAATTTAAAAAAAGTGAAATTGTTATTTTTTAAAGGCGTAATTTTGATAAGTTTCTCATCAAAAGAACCTTATCAAAAGGCATAATTTTCTAAATATTTTCAAATTATTTATTTAAGAAGTGTACCAATTTAACTCTTAAAAGGAATATACAAAAATGTTCATTTAATTTTACCAGTACCAACGTTGTATATTATTTTAAATAAAAGAGGCTAATTTTTAATTCAAAACTAATAAATATATGTATGTATGTGTACAGTGTCATGTTTTGATACAGGTATACATTACGGAGTGATTAAGTTAAGCCAATTAACATATCCATCACCTCATATGCTTATCATTTTTTTGTGGTAAGAACATTTAAAGTCTACTGTTTTAGCGATTTTGAAATATGCAATAAATCATGATTAATTATAGTCACAATTCTGGGCAATAGATCACTAAAACTTTTTCTTCCTGTCTAAAATGTTGTACCCTGTGACCAACATCTCCCCGTTTCTCATCCTCCCTCCCAAACCTCCAACCCCCACACAGCCTTTGGTAACCACCATTGTACTCTCTATTCCTATGAGTTGGGCTTTTTTACATTTCACATGTGAATGACATCATGCAGTATTTGTCTTTTTGTGCCTGGCTTATTTCACTTGGCATAATGTCCTCCAGGTTCATACCTGTTGTTATAACTAACAGGATTTCCTTCTTTTTCTAAAGACTAAGTAGTATTCCCTTGTATATATATGCTATATTTTCCTTATCCGTGCATCCAGTGATGAACACTTGGGTTGAGGCCTATCTTGGATAATGTGAATAATGCTGAAATGAACACAGGAGTGCAAATATATCTTTAACACACTGACTTAATATCCTTTGGATATATATCCAAAAGTGAGACTGCTGGATTATATAATAATTTTATTTTTAGTTTTTTGAGGAACCTCCATACTGTTTTCCATAATGGTTGTACTAATTTACATTCCCACCAACAGTGTGCAAGTGTCCCCTTTTCTCTGCATCCTTACCAACACCGATTATCTTTCATCTTTTTGATAACAGCCATCCTAACAAGAGAGAGGTGATATATTTCATTGTAGTTCTAATTTGCATTTCCCTGATGGTTACTGATGTTGAGCATCTTTGCATATACCAGTTGGCCATTTGTACATCTTTCTTCACAAATACATAGTTGGGTACTTTGCTCATTTTAAGAATCATATTATTTGTTTTCTTATTATTGATTTTTCTGAGTTACTTATATGTTTTGCATATTAATTCCTTGTCAGTTGTATGGCTTGAAAATGTATTCAATCATTTTGTAGTTTGTGTCTTTGTTGTTTCCTTTGCTGTTCAGAAGCTTTTTAGTTTGATGTAATCCCACTTGTCTATTTTTGCTTTTGTTGCCTGTGCTATTGGAGTTATATCCAGGAAATATTTACTCAGAATAATGTAGTAGAGCATTTCTCCTATATTTTCTTCAAGTCGATTTATAGTTTCAAGTCTAATGTATAAGTATTTAATCCATTTTGAGTTGATATTTGTACATGGTGTGAGATGAGGGTCCAATTTTATTCTCCTGTGTGTGGATATGTGATTTTCTCTGTAACAGTTTTTGAAATGTTTTCATTGTGGGTCCATTTTAAGCTTCCTATTCAATTTTTAAAATTTTGAGTTCTAAAATTTTTCTCATTTTATTTTTTATTTAAAAATATTTAATGACAAAGACTGTATATATTCAAGGTGTACAACATGATGATTTGATATACGTATACATTGTATAACAATTATCACAATCAAATTAACAGTGCACAGCACAGGAGGTGATGAATGTGTTCACTAATTTTTCTTTTTTTTTGAGATGGAGTCTTGCTCTGTTGCCCAGGCTGGAGTGCGGTGGCACGATCTTGGCTCAATGAAACCTCCGCCTCCTGGGTTCAAGCGATTCTCCTGCTTTAGCCTCCTGAGTAGCTAGGATTTCAGGTGCGTGCCACCACGCCCAACTAATTTTTTTGTGTTTTTAGTAGAGACAGGTTTCACCATGTTGGTCAGGCTGTTCTTGAACTCCTGACCTTGTGATCCGCCCACCCTGGCCTCCCAAAGTGCTGGGATTACAGGCGTGAGCCACTGCGCCTAGCCAAATTTTCTGTTATTTTTAAATGCATTTCCTTTGTGTACATATGTATAGCAAGATGTATCATCCCTAGAGAAAATTGCAAAAAATATATAACAACAATAACTACTATAATTTAACATATCATGACATAACACAGCATGACATGACATAACAATTATAAAGATCACACATTTTTTATAATATCACAGCACAAGATAAGACTACCATACCACCAGTACCCCAGAAGCCATGTGCCTTTTCTCAATTTCATCCACTCACTGCCTCCACCCAGAGATAACTACAATTCTGAGTTTTGTGACAATGCCATATTTGCTTTTCTTTATCGTTTTATTTGTAAATACTTAGTTTAGTTTTGTTTGTTTTGGAAATTTATGTGAAATGAATCATACTACAGTTATATTTTTTCATGTCTTGTTTTTTGTCTGCTCAATTTTATGTTTCTGAGATTTATCCAGGTTGTTGCATGTACTGTAGGTCCTTTATTTTCATTGCTGTGTGGGATCCAGTTGTATAAATAAACCATAATTGACTTATTTATTTTCCTGATCATGGGCATAATTATGGATATGTTCATGAGCCTGAACAATACTATGGACATTCTTGCAGATATATTTGGGTGCATATGTACACACATTTCAATCTGGTTACACCTAAGATTGGAATGGCTCGGTTGTACAATAGGCACATCTATCACTTTATTAAATAATGCCAAACTGATGTCTGAGATAGTTGAACAATTTATACTCATATCAGCACTGTGTGTGTGTGTTCCTATTTCTCTGCATTTTCACCAACTTTTACCAGTTGTCAAACTGTCAAATTTTTTCCAATCCGAAGTCTGTTTAGTGGTTCCTCATTGCAGTTGCAATTTTCTTCTCTTTGATTAAAAATGAGATTGAGCTGCTTTTTAACATGTTTATTTCCATTTGTATATATTCTTAGAAGTATCTTCTAAATTGTTTGCCCATTCTTCTATTGTATTTCTGTCTTGGTGTCTCACAATTTTTTTAAATTTATTTTGTATTTTTTAATTGACAAGTAAAAATTATGTATATTTACGGTATACACCATGACACTTTAGAATGGCTAAATCAAGCTACATAACATATGCATTACCTCACAAACATCATTTTTGTGTGGTGAAAGCACTTAAAATCTATCCTGTTAACAATTTTCAAGTATAGAATATATTGTTATTAATTGTAGCCACTATGTGGTATAATACATGTCTTGGACTTATTTCTCCCATCTAATTGAAATTTTGTATCCTTTGACCAACATGTCCTCAATCTCCCCACACCCCCTCCAGGCTATGGTAACTACCATTAAACTTTCTTTTTCTATGAGTTTGAATCTTTCGTGTCCCACATATAAGTGAGATCGTGTGGTATTTGTCTTTCTGTGCTTGCTTATTTCACTAAGCATAATGTTCTCCAGATTCATCCATGTTGTCACAAATCACAGAATTTTTTTCTATTTAAAAGTGGAATAATATTCCATTGTGTATATGTATCACATTTTCTTTATCCATTCATCCACTGATGCATACTTAGGTTGTTTACATATCTCGGCTATTGTGAGTAATGCTGCAGTGAACATGGGAATAAAGATATCTCGTCAATATATTGAATATATACCCAGTAGTGAGATTGCAGGATTACATTTTTCTTCTATTTTCAGTTTTTTTGAGGACCCTTCATGCTGGTTTTTTATGACTCTAAGTTACATTTCCACCTATAGTGCACAAAAGGGTTTCCTTTTCTCCACGTCCTCACCAACACTTATTTTTCACGTATTTTTATAATAGCCCTTCTAATAGGAGTAAGATGATGTATCTCATTATGGTTTTAATTTGTGTTTCCCTGATGATTAGTGATGTAGAACACCATTTCATATAGCCATTGGACATTTGCATGTCTTCTTTAGAAAAATATCTATTCAGGTACTTTTCCTGTTTTTAATTGGGTTATTTCCTTATAATTGAGTTAAGTTCCTTATACGTTTTGGATATTAGCTTCTTACCAGAGGTATAGTTTGTAAACATATTTTCCCATTACATATGTTGTCTCTTCCCATTCCATACGTTATTGATTGTTCCCTTTGCTGTGCAGAAGCTTTTTGGTTTGATGTAATCCTGTTTGTCTATTTTTGCTTTTGTAGCCTGGGCTTTCGGGATCATGTAAAAAAATCTTTGCCCAGGCCAATGTCATGGAGCTTTTCACCTATGTTTTCTTGTACTAGTTTTACAGTTTCAGGTCTTACATTTAAGTCTTTAATGAATTTGAGTTTATTTTTGCATATGGTGTGAGATGAGGGTCTAATTTCATTATGCTGCGTATGGATATCTAGTTTTCCCAATGCCCTTTATTAAATAGACTGTCCTTTCCTCATTGTTTCTCCTTGGCATCTTTATTGAAAATCAATTGACAGTTAATGTGTAGATTTATTCCTGGGCTCTGTATTCTGTTTTATAGGTCTATGTGTCTGTTTTTAGGCCAGTACCATGCTGTTTCAATTGCCATATCCTTGTAGATTTTAAAATCAGGTAATGTGATGCCTCCAGCTTTGTTCTTTTAACTGAAGATTGCTTTGGCTTTTCTGGGTTTTTCGTGGTTCCATATAAACTTTAGGATTTTTTTTCAATTTCCTTGAAATATGACATCGGAATTTTGATAAAGATTGCATTGAATTTGTAGATTGCTTTGGTAGTATAAACATTTCAACAATATTGATTCTTCCAGTCTGTGAACATGGTATGTCTTTCCATTTATTTGTGCCTTCTTCCATGTATTTCTTCAATATTTTATAGTTTCCAGTGTACAGATCTTTCACTTCCTTGGTTAAATTGATTCCTAAGTATTGTATTTTATTTGTAGCTATTATAAATGGAATTGTTTTCTTGATTTATTTTTTAGATAGTTCATTGTTAGTGCATACAAATGCTACTGATTTTCGTATGTTGACTTTGTACCTTGCATCTTTACTGAATTTCTTTATTAGTTCTAAGTGTTCTTTTTTGTTGGAGTCTTCATTGTTTTCTAAGAATAAGTTAATGTCATCTGCAAGCAAACAGAGACAAAGAACTTCTTCCTTTCTGACTTAGATACCTTTTATTTCTTTCTCTTGCCTAACTCCTCTGGCTAGGACATCCAGTACTACATTGAATAAAAATTGCAAGAGTGGACATCCTTGTCTTGTTCCTCACCTTAGGAGAAAAGTTTTCAATGTGGCATTGTTGCATAAGATGTTAGCTGTTGGCTCATTGTAACTTTGTTGAGGTGCTTTCCTCTTATGCCTAATTTTTTCAGAGTTTGTAGTATGTTACATTTTGTTAAATGCCTTTCCTCCATCTATTGACATAATTATATGGTTTTTATCCTTCATTCTGTTAATGTGGTGTATCACATTGATTGATTTGCATATGTTGAGCCATCCTTGAATCCAAGGTATAAATCCCATTTGATGATGGTGAATTATTCTTTTAATATGTTTTTGAATTTAGTTTGCTAATATTTTTGAGGACTTTTATGTCTGTGGTCATTCTTGTAGTATCTTTGTTTGGCTTTCTTCTCAAGGTAATGCTGGCCTTGTAAAAAGTGTTTGGAAATTTTACCTCCTTTTCATTTTTTGTTTTCTGAAGAGTTTAAGAAGCATTGGTATTAGTTCTTTTTTAAACGTTTGCTAGAGTTTAGCAGCACAGCCATCATGTCCTTGGCTTTTCTTTGATGTGAGATCTGTTATAACTGTTTCAAACTCTCTGCTTATTATTCATTTGTTTATATTTTCTATTTTTCCATGATTCAGTCTTCTGTGGTCATGAAAGGTACTTGATATGATCTCAATCTTCTTAAATTTGTTAAAACTTGTTTTTTAGCCTAACATATGAATTATCCTGAAGAATGTTCTGTGTACACTTGATGAAGATATGTATTCTCCTGCTCTTGGATGGGATGTTCTGTGTACACTTGATGAAGATATGCATTCTTCTGCTCTTGGATGGGATGTTAGGGTCATCTGTCCCCAAAGTATAATTCAAGTCCATTGTTATCGTGTTGATTTTATTTCCAGATAATCTGTCCATTGCTAAAAGTAGGGTGCTGAAGTTATCTACTGTTATTATATTAGTGTATCTCTCTTCAGATCTATTAATATTTGTCTTTTTTTTGAGACGGAGTCTTGCCCTGTCGCCCAGGCTGGAGTGCAGTGCTGCGATCTCGGCTCACTGCAAGCTCTGCCTCCTGGGTTCATGCGATTCTCCTGCCTCAGCCTCCTGAGTAGCTGGGACTACAGGCGCCCACCACCACACCCGGCTGATTTTTTGTATTTTTGGTAGAGACGGGGTTTCACCGTGTTAGCCAGGATGGTCTCAATCTCCTGACCTCGTGATCCACCCGCCTCGGCCTCCCAAAGTGCTGGGATTACAGCCATGAGCCACCGTGCCCTGCCAATATTTGTTTTATTTATTGCTTTATATATTTAGTTGCCCCAGTGTTTGGTGTATATGCATTTACAGTTGTTATATATTCTTGATAAATTGATCTCTTTATCATTATATAATGACCTTTGTCTTGCTTTATGGCTTTCTACTTAAGGTCTATTTTATCAGATGTGAGTAGAGCTACCTTTGCTCTCTTTTGATTTCCATTTGTGTGAAATATCTTTTTCTGTATGTTTACTTGCAGTCTCTGTGTGTTCCTGCTAGTAAAATGAGTCTCTTTTAGATAGCATATAGTTGGGGCTTATTTTTTTTTTTTTATCTTTTGAACCACTCTATATCTTTTGATTGGACTATTTAATCTATTTACATTCAGGGTAATTATTGATAGGTAAAAACTTACTATTGCCATTTTCTTAATTATTACTGGTTGTTTTGTAGATCTTGTGTTTCTTCTTCTCTTGCTGTCTTTCTTTGTGATTAGATGATTATGCTTTTATTTCTCACTTTTTTATCTTTTGTATATGTATGATAGTTTTTGCTTTGTAGTTGCCATGAGACTTAGGTAAAACACTTTATACTGTAACAGGCTATTTTAAGGTGATAACAAGCTAATTTTGATCTCATAAAATAACTCTACACTTTTACTTCTCCTCCCTCACATTTTCTGTTTTTGATATAACAATTTACATCTTTTATATTGTGTATTCTTTCACAAATTAATGTAGCTATTACTATTTTTCATAGTTTTGTATTTTAACCTTCAAACTAAAAATATAAGTGTTTTACATGCCACCATTACAGTATTAGAGTATTCTGTATTTGACTATGTTCTTACTTTTCCCAGTGAGTTTTATAATTTCGTGTTTTCATGTTACTAATTATTGTCCTTTTCTTTTAGCTTGAAGAATTCCCTTTAGCATCTCTTACAGGTCAAGTCTTGTGGTGATGAACTTTCTTAGCTTTTGATTGTCTGGGAAAGTCTTAACTCTCCTTCATTTATGAAGAACAGTTTAGCCAAATAGTCATCTTGGTTGGCAGTTCTTTTCCTTCAGCATGTTGAATATGTCATCCCATTTTCTCATGGTCTGTAAGGTTTCTGATTAGTAATCTGCTGCCAGCGTTACTGTGATTTACTTCTTATTTGTGATTTACTTCTTTTCTCTTGCCTTTTTTAGGATTCTCTCTTTGTCTTTGATTTTTGATCACTTGATAATAAAATGTCTTGGTGTAGTCTACTTTGGATTAAATCTGAATGGAGACCTTTGCTCTTCCTTTACCTGCAAATGCATATCTTTCCCAAGATTTTGAAAGTTTTCTGCTATTATTTTTAAAAATAAGTTCTCTACTCTTTTATCTCTCTCTTCTCCTTTTTGAACTCTTATAACTTGAACCTTTGCTCTTTTCATGCTGTTCCATAAATCCCACAAGCTTTCTTCATTCCTTTTCATTCTTTTGTTTCTTTTTTCTTCTCTGACTATATATTTTCAAATAACCATCTGTTTCAAAGAGGCTCAACAGTGGCCACTTTTTGGGAGAGGAAAGTGCATCTGTATCTCCCTTTTGTGTGTTTCCCAGCAGGTATGGCTATTGGTTACCTAAATAGCAAGAGATGCAGGTGTTCTCTGCAGTGCAGGCCTCTGGGGACCATAGTGGCTTTCACCAAGTGACTGATATCAATAGCCTCCACCTTTGTTTTTGCTCCTAGCCATCTCCTGGCATCTTGGGTATGCCATTGTTTGTTTTTTCCTTTTTTTTTTTTTTTCTTCACAAAGTCTCACTCTGTTGCCCAGGCTGCAGCGCAGTGTGTGATCTTGGCTCACTGCAACCTCCACCTCCTCAGTTCAAGCGATTCTCCTGCCTCAGCCTCCTGAGTAGCTGGGAATACAGGCGCCCACACCACACCCAACTAATTTTTGTATTTTTAGTAGAGACGGGGTTTCGCCATGTTGGCCAGGCTGGTCTTGAACTCCTGGCCTCAAGTGATTTGCCCGCCTCGGCCTCCCAAAGTGCTGGGATTACAAGCCTGAGCCACTGTGCCCAAATGTGTATGCCAATTTCACCGGCAATCCTTTGTATGTGGTGGACATCCTACCTGTTTCTTTGTTTCACTGTGTTGCTGCAGATTCTTTAATGAGCCCTTGAGTCCTCTCTGGGCTATTTTTTGTTTGTGGATCTTGTTGAGTGTGTGTGTGTATGAGAAAGAGAGAGAGAAAGAGAGAGAGAGCGTGTGTGTGTGTGTGTGTATGTACTTATACATACATGTATTTTGTGAGGTGATGAAGACTGGTGTCTCCTACTCCACCATATTAGTGATGTCACCCTATCATAAAGTTTTTAACATTTTCTGGATACTAGTCCATTTTCAATTATTTATATTTTCTTTTTGAGTAAATTTTAATCAATTATCAATTTTATCTGTTTTTGTAATATACCTTTCAAATCTCTACTGTATTTGTAATTGTACCACTTTTTAATTCTTAGCATTATTTTTTTCTAGACTAGTTAAGCCTAAGGTTTTAAAATTTCTGTTAGTCTTTTCAAAGTGCTACTTTGGGTTTTTATTAATCTTCACTATTGAATGCTATTGTTCTATTTTATCAGTTTTATTTTTATATTTTTTATTTCATTTCTTCTTTTGTTATTTGGCTTATTTTGCTATCATTTAAAGAAATTATTTCAAGGGTGTTTTTATTGTCAGATTTTCTTTATTTCAATACAGTAGACAAGATATTTAAGCCTATAAATATTTCTCTGATATTCATCTTACTATACTCTACAATATTAATATTCCATTTTAATCACTGACCACATCTAAATGTCTAATATTTTCTATCATGATTTTTTCTTTGCTCCAAGTGTGTAGAAGTGACTTTTTAAAATGTCCCAAATATTTTTAAAAATCATATTTATATTTTCAATTTCTGATTTTTAAATTTCATTTTTATTGTATATATTTAAGTTGTACAGCATGATATTTTGATATAAATATACAATGTTTGAATAAATGTGATCAGTTGTGGAAAGATGTAGGAAAACATTGGAAATGAGAGAAAAAGAGGAAAAAATGAACAGAGTTAAAGAATTAAGAAGGGAAAATGAAGATACTGAACCAATGTCCTCAGACTCCTGAAGTCACAGATTGGTTGAAATCATCTTCAAGGTGCATTATTTTCTCAAAAGTTATAATTTTTTAGGTGATATGGTGTGGCTCTTAGTCCCCATTCAAATCTCATCTTGAATTGTAATCCAAATTGTAATACCTGTGTGTTGGGGGAGGGGCCTTGTGGGAGGTGATTAGATCATGGGGGTGGTTCCCCCATGCTGTTCTCATGATAGTGAGTGAGTTCTCATGAGATCTGATGGTTTTAGAAGCATCTAGCGTTTCCCCTGCTGGCACTCAGTTTTCTCTCCTGTCATCATGTAAAGAAGGATACGTTTGCTTCCCTTTCCACCATGATTGTAAGTTTCCTGAGGCCTCCCAAGCCCTGTGGAACTGTCAGTCGATTAAACCTCTTTACTTCTTTACTTTATAAATTACCCAGTCTTGGGCAGTTCTTTATGGCAGCATGAGAACGGACTAATACACTAGTTATTAATAACACAAACTTTAGGCGCAGTTCCTGATAATGTTAAAGTTTGCATAATTTGCCTGTTTCTAGGCAATCATATATCTCTAAGGCTGTGAAAAAGCCCTGTAAGTGAAAAAAAAAAAAAAAAAAAAAACAGAAACCCAGAACCAAAACCAAAACCAAAACCAAAACCAAGCCTTGTAAATCAAATGAGTTTTTCTAATGTTATTTCAGAGGTAGCATTACAAATCAATGCTTTTTGGCTGCAGAGCAAAACTATTTAAATTTAAAAAAATACTTAAAAGTTTGTAATATTTGTCATGGTTATTTACCTTGGCATTTACATCTTTTGTCCTATTTCCAAAAAATCTTCATTTATGATAACTGTTTTTGGTAGGAATCTATGGAAATGGATAATAGAAAAAAAAGATTAGTAGAGGCGTATTATAAAGCTTATTGAATTATGGAATAAAAGCCATTAAAATTGCTTTAAAGTAAAATTTAATACTATGTAATTCAATTCACTACTAACAACTTTAAAAAATATAAACAAGCGTAAAGATATAAAATCTGGATGGAATAATAATAGATCTAATATTATTTAGATATTTATCTCTCTCCTACAGATAGAAAGGTATTGATTAAACTGTTAATTTTGAATTTGTTGTAGATATGCATGGAGTTGTGGGAAATAATACTCAGAGGCCTTATGTGATCTTTACCCTGTTTAGGTATATTTTTAATTTTCAAGTTGGTTGCATAAACTATTCATTAGTCAACAGATACTGGACAAAATCTACCATTGGACTGACATTTTTTCTGTTTTTGGTCGAAAAATAAAATGCCAAAATATATGAAATACTAACAACAAATACACAAATAGAATATGTATTCTTCTATCGTTGGGTAGAGAGTTTTAAAGACATCACTTAATTAGAGTTGGTAGATAATTTGGGAGTTCTGGTGTTAGGTGCATACAAATTTAGGATTGATAATTCTTGATGGATGGGCTCCTTTGTCACTACTTAATTTCCCTCTTTATTCCTGGTCACACTCATTGTTCTGATCCCAGGAATACAAAGTTGAATTAACATTTGGAAATAAATCAATATAACCACCATACTGCCAAATACAGCAGAAAACCCATATAAGCACACAAAATGTGCAGAAAAAAATGTGATAAAATTCAATGGACATTTGTGATTTAAAGAAACAAAACAAACAAAACTGTCTGCAAACTAGGAATAGAAAGAAATGTCTCCAAGCTGGTAAACATCATCTGTGGAAAGCCCACAGCTAACATAATACTTAATGGTAAAAGATTGAATGATTTTTCCCCTAGGACAGAGAGTAAGGTATGGATATCTACTTTCACCATTACTATTTAATGTTCTATTAGAGATCTCAGCCTCAATGATGAGGCAATAAAAAGAAATGTAAAGACCTAATGATTAGAAATGCAAGAAAACTGTCACTATTTATAGATGACATGATTATATATATATATATATATATATATATATATAAACACTGTAGGATATTCAAAAAATGGAACCAGTATGTTAATTTAGTAAAATAACAAGATATAAGCTCATTATATGCAAAAGGCCATTGTATTTCTATGTGCTATAAACAAATATTTGGAAAGTTATATTTAAAAATGCCACAAGATCATAAATAACATACCTAAGAATATACATAATGAAAGAAATGCTTTCCTCTCAATTGCTGAGAGAAATGAAAGGGCACCTAAATAAATGGAGCAAAATAGAATGTTCGTGTATTTGAAGAATAAATATGGTTGAAATGTCAATTTCTCTAAATTTATCTAGTAAAACATTCTGAATCAAAATTTGACTTCTAGATATCTGCACATAAACACAAACACACAATGAAAATTATATGCACAGAATGACTTGTCCAAGAACATTCATATCAACCTTTTCATGGCAGTCAAAATGTGAAAGAACCTAAGTGTCTATTTACAGGAGAATGGATAAACAAATTAAGTGTATTCTTATAAAAGTATGTAAAGTCAGCAATATGAAAGGAATGAGTTTACTGAAACACAATGACATGGATTGATGTAAAATCAAAGAAACACAAATTTAAGTTGAGTAAAAGAAGCCAGACACAAAGGAGCACAGACTCCATTGAAGTCCAAGAACAGACAAAACTAAGTTCTATTGATTGAAATGAAAAGTGGTTGCCTTTGGGATGACTGCCTCTAAAAGGACAGAAGAGAACTTTCTGGGATAATATAGATGTTCTATTTTTGGTTTTGCATGGGCGCATGCAATTATCAAAACTCATCAAACTTCAGGTTTCTGCTTTTGTTTTGTATAAATCATATATCAATAAATTAATGTTACCTAGACTATTATCACTCACCAATTTATTGGCCTCATGAATTTTGAGAAAAAAATATTCTGGGACATTTAAAAACTCATTAACACTATACATGCAAGTCATAGAGATAGTAAGCAAGAAAAGCTTTTCAAAAAATGACTAATCTTTTGGACACTGGACATTGGCAGAGAAAAGTTCAGAAAGGAAGCTGCCCACTGATGAACATTGTATGACAATTGCTTCCCTCCCCAGGGTTGCTCCAACTGCCTTAAGGCTGTGTGGTTAGAATTCAAAATATCTGACAGGAATGTGCTTGACATAGTTACAATGATCTCCATCACTGCTTCAGCAAGAGTAATGTTTTAATGTCTTTTTTTTCTTTCTCCTTAAACTATGCTGTTAGCTTTAAGCCTCGGGGCAGAAGCACAGTAAAGTGGATAACTAACTGAAATATTTAAAACAACCAGACAGCAGTATTCATGAACCAGCACAATGACATAGCAGAGAAAATCTGCCTCCTCAATAACAGCATTTGTTAGATTAGGAAAGACACTTTTAGATTGAGAACTCATCAAGGACAGGAATTTGTCTTTTATTTCATGTAACATGTCATATGTCACAATGTTAGGCACACATGTTCAAGCACAATTTTAATATAAGCGGGAGCAATGCTGTCTAAATGTTCTTCATGGGGATATATCAGTAAATTAGCTTTTGTCACAATGATGTTGCATAACATACCACTCCAAAATTCGGTTGCTTAAAACAACAATCGTTTATTCTCAGAGATTTGTAGTTGGCTTGGGCTCCGCTCTGCTGACTCATGCACTTATCGGGGAGGAAATGCAAAGTCACATGGCAAAGGGTTTGCATACCGGGAAGGGTGAAGCATTGGAGCCAGTGATGTAATTTACTACATGAGGATCTTAAATTTTAAATAAAAATTCTAGGAAGCCTGTTGGTAAAGTATGAATGTAAGAGCATATTGCCCTACTGAATCACCTTGATTATATACATCAAAGTAAACCAAGAGTTTTGGAACATTATTGCCTGGAATATGAAGTCTTGTCTGGAGTGTAAATTTCTCTGCCTGCTTCACTACTTTTTAAAAATAGATCTATAGATCAATTTTGGGGTAATTGAGATCTAAACAATATTGAATCTTTCTATCCATAAACACAGTATGTCTTTCAATATATAGTGAGATTCCCATTACCTTTTGCTTTTAATTTTAGAGTTGATTTGAAACTCAATTATATAGAGCATGTGCGCTCTCTCTTTCTCTCGCTCTCTCTCTCTTTCCCCTAAAGAAGAAACATTTTTATTATTTGTAGATGTAAATAATTCTACTCCTTAATTTGCTCCCAAATTGGGACATAGAGTCCCTTGGATAATAAGCTGCCTAAATTCTGTAGCTTTGGTTTGAGTGCACTGAAGAATATGAAAACTTCATACCACAGATCCTGACAACTAAGTCTAAACTTCAATCCTATTCCCAATACCTACCCTGCCTCATATTATAACTGACAGCATTAAGGGTGATAGGGACATGCCTGAAAGGGCAGAGTGATAAAGCAACTCAAGTGGTATGATGGTTTTTGGTCTTACACATGATCAGCTCCAGAATTTACTTATTATTAAAAAGTATTTATCAATACACAGTGCCTTATGTACTAGACTCTATACACATAATCTTCTATTCTTTCTTGGATGATAAATTCCCCTACCTATTTACCTATTGTTTTAGCAACCAGATTAACATTCTATGGTCATATTAAGTATGGGATTGCAAAGATTTACACAAAAATTGAAGATTAAAAAATGCCACAGCCTTTCGAGTTTTCATAATCAAATCTGAAGGGTAACGTGCAGCTCAGTCTGTTTTCAAAAGTTGTCAATATACCTCAGGATCACTTTAGTTACCTCTCCACCTTGATGACTATAGGACACTGGTGCCTAAATAAAGGACCTGATGGATCTGGCTCGCTTAGGGAGTTAGGAAGCCATGTTTTCCAGTTATCCAAGTTTGTATTTTTACCCTGGTGAGTGAAGGAACATAATTGTAACCACTGGGGAGTTCAAGTTTTGAAATACAAAGTCTTCTTTCCATCCCAAGATTGAGATAGTGGACTTGTGCCACATCACAAAGCAAGGAAAGAGAGGAAGAGGATCACAATAAGTGTTGTGGTAATTTTGTATGATGTCATCCAAGATCTCCCTCTGAAACAGTAGGGGATTTTGAAGTATCCCTTATAAGGCTAGCCCAGCTTGGTGACGGCATGGGCTATCTCAGTGAATGTTCTACAAAGAGCAATTCCCCAGAAGTAGTACCAATATCAGATGACTCAGCTACCCAGGAGTATGGAACTATTCTAGAAAGCAAGGGAATATCCACAATTCATAGAGGAGCCAATAGAGCTACTTTCAAGAGTAGCATATGAGAATCCTCTATGCTAGGACCTTCCCATGCCTTAGAAATTGTGACCCACCAGAGATACTGGTGGAAAAAGCCACTTAAATTAGAGAAGCTGCTAAAAATCACAAATAACTTAATAAACTACTTCCATGGAGAATATTTCACTGACAGGAACTACCATCAGAATTTCTTTTTGGCAAGAACCATTCCTGGGAACATAAAATGGCTTTGAACTCAGGAAATTCATGTGCTGTGGTCTTCTCTGGCATTATGATATGTGTTATTATCTTTCCTCATGCATAAGAAGATTTGATTTTATATTGGCCTATCAATAGAGTTCTCAATGAGAAAAAAACAATAGCAATATAGCAATTATTTTCACCAATATGACAAGAACCAACTTAGAATTGGAAGCCCCTAAACTTTGCATGTGGATTAATTAGTTACAGTAGCCTTGAATTATATCCCATATTTTGGAGCCCAGTTGATTCTGAGAATAGAGGTTTATACAGAGATGGACATGTCTGGACCTACAAAATGGAATTGTGTTTGTCTATTTCTCTTAGTTTTTAAGGTTTTCACTGAAATGCACTTTTGACAGTAGACAGAGTATATCAGCCGCATACGGATATTCAGCTTAATTTTATGAGAGGCAGTAGAGTAGAAGATGATAGCTGTAGTTTAGAGGAATTCACTTTGATAAATGTGGATGTTGCTAATGCAAATTTAATTGGAATTGATGAATTTTCAGAACTTGATGTCTTGCCTGATCGTTAGCAGAATGTGTAGGGAAATAAGAATGTGTAACATAAAAGGATATTTTGTCCTTTTAAAAATTTCAATTAACATCCTCACATCATGCTTGTCTTTAAATAGAAGCCAAATATGTTCTGGATCTGTAATATAACACATTTTCTGCTATCCATGTTACATAGCTTGCAACAATAACCAATCTAATAACTGTGGCATTGTCTCTGCAAAGATTACGGGTAAAGATTAAAAGCTGTCCTCACAAAAATAAAATCTTATAACATTCGAGTTTGTTTAATCTTCAGTTGTCTGTGGTAGAGAAGACTCATGTAAACTTGGGACTGAGGCACATGTTGAACCTCTCTGGACATCTCTCAGTTTATCCTTGGAGTGCAAGTAATCTGGATCTTCATAGAGCACATCATTTTTCAACCTTTGTTTTTGAAAAGCTATGAGTGCCATTTTTTACCATATCAGAAAAAAAATCTGAGTGCCCATATGTTATTTTTATACTTCCTGGATTTCTGTCTTAAGGCACAAATAGCCAGATAGTACATAGATACTAGTTACTAACCTGTGGTTATATATGGGAAAGTAAATTTGAGTTCCATTTCCAAATGCATCAACAACAACTACAGTAGGAGGATGCACTCATCTTCTCCCCAGTTCTAGGACTCAGACAATGGTTTCCATGTCTTATATATGGACTCAAGAAGAGTGAAGTATAGAAAAATAAGAGGCCAGGATAGGAGCAACAGGGGTTGGGAAGAGAAAAGAGACACACACCTGGTAAGCAAATAAGTTATGTATAGGGAACTGCCTCTAAATCCACCATAGGCATTTCGTTATTGAGAATTCCTATTTTCTATTTAAAATTAAAATCCTTCACTGAAACATTTTCTATAACTTTTTCCTCTAAATAAATTGAATTTGTAATGCTCTAAGCTGTCAAGAAATACATTTTGGAAGTTACTTGCATTTCTCTGAAACGCAGTTGATACATGAAAATAAATCCAGATTACTGCTGCTTATTCTTTTCTTTCATATGAATTCTAAACATCTAGAGTTAGTCATTTACATTTGTTTGTTATAAATTATTAAGTCACTCTTAAAACCACCATATGTAGTTTTCTTGAGTAGTCAACTATTAAAAAGATATGCTTTGTAACAACCAACTACAAAAATCTTGGTGGCATATACTGATAAATATTTATTTCTCACATTCTCGCATGTCTGAGAGTAGGCCGTAAGTTGGCTGAGCTAAACTAAGCTTGACTGTCATGATTTGGCTGGGGCAGCTCTATTCCTTATATCTTTCATTCCCCTCCTGAGATCAGCAGGAGTTTTTTTTTTGTTTGTTTTTTGTTTTTTATAGTAATGGCAGAAGTGCAAGAGAATAAACCTGATCATATACAAGCGTGTCTAGCATTTTAGACACATGACTTCTGCTGTCATTCCATTGGCCAAAAAATGTCACATTATCTAACTCCAAAACAAGGAGTAGGGAAATCAACTTCACCTCTTTAGCTGGAAAAACTAAAAAGTTACATGGAAAATTGTCTGCCTGGAATCAGAGAGGAATAAAGAATTGGGGCTATTAATGTTATCTACTATACCTTATAAACTCATATGGGACATATCTTCTTTATTTCTCTTTGTAGAGGTGCATACATGCATATGTATGCACAAATGTATGCACACACATATACAGTGTCCTTAACTAAATGATAATGTTTTCTTATGGGGAAAGGTAAATCTATCTTAAGTAAACATAATTTTGAGAGGAAACCAATTGGTAAGGAAGGAAAGCAACAGCAGACAAACTAGCTAGAAAACCTGAATCAGTTTTTGTGATCAGGATTCTCCCTGCTCTCTCTCTTCCTCTCTCTCTCCCCCATACACATTCACAGCAGCTTCCTTGAAGTTGTAGTGTATAAGAACAGGACATTTAAAAGTATTCAAATAACCTTCTCAGATAGGACATTTTTCAGTAGTTTCTTTGAATATATATATCAGTCATGAAAATAATCCTCATTTCTTTGTACCAAAAAAAATGATCAAATGAGTTTCAGTTGTTGTGAAAATGGCATTGGGAAATTGCCTTGAGTAAATCAGCAACATAGAGGAGGGAAAAGCCCACACACTCAGTAGGCATATCTTTCTCAGAATCCTATGTATTGCAAAGAGATAGATAAGTAAATGCCTCCAAGGAAATCTCAGTCCAGCCTTGCTCAGGTACCTGAGTCACTCTTTAACATCACCAGTATGACACTTTCAATTTTTCAAGAGGTGAGATAAATCACCAAGCCTCACAGCTATGAGTATCATGCCGTGTTCTGCAACACCGCCAGATCTCACCACCCTCATCAGTCCAATCACAGAAAGCAGCAGTTACTCATCAAAGAATTTTCTCCCCTTCAGCCCTGACCTTTAGTCATTGCTTAGCTTATCTCTCAGTGAATCCCCTCTGCATGCTAGCCCCCATTTTTTGTTTTTTTTTTTGCTTATGTCCTCATTACCATTTCTTAGGTTATTGACAACAATTTATGAAAACAACCTTTTCCCTCTTCCTACTCCTCTAATTGAATCTATCCTGTATACTATTCCCATAGGCTTTTTCTATTATTATTATACTTTAAGTTCTGGGGTACATGTGCAGAACGTGCAGATTTGTTACATAGGTATACACATACCATGGTGGTTTGCTGCATCCATCAACCCGTCATCTACATTAGGTATTTCTCCTCCCCCCTCCCCCCACCCCAAAACAGGCCCCAGTATGTGATGTTCCCCTCCCTGTGTGCATGTGTTATCATTGTTCAACTCCCACTTATGAGTGAGAACATGCGATGTTTGGTTTTCTGTTCCTGTGTTAGTTTGCTGAGAATGATGGTTTCCAGTTTCATCCATGTCCCTGCAAAGGACATGAACTCATCCTTTTTTATGGCTGCATAGTATTCCATGGTGTATATGTGCCAGATTTTCTTTATCCAGTCTATCACTGATGGGCATTTGGGTTAGTTCTAAGTCTTTGCTATTGTGAATAGTACCGCAATAAACATAAGTGTGCATGTGTCTTTATAGTAGTGTGATTTATAATCCTTTGGGTATATACCCAGTAATGGGATTGCTGGGTCAAATGGTATTTCTGTTTCTAGATCCTTGAGGAATTGCCACACTGTCTTCCACAATGGTTGAACTAATTTACACTGCCACCAACAGTGTAAAAGTGTTCCTGTTTCTCCACATCCTCTCCAGCATCTGTTGTTTCCTGACTTTTTTTTTTTTTTTTTTTTTTTTTTTTTGAGACAGAGTCTCTCTGCTCTATTGCCCAGGTTGGAGGGCAGTGTTATGATCTCAGCTCACTGCAACCTCCGCCTCCCAGGTTCACGCCATTCTCCTGCCTCAGCCTCCCGAATAGCTGGGACTACAGGCGCCCACCACCATGCCCGGCTAATTTTTTGTATTTTTAGTAGAGACGGGGTTTCGCCGTGTTAGCCAGGATGGTCTTGATCTCCTGACCTCATGATCTGCCCGGCTCGGCCTCCCAAAGTGCTGGGATTACAGGCGTGAGCCACCATGCCCGGCCCCTGTTGTTTCCTGACTTCTTAATAATAGTCATTCTAACTGGCGTGAGATGGTATCTCATTGTGGTTTTGATTTGCATTTCTCTAATGACCAGTGATGTTGAGCTTTTTTAAATAAGTTTGTTGGCTGTATAAATGTCTTCTTTTGAGAAATGTCTGTTCATATCCTTTGCCCACTTTTCGATGGGGTTGTTTTTTTTCTTGTAAATTTTGTTTAAGTTCCTTGTAGATTCTGGATATTAGCCCTTTGTCAGATGGATAGATTGCAAAAATTTTTTCCCATTCTGTAGGTTGCCTGTGCACTCCGATAATAGTTTCTTTTGCTGTGCAGAAGCTCTTTAGTTTAATTAGATCCCATTTGTCAATTTTGGCTTTTGTTGCCATTGCTTTTGGTGTTTTAGTCATGAAGTGTTTGCCCATGCCTATGTCCTGAATGGTATTGCCTAGGTTTTCTTCTAGGGTTTGTATGGTTTTAGGTCTAACATTTAAGTCTTTAATCCATCTTGAATTAATTTTTGTATATGGTGTAAGGAAGGGATCCAGTTTCAGCTTTCTACATATGGCTAGCCAGTTTTCCCAGCACCATTTATTAAATATGGAATCCTTTCCCCATTGCTTGTTTTTGTCAGGTTTATCAACGATCAGATAGTTGTAGATATGTGGCATTATTTCTGAGGGCTCTGTTCTGTTCCATTGGTCTGTATCTCTGTTTTGGTACCAGTTCCGTGCTGTTTTGGTTACTGTAGCCTTGTAGTATAGTTGGAAGTCAGGTAGCGTGATGCCTCCAGCTTTGTTCTTTTGGCTTAGGATTGACTTGGCAATGTGGGCTCTTTTTTGGTTCCATATGAACTTTAAAGTAGTTTTTTCCAATTCTGTGAAGAAAGTCATTGCTAGCTTGATGGGGATGGCATTCAATCTATAAATTATCTTGGGCAGTATGGCCATTTTCACGATATTGATTCTTCCTACCCATGAGCATGGAATGTCATTCCATTTGTTTGAATCCTCTTTTATTTCATTGAGCAGTGGTTTGAAGTTCTCCTTGAAGAGGTCCTTCACATCCCTTGTAAGTTGGATTCCTAGGTATTTTATTCTCTTTGTAGCGACTGTGAATGGGAGTTCACTCATGATTTGGCTCTCTGTTTGTCTGTTATTGGTGTATAAGAATGCTTGTGATTTTTGCACACTGATTTTGTATCCTGAGACTTTGCTGAAGTTGCTTATCAGCTTAAGGAGATTTTGGGCTGAGACGATGGGGTTTTCTAGATATACAATCATGTCATCTGCAAACAGGGACAATTTGACTTCCTCTTTTCCTAATTGAATACCCTTTATTTCCTTCTCCTGCCTAACTGCCCTGGCCAGAACTTCCAACACTATGTTGAATAGGAGTGGTGAGAGAGGGCATCCCTGTCTTGTGCCAGTTTTCAATGGGAATGCTTTCAGTTTTTGCCCATTCAGTATGATATTGGCTGTGTGTTTGTCATAAACAGCTCTTATTATTTTGAGAATGTCCCATTAATTCCTAATTTATTGAGAGTTTTTAGCATGAAGGGCTATTGAATTTTGTGAAAGGCCTTTTCTGCATCTATTGAGATAATTATGTGGTTTTTGTCTTTGGTTCTGTTTGTGTGATGGATTACATTTATTGATTTGCGTGTGTTGAACCAGCCTTGCATCCCAGGAAGCCCACTTGATCATTGTGGATAAGCTTTTTGATGTGCTGCTGGATTCGGTTTGCCAGTATTTTATTGAGGATTTTTGCATCGATGTTCATCAGGGATATTGGTCTAAAATTCTCTTTTTTGGTTGTGTCTCTGCCAGGCTTTGGTATCAGGATGATGCTGGCCTCATAAAATGAGTTAGGGAGGATTCCCTCTTTTTCTATTGATTGGAATAGTTTCAGAAGGAATGGTACCAGTTCCTCCTTGTACCTCTGGTAGAATTCAGCTGTGAATCCATCTGGTCCTGGACTTTTTTTGGTTGGTAAGCTATTAATTATTGCCTCAATTTCAGAGCCTGTTATTGGTCTGTTCAGGGATTCAACTTCTTCCTGGTTTAGTCTTGGGAGGGTGTATGTGTCGAGGAATTTATCCATTTCTTCTAGATTTTCTAGTTTATTTGTGTAGAGGTGTTTGTAGTATTCTCTGATGGTAGTTTGTATTTCTGTGGGATCGGTGGTGATATCCCGTTTATCATTTTTATTTCGTCTATTTGATTCTTCTCTCTTTTCTTCTTTATTAGTCTTGCTAGTGGTCTATCAATTTTGTTGAGCTTTTCAAAAAACCAGCTCCTGGATTCATTAATTTTTTGAAGAGTTTTTTATGTCTCTATTTCCTTCAGCTCTGCTCTGATCTTAGTTATGTCTTGCCTTCTGCTAGTTTTTGAATGTGTTTGCTCTTGCTTCTCTAGTTCTTTTAATTGTGATGTTAGGGTGTCAATTTTAGATCTTCCCTGCTTTCTCTTGTGGGCATTTAGTGCTATAAATTACCTCTACACACTGCTTTGAATGTGTCCCAGACATTCTGGTATGTTGTGTATTTGTTCTCATTGGTTTCAAAGAACATCTTTATTTCTGCCTTCATTTCGTTATGTACCCAGTAGTCATTCAGGAGCAGGTTGTTCAGTTTCCATGTAGTTGAGCGGTTTTGAGTGAGTTTTGTAATCCTGAGTTCTAGTTTGGTTGCACTGTGATCTGAGAAACAGTTTGTTATAATTTCTGTTCTTTTACACTTGCTGAGAGTGCTTTAAATCCAACTATGTGGTCAATTTTGGAATAGGTGTGGTGTGGTGCTGAAAAGAATGTATATTCTGTTGATTTGGGATGGAGAGTTCTGTAGACGTCTATTAGGTCTGTTTGGTGCAGAGCTGAGTTCAATTCCTGGATATCCTTGTTAACTTTCTGTCTCGTTGATCTGTCTAATGTTGACAGTGGGGTGTTAAAGTCTCCCATTATTATTGTGTGGCAGTCTAAGTCTCTTTGTAGGTCTCTAAGAACTTGCTTTATGAATCTGGGTGCTCCTGTATTGGGTGCATATATATTTAGGATAGTTAGCTCTTCTTGTTGAATTGATCCCTTTACCATTATGTAATGGCCTTCTTTGTCTCTTTTGATCTTTGTTGGTTTAAAGTCTGTTTTATCAGAGACTAGGATTGCAACCCCTGCCTTTTTTTGTTTTCGATTGCTTGGTAGATCTTCCTCCATCCCTTTATTTTGAGCCAATGTGTGTCTCTGCACATGAGATGGGTTTCCTGAGTACAGCACACTGATGGGTCTTGACTCTTTATCCAATTTTCCAGTCTGTGTCTTTTAACTGGAGCATTTAGCCCATTTACATTTAAGGTTAATATTTTTATGTGTGAATTTGATCCTGTGATTATGATGTTAGCTGGTTATTTTGCTCATTAGTTGATGCGGGTTCTTCCTAGCGTCAATGTTCTTTACAATTTGGCATGATTTTGCAGTGGCTGGTACCGGTTGTTCCTTTCCATGTTTAGTGCTTCCTTCAGGAGCTCTTTTAGGGCAGGCCTGGTGGTGACAAAATCTCTCAGCATTTGCTTGTCTGTAAAGGATTTTATTTCTCCTTCACTTATGAAGCTTAGTTTGGCTGGATATGAAATTCTGGGTTGAAAATTCTTTTCTTTAAGAATGTTGAATATTGGCCCGTACTCTCTTCTGGCTTGTAGAATTTCTGCCGAGAGATCCGCTGTTAGTCTGATGGGCTTCCCTTTGTGGGTAACCAGACCTTTCTCTCTGGCTGCCCTTACATTTTTTCCTTCATTTCAACTTTGGTGAATCTGACAATTATGTGTCTTGGAGTTGCTCTTCTCGAGGAGTATCTTCACCACAAGTTTTAATTCAACACCTACTACCCCTAGACATGGTTTTAGAAATAGGGGATAAAAGAGTGAATGAAACTCTATACTTCCCACTCTCATGGTTGTTATATTACATTACTTTTAATGGCATAAACTGCAATTACTTTTGCACCAACCTAATAAAGGCAAAAAAGCCTTGAACCAACAATTGCACAGATACATTTATATTTGTAAATTGTGATAAGTACTTAGAAGGAACTAAATGGGGTATGATGGACATTTAACAGCAGAATTTAATTTTGATTCAACTGTTAACAATGCTTTCAGAAGAATTAAAACCTGAGTCCCAAAAGACTAGCAGAATTAGGCAGTGAAGGAGAGTTTGGGAGGAAAAACATTCTTGTAGAGGGGGCAGCATATATGAAGCTCTGAGGAAGGGAAAGAAAAGCTTATTCTGGAACAGAAAGAATGCCCATCTGTCTGTATAGCAGTGAGCAATAGGAGTGCTGGGTGATAAGTGTAGAGGAGAGGATAGAGACTAGAGCAGGGAGGTCCTTACAGTCCAGAGAATCTTGATCTTGACTGCAGGTTGGAATCGCTTAGAATTTTATAAAATCAGGACACCTGGTTTCCTTCCCAGAAATTCTGGTTGAAGGTGTAGATTAGGCATTAGGTGTTAAAAAGTTTCCCTGGTGATCTGAATATACAGCCAAGATTGAGATCCACTGCTACAGGCTATGTGAAAGTTAGAATATTTTCCTCAAGTGTAACCTTTGAGCTGTTTCCTTGGACAAGAAAACCTCACCCCAGTTTTTACTTGTTGCAACCCTACATATATTTCCCAGGTTCAAGTGATATCTTTTCTTTGAGGTTTTTTCTCTTTCCCTGACTGAAGATAATCCTCTCATTTCTCTTTGCCCTTTGATGTTTTGTTTACATACAGCATTGAAGAGCATCAGAAACTAACATTATAATTAGTTTTGCAGACGATTTTGATGTGGCTTTTTTTTTAACCCATCAATTGCCTTATTTGTCTTTTCCTCATTCCCATCCTCCTCTCTGCCCCTCAAGAGTTTAGTACCTAGATTTGATTGCAGTAGATACTAGGTATGAGTTTATTAAATTAAATGGACTACCAGCTTAAGAGGAGACAAATGCATGAGACAGTACAGCATCTCTAAATCTTGGATTTATATTCATGAGGATATATAAGCTTACATCCACTCAAACATTACTTGGCTGTCTTTGAGATAACCACAGGCCGAAGTAATTGTCATTTTTTATTTAGTGTTGTAAGCCAAGATGAAAAAAAGATGGTGTTCTGCAGGCTCCAAATTTGATCTTACTTTAATGGTTTTATTTTCCATTATAACTGTTAAAACTTAGGAATAAACATACTGAACTCTTCTTTATTTGTATTTTTCTGGTGAACCATATATCTAAATGGTGTTCATTTGCTTTGGATGTTCCTGGCATCATTTTTATTTAGTGCCTCTGATCTTGTTAAAGGTAGAATCCGTTTTTATTTTTTAATCAAGAATTCTGTCTTTGATAGTGAGTTACTGAAAAAGAAATAGATAAAACCTGAACTCTCCAGAGGGAATTTCCCTGGCCTGCTTTGTGGAGATAGCCCAACATCAGGCTGGGTTATTAATCATGCCTTTCTTTATGGATCTCAAGTTCTTGTTCTTTCTCCTACTGTTGAAGCAAAATAAAAGCACTTAAATGAAAACTCAAATACATGTTTTACATCAAAATTCTTGCATGGAAATTAAACATATACCTTTCACTCGGTAATCTGCAAGCATAGATGTAGAGAGAAAGGCAGAATATTTCTTTTCTGAAATTGCTTTATCAGTTTGACTACCTTTGATAGGAAGTAGTACAAAAGTAAATTCAAATAGAGTTAAACAGTAGGGAAAGATTTTATTTCACTAACCAGAAAGACAAGAGATGGGACAACTCTATGGCTGATTAAATGAGAGGCTCAGTGACCCTTTTAAGAATTTGGGTTTTTCTAATTTCTGTTTGCCATCCTTCCTGTTTCAAGCTCTTCAGGCTAATTTCCCTCATAACAGTGAGATGGCAGCCTCAGTTTCAAGAATCACATCCAAACTCAACAATGTCTGGAAAAACATTCCTTGATCTTTTTCGGTCTCCTTTTTTAAAAAGCAAGTAAATACTTCCCCAAAGTTTCATCCTCCTTCCCCACTGAGGAGACTTCCTCTCACCATTTCATTGACTAAAATTATGTAACAAATCCATGTCCAAAACAAACAAAAATGATATCACCACCGTAGATTCATCTCTAAGGGCAAGTTTCTAAAACACAGAGCCAACACTTCTCAGTATTTTGGCTAAGATCAAATATAGTGTCTAAAACACATGGCCCAGTGGAGGAGGGTAGATAACTGAACAAGACTGAGAAAAAGTAATAGAATAAAAACAGATGGAGAGAACAAAGTATCAGTGTCTGCTATAACTGGCATGGGGTTGAAAAGACATGAACTGTAGACCATTATATTTCCTCTTTAAGAGGGTTTTAACACTAAAATTGGAGGCTTTAGAAAGGCTACTCTAATTTTTTATTTTCAATTTCAACTTTTATTTTAGATCCAGGGGCTAATGTATGGGTTTGTTACATGTGTATATTGTGTGACACTGAGGTTTGGGGTGCAGTTAAACCTGTCACCCAGGTAGTGAGCAGAGTACCCAATAGGTAGTTTTTCAACCCTTACCCCATCCCTCCCCCTCTTGGTAGTCCCATCTATTATTCCCATCTTTATGTCCATGTGTACTCTCTGTATGTTTATTTATTTTTAATTTCAACTTTTATTTTAGACATTGGACACAGGCTGGGCACAGTGGCTCATGCCTGTAATCCCAGCACTTTGGGAGGCTGAGGCGGGCAGATCACCTGAGGTCGAGAATTTGAGACCAGCCTGGCCCACATGGAGAAACTCCGTCTCTACTGGAAAATTAGCCAGGCGTGGTGGCACATGCCTGTAATCCCAGCTACTCGGGAGGCTGAGGCAGGAGAATCACGTGAACCTGGGAGGCAGAGGTTGTGGTGAACCCAGATCGCACCATTGCACTCCAGCCTGGGCAACAAGAGCAAAACTCTGTCTCAAAAAAAAAAAAAAAAAACAGAAAAGATATTGGGGACACATATGAAGATTTGTTATGTGGGACTATTGCATGATGCTGAAGTTTGGAGTATGGATCTTGTCACTCTGGTAGTGAGCATAGCACCTGATAGGTAGTTTTTTTAACCAACCCCCCTCCTCCACCCTCTAGTAGTCCACAGTGTCTATTGTTCCCCTCTTTGTGTCCATGTGTACTCAGTGCTTAGCTCCCACTTATAAGTGGCAGCATACGATATTTGGATTTCTGTTCCTGAATTAATTTGCTTAGGATATGGCCTCCAGCTCCATCTATGTTGCTGCAAATGACATGATTTCATTATTTTTTATGGCTGCATAATGCTCCATGGTGTATATGTACCACATTTTCGTTGTCCAGTTTTCCATTGATGGGCACCTGGGTTGATTCCATGTCTTTGCTATTGTGAATTGCTCAGTGATGAACGTATAAGTGGATGTGTGTTTTTGGTTGAATGGTTTATTTTCTTGTGGGTATATACCCAGTAATGGGATGGCTGGGTCAAATCGTAGCTCTGTTTTAAGTTCTTTGAGAAATTTCCAGATTGCTTTCCACAGTGACTGGACTGATATACATTCCTACCATCGGCGTATAAGTGTTTCATTTTCCCCACAGCCTTGCCGACATCTGTTTTTGTTTGTTTGTTTGTTTGGTTTTGTTTTTGACTTTTTAATAATGGCCCTTCTGACTGGTCTGAGATGGTATCTTATTGTGGTATTGGTTTGCATTTGTCTGATGGTTAGTGATGTTGAGCATTTTTTCATGTTTGTTGGCCACTTGTATGTCTTCTTAGAAGCGTCTGTTCATGTTTTTTGCCCATTTTTTAAATGGAGTTATTCATTTTCTGCTTGCTGAATTGCTTAAGTTCCCTATACATTCTGGACATTAGGCCTTTGTCAGATGCATAGTTTGAAAATATTTTCTCTCATTCTGTAGGCTGTCTTGTACCCCATGTTTACCTTGTATTTATAAGTGAGAACGTGCAGTATTTGGTTAGAAAGGCTACTTTAAAAATTCATTGATTTCAAAATTTCAAAAATGTGAAGAATAGCTTTTTCAAGGAAAAATAGCTTTCAAACTCATCAAATTATAGACATTGAATATATGCAGGGTTTTTTTTTGTATTCCAATTATACCTCCATAAAGCTGTTAAAAAATTGGACGCTCGGACCTGGCCCAGAAGATTTTTAAACACCAGGCCTCAAACAAACAAACAAGCAAATGAAACCTTCAACAGTGCCTCCTGGGTTCCTTTCTTGTGCGATTTTTTTTTTTAAGAAGAATTTTAGCATTGTGGACATTTTTACACTGTGTGTGGATGCAGTGTGAAAATGTGATATTGCTAGGAGGTTGAATTGAAGCAGGACAATGAGCATGGTGTTGATCAGGAGTTGATGGTAAGAAATCAGAGTTTGAATGGGAGGTTTTGATTAGGGAGAATAAGCTGCTAGCATTGGAGGGATTTACTCAGGCTGGAAAAATTATCAAATCTAATGTTAGGAGAGATGGAGGGATGGGAGAAGGGGTTAATCAAATTGCAAAGCTGTGGCGGGGGTGGGCAGCCATTTTTGAATTTGATAGTTTACTTCTAAAGGGTTATTGCCAAATAGACTGGTGACTATAAAACCCTAGGATAGTAAAATCCCACACATTTCATGCCCAGAAGACAGTGTAACACATAGTGACAAGTGGGTCATTCTGTCCATTTGTAGAAGAAATCTCAAATAATTGCGATGCTCTGGCACCTCAAGAAGTTAAGCACACTTAGCCCAGAGGTGCCTGGAGAACCTCCTGTGAGCAGCAGTGCCCGGAGAGAGACCATTGGTCGGCAGGAGTGGAAATTCTTCCTTCAGTATATTTGATAACAGGGACCCCTGCAGGGACTGCAAGTCATAATCATCATGTTTATCTTTTCAGGTAAATAGAAGTTTTCACTTTTTTGTTATACCTAGTCAGATATTTTTTTCCCACTGCTTAATTCTCTTTGCTGGTACCAAAATATATACAAGATTTTTGTGTCTATGTTGGTAATTTTTTCTCTTACTGTTCTTGTTGTTATTTATTGATTAATATATTTTTGCTCAATATTTATATCAAGCTTATATTAACTACATCAAATATTAATTTTCTCTCCTTTTTTCTTTGAAAAATTTTGTATAAGATAGGTCTTATAAGTTTCCTGGATATTTAGTAAAGATTTGCCTGCAAAATCATCCGGCTTTATTATCTTTTAAGAAGTAGAAATTGCTATTGTTTTTTTCCATGTAATTTAGTTTTTAAAATATTACTGGTGTTTGTGCATTTTCTGGGTCACGTTTGTTTTCTTAATTTATTTTTTCTATCCCCTCAAGCATTTATCCTTTGTGTTACAAACAATCCAATTACATTCTTTAAGTTATGTTAAAATATACAATTAAGTTACTATTGACTATATATAGTCAGCCTGTTGTGCTATCGGATAGTAGGTCTTGTTCATTCTATTTTGGGTGATTTTGGCAATTATAATTTCTAGACAATTTATTCATTTCATTTAATTTTTCACCATTATTGGGAATATGATTTATATCAATGTAAGTTTCAGTATGTTTCATTTGAGGTTTATACAAGCTTAATTATTTCTCCCAAGGTAAGATAATTAGCCCTAATATAACTAACGAGTAATAGCCATATAATAAAGCTGAATGATGAATCAAGCTGGATATATTTTGAGGATCAAGCTTGGTATAGTGGGTTTTGGGGTGGAGGGTATCCAGAGAAATTGAAGCGTGTTAGTATTTGGAAAATGCTACAAATATTGGTTTAGCAGGTGGCAGAAATATATGAGTATGAGTGGAATGCTGATTTGCACTAGGCAGCCTCATCTCTTGCAATTCAAAGTGGGAAATTGCAATTTATACTCATTTAAATACTAATTTACATGTATTGAAAGAGGAGTTATTAAATAGTAATGAGGTAAGGGGGGCATTCATGCAAAAGGTGAGCTTTTTGAGGGCAGGGGTTTTTGTCTTTTTTGTTCCCTGTTCTGTTACCAGGAACTAAAACGGTTCCTGGCACATAGTAGGTGCTAAATAAATATTTGAATAAAGGAAAGAATGACAAAAATCCAATTTAATCCTCATAACAACCTTGTGATTATAATAGCAAATATTTACTGTGTGTTTACCCTACGTCGGATATCATTCTAAGTCTTTACATGTCTTAATTAATCTAAATCCTTGTGAGACAGGAAATTCCATACATATCACAATGAGTTTAGTTGTTAAGTGTGAGAAAGTGATTCAAAAATAATAAGACAGAAAGCAGCCGGGCGCAGTGGTTCACACCTGTAATCCCAGCACTTTGGGAGGCCCAGGCGGGTGGATCTCCTGAGGTCAGGAGTTCGAGACCAGCCTGGCCAACACGGTGAAACCCTGTCTCTACTAAAAATACAAAAATTAGCTGAGCATGATGGCAGGTGCCTGTAATCCCAGCTACTCGGGAGGCTGAGGGGAGAGAATCACTTGAACCCGGGAGGGAGAGGCTGCAGTGAGCCAAGATCGCACCACTGCACTCCAGCCTGGGTGACAGAGCGAGACTCTGTCTCAAAGAAAAAAAGAAAAGAAAAAGAAAAAAGAAAAGCTGGGAGGGGCTGTGGTTAGTTTACTTAGCTTAAAAGTACAGGGATGAATTTCCAGCACTGCTGGATCAATGTTTTCAAAATCTTCCTCTCTCCTTTTAGCTCTGTTTCCCTCAACTCACCCCATGAATTGGCAAAAGTATCCACAGCTCATCTCAGGCTTAACTCATCATCTCTGTGTATGAGTACATGATCTAATATTTTGATGTAGTAGGTGGGATTCAATGTAAAAATCTAAATAATTATTTTAAAATTTAGTTCTAAGAAATTCCTTGCATCTTCAGATAAGCTCTTTAATATGTTTCCTTCATTCTGATAAAGCAAATTATAGAGTGGATTATATTTCTCTTTTTTTTACACTGGTTGCCCAGGAGATCAAGTCAGACTATAAGCTTCACAACAAACAATACATTTTGTTCATGTTTTAAAAGGTCACTCTGATTTATTTACATTGTTTTTTTTTGTTTGTTTTAATTAAACTATTTTAAGAATATTGTAGATCAATATGTAAATATAAAAAGTAGTACAGAGATATTCTTTGTATCATTTACTCAATTTCCTTCAATGGTAACATCTTTCAAAACCACAACACAGCATGACAACCAGCATATTGAGACAGTCAAGACCCAGAACATTTATTTTCATCGCCACTAAGAACTATCCTGTTGCCCCTTTTTTTAGCCATACCCACTTTCCTTCCACCCTCCTCAATACCTTCTTAAGCCCTGCCAATCACAAATCTGTTCTCCATTTCCGTAATTTATACTTTCAGAAATATATAAATGTACAGTATATAACCTTTTTGGATTGCCTCTCTTCACATAGAAAAATTATTGGAGACCTGTGGAAAATCAGGCAGGTTCCTCCATGGATCAATAATTTGTTTCTTTTTATTGCTGAACAGTATTCCATGGTATGGATGTACCACAGTTTATTCAGCATTCACTTATTAAAAAACATCCGTGTTGTTTCCAGTTCTTGTCTATTACAAATAAAGCAGTAAAGCTGCTATAAGCATTTGTGTATGCAGCTTTGTTTTTGGTTTTGCTTTCTGGTCTAAGTAACTTTTTATTTATTCATTTATTTTTCATTGACAAATAAAAATCGTATGGACTTATGGTGTACAGTATGATATTTTGAAATATGTATACATTGTAAAATGGCAAAATTAAGCTAGTTAACATATGCATTACCTCACCGTTGTTTTGTGGTGAGAAAACTTAAAATCTAATCTCTTAGCAATTTTCAGGTACACAATACATCATTATTAACTATAGCCATCATTTTGTGCAGTGGTTGTCTTGGGCCTATTCCTCACGTCTAACTAAAATTTTGTGTCCTTTGACCAACATCTTCCCCATTGCCTTTGTTCCTTACTAGCCCCTGATAAACATCATACTACTCTCTGCTTCCATGAGTTCAATTTTTTCAGATTCCACGTATAAGTGAGATCATGTGGTATTTGCCTTTCTGTGCCTGGCTTATTTCACTTAACATAATGTCCTCCCTGTTCATCTATGTTGACACATTGACAGGATTTTCTTCTTTTTGAAGGCTGAATAGTTTTCCTTTGTGTATATATTTTTGCATGAACACAAGTCTTAATCTCTTTGAGATAAATGCTCAGGAATGCAGTTGCTAGATCATATGACAGTTGCATGTTTAGTTCTTTAAGAACATTCTAAACTGATCGCTTCTCAGCCTTTTGGGTAAGATCAAGTGTAGAAAATTCTAACCCGTCTTCAGAGTGGCTATAGAATTACACATTCCCATCATCAATGTATGAGTTATCCAGCTTTTCCTCTTTTCTAATGTGTGTATTTAGTGCTATCACTTTCCTTCTTAGTACTGCTTCAGCTGTGTCTCACAAGTTTTGATATTTTGTATTTTTGTTTTCATTCTATTTAATGTATTTTTATTTCTCTTGAGACTTCCTTGTTGATACATTTATTATGTCCTTTGTTTCCAGGTGTTTGGGGATTTTCTTGCTATTTCTCTGTTATTGATTTCCAGTTTCATTCATTGTTGGAGAACACATTCTGTATGATTTCAATTCTTTTGAATTTGTTGAGGTTGTTTTCATGGCTTGGGACATGATATATCCTAGTATGTGTTCTGTGGGCACTGAAAAAAATGTGTATGATGCTGTCGTAGTGGTGAAGTGTTCCATAAATGTCAATTACATCTTGTTGGTTGATGGTGTTTCTGAGGTTTTCTATATTCTTGTTGATTCTCTGTCTACTTGTTTTATCAATTATTGAGAGAAGGGTGTTAAAGTCGCCAACTATTATTGTGATTTCTTTATTTCTCCTTTCAGTTTTGTCAGATTTTTCTTCACATAATTTGCAGCTCATTTATTTGGTTCATACACACGTAGGATTACTATGCCTTAGTGGATTTACCCTTTTAACATTATATAATGTGCCTGTCTGTCACTGGTAACTTTCTTTGCTCTAACATCTATATTATCTGATATTAATATAGTTACTCCTTCTTTTATTATTGTCTTCATGGTATATCGTTTTCCATCCTTTTATTTTCAACCTGCCTTTGTCATTATAGTGTATTTGAAGTAAGTGTCTTGTAAACAGTATATAGGTGGGTCATATTTTAATGCACTCTGCTGCTCCCTGTCTTTAATTTGGTGCATTTAGATCATTTACACTTGATATAGTTATTATGTGCTAGGGCTAAGTCTGCTATTTTATTTTTTGCTTTCTCTTTTTTCTCTTTGATTTGTACTTCTCTCTCTCTTTTATTTTTCCTGCTTTCCTGTGGGTGACTTGGACTATTTTTAGAAATCCATTTTGATTTATCTGGAGTGTAGTATTCTCTCTATATATTTATATAGCCTTTTATTGGTTGAGATACACGTATATGTATGTGTGTGTGTATATATGTATACACATGTATATTCTCATAACAGTTTACTGTTGTCATCATTTTATCAGTTTAAGTATAGAAACCTTACATCTCTCTTTAAATCCTTTTACTCACCCCATTTATAATAGTTATTTTATATATTGCCTCTACATACGTTTAGAACCACATCATACGATGTTATAATTTTTGCTTCAACCATAAAATATAATTTTAAAAACTCAAGAGGAGATGGAAAGGCTATTGTATTTACCCATATTTTTGCCTACCATGTTCTTTCCCCCTTCCTTACATTCCATAGTTCCTTTTTTGTCATTTTTTTTCTGTTTAGAAAACTCCCTGTTTACATTGTTTTCGGGTAGTTCTGCTTGTTGCAAATTCTTTTAGTTTTTCTCCATCTGAAAATATTTTGATTTCTCCTTCACTCCTGAAGGATATTTTCAACTATAGGATTCTGCATTAACAGTACTGTTCTTTCAGCACTTGAAAAACTTTGTGCCTTTTTCTTCTGGCCTATATGATTTCTGATGAGAGATCTGTTGCCATACAGTGTTTTTCCCTTACAGGTGAGGAATTGTTTCTCTAAAGCTGCTTTCAAAAATTTTTTCCTTCTCTTTAGTGTTCCAAAGTTTAATTATTGTGTATCTCGATGTCATTTTCTTTGAGTTTATCCTGTTTTGGATTTTCTTGGAATATTTAATCTATAGGGTTGTGTCTCTTGCCAAATTTGAGAAGTTTTAGCCAATTGTTTCTTTGAGTAGCTTTTCAGCACTTCCCTCTTTCTTTTCTTTATTCCAGTTTACCCATGACACGAATATTAAATATATTATTTTGAATTCCACGACATATATTTTTATTTTTTAAACGAAACAATTCAATTTGGGAGTAAATACATACAGATATTATACATAGATATATTTGGTATTTCAAACGTTGGATTATATCCAGTCTTTTTTTTTTTTTTTTCTTTTTTTTTGAGACAAAGTCTCACTCTATTGCCCAGGCTGGAGTGCAGTGGTGCAATCTCAGGTCACTGCAACCTCGGCCTCCCAGGCTCAAGCAATTATCCTGCCTCAGCCTCCCGAGTATCTGGGACTACAGGCACGTGCCACCAGGCCCAGCTAATTTTGGTATTTTTTGTAGAGATGGAGTTTCACCATTTTGGCCAGACTGGTCTCAAACTAGGATTATATCCAGCCTTAATTGGAAAGTGTTCAAGGTCCATATAAGAGGTAGAATATTCTATAATTTAAAAATTCTAAAATTTTTGAATTTTTAAAAATGACTTTGAATTCTGACATCAATCTGTGATAATTCATCCAGAAAAGCAAGATTGGCAAACAGCACAAAACTGTTTGATGTTCCAAAGAAGAGCTTTTCTATATTTTGAACGAATTTGTTTTGCCAATATGGCTTTCAATAATTGAGATTTAATATGGGCTGCATTTTGATACCAATTTGTTTACTTTGAAATAATTTAAACTGAATAAACCTGCTCAAAAATATTTAATGTTTATGAAAATACCTCAGCAAAAATCCAAATAAGACTTTAGTTTTGGGATTTGACCAAATGTAAAAATAATTACTTGTAGTAGGTCACAACTGCTGTAATTTAAGTAACGAAGGTAGTATTCATTTTTAAGACAAACTCACTACCAATAGTAACAATGATTAACCTACTTAGAATCCAAAAACAAAACAAAAATGGGATCAAATAATCTGTTAGTATTAAGTTGCAATCAGAGAAAAATTGTAATTTATATGAAGCCAAAATAGATTCCATTCAAATAGATAGTGATTCCTTCCATTAGATGCAAAGAACCTGACTGTAACCATCAGAGTAGACAGAATACCTGAGCTCCTATGTCAACTCTACCAGGAACATAATTCCAAGCAAAAATGTATATGATTATCACAGAGCCATAATAATAAAAATTGTGGTACTGGCTACTAAGGTCTACTAGACATTTAGACCAGTAGAATAAAATAGAAGGCCCCCAAATAAGTCTTTGCATATATAATCAAATGATTTTTGACAAGGGTACCCAGAAAATTCAGTGAGGAAAAGAGAGTCTTTTCAACATATGGTGTTGGAAAAACTGGATACCCACATGCAAAAGAATAAAATTGGATCTTTACCTTACAAAAATTAACTCAAAATGGATGAAAGACCTAAATGTAAGAGCTAAAATGATAAAGCTCTTAGAAAAAAACATAGAGGGAAAGCTTTGATTTGGCAATTATTTCTTGGATATGACACCAAAAGTACAGGCAACAGAAGATAAAATAGTGGCCAGGTGCGGTGGCTCATGCCTATAATCCCAGCACTTTGCGAAGCTGAAGTGGGAGTATCACTTGAGGCCACGAGTTCAAGAGCAGCCTGGGCAACATAGCAAGAACCTGTTTCTTTACAAAAAATACAAAAATTAACCAGGCACAGTGATGCATGCGTTTAGCCCCAGCTCCTTGGAAAACTGACGCAGGAGGATCGCTTGAGCCCAGGAGTGAGGCTGCAGTTTACGATAATCGTGCCACTGCACTCCAGCCTGGGCAACAAAGCAAGACTTGGTCTCAAAAAAAAAAGACAAAATAGATAAATTGGACCACATAAAAGTGAAAAACTTTTATGTATCAAAGGACACAATCAACAGAGTGAAAAGGCAACCCGTGAAATGAGAAAAATATTTGCAAATCATATATCTGATAAGGGCTTAATATCTAGGATATAAAAGGTCTCCAACAACTTGACAAGAAAGAACACGTAACCCAATTTAAAAATGGGCAAAGAACTTCAGTAGACATTTTTCCAAAAGACATGAAAATGTTCAACCACACATGAAAAGATGCTCAACATCACTTTCATTAGTTAAATGCAAATTAAGACCACCACGAGATAGTAACTCACACCCATTAGCATGGCTACTCACAAACAAACAGAAAATATTTGTGAATATGTGAAGAAATTGGAACCTTTGTACTCTTACATTGTAGAAATATAAAATGGTGTGACTATGGAAAATATTATGGCAATTCCCCAAGAAACTGAAAATGGAATTACTTTAATCCGGCAGTTTCACTTTTGGATGTGTACTTTTAAAAACCTGAAAATAGGGTTGCAAAGAGATCTTTGTATACTCACGTTCACTGCAGCGTTATTCACAAGAGCCAAAAGGTAGAAACAACCCAAATGTTCATCAATGAATAAATGTAGAAATAAAAACTGGTGTATATACCTTAAAATGTGGTGTATACCTTAAAAGGGAAGGAAATTCAGACAAATGCTACAACATGCATGATCTGCGAGGGACATTATGCTAAGTGAAAAATGTCAACACTCTATGTGAGGTACCTAGAGTAGTCAAATTCATAAAGACAGAAATTAGAATGGTGGCTGCCAGGGGCTGGGATAAGTAGGAGAGTGGGCAGTTGTTTTTTAATGAATTAAGTTTTAGTTTTGCAAGACAAAAAGAATTCTGGAGATTGGTTGTACAACAATGTAAATGTACTTAACACTACTGAACTGTGCACCTAAAAATGATTAAGATCGTAAATTTGGTGTTACGTGTATTTTACCAAAGTTTTAAAGATTTTAAAAATGTATAAATCTTCTAATTAGAAGTAGGTGGGCTTTCTTTACAAAGTTGAATCTGATGATTAAAAAAAACCCAACAGAGTTGAGATGAATCATTGTTATCACTGTTTCCTCCAGCATAAGTTTTAGATCTAAAAATTAGCCAGAATAAGCATTAGAATTATTGTCTTTATTTTAACTATAAATTGAGTCTTCATAAAGCTGTCCAGTGATGCTCCTATGCCCAAATCAATTACCATTTCTTCTGACATCCATCCCAAAAGAATGTTTTTTTCAATAGAATAGTGTGTGTATTGCTAGAATAATCCACTTATTTGTACATGTGTCTGCCTCTAGAGTTTAATGTCGAGGACTATCCTTTAGATTACTTTGTTTTCTTGCTTCTTAGTATGATGTCAGGCATAGAGCAGGCAGGTAATAAACAATTTACTGAATTCATTAGGCAAACATTTATTAAGCACTTAATATGTACAAGGGACAAGAGAGATGCATTTTTTGATGTTGTCTTTCTTTATTAACAGTCAAAATATCACACACAAAATAATTTAACACTTAACCACAATGTTATTATTGACCAATTGGGTTTAATATGTTTTCTTCAAAAGATGTTTGATATTTTGTAGGAGACAAAATCATGATTTAGCTTATGAGAAGATACGGCATAATTTTGGAAATCCAGGCCTCTGAAGGATGGAGGTGCGTGTTTTAGACACAAAGAATCTTCCTGGTATCTTTGAATAAATCCCGTATTTGGTAGTACTGATTCTTAAAATTAGATCTGAAAGGTGCATTTTCTGCCAGGAAAAATGTGCCTGTAACTTGCAAGTCAATTACAAATATACTAATGATTATAGCTAAGTTTAGCTGCTCAGTGTAGCTATATGGGAATGTAGAACATAAACCGTTATGATTGTGAATGCCAGTGTGGTATTCACAATTACCATAAACTTTAATATACTTATAATAAACTGTTACAAATAGGCACACCACTGTTTTTACGTTGAGTTTATGTGCAAGTGTCCTTAGTAGTTGTATGTTACCATTTATTCTCACATTGAATAATTATATGTAAGCAATCCTTCTGAGTAAATAATATCATCGTCTATATTATATTAATTGAATGAATGTATGTTCCATTGTTTATGGAAGGTTAAGTGGTACCAATATTTCTTAAGTTCACGTCTTTGAAAAATGTCCAATTTATTAAAAATCTAATTTTTAATTTTAGTTTTTAATTAAAATCTGGAAGTATGGTGTTTAAAATAAAGATGAAGGCCAACAGGCACCTGAATCAGGGTAAAGTGAAAGAAACTTATAAACTGATCAGATTCAGATTTGTGAGATCATCGTCTTTCATTTTACAAGCTAAAATAAAAGTCTAGGGAATTTATGGTTTGAATCGAAAGGTACTTTTAAAACTTAGAATTGTTCTTTGTGTTTCTGTGTTCAAGAAGTACAAAAATATGAAAATAATTATCGTGTTCAGAAACATTGACTTCATGATAGAGAATGACAGGGGTCTCTATTTGGAGAAGGCTAGTGGAACCCTTTTAATGACCCCTGATTATTTTAAATATACACAGTTAGAGTCAGCCATGAGGAACATCTGTCCTTATGAGTAGTAAATTAATTATTCTATGACTTGTTTTGACTTAAGTTCTCTACTGAATTCGGAGACAGGATGGAAACTGGGGATTGCCTATTACAGTTTCATTACGTATATGAGAGATTTAAAAACTGCTCAGAAGTATTTTTAAGACATCATGATGTTCCTGCAACTTCATGGAATGATTTCCTATATTGGTGAGGGTTTTCTATCCAAATGAATCCCAGAAGTATGGACAAAATACATAAAATATTAGAAAAGTGGCAATGGGCTGACTGAAAACATCAGGCAATGAGAATTTTTTCAATGGCAGAAAATTGACTAATTTGAAAGATATAAGAAATATCCATGGATCTATAATCAGACAGTATGTTCTCTCCCTTAGCCTACCACCAGGAAGGAATTGGGGACAAGAGTAGTGGCTAGAACTGTAAACTCAGGCACTAGTTTCTATGATTGTTAGCTTCTTCCTGCAAGACTAGAGTGGAGAGGGTATCTGGGGCTGTGATGATTATGCTGCTCCTTCCATATGCCAAGAAAGAGCTGAAAGTTACTTGGACTCTACTTTATCCCTATTATAAGTGTCAGTACAACGTAAGTTTCAGGTGGCCGCAGCCTTTATTTTGCTCACTGTTTTGTCACCAGCACCTACCATACCGCTGGTCACATTCTTGGTGCTCAAAAATATTTGTTAAGTGAATATAATGAATTACTATGGACTTACGCCTCGTTAGAAGCTATATCAAGAGAGGACTACAAATGAACTGATCAATATTAGTAAGTGGGAATTCTGGGTGATAATCCAAAGTCATTTGGTATAGCCTGATGGAGCATCCCAGCGGTACAGAACACACCCGGAACAAGTATTTTAGAAAGACCTATTCGTGTCGTAGAGGATCATGTAAACTGGGGACTAATGAGAAAAAAAGGCTTGAATGTAAGTTAAACAGCTATTTCCTTTGGTTTTCCTTTTGTACCTATTCCATATGTTACGCTTAGAATTATCATCCCAAAGAGGGAAACCTTTCTTTTGTCTCTTTTTTTCTTTCCAAAATCAAAAAAGAAAGTCTGGGTATAAGTAACAGTAAACTCATACCATAATCTTAGTGATATTATAAAGGAAAGTAATGGTAAACTCATACGATAATTGTATTGATATTATAAAGGAATTCTATTGATATTATAAAGGAATCTTACTGTGTCTATATGCCTGGAAATGGTGTGTCTGTGTGTGTGTGTGTGTGCATGTGCGTGCACGTGTGTGTTTGGTGATGAAGGAAGAGGTACTAAATTTTTATTTTGCTGGCTGGTATTATCTTTAATAATATTATCTTTAATTAATTATTCCTATTATTCTCTTTAATTTATTAGTTCTCATCAACTTTTATTATAGGGCCACTGTTACTTAATACTTAGGCATGATTTATGATTCTGGCTCTGCTATACTCTTCACTGTTTGTTACCAAAATACAATCATTAAACAATGATGCTGGCAAAATAAAATCCATTATAAACAAAACCACTGTGTCAGAATTTGATGAGCATCATATGAAAAATATAAAATAATAATTGTTTAAGTACAGTTTCAGAAAAAACTTTGGAAGAAACTAGAGGAATTACATTAGCAGAAAATAGTAATATAATTATAAATTAGAAGAAACCATAATATATTGTAGGAAACTACTGCATATTTCATTTTTTCTCTATTTGCATCTCTGTTACCTATCACTACACACATTTGAGTATGGATGTCATAACATATAAACAGAATCATAGAATAGGGCTGAATTTGAGAACAAAAAATTCCTATGCAAAATGAATAAAAATAAAGTCATAATACTGTATTAGAAGTTGCAGAAGATAAATTTACATCATGCAATGTGTATATTTTTCTAATGATTACATGTATCTGATAGCTATTACACATTTGAAAAATAAGCTAGAAAAAAAATAGAGTCTGAAATATGTTTTGAATCCCAGTAACAAATCTGGCATCTTCGTGATCTCATTCAATGCTTAGTTCCATGATTAAGCTTTCTAAAAAACAACAACAAAAAACTGGCAAAGATGTTCCTAGATCACTTGACTTCCAATGCAGTGTTTCTTCCACTACCTCAAGTTGCTTTGCTAAACAGTGGTATCACTTATGATAACTTCTTTAAATGAACATGAGAGAATTTCCTGTTGATTTTTGAGCAATGCAATTAATATGTACAAATTGACAATACCCTTAACACTTCTTTGTAACAATTTTTTTTAACGGGTCCATGTTTTACACCAAGAAAAGCTAACAAATGTAAATATTTATTCTCTCTTACACTGAAACTCTTCTAACAATGTAAATTTACTTATGCTTGTAACAATATACATTTTTGACATACGTGAACAAGACTTGTCCCCAGTTTAAGTTTTCTTGGTTATAGATAAATTATGATTTGTAGAAGGCTTTTCTTTTTCTTTTATCTTCCTTTTGGCTGTGAAGAAAATTGACAGCACCTATACCAAACCAAGTATGTAAATAGTCAGAAAACACAACAACAAAGCCACATCTTTAGGGAAGAAGAAACGTTTTTGGAGTTATATAAAGAGAAAGATAATATGAAAGAGGTAATTTAGTCTTTGGGGTCCAGGAAGATCTCATAGTGGCTAAAAATTTGGATAAAAGAAGGATTGAGTAATGAAATATAAGGATAAGCCCATATCAGAAACAATTAAATTTCTATAAGTTCTTGATAAATATTTGGGTTGCTTTGGGGTACTCATACATCTTTCATTTTGCCCCTCTTATTTAAAATATTACTCTGGTAGGGGACAGAGAAAAGAACTTTAAGCATTCAAAATGCACACATTAACTTATTTTTCAACTTGTATTTTAGATACAGGGGGTACATGTGCAGGTTTGTTCCATGGGTATATTGCACCCAGGTTGAGCCTAATACCCAATGGGTAGTTTTTCCACCCATGACCCCTCTGTTCCTGCACCTTCTAGTAGTTTGCAGTGTCTGTTGTTCCCATGTGCAATAGACACTGCAAATTTATGTCCACGTGTGCTCAATATTGAGCTCCCATTTTTAAGTGAGAACATGCTGTATTCGATTTTCTGTTCCTGCATTAATTGTCTTAGGATTATGGCCTCCAACTCCATCCATGTTGCTGCAAAGGAAATTATTTAATTCATTTTTATGGCTGTGTAGTGTTCCATGATGGTTACGTACCACATTTTCTTTATCCAGTCTACCTTTGATGGACATCTAGGTGGATTCTATGTCTTTGCTATTGTGAATAGTGTGGTGATGAACATACAAGTATATAACAAAATTTACACATATTAACTTTTTAAAAACTCTATGAAATTTATAAATGGAAATGTGGTATTGTGGAAAGAAATACAATTGTTTCTATAAGGGACCCCCTAGGATAACTAAATAAGTCTTTTAAATCTATGTCAATCCCAGCCCTTTATTGCATAGGATTTCCAAGATAGTGCTATTCACTTTTCATTTCTCTAAGTCCCTTTGCTATATTGATCTGAGAGAACATGCTAAGCAATAGATGTAAAACAAAGTACCTAAGTATTTGGCAAACAGTGGAGGCCTAAAACTAACAATACCTTCAAGAGTCTCTAAAAGGGTGAATTGCTATAAAATGGCTTGACCAAAGCAAATTGATGTTTTCACACATTTCACCATTCTCCCTCATCTGGGAAAAATCATATTAAAGTATTTTGTGTCATGGCCAACATATCACTGACCTTTGCTTTTTGGCATTTCAACTCTGTCCTTTTCACTCTTGTAATAACCACAGCCTCATTCTATTGAGAGATATGTGGGACATTAAATATATAACTGAAGGGATGAATGTCACACTAAGATTAAAAAATAAAATAAAAACCTTAGTTTTCCAGAAAGAAATGTTATTACCTCTTCACATGTGAAGAAACTAACTTATCCTGTTAAGATGGGAAAAAATAGGTGAGGAAAATAGATTTGTAAGATATGCAACAGTCCAGAAAAGTAAGAAAATTGAATTACCACTTCACTTCCAAAGCTTCAAAGAGTGACCTTGTTAGCACACAGGACTTGAAGTCATTTCACCTTCCTGAGAAGAAACCATTTGAATATATTCAATGTTTAAGTGTCTTTTTATTCCAAATAGTATTTTCTACTTCCTCGTTTCTTAGGTAATTAGTTTTGGGCTGTGTTTCTTCTGTGGACATGCATTAGCATGGACGACTACAGAATTACACTGTTAAAAGTTGGAGAGCCATGTGGAAATCTGTTAGAAAACTCTGTTCTGTGCTGTCATTCACTGTGTGTGCCCATTCAGCATAACGAAGGAAAAGGGAAATTTTAAACACTAAATGTTGTGCTTCTCTGAAAAGTGTGCAATGCATTTTTTTTTGTTATTATACTTTAAGTTTTAGGGTATATGTGCACAACGTGCAGGTTTGTTACATATGTTTGTAGTATACCATCTATGTTCATCAAGGATATCGGTCTGGAGTTTTCTTTTTGGTTATGTCCTTTCCTGGTTTTGGTATTAGGGTGATGCTAGCTTCATAGAATGAATTAGGGAGGGTTCCTTCTTTCTCTATCTTATGGAATAGTGTCAAGAGGATTGGTACCAATTCTTCTTGGAATGTCTGGTAGAATTCTGCTGTGAATCCATCTGGTCCTGGGCTTTTTTTTTTTTTGTGGGTAATTTTTTTGTTTTAATTAGCCAACTGATACATTTAAGGACAAAATTACATGAATACAATAATTGTTCATTATTTGATCCTTAAATTTAAAATTTTACATATTCTTTTTTTAAATTTTATTATTATTATACTTTAAGTTTTAGGGTACATGTGCACAATATGCAGGTTTGTTACATATGTATACATGTGCCATGTTGGTGTGCTGCACCCATTAACTCATCATTTAGCATTAGGTATATCTCCTAATGCTATCCCTCCCCCCTCCCCCCACCCCACAACAGTCCCTGGTGTGTGATGTTCCCTTCCTGTGTCCATGTGTTCTCATTGTTCAATTCCCACCTATGAGTGAGAACATGCGGTGTTTGGTTTTTTGTCCTCGCGATAGTTTGCTGAGAATGATGGTTTCCAGCTTCATCCATGTCCCTACAAAGGACATGAACTCATCCTTTTTTATGGCTGCACAGTATTCCATGGTGTATATGTGCCATGTTTTCTTAATCCAGTCTATCGTTGTTTGGCATTTGGGTTGGTTCCAAGTCTTTGCTATTGTGAATAGTGCCGCAATAAACATACGTGTGTATGTGTCTTTATAGCAGCATGATTTATAATCCTTTGGGTATATACCCAGTAATGGGATGGCTGGGTCAAATGGTATTTCTGGTTCTAGATCCTTGAGGAATCGCCACACTGTCTTCCACAATGGTTGAACTAATTTACAATACCACCAACAGTGTAAAAGTGTTCCTATTTCTCCACATCCTCTCCAGCACCTGTTGTTTCCTGACAATGCATATTTTTTTAATAGAACTGGTTTGCCCATCAAAATGGAGAACTATGACCTTGCTTTATATATGCATGGATGAGTAAACAGTATGTGTATCCCATCAACTTGCCCTGTTAGAGATTTATAACTTATAAATTAATTATATTTTCATTTATGTAAGATACATTGGAACTTGCGTGTGACAAGTAATAACAGCTGGACTGAAAGGAATGGGTGGTGGGAAATGGGTCTGAAAATTTAGTTTGGGACAAGGTTGTTAAAGGCCTTCTAAGTCAAGTGGAGGAACTATTGACTCCATTTTCTTCAATGCGGATATATATCGGTTCACACTTTCAAGAAAGTCCTTGTCTGGTGGAGATAACGAAGGGAAACAACAATTATAGCACAGTGTGTTATGTACAGCGTCAACATCCCCAGCACATTTTAGAAATGCAAAAATCTCGAGTTCCACCGCACACCTATTTAATCAGGCTCTGCATTTTTAAAAGATCTGTGGATAACTAATTGCACATTGAAGCTTGATAAGCAATAGTATAAAAGAATATGAGAAGGGCATCCAGTAGAATCTGGCTGTGGGTGAGGTGTGCAGTAGAGTGAAAGGATGCATACAGGAAGTTCCAGACAGAGAAAACAACATGGTCAGTGGAACAGAAGAATTAAAGTACACGGCAAATTCAGAGACCTGAAGATAGTTTGAAGTGGCTGTAACACAGGACACATAGATGAAAATGTGTAAAAGCAACTAAGATATCCTTCAATAGATGAATGGATAAATAAATCATCATACATCTGTACAACAGAATAATATTCAGTAATAAAAGGAATGAGCTATTAAGCCAAAGAAAGACATGTATTATTCTTAGTTGCATATTGCAAAGTGAAATAAACCAATATGAAAAGACTGTATACCATGTGATTCCATTTATATGACATTCTGGAAAAGGCAAAACTATAATCAGACTAGTGATTGCCAGGGGTTTGGCAACTGCCCCTTAGTGAGGTACTTTTAAAAGTTTGGATTGGCTTCACTGGGATAATTTTTTTTTTGGAAAGTTATCAAATTTTTTTATACTTTAAGTTGTGGGATACAAGTGCAGAACGTGCAGGTTTGTTACATAGATATACACGCGCCATGGTGGTTTGCTGCACCCATCAACCCGTCATCTACATTAGGTATTTCTCCTAATGCTAGCCGTCCCCTGTCCCCCTACCCACCGACAGGCCCCAGTATGTGTTGTTCCCCTCCCTGTGTCCATGTGTTCTCATTGTTCAACTCCCACTTATGATTGAGAACATGAGGTGTTTGGTTTCTGGTTTTCTGTTCTTGTGTTAGTTTGCTGAGAGTGATGGTTCCCGGTTTCAAATCTCCTTAACTCACTTAAAAGGTTACATTTATTTCAGCACTCTCTAACACTAGTCATTAACAATAAATAAGCAGGCTTTTTAATAGGCACTTGAGCATGATGGACAACACAAAATGATACTAATTCCCATTCCCCAATTTCCCCCTTCTTCAATTCCCCCCACCCGTGACTCCTATGTAAAAGAATCTTACAGGGTCAGGTGTGTTTCTCCTGGTGGTGGCTATTGCTTGATGTTGGTAGATTAGATGTCCGCAGCTCCTCTTTAGCGATAGCTCAGTGTTCTGGAGAAGTTGTACTAGCTGAGTGCTGATGGAGGAGTTACTTAATCTGCAAAGTAGAGATAACAATAATAGTTACTTGATTTTTTATATAAAGAATAAATAATGTATGTGCAACATTTAGAACAGTACCTACCATATTGTAAATGCTCAATATATATTAACCATTATGAAAATCATCAATTCCAAGACCCACATCATATCACAATTTGAATTCTCTGTAGTTAGGACATATTTTGCAATTACTGGCATCTTTGATTCAAAGCAATATGTTATTATCTGAACACTGTCCTATTTTTCTATATATGAGAGGAAACCATTTGAAGGAGGGAAGAGTCCTATAGAATAGCCAATACCTGACTCAGTTTTAGTTTTCTCTTCCCGTTCACTACTCTACCTTTATGAAGGTTACACAGTCATTAGATGAGAAATGTCACTACAAATCAAATGTTTTCTCATTGTTCACAACAATCCAACAAAGTCGGATACTTTTATAACTCCATTTCACAGGCAAATAAACTAAGTTTTGCAGAGGTCGGTTAATGTGTTCATGGTCACCCAGTGAATAGATTACTGAACAGCAGTATTCAAACCCAATTAGTCTTTGAAGCATTTGCTAATCCCACTGTACCTCTGGACCCAGTAGCCTTTCATAATAATTTCACAAAAGAGCTTCTCTGGGGGAATTACAAGCACAAATGTCAATTAGAACAAACCCAATAAATGTTCCATATTACATTTACAAAACAGAAAACTACTAATTTTTATGGAATTGGGCTGATTTGTTTTCTCATTGAAGGTGACTGTTTGGGGAGCTAAATAATGCTATTTCATTCATTGGGATGCTTTACGCTTCAGCTGCTGTAAATATTAACAGAGTTAAAGAATTTAACAGGAGGCTAATGTGAGTGCTCTGAGAAGCTATTCTATAAGGTTCTTAGACTAGGCAGGTTTTTATTTTATTAGAGCCTTGTTAATTTAAAATATATTGGAAGTATTGATTCTACCTGTTACTCTAAGCTTTTGTATGATGTTAGCTACATTTTCTCAGATTTCTACAATTTAGTCATTTGTAAAACAGATGAAGGTGGAGATAAACTATTATAATTTTAGTAGACACAAACATACTGTAATATACTTAGTTTTTATCTTTTTAACTCCTCAAAATTATACTTTTTGATAATTTAAATAAGGGCTTCCCTGGATTAATGTTTATATTGTCTCTGACTATAAAAATATATTACCAAATATATAAATGCCATGAAAGATTACGAAGAGTATCTTTTAACCTGCTTAACATGTTAATCTGCTTCGAGCCTCTTACTAGTACTATTTACATGTATTATTCATATATATGCCTAAAATTTTCTAATTGCCCTCACTTTGTTAGCCTCATTAAAATCAGCACCTGTAAGAATATTTTACCACATTATCTGTTTTCAGAAAATATGCTCCAGTCTTTCTAGAAATCCAGATCAAGAGTTCAGGTTAGTAAAGTTTATATTTAATTTGCCTTGTTTTCATACATGATGGCCATCAAATATGATGAGATAAAATGCTCCATGTACAGCTAAACATTAGAGATAAACAAATACAGAAGTAAGAAAATGGCCATACAGGCTAATTCTTGTGTAAGGAATACATCCAAGTCCCAGGATCTCAGAGACCCCTGAACTCACTAAGCAAATGCCTAGTTACCCAGTGACTGAGCTAGTTCTAGTCATAACTGAGAGTTCATATGGTTCATGGAAAAATTAAATGCAAGTACTGAATCCCAGCCATAAAGTTAGCACTCTAAATATCCTTGGTAGTTTACTAAATTCTTTACACTGGTTATAAAACAGCTGCGCTACATGAACAAATAAATAATCCACGTTTTATAAAGGCATTTGTTTTGATGGAAACTATTTTACTGACTGTGGTTATTCAGCATAAGATAAGAATAAAATTTAACAAATTAGTTAAATTAATATTAAGAATGCATCTGTCTGTATAGTTATATCACAAGAGAAGTTACTGAAAAGGCACACTATTTATACACATAATAATAAATACATTGATAGACTCCTTGATAACCGAATAGAACTATGCTTTGGAATTGCAAACTGGGAATTGCATGATCCCTAGTATCAAGGGGTTCAAAGCCTACTGAGGACATCAGTGTGGAAAAGCCATCATCACATTACAATGTGAAAAAATACAATGATAATGACAGCAAAATCATAAGGGAGCATCCAACTACTAGAAGAATTGAAAAGGTCTTCAGAAAAGAGGCAACGCTTAGGATTGGCCTTAGCACTTAGATTTCACCATAGAGAAAGAGGTAGGACGGTGACTGTATTAGTCTGTTCTTATGCTGCTAATAAAGACATACCTGAGAGTGGGTAATTTATAAAGGAAAGAGGTTTAATGGGCTCACATTTCCACATGGCTGGGAAGCCTCACAATCATGGCAGATGGCAAAGGAGAAGCAAAGGTATGTCTTACATGGTGGCAGGCAAGAGAGCTTGTGCAGGGGAACTCCCATTTATAAAACCATCAGATCTCGTGAGACTTATTCACTATCATGAGAACAGTATGGGGAAAACTGTCCCCATAATTCAATGATCTCCACCTGGCCCTGCTCTTGACACGTGGGGATTATTACAATTCAAGGTGAGATTTGGGTGGGGACACGGCCAAACCATATCAGTGACACTAAGAAAACAGACTAAGGCCAAACATAAAGAGTATTTGATCAAATAGCAGAGAAGGCTAACACATCTACCCTTCTTTCCATTCATTCAAAATCCTAAACACTGAATATGTATTTATGTAATATCAATACACATACACACACATATATACACTTACATATGTGTACACAAACCCCTACATCTATAACTTAAGACAGATGACCACACATAGACAAGAAGACTTAGAGAAAGCTGAAGCAGAGAGCCAATGGGATTGTACTGATCCATTTTCTAGGAAAGCATAAATTACCCAAATTAACAGGGAAAGATGTAGAAATATGAATAGATCAAAGATAGTAAAATTTCTGATCCTTAAGAGAGATACCAAACAAAACTCACCTATGATGAAGTAATTTGAATAGTCCAATAACTATGAAAGAAAATGAATTTTTTAGTTTAAAAACTCCTGAAAAAGATTGTATCCTTTGCTGTGCAGAAGCTTTTTAACTTGATATAATGTCATTTGAAATATTTAGGTCCAGATAATTTTACTGGATAATTCTACCAAACATTTGGAGAAGAATTTACACCAATTTAACACTATCTCTCCCAGAGAATAGGAGAAATATCTCCATCTTATTTTATAAAGCCAATATCACCTTGATGCCAAAACAAGACAGGAGAATAAAAAAAAATAGAAACAAAAAACAAAAACCAGCATCCCTAAGGATCATAGATGCAAAATTCCTCAACAAAATATTAGCAAATCCAATCCAGCAGTACATTTAAAATTATATACCATGACAAAGTGGGGTTTATTTCAGAAATGCAAGGCTTGTTCAATATTCAGAAATCTATCAAGGTAACCCACATATTAACAAGCTAAAGAAAATCACATAATTATGTTAATTGATACAGAGCAATACTTTGACAAAATCCCATACCCATTTATGATATAAAAAACTCACCCAACTAGGAACTTCGTCAAATTGATAAAGAAATTTTACTAGAAACCTGAAGCTAATATCACACTTAATGGTGAAATACTAAATGTTTTCCTCTTGGAAACGAAGAAAGGATGTCCTGTCTCACCAATTTTATTCAACATAATGTCATTTTGTTCTCTAGGACTAGAATTCCTAGAAAATTATAGAAATCTAGAAATCCTAGAGAGCGAAATGAGACAAGAAATGGAAATCTAAAGGCATCAAGTTTGGGTAAAAAAGTAAAACTGTCCCTGTTTGCAGATGGCCTGATTGTCTATATACGAAATCCCCAAGGAATTTATACGAAAACTGTTATAATTAAAAAGTTACTTCAGCAAGGTCACAGAATACAAGATCAATAAACCCAAATCAGTTGTGTTACTATAGACTAGCAATGAACATGTAGAAACTAAAATTTAAAACAAAATATCATTTATGTTCATTCAAAAATGAAATACCTATGTATACATTTAACAATAAATATATAGGAATTGCATGCTGAAAACTACACAACTCTGATGAAAGAAATAAAAAAAAAGATCTAAGTAAATGGAGGATATACCATGTTGATAGATTGGGAAATTCAGCATAGTAACAATGCCATTGCTTCCCAAAGTGTTAAACAGGTTTAATTCAATTTCTGTGAAAAGTTCAACATTTTTATATATATAAACAAGAGAATTCTAAACTTTATATGAAAAGGCAAAGGAATAGCTACAACAATTTTGAAAAGGATGAAGTAGGGTCAGATATTTCTTGAAGTTTTTTTAGATTTTTTTTCTGTACTATTCTTTCTGTTCTCCATCTAGGACTCCACATTCACATAATTAAATTTGTTACATTATTCTACAACTAACCAATTATATTAGCTATTTTCTATTGATGTATCTCTGAATTTACTGACTCTTTTTATATTATCGCCCATCTTCTATGACGTGATTTTTAGCTCAGTTATTATGTTTCAGTTCTAGAATTTCTATTTGTTTTTTTAAATTGTTATTTATTTGTTGAAATTCTCTTTTGTCTATCATGAGAATATGTTCACTCACTTTATTGAACAGTTTTAAGAACTACGGTATCTTCATATATCTAGTAATTTTGAATTGCATCTCAGCATTATGAGTGATACCACTTATAGACTGTGAATTCTGTCATGTTCCCCTGAAGAGTGTTGATTTTTTTTTGCTTTAAGTGGGCAGTGAACTTGGTTGAACTCAAATTCCAAACTGTGTCTCTTGTGATAGGCAGTAACTGAAATCTCTGTCACTTCTTTTAGCTTTAGCCAGGCTGTTTGGAGTCTGTCCTGCACATGTGTAGTACACATAATTCGGGAGTCAGTCAGAAATTTGTGCTGAGATTATACATGCAGATTTTGGATCTTCCCCTCTATGGCTCTCTTTGTCAAGATTTTAATTTTTACCTTCCATTTGCTGTGGTTACCCTAAATTCTGACCTGTGGTTTATTAACCCAGTAAACGGTGGCTTTTTATCTGAGTTCTGGGTGCTTAACACAGTGCCTGAGACCTGACCTTATGTGAAAAGCGATGAAAGTGGAAAATTCTATCAGTGACATTCCCTTCTCCTAATGAAGCTCCCTAGGCCTGAAGTTTCTTTGTAGGAAGGTTTTTTAAGTAGCTATTATTTCACAATAAAAAAATTTAAAAATACCTTTAATCTCTTTAACTCTATGCAAGGCACTTCTAAAATTCATTAGCATTTTCTTTTGCAATGTGTTATAATTTGTTAATATTTCATTATAATCCTTTGTTAAAACAATAATTTTATGGAATCGTAAGGTTAAATAATTTATTTATTTTTCATAGTGTTGAGATAGTTTCAATTCTTATTCTAATAATTCATATTCTATTTGTATTATGTTAAATTTGATTAAGTTGCCTAAAATTGAAACTCACTGGAACAGTATTTTAATTTTTGTTCCTAATAAACAGGAATTTTGTTCCCAATAATCTTATAGCCCTGTTCTTTAATACTCATCCATAAATTTACATATGACATTCTTTCAAATGTATTAACCACAATCAAAAAATAAAATGGAGAAGAATCATCTTTTCAACAAATGGTGCTGATATCCATATGCAAAACAATGAAGTTGGACCCTTAACTCATGTCATACACAAAACTGAACTCAAAATGAATCATAGACCTAAATATAAGAGCTAATACTATAAAACTCTAAAAAATTTGTTTTCTTGGTTCAGCCAATGATTTCCTAGATATGACACCAAAAACACAAATACCAAAAAATAGATAAATTGCACAACCTCAAAATTAATACAAAACTTTTTTGTTGCAAATTATACCATCATACAAGTGAAAAGACAACCCACAGGATGGAAGAAAATATTTGCAAATCATATATCTGATAAGGGGATTTTATCCAGAATAAAGAATTCTTAGAATCTAATTTTAAAATGGGCAAATAATTAAATGGACATTTATCCAAACAGGATATGTAAGTGGTCATAAGTACGTGAAAGGATGCTCAACATCATGAGTCATTAGGAAAATGTAAATCAAAATCACAATGGATACCACTTCACACCCGCTAGAATGACTGTAATTACAAAGTCATATTCTAGCAAGAGTTGGTGAGAATATGGGGAAATCGGAACCATCATACATCACTGGAAAGGATGTACAATGGTGCAGCTACTTTGGAAAAATGGCCTCACAGTGTACCAGAGTATGGTACAGTATTATCACTCTCTATGTGTTCTAGAGCATGACAGATTTCGAAGAGTACTTATCTATTCAAGTCTTTATTTTCCCAATAGCGAATTCAGTTACCTTGGATCATTGGCTATTTGGTCTCTTCAGAAAGACAGTATAAGGCAAAACTCAATCTAACTCCAGGTGTCTAGATTAAAATAGACTAGCCTAGTCTGACTTCAATGGAATGAAGTGGAATTACAGTTGATGCCTGAACAACACAGGAGTTAGGGATGTTGACCCCTGAGCAGTCAAAAATCCATGTATAACTTTTGACTTCCCAAAAACATTTAATACTAATAGCCTACTGTTGACTGAAAGTCTTACTGATCACAAAACAGTCAACTAACAGACATTTTATAAGTTATATGTGTTATATACTGTATCTTTACTATAGAGTAAGCTAGAGAAAAAATATTAAGAAAATCAGAAAGAAAATACATTTACATTACTGTACCGTATTATTGATACTGTAAGTTTACATTGTCTGTTTACTTGATGAATTATCTATCTGAAATGGCAGCAACTACAGCTGCAGACTTCAATCTATAGTACATATCACTCAACTCAACTTTTTCTCATAATGTCATGACTTTTCTTGGCTTCTTGGAAGCACTTACGGCATCACTAGTGGCACTTCGTATGGGTCCCATGGTGTTATTCAAGGTTTATGGTATCGCACTAAACATGATGAAAAGTATGCAACAACCATGAGAGATCACTTTTTTTTTTTTTTTTTTTTTTTTTTTTTTTTTTTGAGACGGAGTCTTGCTCTGTCACCCAGGCTGGAGTGCAGTGGCACAATCTCGGCTCACTGCAACCTCTGCCTCCCGGGTTGAAGCGATTCTCCTGCCTCAGCCTCTCCTGGGATTACAGGTGCCTGCCACCACGCCCAGCTAAGTTTTTGTATTTTTAATAGAGACAGGGTTTCACCGTGTTAGCCAGGATGGTCTCGATCTGATCTCCGGACCTCGTGATCCGCCCACCTCAGCCTCCCAAAGTGCTGGATTACAGGCGTAAGCCACTGCACCCGGCCAAGAGATCACTTTTTACTGCCATCTACAATTTACTGGAGAGACGAACTGCTCACAGGGAGAGGATTAGTGTCCCAGGACGTTTTAAGCAGATACTCGCAATACTTGAGATCACCACAATAGCAACAGGAGGTGGCTGTGAAACATTACAGTAGTACAGTCTGTACTACAGTTAATTTTATGCAGTTATGATTTATTACTGCATCTTTACATTTGTTTACATCTCTCTCGACTGCAGATGGTACCATGTATGGTCTGTAAATGTTTGTGTGTGTTAGTTTTGATAAATTTTAACTTATTAGAATAGATTGGAGTATAATTTATGGTAGTAAATGATAAAATAGACTAGTATTTACATATTTTATGCATTCGTGACATACTGAACTTTTCCTTATTTTTAAAATATTTTTAGGCTACATAATTCATCTGCAAGTTGTTTTTTCAAATTGTTGCAAATCTCCAAAACGTTTTTCAACATATTTGTTTTTAAAAATTCAAGTATAAGTGGATCCACACAGTTGAAACCCCTGTTGTTCAAGGCTCAACTGTATTTTATTTTGCATCATTTCCCATAGTGGTGAAAGCTGGGAATGCAGAGTGTGTTAAAGAGAGGCTATGTTCCCAGCATGCACCACTACCAGAGCTTTCCTGTCTACCCCATCCTTCAGTGTTTCACTTGTAATTGCTACACACTGCCAGGATGAGAGTCACCTTTGTCAGTATCCCATCTATTTCTTTTTCTCTTCTCTTTTTGTGGGGATGTTACATTTTAATCAGATAAAGAAAATTGGGACAGGGGTAGAGATGAAGGGGAAATTAAATTACACTGATTAACTGAATAAAGAGTGTATTAGTTTCCTAAGTCTGCTGTAATAAAATACCACAAACTGGGTTGTTTAAAACAACAGAGATTGATTTTTTCACAGTTCTAGAGGCTAGGAGTCTGACATCAGCGTTTCAGCAAGGCTGTGCTCTTTCTGAAGGCTCTAGGGAAAGATGTGTTCCATTTATCTCTCCTAGCTTCTGATGGTGGCCAGCAATTCTTAGCATCCTTTGGCTTGCAGAAGCATCACTCCAGTCTCTACCTCCATCTTCATGTGGCATTCTGCTCTCTGTGTCTGTGTCTCTACATTCACTCCCTCTTCTTTTAAGAACTCCAGTCATTGGATTTAAAGCCCACCCTAATCTAGTATAACCCCATCTTAACTAATTACATCTGCAAAGACTCTATTTCCAAATAAGGTCGTATTCACAGATTTCAGGTGGGTGTGGATTTTTAGGGGTCACTACTCAACCCAGTACAAAAAGTAGTATGTGTGATACAGAAGACTGTCCAAGAGTGTATGTGTGTGTGTATGTGTGTGTGTGTGTGTGTGTGTGTGGTATAGAACCTAGGAGCAGTTGGGAGAAAAGGAGTAGGTATATCTTCAGTATGTGCATCACTGAATGCATTCTTTGCTTCAGGCCCCTCACTATTAGGCAAGCAGTATTTTATTTAACCTTTGCTACAACTCTGTGCCATTGGGTGTTGTTAATTCCGTAGACGAGCAAGCTGAGGTTTAGGAATCTACCTAAGGTCACACTGTTCCTAGGAGGTTCAACTTGGATTCAAATGATGCATGCCTGCCTCCAAAACCCATTAACTTAAACACTAATCTCTACTGCCTAAATGATTTTAAGCAAAAGTGATGGGTTTTAATTATTCAAATGATATAAGGGAAAGGAGAAATCTAAGGTGATGCAAGTCCGAGATTGTATAAGTGGGGCATTAGCTGGTACCACTAATACATATTAATAAGAGGAGATCATCACAAGGCATGATGTGGATTTTCCTTTTGTTTCCGTTGAGGAATGGAGTGAGAGTGGTAAATGATAGTCCAGACTAAAATATATATTGATATAAAGAATCTGAGAATTTTATTGAGGGAGATAAATTTGTGGTCTGCATTATCCCTCAGTTCCCACAGCATCATTTTTCAGTAATAGGTGACTAGGTACTTTTCATTTGATTCAAAACCTACGGTCACGCATGAAGCCACCTGCCTCAAGTGCCCCATGCTACCACAGAAAATCTCTTTCTCACTCAAACAATGTTGTATTTGTTTTACTTTGTTCAAATTTATTTAAAATGTATTAATTATAAAAGAAAAAAAAGTCATTCCCCATGTTTGTGTTTGCTTTTCCTAATGAAATATGTGCAGCTGGATCTAGCTTCAGCCGTTTTTTCATGTCTAATCAGAAGCCACTGTACCCAATTTAGCTTTGTTTCAGCCATTACATGCTGTGTCCTCTGCAGTGTGTGCCTAGATGAGTCACTCTTCAGGTGACTTCTTTTTATTAAGGCTATTTGTAAAAAGCCACAACCACTGCAAAATGAGAGTACTGGATTGGTTTGTTACATTAAAATAATCATTTTCAAGATTAGATGTGGTGACTGTAGCCAGAATATGCTAATGGAAACATTGCACAAAATGTTTCATGTTGCTTAAAACAAAAATAAGCTGTGAGGTATCTTTATTAACTATGCAAATTGTAGACAATGGATTTTTTAATGCTTGCAAACATGCTTAATTTTTCTTGGTGGTACTTACATTTTATAGCATAATAAGTTTAATGTCTATTTTTAGAGCATATTAAAAGTATTTGACAATGTAAAATTGCTTGCAATTCAGAATATTCTATTATGAGACATTTCCTTACCACTTAAGAAAAAGCCAAGAATATTATTTTTTATAAAAGTATACTTCAAATATTTAATGACCATTTTACTTAATATTCCTTATAATAACATATATTTCAAGAATGTTTTTGGAGGCATAAGTAAGCATTAGCAAAACCTAGAATATTTAGATCCTACTCTTTTGGAAGAGATAGATTTGAGAAAAAAAATTTTAATTTTTGTAGATGTGACTAGAAGATTTACCCTTTCCCTCCATAATGTCTGCCTATTACATAATATTTATTTATGCTTTCATTTTCTTTTAATTGCTAATTTGCAATGAGCTCCTGGAGAAAAGATACTGATACTTATTGTGCAACCGTGACTTCAGAAGCAATTCACAGTTCCTAGGAACCATATCAAATAAGTGTGCCATCCCTGAAATGGGTGGGTCAAATATGGTTTAAATTTCTTTTAATAAAAAATAAGGTTTTATTGGACCAGATATATATCACTTGTAGAATCAGTTGAAAAGATTTGACATATTGGTTTATATATTCCTTAATCTTTTTACGCAAATTTGTGAATTTATTTTGAAAAATATATAATTATTTATTTCTTGCCAGTACCTGAGAAAATACTGAAATTCATATTCAAAATATAATCTTATGAATAGTGACATTTAGAAATAAGTTTCTAAACTGAAGGTTTTCATTGTATAACAATATCATTGACCAGGCAACTGTATTCTGGTTGCATATGAAAATTACTGTGAAGGAAAAGACAATTGGGAATAGTTTATAATTCCAATATCAAGCTGACAAAAATATTCATTATTATGACAATTTATTTTCATCTTCTGGAATTCTATTTAATCAGCAGAAGAGTTGTGGACATAAGAATAAATAACATTATGCTAATACAGGGAATAGCTTCCAACTGCACGATTTATGGGCAGACATTTTTGTATCTTAAAAATTTTTGAGTATTCCAAGATGTGGAAAGCTTTCCCTCTGAATTTTCTTGGGCCACTCCTGTCCTTCCTTTGCCTGGTGATAGGGGTAGGGAGGTGACTCTTACCCCTCCTTAAGGCAGGTCCAGGCAGTATTCCTCCAGAAAAACTTCCTCAATTACATACCCATAAGCCATTTTATTGAGAGACCCTGTGCTAGGTACTAGATATACCAAGATGAATATTAAGGAGTCCCTGCCTCTAGGTGCTCACAGATACAGGGAATAAATGAGTATGAGAATTATAATAATGTGATAGGCACTATTCAGAGGGTCTGAGCAAGGCCCCAAAGCAGACACACTGTATAACTCAGGTGAGAGCTTGAGTTTTGAAGTCATGAGATATTTTGATTTGAATCTTATTTCCACCACTAACTAGCTACATGACCATTGGCAAGGCACAGCATCTCCTTGAGCTTCCATTTCCTCATCTCCAAAATGTAGATACTATTATGCTAGATGTGTCATGTGACAGTTCTGAGGATTGAATTAACTCATGTTTGGATATTCTTTAGGACAACATCTAACACATGGTAAGTGCTCAAAAATAATAACTACTCTTATTGTTATTTGTTTGTACCAGCTATCTCAAGGCAATCTTTTGTACTTCACACAGAGCCACTGCCATCTACCCCTCAATCACTGCCCTTTCCAATCCAGCCCTAAGGGAGCTAGACACAGCACCCCCCACTACCAACACCACATTATCTGCTCAGTAAAAAACATCTTAATCAATCTTGCACATACAAGATAAAGACTAAAACCTGGCGGTTATTATCTAATCAGGTTGCTAACAGTTTTTCCACTGCTCCGAGTATGAAAGTATATATATACTAACAAACGCCTATAGATCAGGGCCCAGCAACATTCTATAAAGAGCCAGAGAGTAAATAACTGAGGCTTTGAGGGCCATGATTTCTGTGTCACAGCTACTCAACTTTGTTGTTGTATTGCCAAAGCAATCATAAACAATATGTAAAAAATGGATATGACTGTTTTCTAATAAAATTTTACTTATAGAAAAATCTCCTTATAGTTTGCTGATGCTTGTTAGAAAGCGTATAGTATGGTTATATATTATTTCTATATCATAACAAAATACACTGTGAATTCATTGAGGCCTTACACATCTCTGTTTTACACACACATATATACATACACATATACATATACGTATACACACATTTATATGCACATTTACACATTCCATTGTGTCTCAATGAATATACTTCTGAACAAGTAAGTTGATGGAAAAATTAAATAGCTCAACAACTATATCTTGATAAAAATATGTATATATAGAGAGAAAAGGGGTCAGAGTTATCTTTCTATAAAAATGATGTAATAGGTCAAATTAATTTAATATGTAAATTAATTCAACCTTTAAAAATAAAGGAATAATGGGGGAAGATGAAAATAAGTGATCCATTTGTTATGAGGGTGCTAGAAATAGATATTGTAATTGTGTGTATTTATGTGTGTGGAGAGAGTCTGAGAAAGAGAGAGACATTCAGATAAAGTAAGAGAGAGGTTTCGAGTAGGAAGACCCTGGATACCATGACAGAGCGTTAGATTTTGTTGTGAATTTTCAGGCAGTTAAAGCAAAAAGCAAAACACACTAGAATATATAATCAGGTCAACAGAAACCTACACTTTCTTCATAGGGGATAAACCTTTTTCCTGGTACTGAAAGAACTATAATATGATTTTTTATACAGGGAATACTGAACAACATAATAGATCATGTTTCCAGTAATGGGCTTAGAAAGGTACACAGTGTCCTTCATTTTACTTTTTCATATGCAGATATTTGACAAAGCCCAAAGACAGAGCATTAAAACATTATTGAAAAGATGGCTTTTGGAGAAATTTGATTTCGGAATTATTTCTATCTTGTATTCTACAAATAAGGACAGATTCAAAGGATGGACTGGTGGTGTGGTTCATCATTGGCCCTCAGTATGTCCAGGTCTCTAAGTGATCACTGACTTATTAGTCAATGATTAGAAGCCATGAAATTTATGTCAAACAAAGCACTTTTCCATATATTATCTCATTAGACCTCTCAACAACCTTGGGCAAGCATTATTATCACCAGGTTTATGAATGAAGAAATTACACTGATAAGTTATGAAGTATGGCAACTCCAAGTAAAAGAATAAAGGCTATATATAGCTCACTCTCTACACAGATTAGTAGCATCTTCTGAGATTCATCATTCCAGTCTAAAATTTCCAAGCTTATTTTTTAAAACAGAGTAAAACTTTCTTAGAACACAATGTGAAAACTCAATATACAAAAGAAATACAGAGCTGTTCTGGTTAAAAACAAGTGGGACAGGTCCAGACACCAACTTGTTTGATGTCCCACTTCACCTCAATAATCTTCCACAATAGTTCCCAATGCACAAATGTCCCTAAAAATCCTTATTGCTCAGTTTGAAAACCACTGGTCTATATCAGTGAAGATGCAAAGTCCTCCACTTAGGAGACAGATAAGCACAAATTTAAGAAGTGTTTTATAGGACCCAGGGCATGATTGGCTTTGCCATTTAGTATAAGACCCTAAAGGATTGAAATGCATGGTTTCATTCTACAAGTATGCCTGATGACAGTTGGTTGAAACTAATGCAAATGTATTTAAGAAATAAAATAATGCATTGGGAAATACTATTGTTATCTACCAAATTTTTGAAATCCAAAAGAATTTAGCCATGATAAATTCTTTAGCCATGATGAAACTCCATGTATATTTATGCACATATGCGTGTGAACGCGTGTGCACACACACACTCACTCACACACATAACTATTTGGCACAACTAAAACAACCTCTTTAGGCTGATTACCTATTTACCTTTACTGAAACTTGGCTGTCCTCAAAGGATGTGGATCCTATCATCCTCTAAAACAAAGCTGTACTGTCTTTCTCTAACATTTCAGGACAGATATCTCCCCTTTCTCTCCATTTGCAGTTCCAGACCTTGCTACTCTTACTGTTCTGTATTTTTTTTAAAAAACCCATAAAATTCTTTATTCTTTGAGGGGCAGACCATCTGGCCTTTTCTACTTTCTTATTGCTACTCCTTTAAATTTCTTGGTCATTCTTTTCATTCACTGAAGAATTTATCACCTAGTTCCCATTCTTCTTTCACGCTCCAGTCACTGTTATTATTTTGGCAATTTCAACATCCAAGTGGCTGAAAACTCACTCTGAATTATTTGACCCATACTCATTACCACTGACCTATTCCACCCCTCCACACCAGCTTGAACCAGGGCCTCAAAATCCGCACTAACTCCAAAATCAAAAGTTCAGATACTCTACTTCCTAACCATAGCCTTCTTGCCATCCAGATATTTTGCTCTAAAACTTAAACTACAACAATTATTACCTCCAGTCCATTGTTTCTATTGATAGATTGATTGTTCTTTATCTACCGTTTCCCTTTTTATCACTTTCATCCTGACTAACCTAATCCCATTGGTCCTTTGTAAAAAAAGACTTCCATCTCATTTCATGGTATTTCCCTTGAAAACCCTCTAACCTACTTAAACCAACCATTTACCTTTTCCATCCCAGCCACTTTGCTGGAGAGGATTGTAAAACCAGGCAGGTTTCGTTCACGTTAACTTCCTTAGCTCAAACCTAAAAAGACCCTTAGCAAGCTCAGTAACTCTATATTATTCAAGTCCTCGAATAACTAGTTTAGTCCTTCTCTTCCCTCTTTAAATCTCCTTACTTGGATCCTTCCTCTTTACTCCGAGATTATGACCTCATCTCATGCTTTCTTAAGGAAAATAATAAATATTATGTGGAAATTCCATCTTCTTTCCACTACCAGATTATGAACCTACTGCATCTCATCTTCTTTCCTGTTATGTCTCAAGGAGCATCTTGCCTCCTACTGAAGGGCAGTGCTTCTGCATGTGCTCTTCGTTTCATCCGCTAGAAAACAATCTCCATGAGGAAAGATAGTGTCTGTTCTCTTTTTACCATAGATACACCTCAAACTTTGTACAATGCTTGGTGTAATATATACTTCGCTATATTATTTATATTTGTATGTGTGTGTTTGTAAGAGAGAGAAAGACAGAAAAAGAGATGCATGTATGCTACATGTCTTGGCTTGGCTTAGAAAATCTAATAACCAAAATCCTTTTATATTGCCCTGTGATATTTTAACTGAATGTCTCATAAAAGATTATGGCATTTCAAGGTACAATGCTACCTCTTCATTTCAGGAAGAGTACCAAGCGACCAGGTTATCATGCAGACAAGATAGAGAAATTATTCCTAGTCTTCTATGAAAATCAAAACTGCTAAATTTGACATCCCATACATAGTAAGAATAATAAGCCTATAATGTACTCACCGAGCTCTGAAATTGCATTCACTTAGAGCATTAATTTTCCAGAATTATTTCAGTTGATTCTAACATTAATAAAAGTGCATTACCTGTTTTAATAATTTGGGAGGAAAGAAGAATTAGTCTGGCTTCTAATCTGCACATGGAGTGCGTGAGCATTGCGGAGCATATAAGTGAATCTTGCAATGATGAAGTGCTCCTCTTACATGCAATTCAAATAGAAATGAAAATCTGAAGTGACTAGATTTGCTTCAAATATGAACACTGTGCCTTAAAAGTACATTATAATTTTTAAATTTTGAATTGGAGCTGTTTCCAGAATCCTGCTTAAAGACCTTGCTGGAGATCTGTGGTCTCCAAATAACCCAAAACAAAGTAGCTGGTTATAAAGATATGGAAGAAAGCCAGGTTCTAGGAAGAGAGACTAAGACAACAGGTTCTAGGAAGAGGCAAGGGACCTTGGCAAAAAGCTAGTGGTCAAAAATAGAGCTGTAATACATAAAGGTCAGTATCAGTGTAAAGCAGACTAGTCTTTCTTAGTGTTTCTCAAGAGTGGGAGAGCTAGAGAAGTATTTGCTTTGCAAAGGGCTTCCTTGGCAGACTGCTTCTGGAGTTAACAGAGAGGCTGTAATGATGTCGAGAAAGTAAGTCATTAAGCAAAGTGTGATTTGATACTTTAAAAGGAAAGGTGGGGTGTGGTGGCTCAGCTGGGCTCGGTGGCTCCCCGCTGTAATCCCAGCACTTTGGGAGGCCCAGGCAGGTGGTCACCTGAAGTCAGGAGTTCGTGACCAGCCTGGCCAAGGTGGCGAAACCCTGTATCTACTAAAAATACAAAAATTAGCCGGGTGTGATGGCACGTGCCTGTAGTCCCAGCTACTTGGGAGGCTGAGGCACGAGAATCCCTTGAACCCAGGAGGCAGAGATTGTAGTGAGCCAAGATCACGCCCCTGCACTGAAGCCTGGGTGACAGTGCGAGACTCCGTCTCAAAATGAATGAATGAATAAATAAATAAATAAAAGGAAAACAGAATTTTACTGTGAAAAAATCCTAATGGGTTGTTCTTACTGGTTTAGAAATGTGATCTCAGCCTACTCACTCGTGAAACATCTCTTTGGTCCTCCTAATGCAACTCCAACTATAATTACCTTTTTTTTCTTCATGAAAAAGCCTTTGTGAATGTAGTGTTAGATATGCTGAACTGTATTTATTATTCATTTAAGCTTCATTAACATCATCATAACTGAGATATACTTTCTCTAAGTGAAAGAAAAACTAGATAGTATTCAGAACAGAACTTCCTTCTGGTGTATCCCTGTTATTTCTTTCTCGTAGTCTCAAACATACTAATATTTCTCTGCACAGTAGTGATTTGTGGAGGGATTCAATGTTCTATAATTACTCTAAACTGATAGCAAAATTTTGTGTGCATGTACATTTTCCCTTTTGGAGAGGAAAGTAATAAGGCATTTGAGGACTTTCCTCCCCCAAAGGGAAGAATTTGATAACTTTCATCAAATTCTCAAAGGGGCCTATGACCTGAAACAGATTGAAGGCCTTTACTAAAAAATCCTTTAAGACTCTCCAAGACAACGTGGTGAAATCAACCACATTTGTCTTTCACTACATCCATTTTCCCTGTGCCTGTCCTCTTATACACAGTTCCTTCATGATCTCTGCTAGCTTTCCTTTTAAAAAAAAATGTCTACAGTCTTGCTTCATTATAAGGCCGATGCTACTATTGACAGCTTAAAATGGTATTCATGATGTTTTAAACAAGTTGAGTGTTAAAGAACTGATAGAGTTTAATATTTCTCCCCTTCAAATCTCATACTGAAATGTTATCCTCAGGGTTGGAGGTGGGGCCTGGTGGGAGGTGTTTGGGTCATGGGGATAGATCCTTCATGAATGACTTGATGCAGTAACGAGTGACTTCCCATTCTATTAGTCCACAGGAATGCTGGTTCTTAAAAAGAATCTGGCACCTCCCTCCCCTTTCTTGCTCCCTCTCTCTCCATGTGCCACTCCTGCTCCCTTTTCACCTTCCACTGAGGGTAAAATCTTCCTGAGGGCCTGACCAGAAGCAGATGCTGGCACCATGCTTTTTGTACAGCCCACAGAACTGTGAGCCAAGTAAATCTGTTTTCTTTATAAATTACCCAGCCTCAGATATTCCTTTATAGCAATGCAAAACAGACTAATACAAGAATTAAACCCCTAATTCATATTTCAAGAAGTAGTCTGTTTCAGGGGAACATTTTATAGGTAGAAATCTCTACCACTGTGGGCAGACTTATATTTTTTAAACAAAAACAAATGATTATCAGCCTTAATTATACTCTGTTTTTTTTTGTTAAAGTTCTAATGAATGTTCTCTACCCGGTAATCATCAAGTCTAAGTGTAATGTTAATTCCTGGAACAAGATCACTTGATAGAAATTTAAAAAAATTCGAGGTTACTTTAACTTCAATTTTACTTGTGAGGACAGGCCATTCTTAATGTTAAATCTTCATTCTCCACTAAAGAATAGAGAACTTTTTTTTCCAGGAAGCCTTAATTGTTGAGTTCCATTTTCTGCTTTCTCATCGAATAACCATTTCCTACAATATATTATCTAAATTAAATAGTAACAAAAGTAATTTCCAACTATATAAGAGCTTCTCCTTTTTTGTAAAACACAATAACCAGTTCTTTTAACTTTTATCTATCAAATGCCTACTGTGTGAAAAATTATAAGGTCCAGTGAGATAAATAATATGAATGTTTTGTAACCTGGTAATACTATTTGATATTTAAGTTAGATTGAGAAAAGAAGAAATAGTATTTAACAGATGCTGTGGGTGCCTCATCCAGATTCCCTTTATCAGGCCAGGCCACCTACCCCCTAGCTTCTGTGGTGCTGAATGCTAACAGTTCACATTCACTTCTCCAGAGGATTGCCCCATTCACGAAAGTCTGGGAAGCTCTGCCTCCATTTCCCAGTGTGGTCCTTGGCAAAAGTCTTATCAATGTGGAGATACAAAAGCCCACCTTGCTTTCTTTAACGTGGGAAAAGCAGTGATACAGTTGATGCTCCAGAGCTCCCTGTGGGATCAGGCTAGGGCTAGTCTTCTAAAATCTTATCTTTGCTTAGCTCTTTCCCCTGCCCTGTCTTTCTAAACCCACTCCCTGACAGGTTTCTCCCGAAAACCCTCAGGAAATAACTTACAGAAAAATCCTTATCTCAGGCTCTCCTTTCAGGGAATCTGACTGAAGACAGAGTAGAAGCAGTGCTTTTACAAACTACTTTTTTTTTTATTCTATAGTAATTATATAATCAACAAACTATAGAGTTGCCAAAGACCTTAGGATTTACCATCTTTGCCTCTTACATATGGGTAATGAGGCCCACTAAGTGGCTTTAGAAAAAGACAAAAAATAGTTTAGGACAGAACATAAACACAGGTCTGCTGATTTCCATCCCTGTGGCCTTCAGATGATTATTACAGTTAAGACTATATACTTCCTTTTATGAATCCATGAATGAGCAGTAAGTCTTCTTATATAAATATACATAAATTTGTTTATTCAGCAAAGGATTATGAAACAAAGTCAAACCATTCAAATTTGCAATGTTTAGTAATACTCTGGAAAACCCATGTTATTAATTATTGGCAACATTTTGCCCCCTTTCAAAATAAATATTTTATTCCATCAGCCTCAGATTTTTAAATGTTTCTTCTTTTTCCTTTTTTTTTTTTTGAGATGGAGTCTCACATTGTCTCCCGGGCTGGACTGCAATGGCGAGATCTCGGCTCACTGCAATCTCCGCCTCCTGGGTTCAAGTGATTCTCCTGCCTCAGCCTCCTGAGTAGCTGGGATTACAGGTGTGCACCACCACGCCCAGCGAATTTTTGTATTTTTAGTAGAGACGGGGGTTTCACTATGTTGGCCGGGCTGGTCTCGAACTCCTGATCTTGTGATCCACCCGCCTTGGCCTCCCAAAGTGCTGTGATTACAGGCGTGAACCACTGTGCCCAGCCTGTTTTTTCTAAAAATACCTCAGACTTATCTCCTACATATCGGGAAGATACTGAGTCCTATAGAAATTTAATTATCATGCAAAGCATGCCTACTTGTGTTCTAGTACACAACCTTTAGAATTTGTCCTTTTTCTGTGATCCTTTTTAAAACCACTTAAGAAAAACCGAAAATGTTGCCAATGTTAATACCTATTAACATCACATTTGCTTATTAAATAAGAAAAGTATGTGAGATAAAGCAGACAAAAGCAAGATGGTCAACCTTGTTAAGTACAGATACTGAAGGAGAAGCTTTTTATCTCCTATAAGGCAAAGTTGGCATGTTCAGCAGGCCCTCAGCATCCCCTGAAATGAACCCAGGTTGCATCTTATCATTCTGAGTGTTGGAGCGGCTGTTGATAATGCAATCTGTTATGGCAAGCTAATAGTTAAAGGCTAAATTGCTGCTCCTGTCCTTCTGTAAATGTGAGTGCCTAACTGGGGCCTTATGGAATCACAGACAGCTCTCCTAAGCTGACAGGTGAAGTGGCTTTAATAGTAGCCAGGGCCTAGAGAGGCCAACAAACTGTTTAAACAGACTTGCCAGCAGGGGGAGCTCTTAAAAATATGCCTGCACAAACTGCATCTGCCAGGGAAACACTTGCTTAATGCAGAGAAAATTAAGAGAAAGTGCTTTCCAATTTCAGGCAAAGCATATACATTTGTAAAGAGCCAGAAGAGCAAGTCAGAGTGGGCCAGTGAGTGCTAACGATGTAAGAAATCTTTGGCAGTTCTTATTCACAGAGCAGTGGCAGAGAATCAGAGAGACAATCTGGATATTCCCAGGATGTCCTGAGCTCCAGTTAAAGCATAGCTTTATTGGTTGAACTGGATAGAAGGCGTCAGGAATTGAGGCTTTAAAATTGCTGACGTTTTGTAATTTCTCTTCAAGTAAAATTCCAAAATGATTGGATCTTCCATTTATGGAGTTTTCCTTCACTATCTATACACAGCCAAGTCAAAGCCCTTGTTTCTCCTTTTCCTTATCTCACACACTTAAGTGGTTTTTCTAACAAACCCTGAAGTTCATACTGTCAGATGTTGATGATAACACTTTAGGTTTCTGTGAACTGGGTATAGCAAGCATCACAGCAAAAATACAAATTCTAACAGTCTTATATAGCACAGAAGAATGATTACCTAGATATTAGCAGACAACATTTCAAAATTTCTGAGTCTAATGGAATGAGATTTGGATGGAGGGTGGATATCAAAAGTTAACAAGACCAAGTCAGGACTGATATACAATCTGGGAGAATCCTGAGTCCTATAGAAATTCAATGATTATGCAAAACATGTCCACGTTGCTAGGTTTTTATTATTTTGCACTTTGCTAAGTCATCGCTACGTTGAGACTGATCTCAAATCTAAAATTAACCAAGGTACACCACTTGTAAACCAATAAGATAATATGTGTTCACCCCAAGAAAAGATGATGATCTCTAGTGATTGATTAGCTGTTGCTTACTTGCTGCGAGTATGAAGTTGATACTGTCTAAACTCTCTTTTTCCCCTAGCATAGCATAAAGAATATCCTACAAAATTCATTCTGACCTGAAGTCCCATGATTCCTTCACACGGATTCTTCTGAAAGAACAGACTATAGTGAGTTTAAGCAAGTATTTGTATGGGTGAAGTGTTTCTTTTAGGGATCACTCTTACATCTTGCAGTCTTTCAACTTTCTCTTGCTTCTCACTTCCCAGATATGAATATGTAAATGGACCAGAAAAGAGTGGGGTAGCTTTCTGACTTTATAACTTCACACTGAAGATAAAGGATAGATGCGTGATAGTATTTTCTCCTTAGATTGCCAACCATTTAAATGCCAAATCTTCTCCCATCTTAACTCATATGAGAATAATAAAAGTCATTTAAATGGAGGTTGCCATGTGTTCATTTATCCAAGAAAACTTTGTTGAACACTTAGTAAGTACAAGGCACCATATTAAGGTAGAAAGGTGAATAAGACAAGTACAGCTCTTTTCTTCATTGAGCTTATGGTCTAGCATCCTTACTAATTCAGTATCTAAAATAGCTGATCACTTGGGTTGTATAATTTAGCATCCATTAGAAGCACTCCAAGAGGCTTGGCTGGGGGGACATTTGTAGGTCACTCAAATGAAATGTTAACTCCTTCTAGGCTTTGTTTAGCAAGTCAAACTTAACACCTTCGATATAGGCAATTAGGATCAAAAGGTGTTAAAGCACATTCAGGCACAAAGCCATCTATCAAATTAAATTACTTAATCTTTCAACTCGTTGCTTTTAAAGTAAATGACCCTCCAAAGTTAGTGGGCATTAGTGTGGCCTAATGTTCAAATGCAGTTTAAAATCTAAATGTTGATATTCTAAACAGATCACACTCTCCCTCCCATGAAATGTATCCTTGATTTTAGACTTTTCCCCTTAAGAGATATTTAAAAGTAGGTATCTCCTCTTTCTACAGAGAACAGGGCCATTTTTTTAAGAGTAGTCATCATTATGCCATTGTAAGTGGAAATTGTGCATTATGAACTGAACAATTCCAGGAATTCTATGTCTAACCTTGGGTTCTCGCAAAAGTATATCACGAGACAAGAAGTGGGTTCAGGCAGTTAATTATAAGAAGTGCATACAAGAAGGCAGGGGAAGTGAGAAGGGAAAAATCCCTAAAAGAATTTTAATAAGCAGGTTATCTCAGTGGACTCCTAGGCCTCAGTCCTATTGAGGACCCTCTGAGCAACCATGTAGAACATGCTTCAGAATAATTCCATCAGAGAACAAAGTAATATGAAATATTTATCTGCCAACTCTCAGCCATTATGGGTTGCGGGTAATCCCTAGGACGGTTAAGTTTCAGAGGCTTCTAGGCTTCCCCACAAGCAGGCTGGGCAAGCTGCCACAGTTGCAGAGAAAGCCCTTGCATGGAGAAGCAGTGAAAACAGGCACTTGCAGTGGAAAGTTATCAGCATACTAGGAAGTGTTCACTACACCTACATGTTTATTTAAAGGTGGGCTGAGGGGATATGAGGCAGAGCATCCCCAGCATTGGTACACCCTGCAAATTGCTGTAAACTGGATTTGCTTAAAAAAGAACCATGATTAGCTAACATTTGACAAAATGTTGGTCCATAGGCTTATTTGGAAACAATACTTTGTTTTCTGCAACGCGTCCAAAGAAAATTTGTGTACATGTAGATTTATAGCACTTAAAATCTTATCACAGTAATGTTTATTTCATCGTATCAAAAACTGCATATCATCATTTCTTCTTGCCCATACCCGTGATTTTTCTGAGGGCTAAGAGGAAAAGGGTATTCAATGGAGCAGTTCGCCTCTACAACAGAGAAAACAAGGGATGTTAAGTTCAGGGTGCCATTCATGCCACATTTATTCATTGATGATAATAATACCTTGTGCTTCTTTACCAGCTTTTCCCATTTGGCCTGATGACAACATCCTTGGAGTGTCAGAGAAGTTATTATGACCTTTACTTTACAGCTGAAGAAACTTTGTTTTGTTAAAACCATGAATTGTGCACTTGGGATGTACTCTATATTGGGTTAGATGTTCTCCCTTAAGATAGTTCAGTTAATCTTGCCCAGAAACTTGGGTATTTTTGTCCTTGTTTTAGGGATGAAAATTCTAATCAGGGACTGGTGGAGTTCCCATGAGGCAAGAAAGTCTGGTAGCAAGACCCAGTTCCTGAAGCTTCAACTTCAGTGTTCATTCCCCTGAAACACTTGACCTTTCCAGGTTGTCACCAGATTCCCCCAACGTTCCCCAACAGATATCTAGTCTTACATGTTACAACTTTCATAGGACCTTGCGTGGTACCAAATTTGTTGAGTGAGTACATTCTACACAATCACAACACACTGAAGATATTTTTTATCTGTGCAAACTTGACCTCCATCCAGATGAGAGCTGATTTGATTAAAAGGTTCATGAGACAACACCCACTGATTAATCAATGTTTTATGTAATCTACTTCCTTCTGCTTTCTACCAGCTTTCACTTGGTTAGTTACGCCTGGGTATTCTACTTATTGACTAGGCTCCAAGGCCACATGTGAACTGGCTTTTCCTTATGTCTACAGCCTCATCTCACAGGGAGCTCCCTCTCATTCTCTCAGGTGTAGCCACATTGGCCTCCTGTTCATCTCTCTTACATGCCGTGCTCTGTGTTATCGGTGCAGCATTGAACATGCTGTTTCCTCTACCAACAATGTTGTTGCCCTTTGTCATCACCAAGTAAACTCCTGCTTATGCTTCAGATCTCAGCTCAAGCATCACTTTTTCAGGGAATCTTCTCTAACTTATCCTCTGTAGACTCTAATAACACTATGTGTCTCTTTGTTGCTATTGTTAGAACTTTATAACTTATGTGTGTGTGTGTGTGTGTGTGTGAAGATTTAATCAATATGTGTCTCTCATACCATCTTGCATGATCCATTACAGCAAAATCCTTATTTGTTTGGACTTACCAATGTACCCCCCAGCACCTAGCAGCAGCTACCATAGGGCCTTTCACATGGCAAGCACTCAGTAAATATGTCTTGAATAAAATATATCAATCTATGTTAATAATTCCTCTGAGTTGGACCTAGAGTCTTGTTCTCAGCCCTAGTGTTTCTCACTTAGGAAAGTACTGCCCCACCCTGGGGGCATTTGGAAATGCCTAAGGGTGTTTTCTGGTTGTCAGGATGACTAACTGCAACTAACGGGATTTGGTGGCAGAAGGGATAATGATCATGTCACGTGTGGATAGTCTATCCAAGGAATAATTGTTTCACCCAAAATACCAGTAGGACCCTGTGAAACACTGCAAGAAAGATTATGTATTACAATAGTAGGCATCTAAAGTGTCTAAAAATTGTGGAGTTTGGGGCTTTTACAATTCTTTATAACTATACATATTTATGGGGTACAGTGTGATTATTTACATGACTTATACAGTGTATAGGCACAAGTTTATGTGTGGATGTGCATATGTGTGTGTGACTGCTCTTTTTAGTTAATCTTATGTCAATTAGTAATTAGTTTACAGATTATTTTCCCAAGTGGTGTCAGAAAGAAGGGCTGCAGGGAAGCAGAAGGAAATGGCGATAGGAAAACTGTCTGACAGATCAGAAATGTTAAACCTAAAAATGACAAGGGGGTCCCATGTTAATCTGATTTATACTGCTGATATTTCCCTATATATTTCCTAAGTTCTTTTTTGCTTTTCTATTTTTATCTGGCTTCTTATTTCTTCTCCAGGTTAACTCCCCATTCTGACACGTTCATGTGTTTGCTTTCTTCCTTTTAGTTCAAATAGAGAATTGAGATTAATTTTCTGTACTGTTTGTGTCCAGAGTCACAGCCTGTGGTTGCGATAGAGAAGCTTGCTAAAGCCTATGTCAGTGTTTCTGTTATACCATGAGAGCAGTCCAAATGTCAGTGGTAAAGTTTCCTTTACTAGACTGAAAAAAATCATTTTCATCATACCTTTCCTGCATCAGATGCCTGGAAAAATACGGGGCAGAGATGAAAACTACTGTAAGATAATGGGACAAAGCACTAGATGGGGACTCCAGACACTGGGGAGCCCTACTGACCAACTCGAAATCATTTAACCTCTTTTGACCTTGGTTTTACCATTTTAAAATAATCAGAAGACCAGACAAGATAGCCTCTAGGGTCCTTTTCTGATCTCAAAGTGAGTTTTCAAGTTTGACAAGGAATAAGGGAGGAGAAAAAAAAGATATAGGAGATGTTATCTTGGAAACTAGGTAGGAGTATGCCTCACCATGTATGAAATTGTAAATCATGTCTTATTTCTTTGGAATAGTACAGAAGCTTCTATTCTGGAATAGAACAGCTAGCATACTACCAAGACTTTTCAAGGAGCAAGAATGGAGCTCCCTGGAGAACTGACTGAACATGGCTTCAGAGGCAGTATCCATATAAGTAACTACATAAGAGTTTAAGTGGGCCATGGGGATAAACCCACGCTTTAATCCCACTTTCTGACTGTCTATACACTGTTGTTTCCTCAAGTAGAAAATGGGAAGGATGGTAGCACCCACTTCACAGGATTATGGTAACTAAGTGAAAAAATGTCACATGAAAACATGTCTTAGCACGTGGTAAGTGCTCCATAAATAATTGATGTGATTACTATAAGCAAGCTAAACTGATCAAGAATGGAACCGTTTAATAAATGATTCTTTGGTTACCAGAATTCTGCTCCCACTGCAACCCACCTCTTCCGGAATGGCTGATAAATGCTTGCATGAAATAGCCACTCAAATGGCTGCTACCAGTCAAATGCTGATAAAAGATATATTTAAAAGGTATTACTTATTACTTTTTATTGAAAAGGTATGATTACTTTTTATAAATTTATTTCTGTTCTTAAAACTGCTACAGATGGTTCTGACTTTTAAATTAATCACACTGATCTAGGAAAAGGCCACATTTACTGTTTAGTCTATCGTGGATTATGGACCCTCGTGTGACTCACTGATAATTTTCTTTTATTATTCCTTCCAGAGACATAGAGACAAAAAGTGCCCTCACTTTTACTGTATTTTGACCTGGACCAGTCTACATTTATATGAATAGCTACAAAGCAGCTTTCAGTACAAGGCTGTAGGGTAGGTTCAGATTTAGCCTCTCCATTAATTAGTACCATTAGCTGGGCAGACAGCTGCCAAAGGGACTTTCTCCACACTCCCATGAGTTGGTCACAGAGATGTTACTGTAATTTTTTACTCATCACGATGATTAATTGCTGCACTTAGTTCATAATTTCCCCTGGGAGTTAACCCCTAGCTTGGGATAAACACTAAGATTTTGTCAAATCCTCCCATTCTAAGATTGGAATATTGTTGCATCATCCTGTTGGATGATTCAGGATTTTAAAAGTTCAGAGCACTCTGATATTCCGACAATTATATACACATTGTTTTCAATCTTCTTCTGCTTTATGATCGTTGTTTATATTTCTTTGTGTCATTCTTTTTAGTAATTATTTCCATCGTTTCTTAAGCATAAACATATTCTAACTGGCTGTGCGGTAGTGTTTCAATAGAGCTCGTCATTTCTAGGCAAGCTCTTCTAATATTTTATATGTTTAATTTATCTCATTATATTTTGCTGTAATGTGGGTTTCATTGATTTTTAAAATGAGTTTTGTTTGTTGTAATATAAGGTTAATTCTGTTATGTGCCAGAATTATACATTTGACAGTTTTCCATGGAATTATTTCAATTGGCAAATTAAATAAACTCAGACTATAGCCTCAGTATTAGTATTCTTAATGGATACACTTTTTAAAAGTAAAGACAAATTCCCTGACCTAAATAGTTAGGCAGAAAATGACACATGTAGAGTAAAATCAGTATTTCGTTTCTTTGAAACTTTATTGTGACTTGAAACAGTGCAACAAAATATCAGTCTAATGCCGTATTACTGATTTTACCAGTGCTGTAATTTTTAAATAATAAATATATACTTTACTGATTAATGACTTGAGAGCTGCTTACTCTTCATCAATGTAAAACTGCTCAAGTTTCCCATTCCACCTCTGCTGTATCACTTACTTTCAATAAGCTCATCTCTCATTTAATTTAAAATGTAAGGTAGTACATTCCATAGCTCTCTACATAAATTGTTTTTAACTAGATTAATTTATGCCTATGTAAGTATAAATAAGGACTTGAAGTTGCTTGTGTGATAAATAATAAATAAAATACAAATTGTTGAACAGATCAATGGAAAAGGAAATGAGTGGATTAATAAAATAAAACCAGAAGATACAATTAGTTTAAGAAATGCCTACTCTAAAATCCCATTAAATCACTAGAAGTAGAATGTAGATTTGGCTCTGAGCTTCCCAGTAGCCAAAGCAAAAAGAACTGCATTATTTGCAAGGTTGACTGTTTTTGTAATATGTTTTAAGGTTTTGTTTCACAAAAAAGCCATCTTTTCCTGATATGAGCATGAAGAGATATTTCTCTTGAGAGTCCTAATGAACAGCTTGTTACAGGATATGAAACACATTGTCCTCAACGTCACTCTGACAGTAATTTCGAAGGGAAGTTTCTGTATTTTTTTTTCTCAAAAATGTGAATTGTAGCAGTAATGCCAAAGCAATATTCAGTAACACCAGTTTTACATGTAACCAAAACAATGGAATACAAGTTTGGGAACAATGACATTACATGTTTTATCCAAGAATAATATTTGGCTACTCCAGAAGAATGAATGACCTTTATATTCTTCACTCACAAATATATATTTATGTGAATAAAAATAGAATACAAGTACAACACTACTATATTTTTATTAGTCACCTGTGATTTGGGGTTCAAAGTATTGACAAGGACACCTGAATTTTTCTCTAATATACTCTGAGATGGCTTTTTTTGAAGTGTTTTTGTTTTGTTTTGTTTTGTTTTGTTTTGTTTTGTTTTGTTTTGTTTTGAGATGGGGTCTCACTCTGTCACCCAGGCTGGAGTGCAGTGGCATGATCTCGGCTCACTGCAACCTCTGCCCCCTGAGCTCAAGCGATCCTCCTTCCCCAGCCTCCCAAGTAGCTGGGACCACAGATGCACGCCACCACACCCGACTAAGTTTTTGTATTTTTGGTAGAGATGGCATTTCATCATGTTGCCCTTGCTGGTCTTGAACTCCTGGCTTCAAGTGATCCGCCCATCTCAGCCTCCCAAAATGCTGAGATTGCAGGTGTGAGCCACCACACCCAGCCAGCTTTTTGAAGTTTTGGTACAATAATTACCTGGAGTAAACAAGGTGGTGATACAGGAATACCTGAATAGTGCAGAAGGCTTAAGAAAGTAAAAGGTTAGAATAGATTTATTTTGTGATAACAGTGAACCCACCACCTGACCGTATTCCCCAGAGGGGTCATAGGACAGTTCCTTCACTCAGGCAATAAGAAATGGCAATGATCAATGAAATGTCCTCTGAAGGCTAGGGTAGACAGAAAGACATGCTGCCATGCAATTGGACCTCCTAATATAAATGGAGAAAAGAGGGAAATTCAGGAATGGTAGAGGCCAAAAGCAACACTTAACCTTCAGAGGCAAGGCAGTCTTTGTCTCAGATGCTGATTTTTGGGAAACCCCAAGATAAGACAATGATGAAGGCAAAAACCAACTCATTTTAGTGGATTATTTTATTTGTATTGCTACGTAATAATTGTACATATTTAGGGAGTACATGTGATATTTTGATACATGCATACAATGTGTAATGATCAAATAAGAGTATTTAGGATACCCATCACCTCAAACATTTATCGTTTCTTTGTGTTGAGAACACTTCACATTTTCTTTTCTAGCTATTTTGAAATATACAATAAATTATTGTTAACCACGCAGTATAGAATTACTTGCTACTTTACTTATTTCTTAGCACTTACAAGTTTAAATTCACTTAAAATGTTATGACCTAGAAAGGCCTACATATTTTCATTATGACAGTACAGCACTTCATCATTTAGTAAGTCTTTTTTCTGGTTTCTTCTCCCTACCTCCCCATTTTTAATAATTGAAACCACTTTGCTTTTGATCGTCCCAAGCACTTAAGTGACATAAGTCTTTCAGCTGCTGGATGAATAATGTATTTATAATATTCATAACTGCGTGTAAAATAAACAGCTCATTTGTTTCTATTAACGTAGTGGTTTTGAAGTCTGTTCTTCCTCTCAGATTCTTTTGCCAATTTAGAAGTGAAAAAATATATATAGAAATTGATTCAGTCTTAATGACTCCCACTTAATTCTTCAAACTGGAAAGTAGCTGGGTAAATGACTCACTATGGAACTGTTTTTTACCATTACAAATGTTCTCCAGCTACTCTCAGTAAAATACCTTTATAAAACACCTAATATGTGCCCAGTATAATGCTAATTTAAAAAGAACTCCTGGCCGGGTGTGGCAGCTCACGCCTGTAATCCCAGCACTTTGGGAGGCCAAGGCGGGTGGATCACCTGAGGTCAGGAGTTCGAGACCAGCCTGACCAACATGGTGAAACCCCATCTCTACTAAAAATACAAAAACGTTAGCTGGGCGTGGTGGCGGGCACCTGTAGTACCAGCTACTCGGGAGGCTAAGACAAGAGAATCGCTTGAACCCGGGAGGTAAAGATTGCAGTAAGCCAAGATCACGCCACTGCACTCCTGCCTGGGTGACAGAGCAAAACTCCATTTCAAAAACCAACCAACCAAACAAACAACAACAACAACAACAACAGAAAACAAAAACTCCTTAAAGCTACTCAGGATTGGATATAAATTTTATATAGACATCCCCAAAGACGTAAGTACTGAGATATGATCCCTGAAAATAGATAGTTACATACATTTGGTTCAACAAAAGTGTTTGACTATCTTTGCCCTGGCCTTAGGTAGGTCTATAAGAAGACTTTAAGGATAAACAAAAGGTAATAATAAATAAGTTAACATACACTGGAAGGATAAGCCCTGGGAAAACTGAGCAAGGAGTGAAGTTTATCTTTAATCTCCCTCTTCCCCTTTCTGTATCTTCTAGTATCTGAGATCCCTGCTATCTGTCAAAAGCCTATTGAGCATTTCATTCCAGACCAGTCACCCCCTCAGTAAAGCTTTACACCATAATAGGTGTGTGTTAGGAGCTTGGTGTCAGGGGATCTTGAAAACTGAGAGACCTTTAAACCCCAAAGCTATGATTCTGTAATGGGGTGATTTCAAGCATTGCTGCAGGTTAAAATTTTAGGGTAAAAAAAGCATTATTCCTTATAATTTGCCAAGCACTTTTTGTACCTAGAGGCAAAAGAGCCCTAAAATCACTTCTCCATGAAACTTTCTTTGACACAGAAACTTAGAATTGTCCTGTTAAATCTTAACAGCTAATGGTGATCATCTGGTGGTTGTGTGATTTTCTTACAAAACACAGCTTTTTTCGGATTGTTTGAGTTTTCCAGTGTGTCTTTCTTGCAAGTATCCTCTCTTATTTAGAACATAATCTTGGCAAGAAGCTGTGTGCCTATTTGCCTTGACTTGCTTGGACCAAACACAAGCAGTCAAAATAAATTTAAAAGATGAAAATGATGATTCATTTGAGGTATTTTTTTAAGGTCCTCGCATGTGTCCTAGAAACTAGGGTCTTTGACACTATTTCATTTTGGAGGTCAAAGAAGAGAAAGCCCCAGGATCTGTCAAATTAGTGTTTAAAGGAATATGTGTAAGAAAGCTAGGGAAGGATTTTTTTCCCCAGTAATGTATGCCATACCACATTTAAAATAAGGAGCAGTAAATGCATGGAGTAATATTTTGTATGCACAGATGGATATATAAATTAGTACTTCCTATTTTAAATGGAATGCTTCCAAAAGTCTTCTATTCTTCCTTCCTGGAACAGGCAGTTCAGGGATGACATAGAGACTAATAGATGGAGTGTTTTAGAAGGGATTTAAGCCCGGGGTGAATGGTTGGACTAACCGACCATTAAGACCATTTCCAAACCAGATGTTCTATGATTTTATGAAACCATATATGAAGCCTATTATCATGTTTCTAGGTTTCTTTTTCAAAATTAATTATATTAAGTTCACAAATAATTTTCCTAGCATGCTTCACATTGTCTCAAGCTATGATATAATGTTTGGTTGAGTTTTAGTTAAGAGACCATATGCGTTTAAAAAAAAGATATATACATAGTACCTAAAACTACCAGAAAAACAGTGATGACTGGAAATCTCACTTATTAACATCTTTAGTAGAAACAATATATGGTACAAAGGGTTAAAGAAAGATAAGACGTGTATGCTTATGGAGAAAAGGGGTCACGCTAACCAAGAACTTTTTTATTTTTGAAAGACACAAGGTAAGGTTTATGACAGGGAGCCCATCAGTCTTAAAATCATGCTTTCTGACTCAAATCTAAATATCAGTATTGAATATTGTGTTATAATGAATAACACTTGCACCGCCTTGTTTATTTCAAACAATATGATGTTATCAAACACCACTCTCAATATGTCAATAAATACAATTGTGCATACTTCAGTTATACAGAGAGTTAATATAAGTTCAATAACTGGCATATTTGTTATTAAATAGGATTGTAATAACAGGTCTTGGTGTTTCTGGACTGTAGCACAGCTAGGTGAATCGTCCTCCCTGACATTGAGCATCAAAAAGTCTTTTTACTTGCCACTCATTTTGCAAGGTCTCAGGGGACAGACGTTTTGCAAACTCTGTGAAATCTTAATAACAGCCTAAAGGAGAGATTGCAAATGTAAATGAACAGCCACAGCCCCTTTAAACATGACTATATCACACAGATGCTATACATAGCAGCTGAAAGCCAAATAATGGTTTGAACTGAACATGACTGGACGATTAAGGTCACCTTCCGCAGCTTTATAAGCAGTTTCTTATTATAATGGTCTTCTGACATTTTTTCTCCTATGACATAATTGTTGCAAGAGGTTGACATTCTCATTGGCTCATGGGAATATTTCCTTCTTTCATTTGCCTTTTAGTCATGTGTCTGAACTTTTATTTGGTATTTCCTCTTTACAGTGAATCCTAATATCAATGAGATTCAATACAATAACTTTTCTAGAACTTGATTGAAGGTATTGGTGTTTTTTTCAAGTATTTGCTATTTATTACTGGCTATACATTTTTTCTTTAAACGTATACTTTTCTATTTCTCATGGACAATTTGAAAAATATAAGAAAATGATCACCATGATCTCATGATCCAATGAGCTAAAATATTGTATTTTAAATTCTTTCAGAACCTGTTCTATGCATATATGCATATAAAAATGAAGTTTGACTTACTGCAAATAAGTTTATCTTGCTTTTGCCTTTTTATGATTGGTTATTTTATATATAACAAGAATATCATACACACGTGAGATATGTGAATAAGGGTAATATAAATACCCCTGAACTCAGAATCATGCTTGAGAGATGCAACATTTGAAGTTCCCCATGGGCACCCTCTATTGCCCTCTCCAACACTATCCCCTTCTCTATCCCACTCCCCAAAGTGGACACTCTTCTCAATGTGGAGTAACTGCTCTGTCAATTTTCTTTATATTTTTACTACACTGGCATGGTGACTCTCAAATAATGATACTGAACTTTAGGAAATCTTCTGCAACTTTTTTTCAGTCAACATTTTGTTTATGAGAATCATCCATTTTGAAATATATGAACATTTCACTTCTATATGGTATTCCCTATTGAAAATATACCATTTTTATTTATCTGTTTCATATCAATGGATGTTTAAAAGCATTAGTATGAACATTTCCCTATCAATGGATATTAAAAACAACAGTGGTATGAACATTTTCACTCATATCTCTTAATGAAAATGTGCAAGTGTTTCCTTAGGGTCTAAATCTAAAGTGCAATTACTGGGTTGCAGGACGTGCTCAAAATTCAACTTTATTAGATAAAAATATTTTACCAGAATGGTTCTTCCAATTTATACTTTCCCTAGTAGCATAAAAGTGTTCCTGTTATATCTTGCTTTTATCACTTAATATGATTAGCTTTTTCTCAAGTTCAGATGGTCTGTCTTTCTCTAGGCTATCTCTACCTCATCAAAATGCTTGCACAATCATGTGATTTTCCTCCATATGCCAAATCTTGAGTAGACAGCCCATAGGAGGCTCTCAGCAGGCTAATCAACATGGAGACACTCCAGAAATAGTTGAAAATAAGGCTTGTTGCCAAATATATGAAATATTTTTGCTCATCTCTTTGTACAGTAGTCTCTCAGGATGTCTTTTGAGTACCACGCATACATATCCTCCATACACATATCCTTTAAATATAGCTTAAAAACCATAGCAGAGCAAATTGTCCTTCCTACTATATATGTCCTTGTTTATCTTTCTTCATCTCTTTTCACTTTATAACACTGGTAGCAACTGGTAAACAGTACAGGATATCAACACACAATTTTTGTTGTAAAACAATGGATAAAAATCTGTTTGTTCAATCAGAAGTAAGAGTGAAAAAAAATAAGGTTGACTCAGGGTCGGCATAGCAAATAGATGGCGTGCTCTACTGGAAAAACTGAGGAAAGCTTAATATGGGACATACTGGCAATTGTATGAGCAGGATTAAGGGGAACTAACAAGGCACAACAGAGTCTCCAAACCAGCAACAGTGGGGAGCCATTACCACCACTTGGGCCTGAAGATACAGCAGGAGGGAATGATTACTGGCATGGAGGAGGAGTAGCCTTCAGGAGAGAAAAGGAGCCCCTGTTAATTTTGTCAAACAGGAAATGAACAAGGAAAATAAATATCTTCACCTCACACTCATTCTTGTTGATTTCCAGTAGGTTTTTTTCCATTGGCTCCACCCAACTGAATGTCAGAGAACAAGGAAACTAATTTGATGTGATCCCTAAAAGCATAAAGCAGGGTGGAACAAGTTGGAGCATAGATATAGAAGTTCTAGGAGAGTAAAAACATGGTGATTAATTAATAAACATAGGTCCTTTGGTTTTTCTCAGGTCTGATTTTGTATCTAATTTTTTTTTCAGTATTGACAGGAAGATGGTAATTAAAGATATTAGAAGCATGGACTTTTAAGTATTGCCTTGAAAAATGTCTTTGAATTTGTACAGGAGCTAAAATCAGCTCTCAGCATAACTGCTCAGTCATTTTGTTTCACTTGACACATATCTGAGATTATGCATGTTATAACAAGCACTCTGGAATTAAAAATCAAGCCAAGGGGTTTTGTTTGTTTCTTTTGTTTTGTTTTGTTTTGTTGGTTTGTTTGTTTTCAAATCAAAAGATAGCATCTTGAATTGCCCCATTATAATACGCTTTCATTCATGATGTTTGGATTATGTGCATAGTAAGGTCTCTTTATAACCTAGCCTTAGTGATAAAGGATGAGTTTTATAGCATTTTAAAAATTTATCTTTTCAATTTTTATATCTTTCTCTAGCACCAACAGTAGCCTAGTGTTTCCGGATGCCAGAGAAAGCCTTTAGTGGCTTTTCACAATAGTTTTTTTTTAGATCCATTTCTTCTCCAGGTATCTCTCCCTTCAAGAAAATGTGTCTAAAGAGCTCCATGGAGGAAAGAACTCAGGATACTTTACCTAAAGGAAAAGGACTAAGAGAAACCACTCATTTTACCTTCTCTGTTGGATGCCATGCTTGTACAGTCTACAAAACTGTGAGCCAAATAAACCTCTTTTCTTTATAAATTACCCAGTCTCAGGCATTCCTTTATAGCAAGGCAAAATGGACTAATACATCCCCCATCTTCTCATTATTCTTGTTGATTTCTAGGTTCTTGACCCACTTGAGTTTTCTAAAAACCAAAGCTGTGCCTGATTAAGCACAGAATAAACAAATATTGTTTAATGAGTTCAACCTAATGGTATCTAGGGATATAGGAGAACATGTCAATATCATCTCCATTTATTTCTTTGCAATTGTGATTCAGCCTCAATACAAATGAATCATATTTGTCAAGCTAAAATGACATTTTCCATCATTTTTCTTTAGAATCTATCTTTAATCTTGCCCCTCTTGGATATACTGTTTAAGTCTACTTCGTTTTTATTTCTTAGCCTTAGAGTGATATTGCTCCTAGACATAATTGTGAATTAGGTGAAATTTGTTTTCAACTTTCCTGACCTTATATCCTTTTAGTATTTCATTTCCTCTTCCTTCTTACCACCCAGTGGTGTGCTGGTAAATATTTAAACAACTAGATTTCATGGGAGAAAAGGGTCCTGATTTATAATATTTGTAGAGCTTCCAGGGTGATGTCTACTGGCTTGCAAAATTTCTGAAAATTTAACAGCTGGCTCTTGTGAATTGGTATGAGCCAGCTTCAACATACCACAAACCTTATTCACTACTTGAGGTTTTAATGTGGCTCACACATACTGCCTAGTCCCTCAATTCACCTTCCCTATGTCTGCTCTAATTCTGTCTTCCAGGTAGTACACCATGTTCTTCCTCAGCAACTTACCTGCCATATGTCCATTTTTCTTCTTCCTGACCATGTCGAGTAACTGACAAACCAAGCTTGGAAACTGACACAAGATGAGATGTTAATGAATGACAGATTCAGTGGGACAGCATATCCTCAAAAGGACATTTGTCAGAAAAAGAATGATGGTTTAGAAATAGCAGTGTTGAATACAGATTAGGGCTAGGCGATGGAAGGAATAATATTTGACAAAGAGTTTGAGAATACAGAAGAGTTTACCATGAAATAGGAGTTCCCAGAGAACACAGTGAGATGATTTGAGAGGAAGGAGAAATACGGGAGTAAAGGTCAAGGTAGGCCTGTATGGAGCAATGTGGGAATGAGTTTGGAAGAGTTTAAATGACCCAGGGATTTACAACCTGGGCAATGAGCAAGGATAACATATATGTAAGCATGGCAAGTTGAACTCACCTTAAGGCATCCAAAAGAATCAAATACAGCCATTCTGTGTTTAATTAGGAGTAGATTTGAGAATATGAACTATGCACCAGTATACTCAGAAGAAATCAGCAATGATCTGGATTGATTTTGTTTCCGAGGGAGTAGTAAATCAGGAGAATAAGCCTGACATGGCATTTTTTTGGTTTTCAGGCATATCACTACTAGGAAACAGGGTCAGCCTCCATGGGAGAATTTAAAGTTGGTGTAGAAATATATGCAGATTTATTATATGCTTCCTTGGAGTAAGCTGTATGTCCCATAATTTTTACTTAGAGGCCCAGTCTCTGCGCATGGACACTGAATTGTTGACTGTTCTTTGTCCTTGAATTCAGCTCTTGCTGACTCTTGAGAGTTTTGCTCCACCTTCATCTCTTTTCTTTGTAGACTCCTCGTCTGATAATTTTCTCTTTGACTTTAAGATTTTCCTTATTAGGGAAATACAGTGTCTTCATTTGCTTGTATTTTGCAAGCTAGCAACAGCCCTGTGTGTTTCCTGTTCCTACTTCTTTAACACCCAGGATCACAAGAAGGTTTTTACGCTATCTTTTTCCATTTCCTTTCCAGTCAATTCCTTATTATTCTTTGAAACTCTGCTTTGCTTCTTCAAGGAAGCTTATTTCTCTGAAATTTAAAAAAGCACCTCGTTATTGAGAAATCAAATCCCTTTAACTCTGTAAATTTTTACCAAGATCTTCTGCTGACTTTGGCATTAATGCCCACTCCGTCTTATATACTCTTTGCTCATGTTCATAAAAAAGTCTTCTATCATTATTCTCTTTTGGCAAATTCAATGAATATTTAAAATCACTCCACTTTATCCTCTACTTTACTTATCTGAATATTTCCAATTCTTGATGAACAACTTTCCTACAATGATTAAACTTTAACCTCTGAGTTCAAGTGTTTTCCCCTTAATTCCCAATTCTATCTTCTCTCTTAAATTACATAGCTAAATACTTATAGGAGGAGAATAGAGGAAACAGATATGCTAGATGTGGCTAGACTTCTACTTTTGTAGATTTGCTTTGGAACCATGTAAATATTTTGCCTAATTGTAAAGAAATATTAATAATTTTAAAAGGTAATCCACAAATATCAAAAGAAAATGAAAGGAATGAATGTAACACTATTGATAATCATTTTTTAATATTACTCAGAAATGGTCATGCATATGTTGTGAGATAAAGTTAATAATTATACTGATGTCACTGAGAACCCAGACATCTCTCATGAGAGAGAGGAGAAACATGTGTACGTTTGATGAGGTTAAATAAAAGCTCTTCAGTCCTCGGTAAGAAAAATAATCATGGCAGACGGGAGGCAGGACTAGATTGCAGCTCCAGACAGAGCACCTTGCAGAAGCTCACGTTGTGAATTTTAGCTCCAGATCAACTGCAAGAACAAATCAGCAATCCCGAGAGGACCCACAGACCCTGTGAAGGAAGCCGACTGCTCCTTCAGGACCTGGGAGACACCGCAAATACTGTGAGTGCCCCAACTGCGGAAATGGGACAGGGAGACCCTCCTCTCCCAAACACACACCCCCCACTGGAGAAGCCAAAGGTCTGTTGGTGGGAGAAGTTTCTGACTTTAACTGGGGCTGAGTCCATTTACAGCCAAGTGAAATACAGGGGAAGAAGAAGCAGCAGAAAGGACGTGGGAGCTTGCTGTGTCCCCTAGCAGGCCATTCCTGCCTGGAACCACAGGGATCCATCAGGAGGGTGACCAGAGGAGCAGCGGGTACAACTCCATAAGGAAGAAATCTCTAGCTGAACTTTGTAACAATTTGAATGGGCCAAGAAGCCTCCTGGCCAGAACTTGGGGGAGGGCACAAATCTGGTCTACAGGCTCCACAGGCAGGGGAAGAACCAAGCCCTTCCCCCGCACCCCCTACTGCAGCTGGGAGGCGGGTAGCCCAGGGCAAGTTTTCAAGCGCATTACACCCTGCCCCTAGAAACAGACTCAGGGCTGTTGGGGCAGGTGCATGGTGGGAATGCAAATTGCCCTTCGGTTTATGTGGGAGCTGGGTGAAGCCTGTGACTGCCGGCTTTCCCCCACTTCCCTTACAATCTGCATGACTCAGCAGAGGCAGCAGTAATCCTCCTAGGTACACAACTCCAGTGACCTGGGAATTTCACCCCCATCCAAGCAGTGGCAGCAAGACCCACCCAAGGAGAGCTCGGACACGCCTAGCCTTGCCCCCACATGATGGTCCTTCCCTATCCACCCTGGTAGCAGAAGACAAAGGGCATATAATCTTGGGAGTTCTAGGGGCCCGCCCACTGCCAGTCCCTCTCTACAGCTGATGCTTTCCGGAAAGCACCACGTCCTGGTAGGAGGCAAACCAGCACAAAAATAGAGCATTAAACCACCAAAGCTAAGAACCCTCACAGAGTCCATTGCACCCCACCCCCTGCCACCTCCACCAGAACAGGCGCTGGTATCCATGGCAGAGAGACCTATAGATTGTTTGCATCACAGGACTCTGTGCAGACAATGCCCAGTACCAGCCTGGACCCGGGTAGACTCACTGTATGGCTAGACCCAAAAGAGAGACGACAGTCACTGCAGTTCAGCTCACAGGAAGCCACATTCATAGGAAAAGTGGGAGAGTACGATATCAAGGGATTACCCCATGGGACAAAAGAATCTGAACAACAGCCTTCAGCCCTAGACCTTGCCTCTGACAGAGCCTACCCAAATGAGAAGGAACCAGAAAACCAACCCTGGTAATACGACAAAACAAGGCCGTTCATCACCCCAAAAAAATCACACTAGTTCACCAGCGATGGATCCAAACCAAGAAGAAATCCTCAATTTACCTGAAAAAGAATTCAGGAGGTTAGTTATTAAGCTAATGAGGGAGGGAAGAGAAAGGCAGAGCCCAATGCAAGGAAATCCAAAAAATGATACGAGAAGTGAAGGGATAGATATGTAAGGAAATAGATAGCTTAAAGAAAAAACAATCAAAAATTCAGGAAAGGTTGGACACACTTTTAGAAATGCAAAATGCTCTGGAAAGTCTCAGCAATAGAATTGAGCAAGTAGAAGAAAGAAATTCAGAGCTTGAAGAAAAGGTCTTTGAAGTAACCCAGTCTGACAAAGACAAAGAAAAAAGAATATGAAAATATGAATAAAGCCTCCGAGAAGTCTGAGATTATGTTAAAAGACCAAACTTAAGAATAATCAATGTTCCTATGGAAGAAGAGAATTCTAAAAGCTTGGAAAACATATTCAGGGGAACAATCGAGGAAAACTTCTCCAGCTTTGCTAGAGACCTAGACATCCAAATACAAGAAACACAAAGAACACCTGGAAAATTCATCACAAAACTTCTTCACCTAGGCATATTTTCATCAGGTTATCCAAAGTTAAAATGAAGGACAGAACCTTAAAAGCTGTGGTGAGACAGAAATACCAGGTAACCTATAAAGGAAAACCTATCAAATTAACAGCAGATTTCTCAGCAGAAACCCTGCAAGCTAGAAGGGATTGGGGTCCTATCTTCAGCGTCCTCAAACTAAACAATTATCAGCCAAGAACTTGTATCCAGTGAAACTAAGCATTGTATAAGAAGGAAAGATACAGTCGTTTTCAGACAAACAAATGCTGAGAGAATTCGCCATGACCAAGCCACCACTACAAGAAGGGCTAAAAAGAGCTCTAAATCTTGAAACAAATCCTGGAAACACATCAAAATAGAACCTCTCTAAAGCAGAAATCACACAGGACCTATAGAACAAAAATACATGTTAAAAAGCAAAAACAAAAAACAGAAACAAAGTACACAGGCAACAAAGAGAATGATGAATGCAATGGTACCTCACATTCCAATACTACATTGAATGTAAATGGCCTAAATGCTCCATTTAAAAGATACAGAACCGCAGAATAGATAAGAACTCACCAACCATCTGCTGACTTCAGGAGACTCACCTAACACCTAAAAACTCACATAAAGTAAAGGGGTGGAAAAGGGCATTTCATGTAAATGGACACCAAAAGTGAGCAGGGGCAGGGGCAACTATTCTCATATCAGACAAAACAAATTTTAAAGCAACAGCAGTTAAAAGAGACAAAGAGGGACATTATATAATGGTAAAAGGCCTTGTCCAACAGGAAAATATCACAATCCTAAACATATACACACCTAACACTGTAGCTCCCAAATTTATAAAACAATTAGTAATAGACCTAAGAAATGAGATAGACAGCAATACCATAATAGTGGGGGACTTTAATACTCCACTGACAGCATTAGACAGGTCATCAAGGCAGAAAGTCAACAAAGAAACAATGACTTTAAACTATACTTTGGAACAAATGGACTTAACAGACATATACAGAACATTTCATCCAACAGCCGCAGAATACATATTCTATTCAACAGCGCATGGAATTCTCTACAAGATAGACCATATAATAGGCCATAAAATGAGCCTCAATAAATTTAAGAAAAATTGAAATTATATCAAGAGCTCTCTCAGACCACAGTGGAATAAAACTGGAAATCAACTCCAAAAGGAACCTTCAGAACCATGCAATCTATAAACTAAAAGAGACATATCGATCAATTGCAATGTGTGAACATTGTTTGTATACTGATTAGAATATAAAACTTTTTTAAAAATTGAGGCAATTGGAGAAATTTAATCACTGACTAGCTATTTTATACTAATAAGTAATTATTGTAGGTTTTTAGGTGTCAACTAAGTTTTAAAAGCTATGTTTTAAAAACAGTACTTATCTAAAGTATATACTAAAATACATATGGATTAAATAATATGATTTTCAGATTTGTATCAGTATAATCTAGGAAGAAGGAAGTAGATTCTGTTTCAGATGAAATAATATTATTAATGAAGTGATGATTGTTGCATCTGGGAAATGGGTATGTGGGGGTTTTCTCTAAGTTGATCTATGAATTTAATGAAATCCACATAAAAGCACAATTTTGTTCTGAAGTTAGCTAAGTTAGTTATAAAGTTTATTTAGAAAAAATACCTAAGAAAATCCTAAAAAAAGTGCAATGAATAGTGGCAGGTAGACCACACTGGATATTAAGACATACTATAATGCCTCAATAATTAAAGTGGTTTGGTATTAGCACATGGAGAGGTAGACTAATAAAACAGAAAAGAGAAATCCAGAAACAGGCCTAAATGCATATGGAAATTTAGATTTTTTTAAGTAATGATGACATTTCAAGTCAGTGGGAAAATTGTCTTCTAATATGTTATTGGCGCCACAGAAAAACTACAATGAATATATCATTGGCTGAATTTCTCACAGAGTTCCAAATGGATCTGAGATCTAAAGTGCAAAAAAATAAAAAAATAAAAAACTGTTCAAGTAGTGTAAGAAGGCATAGATGAATTCCTTATTTGCTTTGTGGTTTTATCTTTGTTTACTTCTTGGAGTAAGGAGAATTTCCCATGGTAAATGCTGTGATGAGTCCCTCAGAACCCCTTGCAAAGGAAGAGCTTATTCCTCCAGCTATTAGAAGTCCTCTGACCCACAGGTAGTAGTTACAAGGATTCCTAAAAAAAAGTCCAGCACCCTTGTTTCCATCTCACAGATTGCTTCCTGGGGAATCTAACCTGTGGCATTTCCAGTGATTAAAAATACAGAAGCAAGACCAGGCATAGTGGTCCACACGTGTAATTCCCATGCTTTCAGGGACTGAGGTTGGAAGATCACTTGAGACCATGAGGTCAAGACCAGCCTGGGCAACATAGCAAGACTCAGTCTCTTCGAAAATAAAATAATTACTCAGGTGCAGTGTAGTGTCTGTTGTCCCAGCTACTCATGAGGCTGAGGCAGGAGGATTGCTAGAGCCCGAGAGTTCAAGGCTGCTTCTGGGCTCTCTGAAAACAAAAACAAAAGCAAGTAAGGAAAATACTAATACATGTGATCAAATATATAAAGTTTTGCATAGCAAAACCAAAATACCACAAGCAGAGTACAAGCCAGGATAATTACTTTCAAATAGCATTGCAAATTTTATCTCTAACATTTAAAGAGGTGCTAACAATTGAGTGGAAAAACATCAACAATCTGACTTAAAAAGCAAGATATGAACAATATTTTACAGAAAAGTAGTATAAATGACCCTTTTCTTGTGAAAAGTTACCAATTTCAATCATAATAATGGAGATATAATTAAAGCTACACTGAAACAATGTTTCTCACCTCTCTGCTTGACAAAATCCAGCATAGTCTGCTTTCCAGTCTGTGTGGAAACACGGCTCTCATACATTGCTGTTGATAATGATACAACGGCTGTTGAAGAGAAGTCGACAATATCAGACAACACTGTTTATTCTTTTAGCTTTTGACCCAGCATTTCTGCCAAGATAGGAATCTATCCCAAAGATATACCGGCAAAAATATGGACTAATATATGCCCAGAGTTGATTGCAGCACTAATCGAAATAGCAAAAGTTTGAGTTCGGCCATATTATTTAAAAGAAACGATATGAAAATAAGCAAAAACTTTTAAAAATGACTCTGAGTGGGGCATGGAGGGAAGCTAGCAGAGAAGACAAGACTAGAAGTTAGATCTCTATGCATGTACCTTGCTCTATAATGTTAAACCTTGGAACCATATACACAAATGGTTTTCATAATTATAAAACTCAGTTAAATTGGAAAGAAAAAAATCAATCTCTAAAAATAAAAACCAAACAAATGAGCCCAAATGTATATCTAGCTGATGGCATAATCATGCTGAGAATTACTTCAAGTGATTTTAAGTACTTTGACCCTACATTACCAGGTAGATATGCCCAAAGGAAAAAATAATTACAAAGAAATATTCTTTTACAGCTTTATTGAAATGTACTTGATATACAAATAACTACATATATTTGATGTATATAATTTGATGAGTTTGGATATGTGCATACATCCATCACTTCCAAATGCTTCCTTGTGTCCCAAATAAATCTTAAACTGCATTCAGGTGCATTATTTTAAATACTAATTTTTGAATTGTTATTTCAAGACTATAGTGTATAGATACAAAATAGTAGAATAAAGAAACTAAATAATTACTGCTAATATAATTTAGGAAAGAAGATAATAAATAGGGTCATGCATTGCTTAACCATGGGGATACATTCTGAGAAATGCTTTGTTAGGCAATTTAGCCACAGTACAAACATCATGGTGTACTTACACAAACTTTCATGATATAGCTTACTGCACACCTTGGCTTTATGGTATAGCTTATTGCTCTTTGGCTACCAATCTGTACAGCATGTTACTGTATTGAATATCGTAGGCAATTGTAACATAATGGTAAGTATGTATGTATCTAAACATATCAAAATATAGAAAGGATACAGTATAAAAATGGCACACATATATAGAGAACTTACTATGAATGGAGCTTGCAGGACTGCAGGTTGTTCTGGATGAGTGAATGGTGAGTAAATGTGAAGACCTAGGACATTACTGTATACTACTGTAGTTGTTATAAAGACTGTAGTCTTAGGCTACACTAAATTTATTTTAAAATATTTTTCTGCAATAATAAACTAAGCTTACTGTACCTTTTTAATTTTATAATCTTCAAGTTTTTTAACTTGACTCCTTTTTAATAGCACTTAGTTTAAAACGCAAGCACATTATACAGCTGTACAAAAATATTTGTTTTCTTTATATCCTTATTCTATAATCTTTCATCAATTTAATTTTTTTTTTTTTTTTTTTTTTTTTTTTACTTTTTAAGCTTCTAGACATTAGCCAATGCCTAGAAGGGGTTTTCTGATGTTATCTGCTAGAGTCTTTATGGTTTCAGGTCTTAGATTTAAGTCTTTGATCCATCTTGAGTTGATTTTTGTATAAGGTGAAAGATGAGGATCCAGCTTCATTCTCCTACATGTGGCTAGCCATCTTAAAAACTAAGATGTAAACACACAAATTAGCCTAGACCTACACAGGGTCAGGATTATCAATATCACTGTCCTTCACTTCCACATCTTGTCCCACTTGAAGCTCTCCAGGGGCAATAACATATGTTGAGTTGTCATCTCCTATAATGACAATGCTTCCTTCTGGAACAACTCCTGAAGGACCTGCCTGAGGCTGTTTTACAGTTAACTTTTTTTTTTTATAAGTAGAAGGCACTCTAAAATAATGATTAAAAATGTATAGGATAGTAAATACATAAACTAGTAATATAGTTGTTTATTAACATTGTCAAGTATTATGTACTGTACATAATTGTATTGCTAGACTTTTATATGACTGGCAGCACAGTAAGTTTGCTTACACCAGCATCACCACAAACAGGTGGGTAATGCATTGTCCATGGCATTAAGGCACCTGACATCACTATGTGATAAGAAATTTTCAGCTCCATTATAATTTTATGGGACCACTGTCATATATAAGGTTCATCATTGACCTAAATGTCATTATGTAGCACATAATGTATAAGAAAAAAGATTCAGAACAATCAAATAAGTGATAAGTAATAAGCCTGACAATTTTAAATTTAAATAGAAAATGCCTGTATGAATCTGATTTATTTTTATGCTTCACATTACAAGGCAAGAATGCCCACTCTTACCACTCCTATTCAACATAGTACTGGAATTCCTGGCCAGAGCAATCAGGCAAGAGAAAGAAATAAAAGGCCTCCAGGCCGAGCGTGGTGGCTCATGCCTGTAATCCCAGCACTTTGGGAGGCCGAGGCGGGTGAATCACGAGGTCAGGAGATCGAGACCATCCTGGCTAACACAGTGAAGCCCCGTCTCTACTAAAAATACAAAAAAAATTAGCCGGGCATTGTGGCCGGCGCCTGTAGTCCCAGCTACTTGGGAGGCTGAGGCAGGAGAAGGGCATGAACCCGGGAGGCGGAGCTTGCAGTGAGCCCAAATCACGCCACTGCACTCCAGCCTGGGCAACAGAGCGAGACTCTATCTCAAAAAAAGAAAAAGAAAAGAAAAAAAAAGAAAAAAAGGCATCCAAATAGGAAAAGAATAAGTCAAACTATCTCTCTTCGCTGATGATATGATTCTATACCTAGAAAACCCTAAAGACTTTGCCAAACGGCTCCTAGACTTCATGAATTACTTCAGCAAAGTTTCAAGACACAAAATCAATGTACAAAAATCAGCAGCATTCCTTTACACAAATAATATTCTAGCTTAAAATCAAATGAAGAACACAATCCCATTTACAACAGCCACAAAAAAATGAAGTACCTAGGAATACAGGTAGCCAAGGGGGTGAAAGGTCACTACAAGGAGAACTACAAAGCACTCCTGAAAGAAATCAGAGATGATTTCAAACAAATGGAAAAACATTCCATGCTCATGGATTGGAAGAATCAATATTGTTAAAATGGCCATACTGCCCAAAGCCATTCCTATTAAAATACCAACATCATTTTTTTCACAAAAATAGAAAAAACTATTCTAAAATTCATATGGAACTAAAAAAGAGACTGAATAGCCAAAGCAAGCCTAAGCAAAAAGAACAAAGCTGTAGGTATCACATTACCCCATTTCAAACTATACTACACGGCTAAAGTAACCAAAACAGCATGGTACTAGTACAAAAGACAGACACATAGATCAATGGAACAGAATAGAGAGGCTGTAAATAAAGTCACACACCTGCAGCCATCTAATCTTCAACAAAGTTGACAAAAATAAGTAATGGGGACAGGACTCCCTATTCAATAAATGTGCTGGGATAATAAGCTGGCCGTATGCAAAAGAATGAAGCTGGACCTCTACCCTTCACCATGTTCAAAAATTAACTAAAGATGGACTAAAAATTTAAATGTGAGACCTCAAACTATAAAAATCATAGAAGAAAATCAAGAAAATGCCCCGTTCAACATCAGCTTTGGCAAAAGAATTTATGGCAAAGTCTCCAAAAACAATTGCAACAAAAACAAAAATTGACAAGTGAAACCTAATTAAAGAGCTTCTGCACAGCAAAAGAAACTATCAACAGAGCAAACAGACAACCTATAGAATAGGAGAAAATATTTGCAAACTGTGCATCCAACAAAGATCTGATATCCAGATTCTATAAGGAACTCAAATAAATCAACAAGCAAAAAACAAATAATTGAATTTAAAAATGAGGAAACAAGATGAACAGACATTTCTCAAAAGAAGACATACTAGCGGCCAACAAACATGAAAAAAATATCATCACTAATCATCAAAGAAATGCAAATCAAAATCGCAATGAGTTACCATCTCACACCAGTCAGAATGATGATTATTAAAAAGTAAAAAAATAAAAATAGCAGATGCTGGCGAGGCTGTAGAGAAAAGGGGATACTTATACACTGCTGGTGGGAATGCAAATTAGTTCAGATACTGTGAAAAGCAGTTTGGATATTTCTCAAAGAACTAAAAACAGAACTACCATTCAACCCAGCAATCTCATTACTGAGTATATACAGAAAGGAAAATAAATCATTCTACCAAAAAGACACATGTACTCATGTGTTCATCTCAGCACTATTCACAATAGCAAAGACATAGAATCAACCTAGGTGCCCATCAATGGTGGATTGGACAAAGAAAATGTGGTACATATAAACCATGAAATACTACGCAGCCATAAAGAAGAATGAACTCACATCCTTTGCAGCAACATGGATGCAGCTGGAGGCCATTGCCCTAAGCTAATTAATTCAGGAACTGAAAACTAAATACCTCATGTTCTCGCTTACAGGTGGGAGCTAAAAACTTAGTACACATGGATGTAAAGATGGGAACAATACACACTGGGGTGAGAGAGAGGGAGGGGGTAAGGGCTGAAAAACTACCTATTGGGTACTATGCTCACTACCTGGGTGACGGGATCATCTGTACCCCAAACCTCAGCATCATGCAATACACCCAGTGTAACAAACCTACACATGTACCCTCTGAATCTGAAATAGAAGTTTTTTTTTTTAAAAAAAGAATTTCTTCTATGGAAAAAAGATAACATGAAAGTTGGTAAATGCCAAAAAATTAAAAATGATCAAATTAAAAAGTTACCATTTTACAACACCTTTTGGAATAATGGATATAGGTCAAAATTACTGATAGATGCTAAAACTATTAGGTAAATGATGAGAAATTTTATAATGGATGAATCAGGTTTGCAAAACCTCAACCCACTTCCCAATATTAACATCAGTAAAATTGCCTTCCATATGATGCAAAAAGAGACACAGCATCACCTATTAATATTCTCACCAAAGAGAAAAAAAGCCTTAAATCTAATCGGCCTCTAGAACCAATTACCAACTGGCAGAAAATATGAGTATAGAAAAATATGTTAAATGAAACTAAAATGATACTATTGGTAAAATATAGAATGTAAGACATTCTACAGGATAAATGGTGCCATTTCTTAAACAATTAAATGATATGTGCAAAAAAAAAGGGGGTGAGGGGAATTTTCGTAGATGGAAAAAGAACTAAAAGAAATATCAACCATGTGATGTGTGGACCTCATTTGAATCCCGATTTAAACAAATCCCCTGGAAAATGTTTTTGGGACAGTTGTGGAAATTTGAACATAAACTAGGTTTTAGATGATATAAGACTATTATTAGTTTTAGTAGGTGTGATGATACTATTGTGATTATATTTTAAAAGGTATGTATTAAAGATTCATAGCAAAATATCATAGAAAAATATCAAGAATTTGCTTCAATATGTACAGGAAGAACAGGAGAAGGAGGAGAAAAGTGAAGAAAAAAGAGCAGCAACAGCAACATAGGGTTAGAAGTGATTAAAAAAAAATGACTACATGTTAATATGTTGATTTCTATGAAGCTGTGTGAAGAGTGCATGGAGGTTAGTTCCGCCCTGCTTCTATTGTCACGCAATTTTAGAAATTTCTATAATAAAAAAGTTTTTAAAGTATATGAGCTGAGTGAATGTTTGACGTTGTTGAAGGATCCAGAACTTAACGAAGAGCAGGGGAGGGGTCTCTAATACCCTTGATGTTTTCTCAGACGACTTCTCCTTCTAGAGTGCTACTTCCCATGGGGCTCTCTTCTGGAAGGTCCCCCGCTGCCAGGGGAGCCATGCTGAGGACTCATACCCCTAGCTCTAATATTTATTTAAAATTATCCTTATTTATGTGCATTTATTTATAATTATCCTCAGTTGTACTTTGCTATTTTAATATACAGCTGTGTTACTAGCATTAAATGCATTTTTGACTTAGGATACTTTCAACTTACAATGAGTCTATCAGAATGTAGCCCCTTCATAAGTCAAGGAGCATCTGTATTGAATTGTGTAGCTCTATCTTTTCTAGTAATATCCCTTGTCTTAAAACATAATTACCTTGAAATAAAAACCTTAATTTATTGTTTTCTATACCTTTAAAAATATTTATTTTCTACAGATGTGTTTATGACTATATCTTTTTTCTAGCCTTGCATCTTAAATTTCAGATTTTAAAATACATTTCAAAGTCACTATTTTATATTTGAAGTTGTGTAGCGCTTATTTTGACCTTTTATTTCCCTTTTTGTTTTAATTTTATCTTATATTGTTCTTAATTTCATTTTAATATATTAATCTTACGTTTCCCTGTTATTATCTTATATGTTCGCCTTTTTAACTACTATAGTTTTCACTGTACTTTAAGAATTTTCTTTCTGGAATGCCCAGCAGAAGTGGAGCCACGAGGCAAGTGACACTGGAAAGAGCCCATGCTACAAAAAGGAATTCTAAAGGGTTTTTCTTCACAGGTATCTTTAGAGTAGCTCCTTGGCACTCAGAAATAATAATAATGACAGATCCCCCATTAAGTTCAAGGATATCTCCCCAAAACACTTTTTTTGTGCAACTCAGCAGAGAAGCTGTTAAGTCTTTCAAGGCAAAAATTAATTCTCTGTGAGGATGGAATGCTTTTGGTCCTGAAATCCTTCTGATGTTACTTGGCAACCAGTTCTTATATAAGGAACTACATGTTTCAAAATCTACAGTTTCCAACGTAAATCAGTAGGATATGGAAAAAATTTTGCTGTAAACCATAGAAATAGACAAGCAGTTATACCTATGCAAATATTCATCGTATGTCTCCCCTAGTGTGACCCTGGGGAGGTATCAAGGAAATGTTGAATAACCTGAAAGATCTTCAAGCTGAATTCAAGGATCATTGTAATTTTTCTGTTTCCATTGTATTATGTTGAATTAAAATAGGCAGAATAATTTATTATTCATGTTGTCATTGATTGTATCTGATGTCTCATTATAAATCTGTAATTAGAAAGAAATCTATTCAATTATAGATGTTTGTAACCATCTTATGAAGTCACTTTTCTCAAATTTGCCATTCTGCTTTGCTGTATCGTGGTTCCTTAACGTAAACCTTCTTTTTGTTAATTTTATATTATTAGTGACTTATTTTGCTATAAATGACATATAGAATTTACATAGGAGGAACAAGACATATAACAAAATATGCTTGATCAATTTTGTTCTGAAAATCATATGTAATAAGAGTACACATTGTAGGCAGAATAAAACATTATGCTAGAGCAACCAAATTTTATTCTGAACTTTCTACAGGTCTTCAGAAAATCAGATGCTCTGAAGAAAAAGCTTATGCTATGGTATTTCTTGTGATTATAGCTTAATTATGTTTTATAAGTACCTTTTGTTAATAAAATGGTTTATAGGGCATTTCAAAAATGACTACAGGAAAACAGACAAACTTTAGAGCTTAGAGTGCTTCCCTGATATTACACCAAAGAAGGATTCAAGGATATTTTTTGGAATGGAAATCTAATGAATTTTTAACTAAAATATACATGAAATGTACAAAACATCTCAATTAATTTGGTCTTTTGTTTTAAAGCCTGATAAATTCTAATAGAAAAAGATTTCAACACTACTGGTTTTTATTGTGGCCTGCCCTTTTGATCATCTTGTTAATACTCAAAGACATTGGCATCACATGGTAACCTTGGAAGACAAATGCTACTCTATAAATCTGTATCCTTGTTTCACACCTTGAATGAAGCGCATATGCTATACTTTGCTTTCTTTTTTTTCTGTTTTAGAAAAGAATCAATCCTAGGGAAAAGTCATGCAAGCCTTAAAATTGTTAATATTCTATGAATCAAAAATTCTGCTTCTAGGAATGTATTGTTGTAAAAGAATTGGACAAGTGTGTGAATATATGTGCATGACTGCAATGTATATTATTAGAAACATGCTTATATATTATCATAGCATCCTTTATAATGCAAAAATGGAAACAATTGTCCATCAAAAGAGGATTGTTAAATTAATTAGGGTAACCCATACAATGATATATAATGCAGTAATTGTAAGTAATGATATAAATGCATATTTAGTGGTAAGGAAAGAAGTTCACAGTAGAATATAATGTACAAAAGCAGATTACAAATGATATCTGTAGAATAATACCATGCTTTCATCTGTGTGTATGTATTTGTGTGTTTGTGTACCATATATATATATAAATTATTGAAGCAAAATGTTAAGGGTTTCTGTAAACTCTATGGGGATAGAACATTTTTTTCTTTTTAAAAATTATTTATTTATGTATTTATTTTTAGTGGTGTGGTTTCACCACATTGGCCAGGCTGGCCTTGAACTCCTGACCTCAAGTGATCCACCTGCCTCTGCCTCCCAAAGTACTGAGATTACAGGCGTGAGCCACTGCCCCCAGCCAGTGACAGAACATTTTGTATGTTTTGTTTACTGCTGAATCTCCAGTGCCTACAACACTGCCTGGCACATAAAACACATTCAATAGATATTTGTAGCATTAACGAGTAAATGGCTATATCTGAATGTGGAATTGCAAATTATTTTTTTTTTGCTTCTTATTTTTAAAGTGTGGCATAATGTTCATTAATTACTTCCTCAGTAAAAGTCCACTATTTTTTATGTTGTTTCGTTTTGAGAAAAAATAGGGTTGCTGTTAGCCAGGCACGGTGGCTCACGCCTGTAATCCCAGCACTTTGGGAGGCAGAGGCGGGAGAATTGCTTGAGCCCAGGAATTCAAGACCAGCCTGGGCAACGTCGCAAAACCCCATCTCTACAAAAACTACACAAATTAGTCAGGTGTGGTGGCATGTACCTGTGGTCCCAGACACTGGGGAGGCTGAAACAGGAGGTTCACTCGAGCCAAGGAGGTTGAGGCTGCAGTGAGCCATGATCTTGCTACTGCACTCCAGCCTGTGTGACAGAGTGAGATCTTGTCTCAAAAAAAAAAAAAGAAAAAAAAGATTGCTATTAATCTTTTTCAGATGTCTCAAAAGTGGTCAAAAATGTTTTACTAGAAACAAATTACAAGCAAAGTAAAAACTATTCCATAAAGGATATGTCACAGAATTTTTAGAAATGTTTACCTTCTGAAGGATATATTACACTCATTTTACACTCCTGATATTGTTGATATTTTAATTTTTGCAATGAATGTGTCTGTTGGCAATTCACTGGCTTTTTATGTAAAAAATATTTGAGGTAAATGTATGCATGCTCTTGATATTGTTAAGTAATTCAAAGCAATACTTCTTAACAACTCAACTTTCCCATAGGCCTTAATTTTATGTGGCATCTCAGACATAGAGCATGCATCATTACTCTTTAAACATCTACTGTAATTGTGCTTTTAATTTTGTAGGCTTTACATAGAGACCCAGATCTGTTGACAGAGCAAAGGAACTACAAATCCTGTCCTTTTTGCTTCGTCAACCTAGCTGCTTGGTAAATTAGGTTCAGGTTTGCAACAGGGTAATATCATTGCCAAAGTTCTTTAATCCTGAGCTTTAACTTGTGTGGAATGTAAATATTTTCAATGCACAACAACACAAAGTTTGTCTCTTTTTTCCTGAAGTAATGTCCTTGTCACAGTGTTCTGTTCTGAAACAGCTGTGACATAGTGTAAACCCTTTCGCTTATAAATGTCTTTTAGACTTCTTCAGTGAAGGGAGGGATGCCAGATTTGAGGGCCTCAAATTTGCTTGTAATTTCCAATACCCAACAATATTACTGAGCTTGGATTACTAAATATAAAGTGGAATTTTAAATATTAGCAAGGTCTGTCTAAAATCCTTCCCAAACGCATGTATTTTGATAACTGAAGAGCCAAAAGCTCTCTAATATCTGAGGGCATGCAACTCTGCAGTAAGGCCTCAGGATGTATGAGAGTAAAGCAGTTTCAGGGTATGAGCCATTTAATTTAATGCTCAGATACAGACTGAGGAAGCAAACTCTCAGCACATTTTGAATTTAGAACTTCCCAGGGAAGTAAATACGTAAATTCCTGAGTTCGCTCATGAGAAAAAATTTCAAAAAATGATTCAAGATACTGCCATGAAAGAAAAATTAATGGAGGAAAGTTATGTCTGATCACTGAAGCATGGATAAAGAATAAAACCATGCGTAGATTAGGTACTCAAAAAAGAGACTCATAAATGTATAAAATCCAGAGGAAATTCGTGTAGGTTTAGGGATAGTGTTTTCCTCAGAGCAGTATCATCCTTTAAGCTTAGAATTATTAAGGTATCATTTGCATAGAGTAAAATTCATCCTTTTGAGGCATACGGCTCAATGAGTTTTGACAAACATGTTCATTTATGTAACCAACACAACATTCAAGATAACTGAGTATCTCTACCACTCCAAGAAGTTCCCTCATGTTCTTTTGTACTCAGTTCCTTCCTCCCATCTGCAGTTCCAGGCAGCTACTGATCCGATTTCTGTCTGTATAACTTTACCTCCACCAAAATTTTATAGAAAAGGAATCATATATCGTTTTGTGTTTTCACTTAGTACAATGATGTTGAGATCCACCCATGTTATTGCGTGTATCAGGTGTTCATTCCTTTTTATTGCTGAGTATTTTTCAATTGTATGGATATTTCCATTCAGCAGTTGCTGAGCATTATTCTACTGTATGCATGTATCCATTCACCAATTGATGGACATCTGAGTCATTTCCAATATCTGGCAATTAAGAATAAAGCTACTATAAACTTTCCCATACAAGTAGATACATGTTTTCATTTCTCTGGGTAAATACCTAGGAATTCCCGGGATCACTGGATTGTATGGTGGTTGTATGTTTAACTTTATGAGAAACTACCAGACTGTTTTCCAATAAAAGTATTTGTACTGTTTTGCATTCCTACCAATAAACTGTGGGAATTTTAGTTGCTCTACATCTAGGCAAGTCTAGTTGGTCCACATCCTTACCAGCACTTGGCATTATCAGTTTTTATTGTCTTTTGTTTTAATTTTAGCCATTCTAATATGGCCATATGGTATTTTATTGCGGTTGTATATTGCATTTCCCCGATGACTTATGATGTTGAGCAGCATGCATATGCTTATTTGTTATTTGCATATCTTCTTTGATAAAATGTTTATTCAAATTTTTTGGCCATTTAAAAAAAATCAAGTTATTTGAAGTCCTTTATCAGACAAGTGTTTGAAAATATTCTCTCTCAGTCTGTGCCTTCTCTGTTCATTCTCTTGTGTCTTTCAAAGAGCAGACATTTTAAATTTTTATGAAGTCCAATTTTTATTTTATGATTTGCAATTTTTATATCCTATACAGCAAATCTTTGCTTAACCCAAGAACACAAAAATGCCTTCTATATTTTCATCTAGAAGTTTCATACTTTAAAGTGTCACATTTAGGTCTATGATTCATTTAGAGTTAATTTTTGCATATTGTGTAAAGAAAGAATCGATGTTCCCCTTCCTTCCTTCCTTCCTTCCTTCCTTCCTTCCTTCCTCTCTCTCTCTTTCTTTCTTTCTTCTCTCTTTTCTCTTTTTTCTCTTTCTCTTTATTCTGTCCCTCCCTCCCTTCTTTCCTTCCTTCCTTCCTTCCTATTGTCCCAATACCATTTGTCCACTTGTTGAGAGTACTCTCTTTCCATTGAATTACCTTTACGCCTTTGTTCAAAATCAATTTGCCAATATCCACACATATATATGCAGATGTATTTCTGAACTCTCTATTGATCTATATGTCTAGGCTTGCACCAGTGCCACATGCCTTGCTGTCACTTTATTGTAAACTGTGAAATTAGGTAGTATAAATCCTTCAACTTTGTTCCTCTTCTACAAAGTTGTTTGTACTTTTCTGATTCTTTGTTTTTTCCATACATCATTTTTATATTGTAAAATTCAAATAATTAAATAATGTATAGGCTATACAGACCCATGGGTTTTAAGGAGCAAAGCAAACTGGCAAATATATTTGTATGTATTAAGTAAAATACATTTAATCTTATTAAACTTATTGAGGGGTTATTGGGAAGAGAGAAAACTGTAAAAGAAAGAATACATATAAAAAAGTAAAGGTAACAGAATCTCGGGGACCACAATTACTGTCATTAGATCCCAAATATAATTGAAATAGGTTTACTAGTAAGTTAATCTGATAACCTGCATTCTATTTTGTTAAATATTTCTTAGAAATAAGTTCCTATGCAATTTGAGGAGTTGGAATTTTTAGATCCATAGTTACTGACAATATGAGATGTACTTTCCTTCCTATCTTGTCTTCTTGTTTCTGTTAATGAAAGCAAATGTATAGTAGTCTCCCATTCTGCACAGAGGATAAGTTCCAAGACCCCCAGTGGATGTCTGAAACCATGGATAGTACCAAACCTTATATATACTATAATTTTTTCTATACATACATACCTATGATAAAGTTTAATTTATAAATTAGGTACAGTAAGATGTTAACACTAATAACAAAATAGAACAATTATAACAATATGCCAGCATCACTACTCTTGCACTTGGAGGCAGTTATTAAGTAAATTAAGAATTACTTGAACACAAGCACTGTGATAATACTGCAGCAGTCAGTCTGATAACCAAGATAGCTACTAAGTGACCAACAGGTGAAGAGTGTATACAGTGTGAATATTCTGGACAAAAGGATGTTTTACATCCCTGGTAGGACAGAGCGGTATGTGTAGAGATTTGACACATGACTCAGGGTGCTACTCAGAATGGCACATCATTTAAACCTTATGCATTGTTTATTTCTGGAATTTTACATTTAATATTTTCGGACCTCAGTTGACCGTGGATAACTGAAACCGTGGGAAGTGAAACCACAGATAGCAGGGGAGTACCATATACATTTGAAAATACTTTTGAAATATTCTAATTATTCGCATTTTTTACCTATTTTTCCCCTGCCTTTCCACTGCCAGCCCTCCAGCAGTGGCACCATCTCAGGCTTGCACCTAAGACTCACAGTTCCTTTCCCACACCAGGACCAGAGGTGGTGGCGGTGGCAGTGGCTGGACCCCGCACCCTACCAGCTTCCCTGTGCCCTGCTTCCTCCTTCTCTCCCCACTGGAACCACCACCCTTTTAAAATCATTTGTGATATACAAGCAACAGAATACTCATTTGCTTATTCATTAATCTGTTGATAGAAATTTGGATTGTTTCCATATCTTGGCTATTGTGACTAATGCTGCAATGAACATGGGAGTGCAGGTTATCTCTTGGAGATCCTGATTTCAGTTCTTTTGGGTATATACAAAGAGGTGTGATTGATGGATCATCATCAGTAGTTCTATTTGTGAGAAATCTCCATAGTGTTTTTCATGCACCATTTTGCATTCTCACCAACAATATACAAGTATTCCAATTTCTCCACATTCTGACCAACATTTATATTTTGCTTTTTTCTTTATGTGTTTTTCTAATGGCCATCCCAACAGGTGTGAGGTGAGATCTTATTGTAGTTTTGATTTGCATTTCCCTGATGATTAGTGATGCTAAGCACTTTTTCATGTACTTGGTGCTCATGTTTATCTTCTTTGAAGAAATGTCTAGTCCTTTGCCTTCCTTTAGTATTTTTCAATTTATAATTGACACATAATAATTGTACATATTTATGAGGTAAAGTGTGATGTTTGAAAGCATGTATACATTGTATAATGATGAAATCAGGGTAATTATAATATCCATCACTTTAAATATCTATCATTGTACTGATAACATTCAAAATCTTCTCTTCTAGCTAACTTGAAATATACATTACATTGTTATTTGGTATAGTCACTCTAGTGTGTAATAGAACATCAGACCCTATTCCTCTCATCTTACTAACTTTGTTCCGATTTACCAACCTTTCCCGGTTCCCCACTCCCTGCTACCCTCCTCAGCCTTTAATAACCACTATTTTACTCTCTCTTTTTATGAAATTAACTTTTTTAGATTCCACGTGAGTGAGATCACATAGTATTTGTCTTTCTGTGGCTTGACTTATTTCACTTAATATAATGCCCTCCATATTCATCCGTGCTGCTACGAATGACAGTATTTCATCCTATTTTATGGCTGAATAGTATTCCACCATATATAAATAATATATATAAATTCTACTATGTGTACTATATATATAATATATATTCCACTATATATATTCCACCATATATATACTATATATTCCACCAAAAAGTATATTGAACTATATATAACATAAAAGTTGAAATTTTAAGAAAAGAAAATGTTTTATATACATATATATACACACATACATACTATATATACATATATTCCACCGTATATATAGTGGGATATATCTATGGTAGAATATGTATATATAGATATATAAGTATATAGTGGGATTATATCTATGGTAGAATATGTATATATAGATATGTAAGTATATAGTGGGATATATCTATGGTAGAATATGTATATATAGATATGTAAGTATATAGTGGGATATATCTATGGTAGAATATGTATATATAGATATATAAGTATATATATAGTGTGTTTATATATTATATATATAAAACATTTTCATTTATTAAAATTTCAATTTTTATGTTAGACACAGAGGGTACATGTGCAGGTTTGTTACACGGGTATACTGTACCCAGGTAGTGAGCATTGTACCCAATAAGTAGTTTTTCAACCCATGCCCTCATCCCTCTCTTCCCCCTCTAGTACTCCACAGCGTCTGTTGTTCCCATGTTTATGTCCATGTGGCACACAACATTTTCTTTATCTGCTTATCTGTGCATGGATACCCATGTAGGTTGTTTCCATATCTTAGCTATTGTGAATACTACTGAAATAAATACGGGAGTGCAGATATCTCTTTGACATACTGATTTAATGTCCTTTGAATATATACCCAGTAATGGGATTGCTGGGTCGCAGGGTAGTTCAATTTAAAATTTTTAAGGAACCTCCACACTGTGGAGGCTGTATTAATTTACATTCCCACCAATGGTGCATAAGAGTTTACCTTTCTCCACATCCTCACCAGCATTTGTTATTTCTGTCTTTTTCATAATAACCACTGAAACTGGGGTTGAGTGATATCTCATTGTGGTTTCATTCACATTTCCCCAATGATTAGTGATGTTGAGCATCTTTAAATATATCTGTTTACCATTTGTATATATCTTCTTTAGATAAATGTCTATTCAGGTCTTTTGTCCATTTTTAATTGCATTATTATTATTATTATTATTATTATTATTATTATTATTATTATTTTGCTGTTATTTGAGTTATCCTGGGTATTGACCCTTTGTCAGATGCATAGTTTGCAAATACTTTCTCCCGTTCTGTAGGTTATCTCTTTACTCTATTGCTTGTTTTCTTTGCTGCTTTTGCATTTTTTAACCAGGTAATTTGAGGGATTTTTGCTGTTTAATTGTGGGAGTTTCTTATATATTTTGGATATTCACCCTTTGTCAGATAAATAATTTGTAAATATTTTCTCCCATTCTTCAGGTTATCTCTTCAGTCTGTTGATTTTTTTTCTATACAGAAGCATTTTAGTTTGATTTTGTCTCACTTGTCTATTTTTGCTTTTGTTACTTATGCTTTTGGTGTTATATCCAAGAGATCACTGCTAAGACTAGTATCAAAAGTTTTTGCCACTATGTTTTTTTCTAAGAGTTTTACAATTTTAATTATACTGCAATAAAACTGTTTTAAAAAATAGAATACTCTTTTGATGCATGCTTGATGAAAGCATTGTCACTTTGTACTACGATCTAGATCACTAGTCAGCAAACCAGTAAGCACAGGCCCAATCCACACTGGACCTGTTTTTATAATTAAAATTTTATTGGGACATGTTCATACTGATTTGTTTGTATATAATCTTTGGCTAATTCTCATGCCACAGTGGCAGAGGTGAGTAGTTAAGACGGGATCACATGGCTCACAAAGCCTAGAATAGTTACTATCTAGCCCTTTTCCAAAACGGATTTTTGGAGAAGATTCGAGGTTAAATAAGGGCAAGGAGATTGAAGAATTATTCTGGGAAGAAATGTGTGTGTCTGCGTGTTGTTTACCAAGAACAGACATAAAGGTTGAAAAAGTCTGTGGGGCCAAGCTCTAGAGAGCTTTGAACCTAAGATTAAGGGACTTGAATTTTATTATAAAGACAATGAGCACACACTGAAGGTTTCTAAGTGGTAAATTAACATAATCAAACATGAGATTATACAAGAAAGAGCTTTCTGAAATATGAACAGAGAAATAAAAGTATGCTATTATCATAGTTTTGATGAGTCATGATAGAGACAGCAAGAATTTTAAAGACATTTTCTAGATGGAATTGACAGAATTTAATGGCTGATTCGTTGTGAGGGTAAGAAAGGAGGAGGTGATGCTAATTTTGACACTTACGACTAGAAATATCATTAATTGAGACTGTGGGACTTTTGGACATGCTGTTAAGTTTGAGGTACCTGTAAGAGCTCTACCTGAAACTGTCCATTAGGTAGCTGGAACTAGGGATGTGGAGCACAGCCAAAATATCAGCCCTCCTATTAATGGTACTAATTATAGTACCACTGATGTCTTCATTTTAAGCCTGCATTTTGCTGTACAGATTTATGAAGGGCACAGCAATGCCTTTAATGGTAATGACAAAATGAGAAATACAGTAAAAAGTGCAGTGCTGACTCAAAAATTGCAACAGGTTGACCATCTGCAGGGATATTACCACTGGACTAAAACAAAAAATAAAGGCAAACGTTGCCTTATATGTAACATTTCAATTCCTAATACTGATTATTGTTAATTTTGTTGTTCTGTTTTGGAGGAGATGATCTCTCGATCCTTCATGAATAACAATGTAAAGGGAGATTCTTGATTATACAGAGGATAGGAAAGTAATTGGGAAAGTATTTATATTTCAAAAGCACTTCAAGTTATGATTATGTGTCCTATTTTCTTCTGAGGCCAGATGTCATAATTTCTTTCTTATATTTTATTAGGGTATGCACAAAGAAAGAGCTGGTTTTGTCTTGTCTTATTTTTTCAAGTAGTAGGTATTCAAAAAATTCTTGTTAAATGAATTAATGAAACATTTTAGTAGTTCCATAGCCAACAAGTGCGCTGTATAGTCAATATCATACCAGTTATTTTCAAAAATACACAAGCAGAATGATCCAGCAACTTAAGAACCATACTGGAAAAAGGCAAGTCATACACACATGTGCTATTTGGAAAATAGTGTACAAGCAATATAAAATTAAAATATATAATGCATACAGTAAGTGCTATAGGATCTTAGAGAAGAGAGAGATGAAGTTGGGCTATAAAGTTTGGGGAATGCTTTATTACGGAGGTGGGATTTCAGTTTTTAAAATATGTGGAGACAAAGGTGTAGGAAGGAAAAAATATGTAAACTCTATGTCATGGAGTAAAGGCTTGGATACAACAGATACAGGAATGAGCCTATTTAGCATCTTGAATACTGAGGAACAATATAGATCTGTGGTTTTGTCATACTAGCTTGACTGACTCAGAAGTTACATATAGGAGCAGGATGCGTATGTAGTAGAGGTGGTTATGGTTAGACAGAATAAGGAAGTAGTTTATGCTGTCCTCGGAAATGTATCTGAGCATTCTAAATTTTAATATAGAGCATTGAAATGAGAGCAGAATTTGAGGAGCGGTTTAAGAAATACTCCTGACTTTGTGGTACCTTAGACTGGTTAGTGTATTAAAGCATCAAATAGGAGCATCAAATAGGACCAATACTGTATTTTTTATAAAGAAGAAAATGGTACAAATATGTTACAATCAAATTAAAATAAATTAGGCTTGGAAAATGGCTTAGAAAATGGGACACACACACGCACACGAATCCTGTTCACATGTACTAAGGATTGCCCTGGGTACATATTTATCATGGAATGTTTTGGTGCTAAATTATTTAAAGTGCCTGGGATGGAGTAGTCACGGTAGTCGTTGGATCCTACTCTCCTCACTCTCTGTCCCTGTGCTCTATTCCTGATTCACTCAGAATTACTGTTGTCCCCAGTAATAAATTATAATTTTAAAATTTATCCAGTGGTTTGATTAAAGAGATATAAGTTTCTATAATCAGCTTACTAACACTGTCTGTACCTGACACTAAGAATCTCTGTATTGTTTTTCTTATAAACACAATGGATTCTCCTTGGCTGATAGTTCTGCAAGGACCCTTTATTCTAGTGGTTTTTAGCATCTGGTATAAATTGAGTGTCAAAAGTGCAAAGGATTTTTAAGCTCCATATAATGTTATTGTTAAAGTTTTAATTTGCATCAATTTAATTCTCTTGTCAGTTGTCACTCCCTATTAAAGTCGTGCCCCATCACATGCTGATTAAGCAAATTAAGTCTGAGGTACAAGATGATGTGGCTTCTTGGGAAAGGCTATCCATAGGTCCAGATTCCAGCTATTTTGAGCTCATCGGTCATTAATTTTTATATCTTCTAGGAATGCAGAATAGCACTCTGTGAACATCAAAGCTTTGTAAATGGTGTCAGCATTTTACAGCTCTCTTGAGAAACCATGAAAGCCACTGTTTAATGATAGAAGATTTCTTTTTCTCTCCTTGGTTATTGTTATTGTTCTTGTGGTGTCAGTTTACAGTATATTCATTTGCATTAACCTTTCCACCTTCACAGAATAATTCTTTAAGACCTAAGTCAGATCATGGCATTCCTCAAATCCATCCAATGACTTGCCACTTGTCTCAGTAAGGATACTTAAAATGACCTACAAGGCCCCACATGATTTAGCCTCTCACTTCCATTCTGACTCCATCATCTACTTCTCTCATCTTCCCTCATACTGATACAGTTACACTGGGCTCAATATCCTTTGAAAACGGCCAGGCATCCTTCTGTCTCTGAGCCTTTGCACTTGCCCCATCCAACTCCCTGAATTGTTTTACTCCTAGCTATTCACACGACTTACACACACTGCCTCACTTCCTTCCATCCTTTACTCAAGCATCATCTTCTCATTGACAGTTGCTCTGAACACGTATCTAAAATTGCATCTTCCAATCCTTGACACTTCCTGCCTCTCTTTCTTGCTTTATTTTTCTTCTAATCTTTGATCACTGTCTTACAGGCTATATATTTTACCAATGTATCCTTATATTTTCCGCCTCTCTTCAATTAGAATACAAACTCCATGAGAGAAGAGACTTTTGTCTATCTTGTTCACTTCTAAATACATAATCTCCATAACAGTGCCTGATACAAAGTGGGATCTCAATAAATATTTGCTAAATGAATGAATGAATTTTAATTTACTCTGTCTGTATACATTTTAGTATATACAACTCTTTCTTCCCTCTTTCCAGCTTCCCTCCCTTCTCTCTTTCTTTCTTTCCAAGTGGGGCTGTAGAACAAATAGGTCCTCAGGTCCCTCTGAGTTTTGTCAAGGTTATCAATTTCCTACAGACTCTCAGAGATAACCCAAATGAAATGACAACTGTGTTGATTAAGCCAGAGGGAATTCCCTACCCTGGTCTTGTAGATGTCTGGTTTTAGAAGGACGGATGCTATGGATTTTCTTAAGTAAAGGCATTGTCAGTTTTTTTGGAGTGTATGAGGTCAATCCACTACTTGTGTACAAAGGGTAGGGTCTCATGACCTGTCCATTTATTCATCATTGTATCTCCAATGCTTTGTACAAAGCCTGAAAGTTACCAAGTATTTTTAAAGTATTTGATGAAAGAAAGCTAAGATCATTCAGTCTTCCTATTCTGACAGACCTATCAATCTTCTATGCAAGAGTACCTTCCTCACCTGAAACAAACAGAATGGGAGTGGTTGGTAGCCATGTTGAAATTCCATCCTTGCTATTTACTTTGAGCAAGTAGTCAAGGAGTACAACTAACTCCCTATGACAGTGTAAAATGCCCCCCCCAACTTTTTTTTTTTTTTTTTTTTTTTAGACGGAGTCTCCCTCTATTGCCTAGGCTGAGTGTAGTGCTGTGATCTCAGCTCACTGCAATCTCCACCTCCTGAGTTCAAGTGATTCTCCTGCCTCAGCCTCCTGAGTAGCTGGGATTACCACACCCAGCTAACTTTTGTATTTTTAGTAGAGACGGGGTTTCACCGTGTTGTCCAGGCTGGTCTCGAACTCCTGACCCCAAGTGATCCACCCGCCTTGGCCTCCCAAAGTGCTGGGATTACAGGTGTGAGCCACCGTGCCTGGCCACAACGGCCCCTCTCTGTGGAGACCTACCAAAGGTAAGGAAGTAAAACAAGCCATCTTTGAAATTTTAACAATTCTTTGAATGTCAAATATGATAACCCCAGACAGGATGTGGAATGTAATAAGGTCTATAACAATGAGAGCTAATTAGATGTGCCAGACCATGTAACTTTATTTCAAAAGCCAGAAACTTTTAATGGGCCTTTTTATTTCCCTTGTGTGTGGCCTCCTTCCTTCCAACACAGGTTGTTGTCCAAAACTCTCTAGTCATTCTTAATTACCTGTTTGCCTCAGGCAAGAGGTTCTGACTGTCACTCCAAAAGCAGCCTTGGGCAAAATAATTCACAGCTATATTTACCAAAAATTATTTCACCAGTGCATTTCTTCACTTCTCATAATCATACTTGCCTTGATGCTTTTAAGATTGTTCATTGCTTGGAGTTGTTTGATTCTATCCATACCTCTGTATTTTGAGATTTTGACTTGTTAGACTCTCTGGGTCCCATGGGTCTGCATCTATTCTTAGCTAACCTAGGAAATCAATACTCCAATATTTTTCAAGATCATGGAATTAAAAATGTATTAGCCTGAATTAGGGGAACATCTCATCTAACCTTCAGCTTTTTGAAACTTATTTAATGACTGTATACATACTATATCCTGATTTGTTCCAAAAGGAATTTTAAGCATCTGAAAAAATGAATACAGTATGAAAACATAATATATTGAAAATAAGTGATGGACATTTGAGAAGATAGACTAAAAAGTGAATATTTGCCTCACATCCTTCTTTATTTCTTTATGAAATAAGAGAATAAATTTATCAAAAAGGAATAAATCTATAATGGGGAAGAAAATGGGAGAGGATATCACCAAGAAATGAGATTTTTTTTAAGTTTCCATGAAAATAACCTAATCGAATAGAGTTCAGAGGACACTTACAAAAGGGCACCTAAAAGGAGATAAGAATAATCAGAATATCCTTAAGATCTGTTGGCAACGTTGCATGTATACTAGAACATGATGAAGCAGTGCCTTTAAAATCATAACATATGTTTCCATACTGAGAAAAATTACAAATCAAATGTGAGGACGGAATTAAAAACACGCAAGAGTTCATAAATGTTTCTACCCACACAGCTTTTCTTAGAAAGTTGTTTGAGGATGTGCTTTTCCAAAAAAGAAAAAAAAGAAAAAGAAAAAGAAAAAAGGTAAGCCAAGGAGGAAGAATACATGGGAACTGGGAAACTGTGGATCCAACTTAAGAGAGTGCTGGAGCAATGTTTGGATCTAACAGAGACTCTAGAAGGAAAGGTTCCGGGTAGTGGGATGAGGGATAGGAGAAACTGATAGAATAGAATGTATGATTGAGTACTTTGGGGAAAAAAGGAAAGGGCTGATAAAAGAAAACCATTTAAAAAAGAAACGTTATTTAAAACTCCAGTAAAAAAAACAGAAAATCTGTTTAGAAAGTCATGGTCTAACTATGAAACCAACTAAATTGTAATATGATATTCAGCAGTTAAAAAGTATAAGAAGATAGTACCTACTTACACTGGATGCTATAATAGAACCATTCCCCTTCATGTGGCTCAAGGATCACAGCCTTGAGCTCAAGGTGAAGGAAATACAGTCCCAAGGTAGAACTTGACCTGCACGGAAAGTGTTGACATTGTCCTCATAATGAAATTGCTGTTTATTGATTTTGAGGTTTTATAATCATCCTATCAAAAATACTTGAAATGTTGATATTGATTGAGAACAGAATTTAAATGTAAACTATTTGATAAAATAAATGTATGTAATTCAAATTAGCTCAGGCTAGGACATGAGTGGAGGGTGGTTGGAAACATGGAAGAAATGGTCCGTGTGCTAATAGCCTCAAAGTACAGAGGGAGTCAAGAGACACTGATGGAAGTTAGCAGAACAAGGAATTTAATGTATTGTTTAAGGTAACATGTGTAATTAATAGAAGAAATAAGTCTAATATGTATATCAAAAATTCAGAGGAGAAAAGAAAAAGGATACAATTAGTAAACTAAATCTACATCTTTCCTAGATGAGAAAATAGAAGTAGATGTATATTATTTAGAGATGTGGAGGTTACCATCATAAATTCTGTGAGGAGAAACACTCAAAATAAGTTGTTTTAGGGAAATGGTACTTGATGGAGAGTTAAGGAGAGGAAATCTATTGCTATCATGGTTTTTCGGTTTCTATTATTTGTTACTATGTGTATCATTTTGATTTAAAAAATAAATTGAGTGCTTCTGGCATTATGGAAAAGTAAGTGCTTTTGAGACTGCAGAGTAGTTAAAATTGGGATAGAACACACACTACTGGGTTTAAAGGAGGTAGGCAAGTATCCCCAGAAGCCCTATAATCCCAAAACAGGTTTTGGGTATAAGCTAGGAATATGGAGTGGAAGAAAGCTGGGAAAGGGAGACTTCCTGATTATGAATGACTATAGTAGCAATGTCTGTGTTGGTATGAACAAGCTTTGATCAAGAGCCAAGAATGGAGAAACTGAATGTGGGACTCTGAACTAAATCGGGACTTTAAGGGAAGTAAAAATGGATCCTAGGAAGTGGGCATTGGCCATTAGCAGAAGCAGAAGCAAAGCCTTTATGAGGTAATCTCCCTTGATTTAGACAGCACTCTCATACATTTGCATGAAGCAATGACTTCACAATCAAACAGCACACACACACACAAAAACAGCAATGAGAAAAAATCAGCAGAAAAAACCAGAACACATTATGACTCCCATAACTATTGATATAGAGATTGTAACACATGTAATATAAAACTGTTGTGTTTGAAATGATTTTTTAAAAGAAAGCAATTGCAAACAATAAGAGGCCATTAGTAATAGACTAGAGATTTTGGTAAGTTTAGAAGTTGTAGAAATTAAAATGTAACTAGTAGAATAGAAATGTGATAATATTTTCATAAAATAGGGTACTATTTAGTTATGAAAATGAATGAACTACAGCTACTTCACCAAGTTGCCTTCTTGCATTCTTTCTATTCATTCCTTTTGGGATTCTCACCAGGATGTGAAATTTTCACAAGTGATGGAAAATGTGAACAGATATAGAAAACACAATGAATTCCAAGCATGATAAACCAAAAAATACTAATGCAAAGGCTCATTGTAGAGAACCTACAGAACATCAAAGACAAAGATATATTAAAAGTAATAAAATAGGAAAGATTTCCTGCAAAGGAAAGACAATTAGATAGATAGCAGACTACTAAAGAGCAAAATCAAAATGAGAAAAATGTTTAGAGAAAATATAACAACTTAGAATTTTATACTCAGAAAACTATTTCTCTATAAAGCAAAATAAAGGTATTTGAATGTCATCATAAACTGTGAAACTTTAACCCCCAGTGACTTACACTCAAAGAAACCTCTACAGGATGTTGAAAGAGAAGGAAAACGTTTTTAAGCACAATAAATAGAAATAAAAAAGTAAGATACGCTAATGGAAACAAATCCTAATACATAGTAAGTGATTATAAATGGACTAAACTTACCAATTAAAAACAGAAGTTACTATATTGGATAAAAATGGAAAAATTACAACCATCACTAGGTCTTTTTGAAAGATGCACCTAAAGCATGAGCACAGAAGTAAAAAAACTAAAGTATGAGATAAAAATATGCTGGGTAAATACTGACTAAAAGGAAAAGAATATTGTTATATAAATATCTGACCCAACAGACTTTAAGACAACAAAAAAGCCTATTAAAATGAAGAGGGTCACTACATGAAGTTGAAAAAGTTCAACTCTTCAGGAAGATAACATAATTCTAAACTTGCATGAACATAACAAATATGTCAAAATTGATAAGGCAAAAGGTTGACACAATTATATGGGGAAATTGATACATTCACTGTTGCATACTTAGTGGAAAATTTTAACACACCTTTCTTAATAGGTCAAGAGTAAAGAAAAATCAATATAAAGAAACAAAAACAAGAAAACTGGAAACAACCCAAATATCCATTTTATAGTAAAGTAGAGAAAAAAAAGATATCTTTATAAAACAGAATACCATACAGCAATGACAGCTGTGAAAATAAATGAGCTATCGCTATATCAACAGTATATGTAAATCTCACAGACATAACGATGAGAAAAACAAGCACGAAAGAGTCTATGCTGTATGATTTGTTTATATAAAGTGCAAAGACTATAATATAAGAAGTCAGTTTTTAAACTTAACAATCAGATCTTTGTCAGTCTGCAATGGGGACAGGAGAGCTTTCCCTTCCAAAAATCAAGACTTATTATAAAGCTGTTATAACTAAGACAATGTGGTAGTAAAATGTGTTAAAACAAATTGGCCATACATGTATTGAAACATTACATTGTACCCCATAAATATATACAATGACTATTTGTCAATTACACATAAAACTTTTAAAAACCAAATTGGCCAACAAATTAGGATAAAGACCCAAGAAATGTGAATGCATATATAGAACTTTGTTATATGACAGAGGTGTCCTTGCTTATAACTAGGCAATAGAAGGACTCTTTAGCAAATGGTACTGGGAGAAAATGGTTGTCCATGTGGAAAATGTAAAGCAATTGGATAGTTACTTAAATTGCAACATTCATAAAAACTAATTGCAGAAGCATTGAAGACTCTAATGTGAAATGCAAAACGTTAAACATTTTAGAAAATATAGGATAACCTTTATGACCTTCGTGCAGGGACAGTTTTTTAAGACAGAAAAAATATCTGAGTATAAGATCTTGAACTGCTCTGTAGTTAAGTATCACTATTCATCAAAAACAAACTAGAAAAAGAGGGAAAATGAAGCCACTAACTGGGAGAAGCTATTTGTAAAGCAAATAACAAAGGATTAGTGACCAGAACAAGTCAGAAATATAACTGAATAAGGTAAACATGAACAACCCAATAGGAAAGTGGGGTAAATACATAAAACAGGCACTTCACAGACAATGAAATATCTATAGACGATAAACAATGAAAAGATTCACAAATCTTTTACTAATGCAAATACAAAATAAGAATAAAATAATATAGCACCACGCACCCACCAGAATGGCAAAAAATTAAGAAGGTAGACAGAGGAAGTGTATCAACGGGAGCACTGTTATACTCCACTGGAGGGAGCGTAAATTAGAACTGGGGAAAAGAAATTGTCATTGTCTCTCAAAGCAGAGCATTCACATACTCTATGACCAAACGATGTCAGAGAAATTCTTGTATGTTTTTATCAGAAGATCTAAATAGTAATTTTCATAGGCCATTTGTATATTTCATAGGCTATTTGTAATAGTCTCAAACTAGTAACAATCCAATCCAAATGTTTAGCTATTGGAGAACAGAGAAATATATATAACATATATATATGTTTATATGTTTATATATGTTTATATATATATATAAAACATAACATACCTCTATCTTCAAATATATATATTTTTCACATAATGGAATATTATCTAGTAGTGAAAAAGAAGTGAGCATAACTACACACAGAAACATGGATTAATCTTAGAAACATAATGTTGGGTAAACAAAAATACCAAGTCTCCACAGACATATATGGTATGATAGAAAACAACTTTTAAAAAAGAAAAACTGAGAAATGTGTTGTTTAGACTTATATAAATATGTGATAAAACTGTTTCAAAAAAACAAGGGAATGATAAAATTCAGGATAGTAGTTATAGGGAGGTGGGTTTGTGGAAAAACACACAGGTAGAAGCAAGGTATGGGCAATGACCTATTATTTGGATGTTAACTATATTGTTATGCTTTATGATTTGCATATATGTTGCATTGCATATATCATTTTATATTAACATTACCAAGAGAAAATGAAAAAGCACAATTCCAAGAAACAGTGGCAGAAAACAAAGCAACAGGAAACTGAAGAGTTGCAATATAAAATAGAGCCAGGGATGAGATTAGAATCTCAAATTACAGGGAGTCCTATAAGTTGCTAGGAGAAGAACACAAATTTGGACATAAGCTTCTTAGCAACTGAGGAAACGAGAATAATTGATTACATGGGTCATGAGATTCATAAAACCAAATTTTAAAAGAGAAACAACTATTCCTGCTACAGCACATCGATTGTTGACTTTGGAACTAAAGAGCTACTTCAATCCAAAAACTAAACTATATGAAGCTATAAAAATCAACATATCCCTAAGATCCCAACTCCTAGCACATATTTCTCTAATTTCTCTGACTAGTCAAGCAGTCGGTCTTTAGGCAGCTCCGGGCTGCAGAGCCTGAGAAGGAAGAATGTGGTGGGGCTTTGGAGAAAACAGATCCTGCCTTTCCTGGCTGCACTCTCAAGTCCCTCCTCTCCTCTCAGTTAATATTCCGGAAATCTCGTGCACCTGTGAAATGGCTTAGCCAAGTCCATGGTAATAGAATTGGTATGCAACTCCCCTGGATTTGTCGACTGTCCCAGATAGCAGGAAGAAGACATGGAGATGTGAGAGTGGTGGTTGCTTTTGTTTTATCGGTCTGTTTTCAGAAAGTGTCACCAAAGGCAAAATGTGACTTGGTATAATAAGAATTCTTTTTCATGCAGTTGGTCATTGAAACAATTATTTCTAGAGGAACTCTTTATGGATAGTTTGAATATCATTTCATAGTATATAATATATAATGTGCATGTATTTAATGCTAATCAGTTGCTATTTAGTGCTGGCCTTTACTTTTGTGAGGAATATAGAAGTATGAGATTTGGGAAAAATTCCAGGTCAACCCGCTTCACACACACAAACATACGGACACACAAAACTATATATTGTGTAAAGTGAAAATCCCCTTGCATAGTATCCATAACCCTTTACACCCTAGCCCCAACCCATTTCTCTAACATCTCATGCCATCCTCTTGAGTGTTTTCTAAGCTCTCCCATACCTGAATTTTTACTCTCCCAGTAAAATTTCACTCCTTTCTTGCTGGGGCAGCCTCTCCACTTCTGACCTGGTATTGCCCTATTACCCCCATCTGGCACACTCCTGTCTCCTTCAAAACTCAGTTCCAATTTTGGCTTCCTCATTCTCTGCAGACCAAGGCCAATGTTATTTTTTTTTCTATTATGGTCCCAATAGCTTCTTACATACTTCGATTTCTTTTCTGTCTCTCTCCCTATGTCTGAAGTTGGTTCTTCACTTCAGTCTTAGACTCAATGAGATGGTGGGCAGACATTTGTGTGGCTACATGAATCATCTCTAACAATGGATTGTTATTTATTAATACTGATCACTACATCTGTTTATTGCTTTACATTTTTTTCAAAGCGTTTTGATTTCCATTAGCCATTTTAGTGTCACAATATTTCTGGGAGGAGATATTTTTACTGCAGTTTTGCAAATGAATCGGGTATGTATATATGAGTTGTCTAAGAATGAAAATAGTAATTTTACAATATCTAGCAAAAATAAATATGCACTTACCCTTTGACCAGCAACCTCACTTCTAGAAATCAGTCTCAAGGCAGGCATCACAAAAATAAGAAATGATCCAAGTAAACAGCTATTAATTACAATAGTTTAATTAAAAAGACACTAGAAATAATGTAACTGTTTATCAAGAGGGAACTGGCTGAGTAAACTGTAGGACATCCACCCATAGGAGTGTTATGCAGCTGTAAAAAGCAAACAGGAAGATCTATATCCTGTGGAGTGGTAGCTCCAGGACATACTGTCAAATGCAGGATGCAGAACAATCTATGTGATATATTTCATTTGTACATGTGTGCTATTTTTAACTTTAAAAAGAAGCAAAAGATGAACTAATAAAAATGGTTACTTATAGGAAAGAAGGGAAGTACAGCTTGGAAGAGAATAGAATCTATATTTCTCTGAAACTAACTTTTTCTATAGTTTTGACTCTGTAAGTATGTAAATGATTTAAATGATTCTGAAACAAAAGATTTTAAAGGTAAATTATAAAAAATGTATAACATACTGAAAAATGTTTTACATATCAAATTGGTAGATAAACACACAAGAAAGAATTACTTTAAGTGACTTTATTTATTTTAAGTGACTTTAAAACACAGTATTTTTACACTACTTTCTTAGTAGCATATATTCAAAGGACAAAAATAAAACAGAAATAAATCTTAAACCGCAATCAGAAATCTCATTGTTAGAATATTACAGTATTATTATGTTGAATCTATATGGAGAGAGAAGAGAGAGGGAAAGCAAAAAATGATATCAATATCATTAGGAACTTAAATTTTGATAAGACAAAAGAGATTACACTATATGATACAATTTTGTATTTAACATGTGATCTTGCATGTGAAATTGAAATATCACTATGTACTCAGGATTTAGTTTTCTTATTCTAAAAATTACAATTTTCTCACCTCAACTTTCTGAATAAAAGCACTGAAGTAATGCTTACCCCTAGCTGCTAAATTGTCATCTTAAATACCAATCCCTATTAAATGAACCTGAATTCCTAGGAGAAATGGGATATTTCGGGTCTGAGACAGGGTATGTACAAGATGAGCTTGGGGTATCTAGTGCCAGAAGCAATATCTGCTGGGGTCCTGTTAAAGCAACACAGAAGCCAACCTTAGGGAAATCCTGCTGTCAAAGTTAGAACAATGTGAGCATTATAGGACTAATGAGTGCAATGGACACATGAAGCATATAAACAGAAGATAATTCATAATGCTAAAAAATAGTCTACTTTGGAGTTTACTAAGGAATCAACTCATTATTCTAAAAATTGGTAAATAAAGTATAATAATGCAACATTTAACCTGCCAGTTGGGTTTGAACTGTATTTCAGGGTAAATGAATAGCTTCTAAGAAAACATTATTTTTAGAACTCAAACTAATAAACTCAGGATCAGAAAATTATAATTGTGTAAACTCTCAGAAAATGCTAGATTAGGTCCAGGCAAAAATTACCTAAGGGTGCTACAATTTTTAAGTGAAAAGTAGGTGGGCAAATTTAAGATAGATGGATCAGGCTTAAAACACTTGAACCCGCTGATCAATCTTAGCATTACTAAAAGTAGAGGAGCCAGTCTTCATGTACCTCCCGATGGGATGCAATAGGCAGTTATATGCTGCTCTTGAAATACACTTGCAAAAAGAGAGGGGAGCTAAATTTAATGATGCCTTTACAGCTAACATCTAATTTCAGGAAACACAAAGAATGGGGGAACCTATTAAATTATACCAGGATGATACAATTGGCCAAATCCTTAACTTAGTTAAATCTACAGAGAAGCATGGTCTGCTTTCTTTAGCAAATTCATTTCATAGGAGGAAAAAAAAAAGGAATAGAGGAACTGTTATAAAGTAAGAGACTTATGAGACTTAAAAACCAAATGCAGTGTGTGAACCATGCTGACATCTTGATTTAAACAACTCAACTGTAAAAAGACAGTTTGGAGACAATTATGAGAATTTGAATATGGAACATGTATTAGAAGATATTTAGAAATTATTGTAAATTTTACTTGGGTCGTGATGGTATTGTGGTTATACTAAAAACATTCTTCTGTAAGGTTGAATAATATCCCATTTTGTGTATATAACATATTTTCTTTATCCATTCATCCATCCTGGGGCAATTAGGTTGCTTCCATATCTTGGCTATTTTGAATAATGCTGTAATAAACATGGGAATGCAGATATTTAGATGAGGTGGTGATTTTATTTCCTTTGGGTATATATCCACAAGAGGGATTGGTGGGTCATGTGGTAGTACTATTTTTAATTTTTGAAGAACCTCCGTACTATTTTCCATAATGGTTGTACCAATCTGCATTCCCACTAACAGTGTACAAGGGTTTCCTTTTCATCACCCCCTCACCAGCACTTGTTATCTTCAGTTTGGATAATAGCTTTTCTAACAGGTGTGAGGTGGTAGATATCTCACTGTGGTTTTCACTTGCATTTCCCTTACAATGAGGTATATCAAGCATCTTTTTACTCACCTGTTGACCATTTCTGCCTTTGGGTAAAGGTACATGCATGTCATTTACCCATTTTTAAAATCAGATTATTTAAGGCTTTTTGCTATCAAGTTATGTGAGTTTCTTACATGTTTTGGATATTAACCTCATCAGATATAAAATTTGCAAGTATTTTTTCCCATTTCTTGGTTGCCTTTTCATTTTGTTGATTGATGTCTTTGCTATGCAGAAGCTTTTTAGTTTGATGGAGACTTATTTGTCTATTTTTTTTCGTTTTGTTGCCTGTGCTTTTAGTGTCATATCCAAGAAATCATTAGAAGAGTAATGTGAAAAGCTATTTTCCTATGTTTTCTTCTAGGGGTTTTATGGTTTTAGGCTTTATGTTTAAATCTTTAATTCATATTGAGTTGATTTTTGTGTATGGTGTAAAATAAGAGTCCAATTTCATTGTTTTGCATGTGAATATCCAGTTTTCCCAACACTAATTATTAAAAAGACTATCCTTTCCCCATTGTGTACTCTTAGCAATTCAGAGTCTTTTGTGGTTCCATATGAATTTTAGGATTATTTTTCTCTTTCTGTAAAAAATGCCATTGGGATTATCATTATTATTTTTTTTTAGGGATGGGGTCTCACTCTGTTTCCTAGACGGGAGTGCAGTGGTGCTATCATAGCTCACTGCAGCCTTGAACTCCTGTGCGTCAGCAATCCTCCCACCTCACCATCCTGAGTAGTTGGGTTTACAGGCATGCATTACCACACCTAGCTAATTAAAAAAATTTAGAGAGATGGGGTCTCCCCATGTTGTCCAGGCTGGTCTCAAACTCCTGGCCTCAAGCAATCCTCCCACTTTGGCCTCCCAAAGCTGTGAGGTTATAGGTGTGAGCCACTATGCCCTGCTACCATTGGGATTTTGATAGGGATGGCACTGAATATATAGATCAATCACTTTGGGCAGTATGAACATTTAAACAATCCTCATTCTTCCAATCCATTAACATGGGGTCCTATAATTTATTTATGTGTCCTTTAATTTCTTTCGCCAATGTTTTGTAGTTTTCAATGTTTAAGCTTTTCACCTCCTTGGTTTAGATGATTCCCAGGTATTTTATTCTTTTTGATGCTGTTGTAAATCGGAGTACTTCCTTAATTTTCCTTTAGAATAGTTCATTATTAGCATACAGAAACACAACTGATTTTTGTATACTGATTTTGTATCTTGCAACTTTACTAAATTTGTTTGTTCTAACAGGGTTTTTTGTGGAGTTTTCAGAGAGATCTATATATAAGGTAATATTATCTTCAAGCAGAGATAATTTCGCTTCTTTCTGTCAGATTTAAATGGCCTTTATTTCTTTTCCTGCACTCTCATGTTCATTGCAGCATTATTTACAATAGCCAAGATATGGAATCCACTAAATATCCATTATTAGATGAACGGATAAAGAAAATGTAGTATACGCATACACAAAGGAATATTATTCAGCCTTTAAAACAAAAGAAATCCTGCTACTTGCAACAGCATGGATGAACTGGTAGGACATTATGCTATGTGAAATATGCCATACACAAACAGACAAATACTTCATTATCCTGCTTATATAAGGCATCTTGAATAGTCAAACTCATAGCAGCAGAGTAGAATGGTGGTTGCCAGAGGGAGGGGAAGGGGGAAATTAGGAAATATTGAACAAAGATTACAAAGTCTCAGTTATAAAAGATGAATAAATTTTGGAGATCTGCTCTATAGCGTCGTGCTTGTAGTAAGTGATATTGTAGTGTATACTTAGAATTTTGCTAAGAGAGGAGATCTTCATTGTTCTTAGCATCTATACATACATACATACGTACATGCATACACACATAAATGAAAGAATGAATGGGTAAATAAATAAATGTAGCAGAGGAAGCTTTTAGAGGTGATGGATATATTTATGGCCTTGATTGTGGTAATGGTTCCAGCGGTGTATACTTATCTCCAAACTCATCAAGTTGTACACATTTAAAATGTACAACTGTTTGTATCTCAATCAGACCTTAATAAAGTGGTTTACTAAATGATGAGAACACATGGACACATAGAAGGGAACAACACCCACTGAGGCCTATTGAAGGGTGGAGGGTGGAAGGAGGGAGAGGATTAGGAAAAATAACTAATGGACTTAATACTTGGGTGATAAAATAATCTGTACAACAAATCTCCATGACACACATTTACCTATGTAACAAACCCACACATGTACCCCTGAACTTCAAATAAAAGTTAAAAAAATAAAGTGGTTTAAAAAACACTCTAGATAGGGGAAATAAATTCTAGTGTTTTATACTACTGTAGGATGACTATAGTTAACAGTAATATATAGTTTAAAATAGCTAGGAGAAGGATATTAAATGTTCCCAATACAAAGAAATAATAAATGCTCGAGATGATGGCTATGCTAATTACCCTGATCTGATCACTATACATTATATGTATGGAAACATCATTATGTACCCCATAAATGTGTATAATTAGTATAAATAAATTAAAAATTAAAAAGAAAACATTCTTACTAAAATTGATACACTTTACTGTACATAAATTATATTTCAATAATTAAATCCTGATTTTTAAAAGGATTGTTAGAGATGCATACTTCTGATGTGTTCGATTTGCTTCACAATATTCAAGTACAAGGGAAAATAGCATCTATCGATGAGATAGGATTGGTAAATTGTTGATAAATATTGAAGCTGGATGATTGATACATGGAAATCGATATGGTTATTATGCTTTTGTATGTTTGAAAATTGTCATGATAAAAATTAGTAGAAAAATAAATGAAAGAAGGCACATCCTATTAGTAGAATGCCAGCCCAGAGCATCTGAGCCTAATGCTCTTTATAGTAACTTTAAGAACTTGACCGAATGTAGGCGCTATGGCTCACGCCTGTAATCACAGCACTTTGGGAGGCCGAGGTGGGTGGACCACCTGAGGTCAGGAGTTCGAGATCAGCCTGACCAACATGGTGAAGCCCTGTCTCTACTAAAAATACAAAAATTAGCTGGGTGTGGTGGCGGAAGCCTGTAATCCCAGCTACTCGGGTGCCTGAGGCAGGAGAATCACTTGAACCCGGGAGGCAGAGGTTGCAGTGAGCTGAGACCGTACCATTGCACTCCAGCCTGGGCAATAGAGCAAGACTCCGTCTCAAAAAAAAAAAAAAAAGAAAAGAAAAGAAAAGAACTTGACCTAGGCCAGGCATGGTGGCTCATTCCTGTAATCCCAGCACTTTGGGAGGCCAAGGTGGGTGGATCACGTGAGGTAAAGAGTTCGAGACCAGCCTTACCAACATGGTGAAACCCCATCTCTACTAAAAATACAAAAAAATAGCCAGGCGTGGTGGTGCGTGCCTGTAATCTCAGCTGCTTGGGAGGCTGAGGCAGGAGAATCACGAACTTGGGAGGCAGAAGTTGCAGTGAGCTGAGATTGCGCCATTGCACTCCAGCCCGGGCAACAAGAGTGAAACTCCATCTCACACACACAAAAAAAGAACTTGTCCTAACAGCAGATAAGTGTATTAAATATATAATACAGCATCCCGGTTCCTAGTACCCGACAAAGAACTTGGGAAGATAAGACTCATTCTCAAACAACTCTAATGCAAGGCACCATTCCAGGAGCCCAGAGATTTAGATCCATTCTAAGTATAGGTTCTCTGTATAGGTATAGGTATCTGTATATGCCTAGGAACTCTGGGACTCCAGTCCACGAAGGAAGGACATTTCCCCTCTTGCTACGACAGACAGTTTGAGTGAGTATAAAAATAGGCCCATGCTTTCAAATCTGAAAACAGTCTGCCCAAGAGGTACCTGAAGTCTACGTTAGACCCATTGCAGTCCCCACATTCATTGTGCTGCAGATTTGAGAGGAAAAGCATTTCCTTTGCCTTTCTTTGCTGACAGCTGAACTGCTTGTGTTAGTCAGCCCCTTCCTCTATAGAGACAAACATAAGTTCTATTTTTATGACATAAGGGATCCATTGTTTTGTCAATAATCTGAGGGGCTGGGGCTGAGTGTGAATAGAGGTGACAGTATTCCAATGTATGTCTTGCAACTGTTGTTTTGGGTTGGATTTTTGGTGAAGCTGGTGGTGACAAGGTGGTGTGTGTGTGTGTGTGTGTGTGTGTGTGTGTTCTGCTATTCCACACACAAAATATTAAGTAAATGATGTGTTTTTACCATCTCTGGGAGGAATAGGAGCAGTAGTGGTGCTAATGGTGAGAGTACCAGTAGTGGCATTGGAAAGGGGAAGGTAGAGAACTTTGAGGTGCTTCAGAATTAGCTGGCCTTAGGCAGTGGGGACAACAGAAGGCCGGGCTACTTTGATTAGCTGTAGTAGAGACTTGTCCTCAAGGAACCAAACCAAATAGTTGATCTGCTAAGACAGTAGTAGAGATAAAAATAAATTACCAACTGAGAAAAAAAAGTGTAACTGAACTCTGACTAAGGATTGGAGATAGATGGGGATAGAGACAGTCAAAATGTATCTCTCTTAGTAGTGGTATATGGAAACTGGTGGAAGGACAGCAGAAAGAGGTTGGAAGAGCTCAATCCCCTGTCCATAAAGGACTTCTGGATTGGGGTATGGGAGCTAAGCTCTAAGAAGCAGTTATCACCCCTGGAGCAGGAACCTGTTTGTTTACATATTAAATTGACAGAAGAAGGATAGTCTTTCAATTGTCATATCTCCAAGATTTTCTTTTATTGCAATGATATATTTTATGTATTTTAAGTATTAGACTGGCTTATAAACTTATAGACTTGAGTATCAGAGAAGTTTAAGGCAACAAGAAATCATTTAGGGAAGAACAGAAAAGATTCATGGTTCAAAAATAATTAGAATTGAATCTTGAAGTATAACATAGTGGTATGATATAGCTGGAACCAAGAGAATAGATACAGTCTATGAAACAGTATAGAAAGAGAACTCTGTAAAGGTAGAAGGCTGGATTTTGAGGAGTGTCTATCATAAGAGGGTGAGGAGGGAAAAGAGAGTGAGAAAGAAAGAATGGAATAGGTAGGCATCATATAGTATCATGGAAGCTAAACATTAGAAAGATGCACTAATGGTTGATAAATGATGCCTAATATCATGAAAAGGTCAAGAGCAGTGGAGGATGGAGTACAGCTCAGCTTGATGGCTAGCCAGACTTTGACCTTGGAGGTGCATACACACATTTCTGCTATTTGATCTGTTTTTGTTCTATTGTTTTGGAACCTCGGGCAATGTATAATTGTCACTGGGAGATCTACAGTAACCAAACCTAGAGTACTTGCAAATGGAAAGGATTGGATGATTAGCTGGGTTACCTTCTCAGGTCCAGGGATAAAACCTTGAGCCGAAAGAAGTGTGAGGCACCCTCAGAGAGCACTGGGGACCATTGGAGAAAAGGGGCTCCTGGCACAAGAATTAAACAACTCCTGACAACATATATGCATTTTCTTTGCATCTCTGCGAAGTCATGGAGGCACTTTAGTCTTAATCCACCAAAATGTGCCTTTCAAAATGATTAGGTAATTTTGTGCCATAATGTACTCCCAGGTAAAATTCCCTGGTTGAAGAAAATGTCCTCCCTCTGAAGTTATCCTTTTCCTAGCCTGCCTGCAATGCAAGGACTGCACAGAGCCAGGCTGTATATAAAGCTTTAAAGAAATACATTGTTAACAACAGAATGCTTCTGTGTGACAGAGTGAGGGAGGGATACAAACTAAAAGGGTAGCTGGAGAATGTGCCAGATCTCTGGAGTTTTTCCATGATGCAATCATCCTCAGGCTGTAATCACCCTCGCTGACACCCTCACCCCACTGTTTCTCCTCACTCACGCCACTTTTCGTCAGCACCTTCCTATTTAGCAGAGATCCCCATTTCTGATACTTTGCGGGGGCTAATTATCTTCCATTTATCTGTGCAGCCCTGCATTTGCTATCTATTAGTCCAGAAACATAAATGATGTAAATCCTTTTATATCTGGCTGCACCACCTAATTATTCGTCATTTGTTTTTATTCTCTCTCAATTTAGCATCATCTGCAAAGTTGGAAATCATGTTTTCATATCATAATTAGGGCTCTAAGAACCTCAGAGAAACTGGCAAATACACATGCCTTTGCTTTTCATTTTAATTGTGAATTTAAAAGTGAGAAAATAAATTAGGGCTGAATGATATAATAGAGTAAAATGAAAGTTTCTGGAATATAGATGAGGAAACGTGATAGAGCAACATGGGCTGAGAAACTTCCAGCATTAGAGTGCAAAAGCCAACCCCCAAAGTGAAGCCGTCAAGTAGATCAGCATTCTTGCCTGTTTTCTTTGCTGATGAGCATCATCTTTAGATATTTCATTCCGTACTTTGGATTATGCCTAGAGATGCACAATTTTGCTAATTGAATGAACACCTCTCCTTAAGTATACAAAAGTTTTACTTTTTTCTAAGACAGCAATCTGGTTAAAATTGAACAGTATGTAAATTGAGAAGACATGGCCACTACTGAGTGGAACAGAAAGAATCCTTAGATCTGAAGGGCTGGGGGAGGGAGGGATGGGAACGACCTGGTGAGTAAGTTCCTGACATTCTTACTGTTGTTATTTCTATGTTCTTCCACAAAATAATACCTCCTTGGAGGAGCCTCTCCCATGACTCACGTAGCTTTTCTTCTCCAGAAGTTTCTTCAAAGTTCATTTACAGAACTTTCTAAAGTAACTTCACCTGAGTCTAGGTCATCTAGAGGTTTTTCTTCCCTGATACATGTTTCCTTCTTATCCTTCCTCTTTCAACAGTTCCATCTATATTTCTGTACTAGGTGGGATTTGAATTTGTATGTATCATTTATATAAGCACAGATATGTGTATTTGTCCTACCTACTAGAGTAGTTAAAAATTTCAAGGACAAGGTTAATGTATTGGTCATAAAAAAATAGGTTATGGTTTTGTAACAGACAACTCCCAAATAGCAGCAGCTTAATAGAACAATGTTTATTTCTCACTCACATTTCATGTCTATTGCAGGTCAGCACTGGGGCTCTGCTCATGTTTTCTCACTGATCCAGGCTGATAATTCCAGATACTTGCTTCCATAATCCTAGAAGGAGGCATAAAAGAAACTGGAGAATTATGTCCTGACTCTTAAAGTTCTGTCGCTAAGTGATACATGTCACTTCTGCTCATATTTTACTGGTCAAAGGGACTTATCCGGTCATGCCCGAGTTCAACAGATAGTTGATGGTATAGGTAGGGTCTCTGAATAGCTGTGAACAATAATACAGTATATTCCAAATGGTACTTTCCATCTTTATCTCTTTTTGTAGAACTAGTAAGAGTAGTTCTCTAAACACAGTGACCACCAGGGTGTCAAAATATACAGCTAATCAGCCAAAGAAATAATTTCGGTATTTTTCTATAAGACATTACTACCTCTTTAACCAGAAATCTGCCTGCTGATTCTTTGAGCCCACGAACATTACTCTGTGATATTGTGCTGAACCATGTTTCAGTTCTATACAACTAGCAGTAGGCACACAGAAGCCAAGTGAGAAGTTTATATGTACATTTGACCAAAAGAAAGGATGATTCAGTAAAGTTTGAACTTATTCTTTCCCTTTTTAAAAGAAGTAAGCATAGGACACCAAAAGCACAGGCAACAAAAGCAAAAATAAGCAAGTGGGACTACATCAAACTAAAAAGTTTCTGCACAGCAAAGGAAACAATCAATAAAACAAACAAACAAAAAAACAGTGTACAGACTGGGAGAAAAATATTTGAGAACCATGTATCTGACAAGATGTTAATATTCAAAATATATAAGAAACTCATAGAATTCGACAACAAAAAACAAAAACAAAACCAGATAATCCAATTTAAAAATGGGCAAATGACCTGAATAAATATTTATCCAATAAAAAAATAAATAACAAAAAACGAAGAAGACATAAAAATGGCCAACAGGTATATGAAAAGCTGCTCAACATGGCTAATCAGGTGCTCAACATTTGCTAATTGCAAATCAAAACCACAATGAAATATCACCTCACATCCATTTGGATGGCAATTATCCAAAGGACAAAAGATAATCATTGTTGTCGAAGGCATGGAGAAAAGGGAACCCTTGTCCACTGTTAATGGGAATGTAGATTGGTACAGCCGTTGTGGAAAACAGTACTGGAGGTTCCTAAAGAAATTGAAAATAGAACTACCACATAACCCAGTAATCCCTCTCCTGTGTTTGTACCCAAAGGAAACGAAATCACCATCCTATAAAAATATGCATTCCTATGTTTATTGCAGCATTATTCACAATAGCCAAGGTATGGAAGCAACTTAAGTGTCCATCCACGAATGAATGGATAAAGGAATTGTGGCATAGAATACTATTTAGCTTAAAAATGGAGGTCCTACCATTTTTGACAGCATGGATGAACCTAGGGGACATTATGCTACGTGAAGTAAGCCAGACACAAAAGTAAAAATACTGCATGATGTCATGATTCTGAAAAAAAAAAAAAATCAAGTACATAGAAACGGAGAGTAGGACAATGATTACCAGATGCAGGGATGAGGGTGGCGGTGGGATGGAAAAAATGGAGAAATGTGGGTCAAGGGGTACAAAGTTATCGTTATGGAGGATGAGTAAGTCTAAAAGTCTATCGTTAATAATATTGTATTGTATACAGAAAATTTGCTAAGATAGCAGATTTCAGGTACTTTTACCACAAAAAGAAAAAGAAAGGTAACTATGTGAAATGATGGATATATTAATTTCCTTGACTGTAGAAATCTCTTCACTATTATATGTACTTCAGTACATCATGGTGTATACCTTAAATGTATACAATTAAAGAAAGAAGTAAAATAATTTCAACAAATTGGGACCATTACAGAGATTGGCCTTTGAACTTTAATATAGTAAGTATCTCTATTCTATTTTTAAAAACCTCAAAATGTTTAAATTTTCTTGTCTGCAGCTCCATATCCCTGAATGTTTTGTGCCTTGCTCTAGCAGGCCTAGAAATTGAATTCAGCAGCCTAGCCAACACCCTACCAGAGCTGCTGCCATCACGAATTATTTTCAAAAAAGGAGAGCTTGTTAGGGGAGGGAAAAGGGACAATAATTAGAATTTACTAGACTATGTTAAAGTCACAAACCAAGTAGAGTACTGAAGAGGGAGCAACATGAGCGAGCGTGACCTCTTTTATTTTTATTGGAAATAGCTTTAATTAGAAGTACCAACAACGGGAGATGGAGAGATCACAAAGAAAAGAATCAAATATCCTACAATTATAGTTTGGCTTGTTTTAGTGTTAGCTTTCCATTCTTTGACAGTGCTCCCTTAACCCTCTAATCATCATGAACTCAATCTCATAATCCATTCACTTTTGCTTGAAACATTTAAAAGCCCTGGCATGAGAACATAGAAATCTTATTTTGGAAATGTGGAAGCTATTCAAAATATTGAGCCCTCAAGCAAAAATGTCAGAAAAGTCTTCTTGTTTACCCCTGGTTTTCTACAGAGTTTCCATCTCTATCCTTGTCTCAGCCCTTCCGCCTCGGGGTCCCTGGAGGGGGCTTGAAAACATGGACTGCTTCTGAGAGTCCAGGTTCTGCCTTCATAACCAAGTGCACCTGCAAGGCTTGCGTCAGCCAATGCAGGCTCTGGGCACAACGGGGACCCACGTGTCAGAAGTGACATCTCCTGCAGCTTCTGCAGCCTTGGCTTTCAGCTGCCCGTGATCACAAACAACAGTACTGGCCATTGGAGGTTAGCACCGCTGAGCTGGCTGCTGCTTCCTTTTTTTTTGGAGGAAAGGCATAAAAAATGCAGCTTGGTTTGGAAGTTCTTGCCATTAGGTAAAAAGCAGATGGATGTTTTCTGGAGAGGTGCCAGAGCATTCATGCTTGAAACCAAGAAACACACACACACACACACACACACACACACACACACACACACTTTTTTTTTTTTTTAACTATTCCCAGCCTCAATATTTGGATTGAATCATGTTTTAGGCATTTTGCTTACTTACTGGGGTGTATGTGAGGTCATTTAACACTGGAAAATAAGGATTAAACTTTTCAAAAATATTTTATTTAGAAAGAACTCAGTAGTGATGTTTTAGAAAGTTAATCTAATTTCCAAAAATCGTCAAACACCTGACCATATAAAATCACAAAACTCAAATTGAAAGAAACCCGGGCAGTCATGTGGTCCAATCTGTCCATTTTACATATAGAAAAACAAAGCCCAGGAGGTGGAATGACTTGCCAAAGGTCACCCAGATTGGGAGTAGCAGTCAGTAGAGGAACTCAGAACTCCTGAGTTATCTTTACTCTTTCTGTAAGGCGACACTAGACAATCTACAAATATCTGTTTATTTTGGAAAATATCCTTTGATTTTCTGAGAAGCAATTTTTATTTTAGACTAATATTAGGAATTTTGGAAACAGAAGAGCTCATAAAGACCATTAGGCCAACCCCAGTGTGTATTCTTCAAGTTCCTAGCAGCATGGAATTGAACAAGAAGCATGTTGATTTGAAGGAGAGTTGATCTGTCATTAAGAAAAAAATGTCATAGATACTTTTACAGCTTTATTGAGATATATTTCATATACCATATGATTCACCCATTTAAAGTAGATAATTAAGTGTTTTTTAGCATATTTGGAGTTGTGCAATCATTGCCACAAGCTAATTTTAAAACATTTTCGTCACCCCCAAAAGAAACCCTTGTACCCATTAGCACTCACTCCCCATTTGCTATTCCTCCAGCCCCTGGCAATCACTAATCTACTTTCTGTCTCTATGCATTTGCCTATTCTGTCACAGATAAATGAATGACGTGTGTGTGTGTGTGTGTGTGTGTGTGTACAAAAACACTTCCTTGTAAGTTTTGAGCTAGGACTGCTCATTACAAAAGCAGTATATATGCATTTTAGAAAATTTGAGAACACAAAAAATAAGAAAACAAAGGCATTTTATTTCTACAACTTAGATTATGTCACTATTAGCCTTTTATTACATATTCTTCTAGAATAGCTTCTATCTATATCTATAGCTCCTATTTTACCAAAATTAGATCACACTGGATATGTTGTTTGCCGTCTTGCTTTTTTTCACTTAATACTCTATAATGTCAGTAAGTTGCTCTTCAATTATCAGGTTAGACCTTGAGATCAACACCTCTATGGGAAGGGAAGTACCCAGATAAAGAGCACTTTTGGGAAAATAGAAATCAGACATCAAGATTGGGATTGAATTTATGAAATACCTTAAAAATATTTTCATGTTTGCCTCCATAAAATAATTAGCTTATTAATGATAATATACAACTGATCCCATCTTTGGGAGATTATGATTCTGGCAAGATATCACATTTTCATCAGGCTGAGGAGGTGGGCAGCCAGATATCTAATGCTATTTGATCCCAAATACCGCGTCCTATTATCCCTAAACTTATATTCTTTCTCAATAAAAGGGTTCTATTTTACTAGGTTGTCTCTTGGTGATTTACAGGAGTCCTTGGTTTATCTCACGGTGTTTCTTTTGAGAATCAAAGAAATTCTGAGACATTAACAGAAAAACGTCAGCTATCTCCAACAACATACTAATAGGAGTGATATCCATTTTGAAGAAATGCTAATAAAAAATTACAACTCAAAAATTTAGTGAGGTTATCATTTAACCCACAAAAGCATTCACCATTTGATTCCATAAAAGTAGTTTACTTTATATTTTAAATGGCTAGAGTAGTACAAATTTATTTGTCACTTTTTTCAGAAACCTACCAGTATATAAATTGAGGCATGCTATAGACACTGTATACTATATGAAAAATAAGTTTATTTTGGGAAACAAGAGGAATACCGTAAGGTTATACTAGGAGATGGTGTTGACATGTAAGTTCAGGATATAGTCCAAGTTAAAATTCTCGTAGTTTACTAGCTCTGTAAACTTAGCAAATTACATCATCATATCATTTACCTGAGCCTTATTTTCCTCATATGTTAAACGGATATACAAATGCATGGCTCTTAGCCTTGTGAGAAGTAAATAAGAAACTTCTGGAAAGAATATGACTTGTCACTTGCTGAATGTGACTTGTCACTTGCTTCCATAATGCTTAATATGTGCCAGGCACTCTTCTAAACACTTCACATGCGTTGACTCATTCGATACTCACCCTATGAGGCACATACTATTCTCACCGTCCCCATTTCACAAATAAGTAAACCGAGGCCAAGAGAAGTTATGTAACTTATCCAAGGTGGCACAACTAGTATTTGATAGAACGAAGATGGGAACCCAGGCAGCCTGGCTCTAGAATTGGTGCTCTTAATCACTTCACTCCGAAAATCTTACGGTAGCTCTTTTCTTTTTTTCTTTTTCTTTTTCTTTTCTTTTTTTCTTTTCTTGCCTTCTCTTCTGTTGTCTTTTTTTTCTTTTCTTCTCTTTTCTTTTCTTTCTGTCATTTTCTTTCTGTCCAACTGTAGTCACTTTTTTGTCTATTCAACAAATAGATAAAGTGTAAGGCGATGTGTGGTTCCTGCCCTCACTGACGTTACCCTGTCATTGATCTCAACTGCTTTCCCTTCACTGAAGAGAAAAAAAATTTTCTTTGATGACCTAAACTGGGCACTCTGATGTGAAGACATCATCATGGACTTAAGGGCAGGTCTGATTTCATGGGCATGCAACCTGTACAGTCACACAAGGCCCCAAACTCAGAAGGGCCTTACCTTTCGTTTAATGCTCTGTTATCACCGTCTTGGAATTCTTATTTATTTATTTATTTTATTATACTTTAAGTTCTAGTGTACATGTGTACAACGTGCAGGTTTGTTACATATGTACACATGTACCATGTTGGTGTGCTGCACCCATTAACTCGTCATTTAACATTAGGTATATCTCCTAATGCTATCCCTTCCCCCTTCCCCCACCCCACGACAGGCCCTGGTGTGTGATGCTCCCTATGCTTTGTCCAAGTGTTCTTATTGTTCAGTTCCCGCCTGTGAGTGAGAACATGCAGTGTGTGGTTTTCTGTCCTTGCGATAGTTTGCTCAGAATGATGGTTTCCAGCTTCATCCGTGTCCCTATAAAGGATATTAACTCATCCTTTTTTATGGCTGCATAGTATCCCATGGTGTATATGTGCCACATTTTCTTAATCCAGTCTATCGTTGTTGGACACTTGGGTTGTTTCCAAGTCTTTGCTATTGTGAATAGTGCCGCAATAAACATACGTGTGCATGTGTCTTTATAGCAGCATGGTTTATAGTCCTTTGGGTATATGCCCAGTAATGGATGGCTGGGTCAAATGGTATTTCTAGTTCTAGATCCCTGAGGAATCGCCACACTGACTTCCACAATGATTGAACTAGTTTACAGTCCCACCAACAGTGTAAAAGTGTTCCTATTTCTCCACATCCTCTCCAGCACCTGTTGTTTCCTGACTTTTTAGTGATCACCATTCTAACTGGTGTGAGATGGTATCTCATTGTGGTTTTGATTTGCATTTCTCTGATGGCCAGTGGTGATGAGCATTTTTTCATGTGTCTGTAGGCTGCATAAATGTCTTCTTTTGAGAAGTGTCTGTTCATATCCTTTGTCCACTTTTTGATGGGGTTGTTTGATTTTTTCTTGTAAATTTGTTTAAGTTCTTTGTAGATTCTGGATATTAGCCCTTTGTCAGATGGGTAGATTGTAAAAATTTTCTCCCATTCTGTAGGTTGCCTGTTCACTCTGATGGTAGTTTCTTTTGCTGTGCAGAAGCTCTTTAGTTTAATTAGATCCCATTTGTCAATTTTGGGTTTTGTTGCCATTGCTTTTGGTGTTTTAGACATGAAGTCCTTGCCCATGCCTATGTCCTGAATGGTATTGCCTAGGTTTTCTTCTAGGGTTTTTATGGTTTTAGGTCTAAGATTTACGTCTTTAATCCATCTTGAATTAGCTTCTGTATAAGATGTAAGGAAGGGGTCCAGCTTCAGCTTCCTACATATGGCTAGCCAGTTTTCCTAGCACCATTTATTAAATAGGGAATCCTTTCCCCATTTCATGTTTTTGTCTGGTTTGTCAAAGATCACATGGTTGTAGATGTCTGGTATTATTTCTGAGGGCTCTGTTCTGTTCCATTGGTCTATATCTCTGTTTTGGTACCAGTATCATGCTGTTTTGGTTACTGTAGCCTTGTAGTATAGTTTGAAGTCAGGTAGCGTGATGCCTCCAGCTTTGTTCTTTTGGCTTAGGATTGTCTTGGCAATGCGGGCTCTTTTTTGGTTCCATATGAACTTTAAAGTAGTTTTTTCCAATTCTGTAAAGAAAGTCATTGATACCTTGATGGGGATGGCATTGAATCTAAAAATTACCTTGGGCAGTATGGCTGTTTTCATGATACTGATTCTTCCTATCCATAAGCATGGAATGTTCTTCCATTTGTTTGTGTCCTCTTTTATTTTGTTGAGCAGTGGTTTGTAGTTCTCCTTGAAGAGGTCCTTCACATCCCTTGTAAGTTGGATTCCTAGGTACTTTATTCTCTTTGAAGCAATTATGAATGGGAGTTCACTCATGATTTGGCTCTCTGTTTATCTGTTATTGGTGTATAGGAATGCTTGTGATTTCTGCACATTGATTTTGTATCCTTAAACTTTACTGAAGTTGCTTATCAGCTTAAGGAGATTTTGGGCTGAGACGATGGAGTTTTCTAAGTATACAATCATGTCAACTGCAAACAGGGACAATTTGACTTCCTCTTTTCCTAATTGAATACCCTTTATTTCTTTCTCCTGCCTGATTGCCCTGGCCAGAACTTCCAACACTATGTTGAATAGGAGTGGTGAGAGAGGGCATCCCTGTCTTGTGCCAGTTTTCAAAGGGAATGCTTCCAGTTTTTGCCCATTCATTATGATATTGGCTGTGGGTTTGTCATAGATAGCTCTTATTATTTTGAGATACGTCCCATCAATACCTAATTTATTGAGAGTTTTTAGCATGAAGGGCTGTTGAATTTTGTCAAAGGCCTTTTCTGCGTCTATTGAGATAATCATGTGGTTTTTGTCTTTGGTTCTGTTTATATGCTGGATTACCTTTATTGATTTGCGTGTGTTGAACCAGCCTTGCATCCCAGAGGTGAAGCCAACTTCATTGTTGTGGATAAGCTTTTTGATGTGCTGCTGGATTCGGTTTGCCAGTATTTTATTGAGGATTTTTACATCAATGTTCATCAAGGATATTGGTCTAAAATTCTCTTTTTTTGTTGTGTTTCTGCCAGGCTTTGGTATCAGGATGATGCTGGCCTCATAAAATGAGTTAGGAAGGATTCTGTCTTTTTCTATTGATTGGAATAGTTTCAGAAAAAATGGTACCAGCTCCTCTTTGTACCTCTGGTAGAATTCGGCTGTGAATCCATCTGGTCCTGGACTTTTTTTGGTTGGTAGGCTATTAATTATTTCCTCAATTTCAGAGCCTGTTATTGGTCTATTCAGAGATTCAACTTCTTCCTGTTTTAGTCTTGGGAGGGTGTATGTGTCAAGGAATTTATCCATTTCTTCTAGATTTTCTAGTTTATTTGCATAGAGGTGTTTATAGTATTCTGATGGTAGTTTGTATTTCTGTGGGATCGGTGGTGATATCCCCTTTATCATTTTTTATTGCATCTATTTGATTCTTCTCTCTTTTCTTCTTTATTAGTCTTGCTAGCAGTCTATCAATTTTGTTGATCTTTTCAAAAAACCAGCTCCTGGATTCATTGATTTTTTGAAGGGGTTTTTGTGTCTCTATCTCCTTCCGTTCTGCTCTGATCTTATTTCTTGCCTTCTGCTAGCTTTTGAATGTGTTTGCTCTTGCTTCTCTAGTTCTTTTAATTGTGATGTTAGGGTGTCAATTTTAGATCTATCCTGCTTTCTCTTGTGGGCATTTAGTGCTATAAATTTCCCTCTACACACTGCTTTAAATGTGTCCCAGAGATTCTGGTATGTTGTGTCTTTGTTCTCGTTGGTTTCAAAGAACATCTTTATTTCTGCCTTCATTTCGTTATGTACCCAGTAGTCATTCAGGAGCAGGTTGTTCAGTTTCCATGTAGTTGAGTGGTTTTGAGTGAGTTTCTTAATCCTGAGTTCTAGTTTGAATGCACTGTGGTCTGAGAGACAGTTTGTTATAATTTATGTTCTTTTACATTAGCTGAGGAGTGCTTTACTTCCAACTATGTGGTCAATTTTGGAATAAGTGCTATGTGGTGCTGAGAAGAATGTATATTCTGTTGATGTGGGGTGGAGAGTTCTGTAGATGTCTATTAGGTCCACTTGGTGCAGAGCTGAGTTCAATTCCTGGATATCCTTGTTAACTTTCTGTCTCATTGATCTGTCTAATGTTGACAGTGGGGTGTTAAAGTCTCCCACTGTTATTGTGTGGTAGTCTAATCTCTTTGTAGATCTCTACAGGCTTGCTTTATGAATCTGGGTGCTCTTGTATTGAGTGCATATATATTTAGGATAGTTAGCTCTTCTTGTTGAATTGATCCCTTTACCATTATGTAATGGCCTTCTTTGTCTCTCTTGATCTTTGTTGGTTTAAAGTCTGTTTTATCAGAGACTAGGATTGCAACCCCTGCCTTTTTTTGTTTTCCATTTGCTTGGTAGATCTTCCTCCATCCCTTTATTTTGAGCCTTTGTGTGTCTCTGCACATGAGATGGGTCTCCTGAATACAGCATACTGATGGGTCTTGACTCTTTATCCAATTTGCCAGTCTGTGTCTTTTAATTGGAGCATTTAGCCCATTTACATTTAAGGTTAATATTGTTATGTGTGAATTTTATCCTGTCATTATGATGTCAGCTGGTTATTTTGCTCGTTAGTTGATGCAATTTCTTCCTAGCCTCGATGGTCTTTACAATTTGGCATGTTTTTGCAGTGGCTGGTACCGGTTGTTCCTTTCCATGTTTAGTGCTTCCTTCAGGAGCTCTTGTAAGTCAGGCCTGGTGGTGACAAAATCTCTCAGCATTTGTTTGTCTGTAAAGGATTTTATTTCTCCTTCACTTAGTTTGGCTGGAGATGACATTCTGGGTTGAAAATTCTTTTGTTTAAGAATGTTGAATATTGGCCCGCACTCTCTTCTGGCTTGTGGAGTTTCTGCTGAGAGATCCGCTGTTAGTCTGACGGGCTTCCCTTTGTGGGTAATTTGACCTTTCTCTCTGGCTGCCCTTAACATTTTTCCCTTCATTTCAACTTTGGTGAATCTGACAATTATGTGTCTTGGAGTTGCTCTTCTCGAGGAGTATCTTTGTGGCATTCTCTGTATTTCCTGAATTTGAATGTTGGCCTGCCTTGCTCGGTTGGGGAAGTCCTCCTGGATAGTATCCTGCAGAGTGTTTTCCAACTTGGTTCCATTCTCCCCGTCACTTTCAGGTACACCAATCAGACGTAGATTTCACATAGTCCCATATTTCTTGGTGGCTTTGTTCATTTCTTTTTACTCTTTTTCCTCTAAACTTCCCTTCTCGCTTCATTTCATTCATTTGATCTTCCATCACTGATACCCTTTCTTCCACTTGATCAAATCGGCTTTTGAAGCTTGTGCATGCATCATGTAGTTCTTGTGCCATGGTTTTCAGCTCCATCAGGTCATTTAAGGTCTTCTCTACACTGTTTATTCTAGTTAGCCATTCGTCTCATCTTTTTTCAAGGTTTTTAGCTTCTTTGTGATGGGTTCGAACATCCTCCTTTAGCTTGGAGAAGTTTGTTATTACTGATCGTCTGAAGCCTTCTTCTCTCAACTCATCAAAATAACTCTCTGCCCAGCTTTGTTCCATTGCTGGAGAGGAGCTGCACTCCTTTGGAGGAGAAGAGGTGCTCTGATTTTTAGAATTTTCAACTTTTCTGCTCTGGTTTCTCCCCATCTTTGTGGTTTTATCTACCTTTGGTCTTTGATGATGGTGACGTACAGATGGGGTTTTGGTGTGGATGTCCTTTCTGTTTGTTAGTTTTCCTTCTAACAGTCAGGACCCTCAGCTGCAGGTCTGTTGGGAGTTTGCTGGAGGTCCACTCCAGACCCTGTTTGCCTGGGTATCACCAGTGGAGGCTGCAGAACAGCAAATATTGCAGAATGGCAAATATTGCTGCCTGAGCCTTCCTCTGGAAGCTTCGTCTCAGAGGGGCACCCGGCTGTATGAAGTGTCAGTCGGCCCCTACTGGGAGATGTCTCCCAATTAGGCTACTTGGTTGTCAGGGACCCACTTGAGGAGGCAGTCTGTCCATTCTCAGATCTCAAAGTCCGTGCTAGGAGAACCACTACTCTCTTCAAAGCTGTCAGACAGGGACGTTTAAGTCTGCAGAAGTTTCTAATGCCTTTTGTTCAGCTATGCCCTGTCCCCAGAATGTGGAGTATACAGAGGCAGGCAGGCCTTCTTGAGCTGTGGTGGGCTCCACCCAGTTTGAGCTTCCCGGGCTGCTTTGTTTACCTACTTAAGCCTCAGCAATGGCAGACGCCCCTCCCCCAGCCTTGCTGCCACCTTGCAGTTCAATCTTGGACTGCTGTGCTAGCAGTGAGTGAGGCTTCGTGGGCTTGGGGCCCTCCGAGCCAGGTGCGGGATGTAATCTCCTGGTGTGCCATTTGCTAAGACCATTGGAAAAGTGCAGTATTAGGGTGGGAGTGTCCTGATTTTCCAGGTACCGTCTGTCATAGCTTCCCTTGGCTAGGAAAGGGAATTCCCCTACCCCTTGCACTTCCCGGATGAGGCAATGATCCGACCTGCTCCGTGGGTTGCACTCACTGTCTGACAAGCCCCAGTGAGATGAACCTGGTACCTCAGTTGGAAATGCAGAAATCACCCGTATTCTGCGTTGTCCACGCTGGGAGCTGTAGACTGGAGCTGTTCCTATTCGGCCATCTTGGAACCTCCCTCCCTTGACATTCTTAATAATTTTATCCTTGAACTTGTGTTTTATAAGTGAAGTCCTAGGGGACAAGGGAGCACGAATGAGCAGAGGAGACATGTGCAATATGTGTGTCCCCCACTCCTTGCCGCCCTGCTCACATATTAGCATTAGAGATGCTCCTATGAACACAGAATTCCGGTGGTCTCATGATGTAGGGGAGTTCAGTGAGACATAAATCGAGTATAAGATAAATGTGTTACTTCTATGACTGAGTAAGCAGGAAAGTGAGGGACTGCTGACATCCTGGAGAGGGCACATTTTTCATCCCAACAGGAACTTGCTTCAGACACGCAGCAAGAGGGTAAGGGCATTCTAAGAAACATGTAGAACTGAGAAACCCTGTCGTATCCATTCTTACTCCTGTTACTTCCCCATATTAGCCAACCACTTACACTGAAAAAGATGATATCGAAGTAAAGGGAAAAGATAGGGTAATCCATAATTTCTTTTCCTTTCAGTCTTTCGTTACCCATTATTAAGTTGAAGGTAGGGAGTGTTGGTACATGTGCTCATATCAAGAAATTAAACAAAAACTTGTGAAATACATATGCATGTATGAGCTATGAAATATGAACTGTGATTTTGTAAACAAGTTAAATGTTCCTATATTTCCATTTAGAACTGGCATTGCACAATATAAAGATGAATGTTAAAATATACGGGAATGATTAAAATTTTTGATTTTGCATTACTCAGAAGAACATCAAATAGATTTAAAACACCATGAGAAGTTGAGAGAGACTGCAGAAGAAAGACAAAGGTTTATATTTTAGTACACTTAATGAAACTTTTTACTGCTTTTTGAACAAGGGCTTCCACTTTTTCAGTTTCATTGCCCCCTCCCACCCCCAAATTATAAGTGGTACTTCTTGAGGGTAGAAAACAGCAAGAAACATAAAAGTGAGGTTCTTGAATAGAACCCATCAGGAAACAAGTGGTTGGATTGAAGAGAAGAGGATGTGAGCAAATGAATAGAGGACATTTTATTTGCCAGGCTGAAAGAATAAAATAGATTGCAAAAGCAAAAAGGATTAGCACATTGTTGAGCAAAAAAAAAAAAAATGTATTTTATGACATATTGTGATACATACAAATGATGGTTTTTAAAATACTGATAGAATTCTCAATGCAAACACTCAAGGAAGCAAGCAACCAGGCCAATAAATAACCAAGCAAACAAACAAGCAAGCAAATAGCCAACCAACAAAATAGTACTTTAAGTTCTAGAGTGGTGGACAGGATAAAATAGAGATGAACTGGAGGCTGGGACAATAGGTGAAATAAGGTTGAGTTTGATAGAACGTTCAAAATATTAAAGAGCCACTTAAGATCTAAGAATAAAACCACAGCAGTGGTCTTTTAATCTTAGAAGATCCATCTTTTCACATTTAGAGCCTTTCCTTTAAATGTGTCTACTACCTGAAGTAACCTCTCCTTCCAGTCTTTTCTCAGAAGTCTCTTCTTGAAAGAAAATGCAGTTAGCCTTTTATTATTTTTTAAATGGGCCCACAGACCCTTCACTGTAACAGCTCATGGACTGAGAGCCTTTCTCATAGCTACAGCCCTTGGGCAGAGTGTGGTCAAGCTGCACAAGGCCCTGTGGACAGAAGACAAACACCCAGATATCAAGGTAATTACCCTGGAGACCAAACATCATGCTGTTTGTTTTTCTGCCTTGTCTGGTCATCTCCTCCCCTTGCTGCTGTATTCATGCTTGAAGGAACAGATGTTATTCATGCTAAAAAAGCAAGCTTCTTGTCCTCCTTGCTCATCAAGCACAACTCATTTCATGCTGGTGCTCGCTCTGCGGGTAATAGGTGCATTTAATAAGACTGGCCATCACTCCAGAATGACAGAAGAGCACTCTACAGAGGTCAGCGGCTTTGGGCTATGTCCTGTGTTAACAGGGAATGGGGCAACGCTCGCAAGGAGTAAGCATTTTGTTATGACTGCAGCCTGACTTCCAACCTTGTTCCTTTCCAACTCCCCCTGGCTCTGAACATGGAAGACGCTTTCCTTCCAAAAGCAGCTTTATAAAGAGTGAACTCTCTCTAATTTATTTAGCTTTTCTTGTGCCAATATCCTAATAGTTAGACAGCAACTCCCAGTAAGTGGTTGATTACATTCAAGCAAATACACAGCTGAGCAATTAAGTGCATTCACTTGCACCTTAGAAGACCTGAGGTGGTAGGATTATCTCATAGAAATAATGATGGCTGCTCTATCCTGCCTTTCTGTCGTTTGGGAAACATTGGCTCTTGAAGTTGGCTTTGGGTCAAGGGAGCTGTTGCCTGGCTGTTTCTGACTGAGAAGTATTTAGATGTATTGTTTTTTTAAAATTAGGTTTACACTAAATGTCATACCAGTCTTTCACAAAATGGACACTTACAAGCTGAGAACAGGGATCCCCATGCCCAATATAGATAGACTTGGTGAATCAGGTGATTTTGTTTATATTATGTGTATTTTAATTTTCAAAGAATCGTTAGCAAGCATTTCTTTGGGCAACATTATAGTCTTATGGAAAGAACAGTCAAGAAGCAGGAAAACAGCATCTTCCAGCTCTTTCGCTAATTGGATAGTTGACCTTAAGTAAGCCTCTAATGTCTCTGTACCTCAGTTTCCCTTACTATTATTACCTACCTCATAGAGTTGTTATGAAATGCAAATGAACAGTGCATAAGAAAGTGATTTATAGACTGTTGAACATTGCAGATGCAATGCAAAACTGTTGAGTTTACATGCAAAACTCACATGCAAAACTGTTGAGTTTAGGTGTTGCACTGTTAGGTGGGTGCCACTAGTTAAACAGAAATAATTTGTTCACCAAAGAATTTTGTTCTGCAGGAGTGAGGTGAGACTAGTCAGGGCCAGATACTGTAATAATAACTATAATTTATATAACAGGAAAATGGGGATGTGGGAGGGGAGACTACCATTTGTTAAATGCCTCAGTGACAGTCAAAAGCACTGTTACCTGGCTGAATCCCCACAATGACTCAACACATTTGCATCAGAATCACCCTTCCCAAGGCTATTGCAGGAAGAGACAGAAAATCAGGGTACCTTGAAATAAAAATGAAGAACTGCTTTAGTATCTGGGCAATAAATAGTAGAAGTGTGTGAAATTGGTGATGATAGCTAAAATTTTAGAAAGCAGCATGGTATAAGCAGGAGCAGCTGTGGCCAAGGCTGAACAAAAACAAACTGGAGAACTGGAGGGAAACCATGCATAGGATAAAGATAAAAGACAATTAGAAAAGTGGTCTTAAAATGCTTCATAACATGGTACATTAATTGTACGTAGGAGTATTGTCACCTTTTCTACTCGCTATTGTAGTCCTGTTAGTATGCTTATGGTTATAGGCTGAATGTGAATTAATTTATTGGTTTTGATCCAAATACACTATAAGGGTATATATCGTTACATCCTCATATCTTTCCGTTATCCACACACAGCTGTGCTGTATCTAATTTCTTTATCTAGAATCAATTTATGCCAGTTACACAAGGTGAAACTGTAGTACTGGACAGTTTCTGTAGGAATTGCATGGCAGCTCCCAAGTACAATGTAGAGGCAGGCTTACTATAAGCAACTATTACCCTATGAGGCAGGCCTACTATAAGCAAACACCTGTCTAGAGAGAGGGCAACAGAGAAGATTCCTTAGTAATCCAGTCTGCCTTTCTCTTGGCAAACTCTTATTTTATAAGCCTAGGTCATGTTGTCTACAATGTAATGTTTACGTTAGTATATAAACTATTATAACTTTCTCTTGATAGTTAATCAACTAATATGTAAATTGCCTGGCACATAAAGCATTTCTTCATTTTTGTTTATTCAGCCAGTTCTTTCTCATAATATCGCACATTGTAGGTGCTCAAAACAGATGAACACATGGTTTCTATTGCCATTCTTCTTAGTAGAATCCTTTCTTTTTGCTTTCTGAAAGTAGATAATCATGAAATTAAATGCATTCTTTATCAATTTATATAATGTGCAAATACTTCTTTTAGTTTTCCATCATTGTTAACCAGGTCAATAAAGTAATCCATGTCAGAAGTCTAGAACTCAAACTGACGCAAACCATCCTTCTCCATTTCCCCTTTATCCTTAACCTGAATTTTTTGTCCTAGTCCTCCAGGCTGCCCTGATTTCTTCCCAAAAGCCACACTGGTTTTTTTGCCCTGAAACTTTAACATCCTTCTATCTCTAATTTCTTACCTCCTATAGTATCAGATCAGACCTACCTCCATTATAGGTCTTTGCCTCAACTCTCCAGCCTCTCCAACCTCCCTTCAGCCCTTCTTGCCTGCAACCATGATTCACACCTAATAGCATTCTAATCTGGGTTCGTTTGCAAATTGTTTTAGTCTGGTCACACTGCTATAACAAAACACCATAGACTGGGTGGCCTATAAACAACAGAAATTTATTTCTCACAGCTCTGGAGCCTGGAAAGTCCAAAATCAAGTTACCAACAGACTTGGTGTCTGGTAAGGGCCCACTTCCTGGTTCATTGATGGCTGTCTTTTCATTGTAACCTCACATGGCAGAAAAGGCATGGGGTCTCTCTCAGGCCTGTTTTATAAGGGCAAGCTAATCCCATTCATGAGGGTTGTCCTCTCATGACCTAGTCACCTCCCAAAGGCCCCATCTTCTAACACCATCACCTTCGGAGTTAAGATTTCAACATACAAATTTTGGGGAACAAAAATATTCAAACCACATTTGATGTTCTAGATCAGTGCTTACAAGCACTTGGGTTTCATATACCAATAACATTTCAAAGCCTAATTAGGCTACTGGGCATTAGATTTACATTCTTTCCTGCCCTAGAAGAGACTTTTACAAATTATTTGTGATCCTAATTTCATTTCTAATGACCAATTTCACTTTAAAACAGTGAGGAGGCATTACACTCCGATGCTTAGATCTTACAGAAGAAAAGCACTTTAAGCCTAGTCATGAGAAAGCTCCTGAAAGCTGCATTGTGATCAGACCCAAATTACTACTGTCATTGCTGCATTTCTTCAAAGATATACACTGGTTACTTACATGGCATGCAAGATACTAGCTGAAGGAACTGAGATCTGTGAATCAGATATGAATGCTGCCCTTGAAAAATGTATCGTTTAGTAAGGGCAAAATGATGTAAACTCGTGTATGATAGGGGCTTACTTGTCTTAAGAGAGGTGCAAAGAGAGTGGAGTTCATTTTCAGAGTGAAGAATGGGTAAGTGCTTTCTGGAAAATCCTGAAGAAAGCAGCAATTAAACTTGGAGCTGAGGAGAAGGGCATTGTGGTCATTCCCACAGTCTGAATTATTGTCCCGAGTGTTCCTTTCTGCCTCCACCCCCTGATTTTTTAACCTTCATTTTAGGTACATCATTGTGTTAGTCTGTTCTCATACTGCTATAAAGAACTGCACGAGACTGGGTAATTTATAAAGGAAAGAGGTGTAATTGACTCACAGTTCCACAGGGCTGGAGAGGCCACAGGAAACTTACAATCATGGTGGAAAGGGAAGCAACATGTCCTTCTTTGCATGGTGGCAGGAGAGAGAAATGAGCGTAAAGGTGGGGAAAACCCCTTATAAAACCATCAGGTCTTGTGAGAATTCACTCACTATCACAAGAACAGCATGAGGGTAACCGCCCCCATGATTCAATTACCTTCCACCTGGTCCCTCCCACAACACGTGGGGATTATGGGAACTGCAATTCAAGACGAGATTTGGGTGAGACACAGCCAAACCATATCAATCATTTTACACACACACATGCTGACAGAGTAAAGAAGAAAGTTATTGCCTGTGCCCCATATATCTGATATGTTCCTTAAAGACATTAGTTCCTGGGTGACAGTCTCCATGAGTGATGTACCAGACACCCTTTGGGTCCCCTGCAAATATTAACGCCATTACTAACAAGATTTGGGGAGGGGTAACTCATTGTTGTTTTATTTTATGAATTTCACCGTAGGTGCCCTCTGAGCTCAGCTAGTCGTCTTCCAACTTTTTTCCTCTCAATGCTGTTTCCCACCCTCATGTTCTGCAGACAGCTCCATTTATAACAGTGTGATTGAGTGGAGTAGAGGATGAGTGGAACTGCGAACAAACCTAAGGGAATCTATGAATCTGGTAGTCCTTGTGCCTCGTGGGTCCTTCTGGGGCAGCAATTCACAACAGTATAAGTGACTGTGGGTTGTGTATAGACGTTTGGAGTTTGTTTGGTGCTAGAGGAGCGGCTACATAGAATTTCCAAAATGACTCCTGCATGCTCAAGAGTGACACAGAAGTACAAGTGGCTACAGAGTAAGCCGAAATAGAGAGCACCTTAGACAATCTCAAGGAGTTTCCTGGGAATGGAGTAATCTGTGTCCTCAAAGGTAGCATGGACATAGAAGCAAACAATGCCAGACCCAAGAGAGTCTTGTGAACAGAATCAAAGTGCCGGTGCATAGCATTACATGACCCACAGCCTATATTTTAAAATTATTTTTCTGCTCTTTCTTTTCATATTGTAAGTATTGGGCTACTGTAACCTGATTTTTTTATTTATGATGTTTATTTGTGAACATCAGTGGTCAGCCTTGACATAGCAGGCCCTTCTAACTGCTTATGAAATACATTTTATCACAAGAGAAAAAGGAAAATTGTTCCTTCTTTTGTGCAGTTGCAGAAAGGCAGACAGTATTTTGCATTGTAGAAGTATCCTAGAAATGTTACCTCTGCCTCAGGAATCTCAAAAGAGACTCAGACTTTAGAGAGTGTTGTTATGTCCTATGAAGGTTTCTGTTAGTTTCTAAAAAAAATCTGTAAGTGTAATTCCAATTGTCTTTTATACAAATGTGGTGTCCTGGTATTAATAATTAAATTGGATTATCTGCTTTGCAAAAAGTATAAAATCATGTGAGGGCTCTTCTTTAGAACAGTAGAGGATCACTGGCAGCACACATGGAGATTTAAAAAATATAAATTTTCATAGGTTGGGTTCCCCAGGAAGCACACAGAATCTAGCATATAGGTTGTGTTTTTTGGTTTTGTTTTGTTTTGTTTTTTGTTTTTTGTGTTTTTTTTGAGATGGAGTTTCACTCTTGTTACCCAGGCTGGAGTGCAGTGGCACGATCTCGGCTCACTGCAACCTCTGCCTCCCAGGTTCAAGTGATTCTCCTGCCTCTGCCTCCCAAGTAGCTGGAATTACAGGTGCCTGCCACCACGCCTGGCTAATTTTTTGTATTTTCAGTAGAGACGGGGTTTCACTATGTTGGTCAGGCGTGTTCTTGGGACCAATCCCTGTGTAAGGGAGGAGAAAGGAAGCAGGGTTAGGTAGATGGGAAGGTTGAACTGTGATGCTAACCTGACAACAGCCTCAGCTGACCTAACCCCAGGAATGTCCCTTCCAAGTTGTCCTGAGTTCACCAGGCCATTCTACTCCCACATAATCAGTATTTTTCTACTCCCACATAATCAGTCTTTGGATATGGGCCACCACACGTGGTTTGCTGGAGCTAGCTCATACCAGCTCCCATGAGCTGACTGTGTGCATCAATTCCCATTCTGCATTCAGTGAAGTCAGTCATGTCAGTATCTTGAAATCGGCAATGTAGGGAGTATTTACATCACAGAAATTGGAAATCGATCAATCTGGGCTTGTTTGTTTATTTTATTGAAGAGCCACTTCTTAAATATTTACCAGGACACCGCTGTTACCATGGGGTCTTGAGTGAGGTATCTCTCCGAAATTAGGGCTGAGAGTGGTAGGCTGTATTCTGACAGTGCTTCTAGCAGCTGGAGGTTACACAATGTCCACCACAACTATGATTCTGTTGGCTTCCTATTTAAAGAAAGAGTTTGGTGAAGTTTTGATTCATTTAAATTAACAAATGATGTTATAAATGGAGAAATAAACTGAGCAAGGAACAGATGACTGAGTATGGTGAGCCCACACTGACCTCAGGTAGGACCTGGCAAAGGCAAAAAAATGAACCTCCTTCAGGGACATGGTGAGGATTCTGGACACCTCTGGATTATACCTGTAGATTGTTGGGAACTATGTTACTAAAAGACTATTTTTGGTAGAAAACCACTGAAGTATTTTTTTTTTTTTGTAATCGCATAGCATGGGTTGAGGTTTTTGTTGCTGTTATGATTTCTTGTGGCTTTTCCCAAACTTGTCATGGGGATAGATTTACAAAATAATTGGCTAATGCTGAACTCAGAGACCTGAAGAACTTTTTCTACATTTTAAAGTTGATCTGGTTAAAACACAATGTAAATTGAGAAGTGTGGGTTATCATTTTTTAAGAGAATGGAGACCCTTAGAACTGCAAATAGACCAGATTTTGTACCTTTGGTAAGCAGGCTGTCTTTCCTCACTAATAAGGAGTTGCCACCCCTCTGGAGGATGAATATAGGGCTTAAAATTTGGATGATGGAAAGCTCAGTGGCATGAATGTGTTTTCTCTTCCAAATGCATTTCTTCCCATGTCTTGTAGTTTTAGCCATATATTGTTGACAGAGTACAGGAGCATGAGAATACCAACACTGGAATAGGTGTGATTGACACACAACAGCTAAGCTATGTACTTTGAATTAACATTTTCAGTAATGCGAGTATATATGCTCTCCTGCCCCAATTGTGAGCCTCAACACACACATTCAAGATGGTTGCTTGGGACTTAGACTACAATTGGTAGTCTTGTGGTGGGACAAATCTAATCCATTCCATGTGGCAGTAAACATATTGTAAACTTAAGCTCACCCTTTGACTTGATACCTTGTCTCTAATCAATTAGCATCAAAAGTAATTTGTGATGTCACCTATATTAAGCCACTCTTGCATTGCTATAAAGAAATGCCTGAGATTGGGTAATTATAAAGAAAAGAGGTTTAGTTGGCTCAGGATTCTGCAGACTGTACAGGAAGCATAATGGTATCTGCTCAGATTCCAGGGAGGCCTCAGGAAGCTTACAATCATGATGGAAAGTGAAGGGGGAGCAGGCAGATGATGGAAGGTGAAGGGGGAACAGGCATGTCACATGGCTGGAGAAGGAGCAAGGTGGGGAGGAGGTGCTGCACACTTTTAAATGACCAGATCTCACAAGAACTCACACACTATCATGAGGACAGTACCAGAGGGATGGTGCTAAACCATTCTTGAGAAATCTGCCCCCATTATCCGGTCACCTCCCACCATGCCCCACCTCCAACAATGGGATTATATTTCAACATGAGATTTGGGTGGGAACACACATCCAAACTATATCATCACCCATAGTATCTCGGCTGTTACATCTTAAAAATGCCCAAAAATCTAGTTTTTAAAAAACTGTTGCCTATTAATATTCCAGTTCCTGGGAGCATACCTTCCAGCTTAATGTAAAGATTTCCTAAGAGTATTTCAGTTTTTTACTTTCACTCTTGGAAACAGAGATTTCTTAATGCCCAATAATAGTAATAGGTTTTTAAAATTTATGTAATTATTATGTGCTAGGGACTGGTTCTATACATTTTATATCTCTACTTCTTTTTTTTTTATAACAGACTCAGGAAGTAGATACTATTGTTATCATCCCCATTATGCCTAGAAAGATTAAGTAATTTGCCAGAAGACACATAGCTAATGTGTTACGGAACCCGGCTTTGAATCCAGGAGTATTTCTTCAGAGCTCACACTCTTAACTACTATGCTATATTGTGTCTCAACATAAATTTCCTTCATAAACTACATCACCTCATTTTTGTCTGTCTCAAGAACCTAGTAAAGTGCCCCTACCCAAAATTATTCCGTAAGATAGTGGATGGAGTATGAGTGAAACTCAGAATCTAATAGTCACATAGCTAAGCCATTTTACCCGTGTGCCATTGAAAGAAAGTCATCCAAAAAGAGATTACTGTAATGTGGGATGTAACTCTTATTTGCTCTTCTCATTGAAGAATTCTGTCTACTAATGCAGTAGCCAGTCAAATTGGTTCTTAAATTGTCTTCCCTTGAGCAAGAGTTGGGAAAGGGAAGGAAAAGGTGGAGAATGAATGGCAGTATTTCTCTAACTTTGATGTGAAAATGGTAATCTTGCTAAAATGCAAATTCTGATATGGTCCTTCTGGGGTGGACCAGATGTTCTGGATTTCTGCCAAGGGCCCAGTTGATGATGTAGTTCTCCAGACTACATGTTGAGTAGCAAGAGCATAGTGTAGAAGAGCTCCCCCTAGAGGCCTGCAATGATGCGTTTTGGAAATAAAAAAGCTATTGTACCGGGGCCATGTAATCAACCGCACACAAACAGAATGGGGGTGGGGGCGGGGCGGGGCGGGGGCAGGGGGAAGAAAAGCTTAGGGGAAGTACAAGTGAAGAAAAACATGTAATGCATTTCAATTTACTGTACCAAAATAAGTGAGAGGAGAGATTTGGGCACATAAAACCTGGAGCAATGTATTTAGTTCTGGCTAATAAGCATGAGTGCAAATGTTTCATTTCTAACCATAAGGTCCTAATAATTATAATGGTTATGACAGGCATCATGTTTATCACATATTCTAAACAGAAGAACATAACAACTTACTAGAAACTTTTAATTATGTGTACATAAGTAACCTACTTTGTGAATGATCCTCCAGAGATATGTTTATCCTGCACTATGCTTTGGGTTGCTTTGTCTCACCATCACATCAGTTTGTGTGTGTCCTGAGATCATGAATTTGTTTTAAAATCATCTAAAGAAAACCTCAAAGTCTGTTATTTTATTTTATTTTAGATTTGGTGGGGGGGGGTACATGTGCATGTTTGTTCCATTAATATATTGCATAATGGTGAGGATTAGGTTTCTAGTGTACAAACCTTGAAGTCTTTATGTGTGTATATGTATCTGTTAGGAAAGATATAAATGAGTAATTTTATGCTGTTTAGTAATTCCTGAGCCATCAACCAAGGCCTTAAGATCTGTCTGTGCTGGATTGAATCAGCAGATATATGTTTGATTTATTTAAAATTCTTGAATAAATTTAACTCAACTCTAGAAAAATAATTCTGTCCCTAAGAATGAAAATTCTCAAAGCTGCTGTTGTGACAAGTTAGATCATTTTGAAAATGAGGGATTGAATAGGTAAAGAAGCCATATTTCAGAGACACGCCCAAATTTGACAGTTCACCTGTATCAGGCTGTCATTCAGGATGTTAACTGAGAAAAGCAATTAACACTTCACCTGTATGGGCTAACGTGTTTATTCATTAATAAGGTTAAAAACCCATTTTGTGTTTTATGGAAGATTTATGCAAATAACAGACAGCAATTAAGATGCTTCTTGCCCAGATGTCACTATCAATTATGAGACAGATTCCTATAGATTGAAGATGAGCATGGAGTTGACTTACAGGGAACCTGAGAAACATAATCAAGTGTAAATATGATAGAACAGTGCTAGTTTGGGAATGTAAACAAACAAAAAAAGTAAAACAGAAAAGAAACCTAAACTCTGATCTGTGTGAAAGGTCTGCAGAAAACGACTTCACACTTTGAGATAAGGTAAAGCATGTCAGAATGAGCTGGGAGGGAGAAGAGCTAGAGAAGCAGGCAGGCAAGCCAGAAGGCGGACAGCAGGAACCTCCAGGTGAATGTGAATGAGGCCTGGGTAAAGAGAGACATTGAGAAGCAGTGGAACGGAACCACTGAAGTGCAAAGATAGGAAAGGAAAATGTGTCAAGGAATGCTTCAGGTACCCATGGCACAAGTGATTTCAAGAACTCTTGAATCAGAGTAGATAAGTCCTTGTTGCTACAAGCACAGCTTACGGAAAAGCTGGAGATGGTTATCTGACAACGGCCTGGAGTGCCCAAGGAGACAGAGAGGAGCACTTGAAGAAGGAGGTCCTACAACCATGCTGGGTCCAAGTGGTGTCTGAGATTGAAAACAAACAAAAAAACACTTAACAAAGCTAGGATTTTGTTTTCTTTTCAATGTTCAAAAACACTTGGATGAAAAAACACCACCATGTCTGCCTCCGTTTTCCAGGAAGGTCATTTATTCACAGAAATGTTTTTTTTCTCATTTGCTTGCTTGCTTGCTTGCTTGCTTGCTTTTTCTTTCTTTCTTTCTTTTCTTTCTCTCTCTCTCTCTCTTTCTTTCCTTTCTTTTCTTTTCTTTTCTTTTTTTTTTTTTTTTGGAGATGGAGTCTCGCTCTGTTGCCCAGGCTGGAGTGCAATGACATGATCTCGGCTCACTGCAACCTCTGCCTCCCAGGTTCAAGCGATTCTCCTCTCTCAGTCTCCCGAGTAGCTGGGATTACAGGCGCACACCGCCCGCCACGTCTGGCTAATTTTTTGTACTTTAGTAGAAACTGTGTTTCACCGTGTTGCCCAGGCTGATCTCAAAAATCCTGAGCTCAGGCAATCCACCTGCCTTGGCCTCCCAAAGTGCTAGGATTACAGGTGTGAGCCACCGCGCCCAGCCATTTTTCTCATTTTCACTTCAAGTTGACAATGTTCCTGACTCTTTGCGTAGGTATTTCTATTTTTATATTAACGTGTCTGGATATCCATCGAGTTTTCCATTGCAGGGGACTAGAAAATGATTTTGTGAGTTTCCAGATTTGATGTTGTTTTACTTCTTCTGGGAAATACCAAAGGTTATTGATGTAGTTCGGATATTTGTCCCCCACCCAAATCTCATGTTGAATTGTAACCTCCAGTGTTGATGGTGGGGCCTGGTGGGAGGTATTTGGATCATGGGGGTGGGTCCCTCATGAATGGCTTAGGCCAACCCCTTGGTGATAAGTGAGCTCTTACTGTGAGTTCACATATGATCTGGTCATTTGAAAGTGTGGGGCACCTCCCCACCACTCCACTTTCTTTCGCTTGTTCCTGCTTTCAGCATGTGAGGTGCCTGCTCCCCCTTTGCTTTCTGCTATTATAAGCTGCCTGAGAATTCACCAGAAGCCAGGCAGATGCCAGCACTATGCTTTCTGTAAACCATGCAGAACTATGAGCCAAATAAACCTCTTTTCTTTATAAATTACCCAGTCTCAGGTATCTCTTTATCGCAATTCAAGAACAGACTAACACAGTTAAATTCAAGCTCATGAAATAAAACTCATAAGCACAGTTTAGTTATTTTCATATCTCTGATTTTCAGCTCAGATATACATTAGAAACACCTGGGGAGCGTTTTGCTGATGCTGTGGTCCCCTTCCTGAAAAATTTTACTTTTGTTTCTCTGGGGCAGTGCCAGGATTTTAGCACATTTGAAAAACTCTTAAAATGATTGTAGTGCGCAGCCAGAGTCAAGAAAGGCGGGTTTAGCTATGGTGGGAACAAAGTCAAATAATACTGTAATACATTATTTGTAATGAAAAGAAAGATTAAAATTTTAGACATAAAGTATTTATATCATGCCAGTATGAGTGACATCAATTTTAAAGTTCAAAAAAAATGGTAACAATTGCAAGAAGTTCTGGTGCTTAGAGTGGGTGCTCATTAAGAGTAGCAAGGACTTAACTATTTTTTATAGGTCTTGCTTTATGATAATTTTTTAAAGATTCATCTTTTTAATATGACCAGTTAACTAACGAAAAGGAAACTATGATTTTCTCTTGATAGTTAGCATATTTCATTAGCTACAGATGAGATGATTCTTTCCTATCTAATAAAGTGTATTTTCCATCAACGTGAAGTGTGATTTTATTAGGCTGGTCATACAGACCTTTTTTAATTCTCAAAAGCACTGTACCAGTAATTTACATAATTTGCCACAAGGTGGATGTGGATACCTGGATTATGACCTCATCATATGAATCAGGGGCCAATAAGCTATTTCTGTAAAGAGTAATGCAGTAAATATTTTTGACTTTGTAGGCCATATAGTCTCTGTTGCAACTACTCAATTCTGCCATTGCAGCCATAGACAATATGTAAACAAATTGGTGTGGCTGTGTTCCAATAACACTTTATTTACAAGAGCAGGTAGTGGGCTACCTTTGGCCTAGGAGCCAAAGTTTGTCATCTCCTAGTATAAATAGGAAAACTATTTTTTATTGGTGTGCTAAATGCAAATATCAACCCTTCTTTTTCTATCAAAAATGTAACTTTCTATTAAAATATAAATAGGAGGCTTAAATATTACAATACAATAATAGACCAAAATTAAAGAAATATGAGACCCTAGAAGCAACTTTTCCCATTAACTTTTAACCACTTTAATTGCTGCTTAGTTTAGCTCCTATTCTCTTTTCAGACTAAAGTAGAAATCTATTTTTTTTTCAGTTACCCTAAAACATTTTAAAAGCCAGAAGCCCATTTGTTGTACAAATACAGGCAACAATGGTTTTCAGATCTTAGTTTGGGGCTTTAGAATTCTTAGCCTTTACTTCCTTCTGTTTTCCCAACTTTAACTGCCTGTCTATAGTTATCACAGAGAAGATATTACATTATCGTATACCTCTCAGTTGCTTTTGCTTTTGGATCACTTTCCTTCCTTGAGTCCCATTTATTTTTCCTGCCCTATGGCAAAACCATCTGTAAATATATATATACAACGCGATATATATATATATATATATATATATATATATATATATATGTATGTCACATTGTGGGACCATGACCTGAGTTTTCATAAAAATCTTATAACCCTTTTCCAACCAAAGTTTTCCCTGGAACCCAACTTCAGAAGCTACCTGAATGAAAGGCCCAGTGCCTTCTTCACCCGAGATTCCTTATCATGGCAGTGGGGTGTGGATTAAAGAAACTGCAGGCAGATTTGACTGGGGGAGTTTATGAATATGTATAAAAGGTCTGTGTTTTAATTCTGTGAGTGGAGGTCATAGAGGTGAAAGGGTGACAGTCCTCGTGGGGAAGAGCCCATGCTAAAATGGTCTATCAGCTAGGGAATAGGGATCATGCCAGGACAAGTCTACATGAAAAGGGCCTGAGAGAGTGCCCCTATCCCTTGTTTCCTAGGGTAGCAGGCATGAAGTAACACGTAAACATTTTCTTCAGCCTTCCTTCCAAAGGGCATGGTTGTAACACAGAGAAAAGGAGCCAGCCCAGGACAGCAACAGACATCTGTACAGACACAGCCCGGTTAAAGGCCAGTGCCCAAGTTCAGAGGAAATGAGCAAAAGACAATGGACAACGGAAAGTACCTGCAGACAAAATGCCCACATCACTTAATACCTGAGAGCCATGTAACTCTCCCAGCTCTATTTCCAGAAGCTAGCTGCCACTTCAGAGAGTGAGGGCAGAAGGAGCAGAACTCTAAATTGGCTTTAAAATATTGAAGTACCTCAGTTATTCTGAATGTCTAATATTACATTTTTGCCAGTAGCTGTAATAGAGTTTCAAGGTAAAAAATAACTTTAATTTTAGTAAATTATATGAGAATGTCACAATTTGCACACTTCTAACTCTAAAGTTTGCTCCTGCTGCCTATGTCTGGGGAGATTGGAAGGACCAGTGCTGGAAGGATCACTGTTCAAAATAAAGTGAATCTACTCATACATCACTGTGATATGTGTATAGGCCAGCATGGGGATTCTGGCCTGAACACAACCATTCTCTACTACTTTGCTGCTCTCATCCTTTCTAGAAGGATTCCTTGGTATATCTCATGTAGTGAAAAAGGCTTTGGTACAACCTTCATCATCCAAGAAATTTGGCAAGAATTATAGAGACAGGCATATGTGGGTCAGCAAAGCTGAAAAGAAGTGTCTCAGAAAGGAAAACGCTTAAGGCAGTGACAAATCCTGATAAGGCTGCCTCGCCTGCAGACAGTGGTGCAGACCTGGCTTCCACTAAAGTGATTCTTGATCACCCTAATCCTAAATCAGGAGCCACAAAGCAACTCGGGCACCACATTCCTAAGTCAGTCACACTCCTTGGAAAAGCTTCAAGGACCACTTCTTGGAAAACCTGCTAACAACCGGCTCAACACTTAAACACAGCCTAAGGAATTGGCCTAGACAATGCCAGACAATCAGAGGGTCTAGTGGGCTTTGCTTTCCCAATATGGGCCACAGAGACTGCAGTTTTCAGCTTTAAGAAAACCTATCCAGAATTTCTGCAAACAGGGACAATTTGACTTTCTCTTTTCCTAATTGAATACCCTTTATTTCTTTCTCTTGCCTGATTGCCCTGGCCAGAACTTCCAACACTATGTTGAATAGGAGTGGTGAGAGAGGGCATCCCTGTCTTGTGCCAGTTTTCAAAGGGAATGCTTCCAGTTTTTGCCCATTCAGTATGATATTGGCTGTGGGTTTGTCATAGATAGCTCTTATTATTTTGAGATACGTCCCATCAATACCTAATTTATTGAGAGTTTTTAGCATGAAGGGTTGTTGAATTTTGTCAAAGGCCTTTTCTGCATCTATTGAGATAATCATGTGGTTTTTGTCTTTGGTTCTGTTTATATGCTGGATTACATTTATTGATTTGCATATATTGAACCAGCCTTGCATCCCAGGGATGAAGCCCACTTGATCATGGTGGATAAGCTTTTTGATGTGCTGCTGGATTCGGTTTGCCAGTATTTTATTGAGGATTTTTGCATCAATGTTCATCAAGGGTATTGGTCTAAAATTCTCTTTTTCTGTTGTGTCTCTGCCAGGCTTTGGTATCAGGATGATGCTGGCCTCATCAAATGAGTTAGGGAGGATTCCCTCTTTTTCTATTGATTGGAGTAGTTTCAGAAGGAATGGTACCAGTTCCTCCTTGTACCTCTGGTAGAATTCAGCTGTGAATCCATCTGGTCCTGGACTCTTTTTGGTTGGTAAGCTATTGATTATTGCCACAATTTCAGATCCCGTTATTGGTCTATTCAGAGATTCAACTTCTTCCTGGTTTAGTCTTGGGAGAGTGTATGTGTTGAGGAATTTATCCATTTCTTCTAGATTTTCTAGTTTATTTGCATAGAGGTGTTTGTAGTATTCTCTGATGGTAGTTTGTATTTCTGTGGGATCAGTGGTGATATCCCCTTTATCATTTTTTATTGTGTCTATTTGATTCTTCTCTCTTTTCTTCTTTATTAGTCTTGCTAGTAGTCTATTAATTTTGTTGATCCTTTCAGAAAACCAGCTCCTGGATTCATTGATTTTTTGAAGGGTTTTTTGTGTCTCTATCTCCTTCAGTTCTGCTCTGATCTTATTTCTTGCCTTCTGCTAGCTTTTGAATGTGTTTGTTCTTGCTTTTCTAGTTCTTTTAATTGTGATGTTAGGGTGTCAATTTTAGATCTTTCCTGCTTTCTCTTGTGGGCATTTAGTGCTATAAATTTCCCTCTACACACTGCTTTGAATGTGTCCCAGAGATTCTGGTATGTTGTGTCTTTGTTCTCGCTGGTTTCAAAGAACATCTTTATTTCTGCCTTCATTTCGTTATGTACCCAGTAGTCATTCAGGAGCAGGTTGTTCAGTTTCCATGTAGTTGAGTGGTTTTGAGTGAGTTTCTTAATCCTGAGTTCTAGTTTGATTGCACTGTGGTCTGAGAGATAGTTTGTTATAATTTCTGGTTTTTTACATTTACTGAGGAGAGCTTTACTTCCAAGTATGTGGTCAATTTTGGAATAGGTGTGGTGTGGTGCTGAAAAAAAATGTATATTCTGTTGATGTGGGGTGGAGAGTTCTGTAGATGTCTATTAGGTCCACTTGGTGCAGAGCTGAGTTCAATTCCTGGGTATCCTTGTTGACTTTCTGTCTCGTTGATCTGTCTAATATTGACAGTGGGGTGTTAAAGTCTCCCATTATTACTGTGTGGGAGTCTAAGTCTCTTTGTAGGTCACTCAGGACTTGCTTTATGAATCTGGGTGCCCCTGTATTGGATGCATATATATTTAGGATAGTTAGCTCTTCTTGTTGAATTGATCCCTTTACCATTATGTAATGGCCTTCTTTGTCTCTTTTGATCTTTGTTGGTTTAAAGTCTGTTTTATCAGAGACTAGGATTGCAACCCCTGCCTTTTTTTGTTTTCCATTTGCTTGGTAGATCTTCCTCCATCCTTTTATTTTGAGCCTATGTGTGTCTCTGCACGTGAGATGGGTTTCCTGAATACAGCACACTGATGGGTCTTGACTCTTTATCCAATTTGCCAGTCTGTGTCTTTTAGTTGGAGCATTTAGTCCATTTACATTTAAAGCTAATATTGTCCTCCAAGCCTCTTGCCCCAGAACATAAACTCTGTGCCGAATCAGCTTCCCTGCTGGGCAGGAAAGCTTTCATTCAGGTTTCAGTCTTTACGCCCAGAGTCTTTGCTTTCTTTTGAACAATTCTTTTGGTTACCATTGTAATATTATCTACACAATATATTTGTTTTGATTTTATAAAATTTAACAAGAAGATATTTTATTCTCTTTGGTTGTATATTACAAATGATATGAGTGTCACCATTATTAAAAGTGCAGAGAGATCACCTTAGGAAGTATGTTGTCAGTATGAAGTTTTAAAAGGTTTTAAACTGCATCGTTGTTTGTAATTATAATTCTTAACCAAGTATGCCCTTTCCCCAAGCTTTTATGCTTACATTGATCTTTTTATTGATAAATAATATTTTGTATGTTTATGGGGTACATGTGATCTTTTGTTATATTCATAGAGTGTGTAATGATCAAGTCACAGCATTAAGAGCGTCCATCACTTTGAGCATTTATCATTTCTATGGGTTAGAAAGAGTTCAAGTAATCTCTCTAGATACTTTTAAATATATAACACATTGTTGTTAACTAAAGTCACTCTACTCTGCTATGAAACGGTATAATTTATACCTTGTACCTAACTGTATGTTTGTACCCTGTAACCAAACTTGTTATTCCACCTTCCCACCCACCCTTCTAGTCTCTAGTATCTGTCATTCTACTCTTTACCTTTACGAGAGCAACTTCTTAATCTCCCCATATGAGTAAGAACATGGGATACTTGTCTTTCTGTGTCTGGCTTATTTTATTTAATGACCTCCAGTTCCGTTCATGTTGCTGCAAATAACATGATTTTGTTCTTTTTTATGGCCAAATAGTATTCCGCTGTGTATAATTACCACATTTTAAAAATTCATTCATCCCTTGATAGACACTTAGGTTGATTTGATATCTTTACTATTATGAATAGTGCTATGATAAATATGCGAGTGAAGGTATCTCTTTGATATGTTGGTTTCTTTTCATTTGGATACATACCCAGCAGTATGACAGCTGGATCGTATGGTAGGTCTATTTTCAAATTTTTGAGAAATCTCCATACTGTTGTCCATAATGGCTGCACTAATTTGCATTCCCACCAATGGTGTATAAGCATTCCATTTTCTCTGCATTCTCACCAGCATCTGTTATCTTTTGTCTTTTTAATAGTAGCTATTCTAACTTGGTTGAGATGATATCTCATTGTGGCTTTAATTTGCGTTTCCCTGATGATTAGTGATGCTGAGTATTTTTTCATATACCTGTTAGCCATCTTTTGGGAAACGTCTGTGCATATCTTCTGTTCACTTTTTAATGGAATTATTTGTTTTTATGTTGTTGTTTGAATTCCTTTTATATTCTGCATATTAGTCTCTTATCAGGTGAACAGTTTGTATATATTTTCTCCCACTCAACAGGTTGTCTCTTCACTCTTTTGATTGTTTCTTTTGCTGTAAAGAAGCTGATTAGTTTAATATAGTCCTATTTGTCTATTTTTATCTTTGTTTCCTGTGCTTTTGTGGTCTTAGCCACAAAATGTTAACCTAGACCAAAGTCCTGAAGTGTTTTCTCTATGTTTTCTTCTAGTTTTATACTTTCAGGTCTTATGTTTAAGTCTTTAATCCATCTTGAGTTAATTTTCATACAAAGAGATAAGGTTCCAGTTTCATTCTTCTGAATAAGGATATCCAATTTTCCCAGCACCATTTATTGAAGATGGTATCCTTTCTTCATTGAATATGCTTGATGCCTTTGTCAAATATCAGTTGGCTGTAAGTATGTGGATTTCTTTCTGGATTCTTTGTTCTGTTCCATTGGTCTATGTGTCTGTTAACACCATGCTGTTTTGGTTATTGTAGCCCTGTAATATAGTTTTAAGTCAGGTAGTATGATGCCTTCAGCTTTGTTCTTTTAGCTCAGGATTGTTTAGCTATTTGAGCTCTTTTAGTTGTTGTTGTTTGTTTCATACGAATTCTAGGAGGTCTTTCACTTCCTTGGTTGTATTTATTCCTAGGTATTTTATTTTTTGTAGCTATTGTAAATGGATTTCTTTCTCAGCTATTTCATTGTTGGTATATAGAAATGCAACAGATTTTTATATGCTGATTTTGTATCCTGCAACTTTACTGAATTTATTTAGCAGTTTTAAGAGTCTTTTGCTGGGGTCTTCAGGGTTTTCTAGATATAAGATCGCTTCACTTACAAAGAGTGACCATATATAATCTATTTTTAATGGACACTTTTTCAATACATAGCCTCATCCTAGTAAATATGTATTGTCACAGTTTTGATATGTTCGTTTTATTTTTCTAGTATCCCTTAAAATAAATACCAAGCAATTTAAAATGTTTGTTCATGCATTAACTGGAATAATCACACACTGGGAAACATAAAATTATGGCACAAGTTGTAGTTTAGGGTATATAGAGGTAGAAAACTGATGCCTACCTCTAGTCCCTACCACTTTTGGCTTTACCTTTATTTACCTATTTTTCAATTCACAAAGATATAAACCTTAAAAGGGAAAGCCGTGTGGAGTATCTAGATATATGAGACCAGGCTAACCCTTCGGTCATGAAAATTTTCACATTTTCCACTGTGATGGTTAATTTTGTTTGTCAACTTGGCTGGCCCATGGTGCCCAGATATGTGGTCAAACATTATTTGAGATGTTCTTTGAGGGTGTTTTGAGATGAAATTAAATCATTTAATATATTTAAATCATTTAACTTTGGGGAAAGCAGATTGCCCTTTGCAATGTAGGTGGGCCTCATCCAATCAGTTGAAGGTGTGAATAGAAAAAAAGACTACCCTCTGTGGAGCAAGAGATTACAAAGCAGCTTTCAGACTTGAACTGCAACATTAGCTCCTTCTGGGTCTCCAGTCTGGCAGCCTCTTCCATCAGATTCTTGACTCACTAAGCCTTCACAACTGCAAGAGCCAATTCCTTAGAATAAATCTTTAATATATATATATACACACACACACACATCCTCTTGGTTCTGTTTCTCTGTAGAATCCTAATACAGCTTACTTATGTGGAAAAGTTTATTCATTTTACATTATAGCAATCAATTACTGAACAAACATTGCTTGGGGAACTACTTGTGCTTTGGATGATACCAAAAAGTCCATACAATATAATATAGTTCCTGTCCTCAAGGGATTGACAATCTGTTTGAGGGAACAGTATGCATGCAGTAAGATCGCCACTAACCCCAAACAGCAGAACTTGTGTCAGTATGTCGCCATGGAACACAGAAGCCGTATTCAATTAAGAAGGAGAGTATCCCCCGGCTTGTTGGGGTTAAGGCTGTGGTTCTCTCAGTGTGGTCACTAGACCCAGCATCATCAGCATCACCTGAGAATTTATTACAGATGAAAATTCTCAGGCCTCATTTTCAATCTACTGATTCTGAAACTCCGGGGTGGAGCCAGCAATTTATGGTTTAACAAGCCCTCCAGGTGATTCTCATGCAGGCTGAAATGAGAACCGTTGGGTTTGAGAAAACCTCATGCAGGAGGCGACATTTTAACCGGGCCCTGAAGGCTGAGAAACATTCAGGGAAGGAGTAGAGAGGGAAGACAGTTCGGCTTGGAAAAACGTCTGGAAGAGACACGTGAGTAAAAGAAGCGTGTATAAATATTGGTCAAGATACAGGACAGTGACAAACGTGAGTCGAATGGTTTGAAAAGGAGCGTACAGTTAAAATCGGCTAGTTTGAAGGTAGATACATTCAGAATGGAGGGAGCTATTTTGGACTTTTCTGCTTAAGGGGACCAGACTGAGTTTGAAAGATAAAACATGACCTGTATTCTATTTTCTTAGGAAAGTTTGCCTTCATCTTCCCATCTAGTGCAGTGTTTCTTAAAGTGCAAGCCAAAGGCTCCCAGCATCTGAATCACTGGGAGTCTGCCTAAATAAGCAGATCACCTGGCCCCACCTTAACTCTGTCTACCAAATCCAGAGCATCTGAGATATGGATGATAAAATGACATTTTACAAAAGAGTACTCCAAGTAATCCTTATGACTCAGTTGAATACTGCCCCAGGGGTCCCCAAACTACTGTCTGCTGCCTATTTTATCTTGTCTCTGCAAGATAAGAATGTTCTTTACATTTTTAAAGGATTGAAAAAAATAGGACTCTTTTGTGACATGTGAAAGTTTTATGGTATCCAAATTATAGTGTCCGTAAATAAAGTTTCATTGGAACAGAGCCACAGCCATTCATTTTTGGCTATGGCTGCCTTCATGCTGCAGCAGCAGCAGAGTTGAATAATTGCAGCAGAAACCTTATGGTCTATAAAGCCTTAAGTATTTACTACCTAGCGTTTCATAGAAAAGGTTTGCTTTTCCCAGCCCTAGGTGAGCCACAAGATCTGTGTGATTTTAGATTCCTGATCTGCTCGTGCTGATAATGGGGATGGGTACAAATGCCCCCTTGGAGCTAAGAGAAGGTGAAAATCCTAGAGCTTCCTTGGCGTCCAGATAGCAGACACTTAGAGTCTCTTGATGCCAAGAAATCTCAGGAAGACGCTTGGAGGGGCCCTGTGCAGATGAACATCTCCAGATTAGGAGTCTTACATTGGGAGGAACAAGCTGTTTTATCTCCTAGTGACAGGTCTGGTTATGATGGTGATGGGAGAGGGCTAAATTGGGAGACATTGAGAAATACTGTAATGGAAGGCATTTTTCTTGTAAGTTATGAATGTGATCTGGAAAGAGATGCCTTCGAATCGGACAAGTTCACGATTAGGTAGGCTGCATGACGTCAGTAAAATTTTCTAGGATTCTGTGTACCAAGCCTGTCTTTGAATTTTTTACATTAACCCTAGAGCAACAATATGTATGGCTGCTGATAAAGGAGCTCTAGATCAAGAAATAGGTAAAAGGAAAATTCTGGAAGGATTTAAATTCTGCAGTAAGAGGTCTTTTTGTTGTGTGACCAGGAAAAATGCAGATGGTTTAGGGTTGGACAAAGTCCATCTCAGAGTCTCTCTCACTCATACACACGCACACACACACACACACAGTGAGAGAGGACACAAGCAGACAAGAACACTGGAGTTCAGCTCAAACCCACAGATGCTAGGATGGTGGCTAAGATACCAGTGTTATATACAAAACTGTTACCTCATTCAACCCAGGCCATAGAGTAGATGGGGTCTCTGTAGTCTGTAATGCAGTGAGCAGAAAAACCTCTCTTGACAGGCACAGTGAGTCTCAGCTTTAAACTTTGTGGCATAGCTGTGAACTCCCCAGAGAAAAAGGCAGCCAATGAAACTGCCCCGCAAAGAGCAATTAGGATTTCTGAGACAGAACTCAGAGCTTCCTCTGAGGCAAGGAGACGTAAGCACAAACAGCACCAAATACCATAAGCTGTCTGCACAGAAGCAAAGCAAAGGTATTCTTTTCATGTGTCAGGGTGGGGCTCTCAGGCCTGCATTGGCCTTTCACCATCGTGATCAGAAACACGAGTTGCTGATGTAAAGGTCAGCAGCGTGCATTGCTTGTTTCTACCCTGGTGAGGAGAGTTTTCCCCGACCGAAGAATCTAATTGGTTGCTGATGACTCACAGATGCTGAAGTCCACAGGCAGAAGCACTTGATTGGCTGTCACTCTGTTTCAGCATTCCCGGCCTTGCAGGTCTGTAATGAATGGTACAGAGGGAGCAAAAGCTATCATTTGGATCAATTAATATGATGAGAAGGGGTAGAGGGAGCTATCTTCTCTCACACACCTAACCTAATAGCTATTTCTGCTGCTTCATTTAATCATTGCTGCGTTAGAGAATGCCTTTAAGAAAAGTAGTTCAGTACATAGGAAACTTTTGAATGCTACGTAAATCTCAACTGTTTTTATTGTTGTTTTTCCTCTGCTTACATCAGTGAGGTGAGGGTTACAAGCAGCAGGACAAATACAGAAACAGTCGTGACGAAAAGCTCAAGGATGACTCTGGCGGACAGAAAGGCTGGGGGATACGAAATAGAGCCTCTGGGACCCAGTTCTAATCTTAGCCTGGTTTTGACGCTTGTCTCAGAAACCTGCAAGAGACATCTACAAGACAGATTTTCTTTCTTTTTCTCTCTAATCTCAGTGCTGTTAATTTCCACAGGACTTTGAAGCTGGGGCTCTCAGATCACACAATGGAATCTTTCATACATACACTGCGTTTCAAATGCTTAATTGCTAGATCATAAAAAAATTAGTGTGTGTGTAGGGCTCAACATGCAATATTTTGTATTCATGGCAACATGCAAGTAAATGCTATTATCCATATATGATGAAGAGACTGAAAATCAGAATGGCTAGGAAAGTTGCACAAAGTTTTTGGGAAGGTGGGAAAACCCATGGGGACCCCAACACCTGCCTACTGATAGTGGAAAAACAAGAAAGCCATAATCCCGCATGGTCAGAGAGCCTAGCACTCAGGGTTCTGATTTATGGACCCTTGAATCTGGACTTCTTTACTAAACACTTATGGAGCCTTCTGTGTGTCACATCTTGTATGTGCTGGAGTATAAAAATAATCGAGATGTGGATTTTAGTTTCAATTTGCTCACAGTCCAGTGAGGGAAGGGACTCATATATTAGGGCAAAGAGACGGCTTTGCCCAGGGTGACATGAGAGCATAGAGGAAGAGCAGCTTACCAGCTGTGGAGGTTAAAATGTTCAAACCACTTAATCGTTGTGGATCCCAACTTTACGATCTTGATTTAACTTTGGCCTAGGCAGAGATCGTTGACATGGGGTCCATGGATAGTTATCAGGAATTCTTTGAAGCTCCTGAAAATGTCTATACATTTTGATCCATATGTGCATTTTTAGATAAGAAAAGGACCATGTTCATACTGATGAAGACTGTAAGAGTTCTTCCACTTGTAACAACCTAGATATTTGTCTAAGTATCAAGCCAGGAGAGATAGAAATGAAATAATACTGTATTAATAACTCTGTCTAGAAAATATACAAAAGTGGTATATAGTTGAAATGACAATTTTTAACCAACTAGATATCCTTTTAGAAGACTTCAAATCAAAAGTCTCACTGTTACTGAGAGATCATTAAAACCAGAGTTTCTACAGAGAGGTTATGCCATTGAGAAGTTTTGCTGTAGAACTTCCAAAAAACAAAACAAACAGAACAAAAAAACTGAAGGGCACACCTGGGACTTCAGAATCACTTTATTTTCTGCAAAAGATATTAAAGGCTTTTATTTACTTTGGAGAGATAGTTAACCCTATGGAACTATTAGGGGCCAATAAGCCGTTGAATCCAGATGAATTACCTCTGTGAAAGTTAAAGAAGGCACTGAGGGAGGTTAAAGAGCATCTGGCTGAGAATCCTTTTATAACTCATAATCCCAGCCAGTCCACTTCTCGTTCCGGCAGTCTTCCAGGTCTCACAGCTGGAGCCTCCTAACCATGACCTACAGGCTCAGCCAAGCCTGGGCACTTGGAGGCTGGAAACAAAATGTTCTTAAGTTGGGAACAAATTAAGGTTCCTGGATCATGAGTTTGGGAGCTCCATGTTTTTTCAACTTTGTGTCCCGCTCTGACCTTGGATCAAAGTTCTACAGTTGTAGCTTCGGGTTGCTCTTTAGTGATTTTAGGTTTTGCCATTTGATGTGTAGGGCTCTGCTTCGGTTCCAGATAATTATCTAGCAGAATTCTAGAGTCCCTTGTTGATTCACCAGTTTTGTTCTTGAGATTAGGGTCTGTATGAGAGGCGCACTCAATCATTGCTCTATCTGCATTCACTGCTGTAAGACCACAGGCTATCAAACAGCCTTCCTAAACTAGCCTCTCTTTCTTCTTCCTCATTTTGACTCCAGGCTCTTCTAACCTCACAACTTGACTGCTCTTGGCTGTACGGTGATTTGTCTATTTAGTACCTTGGCCTTGGTCATGTCCTGTGTAGCCCCTCCCTGTGATGCCTGATTGTTCTGCCCCAAAGAAGGCCAGATGTGGTGTCTGGGCTGTTAAACAGGGAACACAGTACAATGCCAAATGGTGTATTATAAAACAATGCATTATGAGAAAAGACAAGAATTTGCTATATTAACAAAAGATCAAAAGCAAATTTAGGAAGTTTAGAGATCAGAAGATCCATTTTAAACCATGAAGTGATGTGGAAGAGTGTTTAGGGAAAGGATTATATAGCATTAGAAATGCATAATGGTTAACAAATCATTACTGATTTATAAAAAGTCTCACCTTGATAAGCATGTGCTATTTTAATAAGTGCTACTCTAGAAGCAAGATAAAAGCAAATTAAGGGACCTCATTTATTTCCTCTAAAAGCCTAATGCCATTCCACCGAAAAGATTAATATGTGATGACAATCATATACACATTTACATGGTATTAAATAAATGGCTTGAGAGCTATTATAGGGTTGAAAACCAAGAATGATGGACAGAAATCACTGTCAAATGATGCAAGCTGAGGACTTGGATGCTAAAAAGACTATTATTTGTTGGCAACTATTCATCTATTGGCTGGATAGTAACGGAATATGTAACATTCTGAGTAGCTAAATATTTGCAGTTGGGAGGTGGGAGAGAGTGACTTGTGCCTGGAGTTCAATAAAAGCAATATTTGAAAGCTGACATCCTCTATTTAATCTCTTTAGAATGAAAACTAGAAGGAAGCATAGGCCCTCTGCAAGAGTGTATTTTACTGGGATTAGTAAAGAGGGATGGATTTGCTTCGAAGAATTAATAGCATTCATTAAATAAAGGGCATATGAGACAGTATTAAATATTCAGAAGCAGACTGGGAGAATAAAAAAAATCAGATTCCGGAACGAAATCCACCATTAACCAGCTATGTGGTGCTGGATTACCTCATGCCTCAGTTCCCCTATGTGTAGAAAAAGGCGATTGGTCACTAAGCTCTATAAGAACCTCCTGCCTCTAAGACTTGTTTTGATGGAGTGCCCATGGCATGCATGTGAATAATATTTAGTGACTTGTGCTCATCCCTGGGTTGCTATTTCCCCCAACACCCGCACAAATTTCAATATTTATTGCCTGGTCTTCCCTCATCTCAATTCTGCACCTGTTTCCCCCATTTCAGTAACTACAATGTCACCGTGCCACCACTGCTTTGTGTCTACTGGAAAAATAATTTACACTGAGGAGCTATTGGACAGATGAGTCACCCTTCCCACACGCATTGATTTTTCCAAAGAAGATCAGGAGGAAAGCAATGCATAACACCAAGAAGTGAGTGGTTAGTGCAAAGAATTCAGGCATCAGAGAGGAGGAGGAGGAGATATTTTTGAGAGGGAACCTTCCAGAAGACCATTCCACTACTGTAAATTCCCTTGCCCACCTTTCTTCTGCCTTCTATCCCAGAGCCTGAATCCTAGTACCTCCACTGGTTCAGCAGTGATCAATATTAACATAGACATAATAATGTAAACAGCATTTTTATTTAAATAATAGAGGATGGGGATATGCAGAGGGCTATAAGTGAGTTCAAGCTTTACTATATTTAAAAAGTCATAGATTAAATTTGGTAAATACAAATTAGCAGCATTCATAAATTAACAGATATTTGTTAAGTACTTGTCATGGACCTGGCATTATTCCAGTCACCAGTGCTACAATTGAATGATGCAGACAAAAATTCCTGCCCCCATAAAACTTACACATGGGTAGAGGAAAGAGATTAATCAAGAGAAATACATAAAATACAGGGTGTATTATATAGTAATAAGTGAAAGAAATAAGCCTTGCCACAATGAGTGCCAGTTGCCACTTAAGAAAGTTCATTGAGATGGCGACTTGTGGGGAAAGACTTTGAGAAAGTAAGGGAGTGAGTCTTGCATATAGTACCCGGAAGAGCATTCCAGGCACAGGAAGCAGTTCGTGCAAAGGCTTCCTGGTGGGTTGAGGAAAGCGGCCTGCCAGGTATGTTTGATGAACACATGCCTCCTGTGTTTGTGGAACAGCAAAGAAGCCACTGTGGCTGTAGAAGAATAAGTAAAGGGGAGGGGTGGGCACTGAGGTCAGAGAAGTAAGAGGTCATGTCAGTAAGGGGTCATAAATTCGAAATATTAAAGTAAATACCAAAAGAAATACCTGAGTTCAGTATGGTGGTATCTAGAGAACAGAATAGTTATATGGGGAAGGGACAGCAGTTTTGTGTTATAAGCCTCTCAGCACTGAAGTTATGTGCTTAAAGTCTTTGAGAAAAACAAATTATTTTTCTAACACATACAATTACGTGCAGACAATAGTGTGGTAGAAAATGCACTGTAGAAGTTTAAGCTACAAGTGATCTCTAGAAGCTGGGCTTGTGGGAATTCTTCTCAGAACATATGGAACTTTCATTGAGACTTGAAGGATGGCTATCATTTGGATAGATGGAAAGGAATTTAAGAATGTCACCACAGGACTCCAAAAGACCTGGGAGAGAATGTAGCACAGCTCCCTTATTTACCTGGTTATGAGGACAAGAAGATTTAGAAGGGAATAAAATAATTTGCAAGGTCTCATAGCTGGTTACCGGCACAGCTAAGACAACAACCTCTGTCTTCTTTCTCCCCCATAAATGCTCTATCCCATTAACCACAAAGGCTTTACTTCAAACCTTCTCCACTCTCCTCAAACCTTTGATGTCATCACCTGCTCCCCTCACCCTCTGCAGCCGATCTAGCTTCTTCACAGAAAATGGAAACATCAGGCCGGAATTACCTCTACTTCTGACCATCAAGTCTGGATTCCCTCTAGTCCTTTCCTCCTCCCGTCCTTCAACAGAAGATGTCTGTCCGGTGTGACTGAGGGTTCTGATCTCACCTTTCCCTATGGAAATTCTGGAAATTACTTATGTGGCTGCTGTTTCCCAGTTTCCTTTATGGACTGCTGTTTTCTAGTAAATTTGTAATTGTTGATCTTTTCAGGGCTATAATTGGGCCTCTTTGTTTGTGTGTTGTTCGTATGTCCTATGGGCAAGTTCACCCATAAACATAGCCTTCTCCTCTTCATGCTGATTAACTCCTAAGTTCACAGCATCTGTTCCTTTTTCTTTCAGACTTGTGACCTACAACCTATCAGATACCTGCACTTGAATAATTCATGAGCACCTCAAATGACTCTAATGAAATTATCAGTTCACCTGATTCTCCTCCTTTGTTCCTTATGATCACTTATTACTTAGTTCCTTAGTACTATCTACCTAATGGCTAAAGTCAGAAACCTGAAAATCATCTGAGATTTTTTTTTTTCCTCATGCTTCCATCCATTCAACCAGCAAGCCCAGTCCATTCCACTTCCCAAACATCTCCAACTGTTGCCACTACCACTTATATTACCATTAAACTAATTCAGACTTCTCTCTTTTTGCCTGGATCACAGCTGTAACCTCCTAACAGGGTCCTCAACCTTCTTCTTTTTTTTTTTTTTTAACCTTTTCTTTATCAGATGAGGGTAAGGTTAGTGAAATGGAAGCCACTCTTTTTATGCAAGGTATAAGGGGTTTAATATATGAAATAGTGCTCCGTAATTGTTGGAGGAACTGGAGGAGCAAAGGATAAGGAAGCTGACATTGAAGACCAAGGAATCTGTTGCCTAAAGACTCAGCCTGAGGCACTTAAGTTGGTGGCTCTTAGTAGCTCACCAGGAAGCTGCTGCGAATGTCACATTTTCCCATGGTTTTTACTGCAACTGCTTCAAGAGAATAATTGTTTTGCCTTCTTTTCTACCTTCAAAATCCTGCATAACTGCCTCTCATTAGTGAACTATAAGGTAAATAACATAATATTCTGGGAAATGTAGTCCTGTCTTCTGTGATGGAGAAAAGAACTCAGAAGGGGGTGCAGTGAAACAGAATAGTCAACAGAAAATCCATCTTACCCCTAAATTCTATTTTTCTGAAGTGCAATCACATCTTTATATAAAAATAGGTGATCATATCATTCTGCTTAAAAACCTTCAAGAGTTCATCATTCCTTTTAGGATAAAAAGAGATACTTTAATATCACTCACAAAACTCTTATATAATCTTGCCCCAGCTTATTTCTCTTACTGATTTCTACTTCTTAGTTATCTTTAAAACCTCCCAAGCTAGTTTTAAATGAATGTCTGAATGAAGAATCCTAAATGGAAAAAGTTATTACATTATTGGTTAGAGGTGATCAAGTTTGGCCAGAGAGGGACAATCTTTTGAATAACATTTAAAACTAAACCAATAAATTTGGACTTGACATGATAGGAAATAGGTCATTGAGTAAAAGGATGACTTTTAATGAAAGAAATATCTTTAAGTAATTTGGTCTTGGATATTACAGAGTAGAAATCAAAAGACATATAACTGGGGCTTTAATAGAGTAAAAATGATGTGTTATTACTCTGGTGTTATTACATTCCTAAGATGAGGGGAACCTCCTCATAATCCTTTTGATAGAATTAACTGGCCTTGGTAGCAAAATACACGGAGAGGAGGAAATTGACAGGTTTCTGATTTGCAAAGATGCTAATATGACTGACTTAAGGAAGTCTAAATTGGGGAGAAACGATAGATACAACAGATTTGAGGGGATGCTGCAAACAGATTCAGTTATTCAGCTAAGTAATGCCCAAAAGTTAGCTGCTAATTATGCTAAAACCATCCAGTTGATCTGAATTACCCATATAATTGTGTCACTTCATACTCTCACTTTGCCCACGTAAAAGAGCCTCAGAACTGAAAATGCTTGATTTTACTCTTTGCCAATTCCAAAGCATCTTGTTAAACAGAAAACATTCCCGAGCACAGCAGAGTTTAAGCTCAGTGCTCTCTCTCCTTTTATGGAATGTGCACTCTTAACTACTGGTGCTGTCAAAAGCTAAAGAGAAAGTCACCTGGATTTGTGTGACAGGACTTCCTTTTTTGAACTTTCTTTTTCATCTTCCAGAGAGAATCCACAAAATCATTTGAAATAGAATCAACAGTTCAAAATAAAAGGTGGAAGCTTAGGAAAATTGGCTTCTTAATTGACAGATAATTTATTTTAAAAAAAACACAAGTAAATGCTAATTAAGTTTACAGCAATATTAAAAAGGAATGTTCAGAAGGGATAAAATTCTTTATAATATTTGTTAATAATATTGAATTAGCATATTAAAAATAACAGAATCATTCTTCTACATCCTTCCAGGATTTGGCATCATTATCATTCAGTACTTCAAAGAGACATAAGTCATTTTCTTGCCATACAACCACCAGTGTATGAGGGGGAGGAAACACTAATGTCTGCCCTCATCAGAGAATAAACATCTACCTGGACTTCCTAGGGAAATCAGAGACGGGGAGAGGGCAAAGGAACTAATTCTGTCTTACCGATTGTTTATGTGTGGCTTCCTGGACTAACTGAAAGGGGGTAAAGCCAGGATGTGCTTAGGGCACCAGTGACCAGAGTCTCTCCAACCATGGAGCAGTGTTCACTCTCTCTGCATGGCTTGGGGAGAAACCAGCGGAGATGCCCCCTTCCATTAATGTGGTTATATCTTTGTTCAAGTCAGATGTTTGCTCTAACTTACAGAGTCAGCTTAGGAGAAGGGTTCATACCCATAATGACACCCTCCTTCCTGAGATGCCAGTAGGGTCACTAATGATTGAAAACACACACAAAATCCTTTCACATTGATCATTATGGAGAGAATGATATTTTAAAATATGGTAGCTAAACTGATAGCGTTTTATTATTATTTTAGTGCCACTATTAAGTTGTTATATGACCCATTTCTTTGCATGACTTTTAACCATATTGACCTTTGGGTTGCCATGCCATCTACACTCCCTACAGAAAAATAACTTAGGACTTAGAAACATATGATAAATATGGTGGTGTAAATCCATAGATCTGTATTCTTTACAGAGTATAAATAATAAATTTCCCCTTATAAACAACAGTGGAGTTTGGATTGGTGATATAGCCTGTGGGCTCGCCAATCCCAGCAGTAAGCACATTGACATTGGCAGAAATGTTTTTTAAAAAGTTTTGTGAATGTCCCTGAAGTACAGTTGGATCTTTACCAAATTTCTGGAAACCTATTCTTATATAGGCATAACAGTCTTTTAATGAAACAAAAATATACTCTTTAGTCAATAAAGCAACCAAAGACTTGTTTATTGCAATGTAGTTATAAACGGTGTGACTGACTTAATGTCACTTTTGAAAATAAAGGCTTTAAAACAGCAAGCTAATACCAATGCATGACCATCACTACATATTTTCAATATATACTGTTATATAAAATTGTTTATTTCCTGTTACCTAATACAGAGCCTAACATGGTTAGTAGGCAACTGGAATGAAATATAATAGAAGTCAGTGTGCTGGAGTAGATCGTTCCTGGACTAGGCATCTAAAGACCTGGATTCAAGTCCTGGCTCCGCCACTTCATGGTGTATAGCAGATATGCTCTCAATGCCCTGCCCATACCTCCTCACTCTTACTACATCAATGCACAAGGCCCCACCTCCCTTCTGCCAGCATCTGTACCGGTACCTTTGGAGAGAATTTGAGAGCATTCTTGTGCTACTGGAGCTGACCCCACTGCCAGTGCAGCAGGCTGGAAGTTCTGAGGTGGTATTGCCTCCCGGGAGCAGCCCTCAAACAATGGTATACAACTCCAGCTCCATCACTTTGAGGGGGATAACTCTGAGGCACCAGTTCTACATTGGCTCCCAGAGTTTCTCCAATAGAATTAAATTCAAACCCTCACAATTGCAGCTGCCTTGATTGTGTACCCTGAATTGGCTTTCTGCCCTTCCTTGTCTCACTTTTTGACACACAGTTGCCTATGGTGGAACTCAAGACATAGTTATTGGACCTAGGAAGGTCATGCAACCACTCAGTATCTCATGTCGTAAATGACAAAATTTAACAAAGCTTCTTCCAATTATAAAATTCTCAGATTTTTATTATCCTCCCTGCTTCTTATCTGGACTTTGAGAGAAGTATCTGAAATTTATAACGAAAGACTATTTACTGACAATGGTGACCAATTTGTGATTGTCTTAACACCTTTCCAAACTGCAGAAAACAGGAGAGTCTCTGCTTAGACAGTGGAGATGCTCAAAAGGGATAGCAATGGGAAGTCACAGATGATGATCTTTCCCAGCATATAGTCCCAGTGTTTAGTTTCTGCATTGTTTGAAAGCAAAATTAAACCTTAACAAAAACAATTCATCATCCTGTATATATCATAAAAAGCCATTAAGAGACTGTTTTTAGAAAATAAGACAAATATAGTCCCTCTATGACAACTCATATACTTGACAACATGTATACTTTATATCTTTATCCTTTAATTAGTGTCATCCTTGCAGCATTCCTGTGAGGTAGGGAGGGCAAAGATGAGTAACTCAGTTGTCAGATAAGAAAACTGGAGCTTAAAAATGTTTAGTGACCATTCAGGAGCTGAAGCCTTTTGTTTCTGTGATCTGTACATTTTCTGCCACAGTCTATTTCTTCATGTTACCCGACAGTTTTATTATATACTCAAAGTGTCTCTATTCTCTTTGGCAGATTTTCTTTTTAGGATTCCTGTTTTGTGGGATGTAGTAATAATAACATTTGAAATCTATTTTATGGGAAAGATCATTTCCCACTTGGAAGACGAGCTGGAAATGAATGTTCCAGTGCAAATTGTTTTTGGTACTTGTTGGCACTTTATTATATTAAGTGTGTTCTTATCCACAGTATCTCATAGCATCACTATTTAGACATACTATGCCTAATATTGGACAACATACTCAGAGAAAGATGTAATAAATGACATTTCAGGGATTCAAAGAAGAATCCTATTTACCTCCTTCACCTGTCCTACCTGCTAGTGGATTTCTGAAATGTTCCACCACTTTAGCTGAACAGTTTGATCCCTGCTAAAATAAAAATATCCTTGATATGTGTCACAGTGGAATCTGTTTCCAGTCATTTTCACTATGAATAATTTTAAGTCCATTTCTGAAAACAGATTTGATAGAGGAAAGGGAAGAACCATATAAGGACAAAAGGTAGAGGCACAATGGGGATGGGGATGGGGATGGAGACCAAAAAGAACATGGAACAGCATACTGGCATATCTGACTTCACAATCTGCCTGAGTCCTAGACAGACACTCACAGAATAAATGTACTGGCCATGTTGTCATGGGAAAGTCATTTACTTTTGTGAATCAAAGTTTTCTTATTTATAAATGATGGGTTAGGACTACATGATATGCATGTTCTTTCAGCTCTAGGATTCTATTCTTTGATTCCATTTATCACATACTCTCATGGACATGGTAACAAAGATGAATGATAAAATCCAGTTGGCTTCTGTTTTCCTGCATACTAGCTAAGAATCAAAAAATGGTAGTGAGATTTTGTGTTTGAGCATGTAATCCACAAAAGAGTCTCCAAAATGAGAAATGAGTAAAGGCAAACTAGAAAGCTAACAGTATGCATTATTCACAAATAGTCTTGTGTACGTGCTTATAATGGGCCACCAGCAATTTGACAAGGTACAGAAAACTGAAGGGTATATCTGGTATGCTGTGCGTGATTTTTCAGCCAGCTTTAACTTAGAGGCAAGTAAAGGGCTGTATGAGATACCTAACCAGAAGGAAGCAATATGTTGCTTACTATCACTCATCATTCACTCACCACTTTCTATTTTCCATGTGCCAAGTGCTGTGATCAGTGCTTGGGTTTTCCCCAGACATGAGGCCTGAAACAAGGATTGAAGTGCTAGTGATTTCTGGAAGTTTCAGGGAGTGTTGGTAGAGGAGTAGGCACGTGGTACAGGAAAGGGATGGCAGCTGGTAAAAGGTACATTATAAAACCAGCTACCACTGCATGTGACTAGAGCTTAATCCTGCAAAGAAACTCAGAGAAACCATAAAACATATGCATCAGATTTATCCTATTGAAGGGTCAAGGGAGATGGGGTATTTATTCCACAGCTCCCACTAGTTACTAACTATAAGCTACTCTTGTGAGATGGTAATTCTCCAGCACTTCTGGCCTCCACGTGGCAGGCAAGGTAAGCACTGATGGGCAGACAAAGCATAGCTCTTCAGCAAAAAATGCAAGTAAGAAGTAAGTAAGAGTAGCCTTCACTGAAGCAATAAAGGTGAGGGGATGTGGGTAGGATACCAACAACATTGCTACACAAGAATCCTCTCAATACATCCTTGCCACCATCCTACGACACAGGTACTATCACTCCATCATACACATCAGAAGACTGAGCTTCAGAGGCTGTAAGTGCCTTGTAAGATGTAGAGCTGAGATTGAAATCAAATATGTGACAAAAACCATATCGTTAGACCCTTCTGTATGGTGCAAAAAGGAGAAAATATGTCATCTATGTCATTACTTGACCCAAATGCTCCTCCTTCTATGAACTACTCTTTGATTTTGTCATCATTCTTCCTGTGTTACCACAGACCTTTCTTAGTTCTGTAAGAACAGTTATCACAGCTCTCTGTAATTAACTGTTTCAATTGACTCTCCTTACTAAACAGGAGTTTCTTGGGGAGACAAATAACATTGATTTATTCATTTTTATATTCCCTTATATGCAAAGAATTGGCATATAGAAGACCCTCAATTAATGCTGATAAAATGCCTATGCCAGATTTTTTTCATAGAGGCCTAAATTGACAGTAATTTGCCCATTCAAGGCAGCCAATATTGATACAATCCCTACTATGTGTTAAGGAAGAAATAGACACAGAAATGAAAGAAAATAAATATTGCTGAAATGCAGAGTTATATGTGTAAAACTTGTTTGTCTCTTTTCCAAATATATCTACTCAGTCAACTCAGGTTTGATTAAATTTTTGTAGGTTTTCCCAATGTCAAGAAAAAGCAGTCTTTTAAATCTCATTTTACCCATGTGTGATAAACGCCAAGAAACATGTAAATGCTGAAGTCTATTTGATTTGTTTTATACAAGCTGGGGCTGTGTATGAATACCTGGTCCTAAGATTCTATGTTTTATGACCTATTCAAATATACGCTAATGGTGTCAGAATGAACCTATTCAAATATACACTAAAATTCTGTTTGCAAACTGGGGCCCAGGCTTCTTTTGGCTGCTGATATACCTCATTGAGTATAGGGCAGGAGGGCAGTAATTTTCTACATATTTCTACTGCACAGCAAGACGTAGTTAATTTCCAGGTGCATATTGCTTTAATTTCAGTTAGTCCAATAATTTTTTGAATACAGTGCCAGGGTCCTCTCTGCCAGAGGCTATAATTTTATAAGAGCAGAACTCATGAAAGTGTGTGGGAGAGATTAGTGGGCGGGCCTGAAACGCTTTCTTTCTCACTTTGTACTGTGCAAAGCCTCAGGCAGAAGGTTTAGGAAGTAGTTTCATATGGAGACATTGATCGAATTTGGATGAACTCTGGAGAAAACTCAGATTTTCCTTGAAGTTTAGTCATTGGAATCGGGAAGGGAGTCTCATGTGCGGGAGATGATGTGTGAAGAACATTCAGGCCCCACGTTGTACTTCTCTTGTACTTCCTTCTTTTTCGAAGGAATATTGATTCTTAATTTGATTGGGGTTAAAAATGAAGAGTAAGTTTATTCCATGCCAGTCAGAACCTCTCACAGAACACGTGAGAAGTAGCAAACCAGTGATAATCCTTGGAAATTTTTTTAAAAAGCCAAATGCATGCACAGAGGACAGAGTGCCCAGGACTGGCCCAGAACCCTAAGGGGTTTATGTAACTGGCTGCAATGGCACAGTGGCAAATGCCAGCAGGAGGCCAGTCAGTGTGTCATGATACCCGCTGAAATTGTAAGTGGGCTGTCAGAGATCATAGCATATTTATGCTGTGTGGTTTATAGAAAAGGACACATCCCAAATACAGACTGACCCAGAGTCCAAGTTATCAAGTTGGAAATGTATATCTCATTTGTCTCATCTTTTTTGGCAGGGAGATTGCCAGGGAGACCGCGAAAAGACACTGTGAAAAACATTTCCGTGTCACAAGTACTCATCCAGCAATTATGTGGTGCCCACAATGTGATATTTCAGTGTTTTCACTGATTAAAACTCACGGTCAAACCCATTAGAGAGTCATAAAATCAATTTTGTGGGTAGCAACTGGATTTTTAATGAAATATAGAATAGAATAGAATGAAAGAGAATAAAGTACAGCAGATTGCATCTTATACAGGAAGGGTATTATTTTATAAAGCTTTGAAAAATGTGTGTTATATATGTGAATATATGTTTATATATTCATTTATATGTAGATATAGATACATATTTGTTATATGCATGAGATTGACAAGTGGGCCAAGACATGGTAGAAATGCATTTTTCTTACTATGGATTACTATTAAGATAGGATCTACCACAATGGCTTTTAAACTATCACAAATACAAGTAAATGTAACCCACACATAAATCCCTGCTCTTCAGAATATTACAATCTAGTTAGAAATAAGGCACATGAAGGAAAAGGAAACAACTATTTGTTTTATTCATCACTTACCAAAATCAAGGTGCATAAGTTATCCCATCTTGTTCTCTTGAAAATCTTAGATACAGGAGTTACTGTTATCATCTTATAGAAGAAATGAAATAATTTGATCAAGGCAAGGCAACCCAGCCCGAATAGGTAGAGTCTATAGCCTGGTCTAATGGTTAACACCACAATTTCCTCTGTATCTTACCACCTTCCTGAAAAGGTGGCAAACGTGTATGAAATGGGTAATGTGAACAGGAAGAAACTTGGAAATTTTAAGGAGATAGAGGATATTATGAACCGTCAAGATGAGGGAGGGGGAGGTTTCATGGACCAGGTAGGATTTGATTTTAACTGGAGTCAGGAGGAAAGAAAACAGAAATGAATTCCAAACAGTGGATAGGAGATAAGCAAAGTCTTAGAGTAGGGAATAAGCATGGAATGCTTAGGGCCCAGGGAAGTAGACTGATCTGATACAGGGGAAGATACATGTTTGGAGAATGAAGGAAGAAAAGGCTGGATACAAATTCTCCCTGTGTGAGAATGATCACATACCATGTGCCAGGCACTGTCCTAAGAGCTTTTTATACATTATTTAATTCTCATGACAAGTCCTGGCAGTAGATATTACAGTGCTCTTTGTAAAGAGGACTAAATGAGACTTAAGGAGTTCCATAAATTGTCCAAGATGTTGTTATGGTACTGGGATTCAAAGACACACATGTCTGAGTCTAAAGCCTAAGCTGCTAGTCACTCTGCCGTACCTCATTCTGTGGAGGACACTGGAAATTATTCACAGATAAAGCTTATGATATAGCCTCCCCACTCCCAACAATACTACACAGCCCCAGCAATGTCATTCCCGTGAAGTTGTGTTGTGGCAACACTTGCATGATTATACATGTGGGGACCCTCTTTAGTCGAATGGTGGAAATAGGAAAGGGAGGTGAGGAATAAACGAATGTGACATATTGAAGAAAGAACTGATGCAAAAAAAAAAAAAAAAGAGCAAAGGAATTGCCAGAGGTCATGTGGAAGTTCCAAGCCTGAGTAAATCAGATGATAACATTGGTGAGATGGAGAAATTAAGCCTTACATTGAAATTATGGTCGTACTGAAAGAATGCCATCTACATGCCTTTTAAGATAACCGTAAAGTAACCATATTTGTTGTGTGCTTACAACATGCCAGGCACAGCACCAAGCATGTTGTGTGAATTTATTTAGTGCACACAGTAACTCAGATGAGGAAACTGAGGAGTGGGATAGCTCAGCAACTTGCCCAAGATCACACAGCCTGTAAAGGTCAGAGCCAGGTTTCAAACTGAAATGCTTAACTCCAACCCAGACTTCTCTTCTAAACTCCAGCCTGTATCCATCAACCTTCTTAACGTCTCTACTTGAATTATGTTAAGTATCTCAAACTTCACATGTCCAAATAGAACTCCTGATCTCCCACTACCTGCCCCAGCCTCACCAGAACTGTACTTCCCACATTTTTCCCATCTTACGTAATGGTAAGTGCATCCTTCTAGTTACTCAGACCAAAAACCTTGGAATTATCCTTGACTCTTTTCTTTTGCTTGCACTCAATGGAAACATCAACACATTCTGTCTGATGTTCCTTCAAACCATATGCAGAATCTGATACTTCTTACCACCTCCCTGAGCAAAACACTGCATCTCATACCTAATGCAGTTGCTTCCTAACTAGACTCCCCAAGCCTTCCCTTGCCCTTCTTTGTCTACTCTCAAATTAGAAGTCAGAGTGATCCTTCTGAAACATAGATGAAGTAACTCTTCTGCTCAAAACCTTCCAATGACTTCCCATCTCAGAGTAAAAGCCAAAGTCTCTGGAATGGCCTTCATGGTCCTATAAAACCTCTAACCCTCAACCCTATGGTCTTATCTCCCACCTGTCCTTTCTCATTCAGCTCCAGCTACGTGAGACTCTTCACGGTTCCAGAAATGTTACGGATGCCTGCCTTGGAGCCTTTGCAATTGCTGTTCCTCTGCTTGGAATGCTTTTTCCAGTATGTGCACAGGGCTCAATCTTTCATTACCTTCAGGTCCCTACTCAAACATCCCCTTCCCGGTGAGACCTTGCCAGACCACCTATCTAAAATTACAGAAGTGAATTTTGCTATTCCTCCTTGCTACTTTGTGTTTGTCCTTAGCTCATACTGTTCCTCAACACGCTATGCATTTTACTTATCTCATTATTATTGTCTCCATCAATGGAATGTAAGCCCAATGAGGGCAGGGGTTTTCTGGCCTCTTTTGTTCCCATCCACAGTACCTATAACAGCACCCAACATATGTTAGGCACCCAACAGACATTTGCTGAATGAATAGATAAAACCGAAGCAATCTGATTCCAGAGACAACACTCTTAGCCCCTAAGCTGAACTACCTCTCAGAAGTTGAAGAATGTTTCTTGAATTGAGAAATTGTGAATGTTTTTACCCATATTAATTATTTGTCAAGTCTAGCGAGGGTTTAACTATTTCTAGATAATCAATGCAGCAAAACTATACCATCTATAATAGGGTACATGTTTTTGTTTGGTAAGTAAAATGTCCCCTTCGGAGTTGTTAATAAATGGGCTGTTATCTGGTTTGTCTTATTACTGCAAATTTCTCAAGATGGTTTTATTTCTCTACATGCAGTAAATGTACTGCCAGAGAGTATATGCATAATAGTTAAGATAAACATAGAGTATTTTAATTAGAATATATACTTTACTTTTTATTTCATGATTTTTGTATTAAGTGTTTTATAGAGTTCCTTGTTAACTCCCTGTTAGCCTCCTTTTACATTTAAAGAAATAGACTGAAGTTACTTTGGATTTTCTACCATGGTTCTGGCATGAGGAATGTACTTAATGATGAGTAAGAAGAGTTTGTTCAATTCCTATCTTTAAAAAACCTATTTCTCAAGTGTCTAAAATTATGAAATACTCTGTCGTATTAAGTTTTCTGAAATTCTTTAATGTGTGTTAAAAACTCTACTCCCTTGGTGCTCATCCATATTGTGGGGTTTTCTTTTCACTTCCAACGTCCTGCCCAGTTTGGAAAACTTGCACTAACATTGGAAGTTTATTTGTATTTAGTACATCTTAAAAAGTGCCCCTATATGTAAAATCTACAGTTGCATTTAAACCTGGGTTCCTTTTTCCACATGACAAGATAAAGCATGAATAAAACTATGTCCTTATTAGTACTTCATGCTATTAAGTACTTTTTTAGAAGGATAAGTTTTATCCTTCTAAACATGTTCATTAAATATTAGCCCAGGGCAAATTTATTAATCTAAGCCCTTACACAGGGAAGCAACAAACTTTTTAAAATACTTAATCAATCTGTTAGTAAAATGGTTCAAATGCCTCCTTCTCAGTTCCTCTGTATGTAAAATGGTTGATTTAATTGCATTTGATCATTCCAAGTTTCTTGATAAATGTTGACTCACGTTCTGGCTTAGGTTAAAACAGTGTTCCCCAAAGTGCATTCCACAGAATGCTAATCCTACAAGTGTTAATTGCTGATGTTCAGGGGGGAAAAAAAAAAACCTCTTTCCATGGTCACATGAATTCTGGAAATGCTCAATTAGACTGAGAACAAAGTTTAACATGTTTCTTATTGTGGAACTCTTCAGAACCTTTAATAGTATGAATTGTGAATCCCAAGAGGAAGGATAAAATTTACAGGGATTTTTCAAACTGCTTTCACCATGGAAAATACTTTCTATGAGCTACCTAGCTACAGTAATGTTCCTTAAAACACAATATAGGAAACATTGGGTTAAAGCCCCAGCAAGAAGTAGGATTATTTCATCATCAGGAGAATATCTGCATAGAGTTTAAAATGCTTGTTGTTCAGAGACATTAAAATTTCTGTTATGTGTGTTACTGATAATACTTTCAACTTGCAATTTTAAATATTTGACTCTCTGTGGGAGGGAAGGGTGACCTAGCCATGATAAAATGAGAGAGAACACAGAGCAATTACAAAGCATTTTTCCATTCTGATTACTCTTTTTTAAACAACTTCTGATGTCTGTGCATTTTGTCTCTGTGAGATAAAGGTTCTGAATTCCGATGAGGCAGATCACAAAGGTGATGTATTTTTAATGAAATCTTCAGGTGGGAAATGTTCAATCCAATTCTTAAGATTAGTTGCCCTATTACCAGGGTGACCATATGTCATGGTATGTCCAGTATAATCCAGATTTTTACTTGTTATCTCTGTGTAATTACTAGCACCTCCTTTTAGTCTAAAAAACAGTACTATTTTGGATAACAAATTATCCTGTCACTATTCCAATTACACATGTGTGGCAGATTATATTTTTCAAGGAGGTTGCAGCAGTATCTATCTCCTATCCACATGCCACTCTCCCATCAATAAAAGGGGTCTAATTTCTCTCCTGGAATCCAGAAGGGCCTGTGGCATACTCGTAACCAACAGAATACAACACAAGGGACACTGCCTGACGTCCCAGCTGAAGACATAAAAAGCAATTCTGCTGCAGTCTCACTCAAACCCTGCGTTGGAGCCCTTGGTCACCATGTGAGCAGTCTGACTGCCCTAAAGCAGAGTCGTACTGTGACGAAACCCAAGCTAACCCATGTGGAGAGATCACGTGGAGAAGCCCTGAGATTACAAGGAGAGAGAGATGCCCAGCTAGCTCCCAGATTCTCTAGCTCTAGTCATCATCTGACTGCAACCACATGAGAGATCCTGAGCCAGAAGTGTCCAGCCACAGGCTTCCTGGAATCCTAATCTGCAGAAATCATTAAATAACAAAATGATTGTTGCCATTTAAAGCCACTGTTAGGGGGTGATTTGATATGCAACAAAAGAGAAATGGAACACTGTGGAATTTGGATCAGACATAAAGTTAGAGTGCTAGGGGTCCGCTTACCTTGTTTTGAATTTGAAATTAGGCCGCAGATATTTAATTAACTTTCTGAAATTCAAGTTAAACTGGAGACTTCATAGAAATGTTACGTCCAAGTACCCCCATCCAAATATGAATTTGCAAAATAACATAATTTGGTAAAATATAAAAGTACCAAAGAACAAGTCTATTGCCTTTCTTCAAGCTCTAATTATACCTCTTGTTTGTTTTTATTATGTATAGAAGAGAGAATATAAAACATACCTATTTAGCTTAAATACTGACAGCAAGATGAATATATGTGTACTTTTGCCACCCAACTATAAAAATGGAGCACAACTAGAACCTTGGAAGTGCCCACCCCAAGTTTCTTTCTGAATTGCCCCCTTCTTCTCTTTCCCAGAGGTAAACACTATGCCGCAATTTGAAAAATTTTTCCCTTAATTCTCTGTGTAGTTTTCCAGCTCACATACTTTTCCTGAGACAATCTATTTAATTTTTCTGGGTTTTTAACATGAAAGCATGCAGTTATTTTTTGCCACTTAGTTCTTTTGCCTAAATGTGTGTTTTCTAGATGTATCCAGGTTAATGTATGTAGCTGTAGTTCTCTCCCTCACTTTTTACGTAGCTCTTATTTCAGTTAACTAAATCGATGGGGAAAATGAGACATGCTCACTTGCTTCAGAAGTTTCTACAGAGTAAAATGAATGAAAGACAAAAGCAAGAAAATACAAACCTGATTTGAAACCCTTTACAATTCATACATAAAGGAAAAAATCATCTGTTCATCTCTCAGTTCTGAAGTACTCAAGTCAAACCACTTTGCCATCTGAGACAAGTTCGTATGGTGTCTAGCTGAGAAAGCAGCCTAATATTTGCATCGTGTTAACCCAGCAGTAATAAATTTCTTAACACACTTTCATCCTCTCCTCACTATGATCATCATAGTGACATAGGCTTCCTAGATGTTCACCCATACTACTACTTCCTCTTGGGTTCACAGTTATATACTGGTGCCATGTGACTGATTCTGGCAAGTGGAGAGTTAGCAGAAGTGGTATATCCCTATCCAAGGCCTCACCGTGCTTACCCCTCCATAAAAATTCATGCTTTCTATTCCCCACAAGATGAGAAACTCAGAGATGGCCATATTACAGGTTGCGAGAAGCCTGGATCCCACAGTTGCACTAGGAGATCTGTCAAGGAGAGTCAATTGTCCAACTGACACTGGGCTATGAAAAACTGAGATTTTAGAATTCTTTGTTGCAGCAGCGTAACATTGCCTTGTCCAGTCATTATTATGAATAAGTGTTGTAGAACACAATGATGAGCTAGGGGACATTAAGTTTTTTTGTTTTCTGGTGGTTTTTTGTTTTTTTTTTTTTTGGACAGTCACGCTCTGTCACCCAGGCTGGCTCACTGCAACCTCTGCCTTCCAGGTTCAGGCAATTCTCCTGTCTCAGCCTCCTGAATAGCTGGGATTAGAGTTGCCGGCCACCACGCCCTGCTAATTTTTTTGTATTTTTAGTATAGATGGGGTTTCGCCATGTTGGCCAGGCTGGTCTCGAACTCCTGACCTCAAGTCATCCGCCCACCTCAGCCTCCCAAAGTGCTGAGATTACAGGCATGAGCCACTGCACTCAGCCTCTGTTTTTAAATTCTACTTTCACAGAGGCCCAGCAGTTTTGGTGAGGTTGGAAGAGAGTGTAAGATAAAATTCTATTAAAAAATAGCAAATAGTATTGATTGAACCCTCATCATTTGCCTGGCAATGTGCCACACAATTTATAAGCAATATTTACTTGGTTACTCATAGCAACCTATGAAAGAGGTACTATTTTAATCATCAGCATTCCATTTATGAGGAGCCTGAAGGCTAGATATGGGAAGAAACTTAAGGTTGTAGAGCAGGTGAATTCCAGGGTCACAACTTGAACTCAGGTCCTTTTTTCTCCAAATTTCATGCTATGAACAAGGATACTTAACTTTAAAGTTTCCAGGGACAGATTAGTTTAGTAAAAAGTAATTCCAACTGGAGGCGGTGATTGGAAAGATTCCAGTGTTTCCCTGCCATAGTTTCCACATTTTTGATACTCTCACTCTGCCACAGCGAGTGGGCTTACTGAGGGAGTGTGGGATGGGAAATATCCTTAACTATGGCTACTTGCCTGCGGATGCCTCATTATTGTCACTGCCAGGAAAGCAAACTCGAAAGGGAGAAGAGGCAGAGAAGTCTAAGAACAGGCTCTGTGATGTGCATCAAACAGCCCTTGGACTCCTCCAGAGCTGCTGGCAACCCAAAGATATATTGAGTTGCTTGTGTCTGTGTTGAGTTTGAAAGTCCAGTGTTATTTTACAGATGATGATTTGAAATGCCCAAAAAGTATGTCAGGGCACCATGGCTGTTTAGGTATTCCAAATTGTATGTGGAGCTTGATATGTGATTGTCGCTTAAGAGAGTTTGCAAGTGACATATTTATTAGACATTGATGAATCTCAAAATTTGGAGAGGTTCAGATAAGCATCCTGAGAATCAGAAACTCATCAGTTGCACTTCTGACATGTTAAGGGTTTTCTTTTTTAGTTTAGAAGAAAGTTACTTTCATGATGCCTTATGAGTGTGAAAAATTTGTGTAAGGAAACTACTTTTCATTAGCTAGAGGAAGGCAGGACTATATAGTCTGTGTAGAAAATAAGGAACCTTTTAGGATAAGATAATGCAGTGAAAAGAAGCACAACAGAAAAGAGGTGAAATGGAATTGGAAAGAGATAAAAAAAATCATATATAGAAGCAGAGGGGAAGAATTACATCCAGAATGGGAGGAAGACATTAAGGAAGAATATTTTTTTGAAAGGAGTGTGCTTAACCATTGACAGTTTCCGTGAAGAAATATCATGAGGGGCGGATTAAGAACATTCTACATTAAAGAAGGCTTAAGGAAAGATAGTCAATCTGTAAATGTTTTTCTTACTAGAGGAAAAGGTAAATATTAATAATTCAAAGCAATAGCTGACATCATTCACTTTGTACTTATCCTTGGGATGAAGTTAGAGGCCACCACCTCTTATACATATAAACACAAACACATACATTTTGTGCTCCCTACTAGTTTTTGCCAACTGTAAGCAAGCGGTAAACATGGAGGAATCCACCCTCACTCGCATCCCATATCAACACAGATAAACCACTTAAGAAGGATGGAATTAATATGGTTGCCTCATAATCCTCAGTAAGCTATAAAGGTTGTTTTTTATTTCCTTTTTGAAAAGAAGATGATATAATATGCCTATGGTATCAGGATAATGTTCCCTGTCAGCAGAGGGAGAAGGGAGAGAAGAGATAAAAGAGGAAGTCCCTTTAATCTGAATTGCTTTGTGGCTGGAAATTCACAAGTATAGCCTGGAAGGTCTGGACAGCTATTGCACTGCTGCTCACATGGTGCTGATAAGCAACGCAGTTTATTTCCATTATTTCAGGATAACTATAAGGTGGCCACCCACAGACATGGGTGAATGGAGCAGGAAGAGGAGAGGGAGCAGAAACCTCAGAGAATATCTCCTCTCATAGTCTGGCTGTACCAACTCTTTATTTTTGTTCTTATTCCCAGCCCTATCCCCGCCTGCCTCTTCACTCACCTTAGTGCACAAGTGCAAGAGTTAATGGTAAAGCCATGACTAGGAAAATGGAATGATGCACTTATAGCAGCAACTGAGGTTAATTCCAAAGTCTGCCCATAGATTGATGTCACGTATCTGGCTCAGCTCTAAGCACATAGTTAACATACACAAAATGTTAGTTTTCTTCCCTTTTAATCACCCCTGTTCCTTCTAATCTTTAGTTTTCCGGATTGATTTATTTGGGGTTGGCATCTGGGAGTAGGTTGACTAGATGTTTTTATGGTCTTTTGTCTCAGCAAAGACTACAGACACCAAAAGTTTGAAAATCCCAATCCATGAAATGTGCGATAATTCATAAAAAATAAAATTAGTAATTTGGGCCTCTGCTCTTCTTAACGTTTGAAAAAATAACAAATAATAACTCTTTTCTCTTTCCTAACTTGTTTCTAGTAAAAGAATTTTGTTACTGAGATATTTTGTCTCAAAGTTATTATCTTGTATTTTTCTAGAAACAAATTGATATTAACAGAAACAAAAACAATGAATTTTGTACATCGAGAGCCAGCCAGTGGTCAGTAACTAAAGTAATTTACATATATTACCTCATTTGATCCTTACAACGACCTTCAAAGTGGTTATTTTTATCACTAACTTATAACTTTCTGATTTTAATTAAATTAACTGAACAAGAACCCTGGTAAATTATCAGAAAAAATTGCTAAATATGTTGCTAAACCCTACTAGGACTTCCATTAATCTTTACTGAAAAGCAAATTCAAGATTGCAATGTTGCTTTAATAAGCATGAGCTAACCATAATACAGCTGAGCTGGAAAATGTGGATGACTCACTTTACAATCACCCCCCTTTGCCTGCCTGTAGCTAACACTATCAAGCACTTCCTTATGTTAGCATTTAAACTCATCCAAATAAATTAATTGATGGAAAGATATTGGAGATTATGTAATTACTTCCTCTGGCTCTGGTGGTGTTGCCATCTGACTTCCAGGCAGCAAGATGAGATCTAAATTAAATGCAAATAATTGTTCACAATTAGAAAATGAAATGCCTGGAGAACCCCATGATATTTTAAACAAGCTGATGTACTTGCCATCGATCAACAGTTGAGGCTTTCTAGCATGTACTTGGCTTGAGTCCCAATGATGACATTGTGCATAGCAACAAGATACCCTTCTACATGATGAGACAAGAATTCCCAAGGATTCATCCTTCAGTAAGAAGTGAACTTTTAGGAAGTTGTATGCATGAAAAGTATTCTTAGTTCAAATTTCTGAGGGTTACTGGGTAGCTGAATTCAGGTCATACAGGGACTTGCAAAATAAAAGTACCTAAATATTTAAGTTAGGCATCTTGGATAGATTAGATATATCTAACCTTCACTCAGGGCAGTTAAATGGGTGAGTTTTGTATTGCTTTGATTTAATTTCCAGCTCCCCCACCCCCCCAAAAAAGCCATTCTTTTCTTTTTCAAGATGTTTCTCAGGATCTTTGGGGATGACGTTGATATGAAGTGATCCATCCATATCTATAATGACGACATCTAACAACAACAACAAAAAAGACTTCATTGCCTTTGAATATGCTAAAAAAGATGCTATCTTTTCAATAGAGACAAGGGCAGAATGATGAAGGAAAGACATAGCCTGAAGTAAGAAAATGAAAATGCCCTTAAGAGGCTAACAGCTTAGATGGATACAAAGGTTTTTATAAAACACCATTAGTATTCATTTAGTATAGGTAGCAGACAGCAACAAGAATTGGAAAATAACTTGGATGTGATCACTGAAGGGACAGAGGGAGGCAAAAAATATAAGCTGCTTTCTGAGCACAAATCTCTGTCACTGGAGAGCACAGTTGGAATGTCCTCCTTTCCTGATTAGCAACCATCTAATCAAGGACACCGAGTGCCTGCCAGGTCTATATACATGTCACACAGAGAAGAAACAGAAGGGTTCAGGCCAAGATGTTTTCTACCTATTATATGCACCAGGTTAAGAACAATTTTTAAAATAATTTTTTGTCATAAATTTAATGGGATGAAGTAAGGGTAGTTTTTTTTTTTTAAATGAAGACAAAGTCTTTCCAGAAATCTTTACTAAAGAAATCTAAAACCTCAACATTTGTCTATATATAGCTAAGGTAAGAGAGCATATGAATAAAGCAGAGAAAATCCAGAATACGTATATACAAGTATAACTACAGATTTAAATGGAACAGTTGTCTAAAGAAAGTCTTCTCAGCCTGGAGAGGCAGAAACTATATTATACAAAGGCCTTCAAGTAGAATGTTTGGTAAGATTTGCTCACAATGTTACTACATTATGGCTAAGTCTTTAAACTGCAATACTAACCTCTTTGATTGCAGTGTGAAATATCACTGCTCAAGTCCCCCACCCCTGGTGGGTATGTAACTGGGGTCATAGGGTAAATGTGTTTTCTCCCCATTGTCATATTACACAGGAAAGCATATTAGTATAATCAGAATGCTTTGTGAATAAGGAACCAGAGCAGGAGGAGAAGTTACTCAAAGATTTCTTATACCAGCATCAGATGGTCCAAAATAGGGATATACCTGCCAGATGGGCAAGAGTGTAGCATCTGCTTGCCTGGGCATCTTCTCTGTTGTTCTGCATTTGGAATAGCTTGAATATTGCTGGCTTTTCAGTGTCTCCTTTTTCTCCTTGTATTCCCAGTGCCTGCCTAGCATACCCCAAGGCTCAAAGATAATCTCAATTGTGATTGAAGAGTAAATGAATTAATGAATGACCTTCTTGTCCGATGGATAGTTTTTTCTTTATATTTCTTCGAGACAATCTTGTTCTGACCAAAAAACAATAGTCTGTGCCTTAAAGTGACTTTGCGTATCTCTGTTCTAATCCTGTCTGTGTTTTTGCGTGTGACACTCAAGCTGAATTCTGAGCTAAGTAATTCACATTTGAGAGAAAAACGGGATGGAAAGTCTGGTAGGCATTATAGTACACAAGAAAATGTCTACTATGCAAAATAAAGAAAAGAACACTGAAGGAGGCTGTCATGCTTATCAGAATATCTTTGGGTTTATTGATACATTTCTTGATCTTTACAAGCTGACCCTTTATGTAGTTCCTTCTCCAGTTTGCAAAAATTTATTAAAATGACAGCAGTCTTGGAATGATCTTGGACTTTCAAAGATCACGGGATGGTTTTTATGTATAGTCATGACTTCCTCAAGTCAACTTTTAAATATGTTAAGGTCTGCACTTAACAGGAAAGAAATGTAGACTTCTGTTCAACCTAAAAGGATCACATAAGAATTAGGACTTACTTTGCAAACTCACTTTGCAAAATGAATTTGATTCCCCTAGCAGCTCTCAACCAACTGCACTTTCAACTTACATCTCGATGTAAGACGCTTGAAAAATTGTGATGCCTTTTGAGGTCATAATGCAGTGTTGGAAACAGAACTGCATTGTGGAAGAAGCCATGATGTTCAGGCGCTTTCATTCTTAAACCCTCTATTTCTTAATGGTCACTCTATTTAATGATGTTTCTTAAAAGATTTGTGGATGTTTACTGATACCCAACAGGGAAATTGTTGAGGGCTTTTTATTCTCTCCTTTAATTCAAAAATACTTATTTAAAAGGCAGCAGACACACATGATAGCTAAAAGCACCCTGAAGGAGATAAATTTGTGTTGAATGCTACTTGCTTGTCTTTTGTAAGATTCATAAGAGTACATTTCAAACTCTTTACAAGGATATAGTTGAGGTATTGATTATTTTAAAGCCTGGACAAGAAATGGTGATTAGAGTATTGAGAACCCTAAACTAGTGATGGACTATTTCCATGTATCTCTAATATCCAACCAAACCAATACTTCAAGATTTCTTATGTCTCAATGATTTATGCATTATTTATATCATTCTTTTCTGAGTTTTTGTTTGCTCTTTATTAAAATAAAACATAACCATAGATTATTTTCTTATACGGGCACGTATAATATGTTTTGCATGTATAAGAAATAACATACAACAAACATAAACACATCCAAAGATCTTTGATACTTGGCATTAAATGTTATCCCTTACAAATATCTCCCTAAAGGGCCCTTTGTCAGTTTTGAAAAGGGAGGCAAAACAATTTCAAGCAGCTATGTAAATATGTCAAGTAAAAATGAAGTTAATATTTATTTTAGAGGCATTTACCCTATTTAGGTGCACAAACATTTGACCATTTTTAGTCTTCCTTCAAATTGAATGACTTCCAAAGACCACAGAAATATTATTATGGGGAATGTTGTCAGTGGATATGTCTCAAAATGAAAAAGGGTATTGGAAGGGCATTTTAATTCTTGAGCAAATGCAGAGAATCTTTCAAATAATCTAAAGAAGAAGAAAAATCATCCCTGAACGTAAATCAGTTAGGAAAAATTCATTCGAATTCCATCACTGGGTGATACTTTAATGGATCTCAGAGAGAAGCAAAACACAGTAATTAAAGATGAAAAGAAAGGCAAATTAAAGAATGCCAATAATATTAGTGTGGAAATGGGTACCTTGGATGAAGCAAGGCAAGAATTTAAATAAATTATTTTGTAATGGACCCATCTGTCTGCTCTGCAAAACTGCACTATAATCTGGCACAAATTTTTGTATGTTGGGCTGAGAAGAAGCTAAGAAATTGAAATTTTTCTCGTGAGCAGTAGGTAAACACTCTTTGTTCTCATTTGTCTTGAATTACAACTGATCATGATGGCTTGAGCATCTCAGTGAATAATTTTCCAAGTCCAGGCTGCCAAATTCCAAAGGACAACACTTGTGATACATCCACTCATTTGCATCCTTTCATGACTCAAAACCAATCAACTATAGTCGGTTATCCTAATGAGTCGAGAGTCTCAAATTCAATCATTATTACAGGTGATGTATGTAGCCTTACAGAATGGACAAAACATTTGCTTGGTGCAAATAAACTAGCATGTTCTTATGTATTCAGATTTATAGGAATTATCTGCTCTACTAGTGCTTCTCCTTACCACCATTTAGTCAACCACAGTCATAGAGCACCTATATTAGGCTCAGCTGTACCCAAGGCACAAGGGCCACAAAGATGAAAAGACAGGTTTGCCACCCTCAAGAAACTACCTACATAGTGATAAAGATGGACATACAAACACATAATTACAACACAGTATTAACTGGTAGTAAAATAAAGTCAGATATAACAGCCTATAAATACAAGGAGGAGTTGTAAAGAAAGCTCCTCAAAGAGAATGATGTGCTAAATTTGTTTTGGGTCTCTAATATGAAAATAATAATGACAGCAATAGCTGCAATTTATTGAGTGCTTCATACATTTTAGACACAGTGGTAAGCAGCTAGCATGATTAATTTCATTTCATCCTTTTAATGACCCCAGGAGATATTATTATTTTCTTCATTTACATAGGAGGAAACTTGAGCATGGAGAATTTAGGTAAGATTCCCACTGTCACACAGCTAATGAGTGGAGCCAAGGCTTGAGTCAAAATCTGTCAATTGTCAAGCTGCTCTGTTCTTACAATATTTTTAACTTTTTATTTTGATATAATTTTAAAGAAAAACTGCAAGAATAGTATAAAGAATTTCCATATGTCCTAATCTAGGTTCTTCAATTGTTAATACTTTTATCATATTTGCTGTATCAATATTCCTCTCAATAGATAGATAGATAGAAGATGGATACATCTATAATTTTGTAACTACATCTATAATTTTTCTTCTAAATCAATTGAGAGTAAGTTTCCAGCGTGATGCCCCATTATCTCTAAATACTTCAGGGTTTATTTCTAGAAAGACAAGGATATTCTCTCATATGCTTGCACTATAATTACCAAAATCAGAAACTTAACAAAGATTATGTACACACACACACACACACACACACACACACACACACACTTGTATGTATGTATTTTTTTCTTCTAGGAGTCAATAAATCTAGGATCGTGTGTTTCTTTTAGGTGTCATGTCTCTTTGGTCTCCTTTACTCTGAAGGAGTTCCTCAGTTCTTCTCTTTCATGACATTGACATTTTTAAAGAACACAGACCAGTTATTTTGATGCCTATTTTTTCAAATGGGAGCAGTCTGATGTTTCCTCATGATGAGATTCAGCTTGTGCATTTATTGGTAGGAATACCACAGAAGGGAGTTTGTGTACTCCAGAGCCTCATATCAGGAGGCCGTCGTGTCAGTTTGTTTCATTACTGGTAACGTTAACTTTGATCATTTAGTGGAGGTGGTGTCCACCAGGTTTCTCCACTGTAAAGTTACTATTTTTCCTTTTATAATTAGTAAGTGTTTTGTGGAGGGCATAAGTACCCTATTCCCACAGCAAACGTTCACCCACTAGTTTTAGCATAATGACTGTTGACTGAATTAATTATTGGTTATGATATTTACCAAATGATAATTTCCTAATTCCATCATTTCTTCTACATTCATTCATTGGAATTCTACTGTAACAAAGAGCCTTCCCTTCTCCCATTTTTTTCTATATCATTTATTCATATTTGTATGAACTCATGAGTTTGTATTCAGTGAGTTATAATTTGTTACTATCATTATTTACTTTGCTGCTCCAATTGTCCTGAATTTGGGCAGAGTATCCCCTTCAAGCTTATTCCTGTGTTCTACGAACATGTCTCAATCATTCTTTGAGGCTACTTTCTGGCACCACCAAATTTTCCAGGTTCACTTGGACTTTCCCTGCCCCATCCCTGGAATCAACCATTTTTACAAAGTAAGTCTTTGTTCTTCACTGCTTCCCTTTTGTTTGTTTTTGTTTTTGTTTTTGAGACAGAGTCTCACTCTGTCACCCAGGCTGGAGTGCAGTGGTGTGATCTCGGCTCACTGCAACCTCCGCCTCCCAAGTTCACGCAATTCTCTTGCTTCAGTCTCCCAAGTACCTGGGATTACTGGAAAGCGCCACTACGCCCAGCTAATTTTGTATTTTTAGTAGAGATGGGATTTCACCATGTTGGCCAGGCTGGTCTCGAACTACTGACCTCAGGTGATCCGTCTACCTCAGCCTCCCAAAGTGCTGGGATTACAAGCTTAACTGCTTCTCTTTTTGACCACTCACCGGTTTTTGTTTTTATACATGGATAATACAGGTGTTTTAATATCCAGAAATATCTATTAAAGAGTCATTTTCACAACTACTACAATTATAATAAAAGCTGCACCAAGCTAGTTCGGAGTCAGTGTATAAGTCCTCAAGTGTCTTTCAAATCCTCAAATAAAGGATGACTTGAGTCCTAGGAAAGATAAAAGGAAATATGAAGAAAAGGAGAGCAAGAAAAGGAAAAGAAAGATAAAATATATACAAGAAAAGTAATAAAAACAATTTTTTAGTACCTTCTCTGGGTCAGGCACTGAGATAAATACTTTCACATGTAACCTCTCACTATATTCGTGCAACAGCTTCTTGGAATAGAAATTATGATCCTCACTTAATAGATAAGAAAATAGAGGTTCAGATATTTCTATGACTTTACCTAACCTACACAGTAGGTAAGAAAACTAGGAATTGAATCTATCCGTGTCATATTCTAAACCAATCTTCTACCTGGTGCTGCCTTTATACAATTTTAATGCTAATTCATGTCCTATATCCTACTTTTGTAGTCCTATATCCTATTTTTGTAATTGGCCAGCCCTCTACAACTTACATAGTAGCTCTTTATTTACCCATTTCCCAAATACCAGAACACCTTATGCTCAGACAGATGATAAAGACTTTCCTTAGCTCTAAGAACAACCTGTTACAGCATACATCTTTCCCTGAATTAGGATTCACCACCTGCTTTTTAGGTTGGCTTTATTTGCTGAACTGTGAGGCACAGTATTCTAGAAGCACTTGACATACCACAGACAGCCTTTATTCAGCAGGCTATTATTAATGCCTCTTGTAATAAACACTATACCTGGTGTCTCCATTTCTTAAGGGCTATAAATGTTGGGGGAGAAATGCAGTTCACTCATCAGTAGGCAGTTTGAGACCATAAGGAATTTCCATTTCTCTAACAGGGCAAAAATAAAATGTCTGATTATATAGCAAAGCAAGGTGATGGTTATGGTGTTTACTCTGTGCATGAATCTATTACAGATCAAAACCAAGATGCATCCACAGATACGTACAAGTAAGTTAAAGCAGTCAGGATTCAGGCAGGCTAATGTGAACCTTATGGTAAAATATGAAGAAATACTCCCCAGTAGAGCAACTGGGAATAGATAATAGCTAATATTTGCACATTTTAAAAAGCCTATTCATGTACATTTGCATCTCACGTAACCCTCTGAAGGAGAATGGATGCATCATTTCATCTTCATTTTACAAGGGGAAATATTGGGATTCAGAGAAATGAGGTAACTTCCCCAGGATCTCACAGCGAATCAACTGGCAGTTGATACTCAAACTCTGCCTAGTGCTCTTTATACTACACTATGATTAAACTTCTTCCAATTAGATTTTTGCTAGAACCTCACTAGGCTTAATCAAATCAATGTGAGCAGATGGAAAGTAAAGGAAATCCATTCCCACTTTATTCCTTGAAGCCTCTTAATAAAGTATAGAAGAAGCAACATGGGGCTCTTTCTTCTATCCTTTTAGTCAAAATTATGTTTTGTCCTTTAGTAGGTCACGATACGATATATGAAATATATTTTGACCAAATTAATCCTACTCTGTGTCAATTAGAAACAAGATGCATTCTTGCAATTTTACCATTTATTATTTTTAAAAATTTTTTTGAGTTTTCTGGTATATAGTAGGTGTATATATTTGTGGTATACCTTAGATGTTTTGATACAGGCATGCAATGTGTAATGATCACATCATGGAGAATGGGGTATCTATCCCCTCAAGCATTTATTCTTTGTGTTACAAACAATCCAATTATACTGTTCTAGTTATTTTAAAATGTACAATTAAATTATTGACTGTAGTCACCCTGTTGTGCTATCAAATGGTAGATTTTATATATTCTTTCTAATTATTTTTATAACCATTAACCATCCCCACCTCCCCCCAACCCTCAACCCCCGACTAGAGGTTTCCCAGCCTCTGATAACCATCCTTCCACTCCATGGGTTCACTTATTTTGATGTTTGGATACCACAAATAAGTGAGAACATGTGGTGTTTGTCTTTCTCTGCCTGACTTATTTCACTTAACATAATGACCTCCAGTTCCATCCATGTTTTTGCAAATGACATCTATCATTTATTATTAAAACAAATCCATAGTGACAGATATATTGTTACTCCTATTTTTTTAGATAAGAGTCCTGAAGCTCAGATGACACAGCTGATAATCAGGGAAGCCAGGACAGAATCTCATTGTTTTGAACACCAAAACCCATTCCCTTGAAAACTTGGCTATACTACACTATTAGAATGTTGCAGATACTGTGGTAGGTATGAGTCTACCATTGATCCCCAATCCTTTCTCACGAAGGAAGTCAGGGAATTACCTCCAACCAGGAGGGCCTGGTCTCTTTTTCCATCATTCATTTGGATGTGCTGCCGTGGTCCCTCTCTCCTATCTTCTGCAGACTTCTGAGTGCAATTAAAACATGAATTTTCCTTTTGCGGGAACCTGTTAGTTCTCAACATTTAGTCCATATAAGTATCACCTGGAGGACTTGTAAATACACTAAATTTTGGGCCTTATTCCCCAGAGATTCTGATTTAATAGGTCTTGAAGGAAGGATGGAGCAGGTCTTGAGACAATGCTTTTCTTTCTTTTGTTTATTTTCAAACCAAGTTAGTTCTGTCTCATTGTTGAAAATTTATTCTTTTTTATTTTAAATTCAGGAGTACCTGTGCATGTTTGTTACATGGGTATATTAGGTGATGATGCTGATTTGGGCTTCTAATTATCCTGTCACCCAATTAGTGAACATTGTATTTGTTAAGAAGTTTTTCAACCCCCTGCCCTCAATCACTTTTGGAATCTGTAGTGTTTATTCCCATATTTGTGTCTGTGTGTACCCAGTGTTTAAGTCCCACCTATAAGTGAGAATAAGCGGTATTTGGCTTTCTGTTCCTGCATTAGTTCACTTAGGGTAATAGCCTCCGGCTTCATCCATGTTGCTGCAAAGAATATTATTCCATTCTTTTTATGGCTATGTAGTATTCCAACTTATATACATACCACAGTTTCCTTTTCCAGTCCACTGTTGATGGGTACTTGGGTTGATTCCATGTCTTTGCTATTGTGAATAGCAATGCAATAAACATATGAGTGCAAGTGTCTTTTTCGTAGAACAGTTTATTTTCCTTTGGGTATATACCCAGTAATGGGATTGCTGGGACAAATGGTAGTTCTATTTTTAGTTATTTGAAAAATTTCCATACTGTTGTCCATAGAGGCTGCACTAATTTGCATTCCCATCAATAGTGTATAAGCATTCCCTCTTCTCCGCAACCTCACCAACATCCATTATTTTTTGACTTTTTAATAGCCATTCTGACTGGTGTGAGATGGTATCTCATTGTGGTTTTGATTTGCATTTCTCTGATGATTAGTGACGTTGAACATTTTTCATGTTTGTTGTCTGCTTGTATGTCTTCTTTTGAGAACTGTCTGTTCATATTCTTTGCTTACTTTTTAATGGGGTTATTTGTTTCTTTATTGTCAATTTGTTCAAGTTCCTTATAGATTCTGGATACTAGTCCTTTGTCAGATGCATAGTTTGCAAATATTTTCTCCCATTCCGTAGGTTGTCTGCTTACTCTGTTGATAGTTTCTTTTGCTGGGCAGAAGCTCTTTAGTTTAATTAGGGTCCAATGATCAATTTTTGTTTCTGTTGCATTTGATTTTCATAACTTGGTCATAAATTACTTGTCCAGGCAAAGAGATAGTGCTTTCTAACAGATTCTCAGATGATATTTATATTACAAGTCCAGAAACCACATTTTGCAATCCACTGCTTTAGATTGGGAGGAAAACAGAAAGTCAATTTACCTCATTCCCTATCTCATAGTACTCCTGTTGGGAACTGAAATCGTTTGACAATTTTTTTTTTTTTTTTTTTTTGAGACAGAGTCTTGCTCTTTCGCCCATGCTAAAGTGCAGTGGTGCGATTTCGGCTCACTGCAACCTCTGCCTCCCGGGTTCAAGCGATTCTTCTGCCTCAGCCTCCCAACTACAGGCACAGGCTACCACGCCCAGCTTATTTTTGTATTTTTAGTATAGATGGGGTTTCATCATGTTGGCCAGGCTGGTCTTGAACTCCTAACCTCAGGTGATATGCCCACCTGGGCCTCCCAAAGTGCTGGGATTACAGGCGTGAGCCACGGCACCCAGCCTGTCAGACAATTTTTTAAAAAATCATCCATCATATCTCAGCAAATCTTTAGGCACTGTGTATAAAAAGATAAGCTATTACCCATGATTTCAAGGAGGTCATAACTTGATAGGAGACAGGCATGTAAACAAATAAATGCAATAGAGTATGACAAGGCCTATGATGGGGTAAAACAAGATATAATCAGAGGACAAAGAAGTGGTGACTTCTCTCCTTAGAGGTTACATAAAGGTACGTAAACAGAAGGTAACAGTTAAAAAAGAGTCTTCAATATAGGTACAAGAGGTACATTCTAGGTGATCGGAAGTATGTTCAAAGTCGCAGAAATATAGTATTTGGGGAGTTAGAGGGAATTGCTAGGTTTTTTTGTATGGTTTCAATGCTGAATATGCTGGTTAACAGCAAGAGAGATATTAAAGGAATATGATTGAACAAACAGTGAGATTGGGTCTTGTGTGTAATCTAACATACCCTTTTCCTAGGGTTGGGAAAGTCATGTTAGTGTTTCTACCAGTGGAGAGCATTATAAGACTTGAGCTTTAGAAATATCACTGTGGAAAGTGGTTGGGAAGATGAAAGAACATGGTGACAAGGAGCACAAAGACTCTTGAACAAAAAGAGTGAGACTGTGGACTGGGATAACAAATATTTTAATACTAGGTCTATCTCTGCCTAATTTGGAAATGCCTGTACACATTGTATTGTAATTATTTCTTTATATGTCTCTCTTACACAGTAGACTGTAACTCCTTTGACATCTATTATCAGTACCCGTGATAGGGCCTGGCTTTAGTAAGAATTGAAGAAATGTGGACTGAATGAATAAATAAATTAATGAAAACCTGTATACAATTTATTTTCCTTTGGACTTCAATCTCATTCTATTTAAAATGAGGAGAATTCATTTTATTCTCCCCAGCATGTAACAAATGAATGAATGAATATTAATAAAGTGATATGTGATTATTAAGGAAGCAAGTCGAAATGAGTAGCATTCTGGTGATGGGATTTATCACACAAATGATAACCAGTTGAACCTTCATTTATTTGAATAAAATTTCTGAAATTATCTCCAAATTGCTTTGGTATAGACAGCTGGACTAAATTAAAAGTGTTATTACAGAAGTCTTCAAATGTCCATTAATTCTTCTGTGCAAGTAGGTTAATTTGCAGAAGATTTACCTATTCCTATATGAAACCAAGGCACTGCTGGTTCTGTCAGATAATTTTCTCAATTACATTTCTAGGCAATTAAATAAATTGCAGAAAATACGCTTTATTTCTTCAGGAATCTCCCATTCTGAAGGGAGTGAGATCGTCACCCATAAGAGACTATGTGTCTTGGTCTAAAAGGAAATTTTAAATAACTTTAAAAACAACTGATTTTAATCTTATGTGCTTACTTTCCTGATCAATTCTTTTCCTAACACCATGGTGTTTTCAAAACCAAGACATTTTCATGCTTCCGCGGTTTTACTTCTTCCTCCTATTGACAATGAAAAAGTTCAAGGATGCAAATTCTAAATAACAAAAAGAAATAATAACATGAGAATTTGGCCAGGCATGGTGACTCATGCCTGTAATTCAGCACTTTGGGAGGCCGAGGGAGGCAGATCACTTGAGGTCAGGAGTTCAAGACCAGCCTCTCCAACATGGTGAAACCCCTGTCTCTACTAAAAGATGTTGATATAATACTATACTATCAATTTGTGTGATTAACCATATTAAGAGTTAAAATAAGAGAACATAAATGTCTTGACACGGTAAAAGTTGATAAAATTGAATTCTGTGTTACAAAATAAAACATTGCAATCCTTGAATAAGTCAAAACTGGTCACAATACCAAGCTCTTTGTGCCCTTGGTAGCTAGTCACCATAAATTTCCATCCCTTGGTGACCTCAGACAGCAGAAAGAACAGCAAGCACCACTTCAGTGTGCTTTCACCCAGGCACAGAAAGATCCTGTCCTTCCAATTTTTTAAAGAGCTGTGGCGGGGCTCTAATGACCACTCCATACCTATCCACAAGAGAAGTTCTAGGTGGTTTGAGGATACTAAAAGGGGAGATACTGGGCAAGTCTGGCTCACAGAAAGAATTTGTATCCACATAAGGAGGGTACAGCATGAGAATGTTAACAGGGTAACTGTCCACGTTATTCACCACAGCATAGGGCTAATACCGGAGGCTAAAGCAGCGAAGAAATTCTTGAACACAAAGCCAAATCTCAAGAAGTTAGAAAAGAGAAAGGCAAATATAAGAACTTAATGAGAAAATGCATAAAGGTAATCTTCTATGCGACCGTGGTTAAACTGTGTATTTTTAGCCGATTGTGTGTTCCTTTGGAGATTGGCAATAATATTTCTCTGGAGTGTTTCATTTACTCTCCCATTTGATAAAATGCAGAGAAAAGCTTGGGGTTATCTGGAATATGACAAAGAGGTCATCATATTTCTTTTTTTATTCTGTATTTTAAAATATTTTCCAGATTTTATTATCTTTCCAGATTTTATAAGTAATCATATGCCAGAGTCCAAATTACTACAATGAAATTTAGAATGCTTTGTATCATATTTTTAAAAATTCGATATATTAACTGATACTGTATTGAATTTATATTGATTCCTAAATACTTAAAATTGTTATAGTATCAAAACTAGCTATTTAAGATAAAATCCATTTATAATTTTTTATAATTAGTCCTTCAGTGGAATTTTAATTTTTCTTCCATCAGTTGCATATGTATATTATATATTTTATGTATAACAGATGACATATATGATAACCATATATAGAACATACATGTAACAAACATACCTATATACATTATAGGTATTTTTCTCAATTTGCTGTTACTATAAATGGGATTTTCTTCCCCATTATGTACTCTAATTTGTTAATGTTTACGTACAGGAAAGTTAATACATTTTGTATTGAATTTTATACTTAGCCTCTTTATAATATTCCTTCCTCGATCTAACAGTTTTACAAATACAAAAGAATGCTACCTGGAGTGATTGTTTTACTTCTTCCTTTCCCATATGTATGCTTCTAATTTCTTCCTCTTATTTAATTACATTGGTGAATACTTTCAGAGCAACAGTTTGAAACATTGATGATGACTGGATCATTGTCTTATTTCTGATTTAATGTAACGTCTTCTAGTGCTTACTCTTGTGTTAGAGATACTTTTTTCATCATGCCAGGGAAGATTCCATGAACTCACATTATATTATTATTTTTAGCTTGTTGTGTTGGTTTTATTTAAAAACGTATGTTGAAATTTGTCAGACAGTTCAAGTAATTATTGATACCGTAATAGATTTTATATGTGATGTGCAATATGGTAATTGTATTAGCCTGCTTAAATATCCCTGCATTTCATGCGTAGTGTGTTAATTTTTAATACACATTTTAATGATGTTTTGTATGTACATAAATGTGTATAAAAATATATTTGGGCGATTTCATTTCTTCATGAAACATCTTTTAAATATTTTCGGGATTCCTTTTTTTTAAATCTCTTAGAAAACAAATTCTGCCAAATCATCTGTTCTTCATCCACTTGAATAGCCTTGATAAACTTCTTAATTTCTTCCATGCGTATTGGTCTTGCCTGGTTCACAACTTCTGTGAATTAAATTTTAGTGATTTATATTTTCTTTTTTTTGTTTTGTTTTTTTCAATTCTAAAAGTTGCACTGTCTTTTTTTTATCTAAGTTCTAGGGTACATGTGCACAACGTGCAGGTTTGTTACATATGTATACATGCGCCATGTTGGTGTGCTGCACCCATTAACTTCTCATTTACATTAGGTGTATCTCCTAATGCTACCCCTCCACCCTCCCCCCACCCCACAACAGTCCCTAGTGTGTGATGTTCCCCTTCCTGTGTCCATGTGTTCTCATTGTTCAATTCCCATCCATGAGTGAGAACATGTGGTGTTTGGTTTTTTGTCCTCGCGATAGTTTGCTGAGAATGATGGTTTCCAGCTTCATGCATGTCCCTACAAAGGACATGAACTCATCCTTTTTTATGGCTGCATAGTATCCCATGGTGTATACGTGCCATATTTTTTTAATCCAGTCCATCATTGTTGGACATTTGGGTTGGTTCCAAGTCTTTGCTGTTGTGAATAGTGCCGCAATAAACATACGTGTGCATGTGTCTTTATAGCAGCATGATTTATAATCCTTTGGGTATATGCCCAGTAATAGGATGGCTGGGTCAAATGGTATTTCTAGTTCTAGATCCCTGAGGAATCGCCACACTGAGTTCCACAATGGTTGAACTAGTTTACAGTCCCACCAACAGTGTAAAAGTGTTCCTATTTCTCCACATCCTCTCCAGCACCTGTTGTTTCCTGACTTTTTGAATGATCGCCATTCTAACTGGTGTGAGATGGTATCTCATTGTGGTTTTGATTTGCATTTCTCTGATGGCCAGTGATGATGAGCATTTTTTCATGTGTCTTTTGGCTGCATAAATGTCTTCTTTTGAGAAGTGTCTTTTCATATCCTTTGCCCACTTTTTGATGGGGTTGTTTGTTTTTTTCTTGTAAATTTGTTTGAGTTCATTGCAGATTCTGGATATTAGCCATTTGTCAGATGAATAGGTTGCGAAAATTTTCTCCCATTTTGTAGGTTACCTGTTCAATCTGATGGTAGTTTCTTTTGCTGTGCAGAAAGTCTTTAGTTTAATTAGATCCGATTCGTCAATTTTGACTTTTGTTGCCATTGCTTTTGGTGTTTTAGACATGAAATCCTTGCCCATGCCTATGTCCTGAATGGTATTGCCTAGGGTAATACATGGTATCTTCTAGGGTTTTTATGGTTTCAGGTCTAACATTCAAGTCTTTAATCCATCTTGAATTAATTTTTGTATAAGGTGTAAGGAAGGGATCCAGTTTCAGCTTTCTACATATGGCTAGCCAGTTTTCCTAGCACCATTTATTAAATAGGGAAACCTTTCCCCATTTCTTGTTTTTGTCAAGTTTGTCAAAGATCACATAGTTGTAGATATGCAGCATTATTTCTGAGGACTCTGTTCTGTTCCATTGGTCTATATCTCTGTTTTGGTACCAGTACCATGCTGTTTTGGTTACTGTAGCCTTGTAGTATAGTTTGAAGTCAGGTAGCATGATGCCTCCAGCTTTGTTCTTTTGGCTTAGGATTGACTTGGCAATGTGGGCTCTTTTTTGGTTCCATATGAACTTTAAAGTAGTTTTTTCCAATTCTGTGAAGAAAGTCATTGGTAGCTTGATGGGGATGGCATTGAATCTATAAATTACCTTGGGCAGTATGGCCATTTTCACGATATTGATTCTTCCTACCCATGAGCATGGAATGTTCTTCCATTTGTTTGTATCCTCTTTTATTTCATTGAGCAGTGGTTTGTAGTTCTCCTTGAAGAGGTCCTTCACATCCCTTGTAAGTTGGATTCCTAGGTATTTTATTCTCTTTGAAGCAATTGTGAATGGGAGTTCACTCATGATTTGGCTTTCTGTTTGTCTGTTATTGGTGTATAAGAATGCTTGTGATTTTTGCACATTGATTTTGTATCCTGAGACTTTTCTGAAGTTGCCTATCAGCTTAAGGGGATTTTGGGCTGAGACGATGGGGTTTTCTAGATATACAATCATGTCATCTGCAAACAGGGACAATTTGTCTTCCTCTTTTCCTAATTGAATACCCTTTATTTCTTTCTCCTGCCTGATTGCCCTGGCCAGAACTTCCAACACTATGTTGAATAGGAGTGGTGAGAGAGGGCATCCCTGTCTTGTGCCAGTTTTCAAAGGGAATGCTTCCAGTTTTTGCCCATTCAGTATGATATTGGCTGTGGGTTTGTCATAGATAGCTCTTATTATTTTGAGATACGTCCCATCACTTCCTAATTTATTGAGAGTTTTTAGCATGAAGGGTTGTTGAATTTTGTCAAAGGCCTTTTCTGCATCTATTGAGATAATCATGTGGTTTTTGTCTTTGGTTCTGTTTATATGCTGGATTACGTTTATTGATTTGTGTATGTTGAACCAGCCTTGCATCCCAGGGATGAAGCCCACTTGATCACGGTGGATAAATTTTTTGATGTGCTGCTGGATTCGGTTTGCCAGTATTTTACTGAGGATTTTTGCATCGATGTTCATCAGGGATATTGGTCTAAAATTCTCTTTTTTGGTTGTGTCTCTGCCAGGCTTTGGTATCAGGATGATGCTGGCCTCATAAAATGAGTTAGGGAGGATTCCCTCTTTTTCTATTGATTGGAATAGTTTCAGAAGGAATGGTACCAGTTCCTCCTTGTACCTCTGGTAGAATTGGGCTGTGAATCCATCTGGTCCTAGACTTTTTTTTGTTGGTAGGCTATTAATTATTGCCTCAATTTCAGAGCCTGTTATTGGTCTATTCAGAGATTCAACTTCTTCCTGGTTTAGTCTTGGGAGGGTGTATGTGTCGAGGAATTTATCCATTTCTTCTAGATTTTCTAGTTTATTTGCGTAGAGGTGTTTATAGTATTCTCTGATGGTAGTTTGTATTTCTACGGTATCGGTGGTGATATCCCCTTTATCATATTTTATTGCGTCTATTTTATTCTTCTCTCTTTTCTTCTTTATTGGTCTTGCTAGCAGTCTATCAGTTTTGTTGATTTTTTCATAAAACCAGCTCCTGGATTCATTGATTTTTTTGAAGGGTTTTTGTGTCTCATCTCCTTCAATTCTGCTCTGATCTTAGTTATTTCTTGCCTTCTGCTAGCTTTTGAATGTGTTTGCTCTTGCTTCTCTAGTTCTTTTAATTGTGATGTTAGGGTGTCAATTTTAGATCTTTCCTGCTTTCTCTTTTGGGCATTTAGTGCTATAAATTTCCCTCTACACACTGCTTTGATTGTGTCCCAGAGATTCTGGAATGTTGTGTCTTTGTTCTCATTGGTTTCAAAGAACATCTTTATTTCTGCCTTCATTTCGTTATGTACCCAGTAGTCATTCAGGAGCAGGTTGTTGAGTTTCCATGTAGTTGAGTGGTTTTGAGTGAGTGTCTTAATCCTGAGTTCTAGTTTGATTGCACTGTGATCTGAGAGACAGTTTGTTATAATTTCTGTTCTTTTACATTAGCTGAGGAGTGCTTTACTTCCAACTATGTGGCCAATTTTGGAATAAGTGTGATGTGGTGCTGAGAAGAATGTATATTCTGTTGATGTGGAGTGGAGAGTTCTGTAGATGTCTATTAGGTCTGCTTGGTGCAGAGCTGAGTTCAATTCCTGGATATCCTTGTTAACTTTCTGTCTCATTGATCTGTCTAATGTTGACAGTGGGGTGTTAAAGTCTCCCATTATTACTGTGTGGGAGTCTAAGTCCCTTTGTAGGTCTTTAAGCACTTGCTTTATGAATCTGGGTGCTCTTGTATTGAGTGCATATATATTTAGGATAGTTAGCTCTTCTTGTTGAATTGATCCCTTTACCATTATGTAATGGCCTTCTTTGTCTCTTTTGATCTTTGTTGGTTTAAAGTCTGTTTTATCAGAGACTAGGATTGCAACCCCTGCCTTTTTTTGTTTTCCATTTGCTTGGTAGATCTTCCTCCATCCCTTTATTTTGAGCCTTTGTGTGTCTCTGCATGTGAGATGGGTTTCCTGAATACAGCACACTGATGGGTCTTGACTCTTTATCCAATTTGCCAGTCTGTGTCTTTTAATTGGGGCATTTAGCCCATTTACATTTAAGGTTAATATTGTTATGTGTGAATTTGGTCCTGTCATTAAGATGTTAGCTGGTTATTTTGCTCGTTAGTTGATGCAGGTTCTTCCTAACCTCCATGTTCTTTACAGTTTGGCATGTTTTTGCAGTGGCTGGTACTGTTTGTTTCTTTCCATGTTTAGTGCTTCCTTCAGGAGCTCTTTTAGGGCAGGCCTGGTGGTAACAAAATCTCTCAGCATTTGCTGGTGTGTAAAGGATTTTATTTCTCCTTCACTTATGAAGCTTAGTGTGGCTGGGTATGAAATTCTGGGTGGAAACTTCTTTTCTTTAAGAATGTTGAATATTGGCCCCCACTCTCTTCTGGCTTGTAGAGTTTCTCCTGAGAGATCCGCTGTTAGTCTCATGGGCTTCCCTTTGTGGGTAACCCGACCTTTCTCTCTGGCTGCCCTTAACCTTTTTTCCTTGGTTTCAACTTTGGTGACTCTGACAATTATGTGTCTTGGAGTTGCTCTTCTCGAGGAGTATCTTTGTGGCATTTATCTGTATTTCCTGAATTTGAATGTTGGCCTGCCTTGCTAGGTTGGGGAAGTTCTCCTGGATAATATCCTTCAGAGTGTTTTCCAACTTGGTTCCATTCTTCCCGTCACTTTCAGGTACACCAGTTAGACGTAGATTTGGTCTTTTCACATAGTCCCATATTTTTTGGAGGCTTTGTTCGTTTCTTTTTATTCTTTTTTCTCTATACTTCTCTTCTCACTTCATTTCATTCATTTGATCTTCCATCACTGATACCCTTTCTTCCAGTTGATCGAATCAGCTACTGAGGCTTGTGCATGTGTGACATAGTTCTCATACCGTGGTTTTCAGCTCTATCAGGTCCTTTAAGGACTTCTCTGCATTGGTTATTCTAGTTAGCCATTTGTCTAATTTTTTTCTAAGGTTTTTTAACTTCTTTGCCATGGGTTCGAACTTCCTCCTTTAGCTTGGAGTAGTTTGATCATCTGAAGCCTTCTTCTCTCAACTCATCAAAGTCATTCTCCATCCAACTTTGTTCCGTTGCTGGTGAGGAGCTGCGTTCCCTTGGAGGAGGAGAGGTGCTCTGATTTTTTAGAGTTTCCAGTTTTTCTGCTCTGTTTTTTCCCCATCTTTGTTGTTTTATCTACCTTTTGTCTTTGATGATGGGACGTACAGATGGGGTTTTGGTGTGGATGTCCTTTCTGTTTGTTAGTTTTCCTTCTAACAGTCAGGACCCTCAGCTGCAGGTCTGTTGGAGTCTGCTGGAGGTCCGCTCCAGACCCTGTTTACCTGGGTATCAGCAGCGAGGCTACAGAACAGCGGTTATTGGTGAACAGCAAATGTTGCTGCCTTATCGTTCCTCTGGAAGTTTTTTCTCAGAGGAGTACCCGGCCATGTGAGGTGTCAGTCTGCCCCTACTGGGGGGTGCCTCCTAGTTAGGCTACTCAAGGGTCAGAGACCCACTTCAGGAGGTAGTCTGTCCGTTCTCAGATCTCGAGCTGCGAGCTGGGAGAACCACTACTCTCTTCAAAGCTGTCAGACAGGGACATTTAAGTCTGTAGAGGTTTCTGCTGCCTTTTGTTTGTCTGTGTCCTGCCCCCAGAGGTGGAGCCTACAGAGGCAGGCAGGCCTCCTTGAGCTGCGGTGGGCTCCACCCAGTTTGAGCTTCCTGGCTGCTTTGTTTACCTACTCAAGCCTTGGCAATGGCGGGCGCCCCTCCCCCAGCCTCGCTACCGCCTTGCAGTTTGATCTCAGACTGCTGTGCTAGCAATGAGCAAGGCTCCATGGGCATAGGACACTCGGAGCCAGGTGCGGCATATAATCTCCTGGTGTGCCGTTTGCTAAGACCGTTGGAAAAGCGCAGTATTAGGGTGGGAGTGACCCGATTTTCCAGGTGCTGTTTGTCACCCCTCTCTTTCACTAGGAAAGGGAATTCCCTGACCCTTGGTGCTTCCTGGGTGAGGTGATGCCTCTCTCTGCTTCGGCTCACGCTCGGTGCGCTGCACCCACTGTCCTGTACCCACTATCGGACACTCCCCAGTGAGATGAACCTGGTACCTCAGTTGGAAATGTAGAAATCACCTGTCTTCCGTGTCGCTCAGCTGGGAGCTGTAGACTGGAGCTGTTCCTGTTCACCCATCTTGGCTCCGCCTATGTTTTCTTACAATCATCAGTTTTATCTAAGTTCTTTAATTTATTTTAATGGAGGTTGGCAAAATGCTGTAATTCTTTTTATTTTTCTCTAATTCTATTTCCTCATTATATCTTCTTTGTTTACATTCTCTTCTTTCTTCAATTAGGCTATAGAGTAATTGATCTAATAAAGCTTATTGAGAGTCAACTTTATATTTTATTCATTCCTTCTGTGCTTTTCTGTTTCATTCATTTATATTTTCACATCCTTTCTGTTTTCTTCAGACTTATTTTATTGTTTGCTTCCTAGCTTCATGAGTTGGAGGCTTGTTTAATTTACTTAAATTTTATCCTCTTTATTAAAGTAAGTACTTAAGGCAATAGGTGCTATCCTGACTTAATTTTAGATATACCTCATATATTTTGACAAAAAATTTTCCCTTGCAGGGCACAGTGGCTCACGCCTGTAATCCCAGAACTTTGGGAGGCCGAGGTGGGTGGATCACGAGGCCAGGAGATCGAGACCATCCTGACTAACAGGGTGAAACCCCATCTGTACTAAAAATACAAAATATTAGCTGGGCGTGGTGGCAGGCGCCTGTAGTCCCAGCTACTCAGGAGGCTGAGGCAGGAGAATGGCTTGAACCCGGAAGGCAGAGCTTGCAGTGAGCCGAGATTGCACCACTGCACTCCAGCTTGGGCAACAGAGTGAGACTCTGTATCAAAAAAAAAAAATTCCTTTATTGTTATTGACTAAGGGTGTGACATTTTACCTTTGATTTATTCTTTAAACCAAAAGTTAAGTGAGAGTTTAAAATTTTCCAGCTGGAGACTTAAGAAAACATACAATAATCGAAATGAAACAATGCAACAACAAAAACAGAGGGATGGGATTTTTTTTTTAATTTTACTGTAAGTTCCAGGATACAAGTGTAGAACGTGTAGGTTTGTTACATATGTATATGTGTGCTGTGGTAGTTTCTGCACCTATCAACCCATCTTCTAGGTTTTAAGCCCCACATGCATTAACAGTTTGTCCTAATGCTCTCCCTCCCCTCACTGTCCTCCCCCGCCCCCGACTGGCCCCACTGTGTGTTATCCTCCCTGTGTCCATGTGTTCTCATTGTTCAGCTCCCATTTATAAGTGAGAACATGGGATGTTTGGTTTTCTGTTCCTGTGTTAGTTTGCTGAGGATGATGGCTTCCAGCTTTATTCATGTCCCTCCAAAGGACATGATCTCATTCCTTTTCATGGCTGCATAGTATTCCATGGTATATATGTACCACATTTTCTTTATCCAGTCTGTCACTGATGGGCATTTGGGTTGGTTCCAAGTCTTTGCTATTGGAAATAGTGCTGCAGTCAACATACATGTGTGCATGTGTCTTTATAGTAGCATGTGCCTTTATAGTAGAATGATTTATAATCCTTTGGGTATATACCCAGTAATGGGATTGCTGGGTTAAATCGTATTTCTGGTTCTAGATCCTTGAGGAATCACCACACTGTCTTCCACAATGGTTGAAGTAATTTATATTCCGACCAACAGTGTAAAAGCGTTCCTCTTTCTTCACAGCCTCGCCAGCATCTGTTGTTTCTTGAATTTTTAATAATCGCCATTCTGACTGGCGTGAGATGGTATCTCATTGTGGTTTTGATTTGCGTTTCTCTAATGATCAGCGATGTTGAGCTTTTTTTCATATATTTTTTGGCCGCATAAATGTCTTCCTTTGAAAGTTTCTGTTCATATCCTTTGCCCACTTTTTGATGGGGTTGTTTTTTTTTTTTCTTGTAAGTTTGTTTAAGTTCCTTGTGGATTCTGGATGTTAGATGTTTGTCCGGTGAGTAGATTGCAAAAATTTTCTCCCATTCTGTAGGTGGCCTGTTCACTCTGATGATAATTTCTTTTGCTTTGCAGAAGTTCTTTAATTAGATCCCATTTGTCAATTTTGTCTTTTGTTGCAATTGCTTTGGGCATTTTTGTCATGAAGTCTTTGCCCATGCCTATGTCCTGAATGGTATTGCCTAGGTTTTCTTCTAGGGTATTTATGGTTTTGGGTTTTACATGTAAGTCTTTAGTCCATCTTAATTTTTGTATAAGGTGTAAGGAAGGGGTCCAGTTTCAGTTTTCTGCATATGGCTCGCCAGTTTTCTCAGCACCATTTATTAAATGGGGAATCCTTCCTCCATTGCTTGTTTTTGTCTGGTTTGTCGAAGATCAGATGGTTGTAGATGTGTGGTGTTATTTCTGAGGTTTCTATTCTGTTCCATTGGTCTATATGTCTGTTTTGGTACCAGTACCATGCTGTATTGTATACTGTAGCCTTGTAGTATAGTTTGAAGTCAGGTAGCATGATCCCTCCAGCTTTGTTCTTTTTGTTTAGGATTGTGTTGGCTATACAGGCTCTTTTTTGGTTCCATATGAAATTTATAGTGTTTTTCTCCAATTCTGTGAAGAATGTCAATGGTAGTTTGATGGGAATAGCATTGAATCTATAAGTTACTTTGGGCAGTATGGCCATTTTAATGATATTGATTCCTCCTATCCATGAGGATGGAATGTTTTTTCTTTTGTTTGTGTCCTCTTTTATTTCCTTGAGCAGTGGTTTGTAGTTCTCCTTGAAGAGGTCCTTCACATCCACTGAGGGATTCTTATGCATTCAGCCTGTCAGCCTAAAATCTTTAGCATTGGCCAAGTGGTGCAGCTTTCCCTGGAGTCCTGTACTCTCTAGGATTCTTTGGTTCCAGAAATTGATCATCTATATTCATGTTTGTGTCACACATGGCTTGAGTCATTCAGAAACATGGGGTCACTCCTTCTACCTCATTCCATCACTAGAAAGTCACATTTCTTTAGTGAAAGAAGAAAAGCTGATTCAAGAATACTTTTGTTGAGTTTCCCCAAGGCCTCTGATAGTCTTCTTATCAAGACCACAATACATTTTCATGGGTTTGTACAGCAGAGTGGCATAGGGAGGGATGTATGAGGTTAAGAAAGAGTAACAGCTCAAACATCTCATTCTCTTGCCAATACTCTAAAATTCTCTTGCCTTCATTCCAGCGTTATTATGAGCAGTGGATGAAATGACAAGAGCTGTAAAAAGCCCCTATTGTGACTTCCTTGATTCTCCTCTTCGACTCTGTTTGACTCTCCCACTGACTTCCTAGGGAAGATGTCAGGAGTTGGGTTCTGGGATTAAAATTAGATTGGGTGGGGAGTTTTAGCCAAAGTGTCTGGGAATAGGAAATCCTGGAAGTTAAGGGGAGATAAAGTTGTTCAGAAAACAGAAAGACTTAAGGAAATTAAGATCAACTGTTAAATCCACATTTCAAAGCAAGGCTTTGAGGAACAAAATAGATAAAGGAGAGCAATAAAGCAGTATTTCCTGAACAATTGACAGAAAATTGTCCTGGATTCCCCTTCTTGAACATCATTTTTAAAATTTTTTTAAATTTTATTTATTTATCTATTTATTTATTTATTTAGGCTTCTGGCTTCATGGTGCCAGGGAGGATTTATTCTGAAGATGATTATTAACTGAAGCAAATTGTTCTATAAGATTCAAATGAAATTAATTGCCTCCAATTCCAGCTCACATATTTTAGGAGACCTTCAGTCAATCTCAGATTTTCTAGGGATCCTTGGAAAGTACCATATTTTGTTTCTCAGGGACTCTGGCTTTCAAAAATTTTTTATTGCTATTTAAGGATTGTCTTTATTTTATACATATAGACTCTGTTCTGTATAACATCTCCCCAAAGGTGATATATAGCCCTTCTCCTTAATTTACCTCAAAACCTCTCACCCAGGGCTTTTGTATATATGGGAAGCTTTGTGGAGTGTTGGGTTGAAGAATTTTACATCACTTTGTTGTTCACCTTGTACGTCGTAGAGCAGCACTATCCAATACAATAGCTACTAGCTACCTATAGCTGTTGAACACTTGATATGGCTGGTGTGTGACTGAGGAACCAAATTTTAAATTTAAATTGATTTGAATTCAAATACCCAGTGTAGCAAGAGAATACCATATTAAACCATGGAGGTCTAGGGTCTTTTATTCATCTTTTCTCAGCATTTGTCCTCTTTATCTCCTCCCCCTAAAACTCAGTTCCTCTCTTTGTTATGCAAAAAACCTTGTTTTCCATCTATTATATTTAACTTGGGATCTACTTTTGCACTTCTAAAACTCATAAATATGTTCTCGTAAATGGTGGTCCATCCACCCCCAGATCCTACCTATAATAAGCAGAGAACTAGCCAAAGATTTGAATTGTTTTCCTGAGCTTGTCTCTCCCTCATCATATCTGAAAGCAAATACGTCCAGTGTAGGAACTGTCTACCAATTTATGTGAGTTAATAGCTCCCCTCTACTTAGCAGAAAGGGCTACTCGGTTTTGGTTTTACGTAGTCAGTTCTCTTCTCCATTACACCCCTTACCTTTGTGTGCGTTAGTGTAATACATAGGTAAAATACTACTACAGCCTGCTTCTGTTTAAACATTATAATACTCTTAATCCTGACCTACAAGATTTGAAATAAACCTGAATTCAATTTATGAGAGAGCTTAAATTTGGAAAACATTGTCACTGGCTTATATGGATAAAGCCATAATACAGTGTTGTCATTAACCATCCATAGACAGTAATGAATACCCCAAAACACATGAGTAGGCTAATTATCACTATATTCTCTGGAATCAATTAATAAGCATTCTCAGTAGACTGATAAAAATTAATGCAGATTTTCCACACAGTCATGAAGAAATATATATGAGTATTTCTGAGACAGAACAGTTTCATTCAGGTAGCCAAAACTATACCAGAGAACTGAACAAAGATTTATTTCAGATTTCAACTAAAACTCATCTCTTGGGATTTAAATTCTAGAGCTGTAAATTACAGCTTGACATCTGCTGGTCTCTTACCAACAGATTATACCTGAGAGTCCTATGGGGTGGAAAAGTGATTAGGTGCTTTCACACTTTTAAACAAATCTAATGGCACTTGTTCCCTTGAAAATTATTTAATCACATGTCACCTTTATCCACATTTTAACTTCATTTTATTGAGGTGCTTGTTCTCTTTTATTATGAACCAATTTTTGGCTACAAATATTTAACGAGAAATGTGGTAACTTCTGGTTTCCGATTCAGCACATAAGAAGCTTGAAAGTCGTCACTCTGTCCTAACAAGTAAAAAGCTGCACAACTGAAATTCAACAACTCACAGAAAAAACCATTGCCCCTCAAACTGGAGAGACACACAAGCAGGTAGAATCACAGCTTATCAGATCAGAAACCTGTAAGCAGCAATCAGTACTATGGTAGGAAAATCTAAACTGTAATTGACAAATTTCTGGAGGCTCAATGTAAGCAAATATGAGATTTTAAAACTCCAGGGTGAGGGACATCAGCAAGATGGCACAACAGGAAATCTCAGCCTTCATACCTCCATAGAAACACTAATTTACCAACTATCTGTGGACCAAAATACCTTTATGAGAACTCCAGAATCCACTTCAGAAGTTGCAGCACTCGTAAGAGCAACCCCCCTCCCCAAAAAAAAGTACATTAAAATCAGTAAAAGCAATTTCTCTTTACCCACGTTACCCTATCCCTTCACTTGGCACAGCTCAGCACCAAGAGTTACCCTTGGCCCACAATTTCCCCCATGGGAAAAAGGGAAGACTATCCATTCAACTTCCCCAGCCTTTTGGGTCATCATTTGGGAGACCTGCTTCTGTCTTGCCTCACCCAGAGTTCTGAGGAAACTGACTTACATAGAAGGCCTGGGAGCAGCTAACCACAAAGAAAAGTTGGTGGAGTGGGGGTGGGGGGGGGTGGGGGGGTGGCGGGGAGGGCAGTTCATGGTCTCAGCAGCCAATGCACAGATCTCAGAGCCAGCATGGCTCTTAGCAATCTTAGCAGCTGGTGCATTTCTCAGCAGCCAGTGTGCAGACCTCAGCAGCCAGTGTATGTGGCCCTCAGCAGCTGGCACTCAGCTCTTCACAGCCAGTGTGAATCTCGGCAGCCAGCTTGGTTCTGCAGAATTGGCAGAAGGTGAATAATCTTGAGACTTCTCCTTCATGAGGAAAAAAACAGTAGTTAAACTTGCACCCAAAGTCCCAGCATCTTATTCTCTTGCCCTAGGGAAAAGTATTGGGTGGCTGTCAACTGTAAGGATCATTCACCATGATCAAGTAGAATTCATCCCTGAAATGCAACTATAATTCAACATATTCAAATCAATAATGTGATACATCACATAAACAGAACGAAGGATTAAAAGCATACAATCATCTCAATAGCTGTAAAAAAGCATTTGACAAAATTCAATATCCTATCATGATTTTAAAAAAAAATGCAAGAAACTGGGTATGGAAGGATGTACTGCAACATAATAAAGGTCATCTATGAAAGCCCACAGCTAACATACTCAAAAGTGAAAAGCTGAAAGCTTTTCTTCTAAGATCCAGTACAAGGCAAGGATGTCCACTATTGCCACTTCTATTCAACATAGTACTAGAAGTCCTAGCCAGAGCAATTAGCCAAGAAAAAAAAATAAAAAGCATTCAAAATGGAAAGGAAAAAGTGAATTTATCTGTTTGCAGATGTCATGATCTTATGTATAGAAAGCCCTAAAGACCCCAACAACAGCAACAACAAAAACTGTTAGAAGTAATAAATTCAGCCAGGCACAGTGGCTCACGCCTGTAATCCTAGCACTTTGGGAGGCCGAGGTGGGCGGATCACAAGGTCAGGAGTTCGAGATCAGCCTGGCCAACATGGTGAAACCCCATCTCTACTGGAAAAAAAAAAAAAATTAGCCGGGCATGGTGGCATGCACCTGTAATCCCAGTTACTTGGGAAACTGAGGCAGGAGAATTGCTTGAACCCGGGAGGCGGAGGTTGCAGTGAGCCGAGATCATGCCACTACACTCCAGTCTGGGTGACAGAGCAAGACTCCATATCAAAAAAAAAAAAGTAATAAATTCAGTAAAGTTGAAGGATACAAACCAACATATAGAAATCAGTTGAAATTTTTTTTTTTTTTTGAGCTGGGGTCTCACTCTGTCGCCCAGGCTGGAGTGCAATGGTGTGATCTCGCCTCACTGCAACCTCCGCCTCCTGGATTCAAGTGATTCTCTTGCCTCAGCTTCCCAAGTAGCTGGGATTACAGGCACCCACCACCACGCCCCGCTAATTTTTATATTTTTAGTAGAGACGGGGTTTCACCAGGTTGGCCAGGCTGGTCTCAAACTCCTGACCTCAGGTCATCCACCTGCCTTGGCCTCCCAAAGTGCTGGGATTACAGGCATGAGCCACCACGCCCGACCCAATCAGTTGCATTTTTATACACATTTACAAAGAAATTTAAGAAGACAATCCCATTTTTAATAACATCAGAAAGAATAAAATACTTACAAATAAACTTAAGGAAGTGAAATATTTGCATCTCTAAACATAGAAAAGGTACCGTAAAAATGAAAATGGTACACTTGTATAGGGCATTTACCATGAATGAAGCTTGCAAAACTAGAAGTTGCTCTGGGTGAGTCAGTGAGCAAGTGGTGAGTTAATGTGAAGGCCTAGGACATTACACTACTGCAGACTTTATAAATACTGTACACTTAGGATACAGTAAATTTATTTTACAGTGTTTTTCTTTTTTCAACAATAAATTTATCTTAGCTTACTGTAATGGCTTTTATTTTATAAAAATTTTACTTTTTTAACTTTTTGACTCTTGTAGTAACCCTTAACAGCTTAAAACACAAATACAGTGTACAGCTATCTGAAAATATTTTTTATATCCGTGTTCTATGAACTTTTTTCTATTTTTAAAGTTTTTATTTTTTAAAAGTTTTTGTTAAAAACCAAGACACAAACACACATCACGCTAGGCCTACACAGAGTTAGGATCATCAATATCACTGTCTTCCACCTCCACATCTTGTCCCACTGGAAGGTCTTCAGGGGCAGTAATACCCTTGGAGTTGTCATCACCTATGATAACAGTGCCTTCTTCTGGAATCCCTCCTGATGGACCTGCCTGAGGCTGTTTTACAGTTACCTTTTTTTTTATAAGTAGAAAGCATACACTCTAGTGATAAAAAGTACAGTCAAATAAATACATAAACCAGTAACAGAGTTGTCTGTAATCATCAAATATTACATACTGTACATAATTATATGTGCTATACTTTTATAAAATTGGTAACACAGCAGGTTTGTTTATGACAGTTGCAATGTCACTAGATAAGAATTTTTCAGCTCCATTATAATCTTATGGGACCACTTTCATATATGTGGCCTGTTGACCAAAATACCATTATGAGGTACATGAATGACTATAATAAAATTTAGATCAGATATCAGTAAAACTAAAAAACCAATAGAGAAAAAAATTAAAACTGGTTATTTGAAAAGATCGATAAAATTAATAAGCCTTTAGCCAGACTAAGAAAATCAAGCGAGAAGACACAAATTACAAATATCAGAAATGAAAAAGGGCATCATTACCTTCCCCAAGGACATTAAAAAGATAAAGGAATATTATAAACATCTCTATGCCTACAAATTTGATAACATATGTGAAATAGACTAATTCTGAATATGTTGTATATGATAAAACAGAGAATCTGAATTAGTCTGTATCAGAGAAATTAAAAAATTAATAAATATTCCAAAACAAAACCATCAGGTCCAGATGGGTTCACTGGTGAATTCTACCACACATTGATGGAAGGAATTATATCAGTTCTCTACAATCTCTTCCAGAAGATAGAAGCAGATAGAATACTCTCTAACTCATCCTGTGGGACCAGCATTACCCTAAAACCCAAACCAGACAAAGGTATTACCACAAAACTACAGACCAATATCTCTAATGATTCTAGATGCAAAAAATTCTCAACAATTTATGAAAAAATTCATATACCACAACCAAGTGGGACTTATCTCAGGTACACAAGGCTGGTTCAACATTTGAAAGTCAGTTAATATAATTCATTCACATCATTAGGCTAAAGAGGGAAAATTACACAATCGTATTAATAGATACATAAAAAGCATTTCGCAAAATCGAAGTTTTTTATTCATAATAAGAACTCTCAGCAAACGGGAAATAGAGGGATATTTTCCTAACTTGATAAATAGCATTTACAAAAAAAAAAAACTTCTAAGATCATACTAAATGATGAGAAACTAAAAGCTTTCCTGCTAAGATCAGGAACAAGGCAAGGATATCCCCTTTCACCACTCATTGTCAACAACGTTCAAATATAGACCCACGCAAATGTACTCAATATAGTTAACACTACCCTACTTCAAGCATTACTCTAAAGCCCCAGTAATCAAGACAGTTTGATATTGGCAAAAGAACAGAAAAAATGCATCAGTGAAACAATACAGAGCCCCAAAATAAAACCACACAAATATAGTCAACTGATCTTTTACAAAATAACACAGGCAATTCAATGGAGAAAAGATAGCATTTTCAACACGTGGTCCTGGACATCCACATGCAAGAAAAATTAATCTGGACACACACATTATACCCTTCACCAAAATTAACTCAAAATGGGTCACAGACCTAAATTTAACATGTAAAACTATAAAATTCCTATAAGATAACATGAGAGAAAATCTAGATGGCCTGTGTTCGGCCTTGACTTCTTCTGATACAATACCAAGGTAAGATGCATGAAAGAAATAAGTTTTTAATTTCAGTGAATTCCAACTTATCAGTTATCCGCAAACAAAAACTTAAGAGAATAAAAAGACAAGTTACAGATGGAATAAAATATTTGCAAAAGATATATCTGATAAAGGAGTTACCCAAATACACAGAGAACTCTTAAAAATCAACAATAAGAAAATAAGGCCAGGTGCAGTGGCTCACGCCTGTGATCCCAGCATTTTAGGAGGCCAAGGCAAGTGGATCACTTGAGCCAGGAGTTCGAGACCAGCCTGAGCAACAAAGTGAGACCCTATCTCTACAAAAACTGCAACAATTAGCTGGGCATGGTGGCGTGTGCCTGTAGTCCCAGCTACTTAGGAGGCTGAGGTGGGAGGATGGTTTGAGTCTGGGAGGCAGAGGTGGCAGTGAACTGAGATCGCACCACTGCACTCCAGCCTGGGTGACAGAGCCAAACCTTGTCACACACACACACACAAAGACAAAATAAACAATATGATTAAAAAATGAGTAAAAGAGCTGAACAGACACCTCACCAGAGAAGATACAGATGGCAAATAAGCCTATGAGATGATGATCAAAATCATATGTCATTAGGGAAATGCAAATTAAAGCAACAAGATACCGCTACCCACCTATTAGAATGGTAAAAATCCAAAACATTGACAACACCAAAAGTTGACAAGGATGTAGAGCAACAGGAACTTTGATTCATTGCTGATGAGAACAGAAAAAGGTACTGCTACTTTGGAAGACAATTTGACAGTTTCTTACAAAGCTAAATATACTCTTGCCATACAATCCGGCAATCGTGCTCCTTGGTATTTCCCCAAAAGAGTTGAAAACAGCCACACAAAAACCTACACATGGATGTTTATGGCAACTTTGTTAATACTTGCCAAAACTTGGAAGCCACCAGTAGATGAATGTATGAAATATATGTCTTTTTTCATTCAGGCTGCTGTAGCAAACTACCAGAAACTGAATGGCTCATAAACAACAGAAATTTATTTCTCACAGTTCTAGAGGCTGGGAAGTCGAAGACTATAGTACCCGAAGATTCAGTGTCTGGTGAGAGCCTGTGTCCTTGTTCATAGCTGGTGCCTTCTTGCTGTACCTTCACATGGTGGAAGGGACAAGGCAGCTCTCTGGTACCCCTTTTCTATGTGCACTGATCCCAATTATGAGGGCTCTACCCTCATGGCCTAACCACCACTCAAAAGGTTTTACCTCCTAATGTTATCACCTTGGGTGTTAGAATTTCAGTATATAAAGGGGGAAACACAAACATTTAGACCATAGCACTGTGGTACATCCATACAATGGAATATTAATCAGCACTGAGAAGAAATGAGTTATCAAGTCATGAAAAGACATGGAGGAAACTTAAATGCACACTACTGAATACTACATAAGTTTCTGAAAAAAGGCAAAACTATGGAGACAGTAAAAAGATCAGTGTTTGCAGGGGAGGGCAGGAGAGATGAATAGGCAAAGCACAGAGGATTTTTGGGGCAGTGAAACTATTCTGTATGACACTGTAATATTTAATATATGCCTATATAATTATGTCAAAGCCCATAGGATGTACAACATCAAGCATGACCCCTCATGTAAACTATGGACTTGGGTGATAATGATGCATCAGTGTACTTTCACCAATTGGAATGAATGTACCACTCTGGTGTGGGGTATTGATAGTAGAGCAGGCTGTGTTTGCTGGTGGATGGGAGGGGAGTTAAGTATATATGAAAACTCTCTGTACTTTCAGCTCGGTTTTTCTGAGATCCTAAAATTCCGTAAAAAATAAAGTCTATTTTTTAAAATTTAGTGAGAAATAATTTTCCTTTTACCAATGAAAAGTGGCCTAAAGGAGACATAATTAAAATATTATTCTAATTAAACATGTTAATTAGAGAACGCCTGTATGGTGAGCCAACTGAACTTTCTGTCAGGATACTCATTCCTGCTGGGCCACATTTTTAATGTTCCCAAAAGTCACTGGAAGCAATTAATGGCAAAAGATATTGAATTTTCTCTGAGACTGTATATGTTTCTACAAGATTTGCATAGTGAGGCCCAATTCTTGCTATTGTAGCTGTAGATTACATTATTAATTTATTACAGATTTATTACAAACTTCTACAAAACGTAGCCACAGAGCTTGATAATATTGGAAAGAATGTCACCATAGCCCCTGCTTTCTGTATACTCCAAACCTAACATTATGCCACTTTATGTTGTTATAAGGGAGTGTCATGCAGGAGAGGTGTCCAGAGGATGACTTTTCTGAGATCTTTCTATCTAGAAACAAAGGGAATATAATTTTCTTGAGAGCAGAAAAATGACTGGTAGGAATGATGCCTCTAGACTTGGGTGAGAAATCTGTTCTGCACACAACCCTGGAAAGATACATATCAGAGAAACGTGCCAATAGCTAACCTAGTGAAACCCACTTGTTCTAAAGGCTACCGGTATCTCTATGAAACTTGGAAGCCTCCTATATTTGTACTGCTGAATGTGAAGGCTAACATTTCTTCTATCACATTGCTGTCTAGGTGAGTGAATACAATTGTTTCTTTTTTTTTTTTTTTTTTGAGACGGAGTTTCACTCTTGTTGCCCAGGCTGGAGTGCAGTGGCACGATCTTGGCTCACCACAGCCTCCGCCTCCTGGGTTCAAGCAGTTCTCCTGCCTCAGCCTTCCCAGTAGCTGGGATTTCAGGCATGCACCAGCATGCCTGGCTAATTTTGTATTTTAAATAGAGAGGGGGTATCTCTATGTTGGTCAGGCTGTTCTCAAACTCCCAACCTCAGGTGATCCACCCGCCTCAGCCTCCCAAAGTGCTAGGATTACAGGCATGAGCCACTGTGCTTGGCTAATGATTTCTTTCATCAGCAAAATGGATTCATATTTTACTAAATGTCTGCATCTGTGTTTTAATAGTAGAGCACAATTCATAATGTTTTTGGTTTCTGTTATAGTTCTAAAAGCAAAACAAACTGTTTAAAATAAAATTTCCTTAATTCCCCAAAACTATAAGGCTAGTTTTAGTTTTAATGTCACTTCATTCATATGTTCATTCAACTGTAATTGCCACTTCATTCCTCCATTCAACTATTCAGAAATTGCTTTTAGCATCTACTATGTGGCTTATATTTTGCCTAGCCTTCAATGAATTTTGTGACCATCATTATCTTTATTTTGGCACACAAAGAGAAAGACACCTGATAACCTCCTTGGAAAAGGAAGAATGTTGTGCCTCATCCACTTCCATCTGTATATTTGATATGTCTTTCTATTCGTACCCACCTTATCTTTGAATAGCATGTTTAGATTATGTAAATATATGGGCCAGGCGTGGTGGCTCATGCCTGTAATCCCAGCACTTTGGGAGGCCCAGGTAGGCAGATCACTTGAGGTCAGGAGTTTGAGACCAGCCTGGCCAACATGTCAAAACCCTTTGTCTACTGAAAATACAAAAAGTAGCCAGGCGTGGTGGCGCATGCCTGTAATCCCAACTGCTTGGGAGGCTGAGGCACAAGAATCACTTGAACTCAGGAGGCAGAGGTTGCAGTAAGCCAAGATCTCGCCACACTCCAGCCTGGGCTACAGAGAGAAGCTCTGTGCAAAAAAAAAAAAAAAAAAAAAAAAATTATTTATATATATGTGTATATATATGCAAATATGTATATTTTCTTCAATGTGAAAGATTTTGGTTTAGTATAATAAAAATAAATATAGAAGAAAATCACTGTACTAACTCTGAGGGAAAATATAATTATTAATATTGAAACATATTTTCCTTGACAGGGCTTAAGTTTCACAGAATAAAAGGGGAAAATTATCCAAAAAACCATAATTCGTGCTATTTTAAAATCTGCCACATCAGTGAAACACTGAATACTCATCTATATCTCCTTTCCACATTTAGAAAATGTGATTGTACACATATATTGTCTTGGGAACTCTGTCCCTGCTTTTGTGATGATCGTCACCTTGTTTTCAGTGCAAGTTAGTCTTCTCCATATAGTCCCAGACTTTATTATCAGGTAGCCCTATTCATTCTGAGGGGAAAAAATTACAGAAGATTCTAAGACAGTTAATTCAGAATAATGTAATGATCTCCTATAGGTTTTCTCTTTTATATATTTTGAACCAGAAGATTCTGCTTTTTTATACCATTTGCTACATTAGATATATGCACGCTTGACCAGATTATGTGTGAAACTGAGTGCCAAACATGGGTGACCTTGAATAATCGCCCTTTTCCTGTTTCTCTCTCGTTTATTCATAGTGATTTTTTTCATATCTCATCCATCTAATTATATTGTTGTACTTCCCCAACAGAGGAAGTGTCTCATGGAGGGTGAGAGAAACAACTTCAGAGAAAAATAAAATACAAGGAAGGCCCAGAGTCGAAATAAATGGAAGCATAAAAGGCACTAGCAACAAATAACTGCTTGCCATATTGAGACACTGTAGGAGATTCCCAAGTTGCCCAGAGATGCTATTAAATTCACACTGCCTGACTTCATGCCATTCTCTTAGGATTTACAGCAACTGCCAGAAGCCAGTTGAAGTTTTTCCAGGCTATTCTCCACCTCCTCTTCCATATTCTTAATGTTCTTAAAAGCCATTGAAAGAAGTTAATGAAAAAGGTTGTAGAATTTTTTTCTTTTAAACCTAGGGTGAAATAATGGTGTCTGAGGGACCGTTTGGGTTCTATGTGAAGGCACAAATACCTAAGTAATCTCTTAAGGATTTTTTGTTTTATCAATTACACAAACATATTTTTAATTAAAATATTACAATAGAAATAATGATAGATTTAGTGTGTGGAAGATAAAGCATACAATTTTTAAGTATGCAAATATAGCCAAACTAACATGCCAGCTATATTGGCAAGAGATGCTTTTGGCTGAAAGAAATGTAAATTTTACCCAAGAAGATGATCAGAGGAGATGATGGTAAGTAGTGTTGGGGCAGATGCCCCTTAACGTCACTAAAGATCCAGATTCTTGATCTTTTTGTGCTCCACTGTCTTGGGTGTGTTGGCCTTTGGTCTTCACGTTTTGGCATCATTATATTGAGGAGAGTTCTATAGCTGCAGTAATGAAGTCCATGTGAAGAAGGGAAAGGGCTGGTACTGCCACACTTGTCTGATTTATTAGAAAAGAAAAATTTTCCTAGAAGAGCACTGGTATACAACCCCTTACATCTCATTACTTGGACTTGGCTCATATGTCCACTTCTAGATTCAGGAAGGTTGGTAAGCTGATTTGGGGGCTATTATTATCCTTTATAATGAGAAGAAAGAAAGGGGTGTGAAGGGTTGGGATGACCATTGGGCAAAACAACCAGGAGTATCTGCCACACAAACTAAATTCATTGGCTTTTATGAATCTTTGTTTCATGCACCATAAGTATGTGACTCTTGAAGATAAATAGGTATTATGACAGAAAACTTGCTATACAATTCCTTATCATGATAAACTATTCTTTCTGTATATAAATCCTTGGGTTGGTTAATAAGGGAAAAGTTGATGTAAATTAAAAGTGAGATTACAAATGTCAGTCATTTTATTAAAGATACAAAGAAAATGAAAAAGATTATGAAAAAAATATTGGATTTTTTTAATTTAAAAAATTAGCTGCAAAAACTCTATCAAAAGTTTCAAGTTAAAAAAATGACTAAATGTCTTTGTTCGAAAAACAATGTGGTAAATAGAGATTTGAAAAATTAAATGTTATTGGACTTTATAATCATTAGATTTCTAATGTGGATGCCTGTGACAAACAATTAAGCTTCAACAGTTGGATGAATCATTATCATTCTTTGACTTCGTTACATGGGGCATTCTCTTTTTTAATTGCAGTCTGAATATATTTCAGATGATGTTGATAATAATTATTGATGAGTGAATTGCACGGGATTGTGAAATTTGATTTCACTTGGATAAGAAAAGTCAAACAATTGAGCGATTAAATTCCTTCCAATAAACTGAGCTTCTGGAAAATCAGCTTGAAATGACATTGAGGAATCTAATTTAATTCCTACATATTGTGTGCTAATGTAACCATGGACCAAGGGTTTTGCATCACAGACTAATATTTGAAGTTAGAAAAGAGTTTAGAGATCATCTTCTGTCACCCCAGATCATACTTGGTGGAAGTAAATGAGGTTTAAATTAACTCCTTTAATTCTTTAGATAAAGAACTTTATCTTAGAGGCGATTTAGTGATTTGATCAAGATGCAGTACTATAACTAGTTAAATCAAGAACTGGAAGCAAATTGGCTTAACTCTCGCATCAGTATGCAATCTACTAGTTTTACATTTTTCTGTAAATTAGGGTCACGTCACTATTTCACTTGCTACTTTATATACTACATCAAAAAAGTGATAGGAATAAAAATTGCAGATCAGCCACAATTTCTAAATGATGCTAATGTATGACAGGTACAAGGTAAGGGACCTGCATATACATATTAATGTAGCCAATTACTACAAATAATCAGTAATCCACCTAGCTAGAAATAAACAAAATGTTGGACTTAAAAGAAAAACGACAAGATAGCTGATCAAAATCACATAACAGTGTAAAGACGCTCTGCTGTATTTCCTCTACATTGTGTTCTCCAAGAAATCAATTTGGGGGGAGGACAATGAAAATATGTGTTGCAGTCAGATGATTGAGTTCTCATCTGGGGAGTTATAAAGGTAGTTAGAGAAAGAAAGGTTTTCTGTGAACCCCATCTGTATTCTCTTACATTTGCTGGGGTCAAAGTTTCCTTGGAAGTCTAAAAATAGTTTTCCATTTTTCCCAACAGGAGTGTTTTTTTTGTGTGTGTAATTCAATACGGGATAATAACAATAGCTAATATTTAGTAAGCTCTTTATTTGTTTCTAGAGCTGTAACTTATGCTTTGGAGGCTTTTACTTACTTGATTTTCACAAAAATTCTGTGAGATAACGTGGTAGTCATTATTGCTGATCAAGAATATTTCTTGTTCTTCTGGGCAATGGTAAGAGTGTTCTCCTTCCCCTCCCTTGGAGTTAAGTATGGTCATTTGTATTGCTTTTAGTCAATGACATGTAAGTGAAAGTGGTGATTGTCATATCTATGTGGCATCTTCAAGAACCAATATGCAGTTCATCAGGATCTCTCTGTCCTCTGCTAGTGCTACTAGCAATGTTCCAGAAAGTGTGCTCTATTAGCCTGTGTCTTCCAGTGAGACCCACTGGAGCACAGTTCTTAGCTGCCTTGCAATATGAATGTAGAAGAAGTGAGAAATAAACTTTGGATTATTTGTTACTGCAACATAGCCTAATTCATTCTGACTGGTACATGTAATTATTATTTCTATTTTCTTTAAAGAGGAAGAAAATGAAAATAAGTGATTTGTCAATGATGACACCATTGGTTAAGTAGAACCAGGATGCAATCCAAGCAGTCTGACTCCACAGCTCACATTGTAACCACTATTTTATATAGCTATGGTAATACACTTTATTTTGAAGAAGATTGTCCACTAATATGGTGCAGAGCCCTTAATTTCTGAGCATAGAGAGGTGATTATTACTTTTAATTCACTTATGCTTGATATACTTTTAATATTTACAAATCACACATGTATAAAGCCCACTACTCGTTCCATCAATAGTATATGGCTGAATGTTGTTGCCCTCAGGGAAGAAAAGAGTATGGAGAGATCATCAACACATATTTCTAGGGGTCTTTTGCAAATATTCTGGTATTAGTCTATTTGGGCTGCCATATCAGACTGAGTAGCTCAAATAACAGAAATGTATTTTTGCACAGTTCTGGAGAGAAGGAGTTCAAGATCAAGGCACTTGTCAGTTTGGTTCCTGGTAAGGGCTCTCTTCCTGGCCTGCAGACAGTCACCTTGTTGCTATGTTCTCACATGGCAGAGAGAGTGTGTGTGTGTGGGTGTCTCTTCCTCTTCTTATAAGGGCACCAGCCATATCGGATTTGGGCCCCACTCTTATGACCTCATTTATCATCTTACAGACCCTATCTCCAAATACATTCAAAGGAGGGTTAGGGCTTCAATGTATGAGTCTGGCAGGCAGTGGGGATTGGGGACACAAACATTCAGTCTATAACAATCTCCTAGGAACTATGAGCAATTTAGGACATTTTAGTAATAAAGACTTGTTCCCATCTATTGTCCAGTATATCCTGTCTCTGTACATGCAACTGGAAGGAAATTCCAATGAGAAGTATTCTATTAATTCATTTATTCACTTACTTAGTACATCTATTGAACATCTATCATGTGCTAGATTATTCTAGACATTGGGGTATAGCAATGAACAAAACATTTTTTATCTTTCATTTAATTTATATTTTAATGGAGGGAAACAGATGTGTGTGTGTGTGTGTGTATATATATAAATTACACTACTCAAGAGAGTGATATATTAATAAAAATAAAGCAGAATAAAGGTGTACCGAATGATAGAGTCCAGAAATGCTACTTTGTTAATTATACACAGATACATTCTCTCAGATCAGGTGACTTTTTTGCAGAGACCAAAATTTGTAACTTTAACATTTTAAATATTAAAATGGAAAAGATAATGAGAGAGCATATTCTTAGATTCTTTCATTTTACAGATAGATAAAGTGTTATCTAGAACAGGGGTTGGCAAACTCTTTAAAGGGCCAGTTAGTAAATATTTTCAGTTTTGCAGGCTAGACAGTGTCTTTCATAACTAACCAATCCTGCTGTTGGAGCACAGAGATAATACATAAACAAAATGTGACTATGTTCTAATAAAACTTTATTTATGCACACAGGCAGTTGGTAAGATTGTCTTTCAGGCTATAGCTTGTCTAGCCCTGATCTAAAACAATGAAATGACTTTCTCAGGGTCACACATTTGATGGCTGATGACAGAAGAGATGACAAACATGTTTCTTCTGTCATTGAAAACAACAAAGGCATCTTTAGAGCAAGTTATCACAAATAAAAAACAGGATTAAATAAAAAATATGTCAGGGTGAAAAAAATTACCCACTGAACCACGGCACCTGAATTTATTTTAAAGAGGGAACGGTATTTGTTTAGGAAAACAGGTGGATAAGTTATTTCTGGGAGAAGGTGATACCCTGAGGGCCTGCTTTAGCAGGAAGCAATAAAACAGAAGGGATAGCTCAATGGCTCTGCATTAGAAATGATCAGAAATTAAGGGAAAAGGAGGGAGTACACTAGAACAGACAAAGTAGAGAAAGGGAAAGAGTGAAGAGCCAATCAACAGAACAGTGAGCAAAGGCATTTTAAGCAAAAGATGTGTAATCGATTTTAATTGACTGAATTGCCACAATGCAAACCTCCTATTGTCCTTCAAAATTAAGTAAATTGGTGCACAAATCAAAAAGCTTTTATGAATGGGTTTTTGAGGATGTATGTGTGGGAGTAGGAAGAATTAAGGAAGCTGAGTGTCTTGTCTGGGCCAATTCTTTTATGTGTGTGGCATTTAATTAAATCCCAACCTTCTATAGCACAACCATCTGTTTTTGCTATTCCTGTAAACATTGCCAGAGAAAGTCCTTTTAATAGGGCGTATTGGTCCAGTCATAAATAGAAAAATCTCTCCAACCTCAAAGGGTCCCTCAACAGTGCCTGTAGACTCTCCTACCCTTTGCAACAGCTGTTTCAAACCTTCTTTGCTCAAAGCATCAAGCTTTCTCCTCCACCTCTCCAGTTTATCAGACTTAACCTGACATTTTAAAAGAAAGGAGAAGGCGTCAGTTGATAACTCTTTTATCTTTCCCTCACCTACCAATCAAATCTCTACCCTTGCAGTATCCTCCTTCTCTTCTGTGAAAAGAGAGGGCTGGCTCTTCCCCTATATAAGTTCATGCCACCTCATGAACCATACACGATTTGTTATCCCTCATCACTGTCATATTCCACACTCTCTCATGGAACTGAATCCTTCACATCAGGACTTAAGTTACTACTATTAAAAAAAAAAAACCCTTCTCTGTCCTACATGCCACTACATCTACTACCCTGCCCCTTTTCTCTTCTCTACCACTTAGCTTCTTGAACAAGTTGCCGGAACAACTCTTTACCATCACCTTCAGCTTAAAATCTGTTTTTTTGGATCACATAATAATAGTAATTTTTTTCAGGGATGCATCTCTAATCTCCTACACTAGATAAAATCTACTTATGTTTTTGTACCACCATACTGAGCCCCATCATAGCACTTATTCATAATGTTCTATTTATTGTGCAATCATTAATGTCTTCTTCCCACACTAACCTATTGTTTCCCCTACAACCAGCCCAGTTCCTCACACATAATGTAGCGTAACAAATAACAGGGTGTCAATAAATAATTGTTAAATGAATGAATGAATGATGCCATGCAGAATACACTGGATAAACACTTTGTCAACACTTTCTACTATGTACTAATTCAGAATAAACAGGAGGGTAAAGCCAGTGGTGTCCATGACATTATGACCTCTTTGTGAATACGCAGAAATTTAGGAAATGGCATTGAACTTCCTATAAGCCATGAAATTAAAGGTTGAACTTTTCTAAGCTATAGCTGACAACTGGATTGTAGTAAAATTTATCCAGTATGTGCAGAGTGCAATTCAAATGGAGAACTAAGAAAAGGTGAAAAATGTTTAACTTGGTGATATTACATGGGACCACTATTGGGGCGCAGAATGAGATCTGGAGTAATCTCTGCACTTGCAAAACAAGGACTTCACCTGCCAAATGGCTCAACAATTTTGTGAATTTTTAATAGTGTTGACCTCACTCCAATATTTTATAAGGGTATGTTGTTTTTCAAAAGTATGTCTCATTAAAAAATAAAAAGTTAATTAGTATGTATTATAAAGTAAAGTCCAAATCCAATTTGCACTGGAGTTATCTCACAGAGGGACATCACACCTGCTACATTAAGAGCCAGTGATGCTGAGCAAAACCTACTTAAACAGATCTTAATACCCCTTTTTGGCTGGAAGGGATCATTGTAGTCATGGAACATGTCATATTTTACATATTTTATGTCTTGAGTTTTGTAAGCATTAGATAAAGCTGTGATTCCCAGGTATGAATCCAAGTCTTTCATCAGTTCTCTGACAAGCACTCAATGTTCCATGAGTTGGTTCCCCCAATTTATCGTCTCCCTTTTTGACTCAAATTACTCACAGCTGTGACCCAACATTGGCATAGCTCCTAAGAAGGAGGGGCACATAAGAGCTGTTATTGGGCAAATAATAGAAGCTGTCACACAACCTATGTTTAGTTACAAAAAGTTTGCAAACTTTGAAAATGCTGGCTGTCGGACTTGTGAAAGATTCTCATTGGGAAGGGAACCCCGTTATTTAGATTGGTATAGCATTCGTGCCCAAGATTGGGAATCATACCACTTGGGCTGTTAATCATTTTTAGAGGTAAATACTTCATGAATGACTGTTTGAGGGCAAATCTAAATAGACAAAGTTGAAGAGATTTGACAAACAGAAACACATTCTTACATATAATGAATGTGCAAATGTATAAGGGCATTTGAAACGATATAGATATACTTGTCTATCTTTTTATGATAATTAACCTTTAGGGACAAAAGTAAAAGTTGTTCTTCCTTCTGCTGACTTTATTTTCTCTGTATGAAGAAAAACATCACAACAAATTTATCTGTTGCCATACCAGAATCAAGGAAATTTAGGAAAGCACCCCTAGAAGATCACAACGTCTACCCAGTTCTCAATTGTACTTTATTTTCAAGGCGAAAACTTAAGAAATTCATAAATATTCCAGATCCCTGAGCCTCAGAGAGATAATTGTCGCATGTTCATATAGCTAGTAGTGACAAATCTGGGATTCAAACTCAAGTGGATGGACTTCAGAAATCAGGCTTTTACCCGGTCTGTCAGTCACCCTCTTATTTTGTTCCATGTGTTGACAGAACTTAAATATGATTTAAACAAAGGCAAAACAGAAGTCAGCAGGAGTACAGATACTGACTATAGTAACATGTTTACTCACTCCATATGAAGCCAATTGTTTTATGGGATTATTCGGTTACTAAAGGGGAACTTCCTACAACCCCAAAGTTATTCAGAGCTTTAAATTCCATAGATTAGCATTTTACATCAAAGACCTATTAATTTTATCCAATAAGAAGATACAAGTTCTGTGTTTCCAAGTACGTGGAGAAGCAGGAATTCTCATCCTGAGCTGAAGAAAAGTGTTCCAATATTCTCAATAGGCATGTAAGAATAAAGTTAATTCTGACATTTTATGTACACAATTGGCTTTTTCGTTTAAAAGTATTTTATACGATTCACTGCCACAGTTTTTGAGTGCAACATAATCTTCAAGATTACAATTGTGTAATATTGTTAAAAACCAGGTAGGTAATATGCAGCAGTACTTTTTAACTCAAAGAAACTTCCACACTCACTAAACCTAGGCACTAGTGCAGAAGTCTCTTGAGAGCAGAGTGGTTTTATTTTTACCGCTGGAAAAAACTGACTTTGGAAATTTTCAATATATTTCTGAAATTATTCTCCCAGGAATTGGAAGCTTAAAAGAAGGAGCTAATGTTATTCAATTTGTCTTAAGGTATTGATCCAGATCACTTTGAGGTCTACGCTTAATCCCTTTGGAATTGTTTTTCTTCTCTTTTCTTTCTTTTTTTTTTTTTTGAAAAATAGGCCAGGGCCATAATACATACCCAGAAAGATAATCTTCAGCAATAAAACAACCAAAAATGTAGATAAAACATATTTTTTAAATTTTTGAAAATGTGTGAATGAGTCAGCAGAAAAGTAAGGGAAATCCTAAGAGGTCAAAAATAAAGTAATAACTCTAGAGATGCAAGCAAGCTCCCAAACAGGTGCTTGCCCTACAACTTCAGCCAAATGGAGAGTGTAAGTAAAGCTGAGGTTTCAGAAAATACATGGAATCATATTTGATGTTGTTGAATAACATAGGGCCCCAAGGGTTACACCTCCAGTGAAAGATTGCTAAAACATACCTGACAAAGGGAGACAGTAAGGAAACTGTTCTGTCTCTAAACCTTGCATCTGTATCTCCCCTAATATGTGTTTGGGGCCTTAGTTTATATTTTCGGGGTGGTCCAAAAAGCCTCAAGCCAAAGAATTATATTAGCATTGTCTTGGATGGTAATGCTCATGAGTGCTTGGCAAAATAAAAATTTTAAAAATCATCCCTAGAAGATTGCAACATCTACCCAGTTCTCAAAATATCTCCATAGAAAAAGTTCATACACATATGAACTTGCAAAAAAATAAAAAAAAACACAAGACCTACACAAAAGTAAAACATCGTGAAGGAAAGAAATAAACATCAGCTGGTGCCCAAAAGCAGAAGTGGAAATACACAAATGCTTTTTCAAGTTTATTATTGTCCCATTAGCAAAAACCAGTTTCATGACCTAGCCGAGGGTCACTGTTGGTGGGCACTACCATAAATGCTCAACTACATGAGCAATCAAGAAAAGAGACATTACAAAAAGTTATACTTTTTTATACTTTTAAATTTTTATCAAATTTATCATAAGTTCACATATGTTAGAGTCAAATGCTTGTATTCTAATTTTTATGAAACATAGTTTCTTACCATCACCCTACTTTCCCCTTCCAGAAGCAACATGCAACTCTTTCTGGCTGATTCTTTCAGTGTTTTGTTGTCGTCGTTGTTTTGTTTTGTTTTGAAGGTAGATGGTGCAAGAGAGTATTATTTAGGATCAAATAAAAATTATAAGTAAATCTGAAAGAGTAGCAATGAAAAATTCAGTCTCTTTAATGTAAAGAGTATTATTACGTTTCTTCTTAATGTTGTTACCCCTTAGAATGAGATGGAGAGCAATATGCATCTGTTTCTTTATTTCTTTTTTAAAAAAAACACTTTGTTGAGGTACAATTGACAAAATAATAGCTGTCCATACTGAATGTATACACCAGCGAAACCATCACCACATTTGATACCATAAACTTAACTATCACCTCCGAAAGTTTCCTCCTACCCTCTTTATTTATTTTATGATAAGAGCACTTAGCATAAGATCTACCCTCCTAGCAAATTTTTAAGTATACAATACAGAATTGTTAAGTAGGTGTTACGTTGTACAGTAGATCTCTAGAATTTATTCGTCTTGCATAACCGAGACTTTGTACCCTTTGACTAATACCTCTCAATTTTCCCCTCCTCCAGCTCCTGGCAGCCACCATTCTACTCTCTGCTTCTATGAGTTTGATAATTGTAGATTTCTCGTATAAATGAAATCATGTAGTATTTCTCCTTCTGTTTCTGGCTTATTTTATTTGGCGCAATGTCCTCCAGGTTCATCTGTGTTGTCACAAATGTCGAAAACTATAAAGCATTGATAAAACAAACAGAAGATACAAGTAAATGGAAAGGTATACTGTATTAATGGATTGGAAGAATTAATATTGTTAAAATATCCATACTACCCCAAACAATCTACAGATTCAATACAATAACTATCAAAATTCGAATGACCTTTTTTACACAAATAGAAAAAAATACTAAAATCCATATGGGAGCAACAAAATACCCTGAATTGGCAAAACAATTTTGAGCAAAAAGAACAAAGCTGGAACGTCACATTTCCTGATTCTTTCAGGATAGACTTGTTGATATAAGGTTACCTCCATACTTCTAAATAATGTGGGTTTGCTTTTTTTTTAACTTATTCTTCCATTTTATGGTATGTCATTCTCATGCTCTGTATCAACTACACGTGTATACTTCCTGTCCCCTCCTTTACTTTCCAATATAAAATGTTTCAGTTTTCTTTTCATCACTATTCAATGTTTGAACCGTCATAACTATGAAAAGCTTTTTCACTACATAATTATAAAAAGATAATGTGCCATGCTTTTCCTGCCCATTTTTTTCCCTTGGAGATAATGATGGTCTAGTTTTTTGTTTGCTTTGGGTTTTTTCTATATTATTAGTAATTCAACCTAAAACTCTCTAGCAGTTATGTAAATCATACCTCAATACATTCATATGATACCATTATTCTAAGAATTAAATCATTTCAAAGAAATCACCTCTGTCTTCTGACAACAAGCAGGAGTGGTTGCCCTCTACTCCTGGGGCATGGCTATTACCCTGGGATATCCCTTCGTTATTATTCTGATTCCCTTTACTTACTTCCATTTGAATAATCCATTTTGTGAGAGCCGTTTCCTCATTTCCCTCATGTTGTTGGACCATAGCCTAAATAGCTTCCTGAGAAATGGGGTGTAGTAGATAAATTTTCTTGAGACTTTTCGTGTGATAAAATTTTCTTTTTGTTCTACTATATAACTGGACATAGAATCTCAGGGTGTAAATATTTTTTCTCAAAAATTTGAAGTTAGAAATACTGCATCCATGGATTAGAAGACTCAACGTAGCAGAGATGTCAGTTCCCCCAAATCGATCTCTAGGTTTAAAGCAATTCCTACTAAAATCCAAGCAAAGCTTTTTGTGGACATATACAAACTTATTCTAAAATTGATATACAAAGACAAAATCACTAGATTAGCTAAACAACTCTTAAAAAAGAAGAATGAAGTGGAAGGAATCACTCTTCCTTCCTATAAGGCTTACCATATAGCTGCAGTAAGCAAAATGCTGCGTTATTTTTTGACAGGAGTAGAAACATAGATCAGTGGTATAGAAAGAGAACCTAAAATAGAGCCACACAAATAAGCCTAATTATTTTACACAATGGGAAAACCAAATTCAATGTACAACAAAATCCTTTTCAACAAATGGTGCTGGAAAAATCAGACATCTGGATGCAAAAAAAAAAAAATGAATATAGACCTAAATGAGCATCACACATGCACCCATGACCCAGCCTAAGAAACTGATCATTACCAAAACAAGTGAAGCTCCCTAAATGTCTATCTCTTTTCACAGACATTCCCTTCCTTAGCTCTACTAGTAACCATCAACCTGAAAGAGGTATTATTTGTGAAATCAGTTGAACTAAACATAAGCAGCTTTAGAATATAGTTCTCTTGAAGCAGTGTTTCTGTACTTGAATGAGGAATGTTAAGTTCAAATACTTTTCAGAGTTTTTTTTTTAGTTGATGTGCATTTTGCATTACGTTTTACTTTATAATATATCAAATATAAATTTCAAGTTGGAAAAGAAACATCAAAGTGATTCTTTTGCCATCCTACAGAATAATCTTTAAGACTATTTTGGTGCAGATGGAGTGATAGGAAGGTTGAAGTTTTTTAATCCCCGAAGACTGACAAAATCTAGTCCATGTTTTTCACCCATTAAAGACATAGAACATTTCTGCAAGAGACTGCCTTAAGGAAAAATACCACTCTTCTTTCAAATACTGAAATGGAAGAGTTTCCTCTAAATCCTAAACTGTCCTCATTTATTTTATTTTATAGTTGCTTTGAATACTTAAAAAAGAGTAGCACAGTGATTCAAAAGACCAAAAGTGGCAACAATGTGTTGACCATTCTGGTCGTATTCTCCAAACCAAGTGTCAGATCATGCCCTTGTTAGTACCAAGAGGGAACAGTTCTGGTGCAAAGCTGGACTATGTGAATACTTCTAAATTATGTACAAAGTATTCACTAAGGCATTCTAAAAGCTCCAATTAAAGCCACAGTTAGTGCTTACCTTATATGAATGGAGAAATATAAAATATATTCTCAAGCATAAAAAGGTGTCTAGTTTTAGATAAATGATTTGTTATATCATTACAGTCTCCCCACAACCAAAAAGTAAAACTTGTGTTTCTTTCTTTCCCCAAATTAAAAAAATAAAATTTCATAAAACAGTTTCAATAGTGCATAATAAATACATATTTGCTATTTTGAAAGTAATGCTAGAAAATATTTTCTATGTCAGTAAAGCGATATTACAATTTTCCAATTATAATTTTCCAACTGGTTCCCTTTTTTGTAGACACTTGAAAGGTTTTCATGTCTTTGAATTAGTATGCAAAGTCCTAAGCTGTATCAGCTTAGAGTTTTGAATGATGGTATTTTAATTTCCTGTGAGAATTACATTTAATTCATACACACACACACACACACACACACCCCTCATAATCCTCTTCTGGAAAACAACTTCAATATGGGCTAAATAGAAATGTGTAATTCTAAAAGAGAATGAATCTGAGTTTGGGGCCAACATTTCTACTTTCAAGTAAAGAAGTAGAAATCACAACATAACAGGATCATACAATCTTCCTCCTCAGTAACAGAAATGCCAATAATAATATACTAGTACTATTAATAGATAACATTTATTCCGTTGCACTTCCTTCCATCATTTTATATGTATAATCTCATTTGAACATCATGAATGCTCTGTGAAGAAAGTGGGCTGGATCATCTATTAAGCTGTCTTCATCATCACTCCCGTCTAAATTCTTCTAGAGCATTGCAGAGGAGAAAATGGACACTCCATTTGGCAAAGTGCTGCCTCTGTTTTGGGTTGTTAAATCGAGTCTGCCCAAAAGTGGCACCCAGGTAAGATTTCAGAGATTTGGGGGAGATGTATGAATAAACACTATATTCACAGAGCTTCTAGGGGAGTCCTTGAAAATGTCTCTTCTCACTGCTGTAGATTAAGGTGGTCGTTGACATCTTCCAAAGATTCTTTGAGTTGCAGTGGTTTACAAGTTTGTTCTTCTATATATATACTTTAAGTTCTGGGTTACGTGTGCAGAATGTGCAGCTTTGTTACATAGGTATACACGTGCCATGGTGGTTTGCTACACCCATCAGCCCATCATCTACATTAGGTGTGTCTCCTAATGCTATCCCAGCCCTTGCCCCCAACCCACCCACAGGCCCTGGTGTGAGATATTCCCCTCCTTGTGTTCTCATTGTTCAACTCCCGCTTATGAGTGAGAACATGTGGTGTTTGGTTTTTTGTTCCTGTGATAGTTTGCTGAGAATGATGGTTTCCAGCTTCATCCATGTCCCTGCAAAGGACATGAACTCATCCTTTTTTGTGGCTGCATAGTATTCCATGGTGTATATGTGCCACATTTTCTTAATCCAGTCTGACTGATGGGCATTTGAGTTGGTTCCAAGTCTTTGCTATTGTGAATAGTGCCCCAGTAAACATACGTGTGCATGTGTCTTTATAGTAGAATGATTTATAATCCTTTGGGTATATACCCAGTAATGGGATGGCTGGGTCAAATGGTATTTTTGGTTCTAGATCCTTGAGGAATCGCCACAGTGTCTTCCACAATGGTTGAACTAATTTACACTCCCACCAGCAGTGTAAAAGCGTTCTTATTTCTCCACATCCTCTCCAGCATCAGTTGTTTCCTGACTTTTTAAGGATCGCCATTCTAACTGGGGTGAGGTGGTATCTCATTGTGGTCTTGATTTGCATTTTTCTAATGACCAATGATGATGAGCTTTTTTTCATATGTTTGTTGGCTGCATAAATTGATAAATTGATCTTTTACAAGTTTGTTCTTAAGAACCATCTGCTTGGGTGCTTCATTCTGAAGTTTTTGCTGGCCACTTCCCTGAACTGTGCTCCCCCAGAACGTCCAAAGCTTTTATAAGCTTCTAGTTTCCTGTTTTAAAACCTTTTATACTTGATATAGACAGAGCAACTTCTGTTTTCTTGGCTGTAAGTGGAAAGAAAAGTGATGTTGGACTTGACATCTTTCAAGGCATACATGTGTGTCTGGAAAATAAGCCAAACCACGAGGAAGTGGAGTACACCTCTGAGCAGGTGGAAGAAGTCCTGAATATTTAATAAAATATAATTAAAAGAATACAGATCCTATGTCTTCCCCAAAATTAACCACAGTCTCTTGTACATAGGCTCTCCTCATCCTCTACTCCTAAGATCTCCAACTCATAAAAATGAATAGAAAAGAACATGTGGCCATCATATTATTGCCACAAGTGTGTGAATACCAACTTTTGTCTCTCAAGTAAAGAAGTGACCTGCAACATTTTCAAGCTAATAGAATTTCTAGACCAGTGATTCTCAAGGATGGGGTAGGTTCTACCACCTCTTAGGATACATTTGGGAAAATCCTTGTTGCTGTTGTAAGCAGAGTTGCCTTCTGTGACCTTACGCCAAAAATCATGCAGCTTCATGTTTATTGACTTATGTTGATTACAAGTGAGTCATGAAGACCATTCCAGATTCAAGGATGGGACATAGGCCCTTCTCTCCATGGGAGGTGTGTCAAAGAATTTGCAGATGTGGCTGTATAGTATTCCATGGTGTATATTTGCCACATTTTCTTTCTTTTATTTTTTTTCTTTCTTAGTATTTCTTTTTTTATTATTATTATACTTCAAGTTTTAGGGTACATGTGCACAACGTGCAGGTTTGTTACATATGTATACATGTGCCATGTTGGTGTGCTGCACCCATTAACTCGTCATGTAGCATTAGGTATGTCTCCTAATGCTATCCCTCCCCCCTCCCCCCACCCCACAACAGGCCCCGGTGTGTGATGTTCCCCTTCCTGTGTCCAAGTGTTCTCATTGTTCAATTCCTACCTATGAGTGAGAACATGCGGTGTTTGATTTTTTGTCTTTGCGATAGTTTGCTGAGAATGATGGTTTCCAGCTTCATCCATGTCCCTACAAAGGACACGAACTCATCATTTTTTATGGCTGCATAGTATTCAATGGTGTATATGGTGCCACATTTTCTTAATCCAGTCTATCATTGATGGACATTTGGGTTGGTTCCAAGTCTTTGCTATTGTGAACAGTGCCACAATAAACATATGTGTGCATGTGTCTTTATAGTAACATGATTTAAAATCCTGTTGGTATATACCCAGTAATGGGATTGCTGGGTCAAATGGTATTTCTAGTTCTAGATCCTTGAAGAATCGCCACACTGTCTTCCACAATGGTTGAACTAGTTCACACTCCCACCAACAGTGTAAAAGTGTTCCTATTTCTCCACATCCTCTCCAGCACCTGTTGTTTCCTGACTTTTTAATGATCGCCATTCTAACTGGTGTGAGATGGTAGTTCATGTCCTTTGTAGGGACATGGATGAAACTGGAAACCATCATTCTGAGCAAACTATCTCAAGGACAGAAAACCAAACACCGCATGTTGTCACTCATAGGTGGGAATTGAACAATGAGAACACCTGGACACAGGGTGGGGAACTTCACACACCAGGGCCTGTCGTGGTGTGTGGGGAGGGGGGAGGAAGAGCATTAGGAGAAATACCTAATGTAAATGACGAGTTAATGGGTGCAGCACACCAACATGGCACATGTATACATATGTAACAAACCTGCATGTTGTGCACATTTACCCTAGAACTTAAAGTATAATAAAAAAAAGAAGAGAAAAAAAGAATTTGCAGATGTGTTTTAAAACACCACACTGCTCAATCTAAAATTACTCCTACGCTCAACCTTCATAATCGCTCTCTCCTGACTTATTATTTTTTTAACAAATCTCTTAATATTGTCTAACATACCATTTGCCTAGGCTGGGCATTTTAAAAGACATTAAAACAGTATCTGGCACACAGAAGGCATTCAACAATATTTGTTGAATGAATGAATGAATTTCACTACATTAACTTGTAATATCTCAGTGCTACTTTTGTAGTTGTTTCAAGTTTTCTGCTGATAGCTGCTCTAATAATGCTGCTGGCAGAATAAAGAACAAATTTGGTAAATTTGATCAAAATGACTTAGTCATAAACTTGGATAATTAAATCCAAATTTTTTTCCTGTTAAATTGGAAATTATTTGCCTCTTAATCGAAGTAGGGCTTCATCCCTTATTGATTCATATTTGTATCATCCACTGAGTCGTAAAATGCTGAGTTGACCCCTAATAAAAATACCTTATCCCCTTCCCTCTGTAAACCAGAGAAATAAACAAATTTAGAAACGTTTCAAAGAAGGAAAATAGAAGACAAGTTAGAGTTGTGCTCATTGTTTAGTTGAAGCAACATAAGTTACATTGTAAAAGATTAATGCAAAATGATCTTCAAAACTGAGACCACGGTATCACAAAAGTCAGTTGAACCACTTTGCCAGAGGTTATTTCCAGTCATTTCAATCAGTATTTCTGAATTTCAGTCGTGCTTCTATCACTGTCAAGCTATAGGAAGTAAGTTGTCCAGACCTGCATATTTTAACTTGACCAAGTTAGAACAAAAAGCACTTTCTATTATTGCACAGATGCCTATGTACTTGGGAAAATGTGAAGAATTTAGGTGACTAGGTGAATCTATAAAATGAAGAATGTTTTGTATGCAGACAAAGACACACATACCTGGGATTTAGTAAGATTCTGCCACTTTTTATCTGTAAAATATGTGATAATGAAACTTAACCTCTGTGAGCTTTTGTTTCCTCATCTGTAAAATGCCCGTCATGATACCTTCCTTTGTGATGGTTAGGTGAATAATGAACATAAAGCCTGTTAGTAAACAACTTGGCAAATGGTAACACTCAGTACACGGTAACTGTCATGATTAATGATAGGAAGTTTCTTTTTTTTTTTTTAAAATAAAAAGATGGTATTATTTCCCAAAATATTCAGATAAATGAAGCAAAATTGGTTTTGATAATTTAAATGTTCTTACAATGACCATCATCTCCTGCTTTCCTTTTACTATAGAGAAACAGTTGTGATTACGAAATGTGGATATAAGCTGAGGACCCAGACTTCCCAAGTCTGATGTTACTATCACAACCTCACTAGGCCATTTTGTATCAGGAACAAGCTATAGGTTTGGGAAAATGAAAGGGGTTCCTGCTATTATTTCTTGACCAAAGATATCAGCACCGTCCTGCAGATATTTTCAAATTCATTTTCTCATCATTCTAACCACAGGGATAATGTGGATTGATTTACTGAAAGAAAACTGTAGGGCTTTACCCTGCTGTGAGTACTTATGTTTTTTAGACTTTATGGGAATATGTATAGCCATGGAGTTTAAATCTCCCTTGAGTCATTTCTTTGTCTGCCTTGGCATACTCTGTGCTGGTATTTTCCAGCTGCATACTAGTGAGCTGAGTGATGAGGGAAGAAGCTTGCCCAGGGAAGACATAATGGCTCGACTCCACAGCTCTGTGACACTAACACCTGAATCGATTACGTCTGGTTAATAAGTCCTTCCCTTCTTGCATGACTAAGTTTTGACACTAAACATATACCTACATTTAATCAAATCCCCTTTTTTAAATGCAAAGATAAAGAGGTTTAATCACTCCTTTGCTATAAAAAAGCATTTCAAGTTATTTTACTGCTCAAATAGAAATGAAACTGAAAGAAGCTTTATCCAGATTTAAATTTTCTAGTATTCCCCCCAAAAATGTGTGTGTCCTAGAATAACACAATTCTGATTTAGTTTTATAAACCTACCTTTTTTACATGGACCATGTGCAAGTTTGAAAGAACAAGGCTTGCAGGATAGCTCAGGAGTCTGGAGAACACAGGTTATTTTGTTTATTTGTTTGTTTTGAGACAGGTCTTGCTCTGTCACCCAGGCTGGAGTGCAATAGTGCAATCATGGCTCACTGGAATCTCAACCTCCCTGCCTCAAGTGACCCTCCCGCCTCAGCCTCCTGAGTAGCTGGGACTACAGGCACGCACCACCACACCTGGCTTATTTTTACATTTTTGAACAGACGGGTTTCACTGTGTTGCCCAGGCTGGTCTCGAACTCCTGGGCTCAAGCGATCCTTCCATCTCGGCCTCCCAAAGTGCTGGTATTACAGGCATGAGCCACCACACCTGGCCAAGAACACAGGTTAAAAGTCGATTTGAGGTCAAGGGCCATCAAGTTTATTTTACTCAAGTCACTTTCTCTACAAACATATCAATACTAAAAGAGCTAATATGAGAGAGTTTAAGACTATAAAAGAAGATTCTATTTTGTTTTCCTTAATGCTAGAAAAACCACAAATACAGAACGATAAGATATTCCATCTCTAAAACCTGAGGATATAGTGCATTTTCTTTCCAGCTAGTTTTATGTGTTGCTCTGTATTAATCAGGTTTTCCTTATGGCCTTAAAATACAGAACCAAATTCTCAGAGTCTCACATTAGTACAACCTGATACTAAAGTGTGGGTAACACATCAGCTCAAAATTAAACCATAGGCATTTATTGTTTATTCATAATTCTGTTTTATAAATAGAAATCCACTACTGTTTTTGTTTCTTTCCGGCAGTAGTACTTTCTTACATGGTTTATAAGAACTATTAAAAAGAACAAGTTATTTCATTGAGAAATACCTTGACCATTTCATCCATGATCCAAGACCATCACACTTCCCTGTATTTCCACTGTTTAACTGAGCAGTAATCTAGCTTCTCATTAATGGATAACTTGACATTTTCTGTTTCTAAGAGTTGGTATTTTCAACTCTTCACATATCTGCATCTATCATTTGTACAGGCATATCTTGGAAATATTGCAGGTTAGGTTCCCCACTGCAGTAAAACAAATATAGCAAATAGGTCACACAAAGTTCTTGGTTTCCCAGTGCATATAAAAGTTATGTTTACAGTATACTACAGTGTTAAGTGTGCAATAGCATTATGTCTTTAAAAATGTACAAACCTTAATTTAAAAATACTTTATTGCTAAAAAAAAATACAATCATCTGAGCCTTCAGCAAGTGGTAATCTTTTTGGCGGTTGTGGATCTTGCCTCAGTGTTGATGACTGTTGACTCATAAGGGTGGTGGTTGCTGAAAGTTGGGGAAGCTGTGGGAATTTCTTAAAATAAGACAACAATTAAGTGTGTCACATTGATTGACTCTTTCATCAAATATTTCCCTGTATATGATGCTATTTGATAGCATTTTACCCACAGTAGAACTTCTTTCAAAATTATAGTTCTCTCCAACCTTGTGGCTGCCTTATCAACTAAGTTTATGTAATATTATAAATCCTTTGTTTTCATTTCAACAATATTCACAGCATCTTCACCAGGAGTAGATTCTTTCTCAATAAATCACTTTCTTTGCTCATCCATAAGAAGCAATTCCTCATCTGTTCAACTTCTTTCATGAGGTTGCAGCATTTCAGCCACATCTGCAGGCTCCACCTCTTGTTATTTCCATCACATCTGCAGTGACTTCCTCCACTGAAGTCTTGAACCCCTCAAAGTCATCCATGAGGGCTGGAATCAACTTCTTCCAAACTCCTGTTAATAGTGATACTTTGTCCTTCTCCCATGAATCATGAATGTTCTTTATGGCACCTGGAATGGTGAATCTTTTCCAGAAGATTTTCAATTTGCTTTGCTCAGATCCATCAGAGAAATCACTATTTATGGCAGCTATAGCTTTACAAAATATATTTATTAAATAAGACTTGAAAGTCGAAGTTACTGCTTGATCCGTGTGCTGCAGAATAGATGTTGCATTAGCAGATGTGAAAACATCATTAATCTCCTTGTACATCTCCATCAGAGCTCTTGGGTGATCAAATGCATTGCCAGTGAGCAGTGACATTTTGAAAGGAATCTTTTTTTTTCTTTTTCCCAGAGCAGTAAGTCTCAACAGTGGGCTTAAAATACTCAGTAAATCATGCCATAAACAGATAGGCTATCATCTGGGCTTTTTTCTTCCATTTACAGAGCACAGACAGTGGAGTTAGCATAATTCTTAAGAGCTGTAGAATTTTGGAATAGTCAATGAGCATTGGCTTCAACTTAAAGTTACCAGCTGCCTTGGCCTCTTACAAAAGAGTCAGCCTGTCCTCTGAAGCTTTGAAACCAGGCATTCTCAACTTCTCTCTAACCATGAAAGTCTTAGATGGCATCTTCTTATATAAGTCTGTTTCATCTCCATTGAAAATCTATTGTTTAGTGTAGCCACCTTCACCAATGATCTCAGCTAGATCTTCTGGATAACTTGCTGCAGCTTCTACAACAGCACGTGCTGCCTCACCTTGCACTTTTATGTTATGGAGAGGGCTCCTTTCCTTAAACATCGCGAACAAACCTGTACTGACTTCCAACTTTTCTCCTGCAGCCTCCTCAGCTCTCTGAGCCTTCATTGAATTGAAGAGAGTTAGGGCCTTGCTCTGGATTAGGCTTTGGCTTAAGGAAGTGTTGTGGCTGGTTTGATCTATCCAGACCACTCAGAATTTCCCCATATTAGCAGTTAGGCTGCTTTGCTTTCTTATCACTGGTGTGTTCCCTGAAGTGGCACTTTTAATTTCCTTCAAGAACTTTTCCTTTGCATTCATAACTTGGCTAACTGTTTGGCACAAGAATCCCAGCTTTCAGCCTATCTCGGCTTTCAACCTGCCTTCCTCATGAAGCTTAATCATTTCTAGTTTTTTATTTAAAGTGAGAGACGTGACTCTTCCTTTCACTTGAACATTTAGAGGTTGTTGTAGGGTTATTAATTGCTTTAATTTCAATGTTGCTTTATCTCCGGGAATAGAGAGGCCTGAGGAGAGGGAGAGAGACAAAGAGTGGTGGAGCAGAGAGAACATATATGACATTGATTAAGTTTGCCATCTTATATGGGTGCAGTTCATGGTACCCCAAAACAATTACAGTAGTAACATCAAACATCACTTATTACAGATCATCGTAATAGATATAATGAAAAAGTTTGAAATATTATGAGAATTACCAAAATGTGACACAGAGACATGAAGTGAGTACATGTTATTGGAAAAATGGTGCCAATAAACTTGCTTGACACAGGGTTGTCACAGACCTTCAATTTGTGTAACATGCAATATCTACAAAGTACAATAAAGTGAAGTGCAGTAAAATGAGGTGTGTCTGTATGTTTTTTTATTGACATATACATAACTGGATGAATAATTGATCACTTCTTTGGCTCATGTAATGCAGATTGGTTTTGTAGCTACATCATTGCACTACAAAGTAACTTTGGAAAATAATTTTACTAAAGAAACTTGTTTCAGAGTCTAATTACATCTATTATCTGCTTCTATAGATATGCTTTATTTTTCCTTAACCCACGTTATACACATAAGTCAGGAACAAAGTAAAACTACCTTTAGGTTTTGAAACCTTTTATGTGGGCTTGAATTTCAAGTAGAAATTAAAGTGTGGGGGCATAATCACTGAACCATTGAAAGAGTGGGTTTTCCCCCCTCCTCCTTGACAAACGTAGGTAATACTTTACCAGGGACAAAAAATATGCAGCAAAATTCAGTGGGGGATACATTTACATAATGCATCTTTTAACGAGGGACTGAATGAGGGCACATGTGACAATGCTAGCATGATGTTCTCTCCCTCCTGTCAGTTATTCTGGAGCCACCCTGCAGTTTAAGCTTTAGGTCAATAAAATGAATTTCAAAGCAAAAGCCTTCAGCACCATGGAGGAATTAACTCTGTGGGGTTGCTTCAAAAAAAGCAATGAATTTTCTATTGCGTTTACCTAATGCAATAGTATGTTTTTTCAATTTTTGTCCTTTATCAGAAAGGCATTTTATTCACATTTAATTCCATTTCTTGATCAGAATTCATTTCTAGAAACAAATACTTCTTTTTTTAAATATAGTAAAAATTGGGAACTTAAATTGCAATTTTAAAAGTAAAGTATACATAATGAATCCTTATCAAATATTTTCAAGTAACTGTTTTGGGTTGAACATCCCAATATTTTGTATATTTATTTCCAATTTTCTATGTCATGCAATATGCTACTTCCCACACTGAAAGAAATAGAGTTAATTTTCCACAGATAGGAATCGGGGTTTAAACTGACTCTTCAGTTGTTGAGAATAATCTGAAACCATCTTGTTATCTTTCTTCAACAAATTCATTTTTTAAATCATACCACAAAAAATGTGCAAACCAATCACTTCCATTTTTCTTTCACTTACAGTAGGGTCAGCAAAATTTTTCTTAACTTTTTTATTTTAGGCCAGGCATGGTGGCTATTTTAGAACAGTCTTTATATATTTACGGAGAAATCGTGAAGAGAATACAGAAAGTTTCTATATATTAGGCACCCGGTTTCCCCTGTTATTAACATATTATGTTACTGTGGTACATTTGTTACAATTTTGAACCAATATTGATGCATTATTATAAACTGAAGTCCATAGTTCATTCAATTATTTATCTTTTTTTTAGTTTTTATTTTTATTTTTTTGTAGAGACAGGGTCTCACTATGTTGCCCAGGCTGGTTCTTGAACTCCTGGGCTCAAGTGATGCTCCCATCTCGTCCTCCCAAAAAGCTGGGATTATAGATGGGAGCCACTGTGCCTAGATTCATTCAATTTTTTTAGTTTGTGCCTACTGTCTCTTTTTGGCTCCAGGATCCCATCCAGGATACCACATTACATTTAGTTGGCATTTATCTCCTTAAGATTCTCTTTTTTGTGACAGTTTCTCACATTCTCATGTTTTTGATGACCTTGAGAATATTGATAATTACTGACCAGGTATTTTGTATAATGTCCCTCAATTTGAGTTTGTTTAATGTTTTCTTATTATTTGACTGGGGTTGCAGGTTTTGGGGAAGAAGACCACAGAGGTAAAGTACCATTTTCACCATATCGTATCATGAGTATATACTATTAATATGACTCATTTTTAATGTTGATTCTTTATTACCTGGCTAAGGCATCCACTCTAAAGTTACCCTTTTTTCCCTGTTTCTATAATGTGATTTTTGGAAGGAAGTCAATATTTGTAGCCCACACCTGTGGAGTGGGAGGTAAGCTACATAAATTGAGGGCAGAATATCTAGATAAATTATTTGGAATTCTTCTCCACTTAGTTACTTCTCTTTGTCTCTTCTCCACTTACTCCATTATTTATTTATATCAGTATGGACTCATGCATGTTTATATTATATTTTGGTTTATAATCTAATACTACTTTATTATTTATTTATTTGCTGCAATTGTTCCAGTCTTGGCCATTGGAAGCTCTTTCAGTAGGCTCCTACGTCCCTTTGATATATTCAATTCTTGTGGGTTGCTTTTTTTTTCTTGAATACTTGCTTTCTTTCTGGAGCTATAAGATGCTCCAGTCTCATAATATTTACTTCCTAACCCAGTCCTAGCTAGAATCGGCCATTTCTCCAAGAAGCTCTGGTTCCTTTTATTAGACAATGTATTAGAAACCAAGAGCTGGATGTTAGTGCTACTGAGGTATCATTGCTTGTATGCCCTCATAGTTGGAAGAGTAAGGAAATATTATGTGTGTATCCTAATCTGGGATTATACACATATCTATAACTTGTATATGTAATCCTATATGTCTATATTAGCCTGAGCATGAGTTTATACTTATGCTTCTAGCTCTATTACCATGAAAATCATTCTAGCCTCCTCTCCTTGCCTTGGCAGGAGTGAGCCACCGCACCCAGCTGCCTTTATTATCCCTTTCTTGTCCATAGTATCAGTAATGATGATTCTTCATTCATTTATAACATGACGGTTTATTGAGTTCTCACTTTTTTTCTTGGTTAGCCTGAAGAGATTTATCAACATTTTCATCTTTTCAAAGAATTAGCTTTTGGTTTCCTTGATATTCTCTATTGTTTGCCTGTTTTTCAATTTAAGTTATTTCTGCTTTAATTTTTATTATTTTCCTCTGCTTGCTTCTGGCTTAAATTGCTCTTCTTTCTCCAATTTCTTAAAAGCTTACTTAAATTGTTGATTTTAAATATTCATTTTTTAAAATGTATTCAATTAGTGCCATAAATTTCTCTCTGAGCACTGCTTTTGTTTCATCCCACAAATTTTGGTAAGATGTATTTTCATTTTTTAGTGTTTAATTTCTCTCAAGTCTTCTTTCACCTATGTAGTATTGAGAAATGTCTTGTTTAGTTTTCTGATAGTTGAAGATTTTACAGCTATCTTTTTGCTATTGATTTCTAGTTCAGTTCATGGTCTATGTAATACAACCTAGAATGTGATCTCAATTTTAAGTTTGTTCATGTGTGTTTTATGGTCTCAGATGTGGTCTGTTTTGGTAAGGCTTTATAAAAATATGTGTTCTGCTGCTGTTGAGTATTTTATAAATACCAATTTGATCAAGTTGATTGATCGTGTTCTTTACATCAACCTATCCTTACCTGTTTTCTACCTGCTTGACTTAGCAATTTCTGACGGTAAGGTGTTGAGCTCTCCAACTATAAATTGGATTACTCTATTTCTTTTTTAGTTTTTGCCACATGTGTTTCTACAGTCTCTTGTTAGATGCACATGTGTTTAGTGTTATTATATCTTCAGGGAGAATTTACTCCTTTAGTGGTTCTCTTTACTCCTGATAATTATTTATACTGAAGTTGGCTTTATCTGAAGTTAATGTAGCCACTCCAGCTTATTAAAATTAGTGTTAGCATGATATATCTTTCTCCATCCCGTTATTTTTAATCTATGTGTCTACATTTAAAGTGAGGTTCTTGTAGACAACATATAGTTGAGTCTTTGATCAATATCTGTTTTGACAATTTCCTTTAATTTGTGTATTTATCTCATTTGCATAATATATCAATGATACATCATTACACAATATAGCAATTATTGATATGGTTAGATTAATATCTACCGTGTTTGTAACTGCTTTCTATTGATTACATTTTTTTTTTTTTCTTTTTGCCTCTTATTCTTCTTTGCCTGGTTTTAACTGAGCATGAGAAGAAAGAACAGAGCAGAAGAAATATTTCAAGTAATAAGGTGAAGATAAAATTCCATTTTATCTACATTCTTAACACATAAATTATACTTATTTTTTATAATTTTCTAGTGGTCATTCTAGAGTTTTATATATGTATGTGTGAATAATATATATATATAATTAATATGAATCCACTTTCCTAAAACACTATACTGCTCCAGGTGTAGTACAATTATGTTATAACTGAGTTTTCTCAATTCTTCCCTCCCATCTCTTATAACGTTGCTGTCATTCAGTTGACTTATATATGTGCTTTAATCACCTAACACATTGTTACTGTTATTACATTAAACAGAGTTATATTTCAGTTCAATAGTGACTAAGAAAAATAAAATATTTTGTTTTGCTTTTATCTGTTCCTTCCCTGACTCTCTTCCTTTCCTTACAAAGACCCAAGTTTCTGATCTCTATCATTTTCCTTCTCCTTGGTGAACTTGTTTTAACATTTCTTGCAAGACAGGTCTGCTGGTGATGAACCCTCTGAATCATTGTCTAAGAAAGTCTTTATTTCTCTTTCACTTTGAAGGATAATTTTACTGGATTTAAATACTGGTTTGATGTTCTTTCTCTTAACATTTTAAATATTTTGCTCTACTCTTTTCTCGATTGCACAGTTTATGACAAGAAGTATGCTATAATTCTCATCTTTGTTTCCTCTGTAGATAAGGTGTATTTTCCCTTTGTTTTTTTTTTTTTAATTTCTTTGGTTTTCTGCAGTTTGAGTGTGACATAATGAGGTAATATTTTTGGTATTCGTCCTGCTTGGTGTTCTCTGAGCTCCCTGGATCCATGATTTGGTTTCTGCCATTAATTTTGGAAAGTTCTTGGCCTTATTACTTGAAATATTTCTTTTTCTCTGTTCTATCTTGTCATCTTAGTTTCTTAATTACACATACACTACACACTTACATTGTCTCACAATTCTTGAATATTCTTTTATGTTTTTTCGTTTGTTTTCTCTTTGAATTTCCATTTAGGAAATTTCTATTGCCTTATCTTCAAGCTCATTGACTGTCTACTCAGCCATGTCAAAGAAAGACTTTCCTTATTCCCAGCACAGTCCTCTTTCTTTTTTTTATTTCTATTATTTTCCATTTATTCTTTCGTAGAGTTTCCAGCTCTTTGCTCATGTTACACATGTTTTTGCATGTTGTCTACTTTTTTCATTAAAACACTTCATATATTCTAGTTATTTTAAATCCCCTGTCTGATAATTCCAACATCTATATCATATCTGGATGTAGTTCTAGTATTTGCCTATATTCTTCAGATCATTTTTTTCTTGCTTTTGAGAATGCCTTCTAATTTTTTATTAAAAATTGTATATAATCTATTGGATAATAGAAACTGAGAGAAATAGGTCTTTGGTTCAATGTTTTATGTTAATCTGGCTAGGAGTCGGGCTGTGCTTAACGTTTACTGCAGCTGTATGTGCCTGATGATTCAAAATCCTCTTGTGTCCTTGTTTTTGTCTCTCCTGTTGACTTTGGGCTTCCCTACCTACTCCTTCTCAGAGCGAGTCTGTGCCTTGCAGCTCTTTCAGCTGTGACCCACTGTTGTTACACTGAATTCCTGTTGTGAGTGGTGGTAAGGGGTGGGGAAAGGGAAGCATTCTATTGCCTTATGATTAAATTTCAGTTTTTACTGAACCTATGTCCCTAGGTTGTGTCTTTCAAAAGCATTTCTTAACTTACTTGTCTTGGGTGAGAAAGGAAGGCTAGAGATAGCTGGAGTGGGAGAATGGCCTTCCCCTCTTTGGGACAGGGCCCTGGTACAGTCTTTTCTCCTGCACAGTCAATCTTTGTTGTGAAGAACACTCTGGGCATATTTAATTAAGGTTACTCTTCCTCTTCCCGTGCCGGAGCCTCAAGGGCATGTTTCTCAGCTCTTCAAACTCGGAAAATTTCTGGAAGTAAAATTCGTGAAAATGTGGGGGTCCCCTAAAATCCAAGGATTTCCTTACTGTCATGCTAGTTCATACTAAGGCTCCAGCAATTAGTCAAGATTACCATTTAGCTGTTTCTACTACCAGTTAATGTCCCATTGGCTTCTGCTGTAGGTAAACAATTCTTGACTGTGACTATTTCCATTCACCTGTCTCTCAAGATTTTGAAATGGTAGTTTGCATTTTGACCTCAGTTATCTGATGGGTTCCTGAAAAATTGTTGACTTTCAGTATACTCAGCTAAAAGGACAGGAGTTGTAAGGACAGGTGTGACAACTTCCAAAATTTTTACATTTTAGATCTGAAACTAGAATTCTCCACATAGTTTTTCTGTAAATGGCTATATAGTAAATGTTTTCAGATTTGTATTCAGAGTCATATAGTCTATTTTGCAACTGCTCAACTCTGTTGTAGTGCCAAAGCAACCAGAGATAATATGTAAATAAATGACTGTGGTGGTGATGTTCCAATAGAACTTTATTGACAAAAACAGGGAATTGGCTGGATTTGGCCTGAAAGGCATACTTTGCTGACCTCTGGTTTAAAGCATAGATGAAAAATCCTGAAAGCCAGAAATCAGTTGAGTCTAATTTCTTGAATGGATCAATAAGTGAATGAACCAGTCTGCATGTTAAAAATGTCTTGAAGAGATTTGATGATGCTACAAATATGCTTCTCTCTTAAAACTATCAAATAAGAAAGTTTCAATCACTGTATACACTTTTGCTGTTACAACCTTAGTCACAAAATTTACTATAGGTACCCAATTTCAAATGGAAAGAGGAAAACGTTACTTCAGTTTCTCTTGAAATTACATTTAGTCTCTACTTTACCAAAGAATAATATTTGGGTCTAAATAATATAAAGCAAACAATGAGCTATTTCTCTTCATTACAGTTCAAAAATGATAATTTTCCAATGCCTGAATTAAGAAATGTAATAAAATCTTAAGCACTTGGGATTCAACTAAGTGTATCCTTAAATAAATCAGCACCTAACAAAATAAGAGGCCTTCACGGTGTTAAAGAATTAAAGCTTCACAGGATAAAAGAAGAAAACAGCAGTATCTAACCTCATGAATTTAAACTGTTTGAAGTAGAAGAGTTATGGGAGTGAAAAGCATAAATTTTAGTGACTATAATAACATAACAGGTTTCAAGAATGAGTTAACCAATTTAGAATTTTCGTTACCTAAGTTAAAACTGTCTAATGCCTACAGTAAAAATGCAATATTTTCAGGAAATTATTCATAGAATACATTTCCTAAAAACCCATAAGGTGAAGATGCTCCCCCATGAAATATGTAAAACAGTATTCCCAAACATTTCCCATTCTGAATCTACAAATTTCTCCTCAAATTGCAAATTAGGAACAGACAGAACTGATCTCCTCAGGTGAATAGTATTTAACTAAAATATTTTATGTATGCAATGAATTTGCTGTCTGCCAGCTTTTTAGACTTGGATCTCACTTTGATTTATTGTTCTCTGGCTTCTGGGAGCTAATCTATCTTTCCTGAGATTGCCTAAATCCTCTCTTACTTATTCATTACCTCAACAATTAGTTCTAGTTACTAACCTATATAAAGGTAGATGACAGTGTAAGTCAGCAAATGAATATCTGCTGTCTGTCTCGCTGAGGCTGGGTGGTTCACTTCAATGACTACTGTCACTTTTTATCCAAGTTAGGGTAATAGAGGCATACAGGATAGCAGTAACTGAGTTTCAGAATTCAGTGTCTAGCAGACCAAAATTAGATATTTTGCCCTTTTATTTCAATGGCTTATCATTTAAATTATGAAATTTTCAGTCTTGTACATTCTTGTTAAGAATAATCTTTATGGGCCACACGTGGTAGCTCACGCCTGTAATCCTAGCACTTTGGGAGGCCGAGGTGGGCGGTCGACATCAGGAGTTTGACACCAGCCTGACCAACATGGAGAAACCCTGTCTCTACTAAAAATACAAAATTAGCTGGACGTGGTGGCGCATGCCTGTAATCCTAGTTACTCGGGAGGCTGAGGCAGGAGAATCACTTGAACCTGGGGGGTGGAGGTTGCCGTGAGCCGAGATGGTGCCATTGCACTCCAGCCTGGGCACCAAGAGCGAAATTCCGTCTCAAAAAACAAAGAATAATCTTTATTTAAATTATGTCTTTTTATTATTAATGTGAATGAGCTCTGCCTTCCCACTACTTGTTGTAATTGTTTACTGCTGGTATGTAGGTAAGATTTTAAATGTATATCTAGAATTATTTTTATCAATAGTAAACTTTCATATTAATTTTTATTAGTTTCCTCCATAGACAATCATTATTGGTGTCAATGGAACATGGAATGTATGGAGGAAGTGACAAGAGATGAAGTTGGACAGGATGTTGGATCCATAGCAACCATTTTTTAATACATGACTCCATCTCCCTGGCCATAGTTGGCTAAGCCATGTATAGATACTTTACAAATGCTGAGTCAGTTACTCTCTTTCTTGGGATTTTAGAATTGGAACAAACAGCAAAATATTCTCTGCCAGCATATACAGCTATAATATATAAACTACAGAGCCTTGTGGCAGTCATATCGAAAATAATATTCTGCAGAATGGAAAATAGAGGCAGACCTTCCGAGAAAAGAAAGGAGAAATAGGAAGCTCTGCCTTCTGTCCAGGTCTTTCCAAAGCTGACTACATTCCTACCTTTGAGCTCCAGGAAACACCTCTGTACCCTTAAAACATATTCTTTCATTTTACTTACACCTGGTTTGATTTGGTTCTGTTACTTGTAACCAAAATAATCTAAGATAATATGCCTTATGATTATCACAGCATATTCACCAAACTCTATTATAATTATTTACCTCCCCATAGAAACTATTAAAAGATGTGACTATAATTTAATTTTTTACATAGCCCTAGTATTGAGTCAGCACTAAATAAATTAACTGCAAAGCAATGAAAGAGAAAAGCTTGTCTGAGTGGGAGACACAGCATGATAAAGCTTGCTACAACAGCCATTCCTTCTCAAGTGGAAATGTTTATGAACTATTGTTTTCTTTTTATTATACTTTAAGTTCTGGGGTATACGTGCAGAACTTGCAGTTTTGTTACATAGGTATACACGTGCCATGGCAGTTTGCTGCACCCATCAACCCATCACCTACATTAGGTATTTCTCCTAATGCTATTCCTCCACTAGTCCCCCATCCCCTGACAGGCCCCGGTGTGTGATGTTCCCCTCCCTGTGTCAATGTGTTCTCATCGTTCAACTCCCATTTATGAGTGAGAGCACGCATTGTTTGGTTTTCTATTCTTGTGTTAGTTTGCTGAGAATGATGGCTTCCAGCTTCATCCATGTCCCTGCAAAGGACGTGAACTCATCCTTTTTTTATGGCTGCATAGTATTCCATGGTGTATATGTGCCACATTTTCTTTATCCAGTCTGTCATTGATGGGCATTTGAGTTGATTCCAAGTCTTTGTCATTGTGAATAGTGCCACAGTAAACATACGTGTGCATGTGTCTTTATAGTAGAATGATTTATAATCCTTTGGGTATATACCCAGTAATGGGATTGCTGGGTCAAATGGTATTTCTGGTTCTAGATCCTTGAGGAATCGCGACACTGTTTAAAAACAAAACAAACACTTAGAAGAGGTTTTCACAAATTGCATTTGTTGGTTGCCCACTGGCTCAAGATGGGAACAAATGTTCAGTGCAAAACGGTTTCACAGTAGTTACATATTTTTAAATCCCTTTTTTAAATAGAGTTAGCAATTTTCTTTACAGTAATAGTACTCAGAGCATTTAATATGATATAGGTGCACTGCAGATCTTCAGGAAGGTGATAAAACAATCATGGTTTCCCAAAGTCTTTGACCATGTGATTCTTTTACCACAAAACTTCACAAAACTCAAGTCAACAATGACAAAACCCCCCAAACAACCCAAGTTTTCTAATGGACAAAGAACTTGAATAGACATTTCTCAAAAAAATCAAAAGATATACACATGGCAAACAGACACATGAGAAAATGCTTAACATCACTAATCACAAAAATACAACAGTGAATACCACAACATACCCATTAGGATGGCTACTATTAAAAAGTAAATAGCAAAGAAGTGAATAAATTAGAATCGTTGCATACTGTTGGTAGGAAAGCAAAATGATGTAGCTGCTATGGAAAACAGTATGGAAGTACCTCAAAAAAATTAAACATAGAATTACCAAATGATCCAGCAATTTCACTTCAATGCAATATTATTCAGCCTTAAAAATGAAGTTCTGCGACATTCTATAGCATGGAAGCATGGATAAACCTTGAAGACATTACGCTAAGGGAAATGAGCTAGTCACAGAAATGCTAATATTGTATTATTCCACTTATATGAAGTATGTAGAGTAGTAAAATTCATGAAGTCAGGAAATAGAACATAGTTGCCAGAGGCTGGGGGGTAGGGGAAAATGGGGAGATGTTGTTTGATGTGTACAGGATTTTTGTTTTACAAGATGAGAAGAGTTCTGGAGATCGGTTACACAACGATGTGAATATATGTAACACTATTGAACTGTACATGTAAAAAAAGGTTACAATAGTAAATTTGATGTTATGTGTATTTTACCACAGTTGAAAATTAAAAAGAACAGTATCCTCAGAAAAAATACTTATAGAAACAATGCCAAGACAATTCCATGGTGTGCTGCTCCCAGAGTACGTGCATGGAGGAGTAAAGCCACTCCTTCACTAAAAAAAAAAGTGATGGTTAAGTTATTTTCTGTGCAATTTCTAGCATAGCAAATTGCAGTAATCAGTGTTACTTCTTACTTGAGAGTGGGTAAAAATCACCCAGTTACCTTTTATTTCCTGATGAATAACTATTAATATCGTATTACTCTGTTGTCCTCTGCTTTCCATTTTAAATAGTGTCAGAGAATAAGGACATGGAGAGAAGGTTCAGGGCTGATAAAACAACCATCTACCTCTACCTACTCCCCCAATTTAGTAGCCTCAACACAAGATTAGTAGCCCCCAGAAGACCTCTAGGGGCAACTGTAGACTTCTTAGGATCTTTCCATAGTGGGTAAGGTACTAACTACCAAGGTTTAGTGGGATTTATCTAATCTGAGAAAAGTCTTCTAAATTTCCAAAGTTTCCCTTTCATTTCTGATCGTATAGTGTAAGAGACAATAAAAACTTAGTTATAATCCTACCACTGCCACTTCCCAGCTTCCATTCCATCACATAATTTTTCAGTGTCTGTTGTCCTCTCTGAAACCTGGGGCCAGTATCAGAGCAGCCTTCTTGAAGCCACCCTGAAGAGTAATGAATAGAAATGAGTTATAAATATAAAATGCTGTATAAATCTTTTAGCACCAGAGACTTGAGATGTTTTAAATACACAAAGGACAGACTAATAAGACTATCAATCCTGTCTCCAATGTATAGACGTTTAGAAAGTGGGATACCATCCATCTCTGACTCTTAAAGCCTCAGTTTAAAAAAATCTATGATTTCCATCAATGTAGAGAAACGTGCCCTTTTGCCTTCCTTTCTAGAGCTAATATAATGAATTTTCCTGTATATACAAAGGTCATGTGAGATTACATTTTATCTGCAATGTAGCTATCTAGACTCATTATGAACAGTTTTCTTAATTCAGAGAGGGTTCGATTCTACATTCCTTTCCTAGCATTTGTCTATATTGGGGGCATCAAATTGAGTGAATATTAATGATGAGATCATTTGCATATTATATGGCTAACATACTGAAAAAAGAACAATTTTAAAAGAATCAAGTGTGGCAGTTTTAAAACCTTAATGGGGTGCTGTTTTCAACTGTGGTTGTTTTGTTTGTTTTTTTTTAAGAGTTGAGGTCTTGCTCTGTTTCTCTGGCTGGAGTGCAGTGGTGCAATCATAGCTCAATGGAGCTTTGAATTCTTTGGCTGAAGCAATGCTTCCACCTCAGCCTCCCAAGGAGCTGGGACAACAGGCCATGCCTGGCTAATGTTTTTATTCTTTGCAGAGACTGGGTCTTGCTATGTTGCCCAGGTGGTCTTGAACTACTAGCCTCAAGTGATCCTTCCACCTCAGCCTCCCAGAGCTCTGGGATTACAGGCGTGAGCCACCACACTCAGTTGTATTGAGTTTTAATATTAAATAAGTTGGTCTTCATTGAGGACCCAATATTTTAAATTACATTTCACTGGGGGTTCTGAAAATATCCATAAGTTTGACTGTCGATTTGTTGTTGAAGTAGTAACTCTCAACTGTGCCCAATTCCATTTATGTGATTTTTCAAAACAATCTATTAGCTTTTATCCACCAAAATATGACTTGTAAATAAGAAATCCATGTTAAAGAGAAATGTGTGCTTAGGTACACACATTAAGATTAAGATCCTTTGCACAGAACCTTCTGCCATAGAGTTATAAGAAAGAAAACCATTTAGTCAGAAGTCCTGAAACCAAAACAACCTGCATAGTCTATTAAAAGAAAGATGTGTTGGTCCGATCAGCTGGATCAACCATGCTGATGCAGTGCTTTGGTAATTTGTCTTCAATGTCCGGCACCATTTTTTTGAGGAAATAATGGAAAGAAGATATATGTCCCTGCAAGCCTAGTCCCTGTAGCAACATTGGTCCCACTCCAAATAAATCTTCCTCTCCACCTGCCATTCTTATGCTGCTCTGGATTCCTAGAGGAAATGTTTCAGCAGTTTAGGAACATAGGACAGCATTAGAGACATTTTTCTCTTCATTTTCCTTTATGAGCCTGAGAAACAGTGTTCCTACAACCTTCTTAGGTGTAAAAGAAATAATAAAGTAGACCAGCCTTCTTTATTTTTTAAACTGTGTATCAAAATTGAGCTAATAAAACTCTTTCCAGAAGGAATAAATATTCCTGACTTTCACTTTCCTTTTCTTTCTCGCAGTCCCCCTTTCCCCTGGGACTACTTTACTCAACATGAGATATGCGCAAAGGTACATAATATAGGCAGAACATTGGCTGCATTTAAGGAAAAGACTTCAGAGAAGCCATCGTTTTACAGATTAGCAAACTTATCCTCAGTTATCAAGTAACTTCTCCAAGGCCAGGTTGAGCCACCTTCTCAATTGAATCAAATCCATTTGTTTCTGTATATTCATAAGGACATCCAACAAAGGCCACGTAAAAACTTAAAACATTGTGAAATCCTCAGCTTCTTTATCAGAAAGACAGCTAGATACTCCTTTGTTGGACATTATCAGAGGCCATTTTGAGTGAAATATATCTTGTATTCTTTCCCCATCTCAGCATTACCACCCAGGTTGATGAAACTACCCAATCCCCAATAATTTTTCTTCATCAGTGACTATTCTTCAAAATAGCAAGTCGTCTTGTTATAATTTCAAACCAAAGATCTTATTAAAAGACCAGCTCCTTCTCTACAGAGATGGATTACATCAGGAGCAATAGCAGATAAACTCTGACCTCTAGATCTGAAAGAAGAATTTCAGTGATAACTGTAAAAATATTTTCAGTTATTAATACATAAGAAAACAGATCATTTGTATTTACGGATCATCACTGCCATTTATAGTTACGATGTTCTTCTCGCTAGTGATTTTTAACTGGAAAAGGGTAAATGGAAATGTGTAGACAAACACATTCAAAAGAAACCCTACTTCTGAGCCCTTCTAAAGATTTTACTGGGTAGTCTTGAAGACAAAAGTTTCTTTTATAAAAGGCAAAAAATCAACTTCAAAACTCAGGCTTCAAATCATCAAGGGTTACTTCCTTCTCTTCTAACTAGATTAAACTTTTGGAGTCCCAGTAAAAGGCTTATCACATCCCATTTGGCAAGAACTAGTCCCCTATAATTACAGTTTGAAAGTGTTTTCTAGGCTTCATACATTTGTGCAGAAAATGGACAGTTTAAGGAATCATAATAAGGCATCATTCAATGGGAAAAAGGACTTCACCTGAAATTCAAGCCTTCGTGGCTTCTCTCAGACATCTGGCTCTTTCTCACTTTTTGTGGTCAGGGCAAAATCAATTATTCAATGACCTGGGCATAGATATGGTTCTCTCTAGTTTCAAGGAGGGAAGAATGCCAGAACCACAAGCACTCTCATGTGAAAGGCTGTGCTTGATGCGTTTATCATAGAAGTTTGATGATGTCTGAGGGCACGGATGCCAGGAGTTTTGTTTTGTTTTTTAATTTAATTGTGCTATTAAAACCATTTTTCTTTCCATAAGCCCCTATACTGCCTTTGAAAATATTCATTCTCCGGAGTCATCCAAGAGGAGGGAGAACAGTATGAGCTTTCAGCTGAACAGAAGACTCTCCCTCCTCTGGCTGGTGGGAGGTGACTGTCTCAGTGCCTCATATGTTCAAACTTGAATTAATTCCACTCACACTATACCCCCACAGGTAATGAAGACAAATAGTGCTGCAGTCTTTGGGTACAGTTTCAATGTTTACTTCTGGTAACAACCAAGGATGTATTGCTCAGACTCTGGAAACTACAAAAATCATTTTGGAGAAGAAAATTTTGACTCTCTACCTCCTCGTTCTTTGCCACAAAGGAGAAAGACCACAGTAATAGTTAAGGCGGCTGAAACAAGAAAGGGTGCACAAAACCCGGATTCCCCCTTCATCTAACTTCAGACACCCTATTATGTAGAGTTAATTGCAACTGTTACTTATCAAGCATAGCAGATCCCCACACCTCCTCCCCATTGGTATCCCCTCAGGCCTTACTATTTCAGTACCCTACTCACTCCAGCATCTGCCTTTCTGCCTTTGGGCTTTCTTCAGCCTTAGGATCCTCACTGCTTCTATTCCCCTACACAAGCAAGAGGCCAGGAATGCCAGGAAATAAATGCCTCCCCGTGAGAACAGCCTTTGACCAATGACTGATGGAAGCTGGTATAAATACCTTAGTGCCCTTGTCCCTCAGGTGGGATAACTATTGTCCTACTCTGAGTCCCTCGGGTCCCCAGTGGAATTAAGCTCCAGTTGACCACAGTAATAACAACACAATCTTTATTGGCTGGATTCCCTTTCTTCTTTTACTTCCCCACAACCTAAATAAAAGGCCCACACTTGAATCTATGGCTATGGGTCTGTTTTTAAGACACAAAGTGTTGAGGTGTGGACTTTAAAAGAAGAGGACGAGCTGTTTTGCTAGATGAGATTCAGATACGTAAAGTCCATCCTTTTCTCTACACCTCCTCTGATAGATGTTAGCCTTTTGTAATAGCTTTTCCCCTTGTGGTTATACATACATAAAAGCTCATGAAACTTTAACCCTTATCACTTCTCCTCACTTCCCCCATAAAGCAGTGGGGCTGATAATCAAATCATGATTTCACATAGTTCCTGACTTCCAGAGCTCTTCAGGCTCCCCATTGCCAAGATCAGAGTGAAGATTTGGGGTTCCAGAGGGCAAGTCCTTATCCACGCTGCCCCTAATTTAATGTCTCTCTCCCACCTTTCCAAGGGAGGTTCTGCTCACATTAGTGCCTCTTCCATGGACTGCTGAGTTGCCTGGCTAGCTTTCTGCCCTGACATGAGAGTGTTCCCTACCTTGGATCTCTATTTGGTTGTGGTGACCTCAAATCTTTCAATATTTTGCCCAGCGTGCTTCCTCATTATACCTCTAGCTCCTGGGCTAAGGCCGTCTTCGTTATGAACAGAGATATTATTAATAATGTCTGTAACTTTTTCTGTTTTCTAAATTTATTTTTAATTGACAGATAAAATATTGTGTATTTACCATATCAGTGTGACATTTTGAAGTATATATACATTGTGAAATGATTGACTCTAACTAATTAGCATGTGCATTACTTCATGTAGTTATTTTGTGGTAAGAACACTTTACATTCACCCTCTTAGCATTTTTCAAGAAAATAATATATTGTTAAATTTAGTCACCATGTTGCACAATAGATTTCTTGAATTTATTCCTCCTGTTTGACTGAAATTTTGTATGCTTTGACCAACATCTCCCCTAACCACCACTCTGCTTTCTACTTCTGTAAGATCAGCTTTTTTAGATTCCATGTATGAGTGAGATCATGTGGTGTTTGTCTTTCTGTGTCTGGCTTATTTCATTTAACATAATATCCTCGAGGCTCATCCCTGTTATTGCAAATGACAGGATTTCTTTCTTTTTTATGGCTGAATAGTATTCCACTGTGTCTATATACCATATTTTCTTTATCCATTCATCCAGGGATGGGCACTTAGGTTGTTTACATATCTTGGCTTTTGTGAATAGTGCTGTGATAAATGTAGAAATGTAGATATCTCTTCAGATGTCTGTAATCTTCTTTAAAATATTTCAGAATGGACTGTATAATACAGTATTAGTTTTACTAGAAGGAGCAATCAGTGATCCTAATCAGGAATCCATGTCCCAGGAATGAGGAGGTAACAACAAAAAAAAGACGTAGCTGGGCATGGTGGCTCACACTTGTAATCCCTGTCCTTTGGGAGGCTGAGGCAGGTGGATTGAGTGAGCTCAGGATTTGAGACCAGCCTGGCCAACATTGCAAAACCCTATCTCTCCAAAAAAACAAAACAAAACAAACAAAAAAAAACCAGGTATGGTGGTACACACCTATAGCCCCAACTACTTGGGAGGTAGGATGGCTTGAGCCTGGGAGACACAGGTTGCAGTGAGCCAAGATCACACCACTGTGCTCCAGCCTGGGCAGCAGAGTCAGACCCTGTCTCAAAAAAAAAAAAAAAAAAAGGAAAGAAAAGACACTCCAGAGATGACTGTTACAAATGTCTCTACTTTCTTTCTCTCCCATCAGCACTAGATATTTCTCTAATTAGCATAATTAATAGTAGAAATAAAGTTTCGTTGACAAAATTTATAGCTTGCTAATTAGGGTAAGATATGTCAGAAATGAGATTGTATAGGTGAAATTAGTTATATTCAAGATGTATTTATTGGCTAAAATATTTTCAAGAAATCACCCATCTTTGAATAAACAGGGTATGAAAATCAAGCAAGTTGTCTATATTTACCATTAGTTTTGGCACATTATATTTAACCCTAAATCCAGAGCCCAGCAGTTGTTCTGAAATATTTTTGATCACCTCTATAGTGGATGGTTTGTGAAATCCCATCACTACAATAATACTACATTTGCCTCAGATAAACATTTTATGAAAATTCCTTGTGAAGCACCAGAAAACACAGAATTCTAGGATTTCTTTGGTTTGGAATCACATGGCTCTTCTTGCCTGCTTGGGTGTATAGCAGAATTTGATCTGAGACTTGTTTTTATTACCAAGTTGCAGGGGATATGCCAACCCTCGCCTACCTCTACATATTTGGTGGTTTCTGAGATGTTTCAGAATGAGCCTATGAGTTGTGATGATCAAATTGCCTTACACCATCTTCCCCTACTCCCTAATCACAGAATAGTACAGATTTTCCGTTATACACGAGACTATCATGTTGAATGCTCTGGTGCCAACCATTTTCTACAATGACAACTGATATTCTTCCATCTCATTGGGCTGACCTCTTTGGTCCCAACTCTGGTCTTGAGCGAGTCTTCCCTAACCCCAGTCTTGTCCTGCATGATAGCTTTGGCACTGTTATGGCTAGTTCCTTACCGTTATTGGTATCAGATTCATTCATTGAATCATTTATTCATTCAACAACTATTAAACATTTTCTATGTATCATACAGTGTTGTAAACCCAGGTGATATTTCAGTCAAAAAGGCATACAAGATCTTGTGAGTAAAGATGAGTAAAAGAGTGAACAAATTAATAAGATAATTTCAGATCGTAATAAGTACTGTGAAAAAAATGATAAAAAATGAAAAAAAAAGGGAATTACAGCAAGGAATTGGCTGTTCTGGAAAGCATGATCAAGAAAAGCCACTTAGAAGGATAATAAGAGGTATACTAAGCCAAGATCTTATAGTGCTTTCCACTGAGACTTCCAGAGTTTTAATAGAATTAGTAATCAGTGTGATTTGCAATGAAGGGTGGCTCTGAGGTCTCTACAAGTTCATTTTTAACCTTTTAGGAACAGCCAGATTGTCATCAGTGTCTGTACCTCACCTCATGGCTAATCAAAATGTGAAAGAATCCCTTAAAGAACCAAGATCCATTTAGCTACCTTGAAGCAATATAATGCACAATTGGCACTTTGACTTTTTTCATTGAACTGATCAGTTGGATCAGTTTGTATAAACTGATTGGTTTAGCATTTTGTAGTCCACAAATAGACAAAATCATTCAAAACCTAGCTTCACTTGTTAGTACTGATGGAGCACCAAGAATAATAAAATCTGAGATTTTTTAATAGAAGGGCCTTTAGAGATCAGTGTATCCAAGAAGAAAACAAGTTCTGCAAAATTAACCCAAAAATGCACACCTTGCACACTGAACACTCTCATGTTTATTTTGCTGCTCACTTATAAAGGTTTTTCAAAGACCCTTGGCATTGATATTTCACTTACTGTAAGATGGTTTGTCATGAACTGTTTTTAATTTTTTATATATGAAAAATAATATGAGAACATTAAAAATATGCATATAAATCACCCACCATATTTACAAATGGTCCCTGACTTAACGATGGTTCAACATAAGATTATTCAGCTTTACAATGGTGCGAAACTGATATGCATTCAGTAGAAACCATATTTTGAATTTTCATCTTTTCTCAGGCTAGCAATACATAGTACGATACTCTTTTTCCATGTTGGGCAGTAGCAACAAGCCACAGCCAGTCAGCCATGTGATCAGGATAAACAACCAATACTCTACAGTGTTCTGTGTTGCCAGCGTTTTTGGATATTGTGTTTTGCATTTTCACATCTCAGATACCAAAAATACCCGGTTTTGACTTATGATATTTTAGACTAATGATGGGTTTATCAGAATGTAACACTGTCCTAAGTCAAGGAGTGTCTCTATTTACCTTTCATGTTTGGTGCATAAAAATATTTACATTGTTGTAACCATAGAATTCATAAAATGTAATATATTGCTTTGAAACCTAGCATTATATTTTATGCCTTTCCCATATTGCTATGTAGTGTCTTTGTTATATTTAATGGCTTTAAAATATTCCATTGAGCAGTTATACCCCAATTTAATTAGCTACTCTCCTATTTTAGCTATTTGAACTGTTTTTAATTTTCATTGTTATTTGAAAAATATGTAAATGCATAAGACTGTTTCAGAATTTGTATTACTTCCTTAGGCTAAAGTCCCAGAAGGAAAATTGCTATAGCAAAGTATGTGAATAGTTTTACATTTCTAAAAAACTAGCGCTGTTACTTTCTGTAAAGTTTTTGCTAATATTCAAAGTAGCAGTAATAAAAAGGAGTATCAGATTCAAAGTATTCTTATCACCATTCAATAGCTTTGCTTTTAAGGCTTTATTAAGGGGGTAAAATACATTACCACTTTTTGAGAATAAATTTACTTGTTGAATTTCCTCTTTTGTGAATTGTCTGTTCACATCTTTTTCTTGTTTATTTGTTGATCTTAGAATTGGTCCATTTGTTTGGACACTTTATAGAGATACTCACCCGCACACATTTTTGCTGCAAATATTTTCCCAGATGGCTTTTTGGCATTTTTTTCCTCTTATAGAGTATGCACAGAATTATGTATCTTTTTGTTTATGACTATTTCTATCTCTCCAATGCTTGAAAGTCAGCATCTTCTGCGAAGGTTTTGATAAATGATCAACACAATTCAATTTCTTCCCTTTATTAGTTAGATTTTGTTCCTTTGTTTATATTAGAAGTTTATTTATGCTAAACTCTTCATTCAGTGTGATATATGTTCATTTTATTGTCCATTTACTAACGAATTATCACTATTATTATATGTCCTTCTTTTCCCATCTTAAAAAGGTAAAATGACTTTTCGTTTATATTTAAATTTATATACAATGTTATACACATTTTAATAGCTTTATTGAGGTATAACTGACATACAAGAAATCAAGCATACTTTAAATGTACCACCATCATAATCAAAATGAATATATATTGAATAAATATATACACCACTCCCCCAAAGTTTCCCTGTACCTTCTTTAATTCTCTCCTCCTTGTCACTCTTCCCTTCCCAGCCTCTTTCTCCTGTCCCCAGCCAACCACCAGCCACTCTAGATTAGATGGCATTTTGTTAGAGTTCTGTATAAATGGAATCATAGAATATTCCTTTTTGGTGGGGCTTATGTTACTCAGCGTAATTATTTTGGGATTTATCCATCATGTGGTACATATCAATAGTTCATTTATTTTATTGCTCAGTAGAATTCCCTTGGATGATTATACCCCTGTTTGTTTATCCATTCAATTATCGATGGACATTTGATTTATTTAAAGTTGTTGGCTACTACAAATTAAGCTGTTGGGAATATCCAGGTGCATGTCTTTCTATGAATGTATGCTTTCTTTTCTCTTAGGTAAATATCTAAAAGTGGCATGGCTGAATTGTATTGTCAGTAGGTATTTGACTTTTTAAGAAACTGCCAAATTGTTTCCCACAATGGTTGTCTCATTTTACATTCCTACCAGTGGTGAAGGAGAGTTTTAGTTCTTCCACATCTTCACTAACACTTGGTGTGCTCAGTCTTTTTGATTTTTGTCATATTCTAATGAATGCGTAATGGTATCTCATTGTGGCTTTAGTTTGCATTTCTCCTAATAACTAATGATGTTGAGCATCTTTTCATCTGCTTATTTGCCATCTGTGTCTAAAAGTTGAGAATAATTATGTTCTCTTGATGAATTGACCCTGTTATCATTATGAAAGAATCATCTTTTTCTAGTAATATTCTTTTCTCTGAAATATTTTATCTTAATGTAGCTACTAGGCTTTATTTGATTAGTGTTATCATGGTATATTTTCCCATTCTTTTACTGTTAACCTATTTGTGTCTTTGTACTTACAGTATGTTTCTTATAGGATCTTCAATTTTTATCTATTCTAACAACTCTAAATTTTAATTGAGGCAATTAGAATATTTATATTTAATATAATTATTATGGTTAGGTTTAAGCCTATTATCTTGCTGTTTCTTGTTTATTTGCCTCATGTGTTCGTGTTCTTTTTCCTTTTGTTTGCTGTCTTTTGATTTAACTGAACACTTTTTTATTCCTTGTTATCTCCTTTTTTGGATTTATTAACTTATAACTGTTTTCTTATTTTAGTGATTGTTTTAGGGTTCATGTTATACATCTTTAACTTATCTGTACTTACCTTCAACTGTATATCATATCAAATATAAATGTATATACCACCTCACATGTAGTATAAACACCTTCCTATAGTTTATTTATATTTTTCCCCTCCTGGTGTGTGTGTGTGTGCACATGTGTGCACATGCTGCCACAATACATTGTTATGACTTTTAATATATTTAAGGATCTTTTTTATTGTGGGAAAATAGACATAATGTAAAATTACCATTTTAACCATCTCTAAGTGTACAATTCAGTGGCATTAAGTACATTCGCTTTGTTGTGCAACCACCACCACCATCCATCTCCAAAACTTTATCACACCCCAAACTGAAATGCTATACCCATTAAACAATAACTCCCCATTCCTCTCACCCTCCAGCCCCTGGTAACCACTATTTTACTTCTGTCTCTATGAATTTGACCACTCGAGGTACCTCATATAAGCAGAAGCATACAATATTTGTTCTTTTGTGTCTGGCTTATTTCACTTAGCGCACTATTTTCAAGATTCATTTATGTTTTAGCATGTATCAAAATTTCATTCATTTTTAGAGCTGAATAATATTCCACGGTATGTACATACCCATGCCACATGTTGTTCATCTACTCATCCATCAGTGTTCATTTGGGTTGTTTCTACCTTTTGGCTATTGAGAATAACGCTGCTATGAACACTGGTGCGCAAATATCTGCTCAAGTTCCTGCTGTCAACACTTTTGAGTAGATATCTAGAAGTAGAGTTGCTGGAGTTTATAGTAATTTTATGAAAAACAGTTGATGCTCATTTGAAAAGATTTAGATACAAATTTAAATTGTGATTTAAATGGTGATTTGAATTGAAGATCTTCTATATTTGCCCATGTAGTTCACATTTCTGGATCTCTGCATTGTTTTGTGAAAATCCTTATTTCCAAATGTGTATTTGTAAAGGTTAACTATTTGTTTTAACAGCTGAACTTTAGAATAAAATCATCAACTTTCAGAAAAAAATTATTTGGGATTAAGGATTTAATTCCAGGTCATCTAAAACATAACTTAGAACAACTAGAAAATATCATAATATGTCACAGTTTTCCACTTATGCAGGTCCTCTTTTCAATACACCAGCGCAATTTTGCAATTGTCTTTATTTAGCTTCTCTACATCTTTTGTCATGTTTATTCTTTATAGTTTTTAAGAGCATTATATTTCTATTGAATTGACCTTTTTGAAATTGTTCTATTTCTTTTCTGTGAATGTACAGAATACTATTGACTTCTGCGTATCATATACTGCTCCCTTAATTAAACTTTCATTAAGACTAAAGATTGTTATTTTTAGCTGAATGCCTTGGATGTCTACGTGTATAATCTTGCCATTTCATAATAATAACGTGTATTATTTTCTTTTACATGACTTGCTGTATTAATAAACATTTCCAAAATGCTACTATATAAAAACAGTAAACATAGATGTTTGTTATTGTTGTTCCTGAGCTTATTCTCTAGCAATGGGCTATTGATGATAATTATGACAGGTTTTTGATAAGGGCTATCAAAATATATATATACATATATATATGGAAAAATCTTCAATCCCTTTTTAAAAATGCCTTTAAATGTTCAATTTTAGCAAATGCCTTTCTGCTGTTAGAGTATTATCAACATAATTATATTACTGCATGTCCTTATATTTTATCATTCCTGCATTCCTGAGATAAGCCCTGCTTTACTGTAACAGGTTATTCTTGCGTTAAATCGTTATAATCTCTGTGTTAGTATCTTCTTTAAGGTGTTAGTTAATGTGCATTATTGGTTTTAGGGTAGCAAAGAAGCAGAGAATCTCCTGCTACTCCACAGCTAGTAATGAGTGAGAAAATCCATAAGAATTAAAAGGGTGATGGCCTCATTAAACAGCAAAGGAAAAGATATTCTTTCTAGTATTTTTCTTACCATAAGGCCTTAGAGGCTGCATTCCTTAAAATCATGATTATTAGCATGATGGCTGGCAAATACAAAGTCCAACTTAAAAATTGGAAAATTAGGTAAAGTATTAATAAAAGAACATTAAATCCATTTTTAGGACTGCAACGGGCTCCTCTCCACCCTACCCACATCAACCTATCGATACAGTCTGGATAGAGTAGAAAGCAGTGGCAAGAACTTGTTTTAAGGCTTCACAATATACATTTTCAACTGTACTGTCTCAAAACTAAGGTTCATAAAATGACTTTATCGAGACGTTTCTCTAGAAGTGAAAAACTCTAAAGAATCCCTCCTCTTAATTGATAAAGTGCACCTTTTCATCCATGTTTTCCTATCACTCTGTGCCATTTTTCTTGGAAACAAGAAATGGGGGTGGGTTTGTGTTTTTTTTTTTTTCTTCATATCCTCCGGGCCAAGTGAAAATTAAGAATCATAGAAATACCTGAATAAATTAAGAGAAAAATTGAAGAATAATAGGTGTGTACTAGAGTTCAGCATAATGAGGCTCGAAACACAGCATGACAGCAGGGGAAGCGATTGCCAAGTAATTTTTTGTCCTATCAAATAAAATTAAATAGGGAAAAATACAGTTTTCTGTACCATAACTTTAACCAATTATATTTAGCCAGCACTTGTGTCCATTTTCTTATACTGATAATTCAGGGATGTTTTTTATAATCCAAACATCCCTTTGGCAATTGAAATTGCAGGGATAACATCTCTTTTGTTGACATAAACCATGGGAACTTGAGTTGCATGATCTCATTATCTGATTACAGCTGTGACTTTGAAGTAATCTCTCAGAATGAGTACCTCTTTTTGCTAATAGACTTTATTTTTTTAGAGCAGTTTTAGGTTCACAGCAAAATGGAGAGGAAAGTACAGAGATTTCCCATATACCTCCTGCCCCCCCACTTGCAGACTCCACCATTATCAGCATCCCCCACCAGAAAGTACATTTCTTACAGTTGACGAACCTGCATTGATATATCATTATCACCCAAGTCCATAGTTTACATTGGGATTCACTCTTGGTGTTGTACATTCGATGGGTTTCGATGTATAATGACATGTATCTAGCATTATGGTATCATATGGAATAGCTTCGCTGTCCTAAAAATTCTCTGTGATCTATCTGTTCATTTCTCCCTTCCCCATAATCTCTGGCAACCACTGATCATTTTACTGTCTCCACAGTTTTGCCTTTTCCAGAATGTCATAGTTGGAATTGTACAGTAGGTAGCCTTTTCAGACTGGCTTCTTTCACACAGTAATATGGAGTAAGTTTTCTCCATGTCTTTTCATAGCTTGACAGCAGAATGTGTACTTTGGGAGGAGCTGTTGCTTACAGGCCAAGCCCAGGATTATAGAAGAGGATTTGCAATGATATTCATTAACACTGTTATTTTGCTGTTGGCTTTCTCCTGCTTTACCATTAGTGCTTCATTTAGTTTCTCATTGGACTAGAAACTACAGTGGAATTTATTTCAGGTGTACATGCAAACAGCACTCAGCCAATATTGCTTTCCTAGGTGGTCAGGGGTAGAACAGCAATGGACTGCACGGCACACTGTTCTACAAGGATCCCATGTGGAGTTCAATCCTATAAAGTAATCTTAAGAGGAATTCCAGAACAATCGTGTGAAAATCACTGTTTCACTCACATCTTTGAAAGAGTAACTTTTTGGCTCTTATTAAGTAACAACGTTTGAAGCAATTATCCTAGGATCCATGGATTTTCACTCTTATTTTTAAACACTGGTGTATGAAACATCATCAAAATCTCCCACAAAGCTATTTCTAGCATCAGCACTATGCAGGAAACGTGACCTAAAGTGCTCTCAGTTCCACAGCAAAGGAGAAGGCTGGAAGAACAAGCAGAACTGTCCCATGTTGGCAGGCTGGTACCCAGAAATTTCCCCAAGGGCACCAGTGCAAGAATATGACTAAGGGAGAAATGAACCACAGCTTTGCAGTACACAGGATGGCTTGTGACCTAAAACATCCCCCAAAACTCAGTGGGCAGACAGATTAGCAGCCAGACAGGCGCTCATGAAATCAGTAAACTTCAGAGACAGAAGCCAAAAGTGACAGAAGTTTGCCAGTAATGGGGAAGGCTGACGGCTGGAAGGACAACTGGAGACATAGCACATAGGCAGGCTGATGGCCAGAAGGTTCTCTAGGGGGACAGGGCAAAGAAAAGACTCTGGCCAAAAGGAGTCACAGTTCCTCAGCATGTCTGCAGGTTTGTGCCCCAAGGAATAGATGAGGGAAGGCAGGCTAGTAACCAGATGAGTCCCAGAGTAGCAGCACACTGCAGGTGAGGTGGTCAAAACTTCACCCATTTCCCCAGCAAGGGGGAAGGTCAGTGAGCTTAAGAACAAAAGAAATCCAGGCATGCAGGCAGGCTGATACCTGGAAAGTTCTCTGGAGGCACTAATTGGAATGTAACTGGCTCAAGTCCATGTGCTTGCCACTTAGAGGCTGAAAACATAAGAAGCCAGGTGTGGTAAGAAGGAAAAGCAACTTTCTTCAAATGTTAGCAGTTGAGGAATGGCCAGGTTCATTACTTTAAAAGATCATTCTAGCTTTCTGGGCTGAGTGAAGGGGTTTAAGAATGAAAACGTGGTCTAGGAAACATGCAGGAGTGGTGTCAATGGCTATCTTGAGTAATCGCCCATCCATCTGGAGGTCTGGTTTGGTAGTGGCGGACTAACTGTTCATAACTCTCCCTAAGTGGGAGGATTTCACAGCTGGGTCTCCATGCCTGGTTTGTTTCAAAATTAGCCTCTGAAATTTCTTTTTGCTTTTCTTTTCTTTTGAGACGGGGTCTCGCTTTATCACCTAGGCTGGAGTGCAGTGGCACGATCTCAGCTCTCTGCAACCTCCGCCTCCTGGGTTCAAGCAGTTCTGCCTCAGCCTCCCAAGTAGCTGGGATCACAGGCATGTGCCACCATGCCCAGCTGATTTTTGTATTCAGTAGAGACGGGGTTTCACCACATTGGCCAGACTGGTCTCCAACTCCTGGCCTCAGGTGATCTGCCAGTCTCGGACTCCCAAAGTGCTGGGATTACAGGCGTGAGCCACCCCACCTGCCAGTCCCTGAAACCTCTAAGCAAGTGCATAATTAGATAAATGAGCACTGTGCATGGATGTGCCTGGTGGGAGAGAGAGAGAAACAAAGAGTTTTAAAGTACAAGGCTACGTTATGCAATTAGGAAGGAAAGTAAAGAAAAAGGTTTCAAAATGCATTTCAAGGCTGAGATACTTGGTTACAGGAAGATGTGATGGTGGCTGAAAGAAATTAAGATTTTCCATCACATGGTCAAGTTTGTGGCAAAGGATCACAGCAACCTCTGCAAGTGGATAGGCTATAGACCAGATGGGCACCCTACATCACCCTTCTCCCCTCCAAATCAGCACACTGCAGTGAAGGTGATTGAAAGTCCCCTTCCCCAACAAGGGAGAAGGCTGGTGCTGTGAAGCTGACCAGAACCTTAGCAGCAGGGAAGGCTTATGCCCAGGGCACCCTCAATAAGGTATTATGGTGGCCAAGAAGAGCCATGTTTCCCAAAAACAATAGCATGGTTATGGCCTAAAGTATCTCCCACAACCTAAGCATACAGGTAGGCTGGTGAGTGGATGGCCCACGTGGCATCAGATCACTGGAAGAAAGGGATCTGAAAAGTTTCCATTTCCCCAGCTCAAGGGAAGCTTATGGCCTGAAGGACCACCGGAAACCAGAAGGTACCTCCAGGGCACTACCTTGAAGGAACTATGATGAGCAAAAAGAGTCATAGTTTCCCAGCACATGGGCTGGCTTGTGGAACAAAGAGTGACAGGAATCCCAGCAGCCAGACTAGTGACAAGATGGGCTCCCCAGACAGCAGCGCTATGCAGGAAAGTGGCCTAAAATGCTCTCCTATTCAGCAGCAAAGGGGAAGCCTGATGGCAAGAAAAACACCCAGAACCATAGCACTTGTTCAGGTTGCTGCCTGGAAGTTTCCCCAGGTGGCTGGGGGAAGGATAAGGTGGTGGGTAAAAGGAGCCACAATTTCCCAGCGTGCAGGCAAGCTCGTGGCCCCAAAGAAACCCAAAACTGCATGGGGAGAGCAGGTTAGGGACTGGGTGGATGCCAGTGTCAACAGTACCACAGAGATGAGGTGGCTGAAACTTCAGTTGGTTCTTCAGTAAGCGGAAAGGTTAGTAGCCTTAAGAAGACCAGAACCCTAGTCCTAGAGCAAATTGGTGCTGGGAATGCCACCAAGGAACAATCATATATAAATGACAAAGGCTGAGAGGAATCTCACTTCACCAGAAACCCAGACTAATTTGTGGCTGTAAGAATCCTCCCAACTCCAGCAGACGGATATTCTAGTGATTCAGTGGGCCCCAAGTGCTTCAGCACAGTGAAGGAAAGGTAGCCAAAATGGTTTCAGTTCCACAGCAAGTTGGAAGGCTAGTGGGCAGGAGGAGCCTGGAACCCAAGTGCTAGGGAAGTCTAGTGGCCAGGAGGAACTTCAAGGCGCTGATGGTGGCTGAAGGGGGCAGGGATTCCCCATACTAAAATCAGGCTGGTGCACACACTCCCATTTCCTGTGTGCCCATGAATATAGAGTCCTGCATGTGGCCCTGATAACTGGCAAGTAGAGGGATGGTGGCCAGAAAGCCCTCGAGACCTTGAAAGGGCAGTTGGTGTGTGAGCAGAAGATTCCACTGGTTTGCACCATGAGGGTCATACGGTAGCCAAAATGACTTTTGTTTCTCCAGCTTAGATAGAGGCTGCTGATGGTCTGAAGGAGTCCATAACCTAGTGTGCAGACAGGCAAGTTACTCAAAGGCCTCTGGGCACCCCCTCATTGGAGGGAAGGTAGCCAAAAATGCCCTTGGCTCCCCAACAAGCAGGATGGCATGTGGTCAGAAGGGATACCAAGACCCTAGCACATGGGCAGGTCAATTCCTGGAATGTTTCCTGGAGCACCCAATATGAGGCTATAATGGTGGACAAAAGGAGTCACAGTTCTCTAGCACTTGGGCAGACTTGTGGCCCAAAGGGTCCCGGAATCCCAGCAGGCAGGCAGGAAAGGATTCCAGGGCCCCAGTGCATGGGGGGACAGATGACCTAAAGTGCTGTCAGTTCCTCAGTGAGTGGGAAGGCTGGAACCCTAGGGTGCACAGGCAGAGTGGTGCCTGGAAGGACCTTCAGAGCACCATCTGCAGGCACTGATGGTGACTAAAGGGAGCCAAATTTTCCCAACTTGTGGCCTGAAAGGTTCCCGATTTCTCATTCTGCCATACAACCAGTGACCAGAGAACTGACTGATGGCCAGAAGGTCCACCCTTAACTTAGTGGGAGGGGAGGCTAGTGGCTCAGAGGGACCTCAGCTCTCTGTGCTTGGTCTGGCAGGTGACTGAAAGGGCCCCTAGGTCTCTATCACAAATACTTAAGGTGGCTCAAAGGTCGTAGGTCCTCAACATGATGGAAACAAGGGATTGGTGTCCTTGAGCAGAGCCTGGCTGGTAGCCAAAGGGGCCCTTGGTTCCCCAAAAGGCAGTTTTTTAGAGTTCCTTACTCCAACATTTTCACTGATGTCACCCATGTCAATGTTTTTAAGGAAGCCTGCCAGAGAATTCTGACATGCAGCCTGGGTTTGAGAACTGGATTAAAAGGAGTCAAAAGGTGTGGCAAAAAGTGTATTCCAGTTTCTGCTACTCTCCCACGTAAATTAAGCAGAGAACTCCAGGATCTCAAAAAAGGAAACTAAGCCACCTATTCAAGTAGAGGTATCAAATAAGGAAGAAGTACATCCACAATGCAATTCCCCCAAAAGGTCCTCTCTTGAGCATTCTTTTGGGAGCTATTGTAGCTGGTTAGACTGGAGCTCCCATTGCAGATTCACGGAAGAAGCCAAGGTGGTGACTCAGATCTCTATTCCACTGGTCCATTTTCTTCAAGTTTCTTCCATCAAAAATAGAGACATCTTTCTCATTGAACTGTTTTACTCTGAATCCATTCAAAAAGAGTGGAGCAAGGTTTCTCAACCTGGACACTACTGAAATGTTGGGTCAGATAATTATTTGTTGGGGGTGGGGAGTGGGGGCATCCTGTGCATTGTGGGATGTTTAATAGCATCCTGATTTGTACGCATTCAGTGCCTGTAGCACTTCTCCACAATGTCACAACCAAAAATGCATCCAGATGTTGTTGCCAAATATCCCCTGGGATCCAAGATCACCCCCTCCTGAGAACTACTGGAATGAAAATATAGTTCTTCAGTTTAAATGCTTATCTTTTTTTTTTGTTTGTTTTTCCTGAGGCAAAGCTTAGTAATAGTTTTTTTTTTTTTTTTTTTTTTTTTTTTTGAGAGGGAGAGTCTCGCTCTGTCACCCAGGTTGGAGTGCAGTGGCACGACCTCAGCTCACTGCAACCTCCACCTCCCTGGTTCAAGTGATTCTCCTGCCTCAGCCTCCCAAGCAGCTGAGACTACAGGTGTGTGCCACCATGCCCAGCTAATTTTTATATTTTTAGTAGGGATGGGGTTTCACCATATTGGCCAAGCTGGTCTTGAACTCCTGACCTCATGATCCACCTGCCTCGGCCTCCCAATGTGCCGGGATTACAGGCGTGAGCCACTGCGCCCAGCCAAAACTTAGTAATATTAAGAATTAAAATGATACTGAAATCAGTGATTGTGGACCAATAGAAACTTTGCTTTTTTATAATACAGATTATTTAGACTTGAACACTTGCTCTCCTTTCCTCATCTGTGAGCTCCATATGGGCAGGGATTATGTCATACTCACTACAATATTTCCTGTCCCTAGAAGATTCCTGCCACATCGCAGTTATCAATATGTATTTATTGAATCAACTGGGGCCAGGTCTCAAGGGAAGATCTTTATAATTATATATGCTGTATTCTTTGTTTGCTCAGAACTCTTCTCTTAGAAATGGCCACCTATTTTCCACATGTATAATAGATTCTTTAAGTATACAGGCTATGTTTAATTCAACAAATAGTTACTTAGCTATCTGAATGTTTCCTTCCCTCTAGGTGCCTGTATTATAAAACTTGATATGAAATATGGTTTTTGAAAAGCCATAAACTACTGCTAACAAATGCTCTAGAGAAGTGTTTCTCATACTTCAATGTGCAGATGAATCACCTGGAGAACTTGTTACAAATTCTGATTTAGCCGGTCTGAGGTAGGGCCTGAGATTCAACATATCTACTAACTTCCCAGGTGATGCCAATGCAGATTGACCATTTTTGAATAGCAGAAATCTAGAGCTACAGATCCACTAGACCCATACAGCTAATCACCTTTGAATTTAAGTAATTAAATTTAAATAAAATTTAAAATTCAGTTCCTCAGTCCGACTAACCACATTTCAAGTACTCAATAACCGCATGTGGCTAGTAGCTCCTAGGCTAGAAAACAAAGATAGAGAATATTTCCATTTTTCACAGATAGTTCTGTAATGAATAAATGACCATGTATTGAGTGATTCAAGAAAGTCTTTGTGGATTCTGGCTGCACCTGGAAATACGAGTCGGATTGTGATAGAATAAACATTCAATGTGGAAATACTGAAGGGCGTTTTGTGCACCAGCAATAAATGGGGCTCTAGATTGAAAGAGAACAGGTATTAAAACCTGCCTCTTACATTGTCAAGTTTGTAACTCTGGGAGACTTAAACTTTCCCAGACTTGGTTTACTCAGTGTAAAAATGTCTGTCACAATGTAGGCTTGGCAGCCCTCATTTTTCTTCTCACAACTGGGGTCGCTCGATCCCTACTTGTAGTCTCATTCCTGTCCTTCATTACCAAGCCCAGAGTTATGAGTCACCGAAGCAATTCTGGCCCCACATGTTCTTTATTTGGAACTATTTAGGAAACTTCCATCATGAGTGGTAAAATCCCGGAGTTTAGATGGAGAACCTTGAATTCCAAGGCTAAAAGGTCAGTCTCCATTCGATAGACAATAAGAAGATGATGCTTTTGAGCATATTAATGTAAAGAGTGAGCTATGCTTTGGGAAGATTAGCAAGAGCATTTAGCATAAATTAGTTTTTGAGTGATATAACTCCATAAGAGGTTAGAGATGAGAACAGAGAGGTTGGTGGGGCCACATCAGCGACAAGCCTTGCTTGCCTTTTATTAAGGAGTTCGTACTTTTATCCCATGGGCCGTGGTAAAGAGCTAAGGAACTCAAATTAGGGACATACTTATATCCAGGCCATCTGAAGTGGGAGGAGATATTTGAAGGGAATAAGGTTGGAGGCAGGAGGGCTACTCAGACACTATTGTAATAGTCAAAGAAAATGAAGATGAAGACCTAAATGGGGGCAGTAGGTAGTGGGCAATGGTGGAGTTGAAGGAAGAGGCTGAAGAAATTTTTATGAGGCAAAACCAGCAGGATGTGGTGATTAAACAATGTGGGGAAGTAAATGGAGGTAATGATCTAAATCTGATGGTTCTATCTTGGGTGTCTACCAACTGCCAAAGTAAATACAGTGGAAGAAAGACGTTTAGGCATAAGACAATGAGTTCATCTTTGAAAATCTTGAGTTTAAAGTACGCGAGGGATATTCAAGTAGGTGTAAGGATCCAGTGAACGGGTGGGATTTGGGAGAAAGGGCAAGACCACAGCCTGAGATAAACAAGTCCCCTGTGTGCAGAAATATTTAAAGCCGTGGGAAAAGACTAAAGCATTCAGAGAAACCCATGAAGAGGAAGGTTGTAAGGATAGATGCTTGGGAAGCAATGGCATTTAAGACCTGGTCAGAAGAGAAGCCTATAACTGAAATGTAAAAGGAGTCATCACAGAGATGAAGAGAATCAAGTTTTTAAAGGATAACAATGATAACTAGTGTTAGTATAGAAGAAAAATCTAGCATTATAAGGTTTAAAATATGTCCACTGTATGGGTTCCTGGTGTTTTTAGGAAGAGTGCGTCAGTGGAGTGATGACAGTGGATGTCTTAATCTCTCTAGCTGCAGATGACTGAGATCCAGTGAGGGACCAAGCAGAGGAATCAGAAATGGCAGAGGGAGAGTTACCCAGGAGATGGAGTAGCAGGTAGTAGTAGGTGATTGCATATGCTGAGGAGTAATTTTATTTTTCACAACACAGGAGTTTAATAGAAATAGATATATCACAAGGTGGGCCTGGATGTGAGGGAAAGAACATGGGTTTGGTTTTGTACACTGGAATTTTAATGTTTCAGAAGGACATCAGCAAAGGGATGCCCAATGAGCAATTGGACATGCAGAATTAGAAGTCGCTGAAAAGAGTCTGCCTGAATTTATTAATTTAGATATGCTTGACATGGAAGTGATAATGAAGCTCTAAGGATGAATGGCATTGACCAGTATATGAATATATTGTGAAAGAAAGAATACGAGGAGGAAGTTTGAATAATGATCCCTGAATCAGTCAAGATACACCAGGTTGCTTTAACTAAAAATCTATGAAGTTTCAGTGATTTAATACAACAAAATTTGTTTCTCACTTGTGCGATGTTCCATGGAGCCTCAACAATTCTCCAGGGTATCTTTCCTCCACAGGGGCCTCAGAGAACCAGGATGTGCTTCCATCTTATGGCTGCAACATCTCAACATCTCACCAAGAAAGGAGAAGAGAGAGTTAGAGGGTCTCACAGTGACTTTTAATTTCTTCAGCCTATAAGTGACAGCCATCAGTTCCGCCTCACAATCTTTTGGGTAGAACTCATCATATGGCCTTGCCTAACTAAACTTTCTGCCTGCTGGTTGGATTTGGCCAAAGCTAAGCATTGGCAAGAAGTTCACACATATAATCCTTCAGAAACCTGGGATGAAGTTGAAATCTGAACATGAGTGAGAAGTGGTAATGTCTAACAAATCCATTTAATAAATTAAAATAAGATCAAGAAAAATGGGAGAGGGTAGTATAGCGGCAGAAGAGTGCGGGCTCAAGAGTGCCAAGAAAGAGGGAATCACAAAAAGAGACTATTGGCAAAATGCTGCGAGGACTTCAGAGGAAGGCCTACAACGTTTGGTCAATGAATTTGGCACCTGTGAGGTTACTGATGAACTTTGAGACGGTAGTTTCTGTACACTGATGAACCCATGGATGACAAACCTCAAGCCTAAACCTTTTCTCCTTCACTTGATTTGGCCAAGATGAACATTCCCATTCCTGGCTTTTCCCCTCATGGAATGTTATTATAGGCTACTCAGTAAGAAGGAAATAAAAGCGAATTCAAGGATAAAATTGGTGGGGGGTGGTGCTCAAGACTCAAGAATCAAGAAGATATGAAGGAAGGGTTACTGAGAGTGTTTTAGCTAAAACCATGGGACATACATGATTTCCAGTTTCAGTCAGCATTCTTTCATGATTTTTCTCTAGAAATATTCAGTTACCTATTAGTAGGAACTAGGAAAGTATACTGCCTACCAGAGGCTATTCCAATGATTCAGATTGCGTTAGTTTTCTAACGCTGTGTAACAAAAATATTTCACCTTAAAACACCGTATAGTTACTGTATCAATGTTTCTGTGGATCAGGATTCCAGGCATGGCTTAACTGAGATTGCTGCTTCAGTGCCTCACTGGGTTTCAATCAAGATGTCTGCCAGGCTCAAATTCTCATCTGAAGCCTCTACTGGGGAAAGGTCTGTTCCCAAGGCCACTCACATTTTTGGCATAATTCAATTCCTTATAGCTGTAGGATGGAGGCCCTCTGCTCCTACAGACTGCTCACAATTACCTGCCCTGCAGACCAGTTCATAGTTCATATAGCAGTTTACAACATGGCTGCTCATCTCTTCAAAGTGAAGGAGAGAGAGAGAAATAGAGAACGGGGAGGAGAAGGAGAAAGAGACTAGCAAGACAGAGTCTTATATAAAATAACTGTATTAGTCCCTTCTTGCATTACTATAAAGAATACCTGAAACTGCGTAATTTATATAGAAAAGAGGTTTAATTGGCTCACGGTTCCATAGGCTCAACAGGAAGCATGGCTTGGAGGCCTCAGGAAACTTACAATCATGGTGGAAGGCAAAGGGGAAACAGGTACATCTTCACATGGCCAGAGCAGGAAGGAGAGAGAGGGGGGAATGGCGCTACACACTTTTAAGCAAACAGATCTCATGATAACTCACTCACTATTGTGAGATCAGCACCAAAGGGGAAATCCGCCCCCATCATCCAATCACTTCCTACCACACCCCACCTCTAACATTGGGGATGAAAATTCGACATGAGATTTGGGAAGGGACACAGACCCAAACCATATCAATAACATAATTACCAGATTCACATTCCCATCACCTTTGACATATTTTGTTAGTTAGAAGCAAGTCACAGGTTCTGCCCACACTCAAAGAAAAGGGATAATACAAAGACATCAATACCAGAAGGCAGGGGTCATTGAGGGTTACATTAGGGTCTGTATACCACAGGAATTGATAATGGCATTAAAGGAGCAAAGGATTTAGTGCTATATGGAGTTTGTCAATCATATTGCCAGCAGGAAACAGATGGGACCCTAAAACCCTGGAATTTAGAGTTTAATAAACGATTTACAAGGTTGTGAGCAGAGTTTAAGGAAATCATAAAAGACAGTACAGTATACCAGGGCTCCCAATACTGGGGAGCAGCTGCTGTCCTTATTAAGGAATAACCAGACGGGGGAGAGCATGGTTACTGGAATCTACAGAGGATACTTGTGGGGCACCTGTTAGGAGATGTGCTCAAAGAACATAGCTAACTGTGGTGACCTGACAAAAATGGAAGTGAGAGAATAAATACCCCTTCTAGCTTCTTGCCAATGCTTCTCATTGACTGTACCCAACCAGAAGGCAGAAAATTCAGATCAGCCTTCAATGGCAACAGAGCAGGGTGGAAAAGGGTGAGACATGGATTTATGGAGGTATTTGAAAGACATTCAGCACACTGAGTAGTCACTGAAATCTCTGATAGAATGATGAATGAAATCAGAATGGAGGAGAGTGAGCTGGGGAAAGATAGAATAGGAGTCAGGAGAAGAATAAAGGAACAGGTTCAGAAGAAGTGAAAACAGAGCAAGAAAACTTTCTAGTAAGAGGTGATTTCAGGTTTAGAGATTTTAAAATTAGATTGCTCTTCAATAATGACAAGAGTCCTGTGCTTGTCCAGGAATTAGAAAGGAGTGAAATCAATTTAAATATAAGCCTAGAGACCTCTTTATTTGAGAAGGCAGGTGAAATGTGCTTATTTTATTTTTTTTTAATTGTCAGGGAAAGACTCTTTCCAAGGAAATTTCTTATGTTAGGCTTAAGGTACCTGAATTTGAAGCACTGGATTTTTCTGAGATAAGATGTGAACGTATCATTCATGCTCTATCTGTGCTTCTCATCCATTATGATGATGAAAATCATTCCCCAAATTAGTTTTCTTAGTCACAGAAAGCTGAATGCCTTCACATTTGGGGAGGAGGCTTACTCATTTAATGGGTGCTACTGGAATATATATCATCAATGAGTTGACCTCCAAATATGTGTACACGGATGTGTGCCACTGGGAGTAATGATGGCAGATATTTAATTACTGTTGGCCATTTTCCTGCTCCCTGAGCTGTTTGGTTCCCTCCAATATCACCCTCAAATTTGTCCCCCTCCCTATAATTGAATAATCCCTCATGCTAATATCAGCCTGAAAGAGGTACCACTGAGAAGGAAATACAAAACTATAAAGAGCCTGCAATGTACTTCCAAGCAAATAAAAATGACTTGGGGATCTGTCTCTAGTGGCATTATCTACCCCACATCTCTTCCACCACTGAAGAGTGACAAGGTATTTCTTTCTGCCTTAGTCTTCTTTGCAATCTTCCCTTCTGTCTCATTTCTGAGCAGAGTCACCTCATGCTGTAATACACTATACCATTTAAACAAATGGGAAGAAATACAGTAGACTTACTGTCAAGATTTGTTTTTGTTGTTGTTGTTAGTAATGTAAAAACCAGTGACTAGTATTTTCATGATTACTTATGGCCTCAGCTTTAAAATATACCACTACAGCATTTTTTCTGTCTCAAATTCTAATATTTCAGCCCTATTCCAATTTTATATCCAGGAGTATTATTTGGAATTAAGCAGAAGAATTGAGGTGTAAAGAATTTGAACACCAAAATAGTGATTTCCAACTACTGGTTTATATGAGTTTTTAAATAGCCAAGGAGATTTTCAACACTTTATCTTTCAACTTTTATGCTTTCAAAGTTGATTTCCAGCCTCTCTCCAACCCTTGACTATCACTTTCTCTGAATTATTAATGCCACACATACACTTAAATGAATATAGTTGTATTTTCTACACAGTGCAGAGAGGCTCCCAGGCTCATTTGTGTTCAGCTGCAAAAGAAAAAAAAAAATTTGAAAAGCCACTTTTCTTCCTGGGTTTCCCACACAGAAGTCATTGCTCTGTGAAGATTACCATTTGTAAGCTAATTCTGAAGTTGTTAATGGCAAGAATCAGAGCAATTGGCATCTGTTGTAAAACACACATTTCAGACAATCTCTCCCACTCGTTTGTGAGAGCTGTGTGACATAGCAGTGTGTTCTCTCTAGGGGGTTCCTGCAAAGTCTTGCTTCATTTGCTTTAACTGGCTTTTGGAGAATTTTTAGAGAGTGTAGATTAACTCCCAAACACAAAGCAGATCTGTGACACTTGATTTGTTGTAAAACCATAACCTGTTTTCCATTGATTTCCAGCCAGCCACAAACATTTTTCCGACTTGCCCTCATTACCTCATTCCTGAGCTCAAAAAAACAAACACACACACAAAAAAACTTGAATGGTAAAGAAGCTGTGTTTCCTCTCTCTTCAAGAGATTCTGATTCCAAGTGCCTTTGGGACGAATGACAAGAAAAGGAGTTTGTTTTTAAAATAATAGGATTATTGAAGAGTCACAGAGGTTCTCAAATAATTTTGTACAAACTGCAATAATCTGTTAACAAGCAAAGATTTCCCATAGCCTACAAAATATCCTGAAACATTCCCACTCTTAACAGTATCTCAAGGCAAAAACCAATAATGGCAGTGAAAAGCTAAGAGTTAAAATATTGTAGAATACCAGAGGTTTTAATATCTATTTTAATTAAAACCTTACCTTTCTGTTACCTAAATTCCTTAGAATTTGCTCTGATTTTTGTTTCAAGCCCTGGAGAATCTTTGCTAGTTTGTTCAGCTCTTCTGCAGGGGAAAAGGATCTCACTAACATTGGTAAAGTTAGGAATAGCGCATATACAAAAACAGGTTGTTTATTTCCTCAGTCTTCTCCCCTCTTTAATCAGATTGCAGAGATCTTAACTAGGAGTGCTTCCATGATGACGTACATATCCAGATTTTACATATCAAGATTTCAAAGAGCAGAATGGGCAAAGATTTAAAGCTGAAAATGTCACACAGAAAGTATATGGAAAGTTCCAAAAAGCTTTGTCATTGTTGAGCCCTAGATTTGACAATCATTAATTTCCTATTAGTAAGTCTTACTGTCAAGAGGACTCATTTTACTAGCCGCAGGAAGAGTTTGTTCTTTAGACAATCATTGCTTTAAGCGGTATGTCAAAATCATTGCTTTAAGCGGTATGTCAAAATCATTGCTTTAAGTGGTATGTCAAATCCATGCAGACATTCAAGGTAAGAAAGAGATGTAATTAAATCTTTTCAATAAACTGGCTAAGCACTCATCTGCTGCCACTGATAGATACAATTTGGGGGTTTCTAGGATTTCTTTACCCTCTCCCTTAATACGTTTAAAAAAATAATCTTTAATGCCCTAAACGCCTGTCATCCTATGGCAGAATTGGTATTACTTGGGAATGTTAAGCCATTTCTCAGATGAATAAAGAAAATTCACCTCAAAAAGCTAACTGGATTGTTTTTCCCAACATGAACAGTGTATGACATATATTACATGTATGTATTACTTATAATTACATGGTATATGTAAGTACATGTATGTATTACATAATTATGTAATTGTATGTAATATATGTGATGTACAACATGTATATATGTGATATATGAAGGTGAAGGTCGCCTTGCTCCCTGTCCTGCTTCATCTGTGCCCTTTTGTGAAACATAACAGCAAATATATCAGCCCTTAGCCTTTGGGCAGTTCTAAATACCAGCTTCATGGAGAAATCCAATGGGAAAATAGTGCTCTCTTCATAAAAGCTTTTTCAGACCGTGTGCTCCTGAAATCAGCAATTTTATCTTGAGAAAAATGGCCTTTTCAGTTATGTGCAATAACTGTTCTACCATGAATGGAAAAGTGTCTTAAAATGCCAGCAATGTCCCCAAATGAAGAATTCTCCACTTGCTCAATTTCACTGATTATTCTGTTGAGTTACTTAGCCTCTATGCTTCTAAAACATATTCTGAGATTGCTACTGAAATGCAGCATTTGTCATTGAGGGCTATCAATGGTACAGTAAAGACCTACTCCAATGCACGGTACCAGGAAAACACTGGTGACTGCAACTAGAATATATTGAGTGGTTATAGTGGTGTGTACTTTGGGGTCCAAATAAGTTAAAACATGGATCAAGCTGCCCAGGTGTCTTTCAAACTGATTGGGAAAGTAAAATATAGAGAAATGGAAAATTAGCAAATATTTACAAAGTAACAAATGGAATAACATGTGGGACAACTATTGTATCAGTCAGCTACTGCTACTAACAACCAGAAATTCTCAGTGGCATGCAATAAGAAGAATTGCTTATGTGTGATTCAGCTGGAGTTTAGCTGACATAGGCTGAGCTCAGCTGGGCCCGGCTCCAAGCCACGGGGTTGATTCAGGCCTGTTCCACTTGTCTTTTATGCTTAAGCCAGGGGACTGCCTACATATTTTTCTCATGGTGTCAGTGGTCAAAAGCTCCCAGAGAAGGGAACAAAACAAGTAATGCTGCTTAAGGCATAATCTTGACTTAGCACACAGTCACATGCACTGACATAACATTGGCTACAGTAAATGACATGGCCAAGTCCAACATCTATGAGGCATGGAAATATAATAATATATATGGAAATAGAAAATATAAATATAAAATATAAAATAAGGGAGGGGAGGAGGGAGTAAATATTTACTGAAAAATAAACTACCACAATTATTAATTTTTCAGTGCAAAGGTAACATGGAATACTAGAGGAAGCAGCATAGTTGGTAGTTAGGAGTTTTGAGAAACTTTGGAACTGCAGTTCCTTGGCAGTTATAGGTATCATCTATGACTCAGGGCCTATCTATAAACCATCTGTAAAATTTTTCATGACTTTTTGAGTCAGTGAGAAGGTAAGTTACAGTTGTTCTCATCTTCAATGAAAATGGGTAAAATACGGTAAGTTCCCTAAACTAGAACTTACTAGAAAAGAAAACCTATTTTGTCATCATCAAATTAGTGTTTAGGTATTTTTTTCCAGTGGTATTTTTGTGGAGAAGTTTGCTGATATTTTCATCTGTTCATGAATGCTTCCTTAGTAGAACTTGCTAAATGTTGCAACCAGCCTCCAGGTTGCACTGTCTCTGGGTTAAAATTTGTGTTCTGCTTACCACCACACTGGCTGTTTAAGTAAGCACTTCCTGAAATTTATAATCACTTGATATAGTGTGAATAACACCCATGGATGCTTATATAGGGGAATATTTCTCTGATATTGCCACACATTCAGCCTGTCTTCATTTAACCCTGTCAGTGGGGTATGCTTTATAAGTCTGCAGGATATAGTTTAGAATGGGCATGTGTGTAAGGAAGATAAAGAAATATGTGGAGAGAAACTCTCACCCTTCTCTTTAAACAGCTGAAGTGGGATTAATTCATCTGGATGACAAAAATTCATTAACAGGAGGAGGTCTAAATATGAAATTGGGACACCAATCGGTGAAATTTTATTGTAACAAACTATTTCTAACTGTGTGACCTTGGGGAAGACACATTTTTCTGGGCTACAGTTTCTTCATCTGTGAAAGAAAACTTTGAACTACATGGGACTTGAGAATTTTAGTGCTAACATCCTGGTTCCTTTAAGCAGTGACATTTTATTTTCCAGGATCAAGTTAACATACAATATAGGTAGCACAGAATCCAAGATGACAAAGGGAGAGAAAAATATGAACCAGGTTTCTACCATCGAGGACAAACGTACTATACACAGAATAAGAGAGTTCAAGAAGCAGAGTCAGACATACAGGACCAGAGTTTCAAGATGAGCCCAGGGTTGCTCCTAGAAGGGCGCTAGCCTCAGTACCATAGGCAACAACAGGTTGAATAATAGGGCTTCGCAAGTAAAGTTATTTACCTCACACATTTTTGTTCGTAGCTTTAGATAATGCATCAAGTCCCTGGCTGCATATATCATAGGCAATGTTTTTTTAAATCTGTTAGAAAAGCTTTATTTTTCCTCATTGTAAGATTGGGTAGATTCAATCTTTGAGTCTCCCCACAGTTAGGATTTCTTAAAGAAAGTAGACATCAGTGTCTCTGAATCCTTGAAATGATATGGAAAATGTTTCCCATCAGGAACCCCTTACTTTGATTTTCAATATAAACCACCTGCGTTTGGGTTTCTTTAACAATTGTAATAATTCCACTTTTACAAAGAAAATTATAAGAATATTGTGAAATTTGTATGCCGCTGTCTTCCTGCAGGAAAATGCAGGTGATGTGAAATATAGTATGGTATGGATTTTTCTTTTCTTTTTTAAATGTCCAGACTTTATTTATTGGCATTAATCTCTAAACAATACAGTATAAAAACTATTTATATAACATTTGCATTCTGTTAGGTATCATAAATAATCTAGAGATTATTTAAATTAAATGAGAACATGAGTGTAGTTTACATGCAAATATTAGACCATTTCATACAAGGAACTTGAACGTCTTCTGATTTGGGGCTGCATGGAAGGTTCTGGAACCATTCCCCTATGGATATGAAGGGTGAGTGTGTACAATACTTATTTATACTTTTGTTGTATATAGCTCCCCTGAATGTAAATTTCACAGAGGCAGGAGTTTTTGTCTGTTTTGTTCAAGGGTGTCCTTTCTCCACTTTATTTTTTTGTTTGCTTTGTAAAAGATCAGTTGGCTGTAAGTATTTGAGTTTATTTCTGGGTTCTTTATTCTGTTCCATTGGTCTATGTGCCTATTTTTATAGTAGTACCATGCTTTTTTGTATTTCCAGCACAGTAGTACCTGTACATATTAAGTGCTCTTAGATATTTACTGAACATGAATCAATATATATTTAGAAATGAATGAGTTTTCTAAGTATTTATGATTGTTTAACTTTTATTTTTAGGTTCAGGGGTATATGTGCAGGTTTGTTAGATAGGTAAACTTGTGTCGTGGAGCTTTGGTGTACAGATTATTTCATCACTCAAGTACTATACTTTGTACCCATTCCCATTAGTTATTTTTTCTGATCATCTCCCTCCTCCCACCTTCTACCGTCAAGTAGACTCCAGTGTCTGTTTTTCCCCTTTTTTGTATCCATGTATTGTCATCATTTAGCTCCCACTTATAAGTAAGAACATGTGGTATTTGGTTTTCTGTTCCTACATTAGTTTGCTTAGGATAATGGCCTCCAGCTCCATCCATGTTCCTGCAAAAGACATGAGCTCATTCCTTTTCATGACTGCACAGTATTCCACAGTGTATATGTACATTTTCTTTATTCAGTCTACCATTGATGGGCATTTAGGTTGCTTCCATGTCTTTGCTATAATGAATAGGGCTGCGATGAACATACATGTGCATGTCTTTATGGTAGAACAATTTATATTGCTTTGGGTATATACCCAGTAATGGGATTGCTGGGTTGAATGGTAGTTCTGTTTTCAGCTCTTTGAGGAACTGCTGTACTGCTTTCCACAATGGTTGAACTAATTTACACTTTCACCAATGGTGTACAAGCATTCTCCTGTTTCCACAACCTTGCCAACATCTGTTATTTTTTGATTTTTTGATAATTGCCATCTTGACTAGCGTGAGATGGTATCTCATTGTGGTTTTGATTTGCATTTCTCTAATGATCAGTGATGTTGTGCTTTTTTTTAAATTTAACTTCTGGGATACATGTGCAGAATGTGCAGGTTTGTTACATAGGTATACACATGGCATGGTGGTTTGCTGCACCCATCAACCTGTCATCTGCATTAGGTATATCTCCTAATGCTATCCCTCCCCTAGACCCCCACCCCCTGACAGGCCCCAGTGTGTGATGTTCCCGTCCCTATGTCCATGTGTTCTCATTGTTCAACTCCCATCTATGAGTGAGAACATGCGGTGTTTGGTTTTCTGTTCTTGTGTTAGTTCACTGAGAATGATGGTTTCCAGCTTCATCCATGTCCCTGCAAAGGACATGAACTCATCCTTTTTTATGGCTGCATAGTATTCCATGGTGTATATGTGCCACGTTTTCTTTATCCACTCTATTATTGATGGGCATTTGGGTTGGTTCCAAGTCTTTGCTATTGTGAATAGTGCTGCAATAAACATGCGTGTGCATGTGTCTTTATAGTAGCATGATTTATAATCCTTTGGGTATATAACCAGTAATGGGATTGCTGGGTCAAATGGTATTTCTGGTTCTAGATCCTTGAGGAATCGCCACGCTGTCTTCCACAATGGTTGAACTAATTTACACTCCCACCAACAGTGTCAAAGTGTTCCTATTTCTCCACATCCTCTCCAGCACCTGTTGTTTCCTGACTTTTTAATGATCACAATTCCAACTGGCATGAGATGGTATCTCATTGTGGTTTTAATTTGCATTTCTCTAATGATCAGTGATGATGAGCTTTTTTTCATATGTTTATTGGCCACAAAAATGTCTTCTTTTGAGAAGTGTCTGTTCATATCCTTTGCCCACTTTTTGATGGGGTTTTTTTTTTTCTTGTAAATTTGTTTAAGTTCCTTGTAGATTCTGGATATTAGCCCTTTGCTACAAAGAGAATAAAATACCTAGGAATACAACTCAAAAGGGATGGGAAGGACCTCTTCAAGGAGAGCTACAAACCACTGCTCAATGAAATAAGAGAGGACAAAAACGATGGAAAAATATTCCATGCTCATGGATAGGAACAATCAATATCGTGAAAATGGCCATACTGCCCAAATTAATTTATAGATTCAATGCTATCACCATCAAGCTACCATTGACTTTCTTTACAGAATTTGAAAAAACTACTTTAAATTTCATGTGGAACCAAAAAAGAGCCTGTGTAGCCAAGACAATCCTAAGCAAAAAGAACAAAGCTGGAGGCATCACACTACCTGACTTCAAACTATGCTACAAGGGTGTTGCGCTTTTTTTCATGTGTTTGTTGGCCACATGTATGTCTTCTTTTGAAGAGTATCTGTTCATATCCTTTGCCCGCTTTTTAATGGGGTTGTTTGTTTTGGCTTGTAAATTTAAGTTTCTTATAGATGCCGGATATTAGACCTTTGCCAGAGGCATAGTTTGCAAAAATTTTCTCCCATTCTGTATATGTTTTCTATTTACTCTGTTGATAGTTTATTTTGCTGTGCAGAAGTTAGTTTAATTGAATCCCATTTGCCAAGTTTTGCTTTTGTTGCAATTGCTTTTGTCATGAAATCTTTGCCAGTTCCTATATCCAGAATGATATTTTCTAGGTTATCGTCCAGGGTTTTTATAGTTTTGAGTTTTACATTTAAGTCTTAAATCCATCTTGAGTTGATTTTTTTATATGGTGTAAGGAAGGGTTCCAGTTTCAGTCTTCTGCGTATTGCTAGCCAGTTATCCCAGCACCATTTATTTAATAGTGATTCTTTCCCCATTGCTTGTTTTTGTCAGTTTTGTGGAAGACCAAGTATTTGTAAGTGTGCAGCCTTATTTCTGGGCTCTCTCTATTCTGTCCCCTTTGTCTATGTGTCTGTTTCAGTGCCAGTACCCTGCTGTTTTGGTTACTGTAGCCCTGTAGTATAGTTTGAAGTAGAGTAATACAGTGCCCCCTCCTTTTTTGTTTTTGCTTAAGTTTTCCTTTGCTATTTGGGCTCTTTTTTGGGTCCATATGAGTTTTAAAATAGTTTTTCTAGTTCTGTGAAGAATGTCATTGGTAGTTTGATAGGCACAGTGTTGAACCTGTAAATTGCTTTGGCAATGTGGCTGTTTTAATGATAGTGATTCTTCCTATCCATGAGCACGGAATGTTTTTCCATTTGTTTGTGTCGTCTCTGATTTCTTTGAGCAGTGTTTTGTAATTCTCATTGTAGAGATCTTTTACCTCTCTGGTTAGCTGAATTGTTAAGTATTTTATTCTTTTTGTGGCAATTGTGAATGGGATTGTGTTCCTGATTTGTTTCTCGGGTTGGCTGTTGTTGGTGTATAGGAATGTTAGTGATTTTTGCACATCAATTTTGTATCCTGAAACTTTGCTGAAGTTGTTTATCAGTTCAAGGAGATTTTGGGCCAAGACTGTGAAAATTTTTTAGATACAGAATCATGTTGTCTGCACACAGGGATGGTTTGACTTCCTCTCTTCCTGTTTCAATGATCTTTATTTCTTTCGCTTGCCTGATTTCTCTGGCCAGGACTTGCAATACTATGTTGAACAGGAGTGGTGAGAAAGGGCATCCTTGTCTTTTGCTAGTTTTCAAGGGGAATACTTCCAGCTTTTGCCTGTTTAGTATGATGTTGGCTGTGGGTTTCTCCTAGATGGCTCTTATTATTTTGAGGTATATTCCTTCAATAACTAGTTTATTAAAAGTTTTTAACATGAAAGGATGTTGAATTTTACTGAAAGCCTTTTCTGCATCTATTGAGGTAATCATGTGGTTTTTATCTTTAGTTTGGTTTATGTGATGAATCACATTTATTGATTTGCGTGTGTTGAACCAGCCTTGCATCCCAGGATAAAGCCTACGTCATTGTGGTGGATTAGCTTTTTGATGTGCTGCTGGATTCGGTTTACAAGTATTTTGTTGAGGATTTTTGCCTCTGTGTTCATCAAGGATATTGGCCTGAAGTTTTCTCTTTTTTATTGTCTCTCTGACAGGTTTTGGTCTCAGTATGATGCTGGAATCATAGAATGATTTGGGGAGGAGTCCCTCCTTATCAATTTTTTTGCAATAGTTTCAGTAGGAATGGTACTATCTCTTTGTATATCTGGTAGAATTTGGCTGTGAATCCTTCCGGTCCTGGGCATTTTTCGGTTGGTAGGCTGTTCATTACTGAATCAATTTTGGAACTTGCTCTTGGTCTGTTCAGGGCTTCAGTTTCTTCTTGGTTAAGTCTTGGAAGGGTGTATGTGTCCAGGAATTTATCCATTTATTCTAGATTTTGTGGTTTGTGTGCATGGAGGCGTTGAGAGTAGTCTCTGATGGTTGTTTGTATTACTTTGTGGTCAGTGGTAACATCCTCTTTGTCATTTCTAATTGTGTTTATTTGGATCTTCTCTCTTTTATCCCTTTAATAGTCTAGCTAGCAGTCTAGTCTATCAATTGTATTAATATTTTAAAAAAACAGCTCTTGGATTCCTTGATCTTTTGGATGGCTTTTTGTGTCTCGGTCTCCTTCAGTTCTGCTCTGATTTTGGTTATTTCTTGTCTTCTGCTAGATTTGGGGTTGGTTTGCTCTTGCTTCTCCAGTTCTTTTAGTTGTGATGTTAGGTTGTTAATTTGAGATCTTTCTAACTTGCTGATGTGGACATTTATTGAAAAATATGGAATGCTTCATGAATTTGTGTGTCATCCTTGCACAGGGATCATGCTAATCTTCTCTGTATCATTCCAATTTTAGTATATATGCTGCTGAAGTGAGCATGGTATGGATTTTTCAAAGTGTATAATGAGTCACTATTAATTTTTATATTGAAGACAATATCATTATCATGCTCAAGATCGTTTGTAGGGCTTTTATCCAGAGATGTGATGAAACAATGCTCCAAACTTTAGGACTCCTTATGCAGTGATAGGAGAAAAACAATGACCAAACACTTATGAAACATAGGTAGTTAGATTTCTTTGAATAAAATTACCATTTTTTAAATGTGAAACATGTCTTTAAGACTCCTGCATGTTAAGGTCAGCAGTGATTAATTTAGAAACTGTGAATGTTAATTGAAGGCACAGTTTCTTCTGAAACCTTTTAAACGTTTGACTCATGCTGGTTAATTAGAAGGGCAAAAATCACTCCATTGTTTAAATATAGGGAGAGCTTCTTTTCCCCACTAATGTGAATACATATTTGTTGGGTTGTATGAAAAGAGAGGAAGTAATTAGCCAGGTGAAATGGGTAAGGTGACAATGACTTTGAGATTTCAAATTATTTCCGATCTTAGGTTTTACTGAGCTGTACCAGTATACCTGGTCCTAATCCAAGAGAGAGTTAAAAACCAATGTTCTAATGCTTTAATAAGGTTGGAATTATACACCATGGTTTTGTATCCGTAGACAGGTAGCCAAAGCATTCTAGGATTTCCTCCTGCCATGATTTTTAATCTAACTAGTAAAGTATATAATCTACAAAAGACTGCAATGGCCAAGTCTTGGAAGTATCAGTTACTCAGATGAAGCCATTTCTTTGTATTTATTGTTGGTTTGACCAAACCTAAAATTGAAGAATTTTTCAGAATTGTCCTTGCTTCTCTTTCAGATAGCCTTTATAAAATGGAAGACATTTATAGAGTATCTAAGATTTGGGATAAAGTTTTCACACCTTCTCCAAATCTTTCTCATGTGGTAGGTGTAACCTAAATAATCAAAGGGAAATAATATCAGGTTGAGAAATGTATAACATTAAATTATTACAGTGTTTGTGTATAAAGTGAGATACACTCACATAAGAGTTGTTACGCTTACATGGCAGACCCCTGGGGCCCTTCCTAGGAAAATTCACGGCAAATCACAGTAGTTCAGTATCCCTCCTCATCACTAGCATCCTAAAGAGGTAAAATCTATTAAAATCAGCACTGAGGGCAATAGTGGCAGAGAGAAGGCTGAAAGAGATCATGGCTGTAATGCTATGGTAATGGAGATCAGGGTGTGGTTATGAATTGATGAATTGTGTCTTCCTGCATCAGTGCTTTCTTCTTTCCTCTTTTCTCTTCTGTACACTCCCATCCTGAGTCACTGGAAGTCTTTGAATGCCTGGTTTCCGGAGGAGAAAATCATCTCATAGTGTCTCGATTTGTCATAACTAGACATAATGAGTAAGAACCAATTTCAGTTTTCTAGCTTTTGTTTTTTGTTTGTTTTAATTCACAGTTATGTAGATATAGCCATTGAGTAGAAGTTATAGAGTCAACCCACTTCTATTTTGGTTGTGTTTCCTCCTGATAAGTTGAGCATGAAATCTAAATCTCATGAATTTTGAGTAAGTTATTTTGAAGTCTATATACTGTTTAGAGTTTTGACCAAAATAGTTTGTTACAGTATGCTTTGTTTTACTTATTTAAGAGACTATATTGCCAAAATATAAATACACCTAAAACTATAATTTCTAAATGCACCCATTAGGAAAAAAAGCATTTATCAAATATTTTCATATATATTTTAAAATCTCACTTGATACTAGAATAAAATTCCATGTACTTTATTCCCTCAATATGCCATTAAAGCAGAACATGCTGTGAGGAGGAAATAAAAAGAGTGAAGCACGTTTTCATTGTGGAGTTCCACTCTCTATGTATAGAACTCTATATGACGGTCATGGAAATTAAAATGAATTTGATGTTGGCAGTAATTAATTTGCTTATTCTAATAATATAATGAATTAACAGATTTTTGTTCTTATATCAAGTGGGAAATGATTTTATCGTTATGTAAATATAACAAAATGTAAAAATTTTAAGGAAGGACTGCATTTAATAATGATTTAGATAAAACAATGGGGGTTTTTATTTGGTTTTGGGGGTAAAGATTTTTTTGTTTTGGAGGTTTTTTTTTAACATTTTAGGTTTGGGGGTACATGTGAAGGTTTGTTACATAGGAAAACTCATGTCATGGGGGTTTGTTATACAAATTATTTTATCACCCAGGGATTAAGCCCAGTACCCAATAGTTACCTCTTCTGTTCCTCTCCCTCCTCCCTCCCTCCACTCTCAAGTAGACCCCCAGTGTCTGTTGTTTCCTTCTTTGTGTTCATAAGCTCTCATCATTTAGCTTCCACTTATAAATGAGAACACGTAGTATTTGGTTTTCTTTTCCTGTATTAGTTTGCTGAGGATAATAGCTTTCAGCGCCATCCATGTTCCTGCAAAAGACATGATCTCGTTCTTTTCTATGGCTGCACTGTTTGCTTTTTAATGTGGAATGAAACTATTTTTTTGCCTGTCGAGTTCTGTTACATAGCTTCACAGGCTAAACACATCACCATCACGGTGAGTTGTGTACAAGCTATGAGTAAAGGAAGGCACCAAATCTCTGTTCAAGGTTCCTATTCCTCCCATGAGTTAGAGATGGAGGCATAAAAGTAGTCCTTGAGTAACGGAGAGGTTATGCGCCTCCGTTACTCCATCTAGGAGACCTTATGCTCTGAGACCCATACCACATTCATGTCTAGCCATCTATATATCTAGATTTTTAATGAATCATCTAAGTGAGCAATAAGATAGAGGGCTGTAGTAAAGGATTCTTTCAGTCAATGTGAATAATTACACTCAAAGTATTTGCTTTGTCAAACATATGATTCATATATCATAAAAAGTTTTGGGCTAGGCGCGGTGTCTCATGCCTGCAATCCTAGCACTTTGGGAGGCCGAAGCGGGTGGATCACCTGAGGTCAGGTGTTCGAGACCAGCCTGGCCAACATGGTGAAACCCTGTGTCTACTAAAAACAAAAATTAGCCATGCGTGGTGGTGGGTGCTTGTAATCCCAGCTACTCGGGAGGCTGAGGCAGGATAATCTCTTGAACCCAGGAGGTGGAGGTTGCAGTGAGCCGAGATTGCACCATTGCACTCCAGCCTGGGTGACAAGAGCGAAACTTCATCTCCAAAAAAAAAGTTTCTGAGAACATGTGTGAATTTATAAGACCTGTCAGGGAAAATGTATGGTCATAAAAGGAAGAAGCATGTGCAATTATTGCTTAGTGTTTTTGGTGTTTCATGAGTAATGGAAAAATAACTGTACAAATATTAATGTGATCAAATGAAACACATTTAAGCAGATTAAAAAACCATAGCAAGTCATCTTTTTCATTAAATAACAGAAAAATTATGTCCTGACAGTGATCTCCAAACATTTTTCTACCCAAGTATTGTTTAACTTTATGTCATGTATGCTCAGTAGAATTCTTCAATTACACTCTAAATTTTCTAAGTGGGTTTCCCTTGGAATTTTATGGAAAAGGGGAAATATCTTTGGACTATTTTATTATTTCCAATAGAAAAATGCATATTTTAGCACTAATACTTTTTCCCCAGGAAAACTTCAGGTCCTGCATAATAAAATATTGGGGAAAAATTGATGTGAGTTTATATAAAATACTAGGAAATCAAGATGGTGGGGCATAATTTAGGGGTTTTGAAATCCACATGGAGGAGTCAGTTTAGAGTCTCAAGTTGTGTCACAAAATGACGTTGTAATCCACAAAGCTAGTTGAAAATGATTATTTAGCTCATAGACACACACAAAACTTCTCATTTGCCCTTCTGAATGACTGTGAGAACAAGCCCATGCTGCCCTCGGGGCAGGAAAATGGTCCTGATTCTCATGGCAAAAAGGTATTGTGAACCTCTTTGGCACAGCTTTAAAGAGCACTCCCATTACCTTCTTAGTCTTCCAGGCAGGTTCTTCTTTTCTCCCACCACCTCCTTAATTAAAGCAACTCTAAGTTTTCAAACTGTGCCTCCCATCAAGCTTTGGTTTAAAGGATTCTGACGACAAATATGTAAAACTATTAAACCAACTAATCACCAGCAGCTCATTCCCTTGCCTTCGCTTCTCCCAGAAATCTTTCCTCCATAAGGAAGTATTAACATATATATTTTTGACGAAGCATTGTATAAAGACATCCTTTTATTTCTTATTTAATTTTAATGTTGAAGTCTACACATCTTCAGAAGTGAATTGTAATATAAGTAAAAAATCTAAAAGATTGGAGATATTTTTACTAATTCAAGTATGTTAGCCCACACAGATTATCCCTTTCTAAATAAGTATGTATGGGTGGGGAGGTAACTCATCTTTTCATCCTTCATATATATTCATTTAAGTATTTCAGGTTCAAGCATAGCATAGCTATGAAAAACCAAGTCCTAATAATATTATACATGGAAATTAAGCTTTAATATACCATATACTTTATAACTTTTACTAAGACTTTTACTTTCAAAATCTTTGGCCTATACTGTAAAGATAAAGACAAAGTGGAGAAAGTGGCAGAAAATTCAAATGGTGAGAAAGCATGAAACTTGTTAAGTGTTTATGAGTGTGCTTGAGTGTCTAAGGCAGAGGATTTGTATGAGGAAAGAATAAGATATAATATTAGAAAGAGGGCTTAGAGCCAAATTGTGAAATCATTGACTGAAAATTAGAAAGACCTGAAAAGGTCATTTACTTACACCTTTTCTCTGATGCACAAACCTCCTCTCCAGCATCACTAAGAAGCAATCATCCAGTCTGTTACATATTTCCCATGTCATCCAACACATGACTTCAAAGGCAATCTATTTCATTCTTTGACAGCTCTAATAACCAAAACTTCCTTCTGTTAGAACTGTAACTCCCACCATTGCTTTTAGTTTTGGCTCTGGAATGCCAAATTTTTTTATCAATTATTTTGAATGTTAAAAATCATTAAAAAATAACACTGTGATACACTTCTGTGTGATTTATGTCAAATTCCATAAGCTATAACAATTTGAATTCATTTTGCTTATTATCCAGAAGAGATGTATGTATTTCTTATTATGTGTCAAGCACTGTAAGTAATTTTCATATGCAAATGTATTCATCCTCATAACCTATGAGGTAGGTACAATTATTATCACCAATTTTTCCAAATAAGGAAACTGAGATACAGAGAGGTTAAGTAACTTACCCAAGGCTATATAGCCAGTGAGTGGCAGAAACAAACAGGGCTACAAGTTAGCATACCCTAGTAGGAATGACTTATTTACCAACTCATTTCCAGTGTCTTTGCATTTAAAGAGGGAACTAGAAGAGATAAAGTAAAATGCTAAAAACGGAAAAATCCTTCACTGGATTGCCATAAGTTGAGCTTAATGCTTTTTTTTCTCATTTCCAGGTAACTCACCAGTCAATCCAATTCTTCCATCTTATATATGACTCTCCATATCCTTGTTCTCTTTCAACTCATATTTCCATTTAATTTCTTATTTTCAGTTTCAAATAAAGAGTTGGGAGGGCTACTTTACTAGGTCTTAAGCATCTTGTATACTGGTGTATTCATTTTCTTTTCTTTTGAAATCAACAACTAAATATTTATATTATGTGTAACTCGCAGATCTTGGTAGTGTAATTTTAGGAAATGGTAACATTTTGGAGTACAGAATGTGTTCTTTCTCCAGATACATCTGAGGTGCTTTAACAGTTTCATTTGATTTTTCATACCTGTCTTTATAGTTTCAGCAGTTGTTCAAAAGATTCCATCACTATAGATCACCATTTACTAACATTACCAATATACAATGGACACAGCCTTGAAATTTGAATCTTCTAGATCCCAGTAGGTCTATACAGAGAGATAGGTTCAAAAAGATGGAAAATCTGCTTCATAGAAGTAACTTGTCTAATTTTAAGTAAAACTCTACCATTTCAAACTCAAAATACAGGTACAATAGATGTACTAACCATGTTAGGGTGTGTGTATATGCAGGAGTATCTGTCAGAACTCTGCTCATATCGTTTTGGCATTCATAGTTCCAACAACCACAACTCCCTGTCTCAGGGAATTTTTGCCCAATGCAGTATGCATGACCAAAGCCCAGGGCTGGTTGGAAGTGTCAGGAAGTTACCGATGGTTAACCCAGTAATCAATGACGAAGTAGAACTGGTAGATGAATACTCAACGCTCCTTGCCCTTCAGGTAGAACAATGATGAGGCATGTTCTACCCAGTTTCCCAGAGGTTCTCAATAGGATTCAGTCCTAGTTTCCCACAGTGGTAACCAATCATTAACACACTTCATATTGACCACTTTTGCTTTTCTTTCTTGTTTCTCCACTCCCTGCTGGTAATTACCTCCTAAATGTGGGCTGAAACCTTAGTCTGAAGTTTTGGTTCTGGGGAACCTCGGTGAATATTCTCTTTACAGAAGGAAACTCTGTATAGGCATAGTCATCTAGAGATAGACACTGCCCTTGGAGACCATGTTGTCTCAGTTTTTCATGCTGGTATTTGGCAACTATGTTTGCAGCTATGTGTACTATCTTTATAGATCCTTCCTTTTTCCTGCTGTTACCGTCATTAGCACCCAGATTTTTGTTTTCTTTACTTCTATTTGTGTTTTATTTTCTCCTATTGTTACATTCTAAACACAGAAACACTCTGCTTAGTGGGGTGAGGTTCTGGGCATGCAATAGTAAGATAGGCATTAATCTTTCTTCTCCTCTGTAATTTACTATTATAATCAATTCAGTCCACAAATTCATTCTTCCCTCACCCTCATATCTGTTAATATTGCTACGTTCTATCCATTAGGCCACACAAACATCTCCTAAACTCAGCCACCTACCCTCATAGACACACTCCCAGCTGCAGACCTTATTGTTCCTTGAAAACCTCAGTTTCTACACCAGTCCTTCAAATCTCTAACTACCCTCACTCTCTTTACATTTCGGTCCGTCATCTACCCTACTTCCAGAGTGTTTTTCAAGATTATAAATTTTACTGTGTTATACTCTTGTCTTAAAACCCTTCAGAGGTGCCATATTACCTTGATAACTGTTCAGTTCCTTCGCATGGAACACAATATCCTTCATTATCTGGCTCCTAATCACCTCTGCAGACATGTCATTGTTCACACACCCAACTAAGCACTACTATCCAGCCCCGGTGAGTCATTTTCAGTTTCCTGAACACATCATGACTTTTCAAAGGGCCTTCCAGGTATGCCTGAGTCTGAAGCCTGTTCTCTTTCACCCATACTATGGCACCTCCCATGTGCTATTTCACAAATGCTGCTTTAAGCAAAAATTTCCTGGGAGCGAGAATGAGAAGGAAGGGAATATTATTTCAAGACTTTTACAAAATAACTGTAGACATTTCACTTGGGAATTTCTAAGTGCAATAGAAATCTGAGTGAGTAGGTAAAATAGCTACATAAATAAAATGCACACCTTTTAGGTCACATGGGGAGATTGCCTTGAGGTTTAAATGGCTGAGATCATTTCCACATTCCTCACAGCTAGCCATCTATAATTAAACAGCAATACCAGTCGGCACACATTCATCATCTCCAAAGAAAAGGAAAGTCACCTCCATAAATCTCAAAATATGGGATATTAAAAGTTGGTTTTTATAATAGCTGGTGCAAAACAATTTGTGCAAACACCAATCAAAAGTAACTTCTACTTTAGCTGAATCCATGTCCCAAGATTCAGAATTTACTCCTGTAATAAAATCTACTACTACTCTTTTCCTTACTAAAAGCAAACATAAATAGACTGTAATAATTTAGATCATTTTTAAACAAAAAAGTTTGGGTTTGATTGGCATTAGTAAATTCACTATTTAATATATTGGGTACCAATCAGCTTCTTACAAACACTTCTAGAATGTTATGCCCTAGTTCACACCTTCACCTCATGCAATTCTCCCTTTCATTACCTTGATTGACTGTGGAAGAACAGTGCTTCTAAATATAACTCCCCTTCTGAAATGCTCTTGGAATTTCTTCGATCTACCTCCTATTTTCTTTACCAAAAAACACTCTTTCTCCCTCAAATAACAACAGGTCCCAAGATGTCAAATTTCTAGAAAGAAACAGAGGACAACACACTCTGTATTGCTTGTTCCTCAGTCATTTTTCAGGGACTAATTATATATAATTAATTGTCTAGGCCTATGGTTGGTAAATTTTTTTTCTGTAAATGGTCAGATAGTAAATATTTTAAGCTTTTCAGGCTGTACATTTCTGTTAAAACCACCCAACTCTGCCACTGTAGTACAAACACAGACCTAGACAATGCATAAATGAGCATGGCTGTGTTCCAATAAAACTTTATTTACAAAAGTAGGCAGCAAGTAGATTTGGCCCATGGAACATAGCTTGCTGACACCTGATCCAGACCACTTAAATCCTCTCTAACATCCCTGACACCAACAACGAAAGGTCATTCAAATTATTTTAATACAGTTTTGTTGAGCAAAGCTTATAACAGTCGCCATCTTTCTTTGAAGACTTCTGATCTCAAGGTAGATGTAATAATGATAGGTACATCCACAGCACATGAAATGATTAGAAACAAGACAACAGAGACATGGAAGAATATACTATCAATTGCATGTCAAAGGGAACATATGATTAGAGACAGAGCAGAGACTGGGAAAATTTATTCTGGCTATTCCCTGTCAAGACTGAATGGGGATATGTTAATCCAGTCAATCAATTTGGAAGAGTGGAGAAGGATGAGATTAGGTTACAAGGCTGGCTTCTTCCAGTTACCAATGACCGTCAGAATTTGAAAAAGTCGTAGCATCTCTCAGACCTCCATTTTTTCTTCTGTAAAATAGAGATAATACCTGCCTTGATGTCTTTATGAAGGCTGCTGGAAGATTATATATATGAAAACACTCTTTAAATAGTAATTGTCAACTACAAATGCTAGCTTTATAAACTCATTGAAGTGTGAAGGAATCTATAAGTTTGATGATTCTTTTGAAGACTTTTACTTGATTCCAATACACTGTGGAAGCCCCCTGATCATTTTAGTTGCTACTCTTTTGAACTTTTCCGTCTTTTTTACATCTTCCTCCAGGAACAATGACCAGAACTAAACTACATAATACAAATGGACTTCCTATTCCAAATAGCAAAACCTTTTAGGGGTTATGGTTGTTGTTGTTTATTTTAAATGGTGGTGTCCTAACTCAATTTGTAGTCATTCCTGCTAAATAAGAAAAGAGGGATCGAGTCACCTTAAAGCTAATACCCAGACACCTCCTTCTACATAAAGGAGAGCAAAAGAAAGGCAAGGCTATGAAATTGAACCTATGCTCTTCCTCAGCTCTCATTTTAAACCTTATTGGCCAAGCCTTATTAATTAAAACTAATTTATTTATCTATAGAAAGATCAGCTACTGGCATGTAATAGTTCCTCAAACCGACTAGAAGATATGTGAGTCAACCAAAATACACAAATCATTAGTGGGGCTGTTAGGGCTTCAACCAAGCTCAGTCAGTTGGAAGTGTGGTTAATTCAACCATTCCTGGATGCCTCACAAGATCTACCTTGGTAAAACCTTAAAAATATTTCAACAAATTTCTCTGCTATTGCTTTTTTAATCCTGAGTACCTCTTGTTCAATGATTATCTCTGCATATCATTGAAAACATTGCATTGTTGGTTGTAAGAGGCTCTTGAAATTATGTTTTTGGGCTTGTCTAATTTCTAATTTGCTCACACCTGCAACCATTTCTGAACTTCCATATTCCTCACTTGAGGAAATCTTTAAAAAATAAAAAAGTTAATCTTCTCCAGCTCAAAACAAGGTTCGATGTTTCACTCTTGTATCTGTTATATAGGCAATCTCTTTAGTACAAGGCACTGAACTCAAATATAAACCAGAGGGGAGGTCTTAGAGAAAATTTCACTAGGGCCCTAGAACCCTCTATATCTAGAAAAGGTAGGTTTAGTTAATAGAAATGGAAGATTACCAAAGTCCCTTTAACAAGAGACTATTGATTTTTGGCTTATAAATTATATTTCCCTCCTGTTTTATCATGCACATGAGTATTGCAAGAAAAGCCTAGGCAGTCTCTTTTAAAATATGCTAAATAAATCTAAGATAGATATATTTTAGGTATGCCAGCCTTCATACCTTATAGTAAAAGGCAAGTCCATCTTAAATTTTCCTCCAGGGGCTTAATTATTGAAGTACCAAAATGACATGGCTACGAAACAATACCATGTGTAAAACTGTAGCTTGAAATCTGAGAAAAAAGACAACCTGAATTTCAGTATCTCACATTCAGTAGGTTTGCATTTTCTCTCTTTGACATTTCACTGCATAGCCATGTTTTGTCTCACTGAATTAGAGATTCTCCTTACTGCTCTTACTCAAATATTCTTGCTAACCATCTTTTGTTTCTCTTGGGGCCTTGAAAGACCAACAGTCTGAAAGTGCATCTTCTTCACATCTGTTCATCGTTCTGTGACAGCTACAGCATAACCTGGGCGGCATACTCGTATACATCATATCCATGTTGATTGCAATGTGTTTCAGTAGCATAAAAGCACATTAAAATTAAAATGATCTTTGTCAACCCCCAGAAATTGTGCTGCTCACCAAGGAACACTTTACCAGTGACGAAAGGTTCTTATTTTGCTCTTCCCCTCGTGATACACTGGGGAGTTTTTTTCTTGTAAGCTGAGTGAACGAGCTGCCAGACATATCTCCTGGAAATGCCTGGAAGAGAAATGAGCTAAGAGGAAAACAGCAAACTTTGAAAGAGAGATCTGCCAGCCTGCATCAAATCAACCACCCCAACCTGGGCTCCTCACAGGGACTCAGTAAGTTCAGTCTGCTGGCAAATCATACACCATAATTAACTATCCTTAATTCAAATGAACATTTTTATGGGTCCACAGGGGCTAGAGAGAAAATCGTTAGCTTCACTCACTAATTTTCAGTTAATCAGCAACAGTTCACTCAACAGAACACTATTAGGGCAGCCTTGATTAGAAGTATAGGGGTATGATATTAATTGGCTTCTTCTAACAGGGATGAGGATGCTAAATGGCAAAGACCATCTGTAGCTCTGGAAAGGAAACACTTGAAAAGCACTTTTTGAAGGTAAATGATAAGACAGGAATGCTTTTTAATTTGTAACTCAGTCTACAAAATATTTTATGTTTCTTTTGTCATTATTGTTTTGATTCTTCTCTTTAGAGGCAAAAACTTCTTTTGAAACCTACGGTTTTAAGGGACATGCAAATGCTGAAGCCAGTTGCTATTTGACTAAATATTTTAGATTTTGACTTGAGGGCACAGTTTAAGATTATTGAATATATGTATAAAGCTTATGCATATATACACATATTTACATATATGTGTGTGTGTTTGTGTATCCTAGCAGAACACCAGATACACAGAATTTCTTGAACAAAATCACTTGATAAAAAGATGAAGCAAAGGCATTCTTCATAGCTGCTTTTTATTAGATATGTCTTTGAAAAATTAAAAGCAGATGCTAAATAGCATTTATACCAAGCTTTGAATGAAAGCACAAGGAGAAATTTCCTATTCAGTAAAAATCCAGTCAGAATTTTATTTATTGCAGTAAAATCTCAATTATCCAAAGTACTTTGAGAATGGAGGATTTAGTTAATTTAATTTTCCTACTAATTAAAATTTAAATCTACTCTCCCCTTACTCTAATTCTAATTGTTAGATATTTTCTTAGTAAGTTGAGCAAAGGGAATGTAATTGAATCATTGATCATTTAGGATTTTCACTAGGGTCATTAGGAAGATCGATTTTCATACTATAATACAATAGAGGTAGGTAAAACCGGCAGATTTAAATGAGTAGTAACTTTCTTTTGACCCTAGGACTATCAGGTGAGCACATTCCCTCTGTCTCTCTGTGTCTGTCTTGTGCTATCTCTGTGCCTCTCTCCCTCTCTTAACTAAATCTCTGAAATAAACTTGCTTTATTCTCCTTCCCGTTTAGTTTTTTCTAATGGATTAAAAACGGACTATTATTTGAAAATGTCTTTATGGTATTTTAAAATTAATAAAAATAGTAATTTTGTAGTTCCTAAGGAAAATATCTCTTTGTCTCAATATCTTGCATAAAAATAAGTCAAAGAGCCAAGGTTTGAATCTATTATTCATTTGAGGGGAGCAGTACTTTAACATAGAGAAATTACAAGATAACTGGCAATTGAAGAATCTATAAGATTCTTTCCAACTGTAACAACTAAAGTAAGGATTATTGAGATCTTCATTTCTCTATCTTCTGAAAGGATAAATGATCTTGTTCAGATTCGGCAACATGGCATTAAGCTAATAGCCACCCCTCAACTAAAAACACACAGAAATTCTTTTTTTTTTTTTAATTATACTTTAAGTTTTAGGGTACATGTGCACATTGTGCAGGTTAGTTACATATGTATACATGTGCCATGCTGGTGCGCTGCACCCACTAACTCGTCATCTAGCATTAGGTATATCTCCCAATGCTATCCCTCCCCCCTCCCCCCACCCCACAACAGGCCCCAGAGTGTGATATTCCCCTTCCTGTGTCCATGTGATCTCATTGTTCAATTCCCACCTATGAGTGAGAATATGCGGCGTTTGGTTTTTTGTTCTTGCGATAGTTTACTGAGAATGATGATTTCCAATTTCATCCATGTCCCTACAAAGGACATGAACTCATCATTTTTTATGGCTGCATAGTATTCCATGGTGTATATGTGCCGCATTTTCTTAATCCAGTCTATCATTGTTGGACATTTGGGTTGGTTCCAAGTCTTTGCTATTGTGAATAATGCCGCAATAAACATACGTGTGCATGTGTCTTTATAGCAGCATGATTTATAGTCCTTTGGGTATCTACCCAGTAATGGGATGGCTGGGTCAAATGGTATTTCTAGTTCTAGATCCCTGAGGAATCGCCACACTGACTTCCACAATGGTTGAACTAGTTTACAGTCCCACCAACAGTGTAAAAGTGTTCCTATTTCTCCACATCCTCTCCAGCACCTGTTGTGTCCTGACTTTTTAATGATCGCCATTCTAACTGGTGTGAGATGGTATCTCATAGTGGTTTTGATTTGCATTTCTCTGATGGCCAGCGATGATGAGCATTTTTTCATGTGTTTTTTGGCTGCATAAATGTCTTCTTTTGAGAAGTGTCTGTTCATGTCCTTCGCCACTTTTTGATGGGGTTGTTTGTTTTTTTCTTGTATTTTCTTGTAAATTTGTTTGAGTTCCTTGTAGATTCTGGATATTAGCCCTTTGTCAGATGAGTAGGTTGCGAAAATTTTCTCCCATTTTGTAGGTTGCCTGTTCACTCTGATGGTAGTTTCTTTTGCTGTGCAGAAGCTCTTTAGTTTAATTACATCCCATGTGTCAATTTTGGCTTTTGTTGCCATTGCTTTTGGTGTTTTGGACATGAAGTCCTTGCCCATGCCTATGTCCTGAATGGTAATGCCTAGGTTTTCTTCTAGGGTTTTTATGGTTTTAGGTCTAACGTTTAAGTCTTTAATCCATCTTGAATTGATTTTTGTATAAGGTATAAGGAAGGGATCCAGTTTCAGCTTTCTACATATGGCTAGCCAGTTTTCCCAGCACCATTTATTAAATAGGGAATCCTTTCCCCATTGCTTGTTTTTCTCAGATTTGTCAAAGATCAGATAGTTGTAGATATGCGGTGTTATTTCTGAGGGCTCTGTTCTGTTCCATTGATCTATATCTCTGTTTTGGTACCAGTACCATGCTGTTTTGGTTACTGTAGCCTTGTAGTATAGCTTGAAGTCAGGTAGTGTGATGCCTCCAGCTTTGTTCTTTTGGCTTAGGATTGACTTGGCGATGCGGGCTCTTTTTTGGTTCCATATGAACTTTAAAGTAGTTTTTTCCAATTCTGTGAAGAAAGTCATTGGTAGCTTGATGGGGATGGCATTGAATCTGTAAATCACCTTGGGCAGTATGGCCATTTTCACGATATTGATTCTTCCTACCCATGAGCATGGAATGTTCTTCCATTTGTTTGTATCGTCTTTTATTTCATTGAGCAGTGGTTTGTAGTTCTCCTTGAAGAGGTCCTTCACATCCCTTGTAAGTTGGATTCCTAGGTATTTTACTGAACAACCTGCTCTTGAATGACTACTGGGTACATAATGAAATGAAGGCAGAAACAAAGATGTTCTTTGAAACCAACGAGAACAAAGACACAACATACCGGAATCTCTGGGACACATTCAAAGCAGTGTGTAGAGGGAAATTTATAGCACTAAATGCCCACAAGAGAAAGCAGGAAAGATCCAAAATTGACACCCTAACATCACAATTAAAAGAACTAGAAAAGCAAGAGCAAACACATTCAAAAGCTAGCAGAAGGCAAGAGATAACTAAAATCAGAGCAGAACTGAAGGAAATAGAGACACAAAAGCCCTTCAAAAAATTAATGAATCCAGGAGCTGGTTTTTTGAAAGGATCGACAAAATTGATAGACTGCTAGCAAGACTAATAAAGAAGAAAAGAGAGAAGAATCAAATAGACGCAATAAAAAATGATAAAGGGGATATCACCACCGATCCCACAGAAATACAAACTACCATCAGAGAATACTACAAACACCTCTACACAAATAAACTAGAAAATCTAGAAGAAATGGATAAATTCCTGGACACATACACTCTCCCAAGACTAAACCAGGAAGAAGTTGAATCTCTGAATAGACCAATAACAGGATCTGAAATTGTGGCAATAATCAATAGTTTACCAACCAAAAAGAGTCCAGGACCAGATGGATTCACAGCTGAATTCTACCAGAGGTACAAGGAGGAACTGGTACCATTCCTTCTGAAACTATTCCAATCAATAGAAAAAGAGGGAATCCTCCCTAACTCATTTTATGAGGCCAGCATCATTCTGATTCCAAAGCCGGGCAGAGACACAACCAAAAAAGAGAATTTTAGACCAATATCCTTGATGCACATTGATGCAAAAATCCTCAATAAAATACTGGCAAAACGAATCCAGCAGCACATCAAAAAGCTTATCCACCATGATCAAGTGGGCTTCATCCCTGGGATGCAAGGCTGGTTCAATATACGCAAATCAGTAAATGTAATCCAGCATATAAACAGAGCCAAAGACAAAAACCACATGATTATCTCAATAGATGCAGAAAAAGCCTCTGACAAAATTCAACAACCCTTCATGCTAAAAACTCTCAATAAATTAGGTATTGATGGGACGTATTTCAAAATAATAAGAGCTATCTATGACAAACCCACAGCCAATATCATACTGAATGGGCAAAAACTGGAAGCATTCCCTTTGAAAACTGGCACAAGACAGGGATGCCCTCTCTCACCACTCCTATTCAACATAGTGTTGGAGGTTCTGGCCAGGGCAATCAGGCAAGAGAAAGAAATAAAGGGTATTCAATTAGGAAAAGAGGAAGTCAAATTGTCCCTGTTTGCAGACGACATGATTGTATATCTAGAAAACCCCATTGTCTCAGCCCAAAATCTCCTTAAGCTGATAAGCAACTTCAGCAAAGTCTCAGGATACAAAATCAATGTACAAAAATCATAAGCATTCTTATACACCAACAACAGAAATTCTGAATAGAATGTGAAGCAAAATAAATCTACAATCATATCAGAATATTTAACATAACTATTAGAAATGAACAGATGAAAAACAAAGTGAATAAATGTATAGAATATTTAAAAATTTCAAGCTTGATCTAATATATATTTATATATGTATATGTGTGTGTACATATATACATCGATGTGTATGTGTGTACATATATACATCATGTATATATGTGTACATATGTATATATGTATATATGTGTGTACTTATATATGTGTGTACATGTGTATATATGTATATATATGTGTGTACATGTGTATATATGTATATGTGTGTGTGTATATATGTGTATATATAACCCTGCATCCAATATAAAGGGCTATAAATTGTTTCTAAAACACATTGAACATCTGAAGACAAAATAAATCTTAAGAAATCCTCCCCCAAATTATATAACACAAACAAAATTCTCTAACTACAAGTCACTTAAATTTAAACTAACAAGAAAATGATAGTCACACAAAAGACATACAAATTTGGAAACTGAAATAGGCACTTTTAAGTAATACGTGAATTAAGAGTGAGTCCTAATTTGTAAAAAACTGTAAGTATACAAAAAGACAGTGAAAATCCTCCACAGTAACACTTGTGAAAGGCAAACAAAACAATACTTAGAGGTAAATTTATAGCTTTATGTGCTATAAATATGTGCTTTTTTTTTTTATTATACTTTAGGTTCTGGGATACATGTGCAGAACGTGCAGGTTTGTTACATAGGTATACACGTGCCATGGTGGTTTCCTGCACCTATCAAGCCATCATCTAGGTTTTAAGCCCTGCATGCATTAGGTATTTGTCCTAATGCTTTCCCTCCTCTTGTCCCCCACCCCCCGACAGGCCCCGGTGTATGATGTTCCCCTCCCTGTGTCCATGTGCTCTCATTGTTCAGCTCCCACTTATGAGTGAGAACATGTGGTGTTTGGTTTTCTGTTCCTGTGTTAGTTTGCTGAGAATGATGGTTTCCAGCTTCATCCACGTCCCTGCAAAGGACAGGAACTCATTCTTTTTTATGGCTGATTGTTTAGGTTTTTAAAAATAAGAATTCAATTGGCATGATACGGAAAAAAAAATAGTGATGATGATGATATTAGTTAATACAATAAAGCTAATACTGTGCTATTATTAGGTACCAGAAAAAAAAAATAAGAATTCAAACTTAAGAGAAAAATATGTAGCAAACTTAAAGGAAGAAATAGGAAGGAAATGATGACAGGAAAAGCAAAATATATATTTAAAATACAATAGGGATAAAAAGAGAAATAATATAACCCAGACTTGGTACTTTTAAAAACTGAATGAAGTGAACAAGCCCATAGCAGGCTCATTCAATAAAAAAAAAAAAGACTGAAATTTTTAAAAAGTAAGAAAGAATTTTTACAGATTCTTATAGGGGGATACAACTATAGTTAGAGCGGAGATTTTAAAAATAAGAGAATCATAAACAATTTTCTGCCAATACATTTTTAAACTTAGAACAAAATAATTTTCTTAAAAAGCACGTTACAAAATTGGTTAATGAAGACAAAACCTAATCAAATCAACAATTTTTTAAAAATTAAATAAGAAATCAAAACTATTCCTCATCCCCACGCAAGGTATCAGTTGCAGTTTCACAGGAAAAGATACTTATCTTATACAAGCACTTGCAAAAATATAAAAGGTAAATATATTCAATTATTTTTATAAAATAAAATATATTAAACCAGAAATAAAACAGAAAATTTCAGTACAATTTAAGGATATTATAAGCAAATATAACTTAAGATAGATGCAAAAATACGGATAATTTATTACAAAATATAATTCAGCTATGTATTAAAATGCATAATGAACAAGTAAAGGAGTGTGTATTCCCCAAATTCAAGAATAGTTCAGGTTTTAAAATCTTGAATATAATGAAATATAATCTTTTAATAAAAAATTAAAGTAGAAAAGACAATCATCCCAATAAAAGTAGGGAAAAATAATTCAATAATATTCAAAATCCTTTGTTGTAAACTTTAACTCTTATAGTAAATATTATAGCTAACATTAACATTTTAGAGTTGTCATAACTATTTTTACTATGATCCTTAACACTTATCATTGTAATGAAGATCTTAGCCAATTCAATTGCTCTAGAAGTAAGAGGGATAAACTCTGAAAATAAAAAGGCAGAATTGTTTATCATAAATAATATGATTGGCTACATTGAAAATTTAAGACATTTCTAAACTCTTAACACCAACAGCAAGGCTTCTGTATATAAGATTAGCCACAAAAATCTATGGCATCACCATAGTTCATTAAAATAGAAAATATCAGAATATTTCATCCAAGATAACAATTACATTTTTAAAAAGACAAGAAATAGCTCCACCAAATTTTGTATAATAATGTTTCTAGAGTCTTTAAAATGGAATTCAACAATGTAAAGGATGATATGATTGAATGGAAACCCATACCATGTTTTATCGTGGTAAAATTCAATATTGAATAGTTTTTTTTTTTTTTTGCCTCAGAGTAATCTATAAATTCAGTGTAGTTTTAATAAAGTCCTGAGAATTTGGTAAGTTAGCTGAAATTCATATGGAAAAGGAAAGGACCCAGAAAAAACAATTTGGAAAAATAAAAGAGTAAGAATAAGATTAGATTCCTTTCTCCCTTGCCATGTGTCAAGGCTGATTACATGAACATCTATTAATCAAAACTCGATGATAGTGACAAAGTGCTAGACAAACATTAATGGAATAGAATAAAAGGCCTACACACACACACACACACACACACACACACACACACACACAGACAGAGAGAGCGAGCGAGAGAGGTTAATGTTTTACGTAGATGACTTTCAAAGAAATGCTTATATAGAGTATGCTTTCATATCTTCGTGAAAATAAAATCAAGTCACTATAGCTCCCATCATAAAATGTTTTCCAGTTGGATTCAAGTCCTAAACAAGAAAGGCAAAACATTATGACATGATAATGAAGAATTACTTAAGATACAAAATCCTATATTACATATCCTATAAATTAAAAAAAGTGGATAAAATCCATGTTAAAATTAAAATTTGTAAAATGACAAAAGAAGTAATAAAATTTAAACCCAGGAGATATTTGCAGTACATATGACCAATAAATAAATATTTTCAAGAATATCTTTTTAAAATTCCTAACATCATTACAGAATAAGTTACAAACCTGGTAGAGGATTGGACAGAAAATTCACAAGTGAGAAAATCTGTATGACCATTTAATATGTGAAAAGATACTTAGCCTCACTGACCATCAGTGGAATTGCAAAGAAAACAGAAATGAGATATAACTCCCTAATTACCAGATGAGCAATTATAAAGGATAATCAGATAATACCAGGCATCTGAAATGTGGAGAATAGAAACTTTCATATACTTGTGGGGGAAAGCGTAAGTTGGTATAAACACTTTGGAGGATAATATGGCAATAGCTAGTGAACTACAGGAGATTATCATATGTCTTAGCAATTATACATCTGTTTATATACCTTGTGTATATTTAATCTACTTTGGAAAAGGCCAATTTCAACCTACTACAAAGAATTCACATAAAGTTTCAAAGAAAAAAGAGGAACTCACAGTTAAAATAAATTACAAAATCCATGAGGAAACAAGGCATAATGGATGAGAACCAACAAAACACAAGCAATAGAAACAGATCTAAAAAACTTTCAGATATCGAAATTATCAATACAGAATATAAAAGAGCAATATTTAATCTTATTAAAGAAAAAAGCTCAGAAATATGAGCAATATACAAACTAAAAAAAAAAAATTAAGCAGTCAGGCACAGTGGCTCATGCCTCTAATCCCAGCACTTTGGGAGGCCAAGCCTGGAGGATCACTTGAACTTGGAGTTTGAGACCAGCCTGAGCAACATGGTGAGACCCCACCTCTACTAAAAATTTTTAAAATAAGCCTGGCGTGGTGGCATGCACCTGTGGTCCCAGATACTTGGGAGGCTGAGGTGGGAGGATCGCTTGAATCTGGGAGGTCGAGGCTGCAGTGGGCTATGATCAAGCCACTGCACTCCAGCCTGGATAACAGAGCAAGACCTTGTTTTTTTTTTTTTTTTTTTTTTTTGTTAAGCAAATTTGGCCAAGATTCAAATAGAACATTTTAAGTAAAATAATTAAAAATTGAAGTGAATTTTTTATAAACAACAGATATGAACTAAATGAAAATAAAAGATATTGAATAAAAACATAGACCTAAGTATAGCCATTGTGGAAAACAGCATGGAGTTTTGTCAAAAAAAAACTAAAAATAGAAATACCATATGATCCAGCAGTCTCACTGCTGGGTATATATGAAAAGAAGGGAAATCAGTATATCGAGGAGATATCTGTACTCCCATGTTTACTGCAACAGTACACAATAGCTAAGATGTGAAATCAACCTAAAATGCCCCCATCTACAGATGAGTGGTTAAAGAAAATGTGTGTATACATAATGGAATATTATTCAGCCATAAAAATGAAGTCCTGACGTTTGCAGCAACATGGATGGAACAGGAGGACATTAATTTAAGTGAAATAAACCAGTCACAGAAAGACAAATATCACATGGATAGCACATGTTCTCACTCATATATGGGCGCTAAAACAGTGAATCTCATGGAGCTAAAGAATAGAATGGTAGTTGCCAAAGGCTGTGAAGGGAAAGGGGGAGAAAAGGATGAAGAGAAGGTAAGGTGTGCAAAAATACAGCTAGATAAAAGAACTAATTTGTTGTATATTTCAAAATAGCTAGAAGGTTTATGTTCCCAACACAAAAGACAAATATTTGAGGTGGTGCATATCCCAATTACCCTGATTTGATCATTAGACAGTGTATACAGCTATCAAAATATCACATGTACCCCCAAAATATATACAACTATTATATATCAATAAAACATAAATGATATATGGATCTAAGCAAATGGCACAAAATGTGGCCTAAAATGATCAAAGTTGGAAAATGTGACAGGTTAAAATACATGAAAGAGTGAAAGTTTGAATAAGAGATCTAATTGGTAATCCAGAAGGAGGTAGTAGAAAGTAGAAAAGGCAATATTCAAAAACACAATGGCTGAAAATGTTCAAAATGTGGTTAACAAGAGAACACCAGTTCTCTAATCTGGAAAGCCCAGTGAAGCTCTACAGAATATGTAAAATTAAACATATATCGAGACACATCATAGTGAAGCTGTAGAACACCATAAAAGGGGGAAAATCTTAAAATCAACCAGACAGGAAAGACAGATAACCTACAAAGCAAGAGTAATTAGACAGATAGCCACCACCTGAGTAGCAACAATGTAAGCTAGAAGACCGTGGAATAATATTGTCAATCTGCTAAGTGAAAAAACAGCTATACCAAACAAATATGTATTTTGGGAGAAACAACCAAATGAAAACATTTTCGAACAGGACTGAGAGAGTTTACTTCAAAAAGACCCTATCTAAAATAAAATTCAAACCATATATTTTAGACAAATGGAAATGGTCCCATATTCAAGGTCCAAGATTGGAGATGGTATAACTATAACATCCAATTTGTGCTTGTGTGGGGAAATAGGTAAAATCAGAACACTTGACAGAAATAACATACCTGAGGAAGGATAATCACATTAGAGTTTTCTAAGGTCCTTGTCTTGTTTCAAAAGGATAAATATTGATTGCTTCTATATTTTCTTAAGAAAGAATGTTAAGGCCGGGCGCAGTGGCTTACGCCTGCAATCCCACCACTTTGGGAGGCCGAGGTGGATGGATCACGAGGTTAGGAGTTTGAGACCAGCCTGACCAACATGGTGAAACCCCGTCTCTACTAAAAATACAAACAAAAAAAATTAACCGGGCATGGTGGTGGGTACCTGTAATCCCAGCTGCTCAGGAGGCTGAGGCAGGAGAATCGCTTGAACCCGGGAGGCGGAGGTTGCAGTGAGCCAACATTGCACCACTGCACTCCAGCCTGGGTGACAGAGTGAGACTCTGTCTCAAGAAAAAGAAAAGAAAAATAATGTTAAAATAATTGGGATAATAAGTAAAAAAAAAAAAAAAAAATTTAGCTTATTGTCTCCAAAAGGTAGGGACAATGGAATGAGAAAAAAGGTACAAGAAGGTATGAAATAAAAAAGAAACAAAAAAGTAGAACAAAGTAAATAATTTACTTAATTTACTTATATAAATAAATATAAATATGTCAGTAATTATAAATATTGTTAAATGTTTCAATTAAGAAACAAACACTGCCAGATGGATTTAAAACACATACATTTATAAAACTCTGCTCTATACTGTTGACAATAAACACATCTAAAACATAAGGACATGGTAAGGGAAAGAGGCAAATACTAAGGCAAATACTAAGTAAAAGAAAGCTGATTTCATTGTATTCACAAAAGGTAGGGTGGGAGAACAGTAAGTCTTTTGGTAATGACAGAAAGATCAATTCGCTAGAAAATTTAACAATTTGAAACTTGTACATACCTAAGAACGCCATCTCCAAATAACCACAGCAAAAATGACCAAGCTTCAAGATAAATTGATAAATCTACCATTATAGCAGTTTATCTAAACACTTCTCTATCAGTAATTGATAAATGAATGGGAAGAAAAATAGGGCCAACAGAAGCTCTCATTTACTTTTAGTGGAAATTTAAGTTGATGTAAATATTCTAGAAACCAATTTTCTGCATTATGTGTACATATCCTGTGACTCAGCTATTCTATATTTGGTTATATGTCCTAGAAAAAATCTTGTACATATAACCAGGTGATATATACAAATATGTTTATAGCTACGTTGTACACAATAGCAAAAACCTGTGGGAAAACAAATGTGCACAGAAGTAGAATGGATGAACATATGGTGATATATTCATGCATTGGGATAACACGGGGCAATGAATTACTGCCACACATCAGCATCTCTAAATCTCAGAAACATAATGGGAGCAAAGGAAGCAAGTCACAGAAGAATAAAATATTGTATAATCCCATTTATATAAGGTTCAATACCAGGGAAACAAAATAATGTATATTTTAGCTATGTGTATATAAAAAAATAGAAAATCCTCATAAGCCTCAAGTTTAGGATACCTGTTACCCCTGTTGGAAGTGACAGGAGAGGGAAATACAATTGGTGAGAGGCACACTGGAAGCATTTAAGATACTATAAATTATTTTAACTTTAGTAATAAGTACAACGCTGTTCTTATTCTTTATATAGATTTTTAATCTAAAATATTTAATTGAAATACAACATATACAGAAAAGTATTCAAACCGTAAGTGTACAGTATGGTGATTTGTCATATGGTGAACAAATTTATGCATGCATATGTACAAACATGTATGAAAATGCCTACAAGGTACATTTTATGCATTCTTTTAAGGTATAATATATTTCAAAATGTTTTAAAGGGCAATGGTGTGCAAAGATATGGACACACACATAAGTAATTATAATAAGCATTTACTGAAAAAAATTAATAATTAATTTGAGACATGGTTAAAGCAAAATGGCAGGCTAGCTAGCCTGTAAGTCCAATAGTACAAACAAACAAAACTAGGAAAAAAAACAGTGTATAAAAATGTTTTAAGATCTGTTTAAAGGTATTAGAGAACTGCCAAGGCAGAAAGAAATGAGGAATCAATAACCCAGAGAGAAAAGAAGCCCATAGAGAAGAGAAGTCTTATAATTGGTGCCACTTTTCTTCTTGAGGTGTTTTCCAATTCTAAACTTGGACAGACTGAGAAGCTATGCATAACTACTGTTATCTCATGAAGATGGGGAGGGAAAAAACGAGTTCGAAGCCCACCAAGGTAAAGATGCCCTGGTAAATACGCAAGAATTTAGTTGAGGTTCTCAAAGGGTATACCCTAGGATTGAGAATAAAATGAAAATTAGAGGAGCTCTCGCAGCTGTACAAATTCAGCCTTGAATCAGCTCAACTCCTAATTGCATTAATGTGATCTGTTCCTGCCTAACTTACATGCCGGGGGGGAGAAAAAGCATATCCTTTTTGAGGGACAATAACATCATCCCAAATGTCAAATTATATCTACAATTATTTGTATACAATACCTCGTATTTAATCAAAGCCAACTAGCCTGCAAAAGACCAGAATTCACCAAAATTCAAGGGAAAACATGAACGATAAAAACAGACTAATCTGAGACCTAGCTAAGTTACTTAACACAAACCGTGTCATTACTTTGATAACTATATTCAAAAAATTAAATGAAAATAAAATATGAACAGACAACTAGTAGGTCTTAATTAAGATTCTAAAATTTAAAAATACAATAACTGAAATAAAAACTTGCCCGTTAGGCTTATTAGGAGATTAGGCACAACTGAAGAGAGAATTTGTTAACTGTATGTAATACAGGGCAAGAGTAAATATCCAGACTGGATCACAAAGAGACAAAGGATGGAAAATACAAAAATAGCATCATAATATAATAGTGAAAAGGTGGTGCATGAATTCAACTGGAATCCCAGGAGAGGAAAGAGTCAAATATGGAAAGGACCATGCTTAAAGACACAGAGGCACAGAATTTTCCAAAATTGATTAAAGCTATGAAGTCACATTCAAAACGAGCATTACAAACTCCAAGCAAGTTATATGCAAAGATAACCATATTATTATTTAGAAATAAAACATCTGAGCATATCGTAAAACTGCTAAAAATGAAACTCAAAACAAAAATCTGAAATCTGAAGAAACCATAGAAGGAAATTAGATGTGCTTCCTTCAAAGAGCAAAATAAGACTGATAGTTAACTGTGTAACAAAATATTTCCCCAAAGTGCCAAAGAAAAATAATTGCCAACCTAGAAATCAATATCTAATCAAGATGTTCTTCACAGTAAAACTAAATGCAGATATACACTATAGAGACTACAAAAGAGAAGGTAAATAAATCCCACAGAGAAGGATAGAGATGCAATAAGGAACGAAAAACAGTGGAAAGAGTAAATATATGGGTAAACCTAAATAAATCTGACTGCATAACATAACAGTAATGTCTTAGACTGTTTTGAATAGAAACAGAATTAAAATTCAAAAAAGAACAGCATAAAAGCAGGAGAGGAGTAAAAGGAGTTAAAGTTTGATAAGGTCCTTCCATTATTCGGGAAGCTATAAAATTACTAATTTATTTTAGAGTTTGAAAAGTTACGAATGCAGGTTATAATTCCTGGAGTAAATTGTGAAGTGATACTAAAAGACAGCATACTAATAAATTAACAGAAGGTAAAAAATGAAATATTAAAAAAACCCCACAGGAAGCGTGAGAGAAGAGCAAAGGGGACATACAACAATGACAAATAGAATAAAATAGTAGATTTGATACTAAATATATCTGTAATCACATTAAGTTATACATACCAAATACTTCCATTATGTACGAAAAACTTCAACTAAAAGAAAACAATGACAAAGCTACTTACAAGAGAGTTTAAATTGAAAGATACAGATAGGTTGAACATAAAAGAGTGAGAGGGAACATTTTAAACACTAACCAAAAGAAAGGCGAAATAATTTTACTAAAATAACTAGAGAAAAGGAAGAGCAATTCATAGTGGTAAAACATTTAGTTTACCATGAGGATTAAACAATTTCATATTTGTGAGCATCTAACATATTTTTTTAAAAGCACTGAGATAAACACTAGGAACAATAAACAAATCTACAATCATGGCAGAGAATTTAAACACATCTCTGTTAGTAACTGATAAACCAAAAGAAAATCGGGTAACATGGAAAGTTAGAACACATGATTCACAACTTGACTTAATGGACACATAGAGAATTTAGCACTCAACAATTACAGAATACACATTCTTTTCATGTGCAACACTAACCATATACTTGGGCAGAAAGTAAGTCTCAACAAATCTCAAGAGGCTGAAATGGCACAGAGTATATTTTCTGAACCTAACATAATTAAGCTAGAAATCTGTAACAGAAAGTATAACCAAAAAAGGGCCCATGTGTTTGGAAATTAAGCAATATAATTTTAAATAACACATGGATCATTGAAGGAATTACAATGGATATTAGAAAATGGTTTGAACTGAAAGATAATGAAAATACTACATATAAAACTAAAGCCATACATAGAGTAAAATGTATAGCCCATAAAGACGTTATTAGAAAAGAAGCAAAACTGCCGATCAACAATATAAGTATTCTTCTCCAGATATTAGTAAAAGTAAACATCAGATTAAATTCAAAGGAAGTAAATAACAAAAAGCAGAAAGTACTGAAATGAAAGTAAATGTTCAATAATGAAGAAAAAATGCATAAGGTGGCTCTTTGAAAAAACAAATGACATAGTTAAACCCCTGGCAAAGTGAATGAAGAAAAAAGTGTGAAATAATAAATATAACAAACATATAAGGGGACATGGCTACAGAAATTTCAGATAACGAGAGGGTATTTTGAACGACTTTTTGGCAATGAGTAGAAAATCTAAATAAATACATGCTAAAAATTGAATTGCAATTTAAAACCTTCCCAAAAAGAAAATTCCAGGCCAAAGTGATCTGTTCAAAGATTTAAGGAATCAATGTAAAAACATGTCTTCCAGAGAATAAGGACAAAAAGATATTTCTCAACTAGTTTTATGAGACCAGCATAACCTTGTTACCAAAGTCTGATGAAGAACTTTCAAGAAAGAAAAGTTACGAAAATTCTCTGTCGTAAATATATATATGATATATGTAAATCTTAAATAAGATATTGACGTATCAGATTATGTGGTATATAAAATGAATATCATAACCAAGTAGAGTTTCTTGTATGAGTGCAAGGTTGGCTAACGTTAGAGAAATCAGTCAATTCATTCACTAATTTAGCAGAATAAAGGAGAAGAAAAATTGACGATTATCACAATAGATGCAGAAAAAAATTAAAGACCCAATAAAAGTCAAGACAATCTTGTATGAGAGAAACAAAGTTAGAAGCTTGTCACCACTAGTAATCAGACTTACTGTAAAACTACATTAAGACAGTGTGGTATCTCTGCAAGGATAGACAAATAGACCAATAGAAAATAATAGAGTTAGAAATAGACTGACAAATATATGGACATTTGATTTACAGTAAAGGTTGTAATATAACAGTATGAGAAAAAGTCTGGTGCTTTTAATAAATGGAAAAAAATCATCTTAATCACCTTATACCACACACCAATATCAATTCCAGGAGGACTGTAGATCTAATGATGAAAAGCTAAATAAATCATCCAGAAAAAAAATAGAATAGCTTCATGATATTGTAATAGACATGATACTGTAACGATTTGTTAAACAAGACACAAAAACACTAACCAAAAAGAAAAAAGTGATAGTCATTTTTTTAGAGATGGGGTCTCGCTATGTTGTCGAGGCTGGACTGGAACTCCTGGGTTTAAGTGATTCCCCCACTTCAGCTTCCTGAGTACCTGGGACTACAGGTGTGTGCCACCACACGAGGCTATATTTTTTAAGGTAGTAATTTCATCACAAGAACCATTAAGAGAGTAAAAGGACAAGCCACCGATTGTTAGAAGATACTTCGAATACATATAAGTATCAAAGGGCTTGTTCATAAAATTCAGAAAGAACTCCTACAAATCAATGAGAACAAGGGAGACAACTCAGGAAAAAAAATGCAAAAGTCTTGAACAGGCACTTAACTAACAAGAATAGCCAAATAGCCTATAAGCATATATAAAGATGCTTGATTTCATTAGACCTCAGGGAAATGCAAAGTAAAATCACAATGAATTCAGACTACCCAGAATAAGTAGAATTGAAACAATTAATAATACCAAATGCCGGTGAGAACGTGGAGTAACTGGAAGCCTCACACACTGTTGTTGGGAGTGTAAATTGATACACTTTGTTCCTTGGAGAACTGCTTGGCAGTATCTACTAAAGCTGAACATCTGCATATCGTATGCCCCATCAATTCCATTCCTAGCAACAAACACAACAAAATGCATACATTCGTGATGCACAAAATATGTACAATGTTCATTACATGATTGTTCACAATAGTAAGAAAAAGCAAGACAAAATGAAAATCCTGGGAGCAATCCAAAGATCCATTAATACTAGAACAGTTAAATAAGTTGAAGTAAATTCATTCAAGGGAATGAAAATGAAAAAATTAAGGCCACACACAATATCATGTGTTTTATTTGAATCTCATAAAGGCAATATTGAGAAAAGGAAGGCAGACCCAATGAGTACACACAATAAGATTTCATTTACAAGAAACTCAGGAACAGGCAGATTAATCTATGGTGTTAGAAACTGGGAGAGTGCTTACCTTTGGGGAACTGAGGTTAGTGATTAGAAGGGAGCATGCAGACTTTATGGGGGTACTGCCAATTTTGTATCTAGTTAGTTACATGAGTGTGTTTACTTAGAGAAAATTCATTACACTTACCTGTGCTGTTTTCAATATGTGCACTGTTTCCAGAAATGTTAACAGAATGAAAATAAGAGATAATAACAGGGATTATATACCAGAGAATGACAGTTGGGTAGAAATATTAACTTTAGCGTTTTCAAGTCAATTATACATGTTTTTACATATATAAAAGCAAGAATCAATTATCTCCCAATGTAGAAAGCCTGGAGCAAATGTATTTCCTATCTCTCTCTCTCTGTCTCGCTCGCTCACTCTTTTTCTCTGTTATGGTGCTTGTTTCTGCTTTGTTTTTAGAGAGAGTTGAAATCAGCACAAAGAGCTTATTCTTGTCCTAAAAATAAATACAGAAAATAAGCAGAACCCCTTGCCAAACCCTTCCCTCCACATACACACACCAAACTTTCCTATAAAGAAACTTTCTACATGGAACTAATGAAGTTCATAACTATAATGGTTTCAGAAGACCAAATAATTAAAGTTAATTTTCTTTCCAAACATACAGATTTTAATTCTTTGTGGCTCTTCAAGTCTATCTAATACTTCCCAGAGAAAATTCTCATAATCCAGACACTAAATTTCTGGTTTGGCAGGATGGCTCGTTTGCTTCTCTTTGTAGTGTCTTCTATGTATACACAACACTGTGTCATGTGTCATGATCTCTTTGATTCCTTTGTGAAGGAATCGAGAACAGTAAGCAAAGCCTCATGTTGGACTTCAGGTTTGGGATGTGTTAGAATCACTTTTTCATTTTTCAAACAGCTTCAGGGGTAAGAAACTACAGATATAGGAGCTGTTTCAGACAATGCAAGTCAAACTAACCTTTTTTTTTTTTTTTTTTTACTATATATACAGTCGGCCCTCTGCATCTGTGGATTCAACCAACCATGGTTAAAAAATATTTGGAAAAAGAAAACAATAAAAATAACAATACAGGCCGGGTGTGGTGGCTTATGCCTGTAATCCCAGCACTTTGGGAGGCCAAGGCGGGTGGATTACCTGGGGTCAGGAATTCCAGACTATCCTGGCCAACATGGTGGAACCCCATCTCTACTAAAAATACAAAAAATTAGCTGGGTATGGTGGTGCATGCTTGTCATCCCAGCTACTTGGGAGGCTGAGGCAGGAGCATCGCTTGAACCTGGGAGGCAGAGGTTGCAGTGAACCGAGATCGTGCCACTTCACTCCAGATGGGGTAACAGAGCAAGACTCCGTCTCAAATAAATAAATAAATAATAACAATACAACAATTTAAAAATACAAATTTAAAAACCAACACAGCATAACAACTATTCAACTATTTACATGCAATTTACATTGTATTAGGTATAATAAGCAATCTAGAGATGCTTTAAAGTATACAGGAGGATGTGTGTAGGTTATATACAAATATTACACCATTTTGTATAAGGGACTTGAGAATCTTCAGGTTTTGACATCCACTAGGGCAGGTTGGTGGTAAGGGGGCTATCCTGGAACCAACTTCCCACAGATACCAAGGGACAACTGTATTACATATTTATGGGGCACAGTGTGATGTTTTGTCATATGTCTACACTGTGGAAGACAGTAACCTTTTTAGAAAGTTACTGGAATGAAGAATTCAGGTTGGGGCAGAAAAAAATCCTAAAATATAAGCAGTAAGTTTGTCTTAGGTTTTAATACAGCCAATGTTTTTAAAAAGTAATTAATGACATTAACTATCACTGTTTCCCACATTAACCATATTTTATGACATTCCTAAATTATTTAAAACTTTTTCTCACCAACCATGATGCCTACAGAATGATGCGTGTTTGAAGTTCAGATGGGTAAGACAGGTTCTCATTGCAAAACAGTTTGACAGCAAGAGAATCTCTTTACAAATAAAAGAAGGAAAAGCTCAACAGAGAAGTTTGTGAATTAAGGCAGATAGCAGAGTACAGCGTAATATTCAGACATTTGCTTCATCCTGATTAGTTACCTTTTCAAAGCAACTTCTTAGTTTACCAGATTATAAATTCACCATTCTTAACATCACAGTCGAAGTTATTTGCAGACCCCATCTGAATAATTGAGGCTCTGTATTTTAAGTCAAAGTGATTAGCTTTATTTTCTTTTCTAATTAAAACTACTTATTTTATTAAAGAGAGACATTTCTATTTTCATATTTTTCTTAAAAGGGGCATTTCCACATGCCCTTCGCCCCCCCCCCCCCCCCCCCACACACCTCTTGGCTTTTAAATACCCTCTTGCTTTGAATTTGATTCTGCAGTGAACCTGCAGATAATTAAACCATGAATACTTTCTGCACTGTTTGAAATGTATGCATAATTTTTTTTCAATTAAAGTACCTTCTTTTTTAGAGCCCTGAATATTAAGGGCACACACCCAGTATTTAAAATCATTTGTATAATGAATACTGAGTAGAAAAAGGTATATCATTTTGATCTTAGTTAATCATTCTTTGACATTTACCTCCAATCCGGAATGACAAAATCTTGTACCTTAGAATTGAAAGGTAGTAATTATATTAGCAAATCCAGGGAGATCAACATAGTAACTTATGGTGATTTTTTTTAGGTTTAATTACTTTAGTGGTTATTATTCCCTCTCCTCTCTCCTCTCTCTCTTTCCTCTCTCTCTGTCCTCTCTTTCCTCTCTCTCTCTCCTCTCTTTCCTCTCTCTCTGTCCTCTCTTTCCTCTCTCTCTCTCTCCTCTCTCTCTTTCTCAGCAGAAGACACTTACTTGTAGTGTATACTTTAAAGTTAACTCTTGATTTTGTTCTTGAAGTGGTCCAGGTCAAATCTTATTTGCGACGTCAGTGCCTTCTAGCCGAAGACCATCAGAGACATAGTTATGGTTGAAAAAACTGGGTTTATTGGCCCAGTGTAATGAGGAAGACACTACATGATAGGAAACCGTGAGGCAGCTCAGGAAGAGGATGTGAGAAGAGTCTTCTTATAGGATATGGGCTTTTTGGTGATTTTGTGGGGGAATTCAAGGAACCATGGTTTTCCTGAGGGTCGGTTGTTCTCAAAAGGCAAGGAAAAGTCTATGATTATAATCCTAATTTTTATCTACAAGGTGAGCATTCTAAAGAGCAAATTTTGGGCTAGTAGAAAATACATACAATTTATTTTTACAGCTATAAGGTGATACATGAAACTAAGAGTAAGGAGCTCTTAGTGAGTGCAGCAGACATCTTACAGGGGGAAATGAAGATTCACGGCCGGAAAGCATGAGACCTTGTCATTTGGTGAGTGGTTAGAAGGACCACTGGATGCTCCCATCCAGTGCAATTGAAGTGATGTCCTTTCTGCTGAATTTTGAAACATTAATATATCCAGTCTCTAGGCTATAGCCCAGTAACATCTATTTTTGCAGCCATGAATTGAATGCCTTGTTGCAGTCCATTAATATTTGTAATAGTGTACAAAATATCATCTAATTTATGAACATTTTCCACACAGATGGCCATTGCCTTGCAGCAGAAAATCTTATGATCATACCTATTAATATTTCTCTATTGATCATAGATCTCATGCTCAGAAATACGATTGACTACAATTATTATTTTCTTTTCATTATCCAGTGCCACAGTTTGACCACTGGGAGCCCCTTTAGGTTGGTTCCCTTTGATACTACTCCAGAACTTTTGAAAGCATCCTTGCATTCTTATAACAAAATAATCAAGACGCAGCTTTGTTCTTTCTAGTAGATTGCTAGAGTCTACTAAAGATTTTCATTTGCACTCTAGAAATGGGGCTGCCACATGTGATTCTAAGTATATATGCAGTTGGAATTCCACCAAATTCCAGAAAGGGCAATTTGTAATCAGTGAGTTTATCATCAGTGCTGTCTTCATTTGATTGTGGTTTTTAATTACTGTAATCCTTGAATTTTAATTATAAATGCTGCCAACTTAGCTTCATCATTATTAATTTGGCTTGGGAATAGTTGTTTGTTCACCTTACAGTGAGTAGGGATACATATTTGCATCAACAATATTTTTATGTATAATTTTCCAATAACTAGAAGTTAAGATGTATATGCATTGAAGTTCAAATATGAATTCATTGTTCCTTCATTTCTTGGGAAGTTGGATTCCTAAACTTCAAAAATGTACAAGGACTCTCAGAATCTTGTTTAAAGACTCATATTTCTGAAAGTTAATAATGAGATTCATATACATTGCCAACAAAAAATTTTTACTACAAGTTATTTATTTTGCTTCTCTATAATTCTTGGTAATCATAGAATTCTTTTTCATTGTGAAAAGTGGGATTTCATAGTAAAGATGGGCCATAGACTGAAAAAGTTGAAAAGACTGCTCTTAGTGAAGTCTTTCTCAACTGGAACCTCATAAGTACCAGAGTATGTTGGGTGATTTTATAAAATATGCATATGACTTCCCACCAGCAATTCTGATAAGATAGGCATGTGTATTATAGAAACTGTCTCCCTTTATTACTCTTTCCAACCTCATCTTCCTTTCCTACTTACCTAACCTTGAGAGTCACCACTGTTCTTAGTGTCTAGTCCCTAAAGGTTATGAATAGCTGTTAAGAATAGTGCTCAGTAGAAGCAAAGATCAGCAATATGTGATATCTTTATAAAGAAGGGAGGACCCACTGGCTATTTATGCACCTTCAGGCTGTAGGATATTTCAGAATAACATTCCTGGAGCCACAGATCAACCTTATGACTGTAAAGTTCTTTGTCTTCTCCCTCTGACTCAGTGTCCTTTTTAACAAGTAGTGTGCTACAGATCAGTTACCATGGAGGAAAGAAATATCCCTGTGGCTCAGGATTACTTGAAATTATGTGACCAGGAGAAATAAACAACAGGGTGTTTTTTCCTCCCAGCAGTCATGTTGTACAGGTATTTGACTGTAGCACACGTAGACTGCCCTTGCGTGCTTTTGTGTGTCCACATATTCAAAAGTACAGTGATATTAGCTCTCTCTTATCCTGTAATACGAGCTACTAGACATAACAAACAATCACAAAATCTCAGAGATAGATAGATAGATAGATAGATAGATAGATAGACAGACAGATAGATAGATAGATATAGTATTTGATTCGCTTATACATCTGCAGTTCTACTGACCCCAGCTGGGCTTGTTCACAAATCACACATCTGTGATTGGACTGGGTGGCTTACTGAACTCAGCTGGGCAATCTCACGTGTCTGAGATTGGTCAACAGGCCAGCTGGACTTTGATCAAAGATGTGTCTGGGGGTAGCTCTGCTTCACACTACAGGTCTGTGAGTTGGCTCCAAATACTTCTCATTCTCTTCCTTGGATCACTGAGGGTCTGACCTCTTTATGGCATGGTGGAGGCACAAAAGACTTTTGCCTAGACTGGGAACTGGCACCCATCATTTTCATCTCATTCTGTTGGCCAAAACAAATCATATGGCCAAATTCAAACTCAAGAGATGAGGAAATACAATACAACTTGATATTGTTAGGCTTTGTGTCCCCACCTAAATCTCATCTTGAATTGTAATCCCCATAATTCCCACGTGTCAAGGGAGAGACCAGGTGGAGATAATTAAATCATGGGGGAGATTCCCCCCATGCTGTTCTCATGAAAGTGAGAGTTTCATGAGATCTAATAGTTTAAAAACATCTGGCATTTCCCCTGCTTGCACTCACTTCCTTCTGCCGCCTTGTGAAGAAGGTGCCTGCTTTGCCTTCTGCCATGATTGTAAGTTTCCTGAGGCCTCCCCAGCCATGCGGTTTTCAACTGTGAGTCAATTAAACCTTCTTCCTTTATAAATTACCCAGTCTCAGGTATTCTTCATAGCAGTGTGAGAATGGACTAATACACAACTCTATAGAGGGAAGAGTTGCAAAGCCCCATGTCAAAGGGCATGGATACAGGAAGGGAACAGTGAAGAACTAGAACCAATGACAGCTAACACATACCTCTTGCATTTTTCTGTGCATAACACATGTAATACAAATGGAGAAGTCCAGTTAGTAATAATTCCCACTCTGATTGAGAAGACAACAACTAAATCGGAAAGGGAGGATACTGAAGTTATTAAAGTCACAGAGCCAGCTAGAAACCCTGACCTAGATTCAAATATCTTCTTATGAATCTGGCAACTTTGAACAAGTGGATTCCTCTGAGGATTAGTCTTTGCAACTAAATAATGACAAATATAATAGCACCTAGCTCGAGGGTTGTTTTAGCATTGAATGAGATAATGCTTGCAAATTGTAAGAGTTCAGAGTATCGAATCTGTTTTTTTCTCTTTCCCTTCCTCTCATTACTCATCTTTCCTTCTCATTTTCTTTCTTCTCCTTCCCTTTCTTTTTTTCTCCCTTCCCCACCTCTCTTTCTTTAGAGTATGTTTCTTGGTTGTTGTGCTCCATCTTGAACCAGCTCATTTTACATAAAGTACTATCGTCAGGGTCTTATTGAAGTATTTTTCTTTTAAAGAAAACTTTTCAAAAGAAAAATTAAAAATAATTTCCTAGGTTTGGCCCTTGAGTCTGAACAATACCTCTGAAATGAAAGCAAACATAAAACAGGCCTCTCAAAGCTACTGAAAAAGTCACTGGGTCTTTGAGCTCAGCATAGCTCACATGTTACTGTGAAGGAAATATTGATTTTCTGTATTCCCAACCATGAACTTGCATTTGTGGTAACCATGGCAACTACCCAAATTGTGAGGTCTTGGTAAAGCCAACATGGCAAATTTATATTAAATTATATTAGACAAGGGGGTATATAGTCAGCATAACCATTTATGTCCTCTGACCATCCCGCGCTTAATAATTAAAAGTCTTTCTTTATATCTTCCTCTGGTCCAGACGTTCTCAACCTTGGCTGCACATTAGAATCCCCCGGGAAACTTATAAAATACCAATGCCAAGGGCCCATCTATAGAGATGCTGATTTTACTAGGTTTGAGAGGAGACCCAGACATCAGTATTTTTTTAATCCCTCATATGATTCTAATGCGCAGCCAAGATTGAGAACTACTTCTCTGACCTAATATATACCACCTTATTTGAGATATTCTAGGTAGAGACAGTCTACCCAAAGGTAAATATAACAATCTCCTCAAGTGGTTAATCAGTACAAATGCATCATACAACCCAAGAAAATTTTGAAATAGACACCACAGGGAAAGCAAAAGTGGTATTGTATAAGGAAGAGTAGGACCAATAGGAAACATGTCTAGATAAAGGTAGGCTGCAGTGTACTGTTCTAGAAGAATTAGACTAGGAATCAGATCTTTAACTCTGGCCTTAGCTCAGGAACAAATAACTAACTACATGAGCTTGGAGCAGTCGCTGCCCTTCTCTGGACCACATTTACCTCATCTGCAAAATAAGAGGAGTTGATTCATTGATTTCTAATTCCCCTCCTCTTCTAAAATCCTGTGATGTCTAAAATATAAAAATCTTAAAGCAGGCTATTCCAGGGCTCCTCCTCAAACCAAATAAACTAGAGTCTCCAAGAGTGGAATGTGGATGTCAGTAGTTTTTAAATGTTCCCAGGTGATTCTAATATACAGCCAGAGTTGCTAACAGTTAAACTTTAAGAACCTGCCGTGGTGTGATTGTACATGGTATGGGAAAGAAGGAGAGAAGAAAGACTAAAGTCTTTCAAGAAAAATGAATGGGATAAAAATCAGTAACATTTTTGTAGTTTAATTAAAATCTCATATTTTTCCATCTTTCTTTTGCTTCTTTTGTTTTTACCATATTCTTGGATCATGGTTCAGTATTTGTTTTCCCTCTTCTCTCTTAAACCTGCCTTACTAAGACATTTCACTACAATGAATATTTCATGTGAAGAATTGAGAAAGTGATCAAAAGCGGTATTGCTTGGGAAATACAGCTTACAAGATCTGCTAGGAGAGATGTCACCGAAATTGTAATGGAATATATTTTATTTTTATTTTCAGCTGTGAAGATGTGTGCTTTCAGTAAGTGTATATTAGAGGTAACTCACTGCAAAAAAGGCCAGCATCTATAAAAAAGAAAGAGAGAGAGAGAAACACAGGTCAACAGACTGAATTTAGTCAGAAGGTAAAGGCATCTGTTTTATTACATAAGGTTGTTGAAAGCGTGGTAGCTTAGTCCAGCAAAATACTGGGCATGTGGCCTGTTGTCTGGTGGGCAAAGAACAACAACAACAAAAACTTTTCCAGGTGCACTACATTAACTTCCAACATCTTCCTAATATCTTCCTCATTCTTCCCATTGTTCACCCTGTTTCAGGAAACAGTTCTAAGAGCTTGCCCCCAAAAATTACATCTCCCAAAAGTCCTATCTAGAGCTATGATACCCCAAACAGTAGCCACTAGCCCCGTGTGCCTATACACATTTAAATTTTAATCAACTAAAATTAGAAAAGTAATTCTTCTGTCACAGTGGCCCCATTGCACATTCTCAATAACCACACAGAGTTATTAGCTATTAGCTATCTTTGATGTCACAGGCCATATCCATCATCACAGAAAGTTCTGTTGGACCAGGCTTCTCTAGGGTCTCAGCAGTACAAAAGCCAAGCTTACTTGCTAACCAGAGGTAATTCAGTGTTATTTTGGAAAGGTTGAGAATTGAAATTAATTCTCTGTGTCTCAGTTTTCTCCTCCAAAAAATGGATATAAGAATAATGATCAGTTCCAAAGGAAGGGTTATCAAATTATATTTAAGTTTCCTAAGTGGCATAATTCTGAATAAAAACATTTATACATGGAAAGCAACTGTGTTTATAACTCATAATCTGGGAAAAACTAAAGCATAGTATATAGAAGGATTGCCAGTGTTTCTCAAAATATAGTCCATGTGCCACTTCCTTTGGTCTCCCCTGCATTGCTTGTTAAAAATATACATTTCTATGCCTTATCCCAGCATTGCTGAATCCGAAAATTCGGAGTGGAACCGATGACTGGGCATTTTAATGAATCCACTGACTATGCTTATGCATACTATTGTTTAAAAAATGCCTTTTTGGAAAAATAATCATTTCTAGCCCATCCCAGAGCCTTGTACTTTGTGAGTACATCTTAATTTGACTAATTGAATGTATCACTCTTTTGGTCAGTTGGTGTTTTGCAAACACATTTGGGAAGTAAGCGATTTCTCCAGCAGTGAGATTACAACCATGATCCTGCGGGGAGAGTTAAATTGCAGTGTATTGTACACTCACTTCTGTGACTGGGCAGTACCACTGAATTCCGGTAATATTATTTAGCGTAGCTGTCATAAATTGGTCATTTGGGGCTAGCCAAATGATTACCTAGGAAGTATTTCACACAGTTTCTCAAAGAAGCTGTTGCAATTGGAAACAGCAGGAAAACACAGCCATTAAAAGAGAAAAAATGCCTATGTTTTTACAACAAAATAATTAGAAGCCATTACTGGCGCTGCTTAGATTTCAGTATCCCATCTATCTTACTTTCAATTAGAAACATTGTGCCCAAATAGGAAAAGTCTGGCTAAACATGAGTGCATTTTGACTGCACTGTTTAATAAAGTAGGACCCCCATTGCTAATAAAGTCTGTTGAAATTTTCTTTTAGGTACAACTTTTTTTAGGTAGTACTAGTTTTTGAGGTAGAGAGCTAGGTAGCAATTTCACTAATTTATATCTCTCTATCCATCATGATAATAGAAACTCAAAGATGGAATTTGTGAGTTTGTTAAACCCAGCTTCTACTCAATGTCTGAATCCCTCTCACAGTTTTCCCAGTGAATGATGGCCCCCATCCCCATTTGAACACTTCCAAAAATGAGATAATCATTTCTTCCAGAGGAAGCCATTCCCACTTGGGGATAGTCTTTGCTAGTCCAAAACCAAAATCATTTGGTTTTAGTTCTGCCCTCTTGGATCATCTAGCGTAAACCCAATGCCTCTTTACATGACAACTTTTCCAGTAGTGGAAAATTACTAAGGTGTTCCCCTTGTGAACTCCATTGAGTGTTCAGAAATATTTTCTTTTAATTAACATATTCCAGCTTTCAGCTAATGGTGATGAAAATAGAACAAATCATTATACATTTCTTCTACTTCAGAACACTTTCGTATATTACACATCTTAATTTAGACAAGACTTGACAATTCATAGTTGCTAATTCAAAAAGACTTAACCAAGAACAGAGATTGTCTTGACTAATGGATATTCTTAAGAAAATATATCCATCTCATCTAAACTCTAGTAGTCTATCTGTTGAATCTAGCAAAATCTCAATTTTTATTTATTAATTTAGCATATTTATCAAATGCCCAACTGCTACATGTAGGGACTCAACCATGAACCAGGAGCTTAAAATTTAGGGAAATAAACATTTAGATGCCTGGATAATATAAGACTTAAGCATGTTCTCTTTCATTTATTAGCACTCACTTGAAGGAGTGGAAGGAAAGCAGTCAAAACAGCAGAGAGGGTACTAGACCAGTTGTCAGGGAAATCTAATTTTGTCACACTACCCCTACCTTATAAATGTACCAAGTGGCCTTCAGCAAGTCACATAGCCTGACTTGTCTGCATTTTCTGTATTTTGCTTACCTCGTGAATTTGTGATTTTGTTTTGTTTTAATCAGTTGAGATGGTTCTTGTCAAATGGCTTTCTTATTAAAGAGGATGAAGCATAGTATGCTAGTATATATATGCTGTCAATTTACAAAGTACTTCTCAAACATTAATCCTTAAATATTTTAAAAGATTTGTGAATAGTTATGCCATTCATGAGGTAAAGAAACTGCAACTAAGATGGGATAGGCAATCAATTTAAAAATTATTACAATGAACTTTATCATTATCTTTTATGTAACCATTTCCAGGTGGTTTCGTTAATGTCTGAAAAAAATTTTGTTTTGGCTCAAAGTCAAGTCCATTGTCTACTTTGTCGATACTAAAGCTAATTTGATTATAATATCGAAGAGGAAACTCTTTAACAGCTTTAATTTTTTTACAGTAGTAAGCTGTTGTCAATTTCCATGGTCTTTGCCAAAGTGATCAAGTAAGTAATTTTATGGGTCATCTCATGAAACTTGTTTCCAATTTGACATTTTGCCTCCTACCATTTTAAAAATAGCTGCTGAAATACAAATATCAGAAAGAAAAAAAAAACTCTTGAATTAGCAGTTTGATCCCCTTCTTTGCTAGTTCCCTTTTCCCAGAAATATACTTTGTAATGTTTTAGTTGAGTTTTAAGTGTCTCAATTGGTGGTAGATCTGGCACTTCCTTGGTAGCATATTTCACAGTCTAGTAATCTTAATAGCTTTAATACCTTGAAATGTGTTAAATCCAGTCTTATTTGTTTGTGTAGTTTAAAATTTTCCATAGGCCTCACATCACCCCAGCAAAAACAACTTTTTAATGGTCTCAACACTTTTTAATTGCTCAAATTTTACCTTTTGTTTTTAGTGTTTAAAAAGTTTGAAATGGGCATTTTAGTTTGTCCCACAAAGGCCTTCAGTGGTTATACCCAGGATCACTGTCAGCATGTTGGGCTCAACTTAATATTACAACTTTCTTCTCTTGTCTCTTCTGAGAAAAATTAAGTTGATTCTATATATTCTTATTCAAGTTCAATAATTAAACTAATACCTATAGATGGCTCTTGTTTACTACATACCAGGTAATGGCTATGCACTTCACAAGGGTTCTCCCAACCTTGATAAGGGGCTGTCCTATGCATTGTAGAATGCTTAGTATAATATTACAGCATCCCTGGCCTCTACTCACTAGATACCAGTGGTACTTACACCACAACCTCCACCCCACTGCAAAAACAACAAAAAAATGTCTTCAGACATTGCTAAATGTCCCCTAGGGGAAAAAAATCACCCCTTTGAGAACCACTGACTTACATTAGCTCATTTAACCCTTACAGCATCCTGTGAAACAAATGTTATTATCTCAGTTTCATACCTAAAGAAAAGTCTAAAATAAGACATATAATTAATCTACAGGTATGCAGCTAGAAAATGGAGGAGCCAAACTTTGAATCCCTCTTCTGACTTTAAAGTTAATGATTTTCTGACTATGTAAACAACCTTACTTCAATAATAATATGCACAAAGTTTCACTTTAATATATTTTAACACATTCAAGTTGAATAACATTATAGAATTTTTTGCACATTTATTTTTTATTCTATCTGAATTTTTAAAATCCCTTTACATAGAGGAGTCTTTGTATTATTTATTATTCAGTATTTTATCATTGTCTTCTTTGAAGCCAGAATGGCTTATCTGATTGATCAGGACTTCATTTTGTTTCAATTCTGACTTCTAAAATATCTGGGATCTCTCTCAGCTTTGCCTAATACGCAAATTTCATTAGTCTTTTCTCTGTTACATCAATAAAATATTTAGTATTCCAAATGGGCATACTCTTATTACATGTCTCTTTCCAAAATATCTTTCTATTTGGATTCTTGCTGGTATATAATGCATTCATTCCATCTAATTCGTAGAATCCTAATTTTCTAGAAAGATAGGAGCAGGTGCTGAGGAGAATCAGAGGAAAAGAATAGGTACACAGTGTGACAGTATCAGCAGCGGTCATAGAAAGAGCCTGGATTCCCTCATTTCCTAGAAGCACATGCCTTAGGAGAAGTCAAAATACCACAAAATGCAATTTGAATTCAATTTTAGTCACCATAAATGAAGAATATGAAATACATCGTTTATACCAAGGCTTGAGGTACTTGTTTATACTTACTTACCTATTAGCTGCAGTGATGATCTGATTTAGATTTCAGAAGTCCAGCAATGGTCATATGCTTTCAGGAGAAAAGAAGGGCAAAATTTGTTATTTTCTTTCTCATTTTTCTTTTCTTAGTCCATCTTTTTAAATTATTTTTTATTATACTTTAAGTTCTGGGATACATGTGCAGAACGTGCAGGTTTGTTACATAGGTATACATGTGCCATGGTGGTTTGCTGCACCCATCAACCCATAGTCTACATTAGGTATTTCTCCTAATGCTATCCCTCCCCTTACCCCCTACCCCCTAACAGGCCACAGTGTGTGATGTTCCCCTCCCTGTGTCCAAGTGTTCTCATTGTTCAATTCCCACTTATGAGTGAGAACATGCAGTGTTTGGTTTTCTGTTCCTGTGTTAGTTTGCTGAGAATGATGGTTTCCAGCTTCATCCATGTCCCTGCAAAGGACATGAACTCATCCTTTTTTATGGCTGCATAGTATTCCATGGTGTATGTGTGCCACATTTTCTTAATCCAATCTATCATTGATGGGCATTTGGGTTGGTTTGAAGTCTGCTTTTGTGAATAGTGCCACAATAAACATATGTGTGCATGTGTCTTCATAGTAGAATGATCTATAATCCTTTGGGTATATACCCAGTAATGGGATTGCTGGGTCAGATGGTATTTCTGCTTCTAGATTCTTGAGGAATTGCCACACTGTCTTCCACAATGGTTGAACTAATTTACACTCCCACCAACAGTGTAAAAGCGTTCCTATTTCTCCACATCCTCTCCAGCATCTGTTGTTTGCTGACTTTTTAATGATCACCATTCTAACTGGTGTGAGATGGTACTTAGTCCATCTTTTAAAATCTGGCATTCTAAGCAACCCAGAAAAAGCCAAACAGACCAAAAAAAATTGGACTCACTCTCAGCTTTCCCCCTGGTAGCCACAGTCAATCTTTCTGAGGTAAACACTCCAATTTGTAGTGGAATGAGAGTCAAAGGGTTTTGGAGAACGTTAAAAAAAGCAAGAGAACAAAACTACGACTGTGGACCACAAACTTCTGAGGGACATCTACTAAATTACTTCAGGATTATAGGGGTTTTCTTAAGGGTGATGAAAATAATGCACTTGTGTTTGGCTAAATTAATTGTGAAATCTGCAACTATAATACGGAACAAAATTCATTCAAATACTGGGATGCTGAGTCTGTGGCATAAGTTTCATCAGCCCTTTTCTCTGACCAGCTGCAACTATTTAACAACTGGGTTAATATTTTGTAAATGACCTGTGAGTTTATTGAATTCAGTTTGTTTTCTTTATCTGGTTTGCATGTGTAGTCACATTCAAAGTAACCTCAACAACTGAATGGTTTGGGCTAAAAGGGTACATGTCCTTGTAGTATCCAGATAATCAGGACAAATTTGGGGAATGAGAGAGGTAGCTTGATTTGTGCTGTTAAAAGCTTCTGTTTTCTACTTTATTATGAATGTCAATAGAACATATTTGTGTTTAAAAGACTCAGGAGGGTTGAGGAAAGGGCCTTGTAGGCATTGTTTAATAACAATACAAAGCCCAATGTTGGAAAAGGCATGGCGAACACCTAGTTGAAAGCAGAAAAAAAAAAGGACAGGTGTGGTGGCTCACGCCTGTAACCCCAGCACTTTGGGAGGCCAAGGCAGGCGGATCACGAGCTCAGGAGATCGAGACCATCCTGACTAACACGGTGAAGCCCTGTCTCTACTAAAAATACAAAAAATTAGCCGGGCGTGGTGGCGGGTGCCTGTATGCCCAGCTACTCGGGAGGCTGAGGCAGGAGAATGGCATGAACCTGGGAGGCGGAGCTTGCAGTGAGCCGAGATCGCGCCACTGCACTCCAGCCTGGGCGACAGAGCGAGACTCCGTCTCAAAAAAAAAAAAAAAAGTGGTAATTCCTCCAAATAGTTAAATATAGAATATGCATTATTTGAAGTGAATATACTAAATGTTTTACATTCAGATTTTCCATTTTCAACTGAAATATGTCATGGAGAGGAGACAGTGACTTGTGCTATGTTTAGTATTCAACGAACTAATCATGTTTCCAGTTAATAGGTGTCTAACCTAAATTCCTAGATATCCCTGTGACTGTATGACAGTATCACAAGTGATATGAAATGCTTGGAAGTGAGTTCTTTTAAAATTTGATTTGTTTACAAAATCCCGTGAACATTTATTAATGTTTTGGTATCAGATATGTAATAATCCTTTGTATTGTTTAGGTGTTGCCAAGCTTTGCATATTTTACTGGGGCTCCTTTTTCTGGGTTGTGATTAAGGAAGTTAAGGAGATAAATAAAATGAGAAGGGATTTATCTGTATCCGTACAAACTAGAATATCTCTATAGCTCTATCTTAGCAATAGCACTTGTCTTGGGTTGCATTCTTGCAAAGCAGATCCTGAATCAAGGATTTGAGTGCACGTAGCTTGTTTGGTAGGTGATCCCAACAATTACTGAAAGGAAAATGAGGAAACAGGACATAAAAAGGAAGGAAGCCAGTAGAAGTTGCATAATAGGTGGTTACCACCTGAGGGTAGCTGGGGTACAATCCCACTGGGAACTTCTGTGAGACAGTGGAGGGAACATCTCAGACCTGTTCCATCTAAGAGCCAAGGAGGCTTGTGGTATTTATCTATCCATTCCTGTTGTCATTTATGGATGGCTGCTCCAGGAAGCCTAATTCCCCAGAATGAGCCTGTCCTATGCACAGCTTGAGCAATGGCTGGAGACTGACCTCTGGTAGAGAGGCATGGTGCTTGTAGTAAGATGCCCTTGGTTCATGAGTGGGACAGTGACAGTAGCTGTGATGGCACTAATATTCCCCAAAACATCAGAAGCCCCCTTTGTGAAAAATTTAAATGGCGAGTGAGAACTTTGTCCCATAAATGTGAAATCCAACTTCCATTAATTGCCCTTAAAAATATATATATATATATTTTCTCCCAATGTTCCTCAAAACAGGTTATCATACAAGAAAATCTAAAGAGCTCTTGTAAACAGATTCCCTCACCATTTTATTTTCCAGCTGAGCCTGTTGTATGTTAACTCAGTTTAAAAAAAAAAAAAGCCTCAGTGGTTGTGACTTGCTTTTCTGAATTTGCAGATGCCTGGGGTGCTCCATTTACACATGCACTTTATAACTGAAAGAGTGGTCCTCAGAGAGGAGTCATAGCAATCATTTTAATTAGCAGCAACTTGAAGACTGTCCTTTCTTTCTCCCCGCCATTAACCCAAATGAACCAAGAGATAAGCTTATAAAGTTTTGCCACAAAGGTTTCTCAGCTGGCAGCTGATCAAATTGCGCAGAGGCAGTAATACTGGACAACTATTTCCGACTCAGGATAATTTTTAAACTGTTAATTACACACCAGCTAAGAGGTGAGGGAGGTGCCGTGGTTACTAGAATCATTACTAAGCTGTTGTCAATGCTGTTTGGTCTACCCTAAAACCACAAAGACTTCAGAATAAAAATATTAATGTGCTTTCAGAAGATAAACTTTGCAGAAATGTTCTTTAGTCTCCGAACAGCTTATCTCTTCAAAACTACCCTTAATTTTTCTTGTCGCAGAGTTGAAGAAATCCTTAAATATGAAGCCCTTTTGGAATTAAATAGAAACAGAACCGACACTGAAATCATGCAGTGCAAGAAAGTAAGATAAAATATTAAAAACACATTTACTCCCATCTGTACACTTTTGAGATCAGATTTTCAGTTTAGATGAAGTTATTAGGCCCATTCCATTTGGCCTAATTATGTGTATTTTGTTTCTTTTAGGATGAAGCTTTTTCTTTTTTTTTGTTTTGTTCGTTTGTTTTTTTGAGATGGAATCTCTCTCTTGTCGCCCAGGCTGGAGTGCAGTGGCACGATCTCGGCTCACTGCAACCTCCACCTCCTGAGTTCAAGCGATTCTCCTGCCTCAGCCTCCCGAGTAGCTGGGACTACAGGCACGTGACACCACACCTGGCTAATTGTTGTATTTTTAGTAGAGATAAGGTTTCTCCACATTGGCCAAGGCTGGTCTCGAACTCCTGACCTCAGGTGATCCACCTGCCTCAGCCTCCCAAAATGCTGGGATTACAGGCCTGAGCCACCATGCCTGGACGCTTTCCTCTTACTTTCTTTGGATCACTCTTAGACTGACTCTTAGAATGGATTCAGATGCTCCAAGAAAATGCCCATTGCATGTTGGTACATTCTCATTCCTCTTTAAAATGGCCTAAACACCTGTAATCTGGATCAGGCAGTACCAGAAGGAAGTGGTAAGTGGAGGGACTGATATAAGGAGCAGAACTCTAACAGCTGAGCCCTTTCTTGCGGGATAAGGCTTTCAAACGAGCTTTTTGTGATTGATTTTTGTAATCATCCTTTTGTTTCCCGGGAACAAGTTGTCTGCTGCTATATTTTCACAGTAACTAGTATCATTTTGGAGATGCTCTTTTTACTTGCAAGTCAGATGGCACACTTTAAATCTTCTCTCTTGTAAAATGCCATAATAGAGAGCATTATATAAATTCGAGGCATGTACAATACTATGCATAATTTTTGAAAATTTTATTTATCTCACTCTGTCACCCAGCCTGGAGTGCAGTAATGCTATCTCAGCTCAATGCAACCTCCTCCTCCCGGGTTCAAGCGATTCTCCTGCCTCAGCCTCCCAAGTAGCTGGGATTATAAGAGCCCGCCAGCACGCCCAGCTATTTTTTGTATTTTTGGTAGAGACAGGGCTTCACCATGTTGGCCAGGCTGGTCTCAAACTCCTGGCCTCAAGTGAGCGGCCCCTCGGCCTTTCAAAGTGCTGGGATTACAGGTGTGAGCCACTGTGCCCGACTGCACAATTTTTATTTAGTAAAAATAGATCATAGAGTCTTCTAGTTAGTGTCTACACAACCCCATAAAAACCCATGAAATGTGAAACACTGAAGCAGTTAGGCAGGTTGTCCCAGCTTTATTAAACCAAGCATCCAGCATTCAGATAAATCATTTAAATGCTTGATTACATTGTTTTCACATTTGGTCTTGTGACTTGGCTTGGTGGCAGTAAAGCCCTGGAACCCCACTGATTCTCTTAAATTGTTGCATTTGTTTCTGAGGAGCAAGGCTCTCTTCAAGTTACTTTTCCAACATTTCCAGATTAATTGGCATAGATTTTGACTGTTACAGGTCTACATTTATTGATCATTAGGGAAATAATGCTAGGCTCATTTAAAGATGAAGAAATGTTAAAAACAAGGCTTTATGACTATTCGGAAATGATATTAAACACTGCAATACCATGCTGAACTTGGGTTTTCTGGAAATATAAAGTCTGTGTTATTTTTAGAAAATAATTTGAAAATTACTTTGGGCCATTAAGTGAGATACATTACCAGATATTACATTTTGTAAACTTGAAGAACTTGGATGATCTTTCTTTTTCTTGTCCACTCCAGTTCTTTTTAAGTGTTTCAAGCCTACATAGATTTCCTTGGCACCTCCACGTGGATGTGCCTATTTCAAGACAGTCTGATGGTAGGGTTGTAAAATGTGATTAGGGAATTTGAAAGAGAAGGAAGTTGGCTGAAGGTCGTTATCAATTAGATTAAAATTCAGATGAAAACTAAAGGCTACTGAGCTATTCAAATAGAGTAATGAATAATTGTTCTTACTTTTTGAAAGACATTTAGAATGTAATTTCATTGTGAATTTTCATTTAATTGAAAAATGGCAGAAGGATCAAGTCTACCCAGACACCCAAATACACAAACCTCCAGGGCAATGCAATTTTCTAACGTAAGGAGGAGTGGGGAATCAGTTGAGGCAGGTGTAGGGTTAAAGTATAGTTTAAGCCATCATCATTGGATAACTCAGTGGGCCATAGAAACTCTTACCAAATTATGGCCCTTTAACTACCAATGCTAGTGGCCTCACAGGCCTGAGAATAATGGAGGGAAGTTCCCCTCTGTTTTCTTATTTACTAGGGAAAATAATGGAATAACCATCTCCTGAGACCAGCATTTGTCTCAACCTAATGGATGGCGATTAGGTTCTTTGCTTATTTTTCTAATGGGCTGATATAAAATACTAATTTTCCCCAGTTTAAAATTTTATTGCCAATATTCCCTGTGAGCATATAAGTGTATAACAACAATTTAATTGTTTTGAAAGGTAAAATGCGGAATAAACAGCTATCCACACAATTGGATCATTTTCTCTTGTATTACTTTAATTACAGTCATTTTAACAGCTTCACCAATTGCATCTCTTATTTTTAAAAGCAAAATAATTGCATATAAATAATTCAAGCAAAGATGTGACCGTGCAGGCCCAGAACCATCTGACTGGTTCTAGTGATCCCAGAATGAATGATACTTAATATCTCTTATTCAACTCCATAAGCACAGGTGAATGTATAGTAATATAAGTTTTCAGCATTGCCCACCAGAAGAAATTGTTTCACCTGGTAATAGACCACAAACAGTGGGAAAATAAAAGAGTCAAAGAAGTGTAATAAAATTCCCCATTAGAAATTGGGAATCTGAAATTCAGACAATGTTCAGTGATTTTGCCCAAATTGCACATAAGAATATACGATGAAAGCATATTATATATATATGTTTATATCCCTGTGTCTGAGTGATAGAATGCTTTGTAGTTAGACTGTGTTGTGTCTCAGTCACAAGTGCATTGAAGTATCCAACCACATCTGAGCTGGAGCTTCTAAAGAAGATAAAGCAGTCAAATGCATTCATAGAAAATAGGAAAACTAAATTACAGATTCATTCTCTAAAAGGAACTCTTCAGCAGCTATGAGTCATGAACTGAAAATGCATTCTGTGTTTAATTGCAAGAAAACTAAAGCCAAATTAAACTAATTTGGCATTATTTTTAGACATTAAACAAATAATATTAAGGAAATAATCAACAGAGTGAAAAAGCAACCTACAGAATAGAAAAAAATGTACAAACCACGTATCTGATAAGTAGGTAATATCTAACTGCTAAGGATATCCTACAGCTCAATAGCAGAAAAACCAAATAATCCACTTTTAAAATAGGCAAAGGACCTGAGTAGTCATTTCTCCAAAGAAGACATACAAATGGTCAACTAACATATGAAAAGATGTTCAACACCACTTATCAGGAAAATACAAATCAAAACCGCAATGAGCTATCACCTCACATGGTAGGATGGCCCTTTCTTTTCTTTGTTAAAATTCTTTTATTCTAGATTCAGGGGTTACATATACATATTTGTTACATGGGTATACCATGTGATGCCGAGGTTTGGACTTCTAGTGATCCTGTTGCCCAAGTAGTAAACATAGTACTTGACAGGGAATTTTCAATCCTTGCCCCCTTACTTCCTTGCCACCTTTTGGAATCCCCAGTGTTTATTGTTTCCATCTTTATGTCCATATGTACCCAATGATTAGCTTTCACATATAAGTGAGAACATGCAGTATTTGGTTTTCTGTTTCTGCATTAATTCACTTTGAATAATGGCTTCCAGCTGCTTCCATGTTGCTGCGAAGGACGTAATTTCATTCTTTTATATAACTGCATCGTCTTCCATGGTGTATACGTACCACATTTTCTTTCTTTCTTTTTTCTAATAGCGTCTCGCTTTGTTGCCCAGGCTGGAGTGCAATGGCACGATCTCGGCTCACTGCAACCTCCGCCTCCCAGGTTCAAGTAATTCTCCTGTCTCAGGCTTCTGAGTAGCTGGGATTACAGGCACATGCCACCACGCCAGGCTAATTTTTGTATTTTAGTAGAGACAAGGTTTCACCGTGCTGCCCTGGCTGGTCTTGAACTCATGAGCTCAGGCAACCACATTTTCTTTATTCAATCCACTGTTGATGGGTACCTGGGTTGATTCCATGTCTTTGCTATTGTCAGTAGTGCTATGATGAACATACAAGTGCAAGTGTCTTTTTGGTAGAACTTTGCTTTTCCTTTGGGTATGTACTCTGAAACTAGAAAAACTTTTCCTAATCAACATGGAGTGGATAATATATTCACTGTCTTATTTGCAGAAATTTGCTGTCAATAAATAACACAGCTGCAGTAGAAAGTGTATAGTGTTTTGTAATAAATTGCCTGATGTTAATGTATAAATGGAAAAAAAAAACAGTAATGGGATTGCTGAGTTGAATAGTAGTTCTATTTTTAGTTTTTTGAAAAATCTCCAAACTATTTTCACTAGGGCTGAACTACTTTGCATTCCCACCAGCAGTATATAAGCATTCCCCTTTCTCCACAGCCTTGGCAACATCTGTTATTTTTTTGACTTTAAAAACAGAGAATGAACATTATTTTTAAAAACAATAGTAACAAGTGTTGGAGAGGATGTGGATAAATTGGAATCCTTGTGCACTGTTGGTGGGAATATAAAACGGTGCAGCCACTGTGGAAAACAGTATCAAGATTTCTCAAAAAATTTTACATGGAACTACCGTGTGATCCAGCAATCCAACTACTGAATATTTTTCCAAAAGAATTGAAATCAGGATTTCAAAGAGATATTTGTACTCCCATGTTCATTGCAGCATCACACATAATAGTCAAGCTGTGGAAGCAACAGAAAAGTCCCTCAATGGGTGAGTTGATAAACTGTGTTATATACATACATGCATATGAAGTCCAATGTATCAGTCTGTTCTTTCATGGATCATGCTTTTATTGTCAATGTAAGAAGTCTTTGCCTAACCCAGGATCACAAAGCTTTTCTCCTATGTGTTCCTTTACAAGTTTTATAGTTTTAGGTTTGAGATTTAGGTCGATGATTTATGTTGAGTTAATATTTATATATAATGTAAGATATGTATAAAATTTTATATTTTTGCATACAGATATTCATTTGCTCCAACGTCTTTTATTGAAAAAACAATCCTTTCTACAATGAATTGCCTTGCAACTTTGTGAAAAATTAGTTCAAGTGTGGGGGTCTCTTTCTGGACTTTATTCCACTTACTTGTTTGTCTCTCTTTGCAGTAATGTTACGCGGTCTGACATAATTATAGTATGACTAAGACTTTATCATAAGTCTTGAAATCAGGTAGTTTTAGCTCTTCAACTTTGTTCTTCTTTTTAAAAATTGTTTTGCTCATTCAGGGTCTTTTGCATTTCTCTGTGACTTTTAGAATCTGCTTGTCAATTTGCACCAAAGAGCATGCTACAGTTTTGGATGGGGTTTTGTTAAATCTGTAGATCAATTGCAGAGAATTGGTATGATAACAATAATAAGTCTTATGACCCATAAAGGTAGTATCATGTCTCCATTTATTTAAGTCTCCATTTATTTCTCTCAACAGTGTTTTGTAGTTTTCATTGTACTGATCTTTCACATATTTCATCACATGAATCCTAAAATATTTCATATTTTCATACTATTTTAAATGGTATTGTTTTTAATTTCTGACTTTTTATTATAAATACGTAAACATTTTGTATATTGATCTTGTACCAGCAAACTTGCTAATCTCACATTTTAGTTCTAATAACTTTTTTTGTAAATTTCATCAGCTTTTCTACATTAACAATGACTTCTATGAATAAAGACAGTTTTACTTATTACTATTTTTTTTTACAATCTAGAGGCTGTTTATTTAATTTGCTTGCCTGATTGCATTGGCTGGAAACTCCAGTATAATATTGAATGCAGAATGGACATCCTTGTTTTGTTCCTGAACTTAGAATAAAATATTCAGGGTTTTGCAATTAACTATGATGCTAGCTGTAGTGTTTTTTAAATAGATGCCTTGTATAAGGTTGAGGAAGTTCTCTATTTCTATTTTGCTATGAGTTTTTTTTTTAAATAACCAGTAATGAATGGTAGATTTATTAAATGCTTTCTCTGCACCTACTAAGATCATCATATAGTTTTTGTTTTAAAGTTTGGTTTCTTACTTTGGATAATACAGAACAGTTTTATTCCCCTAAAAATTCCCCGTGTTTCACCTATTTGTCCCTCCCTCCCTCTACCCAAATTCCTGGCAACTATTGATATTTTTACTATCTCTATAGTTATGACTTTTTCAAGATGTCACAGAGTTGGAGTCATACAGTATGTAGCCTTTCCAGACGGACTTCTGTCACTTAGCAGCATGCGTTTAAGATTCCTCTGTATCTTCTCATGGCTCATTTCATTTTAGTGCTGAATAACGTTCCATTGTAAGGATGCACCACAGTTTGTTTATCCATACACCTATCGAAGGACATCTTGGGCTTCCAAATCTTGGCAATGATGAATAAAGCTGCTGTAAACAGTCATTGCAGGTTTGTATGTAGACATGAGTTCTCATTTCATTTGGATAAATACTAGGGGGCATGATCACTGGATTGTCTGATAATACTATGTTTGGCTTTTAAGAAACTGTCAGACTGTCTTCCAAAGTGGGTGTATCATTTTGCATTCCCATTAGCAACGAATGAAGTTCTTTTTGCTTCACGTCCTCACCAACATTTGGTGGTGTTAGTGTTTTGAATTTTAGTCATTCTAATAAGTCTATAGTGGAGCACTAGCAGGGATTCAGATGGCAGACAGGAGGCAGGATTAGCTTGCAGCTCCCATTCAGATGGACAAGAGCAGCATGTGGAGACTCACATCGTGAACTTATGCTCCGAGAAATACCACAGGAACATACCAAGAAAGCTGAGAGCATCCACAGATGCTTTGAAGGAACTGGATCATTGCGGCAGGCTCCTGTCTCATGGCCTGGGGCAAGATCTCAGCCCTGGTGACTAGCTGTCTAAAAATAGACTTGGTACTATTGCAGGGGCACAGTGGGAGTGAGACTGGCCTTTAGGACTGCGGGCTCTGTGAGACCTGTGACTGCCAGCTTTCCCCCACTTCCCTGGAAACCTGTATGACTCAGCAGAGACAGCCATAATCCCCCTGGGAATATAACTCCATTCCACTGGGAACCACACCCCCATCCTCACAGCAGCCTCAGCAAGCCCCACCCTAGGAGAGGCTGAGCTCAGACACACCTAACCCCGCCCCACCCTGGTAGCCAAAGACAAAGGTCATAATCTCTTGGGAGCTCTGTGGCCCTGCCCACCGACTGAGAAACCTGAATACTAGGTTCTTTTGTCCCATGGGATGCTCCCTTGGGCACTAGGGCAAGTTTGCATCCTGCCTATATTATCACAACTGATGCGCTCTTGAAAGCATCACCTCCTGGCTGGAGACCAACCATCATAAAACCAGCACACTAAACAAAAACACAACCAAGGACCCTCACAGAATCCACTTCACTCCCCTGCTACCTCCATCAGAGCAGGTGCTGGTATCCATGGCAGCCAGACCTGAACACAGATCACATGACAGGACTCTTTGCAGACACTCCCCAGTACCAGCCTGAAGCTCGGTAGCTCTGCCGGGTGGCTAGATCCAGAAGAGCAAAAACAATCACTACAGTTAGGCTCTCAGGAAGCCCCATTCCTAGGGGAAAGGGGAGAACACAACATCAAGGGAGCACCCCGTGGGACAAAAGAATCTGAACAGCAGCCCCTGAATCCCGTATCTTCCCTCTGACATAATCTACCTAAATGAGAAGGAACCACAAAAACAATTCTGGTAATATGATAAAACAAGGTTCTTTAACACCCTCAAAAGATCATACCAGCTCATCAGCAGTGGCTCCAAACCAAGACAAAATCTCTGAATTTCCAGAAAAAGAATTCAGAAAGTTGAATATTAAACAAATCAAGGAGGCACCAGAGAAAGGTGAAGTCAAACTTAAAGAAATCAAAAACATTATATAGGATATGAAAGGGTAATTCTTCAGTGAAATAGCATAAATAAAAAAGAGAATCACAACTTCCGGAAATAAAAGACACACTTAGAGAAATGCAAAATGCATTGGAAAGTCTCAGCAATAGAATCAAACAAGCAGAAGAAAGAACTTCATAGCTCAAAGACAAGGCTTTCAAATTAACCTAGGCCATCAAAGACAAAGCAAAAATAATTTTTAAAAAATGAACAAAGCCTCCACGAAGTTTGGGACTGTGTTAAACATCCAAACCTAAGAATAATTGGTGTTCCTGAGGAAGAAGAGAAATCTAAAAGTTTGGAAAACACATTTGAGGGAATAATTGGGGAAAACTTCTCTGGCCTTGCTAGAGATCTAGACATCCAAATACAAGAAGCTCAAAGAACACTTGGGAAATTCATCACAAAATGATCATCGCCTAGGCACACAGTCATCAGGTTATCTAAAGTCAAGATGAAGGAAAGAATCTTAAGAGCTGTGAGGCAAAAGCGTGAGGTAACCTATAAAGGAAAACCTGTCAGATTAATAGCAGATTTCTCAGCAGAAACCCTACAAACTAAGAAGGGATTGGGGTCCTATTTTTAGCCTCCTTAAAGAAAACAATTATCAGCCAAGAATTTTGTATCCAGCAAAACTAAGCTTCACAAATGAAGGAAAGATACAGTCTTTTCCAAACAAATGCTGAGAGAATTCGCCACTACCAAGCCAGCACTAAAGGAACTGCTAAAAGGAGCTCCAAATCTTAAAATGAATTATCAAAATATACCAAAATAAAACCTCCTTATAGCATAAGTCTCACAGGACTTATTATAACAATCAACAAATAGCATGATGAATAGAATAGTACCTCACATCTCGATAGTAACATTGAATGTAAGTGGCCTACATGCTCCATTTAAAAGATACAGAATAGAAGAATGGATAAGAATTCACCAATCAAGTTTCTGCTGTCTTCAGGAGATTCACCTATCACGTAAGGATTCACATAAACTTAAGGTATGGGGTGGAAAAATATATCCCATGCAAATGGACACCAGAAGTGAGCAGGAGTATCTATTCATATAGCAGACAAAACAAACTTTAAAGCAATAGCAGTTAAAAAAGACAAAGAGGGGCATTATATAATGATAAAAGGATTAGTCCAACAGGAAAATATAATTCTAAATATATATGCACCTAACACTGGAGCTCCCAAATTTACAAAACGATTACTACTAGACCTAAGAAATGAAATAGATGGCAACACAATAATAGTGGTGGGCTTTAATATTCCATGACAGCGCTAGACAGGTCATCAGGACAGAAAGTCAACAAAGAAACAGTGGACTATACCCTACAACAAATGGACCTAACAGATATTTATAAAACATTCTACCCAACAACTGCAGAATATACATTCTATTCATCAGCACATGGAACATTCTCCAAGATAGACCATATGATAGGCCACAAACAAGTCTCAGTAAATTTAAGAAAATCGAAATTATATCAAGTACTCTCTCAGACCACAGTGGAATAAAATTGGAAATCAACACCAAAAGGAACCGTCAAAACCATGCAAAAATATGGAAATTAAATAACCTGCTCCTGAATGATCATTGGGTCAACAATGAAATCAAGATGGAAATTTAAAAAATTCTTTGAACTGAATGATAATACTTACACAACCCTTCAAAACCTCTGGGATACAGCAAAAGCAGTGCTAAGAGGAAAGTTCGTAGCATTAAATGCCTACATCAAAAAGTCTGAAAGAGCACAAATAGACAATCTAAGGTCATACCTCATGGAACTGGAGACACAAGAGCAATCCAAACCCAAACCTAGCAGAAGAAAGGAAATAACAAAGATCAGAACAGAACTAAATGAAATTGAAACAACAACAACAAAAATAAAAAAGATAAAAGATAAATGAAACAAAAATCTGGTTCTTTGAAAAGATAAATCGATAGACCATTAGCGAGATTAGCCAAAAATATATACACATACATACCATGGAGTACTTCTCAGCCATAAAAAGAAATGTAAAGCAGTGTACACTGCTAGGGTGATGGGCGCATCAGAATCTCAGAAATCACCACTAAAGAATTTATTCTTGTAACCAGTCACCACTTGTTTCACAAAAAACCTATGGAAAAAAAAATAATCTTTTAAAATAAGTCTATAGGGATATATCATTTTTCTTTTAATTTCTACTTCCTTTTGTTAACTGTTGTAGTATAAAGTATTTAGTTATTGTTTTCTTGCTACGTCTTCAGCTTGTGGAGTGATGTCTTCATCACTTTTGGGAAATTTTAGGTCATTATCTCTGTAACAATCTTTGACCATTCTTCCTCCCCTTTCTTTCTGGGAATCCTTTTTATTGTGTCCCTAAAGTCTCTAATGCTCTTTTCTGTATAATCCCACATTTTATTTTTCCCTGATTCATTCTGGATATTTTTATTCTGATCCAAGCTCCAGTTAAGTAATTATCTATCCTTTGCATCCAATTTTCAGTTAAAACAATCCATTGAGCTTTTAATCTTAATTATTTCCATTTCTATAATTCCCATTTTAATTAGCTACCAAAATTACCCATATTTTCTTTAAATTCTTTGAATATATTAACAATCGTGTATTTGAAATCCTTTGAACAATTGTATATTTGAAATCCTTGAACAATATGCCCATTATATGGACCTCTGGTGAGTCTGTTTTTATTGTCTGCTTTCTCTATTGGTTTTTGATCAAACCTTTCCTTCTTATACGTCTGGTTGTTTTTAAACTGTGTGTTCAACGTTTTATATGAAAAAAATTAAAAGATAATTTGTGGATCTGGATGATGTATTCTTCCTCCAGAGTGCCTTTATTTTTATTTTGCCTCCATCAGACAGGTACTTTAGGGGAACCAGGAATCCCAGAGTAACTTAATTCAATCAGAGAATATTATCCAAAGCTAGGCTTCAGTGTCTCTGAGAGCTGGAACCTTCCATTTCCCAATTAGAGTGTAGTGCTTTAGAATTCTAACAGAAATCCTGGAGTATATTATATGGCAGGAACCATCCTTATTAGTGGTCTTGAGCTCAACCTCTTTTTTTTTTATTTTTTTTTTTGAGACAGGGTCTTACTCTGTTGCCCAGGCTGGAGTGCAGTAGCACTATCATGGCTCACTGCAGCCTTGACTTCCCAGGCTTAAGTAATCCTCCCACCCCAGCCTCCCGTGTAGAACTCAAACTTTTGACTGAGGATCCCTCTGAGTCTATTGAAAGCTCGGTGCTATCTCTCAGTCTCTTAGCCACTGCTTTTGGAATTTTCAAAGGCCTTGAGGTAAAAAGCAGCACTAAACACCAGGCTCACTTCTCTGGCTTTTCCTCTCTATAGAATCTTAGTGCCACTAATACTTGCATCTTCATGGTTCTCCTATGCCTTCAAATAGAGCCTTTTAATATTTTTTCAGATTTTCTAATTGTTTTCAGTGAGTGTCATTAGTTTGCCAGAAATTGAACTCCCTTTCAGCCTATGAATAATAGGCATAATTTTAAACAACATTTATTGAGTGCTTCTCATGTGTTAGATGCTAAATAAAAGGCTCATATCTGTCTGGCTTCATATAATCCCCAAAGTAATTCTGGGTACAGGAATTCTCATTTTGCAGACAAAGGTAAATACATTGCCTAAGAATGTATATCTAGCAAGCTCTAGATGTGAAATTTCTCCCATTTCATTCTATTTTTGTCCCCACAATTTATGCTGGATATCACCAATTATTTTCATGATAAACAAGTTCACCTGCTAGAAAATACAGGACTCGTCACAGTTACTGAAGCTGAAACTTTCCCCAATGTCTAGCATTCTAGTTGGGTAGTATAATAGTAGATCTGCTTCATTATTTACTGCAACCTGTTTCTTTTTTCCAGTTTTTATTGGGAAAGTTTCCAAATGCACTAAAGAATAGAGTACAATGAAATGAACTCTAAGAGACCTGTCATGTAGTTTCAGTTTCCTTTTTTTTTAATGCTGGATTCAGGGGATACATGTGCAGGTTTATTATATGAGTATATTGTGTGATACTGAGGTTTGGGGTATGGATGGCCCCTTTATCCAGGTAGTGGGCATAGTACCCAATAGGTAGTCTTTCAGCCCACATCCCCCTCCGTCCCTGAGCCCTCAAGTAGTCCCCAGTGACTGTTGTTCCCATCTTTATGTCCAATGTTTAGCTTCCAGTTATAAGTGAAAACTTGTGGTATTTGGTTTTCTGTTTCTGCTTTAATTTGCTTAGAATATTGGCCTTCAGCTGCATCCATGTTGCTGCAAAGGACATGATCTCATTTTTGTATGACTGTGTAGTATTCCATGGCGTATATGTACCACATTTTCTTTATCCAATCCAACATTGATTGGCACCTGGGTTGCCCAGTGATTCTATGTCTTTGCTTTTGTGAATGGCTCATAGATGAACATACAAGTGCATCTGTCTTTTTGGTAGAACGATTTATTTTCCTTTGAGTATATACTCAGTAATGGGATTGCTGGGTCAAATGGTAGCTCTGTTTTAAGTTCTTTGAGAAATCTCCAAACTGTTTTCCACAGTGGCTGAACTAGTTTGCATTCCCACCAACAGTGTATAAGCACTCCTTTTTCTCTGCAGCCTTCCCAGGATTTCTTGTTTTTTGACTTTTTAATAATCATCATTTCAACTGATGTGATATCGTATCTCATTGTGGTTTTGATTTGCATTTCTCTGATGAGTGGTGATGTTGAGCATTTTTTCTTGTTCATTGGCCACTTGTACATCTTCTTTTGAGAAGTATATGTTCATGTCCTTGGCCCATTTTTTAAATTGGATTATTTATTTTTTGCTTATTTATTTGTTTCTTATAGATTCTAGATAATTGCCATAGCCTTTTAAATGACACTCTACAAGTTATCCCCTAAATATTTTAGTATGCGTCTTCAAAATGTTTTTGCTTTATATTTTTAAAGGTTCTATGAACCTACCTTGCTTGTAGCAAATTATAGTTCTGTTTTTTTAAAAAAAGGATCAGCATCCTAGGAGCATCATTCTAGGAGTATACTTAAGAGAGCTGAGTATTTATAGTCACTAAAATACGTATACAAAAATGTTCATAGAAGCTGTATTCATAATAGCCCACAATTGAAAACTACCCAATATCCAACAAGAGTAGAATATATAGTACATTCATACAATAGAACAAACTACTGTCACGTACAACAACATGAATTTCATACACATAATGTTGAATAAATAAGCCAAACCAAAAAATACATTACTCCATTGATTTGAAATACTACATTACTCCATTGATTTACATTTCAGAAACAAATAGAATCAATTCATGAGTGACAGATCTTAGAAAAATGGATAACTTCAGCTGAGAGGAACCCTTTTGGGATGCCGGAAATGTTCTTTATTTTGATTTGGGTGGGAGTTACACAGGTAAATACGTATGTAAAAATTCATAGGGTTTGTACCCTTTGCCCTTTCTTGAAGTATCACATTATACTTCCACAAAAAAGCAATTTTTTAAAAGGAGCAATAAGTATGCTTTAGATCAGGAGTTGGCAATTTTTTTCTGTAAAGGGCCAGAGAGTAAATATTTTTGGCTTTGACAGATAGGATCTCAATCACAGCTATTCATTTTTAGCGCAAAAGCAGCCATGAATGATACATAAACTCATGAGCCTGACTGTGTTCCAGTAAAACATGATGCATGGGCATTGACATTTAAATTTCATATAATTTTTACTTGTCATAATATATTATTTTTTGTACTTTTCAAAATCCATTTTAAAATATAGAAACCACTCTTAGCTCAGGGGACATACAAAAACAGGCAGTGTACCAGATTTGGCCAACAGGCTGTAGTTTGCCAACCCCCACTCCAAATATGTGTGTATAAACATATCAGGAATGTATATAGGAATATGGGCATGAGAATTTGAGCAGTTCTAGAAAACCTGGAGGCTGAAAGTAGAACTGACATTCACATGAGAAATATTTATTTTAGGCTTTCTGTAATTATAGGAAGAGGATAAAAAGAGCCAGTGTTCCATGGTGTTTGGTGACAGTGGTCAGTAACAGGAATGTATACTGGTTTTTTTTTTCACACTATGATTTACCACGAAAGTAAATAATGCTCTGGGATTGTTTTCATTAGGCCACTGTAAAAGCATTTAATACTTTCTTCCCATGTTGCTTTTTATTTACCTGAAAGTTTTACTACACAAAGTGGTGACAGTAGTAATTTGGGATTTCAGGGAGATGGCACTAAATGCAGGCAGCTTGTGCGTGGAATATCTCAGATGAACTTCTCTCAACAGCCTATCTCCAAAGCAGACTCCTTTTATGAACGTTTTCCTGTGGCTTGGAGGTATTCGCAGAAGTGGTGATAATAATAAGATTTGGCACTTATATGGTGTTTTCTCCTTTCAAAGTGCTTCTCTCTAAGAAGAACCTAAAGGGTACATTTTAAATCCATCTTCTTTTCAGGGCAGTAGGAACCACAAATTTTAGTAACTCCAGAGAATAGCAGTAGCCTCTTTAAAAGCATATACTGAGTTTCCTACCAGAAAACTCTGCCTATGATCAGTGTTTTTCTTTCAAAAATGATGCATTGTACCTGTTAAATTCTGTGTTTTCTGTTCTTCGATTACACAAAATGCAACTAATTATATAAATGAAACTTTACTCACAGAACTTAATAATCTCTTTGTATAACTTGACTTAAGTGAATAGTTATATTAGCAGAAATACTGCCTATCTGCTTAATCTCGACAATTATTTTTTACGCGCTGCCAAAATTTATTTGGTTCCTATATGACATGTACTAGAGGCATAAGGAGGAATTAGATAAGAGCTTCCTCAGGGGTCTCACAGCCTTGTGGGAGAGACAGACTTGGGGGATAGGCCCTATCTCTGACCTTTGTAGCTGGCTCTTTTTGATAATACTCTCCTTTGGGCACATAAGTGCCAGCTTCTGACAACCGTGCCTGTTCCAAGAATTGCATGGGATAACACCTTGCTTTCTTGAAGTGTGTTTCTCTTCTCCCTGTCACTTAAACCCCCACCATTACCTACTCTGGCCTTTTGCCTTTAACCATCTGCTGTAATTTGACCTCTCTGGCTTACCAGACTCAGCTTCTTATTCAACTCAGCTATGCGTCTTCCCTTGATTTCAGCCCTGAGGCTTCAGGAGAAAGGATTACTTCATTAGTCCTAGACCCAAAGGACCGTGATAGCCTGGCTGACCCCTGACCTGGTGAGAAGGTTCTAGACATATATTACAAGTAGCAATAATATAATTGAGTTGAATAATTGCAACAAGAGCACAGAGGAAGGAGCCAAACTTCCATGTGTGGCTGTTGGTAATTGTCTGAGCCAATTTAATGCCTTCCTCAGAGAATAAATATCCTCATACAAAATAGAGAAAATATAGGCAATAATGACGTTTTTGGCCTCTGTTGGCAGACTCAAACATGTAGGAAGCAAGTTTTCCTGCATGTATATAAGCAAGCAGAGTTTTAAATCTTACAGTCTATAGTTCACTGTCCCACTGATAATTTTGTTGATTGCTATATTAAATTTTTGAAATCTGGCTCCCTTAGTTTTTGAGTAGGTGCCTATTCTCCTGCTTCAAGCTCAGGAAGTCTCTTAGATCTGAAAAACTGCTTTTCTTCCATCAACACAGTCTATTTTTCATTAAGCTGAGCAGGGTGGCTGAGCCAGCGAATAGAGCATCCGAAAGGATAATAACAGTGAGGTGTTCTCTTTGTGGGACTACATCAATTCAAGCAGGAAAATCAAGGCACCTGGGGGAAGAGTAGACTAGTATTCCAGCATCATTAATGCTCAGAAGGTGGCAAAAATCACAACGAAAAAAAACCTGACTCAACTTTCTTCATGCAGAGAAACAACAGGTGAAATGGCTAAGCCTCAGTCACTTAGAAGAGAAGGTCCATCGGAGAGGCATTACCAGGTTTACTTTTAGCAACTCTAGCTACTGAAATTAAAGTCACATATTTAAAGTACTCTGGGCTTTTAAAAGACATTTCCATCTTTGTTTTTCATCACACTTACTTTGGAAGGAAAGCTAGATAGTGATATTTTATTTGCTTTCCCGCTAACAGCCTACAAGATGGGGAGTTCTAGAAGGAGAAAGTTGTGTCTTTGAAGCCAGAAATAGACCTTTTTTGAGAGAAGGGTTCCACTCAGTTGCTTTGCTCACTGAGCTGTGCAATTTCTGTTACACAAATCCTTAGACTTTGAAGGTCTCCCTATTCTTACCACTATTGAAAAAAAACTGCTTTGAAAGCAAATAATCCCGTGTCAACGACCCCACGTTAAATGGAAAAACCACAGAGAGCTCGGAAGAATTACGGGAGCTAAGTCAGCCTCTTCTAGAAATGTGTAAAGTCCTCCTAGAAAGGAGAAATCCTTCTCATATTGCCCATTGTATTACTTAGCTATGCTACTGCAATGCTGAGTAACAAATTCAGCCAAAATTCTGTGGCTTAAAGTCTGCAGATTGGCTCTACCTCAGCTAGGCTAGGAGGGACTCCATGCTCTAGGTATCAGTCTCCAGGTTTAATTCAGGTGTATTCCCATGTTGCCACATTTTCCTTGGACCAGAGGCTACCTGGGATAGGCTGTTCTACCCCTGTTCTACAAGAGGCTAAACACAGACATGTAAGCAAATTTAAAGCCCATGTGTCTGTCATAGCTGTTAATACTCCATTGGCCAAAACAAAGTCAGGAGCTAAGGAAATACACTCAGCCGATCTTGAAGACAGGGAAAGTATGTGCATATATACGGAAGGAAATGAAGTATTATGAGCAGTGTCCCAATCTACTTTTCCCTCCAAATAGAAGGAATATTCTCTTATTGGGACTAGATGATTGCTATAGTAATAGGGAGTATTTCTTTTTGGCCAGTGCAGGAAAACGTATCTAGTTGGTCACCTGACTAGCCTCATTCCATTTATTAAAGCTGATGGGTATTGGCTATTTTCATGGGTAGTCATGCAATTCAGCTAAGTTGAAAAGAGGGGAAATATTTTCTTGTGTGGCTTCAAAAAGCCTAAAGCTAGACTGTCCATTATGGTAACCACTTGTGGCTATCTGAATTCAAATCTAAATTAATTAAAATGAAATAAAAATAAAAACTCAGTTCCTCAGTCACACTAGCTCCATTTAAAGAACTCAATAGCCTAGCCAGAGCAAATTAGGCAAGAGAAACAAAAGCCTTCTATATTGGAAAGGAAGAAGTTAAATTGTCCTTGTTTGCAGATAACATGATCTTATATATAGAAAACTCTAACAACTCCAGAAAAATCTGTTAAAATTGATAAATGAATTTAGTAAAATTGTAATATATAAAGTTAACATACAAAAATCAGTAGTCTATACTAACAGCAACCTATCTGAAGAAGAAATCAAGAAAACAATCTCATTTACAATCGCTAAAATAAGGAATAAATTTAATCAAGGAGGTGAAAGATCTCTACACTGAAAACTATAAACCTTTGATGAAAGAAATTGAAGAAGACACAAATAAATGGAAAGATATCTGTTTTCATGAATTTGAAGAATTAATATTGTTAAAATGTCCATACTACCCAAAGCAATCTACATATTCAATGTAATCCCTATCAAAATACCAATGACATCTTTCACAGAAATAGAAAAAACAATTTAAAAATTTATGTGGAACCATAAAAGACCCCAAAGAGCCAAAGCAATCTTGAGCAAAAAAAACAAGATGCCAAATGTACTCATTGAGGAAAGGATAGTCCCTCAATAAATAGAGTTGGGAAAACCAGATACCCATATGCAGAAGAATGAAAATAGACCCTAAATCGTACCATATAGAAAAACAACTCAAAATATATTGAAGACTTAAATGTAAGATCCCAGACTATGAAAATTCTAGAAGAAAACATAGGGAAAAGCTTTATTATATTGGTCTGGGGAAACATTTTTTGGATATGACACCAAAAGCACAGGCAAAATATAGACAAATGGAATTACATCAAACTAAAAAGCTCTGCACAGCACAAGAAACAATCAACAGAGTGAAGAGACAACCTACAGAATGGGAGAAAATACTTGCAAACTATATATCTGATAAGGGATTAATATCCAAAATATATCAGGAATTCAACTCAATAGCAAGTAAACAACCCAGTTGAAAGATGGGGAAATGAGCTGAATAGACATTTCTCAAAAGAAGACATGCAAATTGCCAACTGTTGTATGAGAAAATGCTCAACATCTTGTGTGGCTTCGGGGAAGTGCAAATTAAAACCACAGTGAGATGTCACTTCCTTCCTGTTAGAATGGCTATTATCAAAAAGACAGAAGATAACAGATTTTGGCTAGGATGTAGAGAAAAGGGAACTCATGCGCACTGTTAGTGGGAATGTAAATTTGTACAGCCGTTATGAAAAACAATATGGAGTTTCCTCAAAGATTAAAAACAGAACTACCACATGATCCACAAATTCCACTACTGGATATATATCCAAATAAGTATGTCAAAGAGATATCTGCATTCCATTGTTTATTACAGCACTATTCACAATAGACAAGATATGGAATCAAGCTAAGTGTCCATCAACAGAAGAATGGATAAAGAAAATGTGTGTGTGTATATATATATACACACACAATAGAATATTATTCAGCCTTTACAAAGGAGGAAACCTGTCACTTGCAACAACATAGATGAACCTGGAGGACATTATGTTTAGTGAAATAAGCCAAGCACAGAAGACAAATACCACATGATCTCACTCATATGTAGAATCTTAAAAAGTAGATTTCATAGAGCTGGAGAGTAGAATGGGCTGGGGAGTGATATTGAGGAGATGCTGGTCAAAGGATACAAAATTTCAGTTAAACAGGAATAAGTTCAGAAGATCTATTGTATAACAATGTGACTATAGTTAATAACTATACTGTATTCTTGACAAATGATAAGGGAGTGGGTAAGTGTTCTCACTACGAAAGTGCTGACTATGTGGGGTAATGCATATGTTAATTAGCTCGATTCAGTCATTCCACAATATATATATACTTCAAGACATCACATTGCACTTTGGGAGGCTAAGGCAGGTGGATCACTTGAGGTCAGGAGTTCAAGACCAGCCTGACCAACATGGTGAAACCCCATCTCTACTAAAAATACAAAACTAGCCGGGTGTGGTGGTGCACTCCTGTAATCCCAGCTATTTGGGAGGCTGAGGCAGGAGAATTGCTTGAACCCAGGAGGTGGAGGTTGCAGTGAACCAAGATCGCACCACTGCACTCCAGCCTGGGTGACAGAACGAGACTCCGTCTCAAGAAAAAAAAAAAAATCATGTTGTTCATGTTAAATACATACAATTTTCTCTGTCAATTTCTTAAAAATAAAATTCATGCATAAAGTCTGCCAAATATGCTCCACAACACTCTTTACATGCTTATCTTTAGTATGTTTTTTTTAACAACTTCTCGTTTTCCTTGATGGAACCTTCCTTGGAAGTAGAGGCTGTGTGTTTTCTCAGTTACCCCCAGCATATAGGAAGTGACCAAAGATTGCTTGTTTAATAAAACAAAATGATTAAGCAAAGAGATGGCTGGAATATTGAAGATGCTTACAAACTTTTATATCTTATTCAAAACATCAAGGAAATCTACAAATTTCACAAAACGATTAAGTACCCAATAGCCACGTGTTGCTTGTAGCTACCACACTGGATGGTGCAGCTGCTATATTTATTGCCCTCACGGCACAAATCACACTCTAAAATCTTATCTGTTTGTATGCCTGTTTACTTTCTCTCTTTCCCTCGGGTGGACTAAATAATAACCACCTAGAATGTGTGCCTCCTAATCCCCAGAACTTGTGAATACTACCTTATATGAAAAAAAGGGACTTTGTACATGTGATTAAGTTAAGCATCTTGATCTGGGAAGATTATCCTAGATTATCTGAGTTCACCCAGTGTAGTCACAAAGTTTCCTGTAAGGGAGGCAGGGGGATCACAGTCAGACAGAGGGTGATGTGATGGTGGAAGCAGAGGAACGGAGAGAAAGAGATTTGAAGATGCCACATTCCTGGCTTTGAAGATAGAGGAAGAGGCCGTCAGTCAGGGAATTCAGGCAGCCTCTTGAAGCTGTAAAGGACAAGGGAACAGATTCTTCCCTAGAGCCTCCCAAATGAACACAGCCCTGTGGATCTGTTTTAGACTTCTCACCTCCAGAACTAAAAGATAATACATTTATGCTGTTTTAAGCCATTAATTTTATTGTACTTTGTTGCAGCAGTCATAGAAAACTAATAATACTCCTCATTGGAGTTTAAGATCTATGAGAGAGGAACCTTGTCTGTCTCATTCACTACTATATCTACAGCACCAAATATAGTGCCTCTCTAAGAGCAGGTACTCATAATTATTGGAGAATTAATACATGTATGGATAAAAGGCTAACATAAGTCCCAAAAGGCCCTACTAACATAAGACACCTTCCATAATCATGTGCCACAGATCCTAAATCTCTACCATGTTGAGTGAGGTGGGTAGAGAGGTGGAGGAGAGGAACAGAGGAAGCAAGGAAGAAAGGAAGGAATGAAAGAAGGAGGGAAGGATGGAGGGAGGGAGGGCAGGGGGGCCAGCCAGGGAGACCAAATCCTTTGTAATAGACACATCAATAACAATTAGCAAGCGTCATACACTTTGAAGTTGCAGTTCACCTTTATATTCTTTATCTCATTTGAATTTCAACCACCCATGTTAAGTGAGCAGGCAGTTATTAATCCCATCGGCTTACAGAAGTTGAGGCTCAGACATATTAACTGTCATGCTCGTGGTACTGCAACTAGAAAGTGCCTTATGCTCAAATCTCGTGATTTGAAACCTAGGTTTCTTTCCCCTATGCTAGAAATGACATCATGTGCAAAAATAATTGGGAAGGCACTGGAAAAATTCACCCTTTCTGTTTCAAATTCAATTTAGCATTTTTCTGCTCAGTTTGAGTCAAGGTATCTGGCAATTTTCAAGTCAAAGAAGACAACTGCAAAGAGAAGCAGGCCTCATACAGACTGGCTAAAATCAGATCATACAGTCCTTGTATACACAATCAAATATACTCCCATTTCAGAACTTAGAAACACGGTGTTTGTTGAAGAGCAAACTGCTTTCAGTGAGATATTTGAAAGCAAGGAAGTATGATTTTTTAAAAAAACAAATACAAATTTTAGTATATATATTTGTCCAATACAAATAAATGGTTATATTTTAAATGGTATATAAGTTGCTACGTTATACTCTTGATTTTGCTTCTTATCCTGTGAAGCCTAAAAATATTTACCATCTTGCCCTTGAAGTAAAAGTTTGCTGAACCCTTTTCTAGGTAAAAAGTTAGGGACAAGTACTTCCTATTTTTTCCTCATCCCTACCAGAGAAGTAAAGAGTGAAGGCCCATGTCAGCACTTGGTTCTAATGATTTTCTATCCACTTCTCTGTGATTCAGCTCCTCCCTCATTCATACAGAGAAAGTTTTTAATCTCCTCTCTATGGAACAACAAGAAGCTAAAGAAGTGTTCAATTTTTTTTTTTAATGAACCACCACAAAGTTTCATAGTTTTAGTTTCATGAAACAATCATTTTATCATCATCATCATCATCATCATCATCATCATCACCATCATTATCATCATCATCAATGTCTTATAGTTAAGATGGTTGATTGGGCTAAACTATGTGATTCCTACTTGGGGTTCTCTCAGTCTGATGGTGGCTGAGGCTACAGCCATATCAAAAGCTTCCTCTGAGATGTCTGGTACCTAAACTAGAAATGCAAACAGCTTAGGGATAAAACAGCTGGGGTATCTCTGTCTCTATGTGATCCTTCCACGTGGTTTCTCCAGTATGGTGGTTTTGGGTTAGCCATACTTATATGGTTGCTCAGGGCAGAGGAGAGAGGAGAGAGAGACACTCCAGGTGGAAACTGTACTGCCTCTTATGATCTAGCCTTGGAAGTCATATTGCGTTACTGTAATCATTTTCTATTGTGACCATATCTAATTACCACAAGCTTAGTGACTTAAACAATTCAAACTTATTATTTCACAGTTCCATAGGTCAGAAGTCCAGATGGGTATGGCTGGTTCCTCGACTCCTTGTCCATAAAGCTTACGTCAGGGTGTCAGCCAGCCTGAAGGCTGGAAATTCTGGGGGAAATCTACTTACGAGATCATGCAGGTTGTTGGCCAACTTTAGGTCCTTGCAGTTGTAGGGCTGGGGTTTCTGTTTCGTTGCTGGCTGTCAGCTAGAGGTTATTCTCAGCTTCTAAAGGCCACACACATACCCTCACTCATGGTCCCCTTCATCTTCCAACCCAGTCATGGCAGGCCAAGTCCTTCTCATGCTTTGAATATCTCTGACCTCTCTCTCTCTGCCTTTTCTGTCCTACTCTAGCTGGAGAAAGTTCTCTGTTTTGAGGGCTCCTGTGATTGGATTGGCCTACTCAGATAATCAGGGTAATCTCTCTGTTTCAAAGTATGTGACCTTAATTACATTTGCATAGACCTCTTTAAGATGTAACCTAAGATATCCACAGGTCACAGAGATTAGGTGTGGGAATCTTCCAAGACATTATACCTACCGCAGTTAATTCTATTGCATTCTATTTATTAGAAGTGAGACAGTAAGATCAGTCTGTATTCAAAGGGAAGGCAGTTAGGCTCCACTTGAGTTGAGGAAAGCATCAAAGAATTTATAAACATATTTTAAATATCATCATATGGAGTGTTATTTCAAGCACATTATTTATACCAGGACTTTAGTTTTTGGAAGCGCAAAAGTCAGAAATTAACATCCATTGTTTGTTTATTTTTAGGTCCTAGTATTTAGCCACATTTTAAATTAAAATATGACGTCATGTACTTACAACTACATGTAGAGTCACATATAGTTGTAAGAAACAAATATTTAATAAATACTTATGAGGTCATGTACTTACAGCTACACGTAGATTCACATGTAGTTGTAAGAAATAATACCAAGAGGTCTCATGTGCCCTTCATTCAGTTTCTCCCAATGTTAATATCTTGGCGGAACTATAATGTATCACAAGAAGATATTGAAACTGATACAGTCCACAGTCTTATTCAGAATTTTTCCCACCTTCCACCTGTTTTTGCTTTACTGAGTTGATCTTCTTTCCTTAGAACATAGAGGTAAAGATCTGGTTTGAAGGCTGGGGAATTGTGGTAAAACAAATAAAGGTAATGCAGGCACACAAAAAATAATAACACGTTGGTGAACATTTTACAAATTCTACTATATCTATGCTTTATGTGGCAGATGAATGAGACTATTAGGATGAATGAGGTATGCCTCCTACTTTCAAAGGTTCCATGTTTAATGGAAGAAATAGACTGACAGGATTGGCTAACTTTCCACCAAAATTCATACTCCTCCTTATATGGTAGAGAATTGTCCAACTCCCTTATATTAAGGTGAGATCATGTGAAAAATGTTTGCCAGTGCAAGGTAAGCAGAAGTGACTTGTATCACTTCTGGGCCAAGGTAGTTAAATAAAGGATATGTCTCCTTCTAACTCTCTTCCCTCTTATCCAAACTGGATATTGACATCCTAGCAGATCTTTGCTTCAGAGATGACAGAGCATCCATTAGCCAGAGCATCCTTGAATGATTGCTTGGAACAGATATCCCTAAACCCCACTAACTAGACCTGCATTAGACTGTTATATGAACAAATAATAAGTTTCATCTGCTGAAATGTTTAGGATTCTCTATTATAGTTGCAATACCCAAATTAATACACAGACCTAGAAACAAATAACAACAATACAATGTGAAGAGTACTGTGATGGGTGTAGGGCGTGATGGGAACACAGAGCTCACACTGGGTAGGAAGATGGCAGAGAAGTCACCAAAAGCATACTAGAGAAGTGAAGCTTTAAAGGATAAGAAGAAATTGATTTTCTGGAGAGTGTGTAGGTGATAGGTAGCATTTTAAGCAGAGGGAACTAAATGTGCACAAACACACGGATATTCAGTAACATATTAGGGAGTATTATATGGTTTAGTAGAGCTGAAATAGGGTGCATTGAGGGGTAATAGGGAGGGTGGGTAATTACAGAAAGAGTGATCTTGTGTGTTAGTCTGAATTATATGTATTTCATCAGAGTGAATATGAGCTTCTTAACAGTGTTTAAGCAGGGGCTGATATGATTAAGCAGTTTGAATATGTGAGACTCATAGGAGGAAAAATTTTTATGTTATGCAACCTAAGATAATGCAAACTCCAGAAGGGCAGTTATTTGTATAATATTTTACATTGTATCTAAGTAGTAGTACTACAGTATTTTGTCTACAACCATTCTAAGAATAATTTGGGGGAAGCACCTTGCTTCTGGATGACATTCAATTTAGGCTTTTAACAAAATCATCATTAGTTCAACTTCACTATAATGGATCTGAAGCAAATGTTATGAAGACACAGAGTGCATTAAGATCTTTATGTAATGGTCCTCTGCAAATGGGTATGCCATATTCACTAAATCTCCTAAGCATTATTCAAACCCAACTATTGTGTCAACACTTTGCAAAAGGGAGATTAGTATTGCAAATATGGAAATGTTTAGATATCCAGAATAAAAAAATAACATGAAAAAAGGCTTTTTAATTGAGATGTAATTCAAATATCATAAAATTCAGCATTTTAAGGTGTACAATCATTTGTTTTTAGTGTATTCGCAAAGTTATGCAGCTTTTACCACTATGTAATTCCAGAGCACTTTTATTACCCCAAAAAGAAACCCCATGCTCATTAGTAGTCACTTCCCATTCTCCTCCTCCTCCTCCTCCTGTCTATGGAAATCACTAAAGTATTTTCTGTTTCTATGGATTTGCCTATTCTGAACATTTTATAGAAATTAAATTATACAACATCTGGACTTTTGTGTGTGGATTCTTCCACTTAGTATAATGTTTTAAAGGCACATTCATGCTGTAGCATTTATCAGTACTTCATACCTTTTTATGGCCAAATAGTATTTCATTGTATTGATCTATATTTTTATTGATACATAATAGTCGTACATATTTATGGAGTACATGGCATATTTTGACACATGCATACAATGTGTAATGATCAAATCAGGGTAACTGAGTATCCATTACCTCAAACATTTATTACTTCCTTGTATTGGGAACATTCCAAATCTTCTCTTCTAGCTATTTTGAAATATACTATAAATTCTTAACTATGGTTGCCCTCCTGTGTTATTGCACATTAGAACTTATTCCTTCTACCTAACTGTATTTTTGTAGCCATTAATCATACTACATTTTGTTTATTCACTCAGTTAATCACATGTAGGTTGTTTCCACCTTTTGGCTGTTATGATTAGTAATGCTATAAATATTCACATAAAAGTTTTTGCATATATAATCATGTATCAGATAACGTTTCAGTCAATGACAGACCACATATATGGCGGTAGTCTCATAAGATTATGATACCATATTTTTACTGTGCCTTTCCTATGTTTAGATATATTTAGATACAAAAATAATTGCCATTGTATTAAAATTGCCTATGGTATTCAGTACAGTAACATGCTTTACAGGTTTGCAGCCTAGAAGTAATAGGGAGTTTGATTCCATCCTGTCTCATTTTAGGCTTTTACAAAAAGATAGTGTGCCCTTCAAATGTATGGTATGGTGATGGACACCCATGAAGTGATTCTAACTTTGTGGTTGAAAGTTCTACTATTGAGACTTCTTTTTTAATTTTTTTTTTTTTTTTGAGGCGGAGTCTCACTCTGTCACCCAGGCTGGAGTGCAGTGTTGTAATCTTGGCTCACTGCAACCTACACCTCCCAGGTTCAAGCAATTCTCACGCGTCAGCCTCCCTAGTAGCTGGGATTAAAGGCAGATGCCATGATGCCTGGCTAATTTTTGTGTTTTTAGTAGAGACGGGGTTTCACCATGTTGGCTAGGCTGATCTCGAACTCGTGACCTTAGGTGATCCGCCCGCCTCAGCGTCCCAAAGTGCTGGGATTACAGGGGCGAGCCACTGTGCCCGGCCCACTACTGAGACTTCTTGTTTTGAAGCACAGGCCTCTCAGATCATGAAAATCATTAACATTACTGCTATTACATAGCAGCCTAGGTATGTAGTAGACTATATCATCTAGGTTTGTGTATGTATGCTCTATGATGTTCACACAACAACAATATCTAATGACACATTTCTCAGAATGTATCTCAGCATTAAGCGACGCGTGACCGTATGTTTGAGATTCTTTTGGGTATATACTTAGGAGTAGAACTTCTGGGTCATATGGTAACTCTGTATTTAACTTTTGGAGGTATTGCCAAACTGTTTTTCACGGAGGCTTCACCATTCTACATTCCTACTAGCGTATATGAAGATTCACATTTCTTTACATTTTCACCAAGTGTATTTTCTGTTTTCTTTCTTTAATTACAACTATTCTTGTGGGTGTGAAGTGGTATCACATTGTAGTTTTGATTTGCATTTCCCTAATGACTAATGACGTTGAGCATGTACCTATTTTCCATCTGTATATCTTTGGAGAAATGTCCATTCAAGTCCTTTGCCCATTTTCAAGTTGGTTATTTGTCCTTTTGTCGATGAGTCGTAAGAGCTCTTTATTCTGGTTAATAGACCCTTATCAGATAAATGATTTCCAAATATTTCCTCCCATTTTATAGGTTGTCGTTTCACTTCACTCATGGTGTCCTTTGAAGCACAAAAGTTTACAAAAGCTTAGTTTTGATGAAGTTCAATTTGTCTACTTTTCCTTTGGTTGCTTGGGTTTTGGTGTCGTATCTAAGAAACAATGCCTAATAAAAAAGTCAGAAAGATTTACTCCTATGTTTTCTTCTGAGAGTTTCATAGTTGTAGCGCTTACATTTATGTTTTTGTTACATTTTGAGTTAATTTTTTGTATGGTATTAAGTAGTGGTCTAACTTTTTTTTTTTTTTTTTTTTTTTTTTTTTAAATTTTTTTTTATTATACTTTAAGTTTTAGGGTACATGTGCACATTGTGCAGGTTAGTTACATATGTATACATGTGCCATTCTGGTGTGCTGCACCCACTAACTCGTCATCTAGCATTAGGTATATCTCCCAATGCTATCCCTCCCCCCTCCCCCCACCCCACAACAGTCCCCAGAGTGTGATATTCCCCTTCCTGTGTCCATGTGATCTCATTGTTCAATTCCCACCTATGAGTGAGAATATGCGGTGTTTGGTTTTTTGTTCTTGTGATAGTTTACTGAGAATGATGGTTTCCAGTTTCATCCATGTCCCTACAAAGGACATGAACTCATCATTTTTTATGGCTGCATAGTATTCCATGGTGTATATGTGCCACATTTTCTTAATCCAGTCTATCATTGTTGGACATTTGGGTTGGTTCCAAGTCTTTGCTATTGTGAATAATGCCGCAATAAACATACGTGTGCATGTGTCTTTATAGCAGCATGATTTATAGTCCTTTGGGTATATACCCAGTAATGAGATGGCTGGGTCAAATGGTATTTCTAGTTCTAGATCCCTGAGGAATCGCCACACCGACTTCCACAATGGTTGAACTAGTTTACAGTCCCACCTTTTTTTTTTTTAATGCCCGTGGATATCCAGTTTTTCCAACACTGTTTGTTAAGACAATTTTTCTTTCCCTATTGAGTGGTCTTGGGATTCTTGTCAAAAATCAATTGAGTGTAGATGTATAGGTTTATTTCTATGTTCTTAGTTCTGTTCCATTGATCTGTGTCTGTCCTTATGCCAGTATTATACTGTCTTTACTATAGGTTTGTAGTAAGGTTTGAAATTTGGAAGTGTGACTCCTCCAATCTTGTTGTTCTCTTTCAAGATTGTTTTTGGTTCTATTGGGTCTCTTGCATTCTCATATGAGTTTCAGGATTAGCTTGTCAATTTCTCCCCCAAATAGGCAGTTTGAATTTTGATGGAGGTTTAATCTATAGGTCAATTTGAGGAGTATTGCCATTTTAACAGTGTTAACTCTTCCAGTCCATGAAATTACTTTAAGAAGTGGTGCTTAACTCTCTATTTAGGCCTCCAGAATCTTGGCTACCATCACAAGCTGGCATCCAGGTTTTCCATAGCTACCTCCATATCTTGTTCATTACTGTGAATCTGGAAGGACTTTATACTGTAGTGACTCCTTAATGAGTGAAGTAACAAAATTAAAATTAACTCTAATATAGTGGTGGTGAAAATGAAAAATAAAACAACCGCTAAGGGGGGAAATTTGGCATCACCTATTAAAATTACATATGCATGTATCCTTTCTTCCAGCAATCCCCTTCTAGGAATTCATTTTTCCCATTTCATGTATTCCATAAATAATTATATGCCTACTATGTACCCACAAAAAATTTAAAAATTACAAAAAAATCAATGTGAAAAAATAAATTTCTAGCCCAAACAAGAAAACAAGAAAAAAGAAAGAAAAACATCTTAAACCTGAAAATGAGAAAGCAGAGGATGTCAGTCAGGAAGCAGAGCCATGAAGAAAGACATTGCTAGATATTCACCAATGTTGGCACCTCTTTGCATTTGAGCCAAAGTTATCTTCAAAGCAGGAGACAAATAAAGCTGTAAAGTTATCCAACAGACAAATGAAAATGCAATAAGTATTTGATCTGATATTCCAGTTTTATTCCAGATCATCAGTTGTAGCTTTCTACATTGGAGTCTTATATACTACTTCAGTGAATTAATATTATCAGTTGAATGAAGAAAGTGAGATAGAATTGATAGTCTGATGACAGACACTAGAAATTTATTTTTTTGTATTCAAGTGTTCCCACCCTATCAAGAGTTTCTGTTCAAAGATTACTTGTAGCCAAAGATATTTACACAGCTTCATTAAGAAAAAACCAAAATTAAACAAAAAACCCCACCGTATATGTTCAATAATAAAAGGGATTTCTAAATAAATTATGGTACACCTGTAAGATGAAAGATTATGCGGCCATTAAAATTACTCCTGTGAAGAGTGAGAAAATGTGTTTTATAATTTTATGAAAATGCAGACAATAAAATTAGATCTATGGGATGATCTCAATTAGGGAAAATATGCTTTAAAAAATTGTGGAAGGAAATATAACGACATGTTGACAATGTTGCCTTTGGGTAGTAAGATTATGGATACTTTTCTTTTTGTACTAATATGTTTACTATTTTGTGGATAATTTTTTTGTAATCAGAAAACAGTAAACTATTTTTTAAGCCAAAGGCATCCGCACCTTTCCTTCTCCTGTGTACCATGGGAATATGCATTTTGATCTGACCATTGATTGTGGCTCTGTTGACAAAGTGCAGAGTTATTGTGACTTATGGTTAGTTCACAGAGGCGTATTATCTTTAGGCTGCCCAGTTGGTTTAGCAGCTCTTCAACAATCATTTATTCTTCTAGCAAATGGCACCACTGGACAGAACAGTGAGATCCCATTGACTATCCTAATTTGAAAGCAATGGACGAAAAATACAAAGGTTGTTTTATTAATGAAAAGTGATGATTGATATACTGTAAAAGATAAAATGTTAAAATCCAAAATCTTACAGTGTTACTCACTGAGAATTCCCTAATGTCACTATTATTCCTAGAGAAAGTTTGGTCCAAGCTGGGGCACTGTGAACCCTGAGTTGGATAGTAGCTTTTTTCTAGAAGCCTTGCTCCTCACCTTACCAGGTGTGCACAGAAATAGTGTGTTTAATGCTCTTTGATGTCATGAGCTCCTTATGAAAAATCTAGATCAATATATTGCAGTGATAATTATGATATGAATTCTGAAAAATTTTTCAGAATATTTTAAACAAGCCTTTCTACTTGAAACCTATAAAAGTTGAGAGATATTTTTGAAGACAACGTGTCTTCATTATTTTCTTGGCTTTTCTCAAGATGACAGAATTTTCTACCCATCCTTACATTTTCTTTTTTTTTTTTTTTTTTTTTTTTTTTTGAGGCAGAGTCTTGCTCAGTCGCCCAGACTAGGGTGCAATGGCGCCATCTCGGCTAACTGCAAGCTCCGCCTCTCGGGTTCACGCCATTCTCCTGCCTCAGCCTCCCGAGTAGCTTGGACTACAGGCGCCCGCCACCACGCCCGGCTAACTTTTTTTTGTATTGTTAGTAACGGGGTTTCACCGTGTTAGCCAGGATGATCTCGATCTCCTGACCTCGTGATCCGCCCGTCTAGGCCTCCCAAAGTGCTGGGATTACAAGCATGAGCCACTGTGCCCGGCCTCATCCTTACATTTTCAAAAGGTTTCAAATTTCAAGCTGTTTTACATTTTCAACAATCTTACAAAAACATTTGGGGGTGTGGCTTTCATTGACTGAATGTGCAAATTGTGGTTTTGCTTTAGATAGGGTATTTAGACTCAACAGTGGGCACCAGGATGCTACTTAGGGTTGGAAGTGTGTTTGTATTGTTTTGCTTTACTTTTGGCTCAGGCAGGTATGAATGGGGGGAGTCAGGTGGCATGGCCATGAATAGGACAGTTTCATTATTTTTTGAGATTCTTAAACAAATCTATTTGGAACATAATCTTGAACCAACCAAATCTCCTGGGAAGTCCTACCAGAAATGAATTCATTTTGCATCCAAACTTCAAGGACATAAATTTATAAAATTGCAAACTGAACATTGCTTTTGGCCCATTAGGCAACCTCAGTAAGAAATGTGAAAGGGAAACAATGAACCTTCACCATCCCTAAGCTATCTAATATGCTTTTTTTCTTTGGATGATTTGAATCAGAGAAGTGGTACATTGCAGATGATTGGATCACTTTGTAATCCCAAAATTTGATTTCCATTGAATTTACATACATTGAATAAACTTTGAGTGAAAGATTGTCCATCTGTGATGATTGTTCATAACCGAAGTATGCTTGCATTACAATGTCTTATTCACCATTGTATCACCTGCGGCTAGCACAGGACCTGGCATAAAGAAGTCAGTCCTTCAGTAAATACTTGTGAAGTAAAGGAACTTTAGTTGCCTTGGATTTTAAAAGGTAGCCTGAAGACACCACGACGGAGATAATCAGAACTGTGTTGACATAAAGCTTGAGAGAGAATCACAAAAGAAAACAATTCTAACATTGTATAGGAAAGTCATCACCTGAAATTGGAGAAATCCCACGAATGGTACTAGCTGCAGTATTATCAAGGACATTGTTCCTGGTAAGCCCTTTAACCCCTCTTAGTTCACTCACTTGAAAAATGACGATGTTCTAGATCTAAAATGCTGTGATTCTTTCTGAGTCTCCTTCTATAAACCTTGCAGCCTTCTCTATGGACCACAACTTACTTGAAACAACTGAAGAGGTTTCTCTTGTCAGTTTCCTCTCCTAGGCTCAAGCTACTACACTGGATTTTTTGAAGATCACCTCTGTGTTCTATTTTCACTGCCCCTTCATATGCAGAAAATATAAGACTCTCTAGAGCCATCCTAATTAGGTTATAATGCAAACCCTAAATTGGCTGCACGCTTCTGTTTTTTGCCCTTCATGCTTTATTTTAGTCTCTTTTCCACTCCCTACTTGCAAAGCAGTTTCCCAGGATTGAGTCTGGAGTGATGTTTAGAATAAAGCCTTAGTAAATTTGAATTCACATCATTGGCCTTACCAACATAGTTTTTAAAAAACAACTCACAGACCTTAAGCAATCTCAGTAAGTAGCTTAACCAAATCAGTTCTAATATAGCTTTTTCAGTTCTAATATAGCTTTTAAGATGATTGCATCTTCTCAAACTCCAAGATCCAAATAGATGAGATTTTAGAAATCTCACAAAGCGGACTAGTGGCCTCTCAAGCTAAACCTGGAGTACCTAGCACCTTATTTGTGACTAATCTAGTGCCTGATATATACAAGTATATTGAATACATTTATTACCTTCCGGAGAGAAATTCTCGGTAGCATTCATCTGCTGTTTCTGTTTCCTTATCTGTGAGGAGTTTTTCCCCCTCTCATTTGCTTTCATAACTCTTTTCCTCACACACTGATACAAATTTAGATACTGCATGAAACAACTAACTCTGACTACAACCATAAAAAATATAGAAGCAGAGAATACATCCTATAGAGATAGGAACTTTGTATGAATAAAAAATTATGTATGATTGCGAAGCTAATGGTTAAATTTGTTCAGAGATATGATGACACTGGAAGACCTTAACAGCAGGAACAAGATGAGTGGAATCAAATACCAATTAAACAGAACGACTCTGGAGTGAGATCTACCAAATAATTTACTTTACTGGTTAATTAGCAGCTAGAATTTGTAGATGTTTTTTGAGTCCATGTGTTATTTATTTGGTCCTCACAACTACCTATGAAGGCAAGCCAAGCATTACTATTATCCCAGTTTCACAAATGACAAAGCTGGGGCCTAGAGGCTCGGTGTTTGCCTAAGATTGTACGACTAGAAACTGATAAAAACTCAGATCTTCTGACTGAAAAGTCCATCATCTTTCCAATACAATACATTGAATCTGATTAGCCAAAAGTTAAACTAAACCATTTTTTTAAAAAATCCTGCTAAAAATTCTTCTAAAATATATTCATATACTTGCTTCAGAAAAATAGATATGCTAACCATATGTAAGTCCTTTTATCATATAGATATAAAAAAGCCAGAATCCTACTATGACAAAAAAGACCCCAGTTTGTTATTATTATATATGAGTTTCATTTTAGTAGAGATATTAATTGAAAGGAACATTGGGGTGGAGAAAGAGTGGTGAGTTTCAATGCAGGTATAGCTCAAGTATGCCACTGACACAGCCCATATCCCAATCAGATAAATTTATTGCAGCCAGCACTGCAAATATGTCCTTTTCTTCCTGGTAACTATGCCTCCATATGTAATGGAGTGAACTCTGTTTCTTTTTATGTCAAATTCCTACTTACTCTTAATTTTCGACCCAAATGCTGCTTCCATCTAAATTCCCATAATTTTTATCTGTAACATCTTTTTGAACTTAACACATTGACTTTGAAGTTATTTGGTGTACATATCATAACTCCTTGATCAACAGAGGACAGAGTTATTTCTTTTTAATATCCTCGGGGGCTTTACACATAATGGTATTCCTTAGATTCTTGGAATCTACATTTAGGTAGATGTGGGATTTAACTAGGATGTGGTTTTACGGTGACACATAAAGCAATGAATAAATGGAATCCATAGAAGTGTGTTTGAGGCTGAAAATTAAGAAAAAGAATTAAATGTGTATTCACTTGAAAATAATCCTCAGAAGTTGCACTTAGGAAATAGGGAAAGGTTGGTAATAACGTTAAGTTGGTGCAAAGTAACTGCAGTTTTTGCCATTTGTTCTGTTGTAAGATTGCTGGGGTTTGAATGCTATCTCTAGCATTTACTAGTGGGATTGTATTGGGCAAGTTGCTTAACAACTCTGAACCTCAGTTTCTTCATCTGTAAATTGGACATAATATCTATCTCATTGGATTATTGACAGGATTATATAAATAACATATGTGAAGCAATTGACACTATGCCTGACATATAGTAAGCATTCATTACACATTTGTTAGTTAGTAGTATTAAGAGTAGTAATAATAGTAGTAAATACTGCCTGGTGCCTTTTTAAAATCTCAAAAGTTGTAAATAAAATGAAAGAATAAACTAGTGTTAAAGGAAATAGGGGAAATTGGAAGGGGAAGTAGATGATGATTTCTAATAATCAAAAACACAGGATTTTATTGCAATCTAGACCTTAAGCTGAATTTTTATTGATATATATAATATTGGTACATTTTATAGGGTGTATAAGGTATTTTGTTACATGCATAGAATGTGCAATGATAAAGTCAGGGTATTTGGGGTATCTATCACCTTGAGTATTTACTATTTATATGTTTTGGAACATTTCAAGTCCTCTCTTCTAGCTGTTTTGAAACATACAATACATTGATGTTAACTGTAGTCACCCGACTCTGCTATCAAACATTAGAACTTATTCCTTCTATCTAACTGAATGTTTGTACACATTAGCCAACTTTTCTTCATTCTCTATGCATACACACCCTTCCCAGCCTCAGATATCTATCATTCCACTCTCCACCTCGATGAGATCAACTTCTATACTTCCCACACATGAGTGAGAACATATGAGAACATATGTTCTGGCTGGCTTATTTCACTAAACATAATGACCTCCAGTTCTATCCATGTTGCTGCAAAAGACAAGATTTCATTTTTTATGGCCAAGTAGTATTCCATTGTGTATATATACCACATTTTCTTTATCCCCATTAATCTGTTGATTGTCACTCAGGTTGATTCCACAGCTTTGCTATTGTAAATAGTGCTGCGGTAAACATGGGGTTGCACGTATCCCTTTAACATACTGATTTTCTTTCCTTTGGATGCATACCTAGTAGTAGGATTGCCGGATCATATGGGTAGTTCTATTTTTAGTTTTTTATGAAATCTTCATATTGTTTTCCATAATGGCTGTACTAATTTACATTCCCACCAATAGTGTATAATAAGAGTTCCTTTTTCTCTGAATCCTTGCCAGCATCTATTATTTTTTGTCTTTTTAATAATAGCCTCTCTAACTGGCATGAAATGATATCTCATTATGGTTTTGATTTGCATTTTCCTGATGATTAGTGATATTAAGCATTTTTCACATGCCTGTTGGCCATTTGCGTGTCATCTTTTAAGAAATGTCTATATCCTTTGCCCATGTTTTAATGGGTTTATTACTTTCTTGCTATTGGGTTGTTTGAGCTCCTTGTATATTCTGGATATTACTCCTTTGTCAGATGAATAGTTTGAAAATATTTTCTCCCATTCCACAGGTTGTCTTTTCACTCTGTTTCCTTTGCTGTGCAGAAGCTTTTTAGTTTAATATCCCGTTTGTCCATTTTTGTTTTTGTTGCCTGTGCTTTTGAGACTTAGCCATAAAATCTTTGCCTAGACCAATGTCCTGTAGTGTTTCCCTTACATTTTCTTCCAGTAGTTTTATAGTTTCAGGTCTTATATTAAGCTTTTTAATCAATTTTGAGGGGTCTTCTTGTGTGTGTATGGTGAGAGATAGGGGTCTAGTTTCATTCTTCTGCATGTAGACATCCAGTTTTCCCAGCACCATTTATTAAAGAGGGTATCCATTCCCCATGTATGTTCTTGGTGCCTTTGTCAAAAATCAGTTGGCTGCAAATATGTGGATTTATTTCGGGGTTCTCTATTCTGTTCTATTGGTCCATGTGTGCCTATTTTATACTAGTACCATGCTGTTTTGGTTACGGTAGCCTAGTAATACATTTTGAAGCCAAGTAGTGTGATGCCTCCAGCATCGTTCTTTTGCTCAAGAGTGCTTTGGTATTCAGGCACTTTTTGGGTTCCACATAAATTTTAGTATTGTTTTTTATTTTCTGTGAAAAATGATGTTGGTATTTTGATGGTGATTGCATTGACTCTGTAGATTGCTTTGGGTAGTATAGTCATTTTAACAATATTAATTATTCTAATATGTGAGCATGGGATGTCTTTCCATTTGTGTCCTCTTCAATATCTTTCATCAGTGCTTTGTCATTTTCCTTGTAGAGGTCTTTCACCCCCTTGGTTAAATTTATTCCTAGGCATTTTTTTTGTGGCCATTGCAAAAGAGATTGTCTTCTTGTTTTTTTCAGCTATTTCATTACTGGTGTATAGAAATGCTACTAATTTTTTCATATTGGTTTTGTATTCTGCAGCTTTACTGAATTTGCTTATAAGATCTAAGAGTGTTTTGGTGGAGTCATCATGTTCTTCTAAATGTAAGATCATGTCATTTGCAAAGAGGAACAATTGGACTTCCTGTTTTCCAATTTGGATGTAGTTTTCTTTTTCTTTCTTTCTCTTGCCTGAGTGCTCTGGCTACAACTCCCAGTACTATGTTGAATATGAATGGTGAGAGTGGGCATCCTTGTCTTATTCCAGTTCTTAGAGGAAAGGCTTTTAGCTCTCCCTCATTCAGTGTGATGTTAGCTGTGAGACTGTCATATATGACCTTTATTATGTTGAGATATTTTCCTTCTTTGCATAGTTTGTTGAGAGGTTTTTTTTTTTATCATGAGGCAGTGTTGATTTTATCAAATGCTTTTTCTCCATCTATGAGATGATATGGTTTTTGGCTTCATTCTCTTGATGTGATGTATTGTGTTTCTTGGTTTATGTATACTGAACTGCCCTTGTATGGGATGCAATCTCACTTGATCCTGTTACATTATCTTTTAGTTAATTTTATTATTTTAATTTTTTTAGAGACAGGATCTTGCTCTTTTGCCCAGGTTAGAGTGCAGTGGCATGATCATAGTTCACTGTAACCTTGAAATCCTGGGCTTAAGCAATCCTCCCACCTCAACCTCCTGAGTAGCTAGGACTATAGGTGTGTACCAAAATTTTTTAAATTTTTATTTTGTAAAGACAGAGTCTCACTATGTTGCCTAGGCTGGTCTTGAACTCTTGGCCTCAAGCGATCCTCTCACCCCAGCTTGGATTACAGGCATGAGCCACCATGGCCAGCTTGTATTATCTTTTTGATGTGCTGTTGATTTCAATTTGCAGTAGTTCATTGAGTATTTTTGCCTCTGTTTTCATCAGGAATATTGGCCTGTGGTTTTCTTTTTCTGTCATGTTCTTGTTTGGTTTTGGTATCAGGTTAATGCTGGCCATGAACAATGAGTTGGGGAGAATTCTATTCAATTTTTTGGAATAGTTGGAGAAGAATTGGTGTTGGTTCTTCTCTATAAGCTTGGTAGAATTCAGCAGTGAAGCCATCTGGTCCTGGGCGTTATTTTGTTAGGAGACTTTTTATTACTCATTCAATCTTGTTACTGATTATTATTGATTATTGATCTGTTCAGGTTTTCTAGTTCTTCCTGATTCAGTCTTTATAGGTTGTATGTGTCCAGGAATTTATCCTTTTCCCCTAGGTTTTCCAGTTTGTTAGTGTATAGTCATTCCTAATATTCTCTGATGATCTTTTGTATTTCTGTGGTATCATTTATATTTCCTTTTTTTTGTTTCTGACTTTGTTAAACTGAACTTTAAGAATCCTAGTCTCCTCTCCTTTGTCCCACTTTTTATTTACCAAATAAATCAATCATTCCACCATATCCTACTTCACAACTCTCAGGGAGTGCCCTATTGTAGAGTATCAAATCCACGTCATGTTTCCAGTAAAAAAAAAAAAAAAAAAAAAAAAAATCATTTAAAATCAGTTTGTTGAAACCTTTTCTAAGTCTGCAGCGTTCACTTGTCTATGGCACAGATGGCCCCAACTCACTTCAGCCTCAACAGATTTATTTACTGTCCCCCTCCCCCAAGTGCCAGACAGATAAACCTCAAAGGACATGGGACTACTGACCTTTTAAATGGATAGCATTTTAAAAGGATTCTGAGTTATCCACTTACTCTACATCAAATAAATATGCTGCCATCATCCTAACTCCTGATGGATACAAGGAAATGAGTAAAAGAAAAAAAATCTTTGCCCACAGCCAAGAAAGAAGAGAAAATGTCCAAGATCTTTTATCTAAAGGGAGTGAATCTGACTTTTTGGTTCACTTTGGAGATTGCTAAAAAATACTAAAGGAAGAAATTAACAACTAATTGTCCCTCAGCAGAAAGGTAAAAAAGCACGAAAGAATCTAGGGCAAATCTTTGTAAAGAAGTATAGGAGAAATTCGGCATTTTGGATAAATAGCTTGAGATTATACTCCTACTATGAGCTTTCAGACTTTTCACATGAATAATTCCCATCTTGGTAGGGCATCAAATCTATCACTAGAATATATAATCTTGACAGGTGGCAATGTTTGATTGTATTGAAAACTCTTTGCTTAGAAGCATCAACCAACTGGCTTTTCAAAGGCATGGCCAATGGTACACAAGTTCAAACTTGAACTCAGAATGTCCTGAATGCATACACTAAGCCCAGCCTTGCTCTTTGCTTATTAGACTTTTTTCATCTGGAGGAGCCAACTACTACATTGTTACTTCTTCTTCATTGTGTTCCTGTCCCCACCCTGGAGCCCCAGGAGTTATTTGATCTATTGATCATAGTTTGTTGATTATGTGCTTTCATATCTGTCTATTTCCAAAGTAACATTGATAACAAAATACATAATGGAGCTTATATGTTGTAGGTACTTTGATCAGTGAAATGGATTAAGGCCTGATTTTTGGATCAGGTACTTTGATCAGTGAAATGGATTAAGGTCTACTTTTCCTTAATTTATGAGGACATTCTGGGATCCTCTGAAATATCCACAAAACAGTCTGGTAGCTTCTTTTGAGCGCCACACTCTCCAGCATTTCCAATAGTTACCATGGTCACAGGTGGAAAGAGGTTAAAACATCTTATATCATTCTGTTGTGATACTTTCTAGCATATAAACTCTTTCTCCACAGAGACATCATCAGCATTTATTTGGTCTAAGAACACAGAATGGAAATTCATATGCTAGTTTAAAAAAATCATTTAAAAAGTTAAACTGCTCTACAGCAATGAGAATAAGAAATTATAGTTCCTCCACAATAACATATGTGAATCTCAAAACATAATTTGAAAGAAGCCAAACCCCAAACAATATATACAATATGATTCCACTTATTTAAAGTTTAGATACAGGTGATGCAAATATATAGTGTTAGAAGTCTGCAGAGTGGTCACCCTTGAGGGGGAGGTGAGTAAATGGAATGGGGCATGGAGGGGGATTCTGGGAAGGTTGTTAAATTGTTTCTTGATCTGGGTTATAATTAAGGGGGATTTACTTGGTGGCAATTCAACCCTATGCTTATTATTACTTTTCTGCATATACGTTACACTTCAACAAAAATTCACTAACATAATATAACTAAAGGAAATCTTAAAATTTTACACCAATACTAAAAAAATTTGAATGTTCTATACAAAAAGTGATACATTAATAAATCATAGATAAAAATAAAAACGTTTTAACAAGTTAAATGGGAAGCTATCATACCCAAAAAGTAAGACAATTAGGATAATAGGAAAAAGACTGGGAAAGAATACAGTGAGGACTACAGTTTGGAAATGCAATCTATTTTATAAGTGAGGAAAATAAATTCCATGCAGAAATTTAAGAGAAAGAATAATTCCAAACTGTGTAGAATTTGATCAAACATCAAACCCCTTCATTTTACAGACTGAGAGACACAGAAAAAATGTTTGTTCAAGCTCACACAGCTGGTCAGTGGAAACTATAACCCAAGCCTCCTCAGGCCTCTCTCCCTCTTTGTACAAGATGAGGACAACAGTTGAGCTCCATATCACAATACGACTTTTCAACACAACGACAGATCTGATAACATGGAAGGTTAGAGTGCAGGGGGATGGCTGCTGCTGTGTACCTTTTCAGATTCCAGAGCTCCGGACTTTGGGGATGTTCCAGGAGTGACTTTCCCAAGACTGTAACGAGTTATGAGAAGGCATGGGAAAGCAATGGCAGCTCCTGCTGAAACTTCAGTGGAAGAGACTGAGTCAATCAAAGAATAGCAACACTTGAACATCTGGAAACACCAGATCCCAAGAATGAGTTAGCCTCATTTTAAATATAAAGAAATTTCCAGAGTTGACAAGAGTTGGCTACGAGGAATAATTTTAACGATTAAATGTCAGGGGGCAGATTTCATACACGTCTGTGAATACTGTATACTTCTGAATAGGCCAAAGCTCCCACTCAGAAGTCTCCCACGGGAGAAAAAAATGAAATAAATATAAGAAGCCATTCCATTTCCTTTGTTCCCCAAGCAATAACTGACACTAGGGAATTCAAACAGATGAGGTTAAGTAAAGAGAGGAGTTAGCAGTAGGAGACTAAGTCATATGGGCAGAAGAATTAATTTAGAAGGCAGAATCAACAGAGATGAGGTGACAAATGGGAACAAAGTAAAATAAGAAGTCCAACTCAATGGAAAGGATGCCTCCAGCCAATCAGTAGAAGGGCACTGCTTTCATAATTGTGTTTTGGTTTTCACCAAGTATCAGAGAATCACTCGACCAAAGGTGGGAACTTAGAACAACCATGAGATGGTAATGGCAGAGAAGAAAACCTTGGCAACAATGGTGATACAACTGAGAAAAGCAAAGGCCTCCATTCCCATCTGTTTTTTGAGATTCTTTTTTATTTATTTACTTATTATTATTATACTTTAAGTTTTAGGGTACATGTGCACAATGTGCAGGTTAGTTACATATGTATACATGTGCCATGCTGGTGCGCTGCACCCACTAACTCGTCATTTAGCATTAGGTATATCTCCCAATGCTATCCCTCCCCCCTCCCCCCACCCCACAACAGTCCCCAGAGTGTGATGTTCCCCTTCCTGTGTCCATGTGTTCTCATTGTTCAATTCCCACCTATGAGTGAGAATATGCGGTGTTTGGTTTTTTGTTCTTGCGATAGAGATTCTTTTCTAAGAAAGAGATTTAAGACCCATGCATTGTTCATTTCACAGATTCTATTTTGCATTACAACACAGGCAGTAATCCCAGGCCCTGTGTAGAATAATGTCTTCCTAGTGTTCCCCTTGAGAACCTACATTTGCTGCTAATGTGGGGCTGCATGTGATGACAGCCTGCTAGTTTCCTGCTGGTGGACTAATGGCTGCAACTAAGCACTCCTTTCAAACTGTGCTCCAACCCTTGATGTGGAGATCTCTTCCTTTGAAAGCTTGTCACAATTCAAGGACTATGGAGATTAAGAGCCCATTTAAGGATTCAGCCACAAAAGCTGAAAATTATGCACTTTTAAGGACATCAGACATCCGGCAATGAATGTACAAAATGGTTGTAGGTTGGTGTTTGGGTAGAATCTCTCGAGGCTGGGAGACCAGGACCTGAGGATGTGTGGGTCTCTCTCTCACAGCCCAAAGTCCTTGAGGGAGTGGGCCAAGTGCTTGGGTAGATCACAGCTTGGAAGTGTCAATAGTCTTTTATATAAATCATGGGAATTCCTAGAAGTTCTGCCTGCTAGTAGGTACATGATTCATTACATAGAATTATACATCCTTGATAAGCTGCAAGGTAGGTGCCCTCCAAAAATGTCCTAGTCAAATAATTGCCCAATTTTTTGATCCTTCTCCAGGTCATCTGACATGGTTACCCTATCCTAACGCAGCCCCTGGAGTCCTGGGGTACAGAGTGAGGTGTTTTTGCTTTGTCATCAGCAGCTTCCCAAAGAGTGGAGGAGTGCTCCACTCTTGAGTGCTCAGACTGCGGTTATCATGCCCCTATAAAGTTCTAGAACCAAAATAATTCCTGTAATTATCTGGCAAAACTCTACAACAGTAACATATACATGTGTGTGTATGCACAAATACATGTGGTATAAATCTATAAATTAGATTATTGTGATCTGCAAAATACCAACCAAAGTATATAACACGAGGCTGCTTCTTCCAAAACTCACCTCTCTTGGACAGACATCCTCTCTAAACAACATTAAAAGAGAGAAACACGCCACCTGGAAACCATGCTTCATCCTTCCCTTATCAGTGTAGCCTTAAACCAAAACATTGTCTTATCTGGCCTGTTTCCCAACCTTCTGTCCATCCACTGTGTGGTTCCATCACTCTGGGAATGTTCCTTTTGCATGCATTTGGCTTTCAACGGGAGTCTCACTTCAAGGATGCCAACTTCTCATTTCCCCAAACCCTTCCCCAATAACAAGAATATCGAGGTTAGATAGACAAGTGAAGGGATAAAGGTGAGAGCCTGCTATAAAGATATTTAACTGATGAAGCCCATATCAATGTGGCTAAATGTAGCCATATACCAAAATTCTATTTGTATATGTCTACATAGCTAGGATACCTGGCAAGGATCTGAAATATCAGTCTGTCACTTACGTGTCAGTAAAACTACACTGGAGAAACTGTACCAACTAAGTTCATATAGTCCTGAATTAAATTTTTTCCAATGCAAAAAGAACAATACACAATGTTCAAGACACTAAACATGAGTGCTTTGTTTTCCTACTTTTTATCATTTATCATGAATAAAACTCACATTAAAAAAAAAAACTCTCTTCACACAGACTCATCCAGAGAAGTGCCCACGTATGCCCTTCCTTCCAATCCAGTTCTCTCTTCATCACCAGATGTTCTTGATGCTCCCTTCACAGGCATCTCCAACCCCGGCGTTAGTAGTCTCTGCTGTGAAATTTCATGAAGGCCTTTTGAAAAGTTAGCGGCCAAGGATCTAGTTGTATGATTTGGGCAAGCAACTTAAACGCTGATGTCCTCAGTTTCCCAATCAGTTAAGGAGGGACCTAGGGTAAATTGTTATCAAAGTTTCTTCAAGTTTTGGAAAAAAAAAAAAATCAAAGATGTTAGAAGAAAGGAGGGAGATGTTAGAAGAAAGGAGGGAGAAAGAGGGAGAGGGAAATAATTAGCTTATCTGTCTTGGGAGCTACAAGCTTCTTCCCCCTTAACATTTTTCCAAATTCCCTAAGCTTCTCTCTGTCATCAAAAGACCAAAGCCTTCCTCTTTCTCTAGCAAAACATATAATCAAGAATTTATTATTTTTATTTTTTTAATTTTATGTTTCCAGAAGTTATTGGGATTCAGGAGGTATCTGGTTACATGAATAAGTTCTTTAGTGGTGATTTGTGAGAGTTTGGGGCACCCATCACCTGAGCTGTATACGCTGCACCATATTTGTTGTCTTTTACCCCTCCCACTCTTCCCCCTATGTCCCCAAAGTCCATCGTATCATTCTTATGCCTTTGCAGCGTCCTCATAGCTTAGCTCCCACATATCAGTGAGAACATAGGATGTTTGATTTTCCATTCCTGAGTTCCTTCACTTAGAATAATAGTCTCCAGTCTCATCCAGGTCACTGCAAATGCTGTTAATGCATTCCTTTTTATGGTTGCATAGTATTCCACCATATATATACACCACAGTTTTTTAATCCACTCATTGATTGATGGGCATTTGGGCTGGTTCCATGATTCTGTAATTGTGAATTGTGCTGCTATAAACATGCGTGTTCAAGTATCTTTTTCAAATAATGACTTCTTTTCTGCTAGGTAGATACCCAGTAGAGGCATTGCTGAATCAAATGGTAGTTCTACTTTTAGTTCTTTAAGGAATCTCCACACTGTTTTCCATAGTGGTTGTACTAGTTTACATTCCCCTCAGCAACGTAGAAGTGTTTCGTGATTGTTGCATCCATGCCAATGTCTACTGTTATGGGATTTTTTTTTATGGCCATTTTTGAAGGAGTAAGGTGGCATCATATTGTAGTTTTGATTTGCATTTCCCTGATCGTTAGTGATGTTGAGCATTTTTTCATATGTTTGTTGACCATTTATATATCTTCTTTTCAGAATTGTCTATTCATGTCCGTAGCCCACTTTGTGATGGGACTATTTGATTTTTTCTTACTGATTTGTTTGCGTTCATTGTAGATTCTGGATATTAGTCCTCTGTCAGGTGTATAGATTGTGAAGATTTTCTCCCACTCTGTGGGTTGTATGTTTACTCTGCTGACTATTCCTTTTGCCATGCAAAAGCTCTTTAATTTAATTAGGTCCCAGATATTTATCTTTGTTTTTATTGCATTTGCTTTGGGTTCTTGGTCATGAAATCCTTGCCTAAGCCAATGTCTAGAAGGGTTTTTCCAGTGTTATCTTCTAGAATTTTTACAGTTTCAGGTCTTAGGTTTAAGTCCTTAATTCACCTTGAGTTAAATTTGTATAAAGTGAGAGATGAGCATCCAGTTTCATTCTCCTACATGGGGCTAGCCAATTATCTCAGCACCATTTGTTGAAAAGGGTATCCTTTCCCCAATTTATATTTTTGTTTGCTTTGTCAAAGGTCAACTGGCTGTAAGTATTTGGGTTTATTTCTGCATTCTCTATTCTGTTCCATTGGTCTATGTGCCTTTTTTTTTTATGCCAGTCACCTGCTGTTTTGGTGACTATGGCCTTATAGTATAGTTTGAAATCAGGTAGTGTGATGCCTCTAGATTTGTTCTTTTTGTTTAGTCTTGCTTTGGCTATGTGGGCTCTTTTATGATTCCATATGCATTTTAGAATTGTTTTTTTCTAATTCTGTGAAGAATGATGGTGGTATTCTGATGGGGATTCCATTGAATTTGTAGATTGCTTTTGGCAGTATGGTCATTTTCACAGTATTGATTCTACCCATCCACGAGCATGGGATGTGTTTCCATTTGTTTGTGTCATCTATGATTTCTTTCAGCAGTGTTTTGTAGTTTTCGTTGTAGAGGTCTTTCAACTCCTTTGTTAGGTATATTCCTAAGTATTTTTTTTTTTTTTTGCAGCTATTGTGAAATGGATTGATTTCTTGATTGGATTCTCCACTTGGTCACTGTTAGTGTATAGAAGAGCTACTGATTGTGTACATTAATCTTGTATCTGGAGACTTTGCTGAATTCTTTTATTAGTTCTAAGAGCTTTCTAGAGGAGTCTTTAGGGTTTTCAAGATAAATGATCATATTGTCAGCATACAGTGCCAGTTTGACTTCCTCTTTACTGATTTGGATGCCCTTTATTTCTTTATCTTGTCTGATTGCTCTGGCTAGGACTTCCAGTACTGTGTTAAAGAGGAGTGGTGAGAGTGGGCATCCTTGTGTTTTTCTATTTCTCAGAGGGAATGCTTTCAACTTTTCCCCATTCAGTATTATGTTGGCTGTGGGCTTGTCATAGATGGCTTTTATTACATTAAGGTATGTCCCTTGTATGTGGGTTTTGCTGAGAGTTTTAATAATAAAGTGATGCTGGATTTTGTCTAACGCTTTTTCTGCATCTATTGAAATGATCATGTGATTTTTGTTTTTAATTCTGTTTATGTGGTGTATCACATTATTGATTTGCGTGTGTTAAACCATCCCTGCATCCCTGATATTTATCTTTTTGATATGTTGTTGGATTTGGTTAGCTACTATTTTGTTAAGGATTTTACCATCTATGTTGATCAAGGATATCGGTCTGTAGTTTTCTTTTTGGTTATGTCCTTTCCTGGTTTTGGTATTAGGGTGATGCTAGCTTCATAGAATGAATTAGGGAGGGTTCCTTCTTTCTCTGTCTTGTGGAATAGTGTCAAGAGGATTGGTACCAATTCTTCTTTGAATGTCTGGTAGAATTCTGCTGTGAATCCGTCTGGTCCTGGGCTTTTTTTTGGTTGGTAATTTTTTTTTTTTAATTAGCCAACTGATATATTTAAGGACAAAATTACATGAATACAATAATTGTTCATTATTTGATCTTTAAATTTAAAATTTTACATATTCTTTTTTTTACATTTTATTATTATTATACTTTAAGTTTTAGGGTACATGTGCACAATGTGCAGGTTTGTTACATATGTACACATGTGCCATGTTGGTGTGCTGCACCCATTAACTCGTCATTTAGCATTAGGTATATCTCCTAATGCTATCCCTCCCCGCTTCCCCACCCCACGACAGTCCCTGGTGTGTGATGTTCCCCTTCCTGTGTCCATGTGATCTCATTGTTCCGTTCCCACCTATGAGTGAGAACATGCGGTGTTTGGTTTTTTGTCCTTGCGATAGTTTCTGAGAATGATGGTTTCCAGCTTCATCCATGTCCCTACAAAGGACATGAACTCATCGTTTTTTATGGCTGCATAGTATTCCATGGTGTATATGTGCCACATTTTCTTAATCCAGTCTATCATTGTTGGACATTTGGGTTGGTTCCAAGTCTTTGCTATTATGAATAGTGCTGCAATAAACATATGTGTGCATGTGTTTTAATTGCCATTTCAATCTTGCTGTTTGTTATTGGTCTGTTCAGGGTATCTAATTCTTCCTGATTTAAGCTAGGAGGGTTGTATTTTTCCAGGAATTTATCCACCTCTTCTAGATTTTCTAGTTTATGTGAGTAAAGGTGTTCATAGTAGCCTTCAGTGATCTTTTGTATTTCAGTGGTGTCAGTTGTAATATCTCCTGTTTCATTTCTTAGTGAGGTTATTTGGATTTTCTCTCTTCTTTTCTCAGTTAATCTTGCTAATGGTCTATCAATTTTATTTACCTTTTCAAATAACCAGCTTTTTGTTTCATTTATTGTTTGTATTTTTTTCTTGTTTCAATTTCATTCAGTTCTGCTCTAATCTTGGTTATTTCCTTTCTTCTGCTGGGTTTGGGTTTGGTCTTTTCTTGTTTCTCTAGTTCTTTAAGCTCTCTAGTTCTCTAGCCTTAGATTGTCTGTTTGTGCTCTTTCAGACTTTTTGATGTAGGCATTTAGGGCTATGAACTTTCCTTTTAGCACCACCTTTTCTGTATCCCAGAGGTTTTGATAGGTTGTGTCATTTTTGTCATTCAGTTCAAAGAATTTTTAAATTTCCATCTTGATTTCGTTTTTGACCCGATGCTCATTCAGGAGCAGATTATTTAATTTCCATGTATTTGCATGGTTTTGAAGGTTCCTTTTGAAGTTGATTTCCAGTTTTATTCCACTGTGATCTGAGAGAGTGCTTGTTATAATTTCAGTTTTCTTAAATTTACTGAGGCTCATTTTATGGCCCATCATATGCTGTGTCTTGGAGAACGTTCCATGCATTGTTGGATAGAATGTGTATTCTGCGGTTGTTGGATGAAATATTCTGTATATATCTGTTAAGTCCATTTGTTCCAAGGTATAATTTAAATCCATTGTTTCTTTGTTGACTGTCTTGATGACCTGTCTAGTGCTGTCAGTGGAGTATTAAAGCCCACCACTATTATTGTGTTGCTATCTATCTCATTTCTTAGGTCTGTTAGTAATTGTTTTATAACTTTGGGAGCTCTGATGTTAGGTGCATATATGTTTAGGATTATGATATTTTCCTGTTGGACAAGGCCTTTTACCATTATATACTGTCCCTCTTTGTCTCTTTTAACCACTGTTGCTTTAAAGTGTGGTGTGTTTTTTTTTTTGAGATTCAGAAATATTTTATTAGAAAAGTAATGTATATTCATTGTAACATCAGCTTTTATTTCTGTGTACTGTAAGAGCTTCCCAAAACCGTTCTCCAAAGTTAACCATTTAAAACTCATTCAGGTATTTTATTATGCATCCTACAACAAAGACTAAGAAGTAGGCAAGAATGACTATAAAACACAGCCTAATTACAGAAAAGTTAATCTATTTTTACATGAAAACATTTTGATACCAATTTTGTGTTTATTGAAGGATTTTTCTCATGCATATTATCCAAGATTTTTTTTTGTCAGAGTATTAGTTGCCTAGGATTGCTATAACAAATTACCACAAACTGGATACCTTAAAACAGCAGAAATATATTCTCTCACCATTCTGGAGGCTAGAAGTGCAAAATCACGTTAGCAGGGTTGGCAACTTCTGGAACTCTGAGGGAGAATGTGTTCCATGCATTTTTCCTATCTTCTGATGGTTGCCATGATGTATCACCCCAATCTGTGCTCCAGCTTCATGTGGCATTCTCTCCTGTGTCTCTATCTTCTCTTCTTTTTATTTTCCTTTTTTTTTTTTTTCAGACAGATTCTCTCTCTGTTGCTCAGACTGGGGTGCAGTGGCGCCATCTCAGGTCACTGCAACTTCCACCTCCCGGGTTCTAGTGATTCTTGTGCCTCAGCCTCCTGGGTAGCTGAGATTACAGGCACACACCACCATGCCTGGCTAATTTTTTTATTTTTAGTAGAGATGAGTTTTCGCCATATTTGCCAGGCTGGTCTTGAACTCCTGTACCTAAAGCTATTCACCCGGCTTGGCCTTCCAAAGTGCTGGGATTACAGGTGTGAGCCACCACACCAGCCCTATCTTCTCTTATAAGGAACACCAGTCATGTTGGATTAAGGGCCTGCCCTACTCCAGTATGACCTCATCTTAGCTACTTACAACCCCAATGACGGTATTTCCAAATAAGGTCACATTCTCGGACTCTAGGAAGTACATGAATTTTGAGGGGACACTGTTCAACCCAGAGCATTCAGTTTCTATTTAACATAAAAAATAATTCCCATACTATAAAGGATGAATAAATGACTTATGAAATAGGTGAATGGTTGTTGAATATACATATGTGATCTTTTATTTTCCAATTACGTACAGGGATAAGAATTTTTGGGGAATATGTCTCATTCACAAATATGTGTTGCAGGCAAAGAGAAATTTATACATTCTTCAAGTAGGATTCAGAGAATTAACCTAGTTGCATTCTCTTGTTTCTATTTGAAGCATATTGTTCTCCAGATTTTTTTTTTCCAATTCTGATTTCCCTGTAGGATTGTTCAGATTTAAATAAAGCCTGTAAAGCAGAAGTAGTAAACAAGCCTGGGTACTAAAGTTAAATATTACAGAGGTAGATAAAATAAGTCTGAGGTAAATTCATGTATTTAATTCTTATCTATTTTGTCCATACAGTTATGCTGATATTTCATTCACTTGGATCCACCAACTTAAAATTTGTAACCATAATGGAGAACCTTTTTTCTGTATTTGAAAAATGTTTACTGAGCAAATCAATGGTATAAATATGATTTCAAGGATAACTATTTAAGAGAATATTTATTTATGTGTACCGTTAATCAACATGTCCCCTTCCATACCCCATGTGCCCTTTGACTAATTATCTCCAACTCATCCTTCATGTCACAATTCAAGTATTATGTTCTCATACCTGTTTTCTGACAACAGATAAAATCCTTACTAGATGCTCTTACAGTACCATGTACGACTTGTTTGTAGTGTTTGCCACTATGTCCATTTTATATTGATTTTTGTGATTATAATTAACATAATTTTCCTCTACTAAACTCTACAGGACATGTCCTGTGGGCCATGTATATTGTACTTATCTTTGCTTTTCTAATGACAAGTTCAGTACTTGCTTGATTTTACCTTTTTACTTTGCTTTCAGTTATTGATGAATAACTGAATAAATTAGAAGTACATATTACGTATAAAAAGTTGACATGTGAATTATGAATCAATCTCATCAATTTGTTAAAGAATCTTCTACCAAGTACTCTTTTCTTGAATAAACTTTTACCCTTATTAGAGTTACCATATCTTTGTAACACCATTAAGGGAGCATTGATTTTACTATATTAAATAGTTTTCTATTTCGAATAGACTTGGCTGAATTATTTTGATTAGCTCAATTAAAACATATAAGATTCTAATAAAAGACTTTATTATGTACTAAAGGCATTGTGAGCTATTATTAAATAAATTGACATGAAATATAAGTTTTGTCAAACAATTCGCTGTAAGGATTTTACATTTTTACTTTGCTATATATGAACAAAATGGCCCATATCGTACTGAAAAATCTCTTTGAAATAATAGACTATAATTTGAAAAATGAAATTTTATCAGTATAACATGTATTGAAACTAATATTTTAAAATTTAAAATTTGTAAAAAGCCTACATTTGACAAAGCTATAGTAATTATTCACAAGTAGGGACATTAAAATTCATCCATAATCATCATCATTTGAGCCAGAGAAAGACTGTTGCAAATATCTAAGTTCAAAATTTAGGACATGCAGGCATGATTTGACAGCTTGAGTTTACATATTTAGATAAACACAACATAGTATTATTTAAATAAAATTTCCCGGCCAGAGGAAGGACTGCATTTCAAGAGTCCAATATGATGTAAAGATTAACACATTTTTCCAGTCTTGAGATGCTGCTGCTCCCTGAGTGGAACTTTCTCTGTCATGGTAATATTTCCTACAGTTTCTTTTTGAGGGGAAAAAAATGCTAAATGCTATCACTTTTCAGACTGTCCCACACTTAAACCTATATCAAGGCGTTCAGGAACATAACACGAGTAAAGATTAGAGAAATTGTGAGAAAAAAATTTGAAGAATAAGATGATGGTAACTTATAATTTGATAGCTCCTCTAAGCTTGGCTGAGCACCCTCTAGGATTATCTTGTACATCCTGATCTTGTGGACTAAGTACCTTCTTGTGTATCAATTCTCACATTAAAGGAGCTCTTCTCATAGAGACTTCTTCCATGTTTTCATGATCTGAACCCAGTTGCAGTGTTTTCATCACTTGCTGTCTAACACTTAGGTTAAACCTTTCTGTCGTGCTTATTCTAAGCAAAAATCTTTTGACGATGCAATCCTCTAGTGAATGGAAGGAGAGGGCAACAAGGCAACCACCAGGTCTCAGAAACTTCTGAGCTGTCTTCAGTCCTGTGTAGAGTTCATTGAGCTCATTGTTCACAAATATGCGAAGAGCCTGGAAAGTCTTGGTGGCAATATGAGTAGATCGTTGTAGCAAGTCTTTTCGTGCATAAATAGCAGAGGGAGGAAATGCTCCTGTGATGATGCTGGCAAGCTGCTTGGTTCTGGTGATGGGGTAGATGCTGTGTGCTCAAGCGATTTTCTTGGCATGCTTCTCTTCCCCATATGTTCTTAGGATAGATGCAAGTACCTGTTGATCTAAAGCGTTCACAACATTAGCAGCAGTGGGCATGTCAGGGTACCTGCCACCATCCATCCTCATGATCCTCATGTCTAAGGGGCCGTCTTTCTGAAGGGAAAAACCTCTTTCGGGAGTATCGAGTTGCATGGAGGAACACCCAAGATCCATAAGAACTCCATCAAAAGTCCCTGGCTGCACTCCAGCCTTCATTAATAAGGCTTCAGCCTGGCTGAACTAGCCCAGCATAGCTCGGATTCGTTTAGGATACAACTCTGAAAGATGTTCAGCTAATGCATAAGCTGTTGCGTCTCTGTCCAAGGCATACAGAACAATATCTGACTCCTTCTGTAGAATAGCTTTTGTGTGCCCTCCTGAACCAAATATCATATCTAGAAAAACCTGTCCTTTTTGTGGTGACAAACAATGAACAACTTCATCCACCGTTACTGGAATATGTAATTTAGCCATAGTTTCAAAACCTCTATCTTGAGATCTGTTTAACTCTTGGGCTTGAGTTTGATCTGTTTGCTCCTGGGCTTCATATTCTTTATATTTTTCTGCTGTAGTATGTATTCTTTTTGGCCAGACACCTAAATTAGGTATGCCAGATTCCAAACAACATGAAAGACATTCTTTATACATTCTACAAAAATATGGATATTGAAGCATTCTGTAGGTCAACAAATCTGAGGCATGAAGACTTCTCAGTTGGCCTCTAACTTGGGCCAGCGACTACCACTACGGTGCCGGAGAACCTGAATTTGCCCACTTTAAAGTTTGTTTTGTCTGATATAAGAATAGCTACCCCTGCTTGCTTTTGGTGTCTATTTGCATGAAATCCCTTTTTCTACCCCTTTACTTTAAGTTTATGTGAGTCCTTATGTGTTGGGTGAGTCTCCTGAGGCAGCAGATGGTTGGTGAGTTCTTATCTAATCTGCAGTTCTGTATCTTTTAAATGGAGCATTTAGGCCATTTACATTCAATGATGCTATTGAAATGTGAAGTACCATTGCTTTCATTGTGTTCATTGTTGCCTGTGTACTTTGGTTTTTTGTTTGTTTTTTGTTTTTGCTTTTATATTTTTGTCGTATAGGGCCTGTGTGATTTATGCTTTAAAGAGGTTCTGTCTTGATGTGTTTCCAGGATTCGTTTCAAGACTTAGAACTCCTTTTAGCAGTTCTTGTAGTGGTGGTTTGGTAATGGTCAATTCTCTCAGCATTTGTTTGTCTGAAAACGACTGTATCTTTCCTTCGTATATGTTACTTAGTTTCACTGGATACAAAATTTTTGGCTGATACTTGTTTTGTTTGAGGAAGCTGAAAATAGGTCCCCAATCCCTTCTAGCTTGTAGGGTTTCTGCTGAGAAATCTGCTGTTAATCTGATAGGATTTCCTTTATAGGTTACATGGTTCTTCTGTCTCACAGCTCTTAAGATTCTTTCCTTCGTCTTAAATTTGGATAACCTGAAGACAATGTGCCTAGGCGAAGATCTTTTTGTGATGAAGTTCCCAGATCTTCTTTGTGCTTCTTGTATTTGGGTGTCTAGGTCTCTTGCAAGACCAGGGAAGTTTTCCTTGATTATTCCCCCAAATATGTTTTTCAGGCTTTCAGAATTCTCTTCTTTCTCAGGTACATCAATTATTCTTAGGTTTGGTCATTTAACATAATCCCAGGCTTCTTGGAGGTTTTGTTCATATTTTCTTACTCTTTTTTCTTTGTTGGATTGGGTTAATTAGAAGATCTTGTCTTCGGGCTCTGAATTTATTTGTTCTCTTGTTCAGTTCTATTGCTGAGACTTTCCAGAGCATTTCGCATTTCTAAAAGTGTGTCAAAAGTTTCCTGAATTTTTTATTGTTTTTTCTTTAAGCTGTCTATTTCCATGAATATTTCTCCCTTCACTTTTGTATCATTTTTTGGATTTCCTTGCTTTGGGCTTCACCTTTCTCTGTTCCCTCCCTGATTAGCTTAATAACTAACCTCCTGAATTCTTTCTGGAATTCAGGAACCATGTTTTCTGGTTCCTTCTCATTTGGGTAGACTCTGTCAGAGGGAAGGTCTAGGGCTGAAGGTTGTTGTTCAGATTCTTTTGTCCCATGGGGTGTTCCCTTGATGTAGTACTCTCCCTCTTTTCCTATAGATGTGGCTTCCTGTGAACCGAACTGCAGTGATTGTTGTCTCTCTTCTGGGTCTAACCACCCAGCAAGTCTACTGGGCTGGTACTGGGGGTTGTCCACACAGAGTCCTGTGATGTGAACCGTCTACGGATCTCTCAGCCACGGATACCAGCACCTGCTCCAGTGGAGGTGGCGGAGGGTGCAATGGACTCTGCAAGGTTCCTTAGCTTTAGTGGTTTAACGCTCTATTTTTGTGCTGGTTGGCCTCCTGCCAGGAGGTGGCGCTTTCCAGAAAGCATCAGCTGTAGTAGTGTGGAGACGGACCGGCAGTGGGTGGGGCCCTAGAACTCCCAAGATTATGTGCCCTTTGCTTTCTACTACCAGGGTAGATAGGGAAGGAGCATCAGGTGGGGGTGGGGCTAGGTGTGTCTGAGCTCAGACTCTCCTTGGGTGGGTCTTGCTGCGGCTGCTGTGGGGGATAGGGGTGAGATTCCCAAGTCACTGGAGTTGTGTACCTAGGAGGACTATGGCTGCCTCTGCTGAGTCATGCAGGTTGTCAGCGAAGTGGGGGAAAGCCAGCAGTCACAGGCCTCACGCAGCTCCCATGCAAACTGAAGGACCAGTCTCACTCCCACTGTGCCCCCCACCAACAGCCCCAAGTCTTTTTCCAGGTGGAGGGCAAGATTGACTTGAAAACTTGCCCCAGGCTATCTGCCTCCCAGCTGTGAGAGAAAAGGGCTTTAGTTCTTCCTCTGCCTGTGAAGTCTGCATACCCAATTTTTGCCCTCCCCCGAGTTCTGGCTAGGAGGCTTCTCTCCTCGCTCAAATTGTTACAAAGTTCAGCTAGAGAATTCCTTCTCCCTGTGGAGTTTTACCCCCTGTTCCTCTGGCCACCCTCCCAATGGATCCCTGTGGTGCCAGGCAGGAATGGGCTGCTTGGGGACCCAGTGAGCTCCCAGGGCCTTTCTGCTGCTTCCTCTACCCTTGTATTTCACCCCTTCTCTCTAACTTGACTCAGCTCCAGGTAAAGCTGGAAACTTCTCCTGCAAACAGACCTTCAGCTTCTCCAGTGATTCGGGAGAAGCAGTCTCCCTTTCCCACCTTCACAATTGGGGCACTCACAGTATTTGGGGCGTCTCTCGGGCCCTGCAGGAGCAGTCCGTTTCCTTCAGAGGGTCTATGGGTTCTCTTGGGATTGCTGGTTTCTTCCTGCAGTGGATCTGGAGCTAAAATTCACAATGCAAGCCTCCGCGTGCTGCTCTATCTGGAGCTGCAATCTAGTCCTGCCTCCCGTCTGCTATGATCCCCTGAATCCTCAAGAAAGAATTTAGTATCAATTATTGGCCTACAGTATAAACTCCTTGAGATCAGGGACAACCTTTTTGTTCTCAATATCTAGAACCTAATGTTAATCCTCTCAATTATTCTTAAACTATTGAATGGGGTATGATGCCTCTCCTAAGGATCTTTGCAATTAAAACCTTATCTGTAAATAGAATGAAAGATTTAATCTCCTAATAAAGACATTACAAGGGAAGTGGGGCATAGAAGGTATTTTTTGCAGAACATCCTTCCAGTATTCCTGAAAAAAATACCACATTGCTTGACTTTTTTGTCTGAACATGAAGCAGGTTAGAGTGCTGGAAGCAGATATGGCGAGAGGAACCCATCAATCCTCCTCCCCTGAGAGGTGAGCATTATTCCTACTTGTATAGCAGGAGCCTGGCAGTAAAGAGACAGGCACATTCAAATGGTGTGAGCTTAACAAAGGACTATTAAAAGGAACGCAACAATGGATAATCCAATACTCTGGGAATAGCATATAAAGAAGCTGTTACGACTCTTATGCCTGAGAAGGCAAGGGCACAGGCAATCTAACAGGAGTTGTAGCCTTCAGTAGAAGCAGCCAACTGGCAATGACTGGGCAGGGAAGGAGATGAGGGAATAAAAACCCTGATCTCATTCTCCTCTCCTCCTACCTACCTAGCTCTTCCTGGGGCTTCATTGGCCAAAATCAACTAGGGGCTAAAAAGCAAGGGAACCCATAGGAGCAGACAATAAGAATCAACCTGCTAGGACAGAGCAGGATGGGAAAAAAGCAGAAGGTGGACCTGGAGTGGCAGATGGAAAGGATCCAGGCTTCTACTGAAACAGCTTGCTAACAAGCATGACAACTTCCATGCAAGCTTTGGCAGGGCAAGCCCAGTTCTGACCCCTGATTCACAAAATCTTGTATTCACCTCTGGTCTCCACGGGTCTGCCCTCATGAGAGTAAGAGCAAGAGTCTTCATACCTAGGAGAAAATTGTCAGGGTTTATTGTTCCTTTCAAAGCCATAAAAAAGCATCTCTACTTTGTCCAAGCTTTGCCTGAGGTAGGAGATGTTGTATTTTAAAGCCTTGATTTAAGTAAGAAAGTCTCTCCACTCCCAAAACTGAATGATGTGCATGGCTGATTCCATGGTCCTGCCCACAGCCCAGTCACATCTCAACCCACCTGAAAGTTTCCAAGCTCTTTAAAATGACCACATCTGCTGGGTTCTAGGCCTATAGGCTCCTTTCTGTGAAGACAAAAGAACTTGGCTGTCTTGTAAGATTGGATTCATCTTTTGAAGCAGTGGCATTCTGGTAGAGAACAATAACTTCCCATAGCTTCTTGCAAGTGCAGCTTGCTGGAAAGAAATAGTGTTTCCTCCCGCCCCCCAACCCAGAGGGCTTTAAGAGAAAACCAACTGGAAAGATCTGTTGGAGCCACAAAAGCGGATTCTCTTTCTCCTTCTTTTCTCCTTTATATCTTATTTTACTTTAGCCATAAAACATGCATCGGATTGTAGAAATTAAAGCTCATCTCAGCTTTAATGAGGCCAATTTCTGTGCTGATGTAATAGTTGACAGCGATGCAGGCTTGTTTATTCTTCACTGAAATGGATGTCCCACCAAAATTCACAGGAATATACCAAGAGTATAATGAAATAAAAGTTTTTAGAAATCCGTTTGAAAAATATACCAGAATAATCAAAGATTGTATATTAGTAAAAGGCCTTAATAGTACCCTTTTGTATATAAATGTAGTCCTCCATGCTTGGGAACCAACTGTCAAAAGACTAAGTTTCAAAAGAATGGGTTTAAGATAAGCCAATATGATGTCAAATTTTGTGGAGTCCAGATGGTTCTGTTGAACTTGTCTTTGGCTGCTTGGTTTGTGGGGATTTTTCTTCTGAGAGCTGAATAAACGTGGGTGGTGGAAACATAGCTAGCAACCCAAGAAATACACATGAATCACTGTAGTAAATGTTTCAGAGTATGTGCCCATCCTGAGCTCCACTTCATCAATCCTCCTCCCTCTGAGAAGTGAGACCCTGAAGCCACGTCGTTGCCATGTTTCCACCACTCGTTGACCACAGCTAACTGGACCAAAAGTAGACACTTAACTCAGGGAAACCAATTCAGAACCTATATTGGCAGAAAAAAAAAAAAAAAAACTCTTTCGCCATTCGGTATTGGGACACAGAAAGGTCAGTAAAACTACCTATAGGCAGTCATCTTATAAACTGATAGAAACTTGACTAAAGGCCACCATTTAGAGGCAGCTATGACATTCCATGCATAAACATGGCAGCCTTGAGGAATAAAAAAAAAAATGAAGCCACTAATAGAGATGAGAAGATATAAAAGACCATATACTCCAAAGAGAGATATGAATACAGATAGGAGAGGTCTGCCTTGAATTATGTTGACTTTCCAGGTCCTGTTTCCAGTCCCTACTGAGGCCTGATTGTAGGTATTGCCCTTAAGATCTTGGAGATATCCTTGTATCTATTCAAGAAATATCTCCTTTTGCTTAACCCACTTTGGATTTTACCATCAAAATTATTTGTGGACATAATTAACTCTGGAAAGAGCAAATCAGGCATCTCAGGGCTTTAGCTTCCAGAAGCAGTATCATGTAGGCACAGGGATTTCCAAAAAAGTGTTGAGCCTGGTTCTCTAACATCAGGATGGAGTATGTCAAAGGGAATCTTTCTGCAGGATTGAAGGAGACAGGATGATTGGCAGTCCATCCACAGAAGATGGAGTTACATGAGGCAGCTATTAATTCCTTGGCACTGATAGGTGGGTAGGGTATGCTAGGGGCAGGGATTCTTCAAGGGACTTGCTTCCTTACTCTGTTCTTTTTCAGCGCTTTACACTCAGCAGAACCCCAAGACGTGTGTTTACATTTTGCTGTCACCCGTAGCATTGCCTGTTTTATGCATCAGCCTGATCTTCATTTTAACCATACCAAGCTTATGATGTTGTACTGACCCTACCAAATCACACTTGTTTAATTCAGCAAAGATAAAAACATTGAAGTTAAATGTAAAGCAGTGCCTTATAAAATATGTAACATTTCCTAAAAAATGACACAATGTACTTTTATTTTTCAAAGCTCTTGCTTGTTGTTGATGTAACATCTCCAGGTAGTGATAAAGTTTGGGTTATGTGCCCTGTTTCAAAAGGCTTTTTACGTATTCTGTTAGTGTTCCCTATAGAAATCCCATGAGTCTGGAACCGCAGGTGTTAATAAACTTATTTAAATGGAAAAAGTGAGGCTCAGTAAGTCAAATGCAGCCACCCAGTGTTTTTCAGCTAATATGTGAATGAGTAGGGACACAAATTTGGAAGTTGTAACTCTGAAACCTATACTCTTTCCACTCTAGAAGAAATGTAGAATTCTGCAGAATGTCTAAAATGCAGTCTTTATCGTGGGAACCTATTTAACATGGGTTCTCACTACAGTGTTTCTAGTTAATAAAACATGAGAGTAAGACTGTATCTGACTCGTTCATACATTCCTAGCACGTAGAAGAATATGGAATATGTGAAAGGTATGTGACTTCGGGTGGGCCTGCCAGAAACAAACTCTGAAATAAGGATTCATGTGAAAATGGATTATTAGGAGGTGTTCTCAGGAAACCAATAGGGATCTAGGGAAATGGGACTAGGAAGGGAAGGAAATCAAGCAAGGATAGTACATTAATTCCCAAGGATAGTAACTTTGACTCAGTCCCATAGGCAAGTTCTGGAGAGAGTCTAGGTCACACCTCAGAGTGGTCCCCATAAGGGGAAACTGTGACTGGAGCATTTATTTCTTCCCACCTATCAATCATTTTTTAAGGGATGCCCACAGAGGGATGTAAATTTCTAGGCACTTTTAGTTATTCAGGCAAAATGGGCCTTTGTCAGTTTGAGGGCAAACCTTTGACAATGCAACATAGACGCTGGCTTCTGAGAGTAACAGCACACCAGGAGTCCTGTGCACAGAAATGAAAAAGGGGTCCAAGGAAATATGGACAGCACAATGATGGCATCTGGCCCAGTGTTCAATAAATAGTTGTTGAATGAAAGAAATCGAGGAAGAAAGGATGAAAAAAGGCAGGAAGGAAGGAGGAAGGGAGGAAAGATGTAATATTATCTAAATATCGTAGCAACATTTGGAGATAGATACATTTTTCTCCATTTTTCTGATGAACTGAAGCTCAGAACGATTACAAAGTTTGCTTAGGTAACACAGCTTGTAATAGTAGAGTCAAAATTCGGGCATGTCTACCTAGCTCCAAAGCCTCTGTACTTTCACTACTCTATCACATCAAGCTGTCATTCACATGCTGCCTGACCTCCATAGAAACTGCCTGACCACCTTTTTTAACCCACCAAGAGTCGGCTGTCATGGGTGAAAATCTGGATCACGTTGTAGCATCCACATACCTTTGTCCCAAGCACACATCTTCTCTTGTGTCCTAAGATCTTGTCCATTTGAAACAGGATTAGAAAAAAAGAGTTGGACATACAGATGTTCAGATAAGAAGTGTTGACACCATTCCCTATGCAAAAACAATGAAAGATGCCAAGGCCTAATGAAGAGTCCAGTCTCCTGAACTCTCCTGGCATTTTCAGCAGACTGCAGTTTTCTGAGAATGTCTGTGTTTTCCAGAGCATGTCTGCTCAGAATGTATGAGCCAAAACCTCCTAGGGATTTTCCATCAGTTGTTTATATTGTGACTGGATCTACTCGAATGAGTTTATTATAAATAAGATAGAGTGATGGGGTTTTTTTTTCATGAATTGAGACTGAAAATTGGTTTTAAATATTGTTTTCAGCTCTAGACTAACTATAAATGGCATTTAGACTGATTGCACTATTAGCAGGTAAAGGGTGCTGAGTTTTAAGGGATTACAACCTGATTTAATATAATTATGAAACCAAATTATAATTAGAGGGGTTTGGTAGGCGGTTATAAGAAGCAGCTATTTCCTTTTTTGTATAATACTAACACATATCCTATTAAACATACAATTTTCTTTTAAAAGAGGAGAAAGGAAATAGAATTTTAAATGTTCCCAAGCTTAGTGCTCTAGTTGTGGCATTAGCTAGCCTCTGCTTTCCTCTAGGATTCTTCTACCTTTCTCCACCAGTCTCCATCACATCCATCCAATCTGTCTCATTAAACATCCTAACCACCCTCTTAACTTTAATTTCAAAACAGGACTAAACTAAGGCTGATAAGAGGTCATTGGATCTATTAAGGGTATTCCTTAGGGCCAAACTGTGAAATCAGATTGAATTTCATCTTTACCTTCCTGTCTTGTGCCTTCTTAACCTTTCAGTGCCCCCCTCATTCCCCACCAAGTTTCCAGAGTGGTCATACCATGAAGAATTGATGATTGATAATCACTTAAGTTGTGGAGCTGTTTCAAAGGCACTGCCTTTTATGGTAGACCAAAATTAATAAATAAATAAAGTAATGATTAACCTAAAAGGGGCTTCCTGAAGCTTCACAAAGCAGTCCACATAAAGTATGATCTAGTTCACTGCATGGGCTATGTAAACTAAGATAATGCCTGCTTTTACAACTCCTTTTAATAAGAAATTTAACCTCCCTATAATGGAGAAAATATAACCTTAGCACAGATGATTACTCCACAGAACTATATCTCTGTTAATCTCCCCTCTGGACATCAAAGTAACCTCAGCTTTGTCCTAGATGATACACAGCTGACCACAGAAATATAAATCCCAGACAGCCCAGCATAGTTCAGAAAAACCATTCAACAGACCTGTAGACTCATGAGGAGTCTACCTGAGTCTCCTCATGGTTCAACAAATGGAGGTTGTTTTAAGCAACTTAGCTTTAGAGTGGTTTGTTATGTGGCAATAGCTAACTGATTCAGGACTAGTACCTCATCATGTGTAAGCTAACATTATACAGAGCATATACACAAAAAGAAGTACCCTGGAAGAAAGACAGATGGTCTTAGACTATAACTACATGAACACACACACACACACACACACACCCACACACCCACCCATGATACAGTGTATTCCTTTACTGTTTGATCCATCAAACATGAAAAGGATGGGTTTAGACACTGCTCATAATTTATGAAAACTTAGTGCCATGGTTTGGATAGTTTGGCCCTGCCAAGTCTCACGTTGAAATTTGATCCCCAGTGTTGCTGGTAGAGCCTGGTGGGAGGTATTTGGATCCTAGGAACAGATCCCTCATGAACGGCTTGGTGCCATTCCCTCAGAGGAGTGAGTTCTCACTCTTAGTTCCTGTGAGAACCAGTTGTTGAAAAGAGCCTGGCATCTCTCTCTCTCCCTCTCTCTGTCTCTCCCTCTCCCCGTGTCCATCTCTCCCTGCTATGTGATCTCCACATGCCACCTCCCCTTTGCCTTCCATCATGAGTGGAAGCAACTTAAGCCCCTCATCAGATGCAGATACTGGTGCCAGGCTTCTTGTACAACCTTCAGAACTGTGAGCCAAATAAACCTCTTTTACTTCTAAATTGCCCAGCCTCAGGCATTTCCTTATAGCAACAGAAACAGACTAATACAGAACTAAGACAAAGTTTTAAATCATTATTCGCCATTATCTGGAGACTGCAAAACAGCCCGCTTTAGCTCCCCCGATCTTTGCATTTTTTTGTTATTAAGACATTCTCTTCACCGTGACATCCTTGCCTCATGTGGCCCGGGGACATATTTCTGCACCTTTTTTCCTATCAATTATCCTGAGTGATAAAAAAGAAGATAAAATGGTAGATCTGAATTTATCCTGAAAAATGTATATTTTGTGAGTTAGACCCCAAGCACAGCCCTTCCCAGTAGCTGATGCCCAAGACCATTTGTAAGGCATGCCATTTACTACTCTATGCTAGTGTGGATTTCCATCCCTGATTGGCAGGCAGTTTTCCTAGGAATTACCTGAGTCTTGCTTAGAGGCTTATCTGTGTGTTATAGAAAAGTGATAACTACCCATATCAGCTGCACTAAGGACTATGGATTTTTCAAACAATAGCATCAAAGCTTGTTTTTTTTTTTTTTTCCTAGAAATAGTGCATGCATCCTGTTTTTTTAATGGACCAGGCCTCATCTCTTATCCTTAGGATCCATAGTTCTTGAAACTACTTCTTATAATGTCATCTGCAGGTTTTCAAAGTGTTTTCAAATCTCATTTCATCTTCATAACAATCTTGAGACAGACAGGGAACTAAGTATCAGAAAATTAAATTGGTTTTCCTGGGGTCATGCCAGATAGTTAAATGGCAAAGACCATTTCACCACAAACTCCTATTTATTTTTCAAGTTCAATTTTAAATGCTGCCCCCTCTGTGAAGCCTCCCAGACTGCATAGGCAGAATTAAAGGCTCTGTCCTCATAGCGCTTTATGATATTACCAGGTGTTGTAGTTTAGTCCCTACTGGAATGTGGTTTCTCCAAACCTCAGGAAAACCATGTCTTCTTCATCTTATCCACAGTGCTCAGCATTATACAAAGAGCTCTTCAATACCTGTTTAGTAGATGCATTAATTAATTCACAGATGATGACTTTTTTAGTACAAACCATATAAATATCCTCTGGCAGTAGTGTAGGGAAGAAGAAAAATCACAAGTCTAGAATGTAGAACTTAGGTAGAATCCTGGCTCTGACACTTATTAAATGAGTCACCTTGGATTCACCTCACTGAGTCTCCATTTCCTTACCTGCCAAGGATTTTCTTTTACAACCACATGGTTAAGGCTAGTTTCCAACAGTGTGATTACACTATAGTCAGTGAATACAAAAAAAAAAAATGAGTGGGAAAAAAGAAAAGAGGCAATAAAAAGAAATGGCAGAAATAGACCATGGCAAGTTTAATCATGTAACAAGAACGACAATTCAGAGGCCTCATAATTACCTTTCTAACTTTAATCATTCAGAGTATAACTTTCAAACTCCTACAATGTATAAAATGCTTAGCTCTGTGCATGTAGTTGAGTGAAAGCATAATCTCTCCAGTCTTCAATATAGCATAGCAGCTTTTTGTGGAAAGGGGATAATCCTGAATGTCTCATCTTTTGTTACTGCTAGGACTTCAGTGGAGAAAACCATTTTTTCTAGTAACAATACTTGCTCAGACTTGACTAGTATTTTGCAACTTCAGTGGTGGTAGTGATGATTTTGCAAAATATACAGCATTCTCCGTATCAGAGACTGTAATATACAAGCAAACCCCCATCCAATCACCCTTCCACCTTATATACATATGTTACTTGGTAACCACAGATTTAGACAGATTCGTTTTTGCTCCAACCTAAGGATGCTCCTATTCTTGTGCTCTGCATCTCAGAGAGGATGAATGCTGACCATGCCCTGGGAAGAATAGGAACCTGGGTAAATAATCAACCCACTCCTACACATCAAGCAAGATATTAAAGAGTTTCAGTATGACTGTCATTTCCTCTACTGGCAGGGAGCGATAAAGGAAACATACATCCCTATTGTCTGTCCACCCTTCAGAGTGATGGATTACCTGGATGGGAAGGGATATTGCTCCTGGGCTCCAGAGAATTATAGATAGCTCTTCATGAATGTTAATATCAAATGGTGGGGCAAAACTGTCACAGCAGAGGCAAGAAGTCTCTGATAATCCATTCTTCCTTTAGTTTGTGCTCCAAAAATAAATCAGCAATGTCTTTTACCTTCTCCCATTTCCCACATATTATTTCCTTTAGAAAGTAAGTAATAACATCATCCTTCCTTCACTAATGGCTGGGTTGGCCATAATTTGAGGCTTAAAATCAGGATAATGTGTTTCAAATAGAGGTTCTAGGAGGCTGGACATCAACACTCTGTTACAAGAGAATATTGGTAATAGTCTGCCAAGCAGAAGGTTGACCTGGTTTGTTATAGTGGAAAGTTTTAACAAGTAGAATATCATAAATAAAGCCTATGATTATTAATACTAACATCAAGGCTCTAATTAAAATTCTCTGGGAATGGGGTGTTTCCAGAAAATAATTAAGGATTTACCTGAAAACCCACTTTATTTCACCATTTGCAGTAAAAAGTTTTAAAACTCGTTTCCCCCTTTTTAACCTTCATAAATGTGAGTTACTTTTTATCAACTGAAGGTTGTGTAGTCCCCTAAAGTCCTCATTGTAAAGGTGACTATACTTCAGATGGAGATGGAAAGGCATAAAACATGTGAACAATCAGCCTTAATGGATCTGACCCAGGACCATTCCCTGGAAGTTGTTTTACTAGCTAAATCCCTGATGTCAATTGGTTTTCTGACCATTGGCCTCTATATCTTATAAGTCTAAGCAAAGCGATTCCCAGCATTTGGCTTCACTAAGCTAGAGTTTACCGTAGGAGGAGGCAATTATACTGTTTTGTGATGAATGTTAGCATTATATTAGAGCTCAACCTTTAAAAAAAAAAACTTTTAAAAGAGGTTTTTGAAGGGGAACATAGAGTGATTTTAAGATAAGGACACACATCTCATTACCTTCTGTTCATCTCTCCCCACCCCAGCAGTCTTTGCTTAAGGACAAGCACGCATGGCTGTGAATTTTCAGTCATCAAGGCTGGCTGCTTTTTTGGTGGACAAAATATTGGTATAGATGTCAGACTCTGCAGGAATCATTAAGACCATAGACCAAAAGTCCACAAAAACATATTGCCTCAGAAAATAATCCTAAACCATTTTGGTTCAACTTGATTTATAAGAGAAATGAAAATACTCTAACAAGTAAATATGAAAATTTGTCTTTACCCTAAAGGAGTGCTATTTACTTGCTATGAACTAAAATTCCCAAGATTTGTTGCACATGATTCAGTCAGAGACCAGTCTGCTGTGGAGTCATTTAAAATCCCTGCTCAGGGAGCATCAGAGGTGCCCATGACAGCTGAGCTGGATGTATGCTCAGGAAGGGGAAGATAAAAACAATAGGACTGCATTCCCTACTGCATTATCAACTTTAGACTCCTTCATGTGAAAGATCAACTGGTGCCTCTGTAAATGTTTCACTTTTCAGATTTCACCTCTGAGACTGTGAGGGAGAATATACTTTCATTATTTGAAACAGTCAGTGACTTTTTCAACTTTCTAGACACAAAGTGTCAAGCCAATGTGACCGTGTCGAGCCTTATAGGTGTCCTCATGAGAAGCCAGAGGTGGAAAAGAGAAAGTTCTACTTTCAACCATATTACCAATGGAGAGATGAAAAAAAAAAAAACCCATATATATATCTATATATATATATAGATATACATGCACATATGTATATCTATATATATACACATAAAATATTCAGGTGTGTGTATACATACACATAAATATCCATATCTATGTCCATAACCATATATATATATATATATATATATATATATATATATATGTTTGTGTGTATGCATGTATATATCTCCATGGTGTCCACATCTGTGGATTCAACCAACCATAAATCAAAAATTTCCACAAGGTTCCAAAAGCAAAATTTTGAATTTGCCGTGCACCAAGTACTATGTTGAATTCACACAAACATGTAGGCATTGTGTTAGGTATTATGAGTTACCTAGAGATGATTCGAAGTATAAAGGAGGATATGTGTAAGTTATATGCAAATACTACACCATTTTGTATAAGGGACTTGGCATCCATGGATTTAGGTATCCACATGAGGTACTGGAACAAATCCCTCATGGATACCAAGGTATGACTGTATGGTGTGTTGGGGTGTGTGTGTGTGTGTGTGTGTGTGTGCGTGCAACCTGTATACCCTGAATCCAGTTTATATTGACAGATGAGCTACTACTTAAATAACCATTCACCACTGACTGTCTTCAAGAATTGGAAGCTGCTGTTTCTATGATGAAAGATCTAATTCATAATAGTATACTACATTAAAAGGGAAAAATACCAGTCTAGTGCATCAACCTAAAGTAAGCTTTAGTAAATTTTCAGACTTAAGTAAATCATTTCTGTTGGACCTGAAGAAAAATTCTTTAATATCTGATGAAGACCAAATTTGAGTTGGCTATCTTATTGCATATGCAAAGTAAACTAATACTTATTACCTTAAGGAGTTTATCATTTCGCATAATATATTAGAACTTGAAAATGTATAATTAACAGTGGTTATGCGATGGCTACATGACATCACATTTTTTCTGCTTACTCCGAATCTCTCTGTACCATCACCATCTGGGTCCACAGACGCTTGCTCCGCCTCAGCCACTTTCATGGCCTACCATCTCCCCTTAGGCTAATGTGGTTTCACCACCTGAAATCAATCAGTTACTTGTCTCAGGAGTGCTTGTGCTTTGCTTTAGCCTCTGCTGTGCAGCCAGGTTACCAGGCACTTGCCTGGCATTCCAGACTCCTACACTGAATTTGAATGGAACACTACTCCACAGGAGATGGGATGGAACATTCTCTTGGATACCAAAGCGTCAGGGTGATACAACTTAGAAGTGTAGGGAGTTCATGGGCCGGGCGCGGTGGCTCATGCCTGTAATCCCAGCACTTTGGGAGGCCGAGGCGGGCGGATCACGAGGTCAGGAGATCGAGACCATCCTGGCTAACACGGTGAAACCCCGTCTCTACTAAAAATACAAAAAAAAATTAGCCGGGTGTGGTGGCGGGTGCCTGTAGTCTCAGCTGCTCGGGAGGCTGAGGCAGGAGAACGGTGTGAACCCGGGAGGCAGAGCTTGCAGTGAGCCGAGATCGCGCCACTGCACTCCAGCCTGGGTGGCAAAGAGAGACTCCGTCTCAAAAAAAAAAAAAAAAAAAAAAAGGAGTGTAGGGAGTTCACTCCCTTTTGGACAAACTCTTAACCAGTGGCAAACAGGATATGAGACAGCCAGGCACATAAATTCTCTCTCCATCCTTCCTTCCGTGGATTGTTTGTAGGCACGGTTTATCCAAATAGCTTGTATGCAGACATCCACAGATATCCTGACTAAGTGGACACATCTGTCAAGCAATCTGCTTTGTCTTTTTTTGGCTCATTGTGATGCACCATCACACGTGACTTTGCACGGCTCCCCTTTCTTCCTCAGTGGCCTGGGTTTGCACCTCCCCAATGAAGTACCAGTGCTTAATCCTTGCCTCAGGTTCTGGGGAACCTGATCAAAGACAGTTAGTTAGAAACCATCCCTACATTTTCAAATGTATGTATTTCTCAGCCAAATAGTGGGGCACAGTCCATTGTATACATCATTATGATGTTTTGAGTCCCTAAAGCATTAACAGCCAAGTTGTTAACATGTGTTTTAAGTTTTTGTATTTATATGCAATGAGAAAACAATGCCACTCCATTTAAATCCAAAACTGCCAATGTGGAAATAGGTACTGACTTATTGTTACGCTGTGTTAAAAGGGAAGAGCATGATAAGGTCCTATTTTGTCTTTTACTTAAATTCTATGATCACAATAAAATTTATGTGAAATTTGGAGTCACAAAGAATGTGAATGTTTTCTCAGCTTTGCCACCTACTTAGCTGAGCAATCTTAATCAAATTACTTAAACTCTCTGAGCTCCCTCCTCTATAATGTGGCACAATAATACATATTTCATAATGCTATTATAAAACAACCAGCCCCGTGCTTAGAATGTTGAGTGTTCAATATTTGGTAGTAATATATGTTATTATTGTAGCTTTCCAATTAAGCAAGAAAGAAAAAGTTGAGTTTTTTTATTGAACTTTTGGAAGCACTGTGATGAATTTGAATTACAAAAAGGTATTTTGCTTACAACTGATAGAATTACAACCCAAATAAGTTTAAACAACAAAGGGAAATTCCTGACTCAGATAACACAGAGAGAAGAATGGATCTGGCCTCAAACATCAGGTCTCAGATACCATGGTCTGTGCCTTCTTACCCTCCATCGATCAGGCCCTCTTTCCTCTGTGTGTTGGCCCTAATCTCTCCTCCTGCAGATCTCTTCTATGATGTTCAACAACATGTCCAGGCTTACCTCATCTCAGTTTAGCAACTTCAGTGAAAAGAGAAGGAACTTTTTCCCAATATTTACATATCAATTCTATGGGAAGGGCACTAGGCCTCTGATTGTTTCACATGCTCACCTCTTGGACCAACCATAGTTGTTAGGGGGCTTGCATCCTAGGACTGGCCTGGTCTGATCACTTGTCGAACACAGTAGTCAAGGGGACAAAATCTATCATTTAAAGAAGGGAGCTGAGAAGGCTTCCTTAAGCATAGTCGTGTAAATGTGTGTGCACATGCACACACCCCCAGGAGCCACTATGCAGGGATCAGCAAACTTTTTTCTGTAAAGGACAAGAGAGGGAATAGTTCAGGTTTTGCAGGCCACATAAGGTGTCAGCTGGATATTCTTCTTTGTTTTTTCATTTGTTTTGCTTTGACAACCCTATACAAGTGTAAAAAGTGTTCTTGGCTTGCTGGCTGTACAAAAACAGGCCACACAAGGTTTGTACAGTGGCATGGATGAGAAATTTTGAAACTATCTTCTGTGTATTTTCAGCTTCAGCAAATGAGTAAATATGTTGAGGATGATAGAAGCTAAGTGTCTCACTATTGGGGGACTTACACATATAGAAACAGAGGATACAAAAATACACCCTGTGGAGCTGAGTTGGAATTGAGAGTATAAGTATGAACTAATATGAGATGGATTGAGAGATTATATATAATCTGTGGGGGTGGCTGAGCATATATGTGTTTGTGTATACAGTCGTCCCTCGGTACCCACAGAGAATGGGTTCCAGGGACCTCCCACATAAACCAAAATCTGCAGATGCTCAAGTCGCTTATATAAAATGGCATATTTGTATATAACCTATGCACATCCTCCCATATACTTTAAATAATCTCTATTACTTATAATACCTAATATAACAAATGCTATGGAAAAAGTTGTTATACTGTATTGTTTGGGGAAGAATGAAAAGGAAAAACTCTGTACGTGTTCAGTACAGATGCAACCATCCTTTCTTTTTTTCGAATATTTTTTATCCACAGCTGGTTGAATCCAGAGATGGTGAGCCCATGGATATGAAGGCCCAACTCTGTGTGTGTGTGTGTGTGTGTGTGTGTGTGTGTGTGTGTGTGTGGAAAGAGAGAGAAGCACAACATAAACAACTGGTGAATCTGGGAAAAGAGTATATGGGAGTTCCTTGTACTGTGCTTACAAGTTTTCTTTTTCATGTATTTCATTTATTTATTTATTTTTCATTTATGAATATTTTTTAAAAAGAAAAACAGGCCACCTGCCAGTTTTGCCAACCCCTGCACTATAATGCAACCCCAATATAACCCTCGCACATAATGCAAGCAAAACGACTATAAAAGTTTGTTCATCATAGAATTGATGTGTTGAATACAGGTATAAATATTTAGACTTTTAGAACTCTAGTGAAAAGGTATGAGGAGGAGCAGGGAATTAAGTACACTATTTCTATCTAGCAGTCAACAAACAAATTTTTTTTTCTTTTTTTTTTTTTTTTTTCTTTTTTGAGACGGAGTCTCGCTCTGTCGCCCAGGCTGGAGTGCAGTGGCGCGATCTCGGCTCACTGCAAGCTCCGCCTCCCGAGTTCACGCCATTCTCCTGCCTCAGGCTCCCGAGCAGCTGGGACTACGGGCGCCCGCCGCCACTCCCGGCTAATTTTTTGTATGTTTAGTAGAGACGGAGTTTCACCGCGTTAGCCAGGATGGTCTCGATCTCCTGACCTCGTGATCCGCCCGTCTCGGCTTCCCAAAGTGCTGGGATTACAGGTGTGAGCCACCGCGCCAGGCCCAAACAAATATTTTTGAGCATCAATCTGCCTTTGAAATTTGAAAATTAACAGCATATTCATAAATTGGGCATTGTGTTTTAAAGAGTCCAAGTTATGTATATTTTGTATATCAGTGTATAATTAAAGGGAAAGAGGAATATAATAGATATTCTAGAACTTTCTTTCCTTTTTTTTTTTTTTTTGAGACAGAGTCTCACTTTGTCGCCCAGGCTAGAGTGCAGTAGTGTGATCTCGGCTCACTGCAATCTCCACCTCCTGGGTTCAAGCGATTCTCCTGCCTCAGTCTCGTGAGTAGCTGGGATTACAGGCGTGTGCCATCATGCCCAGCCAATTTTTGTATTTTTAGTAGAGATGGGGTTTCACGATGTTGGTCAGGCTGGTCTTGAACTCCCGACCTCGTGATCTACGCGCCTCAGCCTCCCAAAGTGCCGGGATTACAGGCATGAGCCACCGTGCCTGACCAATATTCTAGAACTTTCAAGGAGGCAATAGACAGAAAAAAAGAACAAAAGGAGAACCTTTATAGGAGTGTCTATCCTTCCCTATAAAGTATTCTGAATATCAAACAACGGGAGTAGAGACAGATTTAAATGTTTTCTGCCCTAATGAATTCATTTCCAAATCTGTTTTAATATTAGACATCTTTATGAATATTAATGTTCTTGAACATAAGTAACTACAGAAAAGAATATTCAGCATTCCCCTCCCCACTCCACCCACTCCCTCTGTCATTGCTCCTATGCCCTTTTAATGTCATTGTCTAACAGTAAGAGATAGAACACTGACGAGCCTAAGGTTATTGCTCAGGATTAAGCAAGTACAGCAAAATAAGTCACCATTTAGGAGAATCCATATCACTGAGTCCCATTTCTAAAGATTTACCTCTTAACATTAAACCAGTGGTTTTGAAATCAGAGAATCTGAACTTGCATAGGAAAAATATATCTCTGTTTTCACTAATCACTAACTGAAAGTTAGCATTTCCTTGAGTTTTAAACATGGTTGACAAATCACAGTGGCTTTGTCACAAATCATACGTATTTTCATATTATATTATACATATTACTTTTTCATAGTACATCATATATATTATATTGAAGATGTTGCAGACATCTCATATCTCAAAATGTCATTTCTGCTCATCACTACTTAGAGAGTTCAATAGTTCAGATCTGCTGCTAGGTCTGAACTATTTTTTATATATTTTATATATTAATAAAATATATATAATATATATTATATATTAATAAAATATATATAATATATAATATATATTAATAAAATATATATAATATAATATATATTAATAAAATATATATAATATATAATATATATTAATAAAATATATATAATATATAATATATATTAATAAAATATATATAATATATAATATATATTAATAAAATATATATAATATATAATATATATTAATAAAATATATATAATATATAATATATATTAATAAAATATATATAATATATAATATATATTAATAAAATATATATAATATATAATATATATTAATAAAATATATATAATATATAATATATTAATAAAAAGCACAAATACTAGCATCAAATTTGTGTGTTAATATTTTGACACTTCTAACTGCAATGTAATTAGTTTCCTGTGTAATCCTATGTATTTCATTTTATTCATTTAAAAACATTTTTTGAGAAGTGGTCCATAGGATTCCACAGCCTATGAAAGATGCTACAGTACAAAAATGTTTAAAAACGGGTGCTTTAGATAAAGTTGACTATGCCCTCCTACTTGAAATCTTTTTCTCTCTTGGGTTTCTCAGGACTGCACTCTCCCGATTGTCCCTTGTATTAGTCTGTTCCGTGCAGCTATAGAGGAATACTTGAAGCTGGTTACCTTATAAAGAAAGGAGGTTTGTTTGGCTGTTGGTTCTGCAGGCCATACAAAATGCATGCACGAGCATCTGCTTCTGGTGAGGGCTTCATTGAGCTTCCAATCATGGCAGAAGGGGAAGGAAAAAGGGGGTTGGCATCACATGGAAAGAGAGGGAGCAAGAGAGAGGAGGAGGTACCAGGCTCTTTTTAAAAACAAAAATCTTGTGGGAACTAAGAATGAGAACTCACTTCCTCATAAGAATGACACCAAGCCCTTCGTGAGGGATCTGCCCCCATGATCCAGTCATCTCTCACCAGACCCCACCTCCAACATCAGGGATCAAATTTCAACATGAGCTTTGGAGGGGACAAATATCCAAAGTATATCATCTCTCTATCTCACTGGCCAGTCTCCTTTGCTAGTTTTTCCTGTTCTCTTTGACTTCCATATTGGAGCATTCTGTGCCTCGCTCTTGGGCTCCTTTCCCTTCTCTATCTGTCCTCTAACTAGGTGATCCCATCCCACCCATGGTCTTAAAGACCATTGATAAGCTGATGACTGCAGAGCTTCATTTCCAGCCTATTTTTCTAACTCTTACATCTTCACTTGAAGATCTGATAGGCATCTCATGTTTAAGATGGCCAAAAGAGCACTTTTCGTCACCCTACCACTACAAAAACCTGCCCCACCTCCCAAATTTTTCCCATTTCAGGAAATGACACTATTTTTTTCAACCAATTTCTTAAACAAAGTGTATCTTTGATTCGTATTTTTCTCTCATGCTCTCTATTCAAACATCGGCAAGTTTCATCAACTCAACCTTCAGAACACAACCTGAGTCTGTCTGCTTCTATCTTTCTCACGTGCTGTCACACTAGTTCTAACCACCTTTATCTGTCACCTGATATACAATGGCCTCCTGTCTCATTCCTCTACCTCCATTCTTGCCCTCTAACAATTAATTTTGGATGCAGTAATAACAATTGTCTTTAAAACTTTGAAATATTTCAGAACTGCAAGCAGAAAAAAGCTTAATATAAACATATATGTTTATCACCCAGTAATACTTCTTTGTAATAATGAGACCATTATCATTCATCTACTTAAAACCATTTCATTCCTCTCTTTGGTATTTAGAGTAAAGTACCAACTCTTTACCATGGCTTACAAGGCCCTACATGATGTGCTTCTTGCCCATATCTGTAACCTCCTGCTCCATGATAGTTATGGTGACCTCACTGCTGTCCCTTAAACCCACAAAGCTTATTCCCACCTTGGAAGCTTTGCATTAACTATTTTCTCTGCCTGCAATTCTCCACCAGATCAGCATTGCTGAGTCTTTCTTGTCCTAGCTTAAAATCTCATGAAAAGACCTTTTCTGTTCACTCAACCCATGGAAGGAATTCACTCACTAATCTCTATCGTGTCACCCTATTTTCTCTTTATTACATTATTTAAAATTGGGTATTTTTGTTTATTACTTTATTTTCCTAATTAATTCTGTAAATTCCCCCTACATACTTTATAAGCTCCATGAGATACGGCATATTGCAAGCCTTGTGTAACTCTTTAACCCCAGCACCTAGTAGGTGCTCAGTAAGTATCTGGAGAAGGAAAGAAAGGAAGAGGGAGGGAATCAAGAAGGAAAGGAATGGGAAAAAAGGAAGAAGGGAGGAAATAAGGAGGAAAAGGAGGAAAGAAGAAAAGGAAAAAGGAATTTAATATTTTTAAGCACTCCATTTAAAAATTTGTCATAAAATGATTTCAAGTAGCAGCTCAATAGACATTTCCAGAGGGTGAAATTATTCCACAACACCCAGTAATGTAAAAAATAATGTCATCCTCATATCTTAAAGGGCAGAGACAATTGTGAAAGATTATGATGGCTGATAACCGGTTTTCCAGCTTAAGAGGCCTAATTGCAAAGTGTGCTGTCCAGCCATCTTTCCCCCACTCTTGTCTCCATTCACATTACCAAGCTAATCATGAAGAGCTCAGTGTGGTCACTCACTCAGAGAACAGTGCACTAGATGAGCAGATCATCTTCTCGAGAAAAATGAGCATTAACAAGAAAATGTTTAATTGGATACCGAGAACAGAAATTACTCCTATAGGTGGAAATTATTTTTTTCCCTTCCAACTTTTATTTTAGGTTCAGGGGATACATGTGCAGGTTTGTTACACGGGTAAATTGCATGTCATGGGGGTTTGGTGTACACATTATTTTGTTACCCAGGCAATAAGCCTAGTACCGGATATGTAGTTTTTGAATCCTTATCCTCCTCCCACCCTCCACCCTCAAGTAGGCCCTGGTGTTTACTGTTCCCATCTTTATGTCCGTGAATACTCAATGTTTAGCTCCCACTTATAAGTGAGAACATGCAGCATTTGGTTTTCTGTTCCTGCATTAATTGACTTAGGATAATGGCCTCCAGCTACATTCATGTTGCTGCAAAGGACATAGTTTTGTTCTTTTCTATGGCAGCATAGTATTCCATGGTGTATACGTGCACATTTTATTTATCCAATCCACCGTTGATGGACATCTAGGTTGATTCTATGTCTTTGCGCTTGTGAATAGTGCCATACAGGTGAAAGTTCTAAGGCCATTCTCTCTCATGTTTTCCAAATGTTTGGTATCAGTGGATTAGTAGGTCACCAGACCTCAAAGCAAGGCGCTTCATGCTGCATAACCAGAGTTAGGCTTCCTATTGTAATCCCCCAAACAAAGAAGCTTGCTTTAGAAAACACTGGTGGATTCAGAACTGTTGAAGTTAGGACATTCCCCCTAGTTGGTCTCAGCCTGGGCTTTACACAGTGACTTCAGAGGCACTTTTGGATACCTACCTAGTGCTAGTCATTGCACTACATGCTGGGGATACAGAGATCCTGGTTCTACCAATTATTGACAGTGTGACTTGAAACTTAGCTTTTTCAACCTCAAATTCCCATCTGTAAAATGAGAACAAGAATAGGACCTAACTCATGGGTGTGTGGTAAAGAGAAGATGAAATGATACAAGTAAAGCACCTAGTACTATGCCTGAGGAAAAGGCAATGCTCAAGGAATGTTTGTTTGCATAATTATAAAAAAAAAAAAGTCAAGACCCTGCTCTCTTGGAGTTTCCAATTTAGTAGAAGAAAATGACATATAAATAATATGTATGATGTGAAAATTCATGGTAGAGATCTGTCCACAGGAAATTGGAATCACTAGAAGACCAGCAAATCTGCAGATAGAAAGGGTCATGGAGAAGTAGTATTGGTCTTCAGAATATGCTCTATTTTTTCTCTCCTCATCCCAAACTTCCACATCCCCATTTGTTACCCAAGTAATAAGCATAGTACCAGATAAAGGCATCCATTACTTTTAGGCATCCAGCACTTTTAGGATGTCACTTAACAATTACAGACTTACCCTCACCACACCAATGTAGCTGATCAGCATCTTTTGCTGAAGTTATTTCTCCATCTCTTTTCACCCAAAGAGAAATATTCTGTTCTCTATCCTATATCCTATTCTAAGATATCTTCCTTTGATATTTGAGGTGCTAGGGAGTGAAGGGAGAGGGGCAAATTAAGTTAAAAATTGAAATTAAAATTGTCCTAGATCATAGGATGACATGTCCAGAAGCCCCAGAAGCTGAGCTGGCAAGAAGAAAAATCAAGTGAGCCCTAAAGTAATGAGAAGTGTCTAATGCCAAAGCACAGAGGCAAACCCACCCAGAAGAGACTCCTACTCTCTAATGCGAAGAACAGACTTTATTTTGGCACACAAAAGTTATTATATATATATATATATATTTATGTACATTTTTCTGTTTTTTGAAACAGGGTCTTGCTCACACAGGCTGGAGTGCAGTGGCATGATGATAGCTCACTGCAGCCTCCATTTCCCAGAGTCAAGTGATCCTCCCACCACAGCCTCCATTTCCCAGAGTCAAGCGATTTTCCCACCTCAGCCTCCTGAGTAGCTGGGACTACACATGTGGGCCAACATGCCTGGCTAATTTTTTGTATTTTTAGTAGAGATGAGGTCTCACCATGTTTCCCAGGCTGGTCTGAAACTCCTGAGCTCAAGAAGTCCTCCTGCCTCAGCCTCCCAAAGTGCTACAATTACAGGTGTGAGCCACTGTGCCCAACCCAAAAATTATTTTTTAACATATATTTATATATTAAACAAATTTTTATAATATATTCAACAGATATTTACCAACAATGTACCAGTCACTGTGCTAGGCCTTGGAGGTCATGACCTCAAAAAACCCAGATATTTTCCCTATTCTTAATGACTTTGTTCATTAATTGGTGTGTTAGTTTTCTATTCTGCAGAACAAATTACCACAAACTCAGTGGCTTAAAACAAGATTCATTTGCTATCTCACAGTTTCTGTGGGTCAGGAGTGCAGGCACAATTTAACTTGGTCTTTTCCTTAATGTCTCACAAGGCTGCAATCAAGCTGTCAGCCAGAGCTGAATTCTCATCTGTAGGCTCAACTGAGAGTCCACATCCAAGCTCACTCAGGCCATTGGCAGAATTCATTTTCTTTTTTTTTTCTTTTTTGAGACGGAGTCTTGCTCCATCGCCCAGGCTGGAGTGCAGTGGCGCAGTCTTGCTCACTGCTGCAAGCTCTGCCTCCTGGGTTCACGCCATTCTCCTGCCTCAGCCTTCCGAGTAGCTGGGACTACAGGCGCCCGCCACCACGCCTGGCTAATTTTTTGTATTTATTTTTATTTTTATTTTTTTAGTAGAGACGGGGTTTCACCGTGTTAGCCAGGATGGTCTTGATCTCCTGACCTCGTGATCTGCCCGCCTCAGCCTCCTAAAGTGCTGAGATTACAGGCGTGAGCCACTGCGCCCGGCCCAGGATTCATTTTCTTGCAGCTTGAGGAGTCATGGCATCTGGGTTCTTCAAAACCAGCAAGGAGAGTCCCTAGAGTGAGTCTAGTATTAAGACAGTGTTTTACATTACGCAGCCCAATCATTGGAGTGACATCCCATCATGTTTTTCATATTCCATCAGTAGGAACCAAGTCACAGATCCCAAGATCAAGAAGAAAAAAATATATAGGAGTGTCAACACCGGGAGATGGGGATCGGGGGGGCGCATTAAAGTCTGTCTGACACAGTTGGGGATAAAGACAAGTAAAGAGGCACTTACCAAAGAGTACGGTAAATGCTATGATGATCTAGTACTGAATGCTATGTACGTAACCTTTACTGGGTGGGTGGGTGATAGTAGTTAAAGATTTCCTGGAGGAAGAACGATAAGATGAGATGTGTACAAGTTTGCCATGTGTGCATTGGGGTGTGGTGAGTGTTCCAGGCAGAGAGCCTGAGAAAATGAAAAACACTCCATAAGTTAAAAAAAAAATGCATATGGCCAAACCACATTTCACTTTCTTTTGTATCCTATGAATTGTTGATATCTCACCAAGAGAAAATTCTCCATCATGAGCACAGGGTCAGACTCAATAAATTTAAGTACTTTCTCAATATTTAAAGGGAAAGTCTTTTAATATTATGTTCCTCAGTTTTAGGGAAAAATGCATACAGTGTATCTTGAAGAGAAAATACTTTCATTTTATAAACTCCCATCATTATTTAAAATAGTGATAAGCTAAGACTGTGGTACATTCTTGGCACTTAATGATCCCAGCTCAGATGTCAGTTCTTTGTCAGTCTCTGAAATAATTATCTTCTGAAAAGAAAGGCCCCATGGGTGAGGGAGCACCAGCTGTTGAATGCTCACTGCTACATGCCAAGAGAACAGCCAGTTGCCCAAATAAAATAGGTATCTAAGCCAGGTGGAATTGTTTATTCTAATTTGTTTATTCAAATTGGAATGTGGCCAATTAGTTGTGTGAAATGTGATTGCAAGACCACATCCTCTTCTATGGTACTTATACTGAACCTCCACTTTAAGAAGGCCCCTGTAACATGAGGACTATAGCTAATGATAGTGTATTATAATCAGAATTTTTGCTGAGTAGATTGTAGCAGTCTTGCCTCACACAGACAAAAATAATGGGTAGACGTGAGATGATGGGTATGTTAATTTGCTTTACTATAGTAATCATTTGACTATCTATATCTCATAACATCATGCTGCATACATTAAAAATACACAATAGGCCAAATGCGGTGGCTCATGCCTGTAATCCCAGGACTTTGGGAGGCCGAGGTGGACGGATTACGAGGTCAGGAGATCAAGACCATCCTGGCTAACACGGTGAAACCCCGTCTCTACTAAAAATACAAAAAATTAGCTGGGCGTGGTGGCGGGCGCCTGTAATCCCAGCTACTCGGGAGGCCGAGGCAGGAGAATGGTGTGAACCTGTGAGGCGGAGCTGGCGGTGAGCCAAGATTACGCCACTGCACTCCATCTTGGGTGACAGAGCGAGACTAACACTTATTTGTTGTAAAAAGGAAGACCCCTGGATTTTATCCTCTGCTCAATTCCTAATGGTGCTCAGAATTCTCAGCCATACTTAACATCAACTCTAGACAAATCTATAAAATGGAGCCTGAGAGCACAGCTTATTGAGCTAGATTATAGTTAAAGCAAAATTTATATTAAATCATTTTTAAAGAATAAATTCTAGTATTCACATTCCTATAATATCTAAATGGATCCATAAGGATGCCTTCTGGTAAGAGAAATAAATTCTTACCTAAACAGGCTAAAACACTAAGGAGAATTTGGTGGCTTGTGTAACTGAGAAGACCATAGATAGTGTCAGTTTCAGATACAGTTTGATCATGCCTGTGGCTCTACTTCTTTCCTAAATTTAAGGCAAATGTTTCAGGTCTGCCTGTCCTCTTTTTCAGGCTGATTCAAAGGGTGATTTCAAGTAACAATCAGAATCACATGTTTCTTTGTCTGACAGAAAGCTACCTTCAACCACTCCACAAAAACTTTGACCACTGAGCTAAAATGATCACATGTAAACTAATCCCTGTGGCCAGGGGAGTATCATTTGTTAGCTGATTTCATCCTAGGTTTTGCAAAGGAATATAGTTGTATACTTCCATCTGTGGTGTGAGGACCCAAGTCCTTTAGCTCGCGTCTGGGTCTAACAGACTACTCAGCACCTGCATCTCAACATGGTTGTCTTTTCTTTACTCAACATTGTATTCATATTTATGAATGCTAGGGGTGCCAGAAAGTGTGCTGAGATGCATAGGGAATGTCAAGGGCTCACTCTTTGGGCATCACTATTGGACAACTCAGTCCCCAAGCACCCCAAATCAAAATTGCAGGTCATTTGCCAAACCCCAGAACTCTGGTGACTCAACCCCACAGATATAGCCCCCAAATTTCCCGGAAAATTAAACTCCTACTTATAGCAATTCCAGGGCAGGAGGAATGCTCTCACTTAGACCAACAGACTATAACTGACCAGCTTATAGAATAATCTTGGAATTTTATTTAATCATGGCATTTCAAGATTCCTTTACACAATATTCTTTTTGCCCCTCAAATTTTTCAGGCCTTCACATCTCTCAAGATATCAAACATGATACTTTTAGGAGCCAACCAAGTTATACATAATGCATTTTTATGTTCCTAAATTAACAAAGTGACTTTAGATCTGTGAAGGGTGTTAAAAATTATATAAGCTATGTAAGTATTTTTATTTGTTCAAACATTTCCAGTTTCCTTCAGGGTTTAAAAGTTTCAGAGAACTTTATATTTCGAAGTAGGCCCAGATTGTTATGTATGGAAAAAAGGTACCCTAAAAACGTGTCCATTTTTTCTAAGGAGACTCACAGCTGGCTTATTTTTTGCGTCTTCCAGAATACTAAACAATAATTTGGGTATGTCTATCCCCAAATCAGAGAGTACCTAGATCTTTTGCTTAGTTCTAATCATCATTCACTGAGGTCAAGCAGACCCTGAGATGAGGATTTGAGTGTATGTAGTTTACTTGAGAGGTGATCCCAGGAAACACCAGTAGAAGAGAAGGGCAGTGAAACTAAAAGAAGCAGCTGCCAATCCAAGGCGTGTTATCAGTAAGCAAGTGTCTGCCATGAGCTCTTGAAGCTTGATCCTGCTGGGGACTTCTGAAAGAGTGCATAGAATAATCCTCAGTGTTGTATCATATGAGGGACAAGAAGACGGGGTGTTTACTCTTCAAATCCCTTCCATCATTGGTTGTGGGGGGACTGTCCCAAAGGGAGCATTAACTCCTGAATATTTCTGCTTTGTGCACACAAAGCCCCCCCTCTGAAAAAAAAAAAAAAAAACCCATGAGCAGAAAGTCACAAGTGCCCACAGAAGGATGCTGATAGCAAGCACTGATCCAGTGAGCAGTGAAATACAGGGGCACCAATATATTTGCAACAATGCCTAAGGCCGAAGAATTAATATATACTTCTTGGCAATAGTCCTAAGTATCACTGATTATTTTTGGTTTTTACCCTAAAACATACTGCATTCAATGAAATTCCAATTCCTTGGGACTTACTGAAATTGCTTATTTCCATAGCAAGGCATCATGACAGAGCAAAAAGCCATGAGTTTGGAAGGAGCAGAGCTGACTTCTGGCCCACACTCTGTGGCCTTACATACAGTCATTCAGAAGTCTCAGATTCTTCAATGTAAACTGAGGTCTTGAGGTAATGATAATAGAAAAGACATATATGACCTTATTACACATAAGGCACCATTCTGAGTGCTTTACAGATATTAACTCATATAACCTTCATGACATTCAATGAGATGAGGACTATTATTCCTCTTACCATTTTACAGAGAAGAAAACTCAGGCACAAGGTGGTTAAATAATTTGAATGAGGTGACACAGGTAGTAAGTGGTAGAACCAGGATAGGAACTAAAGTAGTCTGGTTCCAAAGCTGCAACCCTTAACCACTACCAGGCTTCCTCATAATGCAGTAGTCTCTAGGTCCCTTTCATTACTAGTGATCTGTAATCTTTGACCTCTAATAAAGTCAGGCAAGATAATGGTATATTGATCTGTCATATGTTTTGACTTCTGTTGCTTGACACAAGCCCAGCTTGTGTCATTCATCTTGTAAAATAATTTACAAGATGTGTTTATACAAGCTAGGAATAAGCAGAAAACATCATGTACCCAATAGGTCCTAATATGTCCCCTCCTGAAGTGGCAGTCTATGTCTGCACTAAGGAAAGATGTGACTTAAATTCTTTCCTTAAGAAAATTAATTGTCATGTATTTCCAGTACCCTTGCAAATATTTCACCAACTGTGGAAGCTTTAGACCATCAAAAGCTGGTCTTCTGACAGTTTTATTACTAGAGTGTATCCTTTCCAAATTTAACCTACATTTGTTCAAGTAAGATGCCAATGAACTAGTCATCGTCGGTATCAAGCTGGATTTTTCAGTTTCTCCTGAAGAGTAGCATGGATCAGCTGAGGTAATCATGAAAGGCCAATTTTTATCATTTCCAAAAGCCTGATCCAAAAATAACTCAAAATATCACTTTTAGGTACCTGAAAGTTCCCCTTAGAAATCATATTATTGTGATGAAAGTGATTTAATTCGTTTATAAAACAGATCACATACTCTTTTGAGCCTTTAGAGGAAAATTTGTCATTAGACATGGATTTTTCTCTTACATAAGAGAAAAATAAAAAAAAATCATGGGGCGGGAAGGAGGTGAGAGAGGAAAAAAGGGACCAATGTTGCTATAAAATGTAAGTGATAGTCATTATAAATAGTAAGAGGAATATGAAGTGGAATATGCCTTTGACATTCTTTAAAGCTTCTAGACATTCTGCCCACCCTTTTGAGCAAGAATTCACTTGGTTCTTTGCTAACTTTACACTGAGATATCTCACTATGAACAGCAACTAAGGATGTGACTCCGGCTGTGATAATATATGACTCAAGCACACCCCTTGGCACGTACATTGGTCTCTTATCGGATGACCTGCCTGACTTTGACAGCCTTCTCTGTTTCAGGACACTTTGCAGGATGGAATTTAAGCGTAACCGGTCCTAATTCCTTTTATCCCTAGAGGCTCCTAAGCCAGCAGTCTTGGAATGGACCATGCCTGGCAATTCTCACATTTCTCTTATCACTGAGACTACTTTTCATGTTCCCTTTGATACTACTTGAAAATATTCTCACCTTGACCCGCAATAGAAATGAACTCCCCATATGTATCTTGACCTCTTCTTGTGTCAACTCTTGCAGTACTCCCTCTTAAGACCTTTCTAAATCCCTCTTGAACATAGAATTCTATTTATTGTAGCCACCGAAAACTCTCACTCCTCCTCTCAACTACAGTTATCCTAATCATTTTTTAAAAACCCAGTTGTTGGTTTTTTTCGTAAATTCAGTATGTATTTCTCCTTGTAGCTCAGAATCAAATCTGGCTAACGAAGAACCTAACTTTGATCCCCCTCTTTCCCATACCACTAATTGAGCATGTTTTGTATATGACTTTTGCTTGGAAGATGCCTTGAAAGGAGTCTGTTTGCAAATTGAAAAAAGCATGAATGTTGGGATTGGATAAACTTGGACTCTAATCCCAGCTGTATCACTTACTTGCTATATAACTTTAAGCAAGTTACTTATCCTTCCCTAAACTGTATCCTTATTTACAGAATGAGGATAAGTACCTCCTCATAGGATTGTTGTGAGAATTAAATGAGATAACCTACAGAAAGTATCTGTCAATGGAACATACTTAATATAAGGTAGCTTCCTTTCATTACCCTTGACTAAATGATTTAAATAATTCTGTTGAATAGCAAAGGAACTGATGCAACATCGCACTGAGATGCCAAATTGCAAATCCAGCAAGACAACGATAGAAACTTTGTATATTTATCCAGTGTCTCCCCTTTTCTGAAACACCACTTCCCCACTAATCAAGTCAAGTGCAAATAGGTGGGCCTTAAAACAGTTGTTAACAAGTATTTACTGATGGTTCACTATCTACTCAACATTGTACTGATGCTACAGGGAAAACCAAATCAATATAAAACATGGCCTACTTGTAGCAGAACGAGCTAATAATCTAGGCAGATTAAATGTCATTCAGGCATGCCTTTTAGATAGTATTTCTCAAACCTGGAAGATCTTCAGACTGATCTGGTTTGCATATTAAATATATATTTCAGAAGGATAGGTTCCAGAAATCTATATTTATGACAAGCATCTAGGTAATTCTAATATTCACCCAGGTTTGAGAGCCTCACTTCTTTTAAAGATGCCTCATTACTGCACAAATTAATTCATGTCAAGTCACATCACAACTATGTTAAAAAGTCCAGAGAGACGTACTGGTCTGAACATTAATAAATATGCTCATTTCTCAGCATCACTGTTTTCTGAGGGTTCCACTGTATCTGAATTAACTTTTGAATTTTTGTTTTAAATTTTAAAGTAATTTTGCAGGTTCTGGACAACTGATCTGAAGCAAATTATTCTAAATAAAGTAAAATTAAACATAATAGAATCTTTGCAGAAGGCTCTCAATGACAGAACTAAATTTATAAATGAAAGAATAATTTACAACTAACATAAACAATGATGCATCAGGAAATGTATTAATGCAAACTGTGCCAAGATCTTCATACAGTTCCCCATCCAATGCAACTTGCCCAAATTCCTGAAACCTCCTCCTGTAGGTTAGATGGATCCCATTTGTCAAGCGCGTCCTTATGAAGAGACCACCAACAGGTTTTGTGTGAGCAACAAGGCTGTTTATTTCACTTGGGTGCAAGTGGGCTGAGTCCAAAGAGAGAGTCAGCGAAGGGAGATGGGGAAGGGGTTGCTTTATAGGAGTTGGGTAGGTAATGGAAAATTACGGTAAAAGGTGGTTATCTATTGTTGGCAGAGGAGGAGGTCACAAGGTGCATGGTGGGGAGATCATAAGACTCATTGTCCTGAAGAAGGATGTCACAAAGTCACTGATCAGCTAAGGTATGGCAGGATCAAGCCACAGTAGTAGAATGGTGTAATATTGGTTAATTAGTTAAGGCAGGAACTGGCTGTTTTACTTCTTTGTGGTTTTTGGCTGCCCCAGACTTCTTGGTTCCTGCAGGCCATCTGGACACATACGTGCAGGTCACAGGGGTTACAATGGCTGAGCTTCAGCTCAGAGGCCTGACACTATTTTGTACACAGTATGTTCAAAAGCAAAGCATTGCAGTTAAATACTGCATGATGTTCTCGTAATGTATGGGATATTTTTACCAGGAACGATGAAAGTATTCAGAAGAGGACAATAATAAAAGAATATTAAATATATTAGTAGATATCACAAATTCTTTTTTTTTTTCTTGAGACAGAGTCTCACTCTGTCACCCAGGCTGGAGTGTGCGATTGCTCAGCTCACTGCAACCTCTGCCTCCTGGGTTCAAACAATTCTTGTGCCTCAGCCTCCTGAGTAGCTGGGATTACAGGTATGCGCGCCACCACACCCAGCTATTTTTTTTTTTTTGTATTTTTGTATTTTTAATAGAGATGGGGTGTGACTATGTTGGCCAGGCTGGTCTCGAACTCCTGGCTTCAAGTGACCCACCCGCCTTAGCCTCCCAAAGCGCTGGGATTACAGGCATGAGCCACCACACCTGGCCTGGGTATCATAATTCTGATTCGTAAAGACATACATTCTAATGAATTTTTTTTTTTAATTTCAAGAAAGGCATTTCTATTTTTTATTATTTGTGCCTTATCCACAAATACAAAAACAAAACAAAATATCTACAAGCTTCACTCATTCATTGGTGTCATTAAACCAACATTTATTGATTAAATATTGGCATGGCATGGTGGCTTATGTCTGTAATCCAGGCATTTGGGGCGGCAGAGGTGTGCAGATTGCTTGAGCTCAGGAGTTTGAGACCAGCCTAGGCAACGTGGTGACACTCCATCTCTACCAAAAATACAAATATATATATATAAGCTGGGTGTGGTGGCATGCATCTGTGATCCCAGCTACTTGGGAGGCTGAGGTGGGAGGATCGTTTGAGCCTGAGAGGCAGAGGTTGCACTGAGCCGAGACCGTGCCGCTGCACTCCAGCCTGGATGACAGAGTAAGGCTCCGTCTCAAAAAAAAAAACTGTGGACACTGGTTGTTACAGATTCTTTAAGTGTCCCCATCCACCCCCTCCTTTGTTCTTGTCACATCCTTCCTTACACAATATTGGCTTTCTTCGGAAACCACTTGACTTTCCACCTTAGGGTTTTTTTCAGGCTACACTGGAGTACAGGGCAGGCCCAAATGCCAGGAACTAATGCTCCAGGGAGCAGCCCTCAATCCCTTCAATAAATGAAGGATGGGAGTTGGTAGGTAAACATTCCAGCTTCCTCACCCTTTGGTAGAACAAGTCTGAGAAAAGTTTTAGTTTCCCAGAAGTCCCCAGGAGAAGTGAACCCCAGTTGCCCACAGCAGTAACATGCTTATTAACACATTTTGCATTGTCTTCCTTCCCTTCCTTGTCTCAGTTCCCACTTCCTCATAGAGCTTCTTGGAGCCCCCTTCTAAATAACAGACTTGCATTCAAAGCCTTGCCTCTGTGTTTGCTATGGAGAGAACCCAGACTAAGACACTGAATATAGGACAATAAAAAAGTCAGTCATGCCTTTGAGATGCTCAGATAAAGTCTGAGAGAAAGATTCGAACAATATAGAGACTGATAAGGGCTATGTGCTAATATAAAATATATCCAGACAAGTAGAAGGAATGAGTCTTTGTGGGAGTTAAGGAGGGCCTCACAAATGAGGTAAACATTTTAGCTGTCTGATATGGCTTGGCTGTGTTCTCACTCAAATCTCATCTTGAATTCTACTTGTTGTGGAAGGGACCTGGTGGGAGGTAACTGAATCATAGGGGCAGGTCTTTCCCTTGCTGTTCTTGTGATAGTGAATAAGTCTCATGAGATCTGATGGTTCTATAAGAGGGAATTTCCCTGCACAAGCTCTCTTTTTGCCTGTTGCCATCCATGTAAGACGTGACTTGCTCCTCCTTCTGCCATGATTATGAGGCTTCCCCAGCCACATGGAACTGTAAGTCCATAAAACCTCTTTCTTTTATAAATTGCCCAGTCTCAGGTATGTATCACCAGCATGAAAACGGACTAATACACTGTCAAAAAGTATGAGGAGAAGTTTTATATCTATATAAGAAGAGAATTAGCATTTCAGACAATGGGATGTGCAAAGCACGGTACCCCTACAACTTATCCCTCCCACCCCACCTTGTAACACACACACATGCACACACATACACACACACACATACAGAATCCTTGGTTTTGTATACTTGGAGTGAAGAATACACTGAAAAGAAATGTGGAAGATGAAACTATAAAAGGAATTTGTCACTTGGTAACTGGTCTCCCAAGATGGCCTCCAGTCAGTCCTGCCTCCCCATAACCCATCTTTTGTGTAGTCCTCTCCCACAGTGAATCTAGGCTAGCTTAATTATTCCTTTGCAGCCAGTAAAATGCAATGGAAGTGACCTGTGCAGCTCAGGGTTTCAGCTTTAAGAAGACCTAGATTCTTGTGTTTTACACTTTTGGCAGCCCTAAAATACTACATAAGGAGTTTTGTTAACCTGTTGAAGATACCACACAGAGAAGTTGAGTAAGGAGAGACCCTAAAGTCCTAGGGTCTCTACTGAGTGTAACCATCCAAGCCAAGATGCCAAATATATGAGTTCAGTCATATTGGTTATTCCAGCCCCAGTTGCCATATGACTTGAGAGATCCCAGGAGAAACCAGTAGAATCATCCAACCCACAGAATTGTGAGAAATAATTAAAAGGTTGTTATTTAAAGCCACTAAGTTTTGGATTTGCTTATTATACCACAATAGAGAACCAAAACAGTTGCCAAAATGTAAAGGATCTTGAAAGCCATAATGAGAAGTCAGCTCTTAATTATGAACAAAAGAAATTAACAAAGCAGCAATCCTGATAAGGGTTTAATGAAATAGCCTTGGAGACAGAGAATGAGGATCTGAAGAGGGAAACCAACATTTATCAAGGATTCATTATGTTCTAAATACTTTGACAGTCTTATCTCATTCATCACAAAGACACTATGAATCCCCAATTTATAGATATAGAAATTGAGAATCAATTTCACCCCAGGTCAAGCTCACCCCAGGTCACAGTGTTAGACCCAAGACTAAGCCCAAGGCTAACTGGTCCCAAAAGCCTTGTTATTTTCATTACTACACCATGATACTTCCAACAAAAGTAGGAGGGAGGGATATTTAGGAAGTAGGATTCACAAATGTGATGAATGACTGGGATGTGTCCGGGTCATGGAGACCATTCAGCAGTGATACTGGCTTCTACTCTAGAGGATGGATTATTATAAAAAGGTACATGGTTGCATGGTATAGAATTAAAAGTAAAGAATCAGGTAGAAAGTAATTGATTTTTCATATAAAGGAGTAAAATGAATATGGTGACATATTTGAGTTTTGCATTTGAATAGTTTTTGCAAAACTGATGATAATATAAAGACATGAAAATAAGAAATTCCAAAACATCACACATGGGAAGGACTCAAAATATTCTCAAATTAGCCCTCCAGATTTCAGGTCAGAGGCTGCCTTTTTACAAGCTTTCTGAAGTTGTATCCTTCAGCCTTTATCCTAGGGCTAGGAGAACTTACTTACCTCAAGAACCATTGAAAGAAAATATTTATCTCCTTCACTTTCCAAAGGGCAGGTTTTTTAGTCTATCAGAATTAGAAAGGAAGAGTTCAGCAACATATTTTTAAGAAATACAACACCACCATAGTATATTAATACCATTTTTCAAGGGCTGAAAAATAAAGTTATAAAAATGAAAACTATATTCACCAGGAAATCATTATCCACACATTCATCCATTCTGAAGCACCAGAGGTAGGATAGAGAATATTCCTGTGAGGGCCATGGACACTCAGAAGGCAAAAAAATAAAAGCTTTCATTAGAAACAGTAACTTTATTTTTATTGTGTTTTAGAATGGAATGAAGATTACATATTCCACTCCTGTGCTTTAAAAATTAACAAAAGGGAGCACAAAATACTATCCAAATATAAAATTCTATCTCTCTTCTATATTACAGCAGGTTAAGAAATAAAAGGCAAGAAATTATAAGAGAAATTAGAGAACTAAAGAAGGGCAGGAAGAAGAAAAAAGGATCAGAGATATAGATGGAAAATAGTTAGACAATAAAATACAGGGATCAAGATGGAGAAAGGCATACAGAGAGAATCAGAAAATGTATGTTATCTATTTCTGCACAACAAATCATGCCAAAATGTAGTGGTACAGATCAACTGCAATCATTTATTTTACTCATGAATTTGCAGTTTGGGAAGGGCTCAGCAAGGACAACTCATCTCTCCTCTATTCACTGTTGCTTGGGAAAGTTCAAAGTATGATGACGACTCAGTAGCTGGGGACTGGAATCATCTGAAGGCTTGCTCACTCACATGTCTGGTTGTTGATGCTGGCTGTCAGCTGGAAGACTTACACATGACCTCTCCACGTGAGCTGGGATTCTTCACAGCATTGTGACTGGCTGCCAAGAGCAAATGCCCCAAGAAGGCCAGATGGGCATATCACCTTTAATAACGTAGCTTAAAAAGTCATATAATATCACTTTTACCATAGTAACAAATCCATTAAGATTTGAAAAAAGGGACCATAAACCTCATCTCTCCGTGGAAGAAACGCAAACATTACATTATAGATAAGTGTGTAGGATGGGAGATATTTTTTGGTCATCTTAGAAAATTCAATCTGCCACAGAGCATATGAGGGACACACCCACAAAATGACTCATAGAAATACATAGAAACCTTTGTAAAGACTCAAACACAACCATTTACATATAACTGACATAAAAAGATGTGAAGAAACACACACCAAGAGAAAAGTAAGAGGAACACACCAAGTAAGACGAATACCTAAAGAGGCCCAGCCTTGCCTAGATCACTATCATCAACTTTGGGCTTTTTACTCCATTGTTACCAAAGATTTTCAAAACACTTTTACCTTTTTTCTAACTGTAGACACAAATGTACCTCTCTCCACTAGGTGTTTTTACTAAAGGATAATGGGCTCCAGTCAAGCCAAGGATTGAATGCAACCCATAAGCTCGTTGTTATTCTCTGCATAAATATGATAAAAACAACATTTGAAGGAACAATAAATAGTTGTGCAATGAATACAGAAAATAAAGTAAGTTAACCCAGGGTTTTTTTTTTTTTTTTTAATTCCACAGCCCATGAACTCTCTAATATACCAGGTTGCCTATTATAGAACCAAAGGAATGTCGTTCCCTAGAATATAGCCCCTGGAAAAGTAAAAGTAAAATAAAGTCTTTCAGGGTGACATTATGCTCCAGTCAGAATTAACTTTCTGTTACCCAAACACACCACACTCTGTTAGTATGATGTGATGGGCTGAATTTTCCAAAGATGGCTACAACATCTTCCATCCTACACATTCTTCTGATATATGACCTTGCTACTACCCCATTGAGGGATGGAATCTAATTCCCACCTTGAATATGGGCTGTCTTTAGTGACTTTCTTCCAATAATAGAAGTAGATGAAGTAATGCTATGTGACTTCCAAGGGTAGATCAGAGGAAGCCTTGCAGTTTCTTCCTTAAATTTGTGAAATGATCACTCTCTGAATGCTCTTTCTTGGGATGCTCTCTCTTGGATGTTCTCTCTTGGAACCCCAGTCACTTTTCTCTGGGAAGTACAAGCCACGTGAAGAAGCCATTTGTAAGATCTCTATTCAACAGTCCTGCTGAGCCCAGCCATTGAGTCATCACAGATATGTAAGGCAAGAATCTACCAGATGATTCCAGCCACCAGTTCTTAAGCCAGTTGAGTCTTTCCTGATGAAAACCCAGACATTTTAGAAAAATAAAACATTCTCCCTATAATGCCCTGCCCCAATTCCTGACCCATAGAATCCATAACTGTAAATAGAAGAGTGTTGTTTTGTACCACGGAATATTGGGGAGGTGAGGTTTGTTATATGGTAATAGATAATCAAAACATGTACTTAGCAAATATTCTTCCCCCTTCCCTGCCTAGCTGCCTCCTATTCATATTTTATGTCTTATTTTACCCACTATTTCATCCAGCTCCAATACAAGTAAAAACCAGTGGGCTTGCAATGCTAATACAATTTTAAAATAAGTCTCTACCCATTCTCTTCTGATCAGATGACCCTCTCTTTAGCAACTCTGGAGCCACTGCTGTTCCCACACCTACCCATAAAGAAAATCGAGGGTTTAATAACTATGATTAACATGAAAGGACTCCAGTGGAAAAAGTAGACCACATTCAAGAACACTTGAGTAATATAAACAGAGATGGACATTCTAAGAAAAAATTTTAAAATACTAGAAATCAAAAACACTGTAATATAAATAAATAATGCCTTTGATGGGCTCATCAGTAGACTGGACACAGCCAAGAAAAAAATCAGTGAGTTTGATGATATGTCAATAGAAACTTCTAAAACTGAAATGCAAGCAGAAAAAAGACTGAAAAAATAGAACATAATATCAAGAACTATGGAATAATTACATTACACTTTGGATATAATAGCATTCTTTCTCACCCATTATCCATATTTGTCAAGAAGTTAATTACAGATGACTAATCTAATGCTTATATGCATATTCATCCATGTAGGAGGAGGCCTACATTATGAATCACATATACACACAGAAATCTGAAATGTTGACAAAAATCTCAATATTTTGAGTAATAGAAGTTGTATTTATAGTGTATATACTTCCATGAGAAAGAAAATCTTTCTAAGGATATTTTTGTGATGTATAATTACAGTTTTTTTCAGCTATCCCTAAACTGGTGCAACTTTAGCAGCATGAATTTGAGATTCATGCTCAAAGAATTCTCAATAGATTCTCAGTAGATAACACTACCTTCATATATTCGTATTTAAGAGTACCAGAGGAGTGTCTACGGCCACATTGTCCAATAAAAATATAATGTGACCACATATATAATTTTAGATTTTCTAGTAGCTTCAATTAAAAATGTAAAAAGAAACAGATGAAATTAAATGTGATACTATGTTTTATTTAACCCAATCTATTCAAAATATTATCCATGCAACATATAATCAATATTTAAACTTATTAATGAGATATTTTATATTCTTTCTTCCACACTTAGTCTTTGAAATCCCATGTGTCATGTGCTCAATCCCTCCATGTGGCTAGGGCTACCATATCAGGCAGCATAGTTTTAGAGCCTGAAATCTAAAGGTGTAAGCACCATTCACAATCACCAGAATAACCTGGGAACTTATTAAAATACAGAATCTTGGGTCTCGTCTAGACCTACTGAATCAGAATCTTCATTTTAACAGGATTCCCCCCAGATAATTCATGCACATTAAAGCTTAAGAGGCACTGGTTTAATATGATGGACCTTTAGGAGAAATGGGAGAATTGTGGAAGAAAGAGAGAACAGTGCAAATTTTGATGTGCTTTAACAAGCTTCCAAGTGACGCTGATGCTGCTGGACTTTTGGTCACACTTTGAATGGCACGGTCCTAGAAGACGTAGTCCAGAAGTGCTCACTGAGTACCTTTTATTTCCTCAGCACTACGGACAGATAAAAGTGAGCTGGATTTCAATCTAGCACCAGAACAACTTAGATCTTCTTTGAAAGACAGGATCACTGCAGATGAAAACACCAGAAAGCAATATAAGGCAGTATTACTAACATAGCAAAATATTTGAATCAGACAGGGAGTGCTATAAGCTGTCAGGGATATGAAAAATCTGAGGATGAATCAATGTTATCAGAGAAGGTAGTTTCTCTGGTTACGAGAGAGCAATCTAAGCTAGGCTATGAAAGAGATGCCCTAATGAAAATGTGAGAGTGGGGATTGGAGAGTTTGGGCTCTGCTTACTCTGTGCAGTGATCCCTGGCTATCCTTTGCTTACTTTAAGCAAGTGATCTCCAAACTTGATTGTGCACACCTATCAGTAAAAATATCGACATATCCCCAGATGATGTAGATTTATTTACAAATTGTCTACACTTACTATGCCAATTCATAAATATTAATAAAGATTAATTATCTTTTAGATTAAAACTAAATGTGCATACATATTGCAGTATCATCTTGCTCTCTAATAGATTTGGAAGCCACTGCTCTAAGTCAGCATTTTTATCTTCAGGAAGACATCATAGTATTCTCCCAGCAGCATGCAGCACAGTGTGAGTCAATAAATAGAGGCACCAAGTAGTAAAAACAAATATATGCTAGGAGACTCAGTTGTCACAACTTGACCTTGCAGTGGTAGATCTCACCAATAGAAAGAGTTTAGCCATTCACGAGAGGGTAGCTGTGACAGAGTTGAGCAAGCCTCAGCACAGCTTTGACAAGCACTCTTTCCCTGGCAAATTTTTCAATTTTCCTTCAGGTTTCAGTTTAAATATTCCTGAAAGAGGCCTTCCCAGACCTTGCAATCTGACTTACGACCTCTTGTTGATCCGACTCATCACATCATGCTCTTTTCCTACATAAAGCTCATCACAATTTGTAATTCTTAGTATATTTGGGGGACCATGCCTTTAACAGCTGTCTCCCTACTGGACTGTACTCCCTGTGAGAATAGTAATTTGTTAACACTGTGTATTCAGCAATGAGACCTCGATGTAACACACAGTAGGTACTCAACATTTTGTAGAATGAATGGACAAAGGAAATTAAATATCGCCATCATAGTCCTTTTAGTTCATACATGACTACCTTTTTCTATCATGTAATGATATGCTGCGTGAACTAACACTTCCTTCTCTAAGTGAGTCAGAGAGAAGTAACTGGACCTTAAACACTGGAGCTCAAGTGGTGACTAATACGGACTGCTATATAGATTGGAGGGAAAATAGGACACACAGTGTGAGGGCTGTTCAAATTTTTGTTGTCATTTTAGTTCCTAATCTTGATTCTCCCTTTATAAATGCCTTTTTCTTTCTTTTCTTTTTCTTTCTTTCTTTTTCTTTTTCTTTCTTTCTTTCTTTCTTTCTTTCTTTCTTTCTTTCTTTCTTTCTCTTTTTCTTTTCTTTCTTTCCTTTCTTTCTTTCTTTCTCCTTCCCTCCCTCCCTCCCTTCCTTCTTTCCTTCTTTCTTTCTATATATATTTTTTTGGGGGGGGGGCACGGGTGACAGGTGGTGTTTGGTCTCATGAATAAGTTCTTTAGTGGTGATTTCTGAGATTTTGGTGCACCCATCACCTGAGCAGTGTACACTGTACCCAACGTGTAGTCTTTTATCTCTCACTCTCCTCCCACACTTTCCCACACATCCTCACATTTCATTGTATCATTCTATGCCTTTGCATCCTCATAGCTTAGCTCCCACTTGAGTGAGAACATACGATGTTTGGTTTTGCATTCCTGAGTGACTTCACTTAGAATGATAGTCTCCAATTCCATTCACGTTGCTGCAAATGCCATTATTTTCTTCCTTCTTATAGCTGAGTAGTGTCCCATGGTATATATACATACCACAATTTCTTTATCCACTCATTGATTGATAGGCATTTGGGCTGGTTCCATCTTTTTGCAATTGCAAATTGTGCTGTTATAAACATGCATGTGCAAGTATCTTTTTTGTATAATGACTTCTTTTCCTCTGGGTAGATACCCAGTAGTGGGATTGCTGGATCAAATGGTAGATCTACTTTTAGTTCTTTAAGGAATCTCCACACTGTTTTCCACAGTGGTTGTACTAGTTTACGTTCCCACCACCGGTGTAAAAGTGTTCCCTTTTCACTATATCCCTGCCAACGTCTATGACTTTTTGATTTTTTTGATTATGGCCATTCTTGTGGGAGTAAGGTGGTATCATATTGTGGTTTTGATTTGCATTTCCCTGATCATTAGTTATGTTGAACATTTTTTTCATATGTTTGTTGGCCATTTGTATATCTTGTTTTGAGATTTGTCTGTTCATGTCCTTAGCCCACCTTTTGATGGGATTGGATTTTTCTTGCTGATTTGTTTGAGTTCCTTGTAGAGTCTAGATATTAGTCCTTTGTTGCAGATATAGGTTGAGAAGATTTTCTCCGATTCTGTGGGTTGTTTACTCTGTTGATTTTTTGTTTGTTTGTTTGAGACAGAGTCTTGCTCTGTCGCCCAGGCTGGACTGCAATGGTGCAATCTTGTCTCACTGCACCCTCTACCTCCCTGGTTCAAGCGATTCTCCTGCCTCAGCTTTCCGAGTAGCTGGGATTACAGGTGCCCACCATCATGCCTGGCTAATTTTTGTATTTTTAGTAGAGAGGGGTTTTTGCCATGTTGGCCAGGCTGGTCTCAAACTCCTGACTTGAGGTGATCCGCCTGCCTTTGCCTCCCAAAGTGCTGGGATTACAGGTGTGAGCCACTGTGCCCAGCCTGCTGATTGTTTCTTTTGCTGCACAGAAGCTTTTTAGTTTAATTAAGTCTCATCTATTTATCTTTGTTTTTGTTGCATTTGCTTTTGGGTTCTTGGTCATGAAGTCTTTGCCTAAGCCAATGTCTAGAAGGGTTTTTCCAATGTTATCTTCTAGAATCTTAATGGTTTCAGGTCTCAGATTTAAGTCTTTGACCCATCTTGAGTTGGTTTTTATATAAGGTGAGAGATGAGGATCCAGTTTCATTTTTCTACACGTGTCTTGCCAATTATCCCAGCACCATGTGTTGAATAGAGTGTCCTTTACCCACTTTATGTTTTTGTTTGCTTTGTGGAAGATCAGTTGTCTGTAGGTATTTGGGTTTATTTCTGGGTTGTCTATTCTGTCCCATTGGTCTATGTGCCTATTTTTCTTATATGCCATGCAGATATATGTTGTTCAGGCCTATTATGCACATTAGGCTTAATGGGGAAATGTCAGTGACTGTCAAAATCACAACTTCCTGCTGATGTTAAAGGAATCTGATCAAGCAACAGATGGTCAGCAGCAGATTTGCCCTCTACTTTCTCTGGGTTTTTATTCTGTTGTTTATAAAATTGTTGGTCATAGGTTGTTGGATTCAGTGAAAGCAGCCCATATGAGCTGAGATATCTATTTCATTTACTATGTGCATACAAGAAGAAAACATGTCCCAACCTTAAATATTGATTATGCCTGACATGCAAAACATGCCAATGTCCCAGATCCCCAGTTACCATTAGACTGAACATTTTGTTATATCCTTTTGCATTCACATTGTATGGACTTGCCTGTGATGTCATCATTAAAGCACTTTCATATTCTACGATAGTCAGGTTGCTTTTCTGGGTTGACTTTAGGAAGCATTATCTAATTTTAGCTGAGTGCAAGTCTGTATCATGCTATTGTGTGAGTGTGTTTTAAATGCACTTTGTATAGCCACATTTTGATGGGTAAGTTTCACAAATATGCAATAATTGATGCTTGTATAGCTGCCTTTAATCGGTTTCAGTATTTTCTTCAGTAGATTCTATGCATGTATCATTTTGTCATTTCTCAGTTGAGGGAATGCTCAGAACTTGCCAGAAGCAGCAAAAATTCACATTTATAGAATACCTTTTCACTGTATTGAGATTCTTCATCTTTCATAATCTTTCTGGAAGACATTTCTGAGGAATTTCTCAGAAGACAGATGCATTGGTTTCTGTGACTGATGACAGTCTGACTTCACAAGTGGCCTTCTTGAGAGGTTACTAAGACTTGACGCATTAACATCCCATAAATCTCCCGTGGTCCAAGTCTTAAACATACATTTCCTTTCCCCTAGCCAGAGCACAGAGAAATGCTTGTGCTCCTTTGACAGTCATGCCTAAGAAAGGAAAACAGGGAGCCACTTTTGCACAGACATAAACCTGCTCAATGTCTCAGATATTTTATGTACCTACCCCACTTCTCTCTTGAAGTCTCCAAGAAAACACATGTGACCTTTGATAGTTCAGAAAAATCTTGTAAACCTCTCTGTAATGTTTAATAATTTCACTCTTCTTACGGGAATGATGTACCAGCCGGTACAGACAGCTTGTGGAACTCGGCTCATGGGTAAAATGTTCAGTCTCACGCTGTTTTAACAACATTGGCTCTATCACCAGTGCAAATAGAAACAGTGGAAAGAATCTGAGGAGTGAGGTATTTATTTGGAATTTCAGCTGTGATTATGTTTTTCTAGGCACTGCAATGAAGGTGCACTTTCTGAGAGATGAAGAACTAGCACAGTGCCACAGAGTCCCCCGTGAGGGCTTACTCAATATTTGCTGGTAATAATTATGATGTCATTCCTTGAGGCAGGCGTCAGTTAACAAACTCTTTGAATCTAAATCAGCCCTGATTTAATTTGCCCTTCAGTAAAGGTTAAAACAGAGAGAAATTCAAAGTATACATCTTGTAGAAGAAATGGACTGCAGTTTTTAAATGAATGCATAAGCCATATGTAGCCTTTTAAAGGAGGATGTTCAATTTTTCCACTCTTTCTTTCCAATTATGAGCGTCTCCTCTCACCCTAAGCAAAAAAAGTCAGTATAATTATGCCCAAATAAGAAGATTAAGTCTAGACAGTAACACAATTTTCCTTATCATCACAAAATGTGTCTTGTATTGTGTGCATGTGTTTTTAATTTGCATAATTGCTATTTTCTTGGTCTTTTTTTTTTTTTTTTTTGAGACAGAGTCTCGCTTTGTCACCTAGGCTGGAGTGCAGTGGTATAAACATGGCTCACTGCAGCCTTAACATCTCTTTTTATTATATATTTTATTCAGTTTATTTCTTTTTATCCTTAGCACTGTGGAATATTTCTTGCATTGGGCTCACCAACTTGTAACATGTTTACAATGGGCCCCTGTTTCTAATGAGTTATTTGTCCCTTTTTTCTTCCTTCCTTTTTTTTCTTTCTTTTTTTTTTTTTTTTCTTTCCCCCGGATGGAATCTTACCCTGTCGCGCCCAGGCTGAAGTGCAGTGGTGCAGTTTTGGCTCACTGCAACCTCTGCCTCCCGGGCTCAAGTGATTCTCATGCCTCAACCTCCTGAGTAGTTGGGAGTACAGGCATGTGCCACCATGCCTGGCTAATTTTTGTATTTTAAGTAGAGGTGGGGTTTCACCATGTTGGCCAGGCTGGTCTCAAACTCCTGGCCTCAAGTGATCCGCCTGCCTCAGCCTCCCAAAGTGCTGGGATTACAGGCGTGAGCCACCACACCCGGCCTCTTCCTTCATTTTGTATTGATTGTTGACTCACTAGGAAAGACTTCTCATATCTTTTAGGGTGAGACTTACGATTGTCTGTTCTAGTAGCTCTCAATTCTGGCTGTACAACAGAATCTCTCGATGCTTTCGAAAAAGCATCATACCCAGACCGTATCCCAAACCAATGAAATCATGACATGGAAGCAATGGGACCTAGTGGCAGTACCTTTAGAGTTCCTCAAGTGACGCCACTGTGTAGCTGAGGGTAAGAACTGCTAGTCTACACAAACGGTTCAAACAATTACTAGGTAGTTCTGAGTTTTAAAAAGTTAAAAATCCCACAAATGTTTAATTAAAAAAAGTAAAAGTCCCACAAAGCCGTTAGACAATGGACAATTGTCTGGAAAGATTTCATAAAGCCAAACCCTGTGAGGATTTAAAGAAATAGGACAGACACGGTAATGTGGCAGGCTTAGCAATTACTGCGTTCTCTGAGTAACTATCCGAGGCAGTATGTTATAGACCTACTGGCTTCTGCCTCAGTCTCTGCACCTCATACTAGCTGTAAGACTTTGGGCATTTTATTTATCATCTCAGTGTATCTATTTCCTCTTCTGTAAACTGGTGTCGATATTACCAAAGCCTATGTCATTTCATGAAGATTAAGGGTCAGAAAATATTTTCTGAAAAGGGCTTATAATTTTGGCTTTATAGGTCATACAGTCTCTCTGCAACTACTCAGCTCTGCCATTGCAGCACGAAGGCAGCCATAGACATTAGGTAAATGAACGGATGTGGCTGTGTTCCAATAAAACTTTATTTACATAAACAGGTAGTAGCCCAAATTTGGCCCACAGGATATAATTTGCCAATGCCTGTACTAATACATGCCTCGTGGCTGGCACAGTGGGTTGCTATATTTGTTGTCATTGTTATGAAGCCTAAAAAGTAGCCCATCTCCCTAAGATGTGTGCATTTACCCTTCTCTCTCAGCTCCACCCTTGGCCTCTTTCAAACGGACCAGCCTCCAGCACGTAGCACAAAGCTACAATAGCTGCAGTTCTTAGGGCAGGAGAAAACATCAGGTTTCCCCCGTTCATGAATGTGCTCTCCCTTTCCGGTCAACACAGTCACAGAGCAAGGAGAAAAGAAAACCGAGGCCAGAGTGCAGGGCCAGAAGTACACATCTCCCAGTGGTGCATCACTTTACAGGAGCAAACACCACAGACACTAAAGCCATCAGGGAAAACTGTGAATTAAACCATGAGTGGTAAGGAGCTGCCAAAATCCCAGAGATGTAATAAATCATTACTGTCAACTGCTCAGCACGAGTAATAAAAAATCAATCCACTAAGCTAGAAATGAATTTGAAAATTGTGATTTAAACAATAGTAATGTGTGAGCAAAATAAACAGAGAAGCAGTTGTGCTATTTCATCTTTCAAATAAGGACAGAGGAGAGTGATACCAGGGGTTTGTTTTCTTTTACATCAACGGAGCAGTAATCGGTGAGGAATGGCTGTGTGAGTCAGCAGTTAGAAACAAAACTGAATGTGATGGTGTACTCTTTCCCGAGGATATTAAACCCATTATTTTTGTTTTGCAGGTCACATTTCAAAGGCCAGATCTTTCCCAGGGCTTAAGCTGTTCCTTGGATACTTTTGGTAAGTCATTTATCCACTAATCATTTAGTAATCGTCTCTGACATGCCAAACACTCTGCTCAGGGCTGGAAATGCAGAACCTGGGAAGCCACTGGCCTTGTCCTCAAGATCTCTCTCTGGCTCCCTTTGAATTTGCTAATTCAGACTCTCACATTTCCCCCAGGAAAAATCATAAGGACCAAATCATATCCATTTTCTCAAATGGCTTCAAAGACTCATGTCATCGTTTGGCATCATGTAATTCTTTACTGATGTACTTTTAGAGTCAAGTTTCATTCTCTTCATGTAGCTGTCAAGGACAGACACAAAGAGTGGGGGTGTCTTCCTCATTAAATACTTTCCCACAACACTCCAGAGTAGATTCATCATTTAAATAAACACTAACAGCTATCTGACTTGTTTTAAATGTATGGAAAGACTTGTGAGGAGAGGGAAAGAAAGGGACCATAATAACTGGTAGGAATTTATCACAGTTCCTATCTGCAAACACATACAAAAGTCAGGTAGGGAGAGCCAAATGCCTGGATGCTATTCAAGGTCTTATTCAGGAGCAAATCTGTGGTAGGCACGATAATGTACCCCTCCAAGGATGTCCATGTCTTAATCCCCTGAAGCTGTGAACATGTAACCTTACATTACAAAAGGGACTTTGCAAGTGTGATTAAGTTAAGCATCTTGAACTGGAAACATTATCCTGGATTATCTGCTTGGGCCAATGTAATCACAAGGGTCCTTATAAAGGAAAGAAGGAGGCAGAAGAGTCAGAGAGAGATTTGAAGATGCTATGCTGCTGGCTTTGATGACAGAGGAAGGAAGTCGTGGGGCAAGGAATGAAGGAGGCTTCTAGAAGTTAGAAAAGGCAAGGAAACAGATTCTCCTCAAAAGCCTCCAAAAAGGAACACAGCCCTATGGCCTCCAGAACTGGAAGATAATAAATTTGTGGTGTTTTTAAGCCACTAAGATTGTGGTGATTTGTTGTAAGAGCTAGAGAAAACTAAGACATCACAGCTGTACAGGTATAGTGCTAACAGTGAAGGAAGAGAGAGATACCCTTTAATTCATGTGTGTCAGTTTGCCATCCCAGTTGATTTGTTTATAGTCATGATGCAAGCCAAGGCTGTTTATTTGCAGCCCCTGCTTCTCTGTTCGAAATAACATAAGACTATCATAATGGTTTGTTGGGGGTTTGAGAATATTTTATTGGCACAGCATGTTTTTCACATCAGATTATTTGTTGAACTAATGATCGGAAAACACAGGAAAATACAAAATAGTACATGGGGATCTACAGAAAATGTTCTCTAAGAGATAGGAACAATTTTATGTTTGTGGGTGTATGTGTGCATGAATGAAACTATATTCTAGCCCATGAGATCTTCAAGACTCTTAAAAACACACTGACCAATAACTTTTAAATAAATTTATCTTGACAATCAAATGGCAAAATTTTTAAACGTACAGAATATATTGTATTTACATATTCCTAATTTTAATATACAGTCCCTTTTATATATCCATTTAACAGACCCTTATATGTGATCAAATTAGTGTTCCAAAATAGGGATATTTTAGAATAAAATGTATTAGTTATGCTTAAGCAATCAAGGTCACAGTGGGGTGTGACCATAGAACAGAATTCCAGCTTTGATAATTCTGAGATCTCAGAATTTTAGTGGTATGTCTAATTCTAACCCTTCATATGCTCCTTCCTACCACCAAGGCACTGCTCTAAGTGCTTTACAAATATGAACTTATTTAATCCTCACAGCAACCCCTTGAGGTGTTTGCTTTCATTATCTCCATTATACAAACTAAGAAACTGAGGCACACAGAGGCTACGTAACCTGCCCAAGGTCCTAGAGAATTTTAACCCCCTAGTCATGAAGAGGATTTGAGAACTATTGGCCTGTTCCAGGGATATCATGGTGAGGAACTCTCCAGCAGGAATGTAGGAAACTGGCCCTGATACAGGAACAGCAGAGAACATATATCCTGCCATACTTGGATTAGGGTGTGATGGAGTTCTGACACACCCATAACCATGGCAACCCAGTCCCAGAGGAAGGTGGTATAAGGCCCTTGATGGAGGAAAACTACCAAACTGAAAGAGCAAGGCTAATGTTTGTGATCAAAAAGAAGAGTGATCATTATGCAGATTATGCAACTTTGACTCAAGAAGCTTCCCACTGGAAGGGCAAATCTCCTTCCTCTCAAGTTACCTCTGAGCTGAGCAGAAGCTCAGTCTACGATGGGAGCAGAAGACCTCCCCAAGCAGGCCTGATCATAGTGGGGAAGTGGAGCAGTCACCTAAGAAGAGGGAGGGAGGAGAGGAGGAAAAATGATGCTGGTCCAGTTTGAGTCCCATAATAACATCATAAACATAACTTCATCACGTGGACCCAGGAGAAAAATAAACTATTGTAGTAAATAGCAAAATCAGTAGTGTTCCAACTGTTAATTAGCTTATTCTAGAGTAGTAATAACACTAAAATATTTAATTGACTATTTTAAAAAAATTGAAGCTTAATTATTTCCATGTAATATTGGAAGTCAAATTGGCTAATAAAAGCCTACAGCAAATCGCCATAACAAAATGCTTTTCTCACTTACACCTTAGTTACAGGTAAGGAGCTGTTTTTATTTCAACATGTCATGCTCACCCCCACCATGATCAAAAAAAATTGTCTATAATAAACACACAGAATTTAATAGTGGAGGCCACTTTAGCCCTTGAGTCTTTGGGCAACATATAAGCAAGGCAGTTTTTGTTTAAACAGTCAGAAGGCTCTTTGCTAAGGCATTAAACAGAAGCTTTGTTTCCCACCCATCCCAAAAAAACATTGATTTATCAGAACTCTGCATTAGATTTCCATAAACTATATAGGAAAACCAAACATGTTAAAAATTGAAACAAGGAAACATTTGGTTTACTTAAGAACATGCACCCAAACATATGTATCTAGATTTTTTGAGTTTTCAAATCTCGGCCCAAAATATCTTGGGAAAACAGATACACCAAAGAGGATTCTTGGCATACATCTTTCTGAGTTGTAAATACTGGGAGAATAATGTTCCTCTAAATAATTCTGGCACATTTCATGTCAAGATCAACAATACTTAGAAGAGAATCTGATTCCATCAAAGTTAGTGTTGAACTCTAATTTTAATCAAATTATATAAACTACTAATTTCTGACAGCTGATTTATTTGCATTTATTCTGCCACAAAGTGAAAAAGGTCCTGCTTACTGGAGCAGAGCTGAAAAGAGGGCCTCTTTGTTTTGTGACTTCTTCCCCCACTGCCAATGTTCATACACGTATAAACTCACAGAATTTAATAGCTGAAGCCACTTCAGTCCTTGAGTCTTTGGGCAACATAAAGCAGTAGAAAAAGCATGAATTTTGTGGATGGCATGAAACCCAGCTCAACTCATGTGGTGGGCAAAAAGTATTCAACTTTGAAGAGATAATTGCACAAGTGGGAAAAGGTATCTGCAGAAGGCTGTTTGCTGAGGCAGGCACTGTTTATAATAATAAATAAAAATAAATGTAAGCAAAATGCCCAGAAATGGAACTATTTAAGTGTGGTGCAACCATACAACAGAGTACTGAGCGATCTTTAAAAGCCATGTTGTGGATCTATATTTGTTGCATGAGATGTTATCCATGAAATAGTGATGAATGAGAGGGGCCAGTCAAAAAATAACATGTGCAGGGCAGTCCTATGTAAGTAAAATTGAATACACTTAATGCATTTATCCATAAGTGCAAAGAGGTATCTTACAGGAGGTTCACCAAAATAACAACTATGGTTCTCTCATGATACAATTTCTAGTGATCATTATTTTCTAGTTCTCACTTTTTGGCCCTTAGTGGTTCTACAATGAATATATAATATTTCTGTAGAAATAATAAAGCTGAAGTACTATGCAGTAGTTTCAACCAACGATGTATACACAGAGCAGTATAGATGTATTTTAAAAGCACAGTGCTAGGAATAAAAAATAACCTGAATGAAATAAATAATAAGAAAAGAGGTCGAGGCTGCAGTGAGCCATGTTTGCACCACTACACTCCAGCCTGGGTGACAAAGCGAGACCCTGTCTTACAAAAAAAATAAGAAAGAAAAGAAAATAGCAATTATGCGCATTAAAAACACATGCACATAATACAAGACACATTTTGCAAGAGCCTATTTCAGTAAAAAATAAACATTAACCAGTACGTTCATCAGTTGTAACAAATGTACCGCTGTGGTGGGGGATGTTGATAATTTGGGACTCTATGTATGCATGTGTGTGGATGTTGGGGGTAGATGGAAATTCTCTGTACCTTCCTCTCAATTTTGCTATGAACCTAAAACTGCTCTAAAAATAAGATCTTTAAAACGAAATGAAATAAAATAAGATATTTATTGAAGATTTTCCAATGATTGTCCCTGGTAGAGGCTAGGAAAGGGGCAATGGGAGAGCAGAGTGGAGGAAAAAGGAATAAACTGATAAATTAATTGCCTGAACTAATGATAATAAATTGCCCTGTACTATTACTCAACCGCACCGCCCCCCCCACCCCCCCACCACCTCTGAGGGTCTCAAAATGTAGGCACAAACTTGAAAGCAAGAAATATTTCAATGTATAAACATCTGTACACATGAAAATATTGACAGTGTTTTTAGCTATTTTCTTTCTTTTTTTTTTTTTTTTTTTTGAGACGGAGTCTGGCTCTGTCGCCCAGGCTGGAGTGCAGTGGCGCAATCTCGGCTCACTGCAAGCTCCGCCTCCCGGGTTCACGCCATTCTCCTGCCTCCGCCTCCCGAGTAGCTGGGACTACAGGCGCCCGCCACTACACCCGGCTAATGTTTTTGTATTTTTAGTAGAGACGGGGTTTCACCGTGTTAGCCAGGATGGTCTCGATCTCCTGACCTCGTGATCCGCCCGCCTCGGCCTCCCAAAGTGCTGGGATTACAGGCGTGAGCCACTGCGCCCGGCCGTTTTTAGTTATTTTCAAAGAAACTAAGGTGCATAGGATTTAGAACCATTTAGACTTGCAGACAAATGGTCTTGGACACACAATTTCACTAAAGCCCCACTGGTTTATGTGTAAAATAAAGATAATAATAACTACGTTTCTGAGGTGTTATAAAAAGTTGTGTAATCTCACCTTCAAAAATCACTGTGATTCCCAGTTATAGCTCAGACATATAAAGAGCTTAGAAATTGTCACTCCCATTCTTATAGCAAGCAAAAGCTGGATAAGCTAAAACTCAACAAGTTGTTTTGGACTTATCAGAGAACTAAATTTGCAAGTCAAATCACCATGCTGAAATCTGGTAACAGGCAAATCCGGAGTCACGGACACAATCTGCTTACCTAAAATAGAAGTCACTGGAGCCATAAACTGGTAGGAACACTTAGTAATTTTGACAAGTTTCTGGAGGCTGAGTGTAGACTGGCTTGAGACTGAGAAACTCCTTGGGGCCACCATATTTTCATTGACTTTTTCTCCAGGATCCCCACTAGGTTCTCACCGCGAAGAGTCAACAAAGGTACCCTTGTGGCTTAGGTAGGGAGAGTAGACGGATAATCTTGGTAAAATATGTCCAGAACCTTCCCCATAACAAAAGCCTTGTCTTCAGAGGAAAGTACTTTACCAGAGCCTTGTCCCAGAGATCTCACCATAGCCCCCTCTAGCGTTCCTCACCTAATTGGGAGGGGAGAAACTATACAAGAAACTATACAAGAAACTATACACCCTTTTGATTCTTGGTGATCACAGGTCAAAGATGCAAGTCAGGTAAAAGGCTGAGATTTAATTGGAAGATTGTAGAATGCTTCACTGCCTCCACACTTTCTCATCATACCAACGGGCCTCCAGTATAACAAGAGGATATTACAGCTGAAAGAACTGAAAGACATGGATCTTCTCTAAGAAATACTTTGGGAATTTGAAGCCTCTGGTACCTATAGCTACAGCAAACATAAAACAAAGCCCAACTCCTAGCCCGATTAACATAAACCTCACACCATAGGCATATTTACCTTAGTTCCTATTACGCAGTACATGTCTAACTTTCAATTAAAAAATATAAGCCATGCCAGAAGGCAAAGAAAAAAAAAAAGTCTCAAGAGACAAAGCAAGCATCAGAACCAGAACCAGATTCAGGTGTGACACAGATGTTGGACTTACCAGACAGGGCATACAAAATTACAATAAATAATATGATAAGGGCTCTAATGGAAAAAATAGACAACATACAAGAACACATGAGTAAAGTAAGCAGAGATATGGAAACTCTAAGAAAGAATCAAAAGGAAATACTAGAAATCAGAAGCACTTTAACACTAATGAAGAATGCCTTCAGTGGACTCATCAGTAGATTCAATAGTTAAGGAAAGAATTAATGAGTCTAAAGGTAAGTTAATTAAAGAAAAAAAAACCCTAAAATGTAAAGAGGAAAAAGGCAGTGAAAAAAAACTTAACATTTAAGAACTGGGGGACAATTTCACAAGATATAACATGTGCAATTGGAATACCAAAAAGAGGAAAAAAAAAAAAAAAAAGAGAACAGAGCAGGAGAAATTTTTGAAGTAATAATGACTGAGAACTTTCAAAAATGAATGATAGACAGCAAACCACATCCAGGAAGCTCAGAGAATGCCAACCATAATAAATCCCAAAAAATATACCTAGGCATATCATATTCAAACTGCAGAAAATTACAAAGAGAAAAATCTTAAAAGAAGCCAGAGAATAAAAACACCTTACCTGTAGAGGAATGAGAGTATGAATTACATCTGACTTTTAATCAGAAACCATGCAAGAGACTAGAGTGAAATATGTAAAGTGCTGAAAGACAAAAATCACCAACCTGGTATTCTATATAGAAAGAAATTATTCGTGAATGTTTCTCGGACAAAAAAAAAGAGTAGGCCGGGTACAGTGGCTCATGCCTGTAATCCCAGCACTTTGGGAGGCCGAGGCGGGCGGATCACGAGGTCAGGAGATCGAGACCATCCTGGCTAACATGGTGAAACCCCGTCTCTACTAAAAATACAAAAAATTAGCCGGGGGTGGTGATGGGCGCTTGTAGTCCCAGCTCCTCGGGAGGCGGAGGCAGGAGAATGGCGTGAACCCGGGAGGCGGAGCTTGCAGTGAGCCGAGATCGTGCCACTGCACTCCGGCCTGGGCGACAGAGCAAGACTCCGTCTCAAAAAAAAAAAAAGAGTAGAGTGAAATATTTAAAGTACTGAAAGACAAAAATCACCAACTTGGTATTCTATATAAAAATTATTCGTCAAATGTCTATTTCTCAGACAAACAAGTCAGATAACTCATTGCTAGCAGAACTGCCCTGCAAGAAATGTTAAAAGATTTTCTTCAGGCAGAAAGACAACTGTAAAAGTCAGAAGCTTGGACCTACATAAAGAAAGGATCTACGTCAGAGAAGGAATGAATGAATGTAAAATAAAATATTTTATTTTTCTTATTCTTAATTATTATATACAGTTATATACTTGTTATATGTAACAAGTAACAATAGGAACAATGAATTATATGATTATAGCATATGGATAAACAGTGTCCCAAGGGAAGGGAGGAAGAAGTTGGGAATACACTGTTATCAGGTACCTGCACTACACATGAAATGCAGTAATGTTGTCTGAAGGTGGACCTACATTAGTTTAAAATGTATTTTGTAAACTTCAGGGCAACCACTAAAAAGCTTTTTTAAATAAGTATAATTTCTATGCTAAAAGAAGACATAAAAGCTGAATGAAATAAAATGCTCAACTCAAACCAGGAAAGACAGAAAAGGAAGCTTCCGGTAATATATAAGAAAAAAGTTACAAGCATGGTTGATATTAACCCAAATATATTAATAATTACTTTAAATGTGAATGGTCTAAATACAGCAATTAAAAGACAGTGATTGTCATAGTGGCTGCAAAACAAGACCTAATTATATATTGTCTACAAGAACATCACTTTAAATGTGAAGACTGATAGGTTAAAAGTAAAGTGATAGAGAAAACATACCATGCTACCACTAATCAAAAGAAAGTTGAAGTAGCTTTATCAATTTCAGACAAAGCAGATTTCAGAGCAAGGAAATTTATCAGGGATAAAGGAGACATTACATAATAATAAAAGGGTCAGTTCTCTAAGAAGACGTAGCATCCCTGAACATGAATGCCTCTAAAGATACATGAAACAAAAACAGACAGAACTAAAAGGATGAAATGAGGAATCCACTATTATAGTTGGAGACTTCATCCCGTCACCCCTATCAGTAATTGTTAGATCAAGCAGGCAGAAAATCAGTTAAGGCTGCATGCAGTTGACCTGAATGGCACTATCAATCAACTTAATTGAATTGACATTTATGAAGGACTCCATCCAACAGCAGCAGAATACACATTCTTCTCCATTTTGCATGGAACATGCACCAAGGCAGACCACCTCCTGTACCATAAAACATACCTTAACAAATTTAAAAGAGTAAAAATTATAAAAAATATGTTCTCAGACAGCAGTGAAATTGAACTAGAAAGTAATAACACAAAGATGGCTGGAAAATTCCCAAATATTTATAAATTAACACACTTATAAAGACCACACGACTTAAAGAAGTATCAAAAAAGTTTAAAATATTTTGAACTAAAAGAAAATGAAACTAAAACTTGTCAAAATTTGTCGAATGCAGCAAAAGCAATGCTTAGAGGGAAATTTATAGCATTAAATGCATATAATAGAAAAAAATAAAGATTGAAAAATCAGTTACCTAAGTTTCCACCTTAGGAAACTAGAGAAATAAGAACAATTTAAGCCTAAATCAAGCAGAAGAAAAGAAATAAAAATTAGAGCCTAAATCAGTGAAATTGAAAACAGGAAAACAATAGAGAAAATTAACAAACCAAAAGCGATTTATTTTAAAAAAAAATCAGTAAAATTAACAAAACCCTAACCAAGCTAATAGAGAAATTATCAATATTAAAAATGAAAGAAGGGTCATCTCTACTGTTCCACGAATATGAAAAGATACTATAGGAATATGGTATTCTGAACAACTCTATGTCCACAAATTTGATGATTTAGATGAAATGGACTAATTTCTTGAAAGATACAAACTACTAAAACTTACACAAAAAGAAATAGATATAGAACTCTTAAGATTATCAATTTAAAAAAAAAAAATCAATAAAATAGCCTTACAAAAAAGGAAATTATCAAGCCCAGACAGTTTCACTGGTAAATTCTGTCAAACATTTAAGGAAAAAATGATACCAGTACTCCACAATCTCTCCCAGAAAGCGGAAGAGCAGAAAGGAACACTTCCTAACTCATTCTATCAGGGTAACTTCACCCTAATACTAAAACAAGATGACACTGCAAGAAAGGAAGACTACAGACCAATATCTCTCGTCAGCATACATGCCAACTTGTAGTTAAGATAAATAAGTTCTGGAGACCTAATGTACAGCCTGGACTGTAAGTAATAATAATGTATTCTATACTTGAACTGTTAAGAGAGTAAATCTTAAGTATTTTTACCACAAAAAAGTAAATATGTGAGGTAATGGACATGTTAATTAGCCTGATTGTGATAATGTTTTCACAACGTATATGTATGTGAAAACATCACATTGTACGCCTTGAATATATGAAATTTTTATTTGTTGATTACACCTCAAAGCTGAAAAAAGTTCTTAAATTAATTAGAATAAAATTAGGCAGCTGGATGCGGTGGCTGGCGCCTGTAATCCTAGCACTTTGGGAGGCTGAGGCGGGTGAATCACGTGAGGTCAGGAGTTTGCGACCAGCCTGGCCAACATGCTGAAATCCCATTAACCAGATGTGGTGGCACCTGCCTGTAATCTTAGTTACTTGGGAGACTGAGGCAGGAGAATTACTTGAACCCAGGAGGCAGAGGTTGCAGTGATCTGAGATCGCACCACTGCATTCCAGACTGGGCAACAGAGCAAGACTGTCTCAAAAAATAAATAAAACAAAATTAGTTAACTACTGACATACATACAAAAATCTTCAACAGGATATTAGCAGATCCAATAATGTTAAATAAGAACGATATACTATAATCAAGTGGGATTTATTCCAGGTATGCAAGGGTGGTTCAATATAAAAAATCAATCAGTGTAATCTACCACATTAAGATGAGCCTGGAGCATCTCATAGTTCCAGAAAGTAAAAAATGCAAAAGAAAACAACAGATAATGATGGAGGTGTGACACGGGGTACAGGAGCCAAATAAAAGAGCTGGAACAATTTGAGCAATAAAGTAGTATTGGATTATAACCCAACCCAAGTTATAATATAAATATCCATGAATCCAAACTGATATAAGTGATTAAATAATTAAATAAATGGGGCATAATAAACACATCTTCCAAGTAGAAGAGTTCCAAATAATTTACAGAGATACTCTGCCCTTAAGGAGGTGGAGCACAACTCCTCACTCCTCACTCCTCACTCCTCACTCCTTTAGTGTATGTTACGTACACATAGTAACTTTCTTCCAAAGAGTATAATATGGAAAGGGAGGCGGGGGGAAAAAAAGAGTAAGTTGACAGTGGAGAAACTTGACAAACATACCAGTCAGATGATCATCAATATTGACAGTGAAAAGTCATATTGATAGCCTGTATTTATGTGATAATGTGTTGAGAATAACTTTTACTTCTGTGTCTTCCTTCCACAAACCCATAACCCCAGTTTAATCATGAGAAAACAGCAGACAAATCCCAACTGAGGGACATTCTACAAAATACCTGACCAGTAATCCTCAAAACTGTCAAGATAGTCAAAAAAAAAAAAAAAAAGGAAAGTTGGAGAAACTTTCACAACCTAGAGGTGCCTAAGGAGACACTTCTATTAAATGTAATGTGGCATCCTAGAAGGGATCCTGGAACAGAAGGCAGACATTAGGGAAGATTTGAGGAAATCTGAATAATGTATGAACTTCAGTTAATAATCATGTATCAGTATTGGTTTACTAATGATGACAAATGTACCATGCTAAAGATGTTAATAATAGGTGAAACTGGATATGGGGCATACGGGAACTCTCTGTACTGTGTTTGCAATAATCCTGTAAATCTAACACTGCTCTAAAGTTGAAAAAGGTTACTTTTAAAATGATTATTATTATTTTAAAATTAACATAGCATGCCAAAAGTTTTTTTTAGGGTAAGTGACATGGGCAGAATGATTCATCCTAGTCCTTCATCATGATGTCCACATCTACAAATACATTTGTCCAACTGAGCAATTTGTGTATCAGCCCACATTGATAGGTTCTGCTTCACCAGCTGTCCCTATTTCTGAGAAAATAGGTCAATTTAAGTTTTGCTGACTTCTCACACTAGCTCCATGCCCACGCCTGCACACCCACGTGCCACAGTTGTATTCCAGATTGACAAATCATTAAATGATCGTTATCTGATTTTGAAAAAAAATGAAATACAAAGATAAAAAGTAAAACTTGACTATTTGCTCTGCCTTTGAATTGCATTGCTTTGGGTGAACCACTGTTGTAAGATAGACTTAGTATAGTTCCCCTTTTCCTTTCCCCAGGCTCATTCATATGGGCTGTTTAATGGTTAAAAGGCAGGCCAAAGGAAGGAAGAGAGAAAAGCTTCAGGAGAGGGAAAATCTAGAAGCCGAACTCAAGCCCCTAAATAATTAACTTGGCTATAGAGGCTCCATTTTGTTTCTCTTATCTTCTTTTGACTTATAAGTGACAATCCTATTCTTCTTCATAAATATCCTTCTGTCTTGGCTTCTGGCTTTACAGATGACTGGCACTTTTAAATTGTGAGAATGGTTTACCTTTCTGGCTGAGCAGTCTCTCAAAAATCGTTCTATTATGGGGGAGAAAACAAGGCTAGCAGCTCAATGAGTTGTCTCTTGGCAGCGTATCTTTTTATTTCTGAACTTCATTGTGACCTGTTTGCCTTGTCCCGCTGCCACTGTCTAATCTAACATCCTAATAACAGCCCATACCTTGTAATTTGGATTTTCAAAGCTGTATTTTTCAACCATGTTCTTTCTGTCCAAATCAAAGGCACTGTTTCAATGTCAGTAGGAGAGACAATAAGAGAAAACATATTGAGGCACACATGTGTGCACGCATGTGCATACACAGGTACACATGCACACGCACGCACACTCAAACAGCTTCAAGTCAGGGATTTATCTGAATTTTAGCTCAAATATTTTCTGTTTCTCTTTCCTCTGTTTTTGAGCATCTAGTTTCCTGAACTGTAAAGGAAGTTTGGGGTTTGAGTTATTTTTATTTTTCAGTGACCTAAATAGTAAGTGTTCCAGCCATTATATTTTCAGATCCATATTAAACATTTTCCTACTTAAGATATGGAGATATTTGTAAATAAAAGTATTCTGACCTTCAAGAACATGTAATTTAAGTACACAGGCATCTTGTATTGTTGCCTGAACTTATATTTTGAACTTTATTCATCTGTTCCATGGTCCATGCCAGTAGTGATTAAATTAGTAAAACTTCCTGTGGTCAGAGGGTCTTTGAATAAGAGAAATATTTTTTTCCATCTCTCCAGCCAGTTACTTCTTCCCACAAATGTACTAACCTTTTAGATAGAAATGCTGTTTACAAACACCTCCAGGGGAAATTTAGTCTATCTTTTTAGCCGTTGAGAATTTTAGGACTATAAGTGTCTGAAAATAATCAGTTCAACACTTCGTTTTACATACAAATAATAATTTGTAAAAACAAGAAACTAATATTATTAGCACACACATACCGTAATATAAATTATCTGATTTATCCCCTTAAGTCTGGGAGTATGCTAGAATTTAGATAATTAGAGGAGGCAAAATAATTGATAAGCTCCCTGCTAAGCATCGAGTTATACTCTTTAATGTATGAGGATTATGTACCAAGAAACCACAATTAGCAAATTAAACAATTGTGCTGTTATAATAATTAAATTCTCTAATTTAGCTGTTCTTCTATAAAGTTTTACTTTCATTTCCAACTGTTGTTACTGTAGAGAAAGTAAAATTACTTGGCTGTCACAAATACGCTTACATTTACATCCCCCAAATTTCACATTCCAAGATCTCTATGAATATATGTGAATATGTGCACACATTTTTATCTTACCTTGATTCATAAAGAACTTCAAGCCATTTACAAAATCCCTGTAACATAGCAAAATAAAAGCCCATTAAAATATGAAAAATATGAGTCAAAGGGCGAATAAAGTTAGTAAACTAATAGGGAACCAGAAGTAAGGTTGGAACACAATAGTGTTCATGCCACAGGTGGATCAACACTTTAGGCTCTCAGGTTTCCAAATGCCCATAGGAAAATGGACACTTTCAAACTATGCGAAATCTATATGGGGAAAAGTAAACTAGTTACTCAGGAAAAGCACCACTGCTACTGAGACCAGGGTACAAAGTATCTCCCAATTCTGTCTCAGAAAGGTCAGTTTAATTGTGCTGACAAAAGTATCTTTATGGTAAACATAGTGAAAAGTTTCTTAGAGTTATGACTGAGAAAGTTTATTTATTTATTTATTATTTGTTTGGTGGACAAGATCTTTAATTCTTCACTGCACTTGAAAAAAAAAATCATAATGACATCCAGATAAACAAGGGATAAAGGTAATCACTTCCAACTTCAGGCCCTGAGCAGACAGCGGTGCTCAGGTTATATTTCAGGGATGTCGAAAAGGCCTTCTGGGCTGGGCGCGGTGGCTCGTGCCTGTAATCCCAGCACTTTGGGAGGCCGAGGCGGGTGGACCACTTGAGGTAAGGAATTCAAGACCAGCCTAACCAACATGGCAAAAGGCCGTCTTTACTAAAAATACAAAAAATTAGCCAAGTGTGGTGGCACGCACCTGTAATCTCAGTTACTCAGGAGGCTGAGGCAGGAGAATCACTTGAACCCAGGAGGCGAAGGTTGCAGTGAGCTGAGATCACGCCACTGCACTCTAGTCTGGGTGACAAAGTGAGACTCTGTCTCAAAAAAAAAAAAAAGCCAGGCACAGTGGCTCACACCTGTAATCTCAACACTTTGGGAGGCCGAGGCAGGTGGATCACCTGAGGTCAGGAGCTTGCGACCAGCCTGGCCAGCATGGTGAAACTCTGTCTCTACTAAAAATACAAAAAATTAGCTGGGCATGGTGGCATGTGCCTGTGATCCCAGCTACCTGGGAGGCTGAGGCAGAAGAACCGCTTTGCTTGAACCCGGGAGGCTGAGGATGCAGTGAGCCGAGATCACACGATTGCACTCCAGCCTGGGCAACAAGAGTGAAACTCCATCTCTCTCTCTTTCGTTCTCTCTCTCTCTCTCTCTCTCTCACACACACACACACACACACAAAGGCCTTCTGCTCTTAAATATAACTCTCTTTCCCAGTCGCATCCCCACACTATTTACTTAGGATGGAAACTCTCTTAAGGATGGTAAGCCATTCATTCCTCAATTATAGAAAAGTTCACAATTGGTAATTAAAATTATTTAAATGCCCATAAAAAGTTTCATGAACTGAAGAAGGCCAAGATGATCATCAAAGAGAGCAAGGGCACAAGCAAGACTACCAAGACCACCTATCACTAGCTATAGTTTGGTACATTTATTATTATTATTATTATTATTATTATTATTATTATTTTGAGACGGAATCTTGCTCTGTCACCAAGCTGGAGTGCAGTGGCACAATCTTGGCTCACTGCAACCTCTGCCTCCAGGATTCAAGCAATTCTCCTGCCTTAACCTCCCGAGTAGCTGGGACCACAGGCGCGCGCCACCATGCCTGGCTAATTTTTGTATTTTTAGTAGAGACGGGGTTTCACCATGTTGGCCAAGATGGTCTCGATCTCTTGACCTCATGATCCACCACCTCGGCCTCCCAAAGTGCTGGGATTACAGGCATGAGCCACCACGCCCAGCTGAGTTGTGACTCAGAAAGTATAATACCAGCTAGGAGTCTATTGGGTTGCCTATATAATTGATTCAAGTACTCAGTTCTCTGGTTTATCAGTTAATATATTTTATGTTGTCTAGCAGTGATACCTAAGCAGGGGTGCTTTGGCTTTGGAACTGTAGGAGGGAAATTGTTACTCGTCACGGTGATGCGAGGTGAGCATCACTGGTGTTTAGTGGGAAAGTTCTGGGAATTTTAAAGATACTAAAATGCATAGGATAAGTCCCACACAATAAAGATTTCTTTTTTTGTTGGTTTTGTTTGTTTGTTTGTTTGTTTTTTCATGTACTTATTTTTTTTTGTTATACTTTAAGTTCTGGGATACATGTGTAGAATGTGTAGGTTTGCTACATAGGTATACATGTGCCATGGTAGTTTGCTGCGCCCATCAACCCATCATCTACATTAGGTATTTCTCCTAATGTTGTCCCTCCCCTTGCCCCCAACCCTCTGACAGGCCCTGGTGTGTGACATTCCCTTCCCTGTGCCCATATGCAGAAAACTGAAACTGGACCCCTTCCTTACACCTTACACAATAAAGATGTCTAATATCCCAAACGACCATCACAGCTTCATTGAGAATTTCTGAGAGAAATGAATGGATTCCATGTCCTTCAGATAATGCTTCTGCAGATACTGTTTCTCTCAGACAAGCTATTGACAAGAATTGCCTGGCATAGACTCATAAGTTTAGTCCTTGGCAAATTACTCACAACATTTCTTAGGCTAATAGCTCTGTTCATTGCAGGGCTTTACTTAAATAACAAATATCCTGTGGAAGGAAATTTATCCACAAAGAGACAAGACAATAAAATAGATTTGTTTCTCTTTCCTCCTACTGTAGCCACTGGCTAATGTCTGTGAAAAGCCATTATATTGTCTACCTGTTGTAGATACATATTATGAATACATTTGTATATATACACATACTTGATACATTAGTAATAGTTCTTTCCTGTTCTTGAGTAAACATGGAACTGTTTTTTTCATATGTGGCCTTCCTTATTAGTTTGACATCCAAACCTGCCATGATGACTCTGGCCTTACCCTTCAACCCATCCAAAGTTTTGTTCATGAAATGACTCTTCATTTCAAATTCCTCCACAACAGGGCACACTCTTTTGTTTCTGTAATTTTATTACTGGATTTAAAAAATGTTATTTACTGCATTTTCAGAACATTTCTTCTGTCTTAAATATTGGACCTCTATCACAACAATAGGGTAATATTTTGAGAAATTAACCAATATGTTATTTAGAAACTCCTTTCTTGTTTACATAATTACCATTCCTCACTCACCCCCAATGAAAATATATCATGGCCACTTGAAGTCCAAGATGTTTGATAAACAAGAGTTAGGAATTTTGGAATCCAAAAGGCCAAAGAAGGAACAAGACATAAAGTTTATGCCTTAATCAAAGGAGAATGGAGGAAAGAGCAGACCATTCATCACAGGTCCGGACAAGGGCTTCCCAAGCAGAGGGGGGGAAAATAAAGAGAAACATTACCCAGAAGAGAGGCTGTTGGGAGAAGAGATGAGAGGACTAAATGAAGTAACCACAAAGAGAGGAGCTGAGTCAGCACTCGAGAAACACCATGGTCTTTGCTCAAGTGTGAGCCAGCAATTGCCAGAACCAGGGAGCCATAAGGAAGCTAAGCCAGTTCCCAAATTATCCAACCAGGTGCTGGTGAGTCCCACACTTCATCCCTGCAGCAAGGAGCTATAATAATTAGCCTGCTTGTCACCAAGCAGCAAGGACCTCCTGTTAACAGCAGCCTCTACATCACTCATGGATGCCTAGCAAGAATGGCATGGTGCCTATATCCCAATAACTTTTTTGGACCCAACCATGGACAACTCTCCTGTCAAGAGCTTAGTTTAATTATCAGGCCCTTTCTGCAGAGATCAGAGCTTTGGACAACAAAGAGGAAAATGTTGATGTGGAAATGAGGGCCCACAAACCATTTGTTTGCACAGAATTAAAACAAATCCAGCCTGAGATCTCTCCCTGTGTCAGGCCCTGCTTTACAATATCCTACAGCTTCTCTGCTATCATCTGTCCTCCACACAACATGTCTGGGTGCATATTACTTTAATGCTACTACATACAAGACCAGAATATTTCAACATGAAATAAAAACATTAAAACAGATAAAAATGAATTTGCTTTGTGAAGTAGGGCCAGGGCTTCAAAGCCCTGTCTGTTTGGCCTCCCTCTTACCACTGCCATCTCCATTGCCAACTCAGGTGACCCCATCATCCTTCTATGGAAACACAATTTGCAAGCTATTCTAGAATTCTCTTTTATGGATTTGGTTTTGTCTCTTAACATACAGAGATGGTTTCTGAAAATAAACCTGCTCCCTGTGCGTGCATCAGAATCACCTGCAAAGTATTTGTTTATTTTTTTTATTGGCCCTACTCTCAAGATTGTTACTTACAGGTCTGAGATAAGGCCCAGAAATCTTCCCAGGTAACACAGATGCACAGGCAGGTCTCCAGTCCCCTGAAATAAAGCTTACAGGGTGGTGCTGTTCAAACCCCTCATAGACTCTCAAACAGCACCAATACTTCACTGACCCTCTGTATGATACATTGCTTTATCTGATAGATTCCCAAGTAGCTCTTCAACTTTCTTGTTGTGACTTACTTGGATGCCAAGTTACACACTCTGTAAGGAGCAGACATGATTCCCAGTTATACCCCATCTATGTTTTCAAAATGGCTCTACAATGTGTTTTTCATATCTTATTTTTCGTTTTACTCTGTAGGCAATGCATATATATTTTGTACTGAAATAAAAGGCTTTTACCTACATAAACCACTATAGAATTAGTATCCACTGACATTTTTGTTAGAGTGAAGATAAGCACAAGAAAGTATGGTAAATGAAATAATGCTGATGAGCTTTTCTGAAGCGTCTTTTCAATATTTTTTTTAAAGACATTATAGTTTCAAGAAGGCTTTGGAGTAAATAAACCCATTAATCAGGCACTAAAATGCTGCTACAGCATTTTAAAACTGTATCAATGAAAGAGTACTCTGGAAACCTTTTGCCAAAAATGTCCAACTTGATTGATTGTTTTGTATATATATATATCTTTTGTTCCCATGGCGCTGCTGTGTTTCTGAATATAGCCAATACTTAATATTTATATAGCAGAAGAGGGAAAAATAGCACATAAACATCCAGTCTTTATATGAATGATCACATGTAAACCAAACATACCACAATGAAAAGAAATACATTTAGGCTAGGCAACCTTCAACCACAATAGCAAAGCTAATGAATATTGTCTTTGGCCACTGCTTTTGGTTCTTGTCTCACCCCACCAATATTTTTCTGCCCCGTGGCTTAGAACTACGCCTCCCAACAAAGGCCATCTCCTGAGCTCAGTGTCTTCACCTCCAGAAGCTTTGTCTAACCACCTTATCTAAGATAGCAGTCTGCTGCCCCAGTACTATAGCACTGTCTATTCTGACACCCAGTTCTATTTTCTTCATAGGGGTTATCACCTTTTATGTATTGCTGATCTCTTCCACTGGAATGGGAAATGAACAAACAGGGCCCTGTCTGTCTAGTCCTCTTAGTATGATCAGAACCAAAGATGGCACATTATAGGCACTCAAGAAATATGTGTTGAACTTAATAGAAGCAGCACAATGTGTTGAAAATAGATTTGCCAAGTATCTGGCTCTCCAAATGGCCAAATAGAAGTTGATTTCCTACTTGAAACTGTGATGAAAAAAATCCTAAAAATGGTAAAAGCAGAGTAAAACAGAAAATGACACTCCAGAAGATCCAAAGGAATTCTACATAAACTAAAAAAAATCCCACATGAACTTCTAAAATGTTGTAGAACTTCTAAAATGTTGTATAATAGAAAAATACATTTTCTGGTTACTAAATGTGTTTGTACAAATATTAAAGCACCCTACCAATCTTAGTTGTAACAAATTGAATATTCCTTAAAAATGCTGCTATAAAGACAGAATGAAAACTAGTCAAGTAAAACTTCACAGAAATCTTCTAAAGCTGTTAGAACCATCCCATTCAATATTAAATGCAGTGTGTTTGAGAGATAATGAGGAAGGAAGTTTTTGACAAATTGATGAATTTCATAAATGAGGCTAATAGGTCACTTGAAAAATACTGTTATTCAACAAATCAGCTGTTCAGCCAATTGATTTTAGTGATTTAACTAGAACATGATATTAAACCTAGAAGTTTTTTCTTATTCCCACTTTATAGTGGATGAACCTGAAGTTTGCTAGCTTGCCCAAGGATACCTAGGTAGTAAGTGCAGAGCCACCTTTCAGATTCAGGTATTTAAATTTAGAGTCTGAGCCTTTAATACTGCCCAAAAGACCTTCAGCCACCTAGGATTTAATATCTAAGGCTCTGACACTGCTAGAATGCTTCTGCAGATCCAGGATACTTAGTAACTTGTAATTTGTATAAGAAAGGAATTTGAATCAAGGCTGCCTAGCGAGCAAGGAAGGCAGGCTGAGGAAGTACCTGAACACTTACAAGGCTATTATTTTGTTTTCAGGATTCCTCAGGCAATAACTCTTTTGAGGAATCTGAATTTTACGGAAGAAAGTACATGCTGTATAAGAGTGGTATTGACAAAAGTGGGATATGAGACAATCTCATCATGTATGTTCAGCATCTGGTGAAAGTCAACTTCAAGGTCCTCATAAGTAGGAATAGAATAGTCCTTACAGTGGTACCCTTGGGTATTCATGAATTCTCTATACTGGCTCACATTGGCCTTTATATTTTTCTGAGCAACATGGTAAGTAGGGCCACTTGCTAAGGTAAAGAAAGAGCAAGTGAGTGTTACATAGCTGAGATGAGATTAGACAAATGAGATGAGATTAATGTGAGACAAAGATCATTCCTCCACGTTTGTCACCTACTAGACATTTCTTTGAACCAACCAGTTCTTTTTAAACATTCATATATCTCCTGGGATTCTCAATCTTCATTGTATTAGTCTGTTCTCACATGGCTCTATGGCTCTAAGGAAATACCTGAGTCTGGGTAATTGATAAAGAAAAGAGGTTTAATTGGCTCACAGTTCTGCATGCTGTACAGGAAGCATGGCTGAGGAGGCATCAGGAAACTTACAAACATTGTGGAAAGTGAAGGAGAAGCAGGCATGTTTTACATGGTTGAAGAAGGAAGAGAGCGAAGTGGGAAGTGCTGCACACTTTTAAACAACCAGGTCTCATGAGAACTCACTATCACCAGAACAGCAAGGGGGAAATCTGCCCCCATGATCCAATCACCTCTCACCAGGCCCATCCTCCAACATTGGGGATTACAATTTGACATGAGATTTGGGCAGGGACACAAATCCAAAGCATATTACTCATATACGTTATTTTTATTTGTTTTCTAAAAGGGATGCTAACACAGTTCTCTCTTGTGTCGTACATTTAAACTGAAGCCCAAAACTTTTAAATGATTTACTCAAGGTCACCTAGCTAGTTACTAGTAGTTTATGGATATGAAACAGTCTTCATTTTCCAAGTCCACAGTTCTCTTCTTTATATTGTCAGTGGTTCTTAAGCATTTATTAACAATGAAACCATTTTCCCCTGAATCCAATCTTATGTAACCTCAATATATATAACTAATAAAAGCTGCATTATTTCTGGAAATTTTTCAAATTGGTGGCTATGGATGTCAACACATCAGTTTCAACATCCAATTTTTCTTCATTTTTTATTACACAGTATTGAGAAAATCCTTATTCACTCAGAAAAGTAATTCCAAGTGGTAACATATTTTAAGACCTCTCCTTGCAACCCCAGAATGCTCCTGAATCAAATTCTGCTCTTGAATCAAACTCTGGAAGAGGCTTTGGAAAATGCTACTTGGGACATAGTCTGGAAACTGCTGCAATCAAGCCATGTTCCTTTTTTCTATCTTCTACACATTCCTGCCAACTGCTTTATTCAGTTCAATACCGAAGTCGTCATCAGCAAATTGAACATTGACTGAAGATGGTGGGAAAAAAAAGAGGAGGTGGTTGGAGGACGGAAAGAAGGAAAGAGAAGAGCAAAAATAAGACCAGTTTTGCCTCTAGTGCAATTCATTTAAAATTAATTCAGCAAATGAGCAGTTTGCCAATTAGCTAAACTTATTGGTTTATTTAAAAATGTATTTCTAAGAGGACTGTATAGTTCAGGCCATTTTATATTGAATGTGATGATTTTAACAGCCTTTTGAAGACTTTTAAATTTTAGTTGAGTGGTTTTCATTTTGCCTTTAAAACAGCATTTTAAGCAAAGTATAATTGACTTTGCTCCATCAAGGGCAGGAGAGAGACCTCAAGCCTGCAAAAAGCACCCCTGGGCTGCCCACCTCAGAGAGGGGGCTGCTAAAGGGCAAAGAGTGAGGAGACTAAGGGACAAAAGAAGGGGATCGAGAAAGGATGAGGGGCAGAAAGCATGTCACTTTAGAATGAGTGACAGAGTGAGGAAAGAGCAAAAGTCAGAGAAAGGGAAAACTGAAGGGCGAGGGACCCAAAGGCCCCAGAACCAGGAAAGTTTTGGCTGTTCGTAACCCTCCGTATTTAAATGGATGGAAACCATAAGAAATCAGATAATGAAAATGCATGAATTTGCTGAATATAAGACATGCATTCCTAAAATATTTACAGAAAAATAAAGATATTGTCAAATGCCAAAATACAGACGGTAAATATGGCAAGTAAGTGTGGAAATTAGGCATGAAATGTGAAAGCAACTTTTCTACAATTCAGGCTAGAGGCAAACATCGGATTAAAACTCAGATCCTCTGATTCTTTGACTAATGCCTTTTCTATTGTTTTATGTGCTTTTTAAGGTGAATAATGCCTGTCTGGACATTTACCTTTTTTGCTTTTAGACATTTCTCCCAAAGACAATACAAAGCAAAAGAAAACAGAATTACATTATCCAAGTTAATAAAGTGTGCTTTCAAATTACTAAATAAATAAATAGGCTAGAGCTTAAATTAGCCTAGAAGAAGTTGCCCTTACAAAAATGAAGCCTTTCTAACACATTAATTTAGTCATCAGGTTTTTTAACACATTTGTTTAAACATGCCTCATTTTTAGAGGTTTTAGAGGTGTTTATGCTTTTTCTCATTCTTTGAAGAGTTTCCACAAATGAGACATGCAGCCATTTTATAAAAATGATAAATTGGCCTGTTAGAAGTAGCCCAGGATCCTATTCCTCATGTCTATTTCTCCTCTGACACTGTATCACTTCCTGGAAGTATTAATAGTTGTATTTCATTTTCCTATATAAATATTTAAGGACTGTAATTCTGCCCAGTTGACATTGGCAGTGCCTATGCACGGAGATGTTTCATTATCTGCTCCTCATATCAACATAATCTTGTCAAACTTTGTTTCCAATAAATAGGGCAGGCTGTATTTGGAATATTTTAATAACCAAGCACAGTCATATTGCTTTCAATCATGGCCTGCTTACAAATCCCCAGCTAAGAGGTGCAGTTACATGGAACAATAACCCATGAGCAGTGTGCCAATATATTTTCATTAGTCAATGACACCCAGCTGCAGAGAGAAATTAGGTTGTGTCCTTTAAAACCCATCGTTCCCTTGTGGCAGAACCACAGCGGGCCAGATTGGCTTCACCAAACCCTCCTGCCATTGTTCATTGAATGCTCCAGCTGGGTTGTATTCATCATAAACCCTAAGTCTGCAATTTTTCAATTCCATATTAGGCTTGGATTCAAAGCCTATTGTTCTGATGTTACAGGGAAGGCACACAAGGAAAATGTCATTGAATCACTCTTGTTTAAAGCACTTCTTCTCACCCTATTATTCTGGGTCGTTTGGAGAAATAATTTATCTATGGAAACTTTGGAAACAATGATTAGTTTGGCATTACTTTGGATTTTTCCCTGGTCTTTTAAATTTTTAACAACACTCCAAGAGGGAAGTCATTTTTCAGATGTTCTAGATCAAAGTAACCCAAATGGGGACACTTGGAAGAAAACAAACACTTCAAATAGAAGCAACTTCTTCTTAACTTATATTTTTGTCTGTCTTACCACCAGTTTATTTTTCACTCTTTCCTCAATCATCTTAAAAGCTAAGATCTCGAAACCATTTTTTTTTTCATGATAGATGAAATGCCATTTGGATTGTAAGTCACCAGCCCTCCATCTCCCCCTTCTCTTTTTCACCTGTCAACACTAGATTTAGGCCTTTTTCCCACCCCTACTCCACCCTACATTTTTCACATAAATGAAAGGAGGTAGTGCTGGTTAAATGGCCCATGCTGGAAGTGCATCTCTCCAGCACTGCCAGGTGTGATGGAAACCCCAGCCAGATGGGCATTCCAGTTTGTGAGGAGGAGGCTATTCTTAGGTGCAGTTTCTACTGACACCATAAAGGCTGCAAAACCAGCCACAAATAACTCCCCAGACTTTTTGAGGATTTCTCTAGGCTGATGATGTCAGTACTTGTGGATTTGGAGCTTCTATAGTGGTGTTTCTCAACCCTGGCTGCACATTAGAACATCTGATTAAAAAAAAAAAAAAATACTCATGCTTGGGCCTCTCCCCCAGAGATTCTGATCTAGTTGTTCTGGGGTAAAACTTAAACATCGATGTATATATATATATATATATATATATATATACACTTTTTTTATTTTAAACGGAGTCTCACTCTATTGCTAGGCTAGAGTGCAGTGGCGCAATCTTGGCTCATTGCAAGCTCTGCCTCCCGGGTTCACGCCATTCTCCCGCCTCAGCCTCCCAAATAGCTGGGACTACAGGCGCCCGCCACCATGCCCGGCTAATTTTTTGTATTTTTAGTAGAGACAGGGTTTCACCATGTTGGCCGGGATGGTCTCGATCTCTTGACCTCATGATCTGCCCACCTCGGCCTCCCAAGGTGCTGGGATTACAGGCGTGAGCCACCATGCCCGGCCAAACATGAGTATTTTTTTTTTCCGAACTTCCTCACATGACTCCAGCACATAGCCAGGGCTGAGAAACACTGATCTGAGGCATTTGTGAAAACCATGACTAAACACAGCAAAGTCCTGTTCCCTTAATTTGCTTACTATTTTTAGATAATACTTTGACCAATGGTACGTGACTCTTGGAGGTCTCAGCAAAAAGAGATGAGAAATTGAGCTGCATACCTGGACAGGGTTCATATTGCACTGATGTTTCGTCATTGAGGTGCCTTTCCAACTTGGGTCATCCTGTGTGGATCAAATCCAAATACCTACAATGACTGGGAAAGTGAGTAAATGTGGGAGAAGTGCAGGGCACAAAAAGCAGCACAGAATGGTGAGTCATGAACCAGAGAGTGAACTTCCAGTCCAAAAGGGGGGCCACTGCTACTCAGACCCAGCCAGTTTTTGCCCTAAAAGAATGCCAACCCCATGTGGCCAAAGATCTTGAGTTTTTAAAGAAACTAAAAGTCTAAATTTTTGTGTGAAATCTCCCAATTTTATAGCATTGGTTCACAATAAAAAGTACTTGATGGGATAAACAAAGCATGTTGACATTGGCCTCAGGTCCTGGTCAGAAGGTAGCTAGTTTAGAACTTCTACAAGACAGAACATCAATGGGATGCATCATACTCTATCTTGGCTGGACACTCTGAGAAGGCAACAAAGGAGTCTTTCAGGGGAACCAAGCCACTAGGAGGGGGTCTAGGGAGAATGAAGCCAGCCCAGGAACACTGACTAGCCACTGGGCTTTCTTTAGGCTGAGCAAAAAACTCCAAAACAAAGAAACTAATATTCTATCTGAATGTGAAATCATTAATAGAAGCATAAAATGTTAGAGCTAAAAGAAAACCAAAAGAAATCGTTCCGTTCAATCTAGTTATTTTTAAAAGAATGAAAACCAAAAAAGTAAAGACATTGAAGCTTCCAGAGGTAATGTGAACTTGCTCATGATGCAGCGAACAGATGCCAGGATTCTGAACTCCTCGTCCAATGTCTGTGTTGACATCATAGTGAAACCAGCCTTGACTCTGTAACTCAGGACACTTCTATACTCAAATGGCAAAAGTCATGGTTTAGATAATAAGAACAATGATAGGTAAGCTGAAGATGTCATATAATTTATATGGTGAAGGTTAAATGTCGATAATATTTTAAAATATTAGAGAAAGTACTTTCAGACTGGGCTTGTGCTGCACATTGGGGAAAGAACTTCTTTGGCATATAAAAAAATATCAAATTCCTGCTATGAACTACACACTAGGCAAAGAGCTGTGGGTAAAAACAGAAATGGGTTCACTAGTTTACAGTCAAATGAAACAAAACCTATTCAGATCTTGTCACTCTCTGCTTAAAATGTTTTGATGGCTTCCCCAGTCTTTAGAATAAAAGCCAAGTAAATAAACATTTACCAAAAGAAGGTAGGCAAAAACAAAATAGACAGAGAGATGTTGGAGAGAAGACATTACAATTGTGGTTACAGGTGTTCCTCACTTAATGGAAGAGATGGTCCCCTGAAATATATACTTTTCAAGCAAACTGTGTATTATGTTGACTCATACAAAGTTGCCAATATTTGACCATTTTTAAATACAAAAACAGCAGTTTAACAGGATTCAATCTAATACATATAATCTTAACGCAGATTATTGTCATGTATTCCCCTCTGGAGAATTCTACACTGTTAACCGCTTCTCCTCCTTCCTGAAATAGTCTTAATTGCTTCCAGGATGCCTTGCTTTTCTGACTTTGCCCCCTCATTTATTGGACATAGTTCTTCTACCTCCTTTGCTGGGCCTTTGTTCTCTACCAAAACTCTAAATGTTGAATTCTTAAGGCCTGTGTTCTGCTTCTCTTTTCCAAGCACTTGCCTATAGCTATTTTAAAAATGTTTATTTGCAGACAGTACCCAAATTTACATCTCTAACCTGAATCTCCTTTCGAACCTCCAATCTGATGCATCTAATTGATAACTTGATATTTCCACTTGGCTATCTTCTCCTAGGTATCCCAAATGCATCATGCTCAAACTCAAGCCCTGGTCTTTTCTCAAATCTGCTCCCCCTTCCGTCCTCATTTCAAGAAATGCTACTTCTAGCTACCAAATTTTTCAAGCTAGAAAACTAGAAGTCATCCTCAATACCTTCCATCCTCTGACCAAGTTCTGATGGTTCTATGTACGGGATACTTCTGAAGTATATCTACTTCCTTCCTTTGTTAATGTTTCCACCACAGACTAAGACCCATCTGGCTGGAATACTGTAATATCTCCCTAATAGCACCCCTCCCATGCTTCTGACTTATTCTTCACATTACAGCTACATTGATTGTTTTATTCTTCTATTTACTTATGTAGTCCTCAAATGTGTTGAGGGCCTACTATGTACCAGACAGTGTGGTATCTATTGGAGATTAAATATTGGACATAAAGCCCTGATGAAGCTTAGATGAAGCAAATACCAGATCATGACACTTTTCTTCTTGGAACCTTTTAGTGGCTTCTCATTCCACTTTGAAAAGAATCCAAACTCATTCACATTACCAAAAGGTCATATGTGACATGGCCCCTGGCCACCTCTCCACCCTCGTCTCTTACTCTATCCTTCTCAGTCTCTACACTCCAGTCATGCTGACTCTCTGTTAGTTCATCAAATAAGCCAACATCTGTCCTGCATTTAGGTCTTTCTTCATGATAATTTCTCTACCCAGAAAGTTCTTCTCCACCACTCACCTCATCATCCTCATCTCTCCTCTACTACCCCCTTTAAATAACACGAATTAAAGTCCCCCATTTTTGTGAGAATGAAGTATTAGAAATGAGACTTGAAACCCTGGACCTGAAGTCAAGCACCTTAGGTTCATGTCCTAGGTCTGTGGGAGGTTGGTCATCAGTTGTCTCTTTGATAAGGGTGAACTGCATGCCCTACCAGGACTGAACATTAAGATTATCTATTCCAAACTTCTGTCTTAGTGAGGAGAACATTGAGACCCAGAATTGTTAAACTAGTTTGCCATAGCACAATAAATAGCTTATAGGCCGAGCATGGTGTCTCACGCCTATAATTCTAGCACTTTGGGAGGCCGAGGTGGGTGGATCACGAGGTCAAGAGATAGAGACCATCCCGGCCAACATGGTGAAATGCTGTCTCTACTGAAAAATACAAAAATTAGCTGGGCGTGGTTGCCTGCGCCTCTAATCCCAGCTACTCGGGAGGCTGAGGCAGGAGAATCACTTGAACCCGGGAGGCAGAGGTTGCAGTGAGCAGAGATCGCGTCACTGCATTCCAGCCGGGCGACAGAGTGAGACTCCGTCTCAAATAAATAAATAGATAGCTTATAGCTCTTCGGTTGGGCAAACTCTTTTTCTAACACTATGTGGAAGCTGTTGGCCTCTGGATTTGAACAAGTTGTTTTGTACTGAAGAGAAAAAGACAGGCATATTTAGCTACGATAGAAATCCAAAATGCGTACATTAGTAGGCGGGCAGAAAATAACAGTAAATGAAGACCTGAGTACAGGAAAACATGTTTTGTAAGGATATGAACATTCTGTATAGCAGATGGACAGATACCATTTATAAAATGATTCCCCTGGTCTATAAATCCTGATCCTTCTAATGTCATAGCATCTTCTTTAGTAAAGTGGTTTAATGACCAATAGAAGGAACAAAACTGCCATCTCCCTAGGAGACAGTAAAGCAGATGACCTGACATGAATACCTCAAGCCAAGGAATTTGTCTAATTCATATCAAGCTATTATACTGAATTAAGAAAGGAAAACACGTTAGGAAAAGAAACAGCTAGCTGAGATTGGTGGCTAAGATTTCTTCTAAATGAACCACTTCCCAAGAGACCTAAAAAATTAACGTTTGCAAGTCTGGGGATAGGGGATAATATGAAAAGTGCCTCAGTGAGCATGTTCACTTAATTTCTGGGACCAGAGTCTGAGTATTTCCCAAAAGTCTCAAAAGAAGTAGTAACAAAGAAAGCCAAATATTTATTTTATTAACACACCCTGTGTGGTATCTTCCCCATAAATAGATATAGAGCTAGTTCAGTGAAAACAATTAAAAGCCATGAAGGTTTTTTTCTATATTGTTTATAAAGAAAAATAGGAAATATTTATATGTCCAACAATAGGAAAATTGAAATTATGGTATATCAACAATTGCCATTTTAATAATTTTCTTCTCTCTAGTTTTCATGCTTTAAAAATTTTATATGCTATATTACTTCTATAATGCTATTTACTTTTTTACAGTGCTGCATTTCTTTTATATTGCTGAGTTACTTGTTTCTTTAAGTCGTGTCTTTATAGGGAAGTTTTGGTTCTGGTTGATATTTTAGATAAATCTTTAAAGCTATATTCTCACAATTGGAGACCACATGGATTATGACTGTGGGTACTGTCACCAAGTCAAAATGATGTGAGACCATTCTTGAAGGAAATTGACCAGTATCCTTTGAAGATTTGGTGGGTCTCAAAAATTGTTGAGCTCTTACCCAGGACTTTGATAAGTGCTGCTTCTAATGTCAGAAGGAAAAGGTTTAAATATTTGTTGCATCCTGCCAAGAAGAAGAAGAAGTAGAGAATATGAGCAGATTTCAACTCAGAGGTTTCCAAAAAAAAGATTTTTAGGTCTAGCAGGTGCATCGAAAAATGGGTGCTACCGATACACGAACACCTGTATCGCTATGGATGCACCTTAAGAATTCATGCGATTTCCAGGCAAGATAAGTTAGGGACAGGTATTCTAGGGAGGGGATCAACATATTTAAAGGCACAGAGATGTGAAAACGCATGGTATTTAGCCCTGCTAGAGTGTAAAGGGCAAATGAAACGAGAGATGAGGCATAAAAGAGGAGAAGGAGCCAATCATGGAAGACCTTTTGTGCCATGTTGAGGAGCTGGAAGTGAAGTGCCACCCACGATTTTTAGTCATGGGAGCGACATGATCAGATGTACTGCTTGGAAGTATGTCGGTGTAGAGGAGGAGGATAAAACCAGAGGCCGAGAGACCAGGTAAAGATCATTCAAATGGTCCTTTAAAGAAATGTTAAAGATTATTGTAGGTTGAATATATCTTCACATTTTGAATGTGCATAAAGATTCTGAAAAAATTATTTAGGGAGCAAAGCCTTGTGAGTAATAAAAGCAAAGGCAAATACGTATTTATATTTCTACCAACAAGGATCAGGAATTGAAGAGCAATGACCATGGAAATAAAAATTTTTGTTAGAATTTGTAAACATGTGATACTTTCCTATGTTTGGCCATTTAAATCTGTGGTGGTTGTCCCTGAGTTCTTTGATCCTTCTTTAAAAAGACGGAGCCTAATTCCCCTCCCGACAAATTTTACCAGTCTTGGTAATTCTCTTCTAACAAATAAAATGCAGCAGAAGTGACAGTTTCCAAGGCTAGAACATAAAAGGCAATACAGCTTCTAACTCACTCTCTTTCTTGGGATGCTCTCTCTTGGAACCCAGCCACAAGGCTGAGAGGAAGCCCAGGCTAAATAGAGAGACCACTTGTTCCAGGCATGTGTTCTAACCATAGCCCAGCTGAGGTTCCAACAGACATCCAGCATCAACCTGAAGCATGTGAGTGAAGAAACCTTTGAGATGACTCCAACCCCAGTCACTACAACTGTGTGAAAAACTGCCCAGCTCAACTCAGCCAACCCCTTAGAACCACAAAAGATAACAATAAATAATATAAAATAAAATGTAATCATAAAATGATTGTTGTTTGAAGCCATAAAGTTTTGGATTGATTTTTTATATGGCAAAGATAACCAGGATATATCCCGTATCTGTTTCCTTTTAAAATAACAAAGGCCTATCTACTTGTTTTTAGAAACAGGACAGAATGTAGGGAATGAGGCAGTACCAACCTCACCCTTAAGGAAAAAAGAACTCTAAGAAATAGAATTGCGGTGGAGGCTTCCAAGAAAGCTTAACACTAGAAATGCTAAGACCCTAGCGATAGATATAAATAACATCCTTAGCAATTTTCAGATAACATAAACTAGAAATAACTAACTCCTTAATGGTCAGCTTAGAATTCAGTAGCACTATGATATTGGTTTAACAGAACAGATGATATTGTGGAAAAATACTCCCAGTACAGAATACCTAAAAAGGTTGGAATGTACATAAAAATGCAACAGATAGAAAGACGGACAGATAGATGAGTTAGCAAGAAAATGGAAGAAGTCCTCAGTGGCCAAAAGGAAACAAAAGCGTAAGTCCAGGGACATAACAAAATGCTACTGCTCAGCTGCAGCTGAGGTTATCTGCAGATCCTTGGCTGCCCTAGAGTTTTGTTTTGGGTTTTAAAGGGACAATGATTGGGCCTAAGCAAAGAGAAAAGGTGGAGAGATTTCTTTTCTTTCTTTTTTTTTTTTATTTTTTATTTTAAGTTCTAGGATACATGTGTACAACGTGCAGGTTTTTACATATGTATACATGCACCATGTTGTTGTGCTGCACCCATTAACTCGTCATTTACATTAGGTGTATCGAGGAGATTTCTTTATAGTGCCTAGTCTTTTAGAAGCTGTACTCACTCACTGTAAAAAGGGGGGAAAACCTCAACTCACAGAGAGTTATGATAAGGACATTTGGCTTTCTCAGCCTTTCGTCTTTGTTCGTAGAAGTGGCAGGGTCTCTCCTGAAAATGTCTAGCTGCAAGCTTGTAGTCATGCAAAATTAGATCTAGAAATCACAAAACTTCTGAGAATTGAAAAAAAAAATCATAGAGATTAACTTTAAGAGGTCTAGAAATCTCACAGAAGTAAACACAATTGCTTTCTGGAGGAAAGCACATTAAATCCAGGTTTCAAAGGATTCTCACAGACACATTTTCTGCAAATATTACGCACCAAAAGAGAAAGAGAAGGGAGAAAATCACAAAACACACAATGAATAGGCCACTTAATTTGCACCACTTCGTATCTTCTCAGCTGTACCTGATTCTTGTACAAGCTACTAGTATGGTGACCAGCTCTACATAGATTTCAAGAAATTTGAAGTCTATGCTCCTGATAGTAGGAGCAACTTGATAGCACCTTACTTCATACCCGAGCACTACACCTCTTGTCTCCCTCCTGAGCTTCCCTGCTAACATCACCCAATGACCCCATTGGACACAACCTAGTCGTGTGAGAGAGAGAACACCTTGCGGGTTAAACTGAGACCAATGGGAAGCGGAAACCAGGTGATAAATCGGTCTCCTTTATTCCCACCAATGGCATTCTTGAGAGGCAGTTAATTTGGTTCATGGGAAACAGTCCCTCAGGACAAACACTGAGAGTATGCAAGCAGTGGACCTTCAGTAAAGAAATTCTAAAGGACACACTTCATGAAGAAGGAAGATGATTACAGAAGGCATGTCTGAGATGCAAGAAAGAATGGCGAGTCAAGACTAGGTAAACTATGGGTAAATGTAGACAAACACTATATAAACCCAAACTGGTTTCTAATTTGTGACATTAGAAAACAGGATGTCATTAAAATAGTGGGTAACAATAAGATAGTCAGGATTGGGTAAGGAAAGTTAAAGCTTTCTGAAGTACTCATATTGGCTGGGCGCAGTGGCTCATGCCTGTAATCTCAGCACTTTGGGAGGCCGAGGTGAGTGGATCACTTGAGGTCAGGAGTTTGAGACCAGCCTGGCCAACGTGGTGAAACTCCTTCTCTACCAAAAATACAAAAATTAGCCGGGCATGGTGGTGCTCGCCTATCCAGCTTATTGGGAGGCTGAGGCACGAGAATTGCTTGAACCCAGGAGGCAGAGGTTGCAGTGAGCCAAGGAGGTCACGCCACTGCACTCCAGCCTGGGCAACAGAGAAAGACTATCTCAAAAAATAAATAAAAAAGATAAATAAAATAAAGTACTCATATTCTTCAGGAACAAGATGACTGTTGCTGAACTTTAGGCTTCATAAAGCTGAATACAGACCTGTAACCAGTGTACAGTTGGACTCTTCCCATCTTATTTTTAATTGAGATACAAGTAAAGGGATATCAGATAACAAAGTGAGTACAAGATTGAGTCTCTGGCTGAATGTTTAAGAACCATTCTCATGACTCATCTAGCCCCAGCCAGATCAAGGATATAAAGAGAAGTCAAAATGGAGAAATGTGACCAGATTCAGTGAAGATATTTCATATGAAAAAGCTGTTGGATGATGAGGTGGTGCTACCTTCCTACTTTAAGTGTAATCAGAGGAACTTCCATGGTTTCACCCAAAGCACTTAAATAGACTTTCTGTAACTGGAAGACACAGAAGATTTGTGAGTTTCTCACGCCTGAAAAAGTTAAAGCAACCTGTCATGGAAATGGCCACCTAGAGATTCCAGCTACAAGAAGCTGGCAGAAAGTGCTGGGCTCCTAAGTGGCACGAAAGACAAAGAAACCTGACAGCAAACACCACACTGTGAAAGTTAAAAGAATACCCTTTGAGAGTGGGAACAAGAATGCTCACTGTCACCATTTCAATTTAATATTGTCCTGGATGTCCTAGTCAGACAATTAGACAAGAAAAATAAAAGATATCATAACTCAAAAGGAAGAAATAAACCTGATAGATACTTTGATTGTCTGTATAGAAAAACTAAAATCATCTACAAGCAAATAATTTGCCTTAATAAGAGATTTTGGCAAGATTATAGCCACACTACAATATACTAGTAATGAACAACACATGTAGATTTTCAAGACAACATTTAAAATAGCAACAAAAGAATATGAGGAACATAGGAATAAATCAAACAAAAGTTTTGTATTAGTCTGTTTTCACGCTGCTGATAAAGACATACCCGAGACTGTGCAACTTACTAAAGAAAGAGGTTTAATGGACTTACAGTTCCACATGGCTGGGAAGGCCTCATGATGATGGCAGAAGGTGAAAGGCATGTCTCACATGGCAGCAGACGAGAGCTTGTGCAGGGAAACTCCCATTTTTAAAACCATGAGATCAGATCTCATGAGACTCATTCACTATCACGAGAACAGCACGGGAAAGGCCCACCCCCATAATTCAATTTCCTCCCACCAGGTTCCTCCCACAACATGTGGTAATTGTGGGAGTTACAATTCAAGATGAGATTTGGGTGGGGACACAGCCCAAACATATCAAGTTGCATTAGATCCTGATAGAGAACATTATAAAATAAAACTATCTGAAGACATTAACAAAGAGCTAAATAAATGGAGAAATATATTCATGGATAAGAAGAATATGACTTCATGAGGCTGTCTTTCCTCACCAAATTCATCTGTAGATTCAATGCAATTTTAGTAAAAAAATCTAACAAATTTTTAAGATATTTAACAAGCTGATTCTAACGTTTATATCAAAGAATAACAGACCAAGAATAGTCAAGACACTTCTGAAGAAAAACAAGGTACAGGAACTCATATGAGATATCAAAACTCTTTACAAATTTTAGCAATGAAAATATTATAGTTTTGGCACAGGGATAGGCCAATTGACCCTAGTAACAGAACAGAGAGCCTAAAAACAGACTCACAACTAACTGGAAACTTGGAACATGACCAAAGGGTCACTAGAAATTAGGAGAAAGGTTGGAGGCTTTCAGCAAATATGCTGAAACAACTGGTTATCCATACAGAAGAAAATAAAATTGAATTCCTTCCTTGATGTAAAAATCGACTCCACATAATGTAGGATTTAAATATGAGAGGTAATACCTTAAAATATGTTTTTAAATATGAGAGGTAATACGTTAAAATATTTTTTTTAATATGAGAGATTATCTTTAGGTCGTTTGGGTAAGAAAAGACTCATTAAACAAGATCAAAAGTTACCAAAGTTGTCTGAAAATAAAAATATAAAGAAAACAAAGTAAATGCCTCTCCCCACACCCCTTCTGAACATCATACCTTAAGAGGAATAATAAAGTGATTCATGACCAGATAAGGATAACCAGCATGGTGAAGGGTCTGGATATCTTGGGGTTTTCCTTTTTTTTTTTTTTTTTTTTTTTTTTTTTGAGACTGAGTCTCACTCTCTCGCCCGGGTTGGATTGTAGTGGCGTGATCTCAGCTCACTGCAACCTCTGCCCTCCAACTTCAAGTGATTCTCCTGCCTCGGCCTCCTGAGTAACTGGGATTACAGGCGCCTGCTGCCGCGCCCGGCTAATTTTTTGTATTTTTTTAGTAGATATGGGGTTTTACCATCTTCGCCAGGCTGGTCTCGAACTCCTGACCTCGTGATCCACCCGCCTCAGCCTCCAAAAGTGCTGGGATTATAGGCGTAAGCCCCTGCGCCCGGCCGGGATTTTAAATTTTTTAAAAGGTGAAAAAGATGAAAAAAGATGATTTACAGGGCACATGATAATTGCCTTCAAATATTTGAAATACAAAAAAGTTCAGAAGGCTTAAAGTGTTTGGGGGAATGAGAATTTATAACCACACACTTCCAGTTTCCTGTCTTCTTCCAGTATGGAAGGAACTCTTTGGGTTTCTCTCTTCAACATCCATACCCACCGCCTTCCTCCAACGCTGCATCCCCTGCAATAGAAGAGATGAGGATGAGGAGACTTGGGCTTGTGTAGACCTGACTTTGCTGGCTCTTTGTTTTAGAGCTTGTGAGGAGTTCTGTCTACCATGGTAGGACATGATAGATAAACTCATAGAGATGATGGCTCTGCCCTGTAACAGAGTCCAGTTCAGAAGGAAGTAGTTGAAGTCAGATGATGGTTTCAGGTGGAAGCCCCAGCTTTATCCACAGTAACATTGATCTTGCCATGATATCTAAGCTCTATGGGTATTTCCAGTTGGTTCAAAACCAAAGGGGAAAATGGTATGAATAATTATCCACATGATTACAGTCTTCAAAACCTACATCAGACTTTTGAGTTATACATCTTTCCTCGGTCTGAAAAGGATTTTAAAGAACCTGCTTCCTTTTTTCATTTGTATTTTATTTTAAGTTCCAGGATACATGTGCAGGATGTGCAGGTTAAACAAACTGCTTCTTAGAAATGCTTCTCCAAGGCAGAACTGAGATGACTAGGTGGAACTTATAAGCAGAAATATTTCACTTTGAACTTTTTAATATCTAAGAACTTTCTAACAATTGGTTGGTGCAAGTGTAATGCAGTAAGTTTCCCAGCAAATTTCAGTAGAGGCCGCCAACCCACAGAAACAGAAGAGGGTATTCCTGTGGTATCTGTGGCCTCCAATGTCCCTTCTAACTATAAGATTCAATGAAATAAAACAGATGCAAACTTAAAATGTAACTTTGCCGTTTTAAGGCCTCAAAGATAAGGGCAAGGCAGATGGTTTTTGACCAATATTCTTGTGTTCCAAAGTAACGTTTTTCAAATTTTTTATGCTATTTTTTATATTATTTGCCTTCAAAATCCCATGGGAAACTCTTTCTGACATAAACTTTGAAGTGTGACAACCACAAAGGCAAGACTATTCCTCACACAGAGAAGAATATTCTTACCTGGCAAATTAATCATCATTTGAAAAGGTTCTGGAGGCTGACTCCGATTCCTCCAGATACAGCAGAAGACATTGTGTATGTAGCACTCACTTTCTCTCTTTCCCCCAAACTCCTATTTTGCTTTGTTTTTCTGACAATGCTGTCTGCTGTATTTCTTTTTTTGAAAATTGCTCCTTAATAAGAGAGTAGGTTGAAGTTAGTGAGTCCCAAACTTGTCTGAATATTGGAATCACATAGAGAGGTTGTGAAACTCTCAGTGATCAGCTCTTACCTCAAACCAATCAAATTAGAATCCCCGAGGGTGGGAATCAGACATGAGTATTTTTTAACATCTCCAGATGATTATCCTGTTCAGACAACTATTAGCAAACATCCACAGTGCCTAAACTGGACCTTGCATCGGAATCACCTGGAGCGCTTGATAAAACAGCTTGCTGGGCTCTACTCTCAGAGTTTCTGATTCAGCAGGTCTGCGGTGCGGTTGAGAATTTGCATTTTTAACAAAAATTCCCAAGTGATAGTAATCACTCTGCCCTCACCCCGCCCCCTGCCCCCGAACAAATTGTGAAAAACAAATACGCAAATGTGCGTATGTTAGCCCATTTGGTTCTCAAAGAGGGAGGCTTTAGGATTTAAAACACACAAAAACAAACACCAAGCAGCTTGATGATGTTTCCATTCAGGTGCCCCCCGCCCCGCGCACACACACCAAATCAATTAAGAAATGGTTCCTTCCTTCTACTTTGTTTTAGGCCTACTTTTAAATAGGGTCGGTGCTTTTTAAGACCCCCCAGACAGTCTGAGCCTCAGAGCTCACTTTCAAGACCTTTAAAATATTATTGTAGCCAAAGGAAATCCATAAGGCTTTTCAAAGTTCCAACAACCTTGACAGAAACAGATTAAAATAAGACAAAGCAAATCCAAAACCTAAATCACCACCACTTTAAGGGGGATAAAAATATATACATATACATATATATGTGTATGTATACACATTCATAAGTATGTACATATACACTTTCTGTTTGTAATGATTATAACAGAAATCATGTAACCAGGTTTTTTAAGTGCAATCAGTAATCTTGCCATTGGTTAGGCAAGCCAGATCCCTGTTTTTGAGGTGGACAAATCTCAAATCGACAGTGATCCCCAAAATACATCCCTCTTCACCCATCTCCCAAGGTGTTCAGGAACTCTGCCTGAAGGAAGACTCAAGGTGCATCTGCTTTTCCCATCTGTTTTGAGCCCTGATAGTCTTTTAGTGTTTTGGAGGTTTCGTTATTGAAGAACAGTAGGAAAAAAAGAATTAAGTTACCACTGCTAAATTTGTACAATCCATCTTAGCAACCTGGCCACATCCTTGAATCTATTTTTTTTTTCAAGCAGTTCTGGCCTTAAGTTTCAGATTCATGCGATTTCCCTGGTTTTGACAATCTGCAGGCTGTTTCAATACCCAAACCCAATGATTAGAGTGCCAAGACCGTTATTTTTTTTCAATTCCAAGGGAAGCCTTCAATTTTTTTTCAACTTTACATTCAGCATTTGCTGCCACATTCTCAGTGTCTTCATTGCCTTTCAACTTGAACAGTCTTCTTTCAAGTTGGAAGTGAGAAGCTAATGAAATGCAGGAAGAACAACATAAGTGCAATCTCATCCCTGAGGAAAAATGCAGCCCTTCATTTTGCCTAAGACTGAAAACCTCAATTCGTGTTCCTTGAAAATGTGCTTCCAGACCATCTTCATCATCACCCCTGTTCTATTCTGGGTAAAATGAGAAAACATATGTGAAATACTTAGAAAAGCTTAAAGCACTATACAAATATAATGGTTGGTTATTATTATATCCAGACACAGGCTGCTGTTCGGACATGTGATTCTCTTCCACAATGATTCAAGGGCTAAGTCTTATTACAACCAATCCAAGAGTAGTAATTGGTAATTTATCGGACCCTCACTCTGGTACTGCTTGGAGTTGGGGGGGTAGATGGAGACATAAAACTAATTACTGTTTTATGATCTTTACAGTATCAAACCAGAGGTGAGTCTTATTACGTCGGCCTGTTACCCACCTGACTAGACCAGGGGAGTTTTTTATTTAAGGGCTGGACCTAGCTGGCCTCGTATTATACCCACATTTCAAGGTGAGAGGCATCTAATTCAACTCTCTTATTTGACACATGGGCCAAATATAATCCAAAGACATAAAGTGACTTGCCCAGTGTTTCACAGTGACTCATCACCAAGCGGGAACTCTGTCACAGTCTCGATGCAGCAGCATATTCAGAATCAGACTGTTTTTAGCTGAAACACACTGACGATGGGCACAATGATTAGTAAATAGACAAACAGACAGATGGATTTCTTACATAGTATTTACAGATGGGTATAAGAAGCTGGTATGAACATTGAGGATTTTGTTGACAAATCTTGTGAAAAACAGAATTTGCAAAGTACTTCCATCTGGCTGGGTGCAGTGGCTCATGCTGGTAATCCCAGCACTTTAGGAGGCCAAGACGGATGGATCACCTGAGGTCAGGAGTTCAAGACTAGCCTGGCCAACGTGGCGAAACACCCTCTTTACTAAAAGTACAAAAATTAGCCAGGCATGGTAGTGCATGCCTGTAATCCCAGCTACTCGGAAGGCTGAGGCAGGAGAATCACTTGAACCCAGGAGGCGGAGGTTGTTGCAGTGAGCCGAGATTGCGCCACTGCACTCCAGCCTGGGAGACATAGTGAGACTCTGTCTCAAAAAAAAAAAAAAAAGTATTTCCATCTGTGGTAAAGTAGCACTCGTACCCAATAATAATTTACAACTTAGTAAATGGATCAGAGAACAAACCTGATCATTACAGGAAACTACAGTTGTCAGCACTAATAAAGGTAATTAACATTGATGTTTAAGTTTTTTTGCTTACCGAGTAACTGGCAAGGGATTTAAAAGAAATAACTTTATGAGGAAGTTAACCAGCCGTCCCATAACTCTGTACTTTTGTTCCATTGTTTTAAACATCTTAATTGCCAGGAAAACTTAAGCACACAAAATGAAAGAAATAGGTTGGGAACTCAGGGAGTGTGGTTCATCATTTTCCACAGCTTCCTTTTTTCATTGTAATACAGTTTCCATTTTTAATTAAATGAATAAAATAGCTGTGTTGCCTGTGAGATTATATACAATTGCCAAATAAAGCTGCAGACATCTCTCTCCTTAATGTGCTTAGAGAAGACTGCTATGCTGTCTTTTAAATAGACACATTTTCTTTACTTATCTTGTTTTGAATTTGTACAGGCTTATAAAATCACAACAGATGTTTCCTTTGGGTACCGGGTAGCAAATAAATTATACATCAGTTTCCCATTGGTTTTTCTTTCTTAGCAGTCATCAGATTCTTTTGAGCTCAAATTTGGCTAAGAAAAAAATCAAGTCTACTTTCCATATTCTGTATACTCCTATACGGAGAATGTAGGCCAAGCCAATGACAGTAGCCTGGGCATTCAGAATTTTTATTTTTATTTTTTTAAAAGAAAAGATACTTTGATTACCTGTCCATCTCCCATTGCATCAAAGTTTAAAAATTGCACCAACACACCCACAGGAATTTACTCTGTACCAGGCAGAAGGTGAGGCACAATGGAGGATAGAGAGTGATAAGACATGGTCTCTAACTTCAGAAGACTACCATCAAAGAAACTAACTTAAATACAGTAGCAATGCATTGAGAGGAAGCGTGAAATTCCTCTCTCCAGAGTTCTGAAAGCATTTTCACAGGTAGGGACTTAGTTATAAAGAAGATGGCCACCCAAGCTTCCTTAAGTTCTATGAGTCAAATTATATCCAGTTAAAATTTGTGGAGATTTGAAATATTAGACAAAATTACCAAACTTCAGCAACGACACACAAGCTAAGAGAGATGACTTTGAAATAGGCTCTCCCATCCCACCTACCGTTCAAATTATCTGGTGTAATAATCACATTTGGATAGAATGGAAAAAGGTGAGAAAGAGCCAAGGGCAAGGTCCTCAGTGACTCTCCAAGAAGCTGTAGATGACAGTGCAAAGAAAGAGGTCTCAGGAATGACTGGTTTATGTGAGCCCTATAGAAAGAGTGGTTTCCTAATAAGAGCAAAATAGCAATGGCCTGGCTTCTCTGGGAGAATGCCAAGTCATCCCTAGATCCCAGGTCTCTGAGGAGTGGTTGTAATGAACAGCATCCACGTGGTTGTAGTTTCAAGGAGGGGAGGAGAGGGGGCAATTGTGTAACTATATTAAAAGCACTCATTTACAATGAAACTCTGTCCAAGAAGGAAGTCTGGGAAATGTTAAAAGGTAAACTAGCAAGGGAATGAGGGAATGGTAACTGAGGGCCGGGACAGTCTCAGACTGGATAAAGATAATACCAAAGAGGATGGAGGAGTAGGGAGTGCACCTTTGCTTAGTGAGAAGCAAGGTTTCTGGAGATGGAACCATGAGGCTACCAAATGGCCTTTCCTCTGGTTTCATTAACTACCCAGGTCTGGAAAGGCTTGTGTTTTCCCATTTATAGAGAGGTTAGGATATTCCAGAAAGACTGACAAGCTTAGAATTGAAAGCTTGTCTCAAATATGCCTTTATTATCCAGGAAGCTTCAGTGTTTACAATGTAAATTGTATCTTCAAAACTGTTCACATCTTGGCCCAAGGAATACATACCCCTATTATGTTTCCACTTCACTGTTTGGGCAATTCCCATCCCTAAGTCTAAAAAGCCATCATCGTTGTTATTTATTACAATAAACATGGTGATGATGTGAGAGTCTAGAAATTATCATTGTTAAGTCTGACCCAGGTTTTGCAAGCATGGCTATGGTCTGTCCTTGTCACTTCTGAAATTGTTTGTCACTACTCAATGCAATGAGTAAATTGTGGCAGCTGTAATTGGAGCAAAGAATCTATTGCTGCTGATCATGAAAAAGTGTTTGTTCTGAAGCATCTTCTGCCAGGCAGCTGTTTTCTAAAAGTGGCCCATTATTTCTTGAATTCTAACCGTTTGTTCTAACTAACAAGTCAAACAAGTCCTCTGACTAACAAGTCAAAGGAGCAGTAGGCCAAGGAGTGGGTGTATACAGAGCTGATGACAGCCTGGCTCCCTTCCCATGTCCTTACTTGCTCTCCATAGCTCAACTGAGTCAACTAGCAGCCCAGGTTGAGGCCTCTTCTAGTTCCTGACATATGCACAAGTTTGGAATATATTGTTCCAAACACGATAGCTGGGTTCCTGTGTGGCACCTGGGATTTCCTTTCCCACCAGCCTTATCTGAAATCTTGTATCTTCCCCAACAGTCCCAACTCAAGACAATAAGTGAGAACACCTATAACCTGATGCATAGCTTCCCTGCCATCACTCTTATTCTCTGTGGTCCAGTCTGCCTTACTTGCCTTCCTTAGCTCTCACTCTCAACACTGCCCATCTAGAACAGAAGAAAAAGTCAGGACAAAGTATAGCATCAGCACCTGAAAGTGGTGATTCTTTAACTTTTGTGCCTGAGCACCTCACTCTTAAAGAGGCACGCACTCTCAGGTGCACAAAAGTGCCAACCTACTCTTGCATGACCCCGAGAGTGAGTGCCACCTTAAATGTTCCCTGGGCACCCCCTTACCTTACCCTAGCCTTGGACTTGAGAAATTCCATCCTTATCCACAGCCCATTTAGCAGGAGATTGATACCCTGTGTAATGTTAGTTGTTGCTGTTTACCAAATCACCTCCAAAACTAGTGGCTTAAAATAACAACTATTTATATCATAATTCTGAGGATTGGCAACTTGGGCTGGGCTCAGATGGACAATTATTCTGGTCTCAGCTGGGCTGTCTCATGGAATCTTGGTTAGCTGTGGGTGTACTAGTTGGCTCTGCTTGCGGAGCTTGACTGGTTGTTGACTGGGGTGCCTCAGATCACTTCCACAAAGTCTCCTAGCCTCCAACAAGGGCTTGTTCTCATGGAAGGTAGTCAAGGTTGTAAGACAAAGAAAGCAGAATTGAATAAAGCATCTTGATGCCTAGGCTTGGAGATAGCACAGAGTCATTTCTGCTGCATTCTATTGGCCAAAGAGAATCATGAGGCCAGCCCAGATTTAAAGTATGAGAAATTAGCTTTACCTCTTGATGGAAGGAGCTCACATTGCAGAAGTCACATTGCAAAAGGCCTTATATACATGAAGGAGTGAAGAAGTGTAGCCATTTTAATCATCAATCCACCATACCTTGCCTTGCCTAGCCTAGCCTCACTCTGGGTACGCCTCTTCCCCAAGACTGATCCCTATTTTCAGACCCTTAGCCAATTAAGTACGGTTCTGCTGTGTATGGTAGCTATCTAATTAACTGGATAATAGCTGTTTGCCAAGTTTTCAACAGCCATCTGGATTCCTAATGGATTGATACATGCCTATTAATTCATTGATAACAAAAATTCTAGAAGTTAGAAATTATCACATTCCTTTGGCAATGTTCCTAGACTGCTATAATCTCTCCAAGAGGCCAACTTCCATGTCAATTTTACTTCAATTCTCCCCACTTGTCCCTGTTTTTGCTCTCTCTTTTTGTAACAGAACCTCTCCTCCTTCCAATGAAGGACTCAGTATGAAGAGTCTTACACTCAAAGTCTTACACTCGAGTCTCCCTGAGTGACAACTGTGAGAATTTCTTATCAAAATCAGTGATTCTCAAAGAATAGTCTCTTCAGCAAATGATGCTAGGCCAACTGGATATCCATATGCAAAAGAATGAAGTTGGACCCTTATCTCATACCATCTGCAAAAATCAACTCAAATGGATCAAAGACCTAAATATAAAACTTAAAGCTATAAAAACTCTTAAAAGAAAACATAGGGGTAAATATTCATGGCCTTGAATTTGACAGTGGATTCTTAGATATGACCAAAAACACAAGCAACAACAATGAAAAGTAGATAAATTTGACCTCATCTAAATTAAAAACTTTTGTGAATCAAAGGATACCATCAAGAAAGTGAAAAGACAACCCACAAAATGGTGGAAAAATTTTGCACATCACTTAGCTGATAAGGGTCTAGTATCCAGAGAATTTTTTTTTACTCTCACAATTATGATATGACTATAAGAATTGTTTTAAAAGAAACAAGTGTTGGCCAGGATGTGGAGAAATTAGAACCCTTATACTTTGCTAGTGAAAACGTAAAATGGTATATCTGCTGTGAAAAATAGTTTGGTGATTCCTCAAAATATTTAACATAGAATTATCATGTGACTCAGCAATTCCACCCCTAGGAACATACCCAAAAGAATTGAAAACAGGTGTTCAAACAACTACTTATACACAAATATTCATAGCAGCTAGCCAAAAGGTAGAAACAACCTGTGTCCATCATTGAATGAATGGATAAACAAAATGTTGTATATCCGTAAAATGGAATATTATTATTCATCCATAAAAAGAAAGGAAGCATTGACCCATACTACAATGTAGATGAACGTGGAAAACATTATGCTTAATGAGAGAAGCCAGGCACAAAAGTTCACATTTTGTATGATTCCATTTATATGAAATGTCCAGAGTAGGCTAATCCATAGAGACAGAAATCAATGTAATGGTTCCCAGGGGTAACCTATACTAGGTAATTCAGAGATAGAATCTTGAGAGCTGGTATCCTTCTGGGTGGAATGGTAGTTTGTAAGAGCATCTCAGAGCAAGGAGAGCCACAGGCTCTAAATAAAAATTGTTCAGGAAAAAGCAATAAGAGTCCAAAAGGAAGACACTACTTTATTATCACATTGAAAAGTCAAATCTAAACCTGAGAATAGGTGAGCCAGAGGTCAGGAGTAAACAGATACAGGGGGCTAGGTAGAATTGGAGGATGGCTGCTTACTGGATACAGGGTCTCCTTTGTGGGTGGTGAAAATGTTTGGGGACTAAATAAAGGTGATAATTGCACAACATTATGAATCTACTAAATGCCCTTAATTGTTTACTTTAAACATGGTTAATTATATGTTTTTGAATTTCACCTAAATTGAAAAAGAAATTTGTGCTCTGAAAAAAAAATCAGTTTTTCTCAACCTTGTCTGTACATTACTTTTACTTGGAGAATTTTTTAAACACATCATATGTGCTACCTACTGCCTAAAATTCTCATCTAGTAGGTCAGGAGTGGAACCCAAACAGCAACATTTTTTAGAAACTCTTGTGGTAATTCTAATTAGTAATAATGTTTGAGAATTGCTGGTGTACATAGAAAAGAATGGTTGTGGTTGAAACATAACCAACTTAAAGCAATTGGTCATTTATCAAGTACCTACAAAACACTGCAGTGGTTTGCTTAGCACAGTGGGAGGATGTAAGGATGATTTCCAGTTTTCACAATTACCCATCTTCTGCATATGCACTCTGCTTGTGGAGTTGTGCCACAGAGCTCAGACATGACCCCAGGTATCTCTGGAGGCCCAAGACAAGATAAATGAGGTTACCTTGGGTTCTTTCAGGGTTATCTGAACTATTGGGCTTCTAACTATTCCAAATGTAACAGTTAGATATGATCACAATAACACTATATAAAAAAATCACTCCGAGCCTTAGGAGCTTCCAAAAAATGTTGACAAATCTATGAGCTATAAGAGATGGCTCTGCTTCAGGCTGCACTGGCTGAAGCTGCTCTGTTCCACATGTCTCTCATCCTCCTCATGGGGTTGGAAGGCTAGCCATAATCTGTGTTTCTAATGGAAATAGCAGAGGTATAAAAGAATAGACCCTACTTAGCACATTGTATTTATTTATTTATTATGGACAAATTATCGTTGTATGTATTTATGGGGTACAAAGTGGTGTTATAATTTTTTAATACACGTGAAGTGATTAAAAGTCCCTACATGCATCACAGCTTGGCCAAAGGAAGTTACATGGCCAAGCTCAAGTCAAGGGCCAAGAGAAAATACTTCACTCAAAATGAGGTAATCAGAGAAGGACTTTAAAGTTACATGGCAAAGAGCATAGTTACAAAAAGAAGTGGCCAGGTGCAGTGGCTCACAGCTGTAATCCCAGCACTTTGGGAGGCTGAGGCAGGTGGATCACTCGAGGTCAGGAGTTCAAGACCAGCCTGGGCAACATGGCAAAATCCCATCTCTACTAAAAATACAAAAATTAGCCAGGCATGGTGGCACACACCTGTTATCCCAGCTACTCGGGAGGCTGAGGCTGGAGAATCGCTCGAACCCGGGAGGCAGAGATTGGAGTAAGCCGAGCTCATGCCACTATACTCCAGTCTGGGTAACAGAGCAAGACTCCATCTCAAAAAAAAAAAAAGGACTGAAAATTCAGGACAATCAGTCTATCACATATAGTAATAATAATTATAAAGATGGTACTAAAATTAATGTTATTTATTGGGTACCATGTGCTAAAAATAATAAATTCATTATCTCATTTGATCCTTAAGACCAACTTTATAAGGTAGGTATTATTACCTCCATTTCCAAAAGAAGATATGGAGGCCTAGAGAAGCTAAACATTGAGCTCAAAATCACACCACTGGTAAGTACCAGGGCCATGATTCCAACTCAGGCATGTTCTACCTTAAATCCTGTATGTTCTTTCCACACCAGTATGGTCCTCATGACAGATGTTTAGTTTGGGGACAAAATGTCTGATCCCTTGTTGTGAAGGACAAACATCAGGGATAAACTATGCTAGATAATTCAGAGATAGAATCATGGGAGCTGGCATGTTTCTGGATGGAATAGTAGTTTTTAAGAGCATCCCAGAGCAACTAGAGAGCCACAGGCTCTAAAAAAAAAAAAAAAAAAAAAAAAAAAAAAAAAAAGTCCAGGAAGAAGGAGTAAGAAGAGTCTGAAAGGAAGACATTATTTTATTATCATGTTGAAAAGTCAAATCTAAAGCTGAGAATAAGTGAGCCAGAGGTCAGGAGTAAACAGGTGCAGGAGGTAAGGAGCAAGATGGAGATATGACAGATGTATTAGTTAGGGCAGTCTAAGCAAGCTGTTAAATGATCCAAAACTATAATGGTTCAACACAATGAAAGTTCATTTCTCTCACCGTATAATAGTCCAAAGTAAGTACAGGCTTAGGGCAGAATGAGGTGGAGTTGCTCTATTTCCAGACAATCATTTGGGAAACTAGGTTGACAACATCTGTGCCACCTTCAACATATGGCTCTGAGATAACCTGAGGTATCATCATCTTTGTCAGCTGGAAGAGAAAAAGCTCATAGAGACACATGAATAGCAAAGTTTATTGGGCCAGACATGAAATTTTCACTCAAATTTCATTGGCTATAACTCAGTCACATGACCTCACATGAAAGGCAGCAAAGCTGTGTTCCCAAGAAGTGGCTATGAATTTTAGTGAATGGCTAACAGCTTCTTCCACAGAAGGAGAGTCAAGAACTTGTACCCTGCTTGGGGCTGAGTCACCTAGAGTTTTCCTAGGCAACTTGGATTAAACAAAAGATCAAAGTGGACAGGTCTAATTTGTCCCTCTGGTAAACTGCCTATTTTGCTTCAATTCATCACAACTGTCTGCATCCACACCCTTGCCATGGCCGCTTTATGGGCAGAATATACTGCTCTGACTCTTGACTGTCATTTTGGCCATGTGACTTGCTTTGGCCAAGAAAATGGGGCAGAAGTGACAGTATGTCATTTCCAAGCCTTGGCCTTAAAAGAACTTGTGTTTCTGCTTTCTCTCATGTCTTTGCTATCACAAGATGGCAAATGAGAGGAACATACCTAGACTATCCCACTGATCCCAGGAGGAAGATGAAAAACACATAGAACAAAACCAAATTGTCCCAGCTGAACCCAGCCCAGATCAGCTGACCCCATGCAACCCCCAGATTTGTGAGCCAAGTACTCACTTTTTGTTGTTGGCTGATATGTTGTTTGCCGTTTTGTTGTTTGATGCTGTGGTGGTTTGTTATACGCACTATTGTGGCCACAGTTAACTGATACGCCACCCCAGCCCCATCTTACCACAGTTAATTGGCACACAGCCAGCCGCACCCTCAGACATGCCAGGTTGGGGATAGCACTTTCAATCGGCTTCTTTAAGCTAAGTGCCATGCTGATTTTCAGGTAAATCCAAATGCGAGCGGCATTCTAGAATCCGTGGAGGCCCCAAAAGGAAGGCAAGCATTCATCCTTGCCAGCTCATTAAGTATATGATGCTGCTAACTGCATCATATTCAAAACCTCATGACTCCTCACATGTTCCACAGAAGAAGCAGATGTCATCTTGACAGGATTTCTTTGTTTTCTCAATAGATGCTACAAGAGCTGCCCATGCTCTGCAGAGCGGGCAATTTATCAAGAGATCAAGATTATTCACTATGTTTTATTAATATATTTTATGCAGTCATACTGATTTCAAACAAAAGTGTCTTCTATCTAATTGTTTTTGCCTCTTATTTGACAGCAGCATTATTTTAGAACAATTGTATCAGTCCAAAAGTTATCTTGAGTATAAAATGTAAAGAGACTACACAAAGTGCTTCTACCTATAATGAAGTGTCAAAAACTTCCTGAATCTGACAACTTTTCCTAGAAATTGAAAATAACATTTTACCTTTTCCCTCTCTGTAAAATCACTTCCCTTTTTAAGCAAGAAGACATTAGATGCCATGGAGTTTTCAGAATATATTAAAATGAGCTGCAAATCAGCCTAGTCTACTTAAGCAGTCAAGTGGCATGTTCATATGTTACCGACCTGACCATCTCTGAATTGCCCTCATCCTCCCATTTCTAAACACAAGTCTCTCCTTCTTTGTGAAACTCTCCCTCTGAATGCAATAAGTAGAAGTACAGTCTCAGGGGAAGCTTGAATCATGTACATTGTTGCAGCCAATAGAATGCACCTTTCTGACTTCCAGCTACTGGGGACCTGGGCTCTAGCTGCTGGACTTTGAAATTCATTACTGTATTTGTGCAGGGCACACCTCCCACAGGCTGCTCCTCACCAATGACTGAGCCTAGTATGGGTACTAAGTAAGGCAGTCACATTCCTAAGAGACATAGAATACCTCTGATGGCCAAGGTTGGTTGGGGGACATCCTGACAACCTTGTCAAACCTTTTTTTTGACTGCACACCAGTCTAAAATTTTTTCACCAAATCTCTTGTCCTCCCCTTCTCTCAGGTCACACTTGCATTGTGGCCTAATGGCTCTCTCAGCCGTTCTCAGCTCCAAAAGCCGTGTACGTTTAATCCTGTCTTGACATCTGCTTCTTAGAGGATTGGACTTACACACCCATGCATAGTATATGTGTGGAATTAAAGGCCATCAGACAGCCCAATTTATCTTCAGGGTCACCAGCCCAGAAGAGAATGGTCTCTCTGCTCTTAAGAAAACCTACTCTTAAGTAAACCCAACAAAATTTCTGGCTGGCCTAATATTAAATTTTCTGCATTTGCTTATTGTGCATTATAATTGATTATAACAATAATAACCTACCTCTTGGTTATTACTATAATCAAAGGAAATACATATAGTAATCTCATTTACTTACCACGTTTAAGCATGACCTAAGACTCACTAAATATGATTACCTATCTTATTTACTTCTTTCTCTGTATGGCCCAGGCTATTTCCCAGAGAAGAGGGTCCTTCATTTGGTGGGAATGATAGGGTGAGGGCAATGCAAGAGTGGTTAAATACCTGAGCAGGTTCAGGTATTTAACCAATAATGCCACAATCCAACTTCAAAACTTTGCCGGCCCCTCATTTCCAGACAACAAAATCCAAACAGAAACCCCACAGACAACATCCAAACAAAATTCCAAACAACAAAAACTCATGACATGATATATAACTCTCTAATGAGAGCCAAAGTCCTCCTCTTAGTTCTTCCCCACGTGGGAAATTGATAATTGCTCTAGGATTCCACACTTCTGGTAATTCAATTTGGCCACAGTAACCTTGAGAAACTTACAAACCTACCTCATAACTGGCCCCAATTTACCCTCTTAGTCCCCCCCCCCACTCGGCCTCCTGTCACTTTCCAATACTATCCTCCAGGTGCCTCCCTTCTTATCTAATTCCAAAAGAATTAAAATAGCATTTGGAGAATAAGAGCTCCTGCTTCGCTCGAGCAAGGTAGAGATCTGTATGTTTGGAGAGAGAGGACATCATTGATTGGCTAGGAGAAAGGAGGGAAGGAGAATTAGCATCTGAACATGACCCAACATCTATGCATTCTCACCCTATCTTTTTTATTAAGACAGCTGATCATTTCAACGTAGTGTTTTTTCCTATAAAAAAAAAATAAGTTTCTGCTGGCTATTGGTCTCTATCTCAGACACCTGTTTTCCAAGTAGTTTTCAGTTAGCAACTTTCAAAGCAGCATTTTCATCACAGCCTGTAGGACAATGACTAAAACATGGTATTGTTGACTTGCCTAACCAATGTACAAGAGCAATCTGAATGAAACCTCTTGGTGGGATTTCATCTTGAACCCTGCCCTTGCCCTGAAATCTTACCTGGGATGCCCCATGACAGTCTATTAAGGTTTGGTCTACATAAAATTCTTACTGCTCTGTCTGAATGACATATTTCTTGTCTCCCCATTTTCTGTAGTCCCCTGAATTTCCAGAGCCATACTCTTCTGTACCACAGTGCTAAACTCCTGTTAGTTCTTGTCCCATTGGTTCTTGGCTCCTCCTTGGTGCTTGGTCTGTACCAGATTTGCTATTTGATCTGTGATTGTTCATTCCCTCAGTGCCCAGCACACAGCACACTGTGCCATCATTCCAAGTAAATGTCCCCATATCAGAGTGTATAATAAACTAGAACTAGGCAGGTATGGGAAGGAGATTGGAGCACAAGGCTATGGCATTGCTCCTGGGTCATTTTCCAACACCATTTCATTCTTCCCATAGAACCTTAGCTTTCAGCACTGAGAGTATCTGCTGCATCTCAAAGGCTCAAACATCACCCAAGTCATCTGTGAATGAGGCCTCAATACAGAGGGTGCGCCCAGCAATATCAAAGAACAAAAGGTAATTTAGAGCAGCATTTCCTCCCCAGAGCTTTTATCGAAGAAATATATTTCCCCGTTGATCCACTGAAAAGCAGTTCTATAAATCATTAAAAGTTGCTGTATAAAGAAAGCTTCACTTCCATGGTCAAGTAAGTCTGGGGGACGGTGTACTAAGCAAACTTAGGTAATCTTCGCTACAGGGCTTCTCAGAGCTGTAACTGCAGTAATAGGAATTATGAATCACCAAGGAGTGGTTACAGCGTGAAGCAGTTCTCAAACTTATTTGGCCATGGGAGGCTTTTCTTCTTTGTGAAGGTCTATTGGTGTCTTGCATAGCCCAGTGTTCAGAGGATCGTGATTTGGGAAAAGCTAACCAAAGACAATGTCTCTCAGTCACAGATGACATAGAGGAGTAAAAATGATAGAAGACAGTTTCTGAAAAGCCATGTTCCTCGCCAACCCCATGTGACACACACATTCCTCCCCCAACATGGGAAATTGATACTACTCTGGATTTCCACGCTTCTGGTAATTCAGTTTGGCTAGTGACCTTGAGAAAGTTACAAATCTACCTCAGGCATGGTTTCTTCATTTATGGCAACTGCCCATAAAGATATATCTTTCCACTCTAGTTCCCTAAGCTATAAGAATTAATGGAGCCATTCCTAAGAAGTGATGTGAATTCCTTGGAGAAAGTCTCTATGTAAATACAAGGTCTTGTCATCTTAAATGCTGTGGATTTATGTCCTGGACTCGACAGTGACAACCATGCAGAGGGAGAGTGCCTCCATTATTTTTCAAAGCTGTAGAAGTCTGATCAACACATTAGCTTTTCAGCCATTGTCATTTATAAATAGCATCCTCCCAAACCCTGCCTTTTCACATGAAATTCATATTTCTTCCTTTGTGAACTGATAAGATGTGGCAGCAATGTACCCATGAAAGCCAGAACTCTTTAGTATTTCAGTATTAATATTTGTAAGTGCTAGAAAAGGTAAAGGACTTGCAATGAAGGCTGCATGTATATTACAACATTTATTTACACAATAGAGGGAAAAGCCAACATGGAAAGCATAAATCAAGTTCATTATTTATGTAAATCGGCCTGTGAGACCTAATTCTTAAGTGCCTAATCACATGAAGGGAAAATTGAAGCAAGATTTCAAATTAACTTGGCGTAAAGATATATTAATTACATCAAGAAATAAGGAATGCTTTGGTGGTGTGGATGTGTGGTATTTGAAACACTGGGTTGAAACTGACTCAGATAAATTTTACTGCAGACCAGTTTTGTTTTGTTTTGTTTTGGGTTTTTTTGGATACTAAGAAGCAAACCAGAGAAAAGAACTACAGACAGTAGGGTAAACAGAAGCATGAACAAGCAGCCTTTATTTTTTTTTTAAGTATCAGTAACAGAGATAGAAAACACACAGTGTTGACTGACTAATGTAAACTTGGCCAGTGTCATGGTAATTATGGGTGATCATGAGCTAAGTGGATATGGAATGTCTAGCTCAGAGAAAACAGGTGGTTACATTCACATTACAGTTTTTCAGGGATTCTTGTACTTTGTACCTAATTTATTCTTCTGTCTTACCTGCCCTGGGGAATTCTTTGTTAGAGCTGAGTTTTTCCTTCTGTATAAATGTATCCTTCCCACCTTGAGATCTGCTGGCTCCATTACCACAGTCTTTCCTCTGCCCAAAAGGCTTTTTATCTCCTAACCTATAATTTTCCTTTTGCTCCCACTGTACCTCAAGAAAAGTTCCTCAGTCCTTTAGAGAAAAAATGACAACTGAGAAGTACAAAAAAAAAAATCTCTTGCTGTTCCTTCAGTTTTTCTTAAAAACACTCACCCAGTTTAGACTCCAGGGCAATTCTTAGATTCTACTTTGTCACCTCTGCATGTACCTCCAAGTATTGATCTTAATCTAAAATTCCATATCACCCTTTAGGAATGAATGGCAGCTTAAAACAGCCATTCTACCTCTTTCAATTCTCTGAAATATCTCCCTTTAAATAGTCCCATAGCCTACAAGAATTTGTGAGATAATGCAGATGAACATGAGTGGTGCTTAGGTAATTTTTAATCTTAAGGAAATATCTCTCTGCCATTCACCAAACCAAACTAGGTATATTACATGGCAAAAAAGTAAATATTCGGCCAGGCATGGTGGCTCATGTTTGTAATCCCAGCACTTTGGAAGGCTGAGGTGGGCAGATCATGAGGTCAGGAGATCGAGACCATCCTGGCTAACGTGGTGAAACCCCGTCTCTACTAAAAATACAAAAAAATTAGCCAGGCGTGGTGGTGGGCGCCTGTAGTCCCAGCTACTTGGGAGGCTGAGGCAGGAGAATGGTGTGAACCCGGGAGGCGGAGCTTGCAGTGGGCCAAGATGGCACCTGTGCACTCCAGCCTGGGCGACAGAGTGAGACTCCATCTCAAAAAATAAAAATAAAAATAAAAAAGTAAATCTTCCTATGTCATCATTTGACTCAACAACTGATGTAAAAATAGTCCATGTGCTACTTTAGGAAATTGAGCCTCATCCTTTATTATTTCAATTATTTTAACTTTATTTCAATTTTAGTTCCTCATGACATGTAGATGTAGAAACTGTCAAAACCTGTGATGGGACAAGAAGTTCCATAAGATATTTAAAAAAGCCACTAGGGTTCCCAAAGATTATAAGAAAAGAAAACAATCTGTTTTAATCTAATTGTTATTGCTTTGGATCTCCTGCCAGATTCTGTGACATTCACTCATTCACTCAATAAACGTCAAACAAACACCTGCTAGGTGTTGCTGCTGGCACTATGCTGACCACTGCTTACAGAATCTACAGCCAAACACCACACAGATTGAATTGGGGACCATAAGCTCCGTTTCACACACACATATGAGTTTTAATTTTAACTACCTTAAAGTAGGGCATAGCATGCACTGACTCCACTCCTCCCGTTGTGTTATGTTTGGCAAGATCGATTTACGTAATCTCTATGATCTCATAAGAATTCAAATATACAAGCTGTGATTAACTAATAATGATAAAGCAGTGTAATATCAGCACCGTAAATTATAGGCAAAGTCGTCTGGGAACATCTGGAAGAGAGCTAGTCACTTGGCATGAAAAAAATTAAAGGAGACTACTCAAAGAAAGTGATGTGTTTATCTCCATTAATCTCCCTGTACACTGTGTCTCTATACAATGCAGCTCTGTTTATTCCAGAATAATGTAAGTATATCCTTTTGACCTTAATTTCCCAGTTAAACTTGTGTTACCTCCTTAAACTTAAAATCAAAGTTTTTCACTTCTGGCTTCCAGTTGTGATGTAGAGTTTAAAAGAGCATTCCTCCCATTCTTAGGATGAAAAAATAACCAAAGTCACTTCAAATTTATGACTTTTCCTGAACCCCCTGTAGAGCTGAAATTGCAGAGTAACCAAATGACAGTGGCAAGGACACAGAGAGACCAGAACTCTCATATATTGCTAGTGGGAATGGAAACTGGTGCAGCCACTTTGGAAACGAGTTTGACAGTTTCCAGTGAAGTTAAACACATACCTACCATATGTACTAGTAATCACACTCCTTGATATCTACTTGAGAGAAACAAAAACTGATGTTCACACAAAAATCTGTACATGAATGTTTATAGCAGATTTATGCATAACGGCCAAAACTGGAAACAGCACAAATGTCTTCCAGCTGTTGAAGGGGTAGACAAACTGTGGTACATCCATACAATGGAATACTACCCAGCAGTAAAAATGAATGAACTATTGATTTGTGTAAAAACATGGATGAATCTTAAGTGCATTTTGCGGAGTAACAGAAGCCGGACCCAAAAGGCTGCATTTTACATGATTCCATTGGTCTGATACTCTGGAAAAGACAAAAACTATAGGGATGGAAAACAGGAGCAGTGGTTACCAAGGATTGAGGCGTGAGGTAGGGATGACTATGAAGGGGCAGCAAAAGGGAATTTCTCTAATGATGAGACTATTTTGTAAGGGACTTTGGTGGTGGATACACAACTCTATGAATTTGTCTAAATCAATAGAACTGTATACCATAAAGAGTGAATTTTAATATATGTAATTTTTTTAAATCAGCAAGGATGTGGGAGAAAAGAAGGAATGCAGCCTGGGACAAATCTAACCGTATTATAAATGAATCATATAACCACTGTGAAGGTAGTGAGGAAAAAAAAGAACTGACCTAAATCACTTTGGAAAGCATTGTTATGACTGGGTACTAGTAAGACTAAAAGAAAAAAGCACAGTGGTAAGTTTGTTTCTCACAGGGTTGTGGGTTAACAATTCTAAAATTATTTGTGTTCCAGGAGCAAAGTAAGTAAATGTATTGTAGATAATGAGAGCTGGGCTCTCACCTTCAGAGAAGGAAGTTACGGATACAGAAAGTGAGAAAGCTAGAATAAACCCTTTGGTGCTGCATTAGAGTCAGAGGTCTCAACAGTGACACACAATTTTTAAAATCCGTGTATATGCAGATAAATAGATACAGGTAGAAATATAGATGTGTGTTTATATGTGATATCTTAGTAACAATGTTTACATATAAGCACTCAAATCTTGGTTTCTAAGTACCATTTTTCAATAAAAGGAACCAAGGAAAATACAAGATAAACCCAAAGCATGTTTTGGTGCTGAACAGTAAAGAAGTGGTCAAAAAAAAAATTTGTTTTTGAACAAAGAAAGAATGGGGCCTGTTTAAAGGGCATATGAGCCAGTCTGGAAGAGCTTCCCATGGCCAAAGTTGAAATAACTTGAGCAACAAAAATTTTTTAAATGATAGTATTGGATTATAAACCTAAGAATAAATAAATATTTAAGAGTCTATGCTGATATAAATGAATAACTGAATAAACAAACAGGGGAGGAGGGACAGCTCTCCCTTAGAGAAAAACTCTAAATAACTAATATAGAAGGAATGAGGAAAATAGAGGATCACCAGAACCCCACAGTAGTAATTGCTGCAAGCAAGATCCACCAATGGATGCTAAAATTTGTTTGCAAAAGTTTAAATGAAGCTTTTTGAGGTATTTGTGTAGTCTCAAAAGTATCACTCCAAATTATTCAGCAATTACAAGGAGAAAAGTAGAAAAGTCTTAGTCAAGAATATGGTAGACACAACTTGGCAGATTAACCAAATGATTGAGATGAACATCATCAGCAATACATAACATCATGGACCCCTTGATATGATGGACTGAAAGGACACCTCACCTCTGTGGTATCCTTCCCAAAAATGCATAACCCCTATCCAATCATGGAAAAAACATCAGACAACCAAATGGAAGGACATTCTACAAAACAACTGACGAGTAGTCTTCAAAAGTGTCAAGAACATGAAAGGCAAGGAAACACTGAGGAAGTGTCACAGACTGGAGGAGACTGAGGTGACATGACTAAATGTAATATGCGATCCTGGATTCAGCCTTGAAACAGAATAAGAGTATTAGGGGAAAATTGGTGAAATCTACATAAATTCTGTAACTTTGTTAATAGTACTGTACCAAAGTTAATTGTTCACTTTTTATAACTGTCATACTGTTGTTATGTGTGACATAACATAAGGGAAAACCGGATAGAAGATATATGGAAACTATACAATTTTTGCAACTCAACTGTAAAATTATTTCAAAATAAGAATTTTGAATTAAATTCTAAATAGTTTGAAATAAAATACATCAAAATAAAAAGTTAAAAACAATTTAAAAATCAGAAGTATAATTCTTTTTTTTTTTTTTTTTTTTTTTGTGACAGAGTCTCGCCCAGGCTGGAGTGGAGTGCAGTGGCGCGATCTCGGCTCACTGCAAGCTCTGCCTCCCGGGTTCAGGCCATTCTCCTACCTCAGCCTGCCGTGTAGCTGGGACTACAGGTGCCCGCCACCACACCCGGCTAATTTTTTGTATTTTTAGTAGAGACGGGGTTTCAGCATGTTAGCCAGGATGGTCTTGATCTCCTGACCTCGTGATCCGCCCGCCTCGGCCTCCCAAAGTGCTGGGATTACAGGCGTGAGCCACCGTGCCTGGCCAATCAGAGGTATAATTCTTAAGCTCCTGTGGCTGACTGCATTTTCCAACAATAGCCCTATTTGCTCTTCTCAGAACCTTGTCACTGCCCTATCAAGAAGTGTGCTCTATTTCCTCTCCCTTTAAACCTGGGCAAGACTTTATGACAACTTCAATGGATAGATCAGACACTGCATGACTTCCAGATCTAGGTTATAAAAGGTGATGCAGCTTCTACCTGGCTCTCTCTCCCTCTCTGTGGATACTTACCCTTAGAACCCAGTCGTGATTTTGTGAATCACAGGTCACAGGAAGAAATCACATGTACATGTTTCAACTGAAAACGCCAACTAATATCTGACCCAAGCCCAGTGTGGTGGCTCACACCTGTAATCCCAGCACTTTGGGAGGCCGAGGTGGGTGGATCACATGAGCTCAGGAGTTCGAGACCAGCCTGGGCAACGTGATGAAACCTGTCTCTACAAAAAATACAGAAAATTAGCCAGGTGTGGTGGCACACACCTGTGGTCCCAGCTACTCAGGAGGCTGAGACTGCAGGATCGCTTGAGCCTGGGAGGCAGAGGTTGCAGTGAGCTATGATCGCAACACCGCCCTCCAGCCTGGGTGACAGAGCAAGACCCTGTGTCAAAAAAAAAAAAAAAAAAAAAAAATCTGATGCGACAGCCAGACCTGTGAGTGCTCACGCCTTCAGATAATTCTAGCTCACAGCCTTCAAGCAGACTCAACAGTCACTGAGTTAAGACATGCTGTCCCACTGAGCCCTGCCCAAATTGCAGATTTGTGAGCATAATTATTGTTGTTATTGTTTTAAGGCACTAAGTGTTGAGATGATTTGTTATGCAGCAAAAGATAACTGCAACAGCTGCCCTAAACTGATATGATTAATTGCTATTAGAAGATACTGGATTATATTCATTTCATCCCTTAGAACAAAGTTTTACTCACCATGGTAAAAAGAGAATTCAAAGGCAGTGTGAGTCTTGTACCATTTCTTACCATTTTGTTTCTACAGTGATTTATTTTCCTACACAGTATTCCTTTTTGAAGGAGATCAATATGACACTGAGTTATTGGGACATATCCTAAGGGACTATTAGGTTTGTATTTTGCTAGGTCTCATTCTAAGCACATCCATATTAATGGCTTCCTGCTCACTTTCAGAACTAAGTCATCCTGTTTGATAGTGAATAAGAAGCAAAATGATCAGTGTCCTCAATTTCCCCCTTTCCTCTGGATCTTTACTTACCTTTTAAGTAAAAACCTGTAGTCTCCTAATTGATATGGATTCTTGCCTTCCCAGTAGAGCTGGAACTGCACAAATAACCATTGTTTACTGGCAAAAGGATATTGTAATGGTTTTCAATTGGATTTTTTTCTTAAATTTGTCAACATGTACACTAAGAATTATGCTAAAGTAGAAAGCAAGGCATGTGAAGTTATCAGGAAAATACATATCTTTGATACAAATCAAAGATACCAAATAATAGATCAATAACCATCTTAGGAGTATTTGAGAACCTCTTTTCCTTCCACAGCTTCTAACTCTTAATTTTCACAATTAAGCTAAATTACTACCTTCATCTTATAGAAATAGCAAAATAAATTGTACCATCTTCTAGATGTTAACATGGAGGAAATAAAACAGGGACTTTTCAATGCCTATTTTTTCCTGCTATAAATAAGACAGACTAATTTTCTAGGGGTGTATATTATAAAAATTATTTTGTTCTTATCTATTAGATTAAAGTGAAGTATATATAATTAAGAGACAGACTAATTTTCTAGGAGTGTCTATTACAAAATTATTTTGTTCTTATCTATTAGATTAAAGTGAAGTATATTTCAACATACCTTCTTTAAAGTCACCATTATCATCTGAGCTTACATCAATCTCTTGCTTCATTCTACTTTGAGAGCAAGGGAAACAGCATCAAAAACCCATTCAGTTTTGAGTCAGAAATACCTGAATTTGACTCCTGGTTCTCCGTCCCCTACTTGTTATATAAATGGTTCTCAGCAGAAAAGGGTAGCTATGCAAGAGGATGGATATACGAATTTGCTTTACTATAGTCACTATCTCACTATGCATATATATGACAAAGCATCATACTGTATACCTTATATATACACAATAAAAAAATTGTTAGTGTGCATCAGAATTCCCTGTTAAAACACAGGTTACTGGAACCCAACCCATAGATTTTTCACTCAAGTAGGTCTGGGGTAGGCCCTGATATTTGCATTTCCTACAAGTTTCCAGATGATGCTGAGTTACTACTCGTTTTGAGTCTCAGATTCTATGGCTGAAAACAAATGGGAAGTTTCTACCTATACCATAAATACTCATTTCCTTTCCCTGTATCAGTTAATACCCATGAAAAAAAGTCCACGATGCCTTCCCACAATTCTGAAACCCAAACATTTCATAAAAACAGAACTTTTGTTTTTTCTCTTAAGTTCAGTTCAAATTAATTTGGCAGCAAACCTATTGTATTTACAGTCTTCATTTATTATATTTAGATTTTATTTTATATGTATTTTAATATATATAAAGTTTGATTATTGGGAGCTATGGCCTTGTCCCACTGGCGTTGATTCATATTACACAGTTTTCAAACCATATTACCTTTCTAAAGTGGAAAAAATTCTCAATCCTGAAGGTCATCTGGCTCTAAATGTTTTGGATAAGAAACTGGGGACCTGTTTTTAGCACTTCAACATATTTATACATTTTCTTTGATTTCTTTAACTGCTTTCAGCTTTCTCAACTTGATTATAAACACCTCAAGAGCAGAATCATGTATTATGTGGCAACTCCCCATGTCACTTACTACATATTGAACGTGAAGTATATACTAAATTAATAACCATGGGATTGAATTTATTGACCCCTATGAGATTTGAGTAAAAGATTGACATGATTCTATAGTATGAGATTCGAGAAGGAAAGATGAATCAAATATATTGTGAGTTTCTCAAAATTGCAATTCTGACTATAATCCCCATAATCCCAAATGATTCTGACAAGATGAAAATATGACAATGAAACTCTTCCTCTTCTTTGCACTTGTCACACATTATACCTAAAGTGATGAAACTGGACCTCATTCCCTCTCACCTTCTCAAGGACCTGTGCCACTATTACTCCTGGACTTGTGTGCCCTTGACCTCACACTTTTCCAATAGCTACTTTCCATCAGCCTTTATATATCCTCAAATCTTTTACATCTTAAAAAAAATTAAAGATACTTTTTAATAAACTGTACTGAAGCAATTGGACGTTTATAGGTTTTTCTAAAAAGCTTTTACCTAAACTTTATATATTATACAAAAATTAACTAAATGGCTCATGGAGTTAAGTATAAAACATAAAACTATAAAAACTTTTACAAAGTATATAGGATAAAATAGACCTAGGGCTAGAGTGAAGAATTATTATAATTGATGCCAAAAGCATGATCCAGGCTGGGCACAGTGGCTCATGCCTATAATCCTAGCACTTTGGGAGGCCAAGGCATGAGGATCACTTGAGCCCAGGAGTTCGAGAACAGCCTGGGCAACATAGTGAGACCCTGTCTCTACAAAAAACAAACAAACAAAAAATTAGCCAGGTGTGATGGCACCCGCCTGTGGAACTAGCTACTCAGGAGGCTGAGGCAGGAGGATCACCTGAGCCCATGATTTTGCAATTTGAGTGCATTTTGGCTGGAGTGCGGTGAGCTCTGATCATGCCACTGCACTCCAGCCTGGAGACAGAGCAAGTCTCTGTCTGAAAAACACAATGATAACAAAAACAAAATGATGAGTCATAAAAGAAAAGAAGTGATAACCTGAACCTCATTGAAATTAAAACTTTCACTCGTCGAAGAACCTGTGAAAAGAAAAGCTATAGACTGCTGAGGTAAAATATTTGCAAATAACATATCCAACAAGTATATAGAATACAGAACTCTCGAGGGCAAGTATATAGAATCCAGAACTCTCAAAAGTCAACAGAAAAAAAAAGAAAACGGGCAAAAGACATACACAACTGTTTCACTGAATATGGCAGATAATCATAGGAAAGATGTTCAACATCGTTAGTCATTAGAAAAATGCAAATAAAAACCACAATGTAATATTACTATGTATCTCTCAGAATGACTAAAAAAAAAAAAAAAAAAGAGGCTACATCAAATCCTGATGAAGATGCAGAGAAACTGAATCACTCCTACACTGCTATTGAGAATGTAAAATGGTACAGCCACTCTAGAAAACTTTTTGGCAGTTTCTCATAAAACTGAAAGTGCCAATACTGTATGGCCCAGCAATTGCACTCTTGGGCATTTACCCCAGATAAAGGAAAACGTGTGCAAACACAAAATCCTGTGAGCTAGTGTTTATAGCAACTGGAAACAACCTGGATGTTCTTCAATGGGGTGAATGTTTTAACAAACTATAATACATCTATACCATGTACTACTATTCAGTAATAAAAAGGAATGAACTATTGATACACACAATAACTTGGGTGAATCTCCAGGAACTTTGGTGAGTGTAAAAAGCCCATTCCATAAGGCTATGTATTGTATGATTCCATTTATATAACATTTTAAATGATGGAATTATAGAGAACAGCAGTGTTTGCTAGGGGTTAAGGTTGGAGTGGGAGTGTGGGAGGGAGGCGGATGTGGTTATAAGGGGCAATATGAGGTAAATGTTTTTTGTTGTTGTTGTTCTTTGTTGTTTTTTGAGACAGAGTCTCACTCTGTCGCCCTGGCTGGAGTGCAGTGGCACGATCTCGGCTTACTGCAACCTCCGCCTCCCGGGTTCAAGCGATTCTCCTGCCTCAGCCTCCCGAGTAGCTGGGACTACAGGCATGTGCCACCACACCCAGCTAATTTTCGTATTTTCAGTAGAGACGGGGTTTCACCACGTTGGCCAGGATGGTCTCAATCTCTTGATCTTGTGATCCGCCCGCCTCAGCCTCCCAAAGTGCTGGGATTACAGGCTTGAGCCACCGCGCCTGGCCTTTGTATCTTGACTGGTGGTGGATACCCAACTCTATACATGATAAAACTACATAGAACTAAATGGAGTATACACACACACACACACAAGTACAAGTTAATTTGGGAAATTTTGAATAAGTTTGGTGGATTATATCAATGTCAATATCCTGGTTGTGATATTTATACTATCGTTTTGAAAGCTGTTATCATTGGGAGAAATTGAGTACAGGGTACATGGATCTCAGTATTATTTCTTAAAACTACATGTGAATCTACCACCATTATGTCAAAATTACAAGTTTAATTTTAAAAATTAAAATTAACACCATCCTGGCTAACACAGTGAAACCCCGTCTCTACTAAAAATATAAAAAATTAGCCGGGCGTGGTGGTGGGCGCCTGTAGTCCCAGCTACTAGGGAGGCTGAGGCAGGAGAATGGCATGAACTCGGGAGGTGGAGCTTGCAGTGAGCCGAGATCGCACCACTGCACTCCAGCCTGGGCGACAGAGCAAGACTCCATCTCAAAAAAAAAAAAAAAAAAAAAAAAATTAACAAATCTTCACTCAGCCCCACTTAGTTCTCTAGCTACTGAATAGAAAATTTTGTCAACAAATCTTCCTAAAGAATAGTTCATCTCTCTGCTTTTACTTCTTGACCTCCCAGAGACCACTTGACCAACTTCAGTCTGGCTTCCTACCCCAATACTCAATTGAAATGGCTGTTGCCAAGATGATTAAGAGTTTCCTGCCCACTAGCTCCAGTGAATTCCTTATTGTAATTGACTTCTCGCAGCACGTGACACAATAAGAGGCTTCTGCTACTTCTACGTCTCTTACCTTGCTCTCCATGACACCTCACTCTTCTAGTTTTCCACCTGCCTCTCTGATAACCCCTTATGAGTTCCCTTGATATATTTTTCTTCTTTCTTAAATGTTGAGAACCTTCCATGTTCTTTCTACCCTAAGCCCAGTTCCCTTCTCACTTTACTCATTCCCATTGATCATCATCTGTATGCCAAAGGCTCAGAAGCTATCACCAGGCCGGATCTTCAGAGCCCATACTATTATAATTGCCTACTACTGTCTTTCCTACAATTAATTCCAAATCAACATGTCCAAAACTGTATGTGAATCACCGCTTTCCTCTCCACTGAAATCTGCTCCTCTCTCCATGTTCCCTTTCTGGGTTACCCAAGCCCACATCTTAGAAATCATCATTGACTGGTCCAGTAGTTCTCAGCCAGAGCCCATTTTGGCATTCAGAAACATTTGTCGATGTCTAGAGAAAGTTTTGGTTGTCACCCTGGGGAAAGAGGTGATATTTGCATCTAGCAGGCGGAAGCCAGGGATGTTGCTAAACATCCTACACTGCACAGGACGTTCCCTTACAACAAAGAATGATCCAGCCTCAAATATCAATAGTGCCAGGGTTGAGAAACTGTGGTCCAGTACCTCACCCTGATGACCTATGTCTAAAAAATCCCATATATTCTACCTCCTGGATATCTTTTGAACCATTCAGTTTCCTCCAGTCCCATTACTATCACTCTAGGGCAGGTCGCCATCATCTCTTACCAAGATCACTACCAGTCTCCTGACTTATTTCCCTGTTTGTAATCTGATCGATTCTCTTTACTATTATCAAAATGAGCTTTTGAAAATACTAATCTAGTTACTCCCCGAGTTAAAAATGTTTAGTGTCTTCCCTTTGCCTTTAAGATAAAGTCCTGACATGGACAATTCACAAAGAAATACAAAGGGCAAGTAATATGAGAGTCCAGTTGTAGAAATCAACAATGTGCAAATTTAAATAACATATATTCTCCCAATCAAAGTGGGAAAAATACAGAGAAACAAGGGCCTCTTTATGCTGATGGTAAAAATGTAAATTGATACAAACTTTTTAGGGTGTAAGTTGGAAATATATATCAAGAGCTTTGACAAAGGTCATAACTTCTAACCCAGTAATACGATTTCCATAAATTTATTTTAATAAAATAGTGAAGGGTACAATAAATGGTATATACAACAAAGTCCACTAATGCATCATATTAATAAATTACAAACTATTAAAAATAAATGATTAATAACACAAGAACAGATACACCATATAAAAGTAATACTATGCATATATTAAAAAGCATCCTTTGAAATAATAGTAAATGATGAGAAAATGCTCTGAAGATTAAGTGAATAGATGTTGTAATATTGCATACAGTATGACCCCAATGTAACATATGTGCATTAAAACATGAGAACATGAACTAAAATGTTAACAGTGTTTATTTTGGAGTAGGAGCAATTATTATTTTCTTCTCTATGCTTTCCTGTATTGTCCAAATCACAACAGGAAAACATAATATTTGACATGTAAATTACTAAGAATGTGGCTATATGAACCATGTGTGAATGCACACATGCATGTGTATAAGGGATGAAGAAATGAAGAGAAAGTAAGCATGTTATGCACAGAGGAACAAAGGAATTGTGACTTGAAGTGTAACATCCATGAGAAGGTGACAGATCCCATTTGTGATCCAGGAGACAGAAGTGGGGTTGGCAAGCAGAGTGAGGACAGTCAACAAGGTCCACTTATAGAAGCTCACAAAGATGCTGCAAAAGCCTGAGCTCTAACCCGGAAAGTAAGCTTTGACAGGAAACTGTATACCAGGCGGTACAACATAGCTTGTTTGTCTGGCTTTGTTTATTGGTCAGTACATATATAGAGATTTTTGCCCCACAGAGTCTTAATTCCTCTAATACTACATCCCCACACCTGGAAAAATTCCTTTGAATCTGAGAGCTCAATAAAAAAGAAAAAAGCAATACTATGCAAAGGCAGGAATGGTGACACAAACAAATTAACATTCTCATCAGGACCGTTCCATTTGGTAGGATCAAGAATTTCACACGTCATTGGCTATGCTGGACCACAGGACCTCCCCTCCAGATATATGAAGTGCATCAGTGGGTTTTCAAATTAACAGTTACTGAAATTTGGAAACCTCTTCTTTTTCTTAATTTTTCCCAGTAACATCTATTGACCTTCACAGCTGGTATTCTGGGTAGTACACATGTACTTGCAAAGGCAGGAAAATAGAGGATAGAGCCATGAAGAGACATAGAGAGAGAGACAGAGAGAGAAAGGGGGTCAGGGGAAGAAGGAGACATGAAAGATTAAGATTATCTACATAAAATGTCAATATTCTATCTTTTTTTTAAATGTACAAAAATGGCAATTTCCTATGGTTCAACCTAAATGTAAATAGTATCCACATTTGTACAAGAAAAGAAAAGACAGACAGAGAAAAAAAGAGATGCATTATACACAAGGATGCTCTAGATGTATGTGGTCTCTACATCTCCATAATGCTATCTCTGATTATCCACTTTGGAGGCAAAAAATAAGTGGCACTGCATGCCAGGTCACGATTTAGAGAGCTGCAGGAATGGAAAGAAGGCCTTAAAAACAGCCACATCAAAATTAATGGCTAAGAGGTCAAATGTTAGAGCCACATCTTCTGAGTTGCCATTTTCCTTTTAGATTCTTAACTCCATGGACTGTTGATTATCTGCTTTCTCAGGGACTGCTCTAAACTCCATCACTATGACACTGAGCAAAAGTCCCGGGTCTCCTCATGGTATCAGTCAGAGTGCCCGGGTGTCTACGGACTGATAAAAGCACACACTTCCATTTCTATTTATTTCTTCGTTTCACGTGTGAGACAACACTGCTTCCGATTTTGTCACTTGACAATTTAGTTTGTGTCAGAGTCAGTGTCTCTCACTTCACGGAGAGGGAAAAGTGGAAGGGAAATAGCAATACCTTACTTTCCTCTATTTTTTTCTTGGATGTATATTTTTCTGACATTCCACTTTCAGTTAGTTGAAAACTGGATCCTTGCCAGGACCTTAGAATGAGGAACATGCTGTCATCACCAAGGAGAATAAATTGGGCAGTAGTTCTCAACTCAAGCAGATTATCACATTTAACTGGGGGAACTGTTTTAAAGCACATATTCCCAGGCCCCATCCCAGGCCTACTGACTCAGAAGTCCTGAGAGTCTGTCTTCTTCATTTAACTCAGTGATTTTCAGCTGGGGGTGATTTTGACCCCTCCCCCGAAGGATATTTGGCAGTGTCTGGAGACAGTTTGGGTTGTCATAACTAAGAGGAAGATATTAGTGGCTTCTAGTGGGTAGATGCCAGGGATGCTGCTAAACATTCCAAATGTACAATAACACCCACAATAAGGAATAATTTGTCCCTGTACTGTATATATATTTTCATATATTATAAATACACGCACATGTAATCCTGTTCTTTCGTTGCTGTGTGTGGAAAAGTGGCATTATCAAAAAGATGCATGCATTTGAGTGTGGCATATTCTGCAGGAAATAATGTTAATAATGGAGGCCAAGAATACATGTGTTTAGTTTTACATCTTGCCCAATCTTCCTTGTTTGATAGTGAATACTGAGATTCAAATATTGATTCAACAGGCAGAAACAGACAGCGTCTGCTATGCCTGCTTGATATGAAGTTTTCTACCAATGAAAGTGAAAGGATTTTTCTCTGTTATTATTTGTTTGAAGCCTCCCATGGTTTCTGGTCACAGCAGTTGCTAGTGAAGAGAAACCATCAGCACAGACTTAGAGGTAGGTGGAAGGCCCATCTTTATCAGACTCCTGTAGCTCATGACTTCTCTCCTTACATGCATGTTCATTCTGGGAAGAATTTATATACAAAGAAGATAGTCATTTGGGCCTTATTTCTGCATCCGTTTATTCATTCATTCACACATCCAGTACTGCTTGAGTGTCTACTATATGCCAGGCACTGGTGTCGGTGCTGAGACTACAGCATTGAACAGACAAGACCCTGCCCTCAGGGAATTTGCCTTATGGTGGGGGAAATGCACACACAGGACTGTACGGAATTTGTCATGTGTGGGGAGAACTAAAGCAGGGAAAGGAGAAGAGGGAGCACCATGGGATGGATGGTTAGAGAAGGCCTCCATGAAAAAGGAACATTTGGGCAGAGAGCTGCAGGAAGCAAATGAGCAGGGCTAGCCAAGTGAATATCTGATGAAGAGCATAGGAAGCTGGGAAGAGCAAGTGCAAAGGTCCTGGGGTAAGGAAGCAGACAAACAGCAGAGAATAAGGGAGTAGCTAGTGGATCTGATTGATCTCAAAATTTGGAAATTTGTTTCAGAGGAGTTTGTAGGACTCAGTTGGGTACTGTCACTCTTCACTTTTCTCTCCACTCCATAACTTAAAAAATAAAGCAGTGATCACCTAAGGTCAGATAATTACACAGCTTATATGCACAAAGCAGAAGAATTTGTGTTCTGCATCTCTTTCTGAAAGAAAAGAGAACATGGTCTATGCTTAGGGAAACATTGTGCTTATTGGATAGTGGGGTAGCAAAAGAGCATGACAGCTTCCATTCTGCAAATGACTAAGGGTTTTGGAAAGAGGAAAAGGAGGGCTGCGTTTAAAACTTGGTCCAACAAAATACAAGTAAATAAACAGAAGCGCCAACCCAGGAAATGTGGCTAGCTGCATAGATAAAGAGTCATCGCCCCTGGAAAGTGATTCATGCTTAGGGGAAAGTAAAAAAACCAATGAGCATTACTGTTGAAATGAGGAACGTGCTCAACGCCTGTGAGTATTCTTAATTAAAACATGTAGATATCTATTCAAGGTAGGTCAGTGAGCAGGCACCTTCAGGGCCCTTGGAGAGGTAGGTAATAAGCAGCCCCCAAGGAAAACTTTCTCTTAACTCACAGGTCTCCTCAAAGGGTATCCAAAGGTGCCAGGAGAGCAAAAGAAGGTCAGTTCCAACTCTTTCAAAACTTTAAAAGGAGCAAAGCCTGATGCTTTGTGGCCTTTACATCTTCAAAGCTCCAAGCCAACTCAGCCACCTTATGACCATAATATCTGACCAAAAGAGCCAGGTTTTTTTGTTTTTCTTTTTTAGTAGCAGGTTTTCTCTCTGAGATTCACGCATTGTCCAAAAGCTTCTGACTTTATGGAATTGTTTCAGGGAGAAAAAGCTTTATTATTCAAGAGTCTGGGTCAGTGGTTCTTAAACTTACAACTACAGAAGGATGCCCTGGCAGCTTAATAATACTTTCAGTGTTTGCCTCCCCCCGCCCAGAACTAGTAAATGTCGATCTAGGAAGGGCTGGGAATATGCATTTTTACACCTATCCCAAGCCATCTGAGGCCTCTAGGTCAAAGGACCTTACTTGGAAAAACATTAGTCCAGCCCTTCTCCCTCTCCTCCAAAAATACTTTGGCTCACTGATAAAATGTGGTTGTCTGGGGAGAGGTGAAGGAGAGAATACATGGAAGTTGCCCCAGTTTGCCTTGTAATCGTCTCAAATTGTGGCTCTTTATTGCAGAAGATTTGGGTTTATGCTCCTTTCCACCCCAGATTCAGGTACTTCTCGACCTAGTGCACAGCTGACTACATGGCCTGAGATAAAGAGAAGTGGCAGTTCTGCTTTCCCCAAATTTTCATTTCTAATGACCTGCTTAGAATTGTGTTTTACCTGGTCAAGTCACTGCATCCCCTCTAACAGGACAGTAAGGTACATCAGCCATAACTTGCAGCCAGCAGTGACCCTTGAGAAAGCCCCAAAGGATGAAATTCTGAAAAATGTGTTTTCGTAGCAACCCAGCAAACTGAGAAGTGCACAATTACATCCCTGTTTGGATGAGACCAATCAATCTGATTCTTGCCCTTGTCGCAGCTGTTAGCTTGCATTTCCCTTTTTGACCAAAAGCAGTGAGTATAAGCAGAAGAGGGCTGGGAATAGGGCCACCAGGGCCATAGCCCCCAGACCAGCCTGTGGGTAGCTGTGTGATCTTAGCAAAGTCACTTCTCTTTACTCTGAAGAGTCAGAAGGCAGATTATAAAAGCTTGTAAAGGCCCTTCCTGCTCCCACTAGCCAGGATTCCACAAACTGAAGAATGTTCATGGTTAGCTTTCACTGTGGAGATTAAAACCAGGCATGGGGTGCTCTCTAGGCAGTGGGCAAACACAGCAATTAGGGCCATGAGACATAGTGACACGATTAGGTTGTGAGGACCCAGGGCATCAAGAGACAGGGCAGAAAGGTCCCAAGAAAGGAAGAGAAGGTATAAGCCAAGGTTTATCAACCCGGACACTATTGACATATTGGCCCCAATAAGCCTTTGTAGTGGAGGCTGTCCTGTGTACCTTAGGATGTTTAGTAGCATCCCTGGCCTCTACCCACTAGATGCCAGTAGCATCCTTCTGTATCCCTGCTCCTAGCCCCCAGTTGTGACAACTAAAAATGTCTCTACACATTGCCAAATGTCCCCTCGGCAGCAAAATTGTCCCTAGTTGAGACCAGTAGTTTAAATCAAACAAAATACTATGATGTTTTTCAGCTAGCCCTCTTAATAATTATCCCACATATTCAAAGGGAACATATGCAATTTCTACCATTGTACCCATTAAACCACCATTGTTGGCGTATTTCACTGGTTAGCAATATAAATCTAAAAGGTAAAGACCACCCCTTTTCGATTCCAACCTTCAGCAAGTTAAGAAATATGTAAATAAAAGGAAGTTGCCAGAGGATGAAGGGGTAAAACCCATCAAAAGCATAGGATGGGGGCTAAGAAAAAGTGGAAATCAAAGCAGAACCTGGGATGAATGAGGATCATTTTGGGTTGAAAGAATGGGGAAACCCTTGAGGGTGAAGGGGAAGATGTGGTGTGAGGGTGGAGGAGAAGGAAATTAGAACCTACAAAAAAGTAACCTACAAAAGAATGAGGAGACGTGTGTGTGTGTGTGTGTGTGTGTGTGTGTGTGTGTGTGTGTGTAGCAGATTACTTAGGTTGGAGACAGAGAAGTCTATAAGGATGGGAAGTCATCATATTTTGATGGAAAGAAGGAGAACTAACAACTGGAGACAGGAGAGAAAAGCAATTGCAGGCTGGAGCCAAAAGAAATGGGAGCACATGCAGAGGTAACACCTGAGCACCAACATCAGCAAGGCAGCAGCAACGCTTGCTACGTAAACAGAATCAGCACAGCCACTGCTAGCCCCACCAGCCATCCGACATCCGCCAAGTATACACTGAGGGTCTACTAAGTGCCGGCCTCTGTGTCAGCTACTGGAGATATAAAAATAAAAATCGCTGGTCCTGCCCTCCAGAAGATTAAGTCTATCTGGTCAAGTTCATGAAAAGTAAAACAGTCTGTGATTGCCTCTCCAGGAAGAAACACTTTGAGACTCTCAGTTCTTGTTGCTTAGAGGATGAAACAGCATAATCAGGAAAGAAAAGCAGCTCCCAGCACGCACCCTACCATCTTCAGTTGGCTTTAAAACAGCAATAGGGATAAAAGTCTTATATAAGGTTCTATGAGAGGTGCCAGAAAACCTCTAGCCACCCCTTCCCTCAGAGAACAAAGCTCTGATTTACAGTACCGATTTTCAGGGAGACCCTCTTCCTGTCAAGTCAGCTGAATTTCTGTGAATTTTAGATGCCCAAGGGTTGGGTTGCTGTTTTGAATTAGCTCCTCTCGCCAAGGGATATAAGAAAAGGCTCCCGAAGGAAGCCTGCAAAAACAGCTCATTACTGTGCAATCCATTCCCCTGCCACCTCACAGAAGATTCAGGCGGAAAAGCTTTGTTGCCACCGTCTGATAACAGAGGTGGTGGCCTGAATACTAACCAGAAAGCCGCAGAGAAGGAAATGTTTTCTGAGAAAATGTGTCTCTTCTGCAGGTAGGAAAACAACAAGACAAAAAACATATTTATACAGGTCTCTTCACAAATCTCAAGTGTGTAACGCTGCAGGTATCTTGGGAAGGTTGGGGAAGGTTAGGTCTGGGGGTCTGGTTTCATATGAGCTATTTTCAGTGCCTTCCTTTTGCGAAATCACACACAGTGCAGTTGGTTTGCCCAAATGAGCGCAAACAAAGGAATCCATTTGTTTGAAAGGGCAGGCTTCATTATACTCTAATTAATGTAAATCTCACCCACAGAGAGGGACCAAAATAAATAGCTATAGTAATTAAAGTTTAGGGGATTTGGGGTTTTTTGGTGGGGGAGGGGAGAGTTCAGGAATGCCCGAAAAGGGTTCAGATTTGATGGGGTTTCAGGAATGAAATTTTACATAATAATATTTCAGAGCAAACTACCTAAAACAGTTGGGGGATTGTCCCTAAATCCAGGTCAGTAAAATCCTTCCTTTCTCAGAAGAGAATTTACCATGTTTCCACAAAGGGACTCAGGAAAACAAAGAGACCAACCAGTAAATACTGAAACTCCTAAAAAAATTTTTTGAAGGCCTCAAACAGTAAAGGGGAAGAAAATGAAATCATTAAGGTACTGTCATATTGAAATAACCGGAGCAGCAGAGCTGAAAAACCAAAGCTGAATGTATTGCTCACCAGACAAAGGAAAATCGTGTCATGCCAAAGTGAGTTCAGTAAGTCTCCCCAAGTCTTCCCAAGCAGAAGACCCAGATAGAGTCAAAAAAGAAGTGTTGTCAAATGAGGTAGGATTCTGAAAGGCATTATTTAATTGGTGACGGACGGGATTACAAAGTCTCTTTTGAGATTAGTCATTGATTTGTGCCACAAAAGCACAGGCAGAGTTCTCAAAATGTCCCAAGAAGTGTTGCATTGAGATTCTGTCAGGTGCAGGGTCGTGTAGCAGCCACTTGAATTATAAAATCTCTAGCAATGGCTGGTGACTTATAAGTTGTATTTTTCAAGGTGCCCTCATGATCTAATTATCAGTAAAGCAAGTTCAATGGACACAAACATTTCTTTGACTGGCATGATAATTGATGCCGTGCTTGCTTCCATTCATGTCACGTGCACACTGGCTGGTGAGGGGGCCAAACATGTCCAAATCACAGGCGATGGGGTATCAGCAAGAGCAAAGACCAAGGAGCTGAAAGGAGCCATGTGTGCTTGATAAACAGCAAGAAGGCCAGTGTGGCTAGGGCAAAGTGAGTGGGGAGGAGAGCAATAAGAAAAAATGAGACTTGGTAGTGAATTAGTCAGGGTTTGCACAGAAACAGAACCAATGGGAGATAGATAGATGGATGGATAGGTAGGTAGGTAGGTAGATAGATAGATAGATAGAGTCACGTGCTGCATAACAACGTTTCAATCAATGACGGACTGAATATATGAAAGTGGTCCCATAAGATTACAGTACTGTATTTCTACTGTGCAGGTATGTTTAGATATGTTTCTGTGTTTAGATAGGTTTTGGTATGCAAATACTTGCCAGTGTGCTATGATAGTGTTCAGTACAGTCGCATGCTGTACAGGTTTGTAGCCTAGGAGCAACAAGCTAGACCATATAGCCTAGTTGTATAGTACGCTGTACCATCTAGGTTAGCGTAAGTACGCCCTAAGATGTATGGACAATGATGAAACTGTCTAACACTACATTTCTCAGAATGTAACCTTCTTATTAAATGACACATGATTCTTGTGTGTGTGTGCGTGTGTGTGTGTGTGTGTATCAGCTGAGTTGACACATAAAATTAACCGTCACAGGTAGAGTCCAGATCTGCCCAGGACACAGTAGGACATGGACTTTTATACCAAATGTGATAGAACTCTGGTGAACAATTTTGAGCAGAGAAGTGACAAAATCTGATTTACAAGTTTTAAAAGAGTGCTGTATCAGATGTGTGAAGAAGATTCTCTAGGGGAGTAAAAGTGGAAGCAGAGAAACCAGTTAGGAGACTTATTGTGGTAGCCCGGGAGATAATGGTGGCTTAGACTAGGAAATAATAATGGATGGAGTTCAAATTTGTGACTTGTTTTGAAGGTAGAGCTGACAAGACTTGATGAGGGATATGGGGTGGGAAGAAAAGAAGACACAATCAACATGACTTCTGGATTTTCAGCCAGAGCATCTTTTTAAAGTTACAGGAAGTGTTAACACTAGAAAAGTAAAGGTTTTAGGGGGTAATCAGAAGTTCACATTTGGACATGTGAAGTTGAAAGTGCTGGTGAGGCATCCAATTAAATGGCAGCTGGATATATAAACTTGGAGCTAAAAATAAAAGGTAGAGGTATAAATTGCAATCATTAGCATATAAATTTTATTAAAGGTTGCAGAACTCATTTAGACCATTTAGAGAGTAAATATTGATAGAGAAGGCAAAAAGAGGACGAGAGGGGAAGGGAGAAGAGGAGAGGAGAGGGAAAAAAAAGCATAGGATTGAGTCATGCCAATATGTAGAGGTCAGGTTGTGGTTGTTTCGATGGAAGATAGTACGGCGTGTGTATATGTTGATGGTAGAGAGGGGTGTATGAATGATGCGCAAGAAAAGGGGGAAAGTAAAGGAACAAGGTCGTTGGGTCATTGAAAACAGATGAAGGGAGATATGCAAGGGGACAGGGTGACCCTAGAGAGGAGTGGTAACAGAATCATTGTGACAGGAAGGAAGGGAAAAAATATAATGTTGCGGATGCCTACAAGTAAGTTAGTCAAGTTAGTGGTAGTAGAATACAATAGCCCTTTTCTCAGTACTTCTATTTTTCTCAATGAATTAAGAAACAAAGTCGTTAAGAAGAGCAAGAGAAGAGGCAGTACTGGAGTTTTTGAGAAAAAAAGAAGTATGAAATAGTCTCAGAGAGAGGGGGAGAGCAAACTGACTCCAGGAATATTATAGGATAGTCAAGTAAGGTGAAATTTCCAGTCGTCAATTTGAGGTGAGGCCAATAGAAGAGTTGCATGTTTTTTTTTTTCCAATGACATTCTGCTCCTCATATGTAAAATGGGCAGAGATTTGGGTTTAACTTGGATCAGGAGGATCAAGTAACTTAGAGGCCAGAGGTTTTAGTAGATCTTTTTGGATATGAAAGTTACAGGACAGCAATCACCAGAGTAATATTTGAGAGGGAGGGACAGAGAGACAGAGCCATGGGCTAAAATCTCCGTCAAAAGAAAAGAGGTGACCGGGAGCTCAGTAGATATAACAAAAGGTCACTAGTAGAACAAAAGGTTAGTAGGATGGTGGCATATGTTTAAAGGAGCTTTAGTTTTTTGAGGGGGAAGGGGCAGAGCAAGAAGGACACAATCCCAACAGTGGTTAAATCAGTGGTTCTCAGCTGGGGGTGATACCCCCCTCCCCCTGGGTCAGAAGACATTTGGCAATGTCTGGAAGCAGTTTGGGCTGTCACAGCTGGTGGGAGTCTGGGGGTGCTATAGTGGTTTCTAGTAGGTAGAGACCAGGGATGCTGCTAAATATCCCACAACACACAGGTCAGCCCACAACAAATGATCCGACCCAGAATGTCAGTAGTGCCAAGGTTGAGTAAATCCTAAGTTAGATCAGGAAGGTAAAGGAGATGTTCATAGGAAGAGGTTTTTTTCCAGTGGGCAGAGTGAAGGGGCTTGCGGAATAAAGAAGTTTTCGGGAGCTGAGTCAACATAGGAGACAAACAAACGCTTTATGGGTAAAAAGCAGTAAGGGGGACCTCGGCAGATTAACTATTTGGTGGTAACTTAAGGATATCAGGTATCATGGGTTTGGTCCTGAGGAGGAAATGGAAGAGCAGTTTTATTCACAGCTTTCTTCTTTGGACTGGTCTCTTTGGCGCGTTGTGGTGAGGAGGGCAAGATGGAAGGTGGATGGAGCACCTCTAGTGTGCTCGCCAAGAAGAGAATCCCAAGGGCCTCTCTTTGGTCGTCTTGGCAGCCAGGGAAGGGGCAACCTTAACACAAACTTAACCTAGGCTTCAAATCTAGTCCAGGAAAAGAAGACAGAAGTTTATTGTACAGTATCAAGATAGGTGTCTATAAATGGGCAAAATCTCAAAGTCATAAAATCCTATATTAAAATGTCACGTTTTGAAAATGATGGAAACTGAATATGTGAGGTGTGATAAAAAAAAATTGTAAAGTGTTACTGTGTCAGATGAATGTACCTTAAATGTGTCATTTACATTTTGACAGTTTCAAATGCTCCTTTTTTACTCCCTCCTTTGTGCTAGAGCACAGCAAATTCTGGGAAATTTGTGGCTTTTGGTGTTGAAAGACTTCCCCCCCACAACACACACCATTTTCATGGACAGAGTTATCAAGTTGAACAGAAAGCTAAAGATTTCTTAGAAATACTTTTCCCCAAAACAAATCAATAATTTTACTGAGTTTTTTTAAAATAAAAATAATGTTAATAAACAACCACTCTGTACCAAGAATCGTGACCCAAATGAATGTAGTACCTTAATCATAGCATTTCTACCTATTTCTTTAAAACACGTTTTTAATTCTCTCAGGGAAAATCAAAAGGCCCAAAGGTTTAAGATGATTATTCAAATTCAGTGGTAATATTTTAAATTTTACAAGGATTTAAAAATTTGACCATAAAGGAAATTTCATATTTTAAAATGTACTACTTTAAATTAAAATATATATCTGTGTTTAAAACCATTGAATAAGATTCCAGTAATGGATATATTTAAATTTAGTTGACAGTCAAAATATTGTTTACAACCCTGGATTATTTTCTTTTGAGCGCTGACCTATTAAATCATGCATTGTAAATCCAAATTGTTCAGGGATATTTTCATGGTAAGCAAATGACCAGATAGTATCAATATAGCTGTTTGACTGAATCAGTTAAAAATCTACAAGTTTTAAGTGGTCCTCTTAGCTTCTATCTTTACCACCTTGTCAGAATGTATCCTTGGTCTCAAGGGGAATGCAGTTGCAGCTGTGTGGATAGATCAGCACAAATTCTGCAATAGTACTGAGAAAATATCCTAACATTGATAATGAGTGTAAGGAAAACAGTTTAAATCTTGCTTTAAAATATCGTTTAAATGTCAGTGAAGTGTTTTTGCTCTGTGTGACTCATACAGGGTCTGTAAAAAAAACTGCTTCTGAATAACTCTATTATTGAGGTTATAAATTTTTGTGTTGGTAACCTCTTGCTAGAACTACCAAGAAAAGTATTACCCGTTAGTGAAGCTATATCCAGCTCTGCTTCTTCCACCCCAACAAGTAAATCAAGATGAAAGGGATCGAGGTGGGTGAGCTAAAAGAAATAAAGTCATTTATTCTTTTAGGAGAGAAAGAGAGAAGGGTGTGGGAAGGAATGAGAAAATTACTCTATCCATCTAAAACACCTTGTGTGAGATACTTTTCCTCCTCTTCTTATTTTTCTGCCTAGTAGAGAAATAAGCAAGAAAGAAGAAAGACAGAGGAGGAAGAAGGAGGGGGAGGAAAGGTGCGAGAGGGAGGGAGAAAGAAGAGGGAGGAGAGGTGGGAGGAGAGGGAGAGGGAGAAGTGGATGCAAGGAAAGGAAATGAGGAGGAGATGCTGTGTCATTCTCTCCCCTCCCCATCCCGCACAGGACTCCTCCTCTGGCAGCTGATGGAGGCAGAAACTGAGAGAGAAGCTGCAGTCTTGTTGTGAATGAAGAAGCTATGAGCACTTTAAATCAAAGCAAAGTCACAGAACAGTAAAGCCAGGATGAACTCAGGGAGTTCAGCACCAAGGCAAGCTGATGAGAAAAAGGAGTCAAAGGTTTCCTTCTCTAAAGATGTAAAAGTTAAGAGAGAGGAAGACCAGGCATTACCATAGTTATCAAATGGGGAACAAAGGGAGCCTTTTAACTTAGGCTGGTTTACCTTACAAGTTGCAATTAAATAGCCTTTTTAAATGTTGTGTCTGTTGTATAACACAAGCTTAATAAAGAGACACACATTTGATAATTATCGTGTAACAAATATACAGTTATTCATCTTTGGAAGAAAATTTAGGTGGAAAATACTATCCAAGCTTCAGGAAAACTGTTGGCCCAGTCACACGGAAACATGACTAAGAGATTTGGCACTTAGTTGGCATTACAACAAATACTTGCTGAAAGAACCAATACAGAAATGAATGGATGCATGCACGCAGGCATAAATGAATGGGTGCATGCAAGTAAGCTGGCTACAGAATCCTGAAAATTGCAGGAAAAGTATGTTACGATTGAAAAAGCAAACTCTGGAAAAACGAAACCTAAGTTAGAAACTCACAGAAAAATGCCTCCTCCTCCTCCTCCTCCTCCTCCTCCTCCTCCTCCTCCTCCTCCTCCTCCTCCTCCTCCTCCTCCTCCTCCTCCTCCTCCTCCTCCTCCCTCCTCCTCCTCCTCCTCCTCTGGTGGTCAAGAGCATCACTGAGCTTTTAATGACAGAGTATATGCGTATTTACGTTAAGCTAAGCACATGGACTTGACAGCTTAATTTACATTGTTTTCTTCTCACCACTTTGTGTCTTCAGAAATCTGCTCCACAAGAGCTAAATGCCCAAATGTAGGCATTGTGGCATTTCCCATGTTGAATGACAATGAACAACCTCTGTTGCATAGTATGACAAGCATTTCCTCCCAAGAAAGCTTTCCAGAATGTAAAACTTGCATCCATTTGTGTTGCTTGTGACTGACTGATTTGCCCTCCATTAAACACGCTTTGCAGTTAATCCTCTCAAAAGTGTGTTCATAAGCCAACTGAAGAGCTCTGTGCCTTAAGGGTTTTGGTCAATGACCATGTTTTAATGACCATCAGATTACCAGGAAGTGGAGTTCTTCTACCTACAATTTCCCTTCTGACAGGGACAGCTTTAAATATGCAGGCACTGAGAGATGGGCTAGGGAACCAAGCCAAAAGGGGTGAGTGTGAATTATCAGCAAATCAGAGCCTTGGAAACTAACTGGCAAGCCTGTTTCATTGGTAGAAATATCCCTTAGTAGAGACCATCTGTGTCACATTCCATGTTGAGTCTTTTACCAGTTCTTTTAAGTTAGAAAATATAGCAAAGCAGGAACTTACCACACGAAGGACACGTCCTCGGGCGTAATTTAATGGCTCAATATGAAAGTACTCCAAATATTGGATATGAATCAGGGGAACAAGTGAGGTTGGTCTTACCATACCCTTCCAACTTGACTTAGCACTTCCCTCACTACACATGTCCCCACCACTACGAAATATCTGGCCTCATCTTTATCTCCTATGGGGTTATTTTTATAATTTTTATATATAGTTTGTCAAACTATCAAAGATCTTGAGTCAGATAGATGACTTCCAAGTTTGAACCTAAAACCTTCCCTTTCTGGCAATGTAATCTTTGAAGAAATAACTTCAACCTCTCTGTGACTCAGTTTCTGCACCTGAAAAATGGAATAAGACTGGTACTTTTGTCATGGGGTGGTTGTGAGAAATGGGATAATTCATGTAAAATGTTTAGTAAGGTAGCATATAATACTCACTGAATGTCCACCAATAATAATAACAGCTATATATTATTATAATTATAGCTATCCTATGGAATTGTCAAACCTTAAAGGTAGCAGAAGTTTTAAAGAGCATTAAAAACAATGGCTCCCTATTTGAATCCCCTGTTATTATTTTGTTTTGTTCTGTTTTGAGTACTGATTCTCCAAGTCCCACCCCCAGACATTGTGATTGAATTGATCTGGATGGGGCTTGGGCATTGAGATCTTTTTTAAGCTTGCCCAATGATCCTGATGAGCAGCCAGGCATAAAAACCACAGATATATCACAACTCCCTCGTTTTACATATGAGGATAGTGAGCCCAAGAAAGCTGAATTAACCTCCTCGAGGTCATATGGCTATCTTGTATGTCTAAGATTCAAATCCAACCCCAATAGAGTACTCTCGTCTTCAGCTTATAACCCTAAAGTGTCTCCTCAGTAAAGTTCTACCTGACAAGACATTACTTATTTTCTAAAGTGTGTATTAATATTTTTCACCTAGAAGGGGACTTTGGAAAGAGGTTGCCCGGTCCTGTAGTGATCAGTAGCCCCCAGGAGACAGCATGGATCAGGGATCTAGGAGTCAAAGATGATTTCTGGGTCCTAGACAGTGAAAGGGTTTCTGGAGAGTGAAACACTGCAGTGGCACTGGGAACCTATGGGAATGAGTACTATTATTATCAAGTGACTTTAATGTTGTCTCCAGAGGCACATGTGACTGAGAGCTGCCCTGGTGCAGGCTTCACTGCCTGGTGGTCAGCACCCTGGCAGTTAAGAAGTGGACGATAAAGTCATATTTACTAGAGCCCGTTCATGATCTAAGCCATGCCTTTGCCTTCTTCCATTTGTCTTCCCTCTGGATTGGGGATTTCAAAGTATGAAATCTGAAACCTTAAACAACATGGATTCTATAATAGAGCAGTCTTAGCCCACTCCAGGCCTACTTCTGCCTCCAGGTCTTTGATTATGCTGCTTCACCCTCCAGTAACACCCTTCCTTCTCCTCCTCCTTTCCCTCTATGCAAAATTCTACCCATTCATCAAGGTCCACCTTTGTCTTAACTATCTCTACCTTGAAAAATTGCTCTTACCTGTGAACTGTCACACCAAGTCCATATCACAGAGTTCAATATGTAATCCAATTTAGATACTCAGTTATGAGTTCCCAAGGATAAGAACTCACAGGAACACTTTTCTGTATCTAATATACCGAATATGGCTAAGCATGTATCAGATTCTTGATAAACAACTCTAGTTGGTTTATGGTTTATTTCTTACTTAAAGGGGAGGTAATGGGTGGAATAGTGAAGGAAAAAATATTCAGACAAGCTAGGAATTTAAAAAAATTAATGAGTAGACAAACATTATAAGAATAGATTGAGGAGGGACTTACCAGCATGTAAAGAACTAAAACCTCTATTCCAGAGAGCAAAAGTGGGCCTCCCGGGGTCAAGCAATAGAAGATGGTTCCTTTAAACACCTAGTTCTCAATTCACACAGAAAATGTACAGAGGAGGGTAGAGAAAGTTGTTTATTCCATTTGAAGTCCAGAGGGAAAGTTGATGTGATAGTTTGGGTTATTGTTCAGCAAATATTTATTCTCTTCCCCCCTCACTGTCGGCACACTATATTTCCTTGCCCCTTTGATGTTGGACTTCACCGTGTGACTTGTTTTGAACAATGGCATGTTAGAAGACGTGATGCAAGCAAAGTCTTAAATGTGGTTATGTAATTGGGCTTGGCTCTTTCATTCCAAAATTCATCCATGAGAAGACCATGCCCCAGTAGCCACTGCCACCTCGGCCTGGTCCCCATGATGAGAAATGTGGAGTACACCTGAACCCAAACCACAACCTGAAGCCAGGTCTAGCCAACCAACAGCTTGAAGAACAGTCACTCAGCTGTATCCAGCTGAACCACAATCAGTGTACAGACCTGTGAGCGGGATAGATGCTTGTTATTGTAAGCCACTGAGGTTAGGGGTTGTTTCTTATGCAGCATTATTGTGGCAATAGCTTACTGAGGAAACAGCTGATTAATACACCCTATGTAGTCTGGAGGGGAACATTGGGTTGAATGTGTTGAAAAGTAATCACCCAGATAAATTCATTGTCTGAGTCTCACACAGCTGGTCTTATAGCTTATGTGACTCATGGTCCTCTAAACTAGTGCCAACTGGAAAGAAACGTTCTATGAGGGAGAAAATATCCCCCTGCCTGTGACAGTATTTTCTTCAATGGTAGCTGCAGACTCTAGAATTTCTGCATAAAAAGAGCTTTAGGAAGACAATAAGCACAGGAGAGGAGGGTGCTGAGCTACGGAGAGTTTAAATTTCTATTTGTATAACAATTGAGAAATGTCAGCTGTCTTCCATGTCAACAATGGGAGATGGCCAGTGAAAATTAGGAAGGGATCCAAAAAAGCCCTTATGTTACCTCTTGGTGTCATGCCTTTTTTCATCCATATGAATCCATGAAGGGAGGGAAAGTGAGCAATTAATGTAATCCGTTACATTAATAGGCTAAAAAAGAAAAAAAAAATTGCATGATCATATAAATGATGCAGAAAAAGAATTTAACAAAATTCAATACCCATTCATCATTTAAAAAAAAAAAGAAAACCTCTTAGTAAACTAGGAATGAAGGAGAACTTCCTCAATTTGATTAAAAAAAAAAACTACAAAAAAATCTACAGCTAACATCGTACTCAATGGTGAGAAACTAGAAGCTTTCTTGCTAAGATCAGGAATATGGCAAATATGTCCCCTCTGACCACTCTTTTTAACATTGTACTGAAAGTCCTAGTTAACACAATAAGACAAGAAAAGGAATAAAAGTTATACAGATTGGGAAGGAAGAAATGAAATGATCTCTGTTTGTAAATGACTCGATAGTCTTTGTAAAAAATCCAAAAGAATCCACACCAAAAAAAAAAAAAAAAAAATCCTGGAACTAATAAGCAATTAAAGCAAGGTTGCAGGACATAAGGTTAATACACAAAAGTCAATCACTTTTCTGTATAACAGCAATGAACAAGTGGGATTTGAAATTAAAACATAATACCACTTACATTAGCACCCCAAAATAAAGTACTTAGGTATAAATCTAGCAGAATATGTGCAAGATCTATCTGAGAAAAACTATCAAACTCTGATAAAAGAAATCAAAGAACTAAATGGATAGTCCATGTTCATGAGTAGGAAGACCCAATTTTGTCAATATGTAATGCAATTCCAATGGAAATTCCAGCAAGTTATTTTGTGAATATCAACAATCTGACTCTAAAGTTTATATGGAGAGGCAAAGGGCTCAGAATAGCCGACACAGTATTGAAGAAGAACAAAGTGGAGGATTGATACTACCTAACTTCAAAAGTTACTACAGAGCTATAGTAATTAAGACAGTGTAGTATTGGTGAAAGAATAGACAAATAGATCAATGGAACAGAATAGAGCCACGTAAATGTAGTCAACTCATCTTTGACAAAGAAGCAAAGTCAATACAATGGAGCAAAGATCATCTTTTTCAACAAACGGTGCTGGAATAACTGGATATCCACATGCAAAAAACTGAATCTAGATATAGACCATACGGCTTTCACGAAAATTAAATCAAAATGAATCATAGACCTGAATGTAAAATGCAAAACTATACAAATCCTAGAAGATAATATAGGATAAAATCTAGATGACCTTGGGTATGATAGTGACTTTTTAGATACAACACCAAAGGCACAATCCATGAAAGAATCGATACACTGCACTTCATTAAAATTAAAAACTTACGTCCTGTAAAAGACAGCATCAAGAGAATTAGAAGAAAAACCACAGATTAGGAAAAATATTTGCAAAGGACATACTTGATAAAGGACTGTTATCCAAAATATACAAAGAACCTCTTAAAACTCAACAATAGGAAAACAACCTGAAAAAAGGGGCCAAAGATCTCAGCAGACACCTCACCAAAGATATACAAGTGGCAAGTAAGCATATGAAAAGATGTTCCACATCACATATCATCAGGGAAAAAAGCACAACAACAGTGAGATACCACTACTTACCCATTAGAATGGACAAAATCCAGAAAACTGACATCATATACTGACGAGGATACGGAACAACAGAAATTCTCATTCATTGCTAGTGGGAATGCCAAACGGTACAGCCACTTTTTAAGACAGCTTGGCAGTTTCTTCCAAAACTAGATATACTCTTACCATACAATCCAGCAATTGCACTCCTTGGTATTTACCCAAATGAGCTGAAAACTTATGTTCACACAAACACCTGCCCACAGATATTTATAACAGCTTTATTCATAATTGTCAAAACTTGAAAGCAACCAAGAAGTCCTTCAGTAGGTAGATTCATAAACTGGTACATCCAGACAATGCAATATTATTCATCACTAAAAAAAGAGCTATCAAGCCAAGAAAATACATGGAGGAACTTTAAATGCATATTAATAAGTGAAATCAATCTGAAAATGCTACATACTGTATGATTCCAACTATATGACATTCTGGAAATGGCAAAACTGTGGAGACAGTAAAAAAAAAATCATGGTTGCCAGGGTTGGGGTGGGGTGAGAAGAGATAAACTGGCGAGCACAGAGGATTTTTACAGCAGTGAAAATATTCTATATGATACTCTGATGATAGATACATGTTATTATATATTTGTTCAAAACCATAAAATGTACAACACTTAGAGTGAATCCTAATGTAAACTATGGACTTCAGATTATTTTTAAAAAGATAATGCATTCCTATGATTGAACATTTACATATGCCTATATGTAATATGTATTTACATATGCCTATATGTAATGTATTTACATATGCCTATATGTAATATGTATTTACATATGCCTATATGTAATATGTATTTACATATGCCTATATGTAATATGTATTTACATATGCCTATATGTAATATGTATTTACATATGCCTATATGTAATATGTATTTACATATGCCTATATGTAATATGTATTTACATATGCCTATATGTAATATGTATTTACATATGCCTATATGTAATATGTATTTACATATGCCTATATGTAATATGTATTTACATATGCCTATATGTAATATGTATTTACATATGCCTATATGTAATATGTATTTACATATGCCTATATGTAATATGTATTTACATATGCCTATATGTAATATGTATTTACATATGCCTATATGTAATATGTATTTACATATGCCTATATGTAATATGTATTTACATATGCCTATATGTAATATGTATTTACATATGCCTATATGTAATATGTATTTACATATGCCTATATGTAATATGTATTTACATTTGCCTATATGTAATATGTATTTACATATGCCTGTATGTAATATGTATTTACATATGCCTGTATGTAATATGTATTTACATATACATGTAAAGTAAAAGGTCTTACTCCCACCCTGTCCCAAGTCAGTCTGCTTCCTCATCCCCCCAGATCTATAGGTAATTACTTTTATTAGTTTCTTGAATATAATTCCAGAATATTTTTGTGTGGATAGAAATATGGCACCATAATTTTCTCATTTTAACACAAAAGATAGCATACTATACCCATTCGGGATATATCGTGAAGCTTTAAAACAGAAAAGTATAGAGATCTTTCCATTTCATGTCATAGAGAACTTATATTCTTAATAGCAGCATAATATTCCCTTTTATGTTGTTATTGTGGCCTTTTAAGCTGCCAGTAAGGCTGTATTATTGTGTGAATGATTCAAGTTTTATATTTCTTACATTTCTTACAGATAAATGGTTTATCACCACATTTATTATAAATGGGATAATAAAGATTCAAAGTGAAAATGTGGTAATTACAGGATGAGTTTTATGGTGTCTGAAGACAATTTCTGAGATGTCGGGAATCTCAAATTTAAAAAAAAATCAAGAATCCCAAAGTCCTCTTGGCAGAAAATGTGAATTTAGGAGTAAGAAACTCCTCTGGGGGAACCATCACTACAAAACAGAAGTAGAGTGGACCTATATTAACGAAATACCCACAAAACGTGTAACAATGACATCCCGTCCTTATGTTTCCATATATTAAGTCTTTTCCTGGAGAGCAAACTAAATTGGGCAAAACATAGTCCAGCCCCTTTTTGTGTTAGAAATCTAGGAATATAGCTTCTGTTTCCACAGGTTTTGGGGGGCTATGTTTTCTCTTGTTTCTGTTCTCTCCCAGGATACCATCTGGCATTGGATTAATGACTATTCAACCTCTCACTTTTGTAAGATCAAATTTCTTGCTTTTCAGTTTCTCTGGGGTTAAATCTTGTACAGATAAAGCTCTTCTACCTTTTGCTGATCAACTCCTAAGCTTAGTTTGGTCTTAAATAAATTATAGCCATCATAATGGATGTTTTAGTTATCAATTGCTACATAACACTCTTTCCCAAAACAGCAGCTCGAAACAAAGATTTTATTTTCCTCACAATTTTATAGGTCAAGAATTCCAGAAAGGCTCAGCAGAGCAGTTCGTCTCTGATCCATGTATTATCAAGAGAGGAGGGCCAGAGGATGGGCTTCCAAGATAACTTTTTACTCACATGTCTGAAGCTGTGTGGTCTCTGCCTCTTTGTCAATCTCCCTTTCTCTCTTTCCACATAGTGTATTATTATCCAAGTTTTCCTGTGTGGCTGTGTTTCTCAAAGTATGGCAGTCTACAGGTGACCAGACTTCTTACCTGGCAGCTCAGGGCTCTAAGAGTGGGTATTCCAAGGGACAGGATGTGGAACTTGACATTCTCTTCTGGCCTAAGCCCAGAAACTGTCATAGTGTCACTTCCATGATATTCTTTTGGTCAAAATAGTCACATAGCATGCTCATATTCAAGGAAATGGAACATAGAGCTTGCCTCTTAATGGGAAAAACATCAAATAATTTATAACCATATTTAAGTTGTCACAATAGAGATGATATAATCCATTTCATCTCCTAAAAATTTGTCACCTTTTAAAGTTTCACTCAGAAATTAAAGTCTTCATCACATTCATTTGAATTGTGAGATGGTTTTTGTAATTTGTATCATCTGCTTTGAGACCTTTCATTGTCTCAAAATAAAATCCTCACTTAGTGTTCCAACATCCCAGAGAGGGGAAAAATTATAACCATATGGAATATAAAACAGAATGAC